>NC_138350.1:74638614-75857300 GCF_046562875.1 Panthera onca
TTTGATTGCATGCTTAGCAGTTTCTCATTCCTGGGGGCCTTTGCCGAAGGGACCCCTGATGTAGTGGTGTTGCCCGTGGACTGGGACTGCCACGTGCCTCAGCCTTTGTGATCGTGGCCCGTGCGTTCACTTGCTGTTGAGGCGGGTAAACTTCTCCCAGGTTCAGCTGCTGTTTTTAAATGGGCCCCATTAGGGGCGCCTGGGTGGCTCAGTCGGTTGGGCGTCCGACTTCAGCTCTGGTCACGATCTCGCAGTCTGTGAGTTCGAGTCCCGCGTTGGGCTCTGGGCTGATGGCTCAGAGCCTGGAGCCTGTTTCAGATTCTGTGTCTCCCTCTCTCTCTGCCCCTCCCCTGTTCATGCTCTGTCTCTCTCTGTCCCAAAAATAAATAAACGTTAATAAAAAAAAAAAATGGGCCCCATTATGTTTTTCTGATAACCGTCAGTCAGCATTTTGGGGTTTTCCTATCAGATCTGTCGCATACCTCGCCACTTCCCTTTCCTTCGTCCTAAGGAGGTGCCTGATAACAGATAGACCTTGTAGCTGTTGGTGGGTTTTTCCATCCACTTGAGTTTTGGGATTTGTGGATATATTTTATCAACTTGTTTTGTTGAAATGTTCTTACTGCATTTCGGTCATCCTATCTAATTGCTGTGTCTTTCTTTATGTGAGGATTTGGAAAACTCCAGTAACTATGCTTCCATCAGTGCCGTGATCTTTTCCAGAATCCCTTTGAGTTTCTGTATTCTTTTTTTTTTTTTAATATATGAAATTTACTGTCAAATTGGTTTCCATACAACACCCAGTGCTCATCCCAAAGAGTTTCTGTATTCTTGATGTTAATTGTAAAATTCAATAATGAGTTAGTTAAGGAGAAATTGTATTAAACATTCACTTTTCAATCTTAATTGTGTATTTATTATTTGAACTAGATGAGCCATATCTGTGATTACATATCATATATTGTTTCTATTCTGGATCAGTTGTGGGCTTTAATTTAAAGCTGTTTGTGTGAGAACATCCTTAACCTACTGGCAGGTGACAGAGTCCTTCAGTCTGGAATTTTCCTCATGTATTGACCCACCTACTGCCCGTATCCCACAATCTCACAACATAGTGGTTAGAGAAAATGACTTCAGATTCTATAGTGAACAATCAGGGACTTTTTTTTTTTTTTTTTGGCCACCGCTTCCCTCTCGATTGTTTGTCAGTTGCTTTCTAAAAATTTCTAGAATGAAAATTTCGGAATTTAGCGTGAGGCTTTTGGTAAAGAGACTCCTTAAGGAATAAGCTTGAATTTTTTTTGGAACCATAAAAATAAAATGAAAAGAGTTAAAGTTATTGATTAGGCACAGGTATGTAAGTAAGGTAATGGGATTAATTTCTGAACATACATTATTACATTGCTGTTATCACAGGCACCAGAAAGTACAAGAAAGTCAATGGAGTCCAGTTGCCCCATCACCCTCCTCTTCTCTTTTCCTCTTTCTCCATCCTTCTTCCGCAGTCCAGCCGTTATATTACATTAGTCATCCTTCTTACCTCCGTAAGAGTGGTTAGCATTTCTTTCACGTTTTTATGTCCTAATTCTGTTGTTGTCTCTTACTCTTTCTTCGCCTTTACCTCCCTTTCGTGGTAGTCTCACCCGCATAAGAAAGTACACCGTATGTAGGCTGTGAGTGCGTGTGTGCTCATCTCTGTGTGTGTGTGCCCTTGTACACTTGCATCATGTGTGCATGTTTCATGGAGTTTGTAATGAATGCTTTAAACATTTCTGACTCAGGTTATCTTTCCTCCAACTTTTTCTCCAGTTCGAGGGAAACAAGTTGTAAGTTATTATGAATACATTTAAGGGATAAAACTAAACTCTCAAATCTAACTAAATATTTAATTGAACTTACTATATTTTTTGATGATTACAGGATTTTTTGTTCTCTTCCCTTTTTAAGGATCCGTAAATGAGACATAACGCCATCAAATAATGACGTAGACAAGGGAGCTCCCCTTCTTGAAACTTACCAAGCCCTGTGGCTCTAGTGCCTTATTGGCCCTCTGCCTTGCACGTAATAGGTGTTCCGTGGGTTTATGAATGGAATTCATAGGTCATATTGAATGTAATTCATCATATTATTCTGAACCAAAAAAACCAGTCTTGTTCTATGATGGTTTTAAATTCAAAACAGTTTTGTTTCTCCTTGGAAGTACATTAACAAACCACACTATACCTGAGAAGAAATTTAGGTTGTTGAATAATGTCTGTGAGATACAGCGAAGGGGAAATTCCTTTTACCATCTCACATAATAAATCAAATGGCAGACTGCTGAGAGAATAGGAACAGTAGATAGATTTAACCCTGTGACCTTCTCAACAGCCAGATCTTTCCAGCCCTTGCGTATGCTACTTTATATTTAACTCTTAGTTGGGAACTTCAAGGTATTTTGAAGTAATGTGATAGAAATATAAAGATTTGTAGCTAAGTGTTAATGTGTTAGTACCTTGGGTAAGAAATAATTTCTTCTAATATGCTTGAAATAGCTGTTCTTTATTAGACTATATAAAAGATTTTGAAACTTCTTGACTTTTATAGCCTCTGTTAGAAAATAATTGAATCAGTCTAGTTCAGTAAACATTTATTGACTACTAGCTACTGTGTTTGGCCCTGGAGAGCCAAAATGAATAAGACATGATATTTACCCTCAGGAAACGTAAACAGATAAATACAAGGCAGTGGAGTGAGTTGGCTGAGAAATGCAGAAGGTATTGCAGAGACCTGGACTAGCCTGAGGTGATCAGGACTGGCTTCTTGGAGGAGGAGACATTGAAGAATGAGTAGAACGTAATCAGGTGACGGATGCAAAGAGGGCAGCGGGGAGTACCGTGTGTGTTCAACGTTGCTGGAGTATCAAAGAGAGGAGAGGCGGGAGGTGTGTGAAATGAGACCGGTCCATACGTACCATGTGAAGGTGCTTAAACTTTATCTTTTATCTCAGTAGCTTTCACACCTAAGAAGAAAAATTAGCACTAGAATCCTTCCTTCAAAGAGAATTTTATATGAGAGCCGGTATGTGCAACAGATACGAGGGAATGTAGAGGAGAGTTCGACTCCAAGAATTGAGTGATTAATGAGGCACAGGTGGTAAGCGGGGCGGACCCACAGGTTTTCTGATTGGGTGGTTGAATAGAAATCGGCTCTCTCAAATGTGATATCGAACGTAGGAGCCGGTTTTGCGGAGGATGGTGATGAGTTGCTTCATATATGGGGCGGGGAGGGGGGGGTGTGGTGATGGATATACAGGTTGAGGAATCTCCGACATATACCTGGTGCTTAAAACCATCGAAGGCCATGGGACTATTCAGAGGTAGCAAATGGGCTGAGATAGACTCTCGGGCTACTAACCTTAAGGGGAGGAAGTGGAAACGATTTGGAGAAGTGTCAAGAGTGCGGGAGAACCAGGAGAATAGGCTCACTTGTAGACTGAGGGAATCAAGACTTTTAAAAGGGGTAGCGAGTAATTAGTTGTGGCAGGGGCAGTAGACGTGTGGTATTGGAAGGACTGAAATGTATTTGTCATTGAGGTCACCAGTACCCTTTTCTAGAATGGTCTCTTCAGGATGTTGGGGCCAGAAGCTGGATTGCCATGGGTTAAGGAGTGATGGGAAGCGTGGAAACAAACGACAGCAAAAGGATACTTTTGAAAAGTGTGATAGGGGAAAGAGGAAGAATAGGGGAAAATGCAGGTTTTCAGGCACATGGGAATGTTTGTGGATTAGGGTTAAAGAGCCAGCAGAGAGACGGCCGGTCCACGTTAGGCTAAGGGGGTGGTACTTGATGAAGCTAGGTTCCCAGGGGATGAGAGAGTGGCGGACTGCAAAGGCAGAGGGAAGGAGTTTGGCTTCGACCTAGAGGAGGGAGACTTTATTTTCTGAAATCGAGGGGCGGGAAGACAGGCTGGGTGTCTGGTGGGTGTAGGTTTCTGTGCATAATGGATGGCAGTTGAAGAGAGGACATTCCTAAAACTTTCACGTTTCTCCAAGAAGTTACAGGTAAGATTGTGGGGAGGGAGGGAGCAAGAACCTGGGTCGGGACTTGGTGAGAGAGACACATGGGGGAACGAGAGGGGAAGCGAAGAAAGAGTAAGAGGAGTGACTGTATTTGTAGTTGTAACTAGCTGTAGTAAAAGGTCTAGGAAAAAGTAGAAGGTACATGTCACGGCTCCTGAACTGCAACTCTGTAATGCAGAGGTTAAAGGGCACTGAGGGTAGTTATAAGAGGTTGACTGATATGATTAACCAGAGGTTCTGGGCTTGTTAAGGAAGGAGTGGGAGGGAGGACGAGGCTGATAGCTTTTGAAAAAATCCTGGAATCCAGGGACTGAATGCCTCTATGATAATGGTTCCCAAACTGTTGCACATTGGAATCATCTGAGGATCTTTAAAAACTGCCGGTGCCTGGCTCCTCCTCGTGGCTTTCTGACTGAGTTGGTGTGCATGTGGCCAGTTTCCCCAGGTGATTCTAATGTGCAGCAGGGTGCAAACCACTGCTCCAGAAGGTTGAAGAGCAGGTGTGGTGGAATATTTGGAACTACAGAAGATTGTGGTCAGTGTGGAGATACTAGTGAGCAAGATTCGTGAGGTGAGGACATATTCCGCTGAAGGGGACTGGAGTCAAAACAGCCCAGGAGTTGGGAGGGCAGCGTGTTCTCCATCTTTGGCACAGAAGACCCCGAAGCCCACTGTCCCAGTACCTCCTGCTTTTCACGGGGTCAGAACTCTGAGAAGACGGGGCGGTGCCATCTGGCAGGCTAGTTGGGGAATAGGGATCGGAGTGTCTGATTTAACAATAAGCCACAAACCTGTCTTATTCTTGTCCTTGGAAAATAACAGTGCAAAAACATTGTTGATGCAAATAAAAAATGCAAAACAAAGTGATGAAACTAACGGGAACTTATTTAAGAGCGAGAATAGCAGCAGTTGAAAACCAGCACTGATGATGTGCTGATATCAAAACCTCTCTTTTTTGGGAAACTCGTAGGTTCGTATGCAGTAGAATGTTTGTACCAATGCTCTATATTTCATGGTTGTGTGACATTTAAATTCAGTACTGACGCTCTAGAATGCTGTAGTCCTATAGGAACTTCAAATTATAAATAGCAAAAAAATAAAAATAGCACTGTAGCATAATTAGCACATATAACCACAGTTAACTCCCTTTATTACTAAGTGACTCCGTGTTTAACATCGTGTCATTTGCCCTCTGACTTTGAATTCTTTCATATCCATTAGGAGGCCCCTTGCCCACGTGGGGTTGCAGACCATAAGTTCAAAATCACTGACCTACACGGGTGGTGAAATCTCCCAGAATGAGGGATGGCAAGCAGGGCTTTGAGCCAGTGACAGTGATTTTAAAATTTAAAAAAAACTTTCAGGTATGACATTCATAAGATGACTTCTATGGTGTGGTGTGGAACCCAACATTAGCCTTGGATGGAAAAATATTAATTTCAGGGAGGCAGTTTATTGCGATGTCCAAGGATAGAAAGTGCAGTTGGCTTGTAGTGGTTGTGGCTGGAGTTCTATACTGTGCTCTCGGTAGCCTGGAACAGACAAAGTGTATCCAGAGACCTTTCCGTGGTCCTTCACACATCTCTGTCTTAGTTTGCGTGAAAATACCTATTTTTTTGTATGCACACTCCCACCCGGCAGCAGTCAGCCTTGGTGAAGGTGATGTTGTCTCAGGGCAGTGGATGGCTATGAAGGAAAGAGGCAGAAAAAAGAAAGGCAAAGACAAAAGGAGGGGATTTGCGGCGTAAATCAGGATTTTAGTTGTCCACGGTGTAACGTGACTTGGTGTTCCCCGGTCTGTATTTTGATAAACGTGGTACTTGCTAGTTGGTGGGCCTGGGATGCCCGTGCCTCCCTCACCCCCTTACCCCACCTTTCCCCGGCTGGCTCCCACTCACCCGGCTCACTCCCAGAGCTCTCCTGAGCCCCCGTTCTGTGACCACCGTCCCCACAGAGGCTCCTGAAGTTTTCAGGAATGCTGCTGAGTCTAGCGGTCACTTGTGTCTTCTCTGGTCCTCTGCCACTCGCGTTTATGTCTCTTAGTACTAATCCTTTTGTACCAATACACGAGAACAAGGAGATATATTTGCTTCCATGTCTGTTTCCGTGTATCAGGGTTTGTTTGACTTCAACACTGTTGACATCTGGGGCTGGGTAATTCTTCGTGCCGGGGGCTGTGTTGTACAATGTGGCATGTTTAAGCAGCGTCCCCAGCCTCTACCCACTAGATGCCATTAGCACCCTCTCCCAGTGGTGACTCACAGTGATGCCTCCAGACGTTGCCTTGAGGATGAAGAGTACGTCACCTCTGGCCCAGGGCTGCTGCTCTGTCACCCCGAGAGCTCCTCAAAGGGCCATTCGATACTCCTCTTTGTGTTTCCAGCAGACTCTTCACTGAATCACTGAATAGCCCAGAATTTAAGGTTGATTAATATGGAGTGGACTCACCCCCCCCCCCCCCCCCATCTCTAGAATCTCTGCCGAACTAATGCTGAGAAGCTCTGGATATTCACCAAGTAAATGTCTGGCAGATACCAGGGGACCCTGACTTCTTCCTCGGTCTTAACCGTTGACAGCTGTGTGACCTGTGTGACCGACTGGCCGACCTCCTAGCTTCCATTTGTTTTTAGCTTTAAAGTGGAGGTAATAAGATGGTAATGAAGTCAACTGGGCAACATGTTTTAACACGTTTATCCCAGTAGGTATTCACACACGAGTTTAACAATCTTGATTGAATGATTGATTTCATTCATTCAGCACACCTTGAGTGTGTACTGTAAGCTGGGCCCCGAGCTAGAACGGCTGGAGAGTTCATGAATCACGTCCACACCCATCAGGGCCTCCTGTCGAGTTCCTGCTCTGATGAGGGAGACAAGTGTGCAGCTCATCACCGTGAACACTCTGTTACCTAAGGTGTGAACCAAGTGGGAGGGTGTCCTCAGGAGAGGACTGGCCTGGGGAGCTGTGGGAAGACCGTCTTCTCTGAAGAGAGTCACTCGTGTAGAGGCTTGGTGTCGGGAGGCAGAGTGGGAAGAACATCCCCAGCAGAGGAAACACTGCGTGCGGCTGACCGGGCAGAGCGTGGGAGGTGCGTGCCGAGCCCTGCAGCGATGGGAGAAGAGGGTTAAGAATCTCCTAGGTTAGAATCTACTTGAGTGTGAGTATTTCTGAAATTTGAGATTGCTCACCACTGTGACCCTGGGTGGATTAAAGCGGTTTTCTTGTCTCCTGTTCATTTGCCGTTATTAGTCTTCACTTTTTTTCTCTCGTCAAGTCGGCCTCCCAGAATATCCTCTCATTTCTGTTCATTCACAACTGTGTTAAGGGTTGGGAATACCCAGGAGGACATGTTAGATCCAGAGCACTTTTTCTTTTTTAAATAGTTTTTTCTCCCCCTTTTAACAGTTACTTTAATTGGTTGAGACTTTTCACGCATGTCTTTAACATTCATTTGAGATAAAATGAGCTGGGTTTTATTATCTCTGTTTTACCAGTGAAAGGGATACTGTTTTGTTACCTGTTTGCTGTTTGTGACATCTCTCTTTTATTTAGAAGACAGAAGAATCAATACAAGGGGCATGAAGTGATTCATGTAAAGGTTTGTCTAATGGGGGACTGGGGTGCCCTAGCGCCCAGGGCTCTTGGTCTTGTGACTTTGGTGACTTGGCCCTTTGGGAACAGTTACAACTCGATGTCTGTTATGCTGGTGTTGTGGAACCATCATGTGTTAATCTTCTAACCTCCTAATATATTAGTACCATTTGGATATTATTGTTACTCAAACATTATCCAGTAAGATGTGGCCTGTAGAAATACCTTTAGAAGGTATTTTCTCTATAAAAGGCATGGCCTAAGTGTTTATATTTAATACTTATACTTTTGAGTGATCTACATTTATTTATGTCTTGTGAAATAAATCACTGTATAGTATCAAACTTAAAACCTCTCAGGTTAAATATCCCTTTTGGTTTATGCTTCTTAATATGCTTGTTAATGAAAACACATAGAGGGCCGTGAAATGACATAAGCTGAGTGTACTGTATCCATACCTTGTCATAAAATCTCCTATCCAAAACTAAATATTTAAGATAGTGTATTCCTTGTTTGAAACTTAAATGGCTGGATTCTGTTCCTGTTAGTATTAAGTAACAGCAATCCGACAGCAGAGGGCACCAAATACCCATTTCAGGCTTAACACATTTTCTTAATCCTTTCCACTTCCTCCCTCCCTCCCTTCCTTGCTACCTTTTTCCTAATGCAGTCGGCCCTTGAGCAGCACACGTTTGAGCTGTGTGTCCATTTATACGTGGATTTTTTTTTCAGTACATACAGTATAGTACTGTAAATGTATTTTCTCCTATGATTTTTTTCTAGCTTTATTGTAAGAATGCACTATATGATACACATAAGCTACAGTATGTGTGAATCGACTATTTACATTGTCAGTAATGGTCAACAATAGGCTATTAGCAGTTAAGTTTTGGGGGAGTCACAAGTTACACTTAGATTTTCTACTGCGTGCAGGGAGGAGGGGGCTCAGTGCCCCTCACCCCCATTTTGTTCAAGGGTCGACTGTAATTAAAACCGTTAACATTAAAACCATATATGTTTACAGGCGATAATGGGATTCTCCCTCAGCTAATTTTAGAACTTTTTTTTTTAATGTTTGTTTGTTTATTTTTGAGAGAGAGACAGAGAGACAGAGTGCGAGTGAGGAGGGACAGAGAGAGAGGGAGGCACAGAATCCGAAGCAGGCTCTGGGCTCTGAGCTGTCAGCACAAAGCCCGACGCAGGGCTTGAACCCACAAACCGCGAGATCATGACCTGAGCCGAAGTTGGATGCTCAACCGACTGAGCCACCCAGGCGCCCTAATTTTAGAACATTTTTAAAGCACGTTTAGACATCAGTGTGTTTTTATTCATTGACTCTTTTGCATTTAACATTATGCCTCAGAATTTTCAGAAGTTATTTTAACATTCTTTATTCAATAGAATATCCTATCCATAATCAAGAATAATTTTTTTAAAGTTATTTCGAGAAGGGGACAGAGAGAGAGAATCCCATGCTGTCAGTGCGAAGCCCGACATGGGGCTTGAGCCTCTGAACCCTGAGATCATGACCCCATCCAAAATCAAGAGTTGGATACTCAACTGCCTGAGCCACCCAGGTGCTCCTAAAATTTTTATTTTTTAATTTTTCCTACCAAAATATTCTTAGGTAACAAACCAATTCTTTATATTATAGTTAGGAAATTAAAAATTATTTAGAACATGCATTGGAAATGACACATAAATAATTATTTTGTAAAATATTATATTACTATTTGCCAAATACATATTTTTCCTATGTTCTATGTTAGGACTCAGTATTGATATTTATACAAACATGTATGTGAATATGTTATATAACATTTCCTACTCCTGGTATCCTCAATCTCTGATTTCAAAGTGGATTCAGATTTTTTTTTTTTTAAACCATGTATTCTTTTGCTTTGCACATTAGCATCAAAATCAGCTGGCATTAATCAACTTTACATTTAGGTACAAATTTGGACTATTTTGTAATACAGATTGGACCCATGTTTTTTCAGGAAAAATAATAAATTGTTTTACTAGGTAATTTTAGAAATAGTCCTGAAAACTATGATGTTAAAAAATGGTTCAGAAATAAGTAAGTTTTTAAATCAGAGCCATTGAAGTGAATGAATGGTGTAAAGGTAAAGTTATTGCCAGTGTTCTGAATTTCTGGATAAAAGGACAGATGCTCAAAATATCATTGTAACGTTGGTTTTAGGGGACAAAGCTACCAAATGTTTCAGCAGACATGATTTAACCTAGCATATATTCAAATCTATAATGATGACAATGTTAGATAACAAGAATACACCCACGTTTTCTCCTCTGCGGATTATAAGTTGTTTTCTTGTTGTGGGGGGGGTAAGGGTGAGGGGGTGGGGGGCTGCTCATGATGTGCATATGTGCTCATGTACTGAAAATGACCCAGGCTCGAATAAGGATCAATCTCCTGATCATAGTTCTGTCATTTTCCTTGAGTTTTTCACTTGAGATACAGTTTTACCTGCTACTCTTAATGTAATTGCCACAGGTTCACTTTCAGTGATGAGCAAGCAATCCAATAATTTTTTCCTATTGCTGTGGTTCTGTAATATTTTAAGTCAATTTCTTTATTTAATACTTGAAATGGCTAAATGTGTATTTTCCCCTGTACAGAAAACATAACATTGTAATAGGCTTACCACTTACAATGAAAATGTCAAGTATATGTTTTACTAGGTTTTTAAGTATGTTGTGTGTATGTATTTTGCATTTACCACTGAGTTTTACTAGCAGCTTTGAGACCATTTTATTTGTATATACTTTATAACTTAGCTTTTCTTGTTGCCCTTTTTCAGGTAAGTTTTGAAATTATTGCCTTGAGTACAAAGGCTTTATTTTCTTTCAAGCATCTTGCACATGATAGAAACTCCACAAATAGTTGTTGAATTTTATCTTCTGCCGTGATGATACAAAAGGGAATTTGCGAGCACACATTTCAAATGTTCTTAATAAAGGAGGCAGGCAGAGCAAGTGTACTAACGTTCCTGTTAAAGAATTTCCAGGATTAGGTAGCCAGTATGGGAAATGGCTAAGACTGTAAGATGATTGGAATGAATTACTTTGCTCTAGCCATGTACATTTTAGGATTAAGCCAAGGGACCCTTGGAAATGGGTAGATGTTTCTCTTCATTTTCCTTCAGCTTATCTTAGTGTGACATATTAGAATATCTGACATATCTGTGATCAGCTCTGCTGTCTCCATGCACTCAGCTTAGTCTTACCCTCACAACTTTGCTGGATATCTATATTTTATTGTAATAAGCCTTTAAGTCCTTAAAATCCGATGTCAGGTATTACAGGTCATATGCAGGACTTAGGGGATGAGTCATTTTCTCCTTCGTTCCTTCCATCTCCCTCTGTTCTCTTCTGCCTTTATTATTACCTTCTTCTTTTCTTTTACCCTCTTCTTCTGACTGTGGATTGCTCTTAGGTACAGTTTTTGTGACAATGACACAATCAGCAGCACTGAGAGGTTGCGATAAGAGGAGATGCACACAATCACATCCAGATATCATGGTACCAGACACTAGAAAACCTTTCAGTGGAGATCCCAGGGCGGATCTCAGGGTGCTGAAAGGGGCACATAGGTGGTAGACATCAGAGGAGAGAACTTAAAAGCCGATCTCGTGTCCTCACTCTTGCCTTCTTTTTTCTTCAAGCCACTCTTGCTGCCTCAATAATTTCCTTAGCAAACATGTTTGGTTTTATATTCTTTGGTAGTAATGATCTCTCTTTCTCCTATTTTGTATTTTGAATTTTATAGATCTTTACTGGAAAGACAGTATTTACTAATGTACTGTGGGGGGCTCTTCGTGCCTGATGTTGTTATTACCTATTCCCTCGTATATTGTGTCATGTGTGTCTAACTCATGCTAATATAAGATGATATTTTACCTTTTTCCCTGATAGAATGAACCTAATGCCTAGCCTAGTGCCTGGGCCATAAGCGACAACTTAGTATATGGTAGCTATCAATATTAATAATAATTTTCCTATCAATAATATATTAGGTATAATGTATCATAAATAACTTTATGCATCATTCAAATTAATGTCAGTAGGTACAAAGCATTAAGCATCGTGTTTGACATGACACTCAGCGTTTGAAAAACAAATACCAAGTACAGCGGTGTTAGGAACAAGAGGGTAATGTGCACATTCTTCAACCCATCCCACCTTCTGCATTCTCGGTATTGTTGCATACTTTTATGTTCCCTCATCTGCTTGGCTTCTGCTTCCTCCCAGTTCATATTCATGACTCCGGTCTTGCTTCTTTTTCGCCAACATTGCTGGTGGATGAACATTTATAAAATTAAATTTGGTCATGTTATTCTACTCTTTTAAAGGCTTTAGATGATAGTTCTCAAACTATACTGCATCAAGTTGTCTGGGGTTCTCATTAGGCAGGTTCCGATCTGTTCTGGTCTATTCATACTAATTCAGTAGGCCTGGTAGCAGTCCTAGGAACCTGCATTTCAACAAGCAACCGTGATGATTCTGAGAAAAGCATGCTCTAATGACTCACGAGCCTGCAAGACAAAGTTCAGCAGCCTCAGTGTGGACCTCTGAGCTCTAAGTGAACCGTCCTGTGCCTTCTTCATCTTGGTCATCTGGGGCTTCATCAGTATCCATCCTGTGATGTGCCCTGCCTTGGCCCTTTGTCACATTTTGCCATCTTTCTGTTCTTTCATGTAGCTCAAGTCACCCCTTCAGAGAGGCTGTCTCTGGGCACCCCAGGTAGAGTTGGTACTTTCTCTGTTGTCCCTTTTCGTACCTTGCAGTCCCCTTTCTTTATGGCACCGTTCTTACTACGTTGTCATAGCGGCTTTACACGCCATGGTCTAACTGTGAGGTGTGAGTTTCATCACTACAAAATCATCTCATTCGTTTTTGTATCTCCAGGGTCTTGCACAAACATAGGCAAATGCATAGCGAATTAAATACAGGATTGAAACCGAGACAGTCTTGATTTTTTAAATTCATCTTTTGTATAATATAAATTTATATTACTTATGCTCTGTAGGTTCTTAGGGTGCAATGTAGAAATAACGTTTATTTTCTACCTTCCTTTGAACATTATTCAGTTCAGAACAGAGGTTTAAACAAAGGAGGCAGAATTAGTAATGATTATGGAAATAATTTTTGGAAGAGCAGCCACTTGAGACTTCTTAAGATTTTTTTTTAATGGAGGTATAATTGACATACATTAGTTTAGTTTCAGGTTTACAATGTGATGATTCGATATTTGTATATATTGTGAAATGATCACCACAGTAGTTCTAATTAACATCTGGGAAATGCTTCTTGAAGGGTGGCTAAAGTAGGACTTGAGGGGCTGTGAGGAGAATGAGAAAAGAGCATCATCCTGGCACGAACGGTGCAGAGGTACAAACGCTCGAAAGTGCATGGTTCTGGAAGGTTCAAGTGGTTTAATTGGGTTGTGGTAAAAGATAATAGGGGTTGTGGTTAGAGATGACATTGGAGGAGCAGTAGTATATTTTGGAGGACACTTTATGCTTTGCAGAGAAGTTTTTGCTTTGCAAAGATGGTATCCTTGGGTTATAAAACACTATCGAAGCCCCTTCAGCTAGAAAGAAACATAGTCAGATGGGAGAAGGATGGAGAAAGAAGAGAGACGAGTTAAAGGGGATTTGTTACAATTTTATGATAGAAGAGTAGATTAACAATTTAAAATAATTTTATCAACTTTTTTTAATGTTCTTTGTTCATTCTGCTAGGTACTCTGATCAGGTTACATAAGATGAGTAAAACATAGTTCCCATAGAATACAGGAAAGTGTAAATATATAAAATAATTACAGCAATATAGCCAAGACGTACACATTAATGACGTATAGTAGATATAAAGTGTCATGGGAACTGAATTCATTGCGAAGTAACTTTCCTTGGGAGAATTCGGGGCTTGGTGGAGGAACAGGGGCTAGAATAGAACAAAGAAGAATATTTTGGGTAAAGGAATAAATAAAAGGAATAATGGGAATAATGGGGGAGGGACCGTGGTTATGGTGCTGGAGCCGATTTGTCAAAGCTGGAAAAGTACTCAGTGTCAAACTGTAATGGGCCTTGAATATTGTGCTGAAAGATTTTGTATTTCCTCCTAGAGTTTTATTTTCTAATTATGAACATCCTATATATTGGCTATATACCTTGTAACAAATATAGAGAAATATAAAGAAATAGTATTCTGTGATTCCATCCCAAAATGTTATTATGAAAATAATATATATTGACTATATACCTTTTAAGAAATATAGAGAAATGTAAAGAAAAGATATTCTGTAATTCCATCACAAAATGTTATTACTAACACTTTCATGTATTTCTTCCCAGTGTCTTTCACCATGCTCAAATACATATTTAAGCATTAAAGAAATGAAATGAGGGGTGCCTGGGTGGCTCAGTCGTTAGAGCGTCTGACTCTTGATTTCAGTTCAGGTCACGATCCCAGGGTGGTAGTATTGAGCCCCCTGTCAGGTTCCGTGCTGAGCCTGGAGTCTGCTTGAGATTCTCTGTGTCTCTCCCTCTGTCCCTTTCTCATTCATGTGTGATCTCTCCCTTAAAATAAATAAATTTAAAAAAATGAAATCAGAACCATACTGTGTGTGTGTGTGTGTGTGTGTGTGTGTGTGTATAATTTTATCTCACTTAAAATTGGAACAGGAAATTTTGTCATGTGGTTAAATGTGCCCAGAAAGCATGATTTGTAGTGATTGCAGTATTTATTCTGTTATATGGCTACCCTTAAATTATTTACCTGTTTCCTTATTGTTAGATTACTTAGGTTTCAATTTAAAATAATGGCTACCATTTCACCGAGCATCTTTGTACATCAATCCTTGTCTGTATTTCTGACTATGTAAGATTGGGTTCTAGAAATAACTGCACTGGATCAAACAGTCTAAGGGCTTGCAGTGTATTTCGCCACATTGCTCTTCTAGAAGTTTCCTGTTTAAATTCATGCCTGCAGTATGTGGGTTTGACTTTCACTATACTCGTAGCTAAGTTAAGTAGTTTTTAGTGTTTACTGTGTGCTGATTTTATAAATGGTATCTTGTATCCATTTTGAGTTTATTTTTGTGTATGGTGTAAGAAAGTGGTCCAGGTTCATTCTTCTGCGTGTCGCTGTCCAGTTTTCCCAGCACCACTTGCTGAATTTTAACGGTTATTTCCCTGACAACTAGTTTGAGCTGGTTTTTCCCTATATTTATTGAGTCTTTGTTTCTTTTACTGGGAGGTGTCCTTGATCTTTACGGTATTCCCCTTTTATTTGGGCATTAGTATTTTTCTTGCTGATTTTAAGAAATATTTGTATAGAATGTAACTCTATCAGTCTTATTTTTGGCACATTTTCCTGTTTCTTGCCTCTTGCTTTTATAGTAGTGAATTTTAAGTTTAAGTATGTTTAGAAAGCCCTTTCTCATCTTGAGATCAAATCTATTCATCTGTATTTTGACTTAGTTTTTAACCTGTATTTTCCAATTCTCTTCATAACCCATAATAGTGGCAGCTTTTTGACTGAAGAGTGATGTGATTGGATCTGTGCATCAGAAAGAAGTCTTGTGCCTCCAGGGAGGTGGACTGGAATAAGGAGAGACTAGGGGCAGTGAACCCTGCTGAGAGGGGAAAATAAGGGTCTGGATGTGGGAACACAATGGAAGGGGAATAATTCTCCACTGATGGTCTGGGAGGTACTGCAGTGGCAGGCTGGTCATCACATATTAAGATGAGGTGCTATGGGACATCTAGATACAAGCAGTGTGATTAGAGGATTAAAACTCCAGGAGGCTGGTCTGGCTGCTGATAGAAATTAGGGAGCCATCCGCATACAAGTGTTAGTCCTAAAGTGGAAGGAAGGATGAGTTTTCAAGGCAGCTGACTGAGAAGGGTGGTCAGAATTAGAAGGCTAACCGGGAAGGTGTTCTCCAGGAAGCTGGGAGAGCTTTTTATTTTTGTGATTTATGCTTTGTCACTCACCCAGCAAAAATAACAATGTTAGATACTCCAAAGAGCTCGAGGAGGAGTGGGACTGAGAGTTGCCTTGGATTACCCTGCTCCTTTCCATGTATTTGGAAATAGGGGCTGTAGGGGGGAGAGAGATCAGTAGAAGAGAGGGGCATGGTCAAAGGATAGCACTTTTTGTTAGAGTCTGGGTAGACTTGAGCCCGTTGTCTGTTGAGGGAAAAGAATCTGTGAACAGGGAGAGTGTGAAGGAAAAGTAGAAGAAGGTGGAATTTGATGATACAGCAACTTAAAGGGATGAGTTGCCATGAGTGACAAGTGGCCTCTTCTGTTAGGTAGACCAGTAGTTCATTCCCAGAGACAGAATTTGCACAGAAGTTATTGAAACTATTTTTAGTCTGTTCTTTGAGTAAAAAAAACTCCCTGCTTAATAACAAAATTTTCTTGTTTTAAAAATGGACAGTTTTCTAATTATTTCAGCATAAAGTTCTCATATAAATTCATATCTTTTACATGCTGCCGATTGGCAAAGTTTGTGTGTTGCTTTTAACGATAGACGTACCTAAAAATACAGCTTGATAAGCATTCAGATTCCACTATTTATTATTCATTAATGGATGTATGAAATTAAACGTTTTATATTATAACCATTTTTTTAAAATGTTTATTGCAGGGGAATTTACCTAAATATTCCCATAACTCCCTGATGGTTCAAGCAATAAAGACAAACCTAACAGATCCGGACATACATGTGCTTTTCTTTGATGTGGAAGCGTTGATTATTCAACTCTTGACTGAAGAAGCCTCTAGGCCGAATACCGCGCTTATTTCCCCAGAGAATTTGCAAAAAGCATCTGGCAGTTCAGACAAAGGGGGCTCTTTTCTAACTGGAAAACGAGCAGCAGTTCTCTTCCAACAAGTGAAAGAAACCATCAAAGAGAACATAAAGGAACATCTCCTTGATGATGAAGAGGAGGATGAGGAGATAATGAGGCAGAGGAGGGAAGAAAGCGATCCAGAATACCGGGCCAGCAAATCTAAGCCATTGACCCTATTAGAATATAATTTAACAATGGACACTGCAAAATTGTTCATGTCCTGTCTTCACGCCTGGGGTTTAAATGAAGTTCTGGATGAAGTTTGTCTTGATCGCCTTGGAATGCTGAAACCCCATTGCACAGTATCTTTTGGTCTCCTGTCTCGAGGAGGTCATATGTCATTGATGCTTCCTGGTTATAATCAGCCTGCTCGTAAACTATCACATGGGAAAGCGGAAGTAGGAAGGAAGCTGCCAGCAGCCGAGGGCGCAGGAAAGGGAACTTACGGAGTGTCCCGAGCCGTCACCACCCAGCATCTACTGTCTATCATATCTTTGGCAAATACGTTAATGAGTATGACCAACGCAACGTTTATTGGTGATCATATGAAGAAGGGTCCTACCAGGTGTGACCATGATAGTCTGATTTTATTATCACATTTCAAAAAAACGAACAAAACAAAAACCCTGTTTTATTTTTCTCGCTGTTTGTTTTTATTTTTTTGGCTCTCCCCACCTTAACATTATTGTATTATCTCAGTGTTTCCCTTTTAAATTTTAAAACACAATATGCATGATTTAAAGCATGACAAAATCGCACAGTTTAACCTTCACTCAGATACAACGTAGCTATTCCAAAAAAGTTTTGGAACAAGGGAGTAGGTATCAGTTCAGCTTTAATGAGTGAATTATAGACTAGGTCTTTGGTGAATATAATCTTGGGATTGTAGCTACCTAAAGTTTGCATTGATACTTAATTCAAAATGTGTATTTGAAATGCTTCTTCTCTTTGTGACATATATAATGAAAGATAGGTGTTCAGTAATTGGCTTCAGAATTTTGTGAGAAGTATGGTCAGAATTTTTCAGTTGGAAAAGAGAAAACAGCTTTTAATTGTAGGAGAGTATTATTTTAGTATTTCAGGAATGCCTAACCTGATTTGCTATTACCTATTTTCCAGAAGTCATGAAGATTGCTTTTGAAACTGGTTTTATTATACTTTATTGAGAGTTGATCATATTGAGAAATTTTAAAAAATCAAATACTTAAGTAGTACTTACCTTGTAACTGGTTCTGTTGCAAGTACTTTATAGACACTATCTCATTAATGCTCTTAACCCTGTAAGGTAGGTACTTTTATTATCCTTTTACTGCAGATAAGAAAACTGAGACTCAGGTCAAGTAATGTGTCCAAGGTCACACAAGTAGTTAAGTGGTAGAGCTAGAATTCAAAATGAGACACATGGCCTCTGGAGTCCAAGATTTCTCATGCCTTACTTCCTTTTTCAGATTTTAAGGATGAATTCTTCTAAACTCAAAGTATTCCACGAATTCGTTTGACCAGTGATAGAGGAAGGGCTGAAATCTCAGCATGCTAATTGAAGAGTGAAGGACTAATTATGATATTTATTTGTCAGTGGTAGCACATTAAGCTATTCATAAATATTCCTTAAACTAGCATAAAGCACAGATTGTAGTTGTCAAACTTTTACTTGATATTTGCTAATCATTTAATATATTGAAATTTGAAAAGGAAAATGTTAATAGGTACGACGCAGGAAAAACCATTGGTTTTTGAAAAGTAAATTGAAAATGTTCTGTATGTGTTTTGCAATTCATTCGGGACTAGGAAGTTTAATATTTTAAATGGTTTCAGATTTATGAAAGTATATATATATTTTCTTCTTCTTTTTAAAGGCCACCTCGACCAAGCACCCCAGACCTTTCTAAGGCAAGGGGTTCCCCTCCAACTTCCAGTAATATTGTGCAAGGACAGATTAAACAAGGTAAAATTAAATCTTATTAAGTAATTGACCTGACATTTCAGCTGTAGGAACTCAGGAGGCATAGCTAATGTGTAATCATAACATTTTGTTTGTCTCACATTGTTAAAAGGGAGAAAAGTTGTTATATTCCAGATGTAAATGTGGATAATTAAGGTGTCAGTTAAAAATAAATCAGGTTTATTTAGAAATTGATAAATGAGCATATTTCACATAATTTTATTGTACTGTCTTTGACCTAATTTTTATGCATTAGGGGCACCTTAACTTGACAACACTAGTGTGTTAATTGTGTGTGCTGAGTTTAAAAGTGATACCTATTTTTAAACTACATTTAGAAATGTTGAAATTCACATTTTCATACTGTAGCTCTTCTGCTCTTTACCAGGGGCTCATGCCTTGTAATCCACAAGTGGAAATCCTTTCTTTTTGTTTACATTATTATATACTTTAACTTTTGTCTATAGCTTTCTTTTTCAGTAGGAGGTGGAAGTGAATGTTGCGTTTCTTTTCCATTATTATCTTTTATATTCATTTTAAGAGTAGCAAATGAGGCAACCAGAGTTGGGGGTCAGGTCTGCTGAGAGTTTCCCTTCAGGCCGAGCGTTAATGCTGGCTCTCAGAATGTGATAGAAGTGAAGAAGTGAGCAGGAGATGGGATGCTGAAGGTTCTGCTTGTAAATGCTGACTTTCAGGGTCTTCTTTTTTCCATAGGTTTTGTTTTTGTTTTGTTTTTTCGGGTTTAAAGAGTCCATGAATAGTTCTACAAGATTTGTTAGATAAACAATAGGCCTCCAACTTTTTATCTACAATTTTTCCCTTCCCTAGGACAAGTACTTTTTTCTCTCTTAGCTTATTATTTAGTATTTACTGTCTTTAAATGTATGCCCGCTTTTCAGTTTAAGTACTTGTCTATTGGCTTCCCATTATGGAAGAAAAGCTCCCGCATTCTCAACTCCCTCCCATCCTTTATTCCAACCCTACGTATTCACCCCTCTTGTTGCCCTTCCTCTGATTAAACTTGATATAAACTATTATAACTGTGTGTTATAGAAAAGTTTTGGTTGGACAGCTTTATACTTGTGTATGTGTGAAATATATGTACAGAAAAGTGCACAGAACAGAAATATCTAGCTCAGTGAGTCCTTTTACATGCTGAACACTCTTGTAACTATGGCGTTGGACAAGAAATCGAACTTTGCCAGGGCTCCAGAAGTTGCTGGTATGTTCCCTCCCAATCATATGCCCCCTTCCAAAGGTCACTACTATCTTGACTTCTGGGAAATTCCTTCTTTTCTTTCCTTTATAGTTATACCCATCTAAGTTTAAATCCCTAAACACTATTTAATTTTGTCTGTGTTTTGAATTTTATATAAATTCAGTCAGGCGTGGAGTTATGTATTGTTTTGTATTTGGCTTCTTTTGTGAGATTTATCGATGATGTTGCATTTGACTAAAGTTTATTCATTTTCATTGTTCATTTTTATTGGAGTAGTGTATTCTGTTGAATGAATAGACCACAGTTTCTCCATTTTCCTATCAATAACCATTTGAATTATTTTCAGTTTTTGTTTTTCATAAATAATTCCATGAACATTCTTGCATTTGGATCTTAATGTACCTTATGAGTACTTCTGTTGTGTCTATAACTAAAAGTGGGATTTCTGCATATGTTTATCTTCAGCTTTAGCAGATGTTGTCATGTCTTCCTAAGTGAGTGACTAATACGGATCCTTCAAAATGGCTAATGTGGAAAAGATGGAAAATGCTGCATTGGCTAGGATATGGGGCAAGAACTCCCATACACCACCGGTGAGATATGCTGGCCAACCCTGAATATTTTCCATCTTTTTCACTTTAGCCATCTTGGTGTGTGTATAGTAGGCTCTCGTATGTTTAATTTACATTCCCCAGTTTCCATTAAGGTCGAACACTTTTTTGTATGTATATTGCTCATATTTATATGTTCTTTTGTGAAGTGCCTGTCCAACTTGTGTATCTATTAGGTTGTCTTTAAAAACATGACTTGTAAGGGTTGATCTGTGACTGTCCTTAATATGAGCCCTCTGTTATATGTAAATATTTATTTGCCTTTCATGCCTATCTTTGAAATTCAGCACTCTCCATTTCAGTGGAATGTAATATAACATTTTTTTTTCATTTATGATTAATATTTTTGTGTCCTGTTTAGAAGTTACCCTGATATCATGAGGCCATTCTGTCTTAGGAGATTTTTTGTTTTCCCCTTTTTATTTAGATCTCCAATCTGCCTAGAATTCAGTTCTGGGTATAAAGGGAAACAGGGGTCCTGTTTCTTTTTTTTCCTCCATATGATACCATATTAGTCAAGCATGATTTATTAAAGAGACGATTCATTCCCCACTGCTTTGCAGTGCCACCTTTGGCATAAATAAAATGTTCTTGGAGAGAGAGAGAAAATCCCAGGCAGGCACTGACAGTGCAGAGCTCAACGCAGGGTTTGAACTCACAAACCTCACAAACCATGAGATCATGACCTGAGCGCTTAACTGACTGAGGCACCCAGGCACCCCCATTAAATATTCTTCGATTTGATTTGTTCCTGGGACTGTTTGTGCCCATTGATTTGCTTGTGTATCCTTGTGCCTTAATTACTGTAGCTTTGTAATAAAACTTGGTATTCAGTAGATCAAGTCTTTCCACCTTATTCTTAAATCATGTTATGGCTATGCTTGTTTCTTTGAATTTCTCAGTTGTCAGTTTAAAGCTAGTTTGTTAATTGTTACAAAAACCTGTTATGATTTCAACTGCCATTTTATTGAATTTGTAGATGAGTTTGGGGAGAATTAGTATCTTTGTGGGATTCATTCATTCAGTATATTTAACATATTCAACTCAGCCCTATTCCTATTTTTTTTAGGTCTGATATAGCTATGTTAACTCTTAGAGTTTTCTGTGTAGAGGTCTTACATACTTTAGATTTATTCCTAGATATGGATTTTAAAAATATTCTTGTAACTGGTATTGAATATTTTGTTTTCTGTGCCTCTGGCACAGAAATGCAGATGATTTTTGTATATTGACCTTGTATCAAGCAGTCATGCTAAATGCAACTATTGTTTGTAATACTTTATTTGTAGATTAGTTGGATTATATGGACAGTCATATGGGATACTTTTTCTATTCCCAATGTTTTCCCAAAGGGAAAATGTCTAAGCTTTCATAATTCTGATATTTCCCATATGCTTCTTACTGGTAATCTCTAAGAAATTAACTCTCCATTATTCCTTTGCTAAGTGTTTATCTTCAGTGTATGTTGGGTTTTATCATGCTTTTTCTATCTTGAGATGAATATATAATTTTTCCTTTTAATCTGTTGTGATGCATTATTGTCTTATATAGTTGCAGTGTGTGTGTATATATATATATATATATATATATGTATGTATATATACATATATATATGTATATGTATGTATATATATATATATATATGTATATAATTTTTTTCCCAGAAGAAAGTTGTCCTTTCTTCTGATGCCCTTATAAAGTATTACATTACTCAAGTTTCAAAAAGTTGATTAAGGGATCTTTCCTCCTTTTCTATTTTCAGGTAGAATTTGAATAAGATTGGCATTATCTCTTCCATAAATGTGCAGCAGAATTGGTTGGATTTAGATCTAGAGGTTTTTTTGGTGGGCAGTTTTTAAATTCTGGGTTTAATTTCTCTCATTGTCATGGGACACTTCAAATTTTCTGTTCTTGTGTCTGTTTCATTAATTCATAGTCAGTGATTTTTCCAGTTCTTTTAAATTTGCTGTCCTAGGAAAATATCTTATCTTTTAAATTTCTTTAATATCTGTAGTGATGTCACCATTTTTATTTCTTATGTTAATCATTTGTATCTTCTTTCTTTTTTTCGATCAGTCTCATCAGGGGCTTATGGACCTTATTAGTTATTTTAATGAATCCGCTGTGTCTTTGTGTATCCTTTCTAGTGCATATTTTTTCCAACTTCACTGAAGTCAGCTCTTCTACATTCTTTGGATTTAATAGGCTTTTTTTTTTTTTTTTTAACTTTCTAACATGGGTGGTTACTTACCAATTTTTATCCCTTCTTTCTTCAGAGAATATGCCCAAAATAATGTCATCTGCGAATAAAGGCAATTTTACTTCTTTTGAGACAGTGCATTTTATTTTTCTTACCTTATTGCACAGATAAGGAGTTAGAGCATGATGTTGAATTGAAGAAGTCAGAGTAGACATCTTTGCCTGTTCCCAACCATGGGTTAAAGCATTCAGTCTTTATTAAGTATGATGTTAACTGCAGGTTCTTCTTAGATGAGGAGGATGTTAAGGAAGTTACCTTCTCTTCTTAGTTTGTTGAGAAATTTTTTATGATGTTAGATTTGGTCACATGGTTTTTCTGCATCTTTTGAAATTAACAAATGAGTTTTCTCCTTTACTTTCTTAAGACAAAGTACATGAACTTTTGAATTTTAAAACAACCTTGTGATCCTAGGGTAGACCACACTTGGTCATGATGAATTATTCTTCTACTGGATTGTTGGATATAATTTGCTAAAATTTGTTAAGAGTTTGTTACATTTATGAAGGATTTTGGTCTACAATTTTCATTTCTGTTAATGTTCTTTGTTCAGTTTTGTAACAGTATAATGGTGGAGTTAGCATGTTATCCTTTTGTGTGTGTGTGTTTTCTGGAAGGGTTTGTGTAGGAATGATAGTATTTCTTAGTTGTTTGATATAATGCACTAGTGAAAGTATGTAGACCTGGAGTTTTCTCTATGGGAAGGGTCTTAACTGCAAATTTGGATGTTTTAATAGATTAGGGTTATTTAGATGTTTTTCTTTTTTAATTATTATTTCATCTTGAGTGAACTTTGGTAGTTTGTGTCAAAGTTATTGGCAAAAAGTTTAATATTCTTTTATTTTTCTTTTAATATCCTATATGTAGGATTTGAAAAGATATCCCCTCTCCCATTTCTGTTATTTATAATTTATGAATTTTCTTTCTTTTCCTGAGTAGTCTAGCAGTGATTGTGGATTTTTTTTATTCCTCCTTGCATCTGTATATTAGTTTTTGCTTCATGTTTTATGAATCTCTCTTATTAGGCACATAAACCTTTAGAATTGTTATTTCTTACTGACTTTTTTTTTGTTTTTACTTGTCTCATGAAATGATCTCTTTATCCTTGATAATATCTTTTGCTTTTGCTTTGAAAATCTACTTTGTTTATAATAATATAACCATTTTAGCATTTTTTGGTTACTATTATTAGCATGGTGTATATTTTTCCATCCTTTTACTTTTCACCCATTTTGCATCTTTACATTTAAAGTGTGTTTCTTTATAGACAACATGGCCTGCTTTTTAACTGTAGTGTTTAAACCACTTACATTTAATGTGTTTGTTGACATGGTTAGGTTTGAGTCCATCTTTCTGCTCTTTTTTCTCCTTGTCTCATTTGTTCTTTGTTCCTTCTTTTCCTTTTTCTGCTGTTTTTCAGATTAATGGAATCTTTTTTTTTATTATATCACTTTATCTCCTTTACTGGCTTATAAGCTAAATTTTTGTTATTTTAGTGGCAATTTTAGAGTTTCTAGTTTACATAGATCTTTAACTTATCACAGTGTGCCTTTAAGTGGTATTATTACCATTTAACATTTAAAAAAATTTTTTTAATGTTTATTTTTGAGAGAGAGTGAGTCGGGGAGGGGCAGAGAGAGAGAGAGGGAAGGAGGGAGACAATCTGAAACAGGCTCCAGGCTCTGAGCTGTCAGCATAGAGCCTGACACGGGGCTCAAACTCTGAACAATCAAAGATCATGACCTGAGCCAAAGTTGGATGCTTAACTGACTGAGCCAGTCAGGTGCCCCTACCATTTAACATTAAATATAAAAATTGTAAAATGTTTTACTTGCATTTTTTACTTCCTGGCCTTTGTGCGATTTTTGTCTTGTAATTTACATTTTTGTATATTATAAACCTTAAATATCACTATTATTTAATAGTCAGTTGTATTTTATGGAGATTTAAATAGACAAAGACCATATATATTTACCTATGTAATTACCATTTTTGCTGCTCTTCATTCCTTTGTATAGATCTGGATTTTTATCTGGTATAATTTTTTTTTTTTTTTTTTCTGTCTAAAGTACTTGCTTTAACATTTCTTGTAGTGAAGGTCTGCTGTTCTTTCAGCTTTATGTCTGAAAACATCTTTATTTGCTTTTGACTTTGGAAGATATTTTTTTGGTATAGAATTCTACGTTGACCATTTGTATCTTTCAGTACTTTAGAAATGATAGTTTATTGTCTTCTCATTTGCATTGTTTTTAACAAGAAATCTGATGCCATTTGTATCTATCTCTGTATATAACTAACATTTAAAAAGTTTTTTTTACTACTTGTTGTAAAGATTTTCTCTTTATTTGGTTTTGAGCCATTTGCTTATGAGGCTTCTTGGTGTAGTTTTATGTTTCTTGTGGTTGCGGTTTATTAAGCTTATTTTTGTAGTTTTTATTAAGTTAAAACATTTCTCACCATTATTTCTCCAACTAATCTTTCTTTTCTCTCCTCTCTTCTCTCTTTATTGGACTCAAATTATATGTACATTAGGCCACTTGAAATTGTTTCATAGCTCATTGATGCTTTATTTTTGGATTTTTTTCCTCTCTGTGTTTTGATTAGGTAGTTTCTGTTGCAATGTCTTCAAGTTCATTCATATTTTCTAGCAATATCCAAACTGCTATTAAGCCCAATCAGTTTATTTTTCATCTCAGATATTATGATTTTCATGTTCACAATTTTGAATTGGGTCTTTTTGTTTATATTCTCATTGTCTCTATGTAACTTTTTTCAATATATGAATTACAGTTATAATAACTTTTTAAATACTCTTATTTGATAATTTTGACATCTCTGTCAGTTTGGGGTTGTTTTTAATTGACTTTTCCTCTCCTCATTATGGACTGTACTTTCCTGCTTCTTTGTGTGCCTGGTAATCATTGTTAAGTGGCAGATATTTGAATTTCACCTTGTTGGGTACTGAATATTTTTATATTGTTATAAAAAAATTTTAAGCTATATTCTGGATGCAGTTAAGTTACTTGGAAGCAGTTTGATCTTTTTCTGGTCTTGCTTTTATGATTTGTTAGGTGGGTGTGGAGTTATGTTCTGTCTAAGGCTAATTTCCCATTACTCGGGCCAGACCTTCCTGAGTATCTGGTACCCCATGAATTCTGAATTTTCCAGTCTGGCTAGTGGGAGCAACACACATATACTTTAGTAGTTTCCTCACACACATGAACTGATTGTGCTCTGCTGAATATTTGATGGGGACCTCTGAAGAACCTTGATCTTTGAAGTTCTCTTCTCTTCCTGTGGATTCTGGCTGCTCTGGTTTCCTGAGACTCTCAGCTCTGTCTCCTTAGCTCAGGGAAACTGTTGGGCTCTTCCTAAATCCTCTTTCCTATATGTTGGTCTAGAAACTCCCAACAAGGCAATAAATGGGGGTAATCATAGAGCTGTTTGTCTCCCAACTCCTCACTTTTAGTCCATCATCATTTGATGTCCAGTGGCTTGAAACTATTGGTTTTTTATGTATTTTTTGGGTGGGGGTTATTTTAGATGGGATTATAAGTCTATTTCATGTTACTCCATCTTGGCCAGAAGTGGAAGGTCCTCTCCCTTTACTTTAAACATTTTTTTTTTTTTTTAGTTTATTTATTAATTTTGAGAGAGAGAGAGAGAGAGAGAGAGAGGAGGAGAGAGAAAGAGAGCGAGTGAGCACGTGGGAGGGTCAGAGAGAGGGAGGGAGAGAATCCCAAGTAGACTGTGCACTGTCAGTACAGAGCCCCATGTGGAGCTTGAACCCATGAACCATGAGATCATGACCTGAGCTGAAATCAGGAGTCGGATGCTTCACTGACTCAACCACCCAGGTGCCTCCAAAATGTTCTAAATATACTATTACTTCATAAAGTAAATATTCTTTTATTTTTTTAATGTTTATTTATTTTTGAGAGAGAGACAGAGCATGGGCATGAGCATGTGCAGGGGAGGGGCAGAGAGAGAGGGAAACACAGAATCTGAGGCAGGCTCCAGGCTCTGAGCTGTCAGCACAAAGCCTGATGCAGGGCTTGAACCCATGAACTGCAAGATCATGACCTGAGCTGAGGTCGTATGCTTATCCAACTGAGCCACCCAGGCACCCCAAGGTAAATATTCTTTATGTTACATAGTGTTGTAATATTTTTATAGCCATTACTTCAGGGAGAAATGGAAACGGGTTCACAAAGCTAAAAGACTGACTTAAAATATGGTTAGTTATGGAGGTATGATTAGGATACAATAGCACCTTTTAACTCTAGATCTGTGCTTTTTCTACAATAACACGTATTTTTGTTCTAAATCCACTGAAAATATCATCCAGATTATACAGTACAAATCAGTGGCAGGCCACACTCTCCTTCATTTAATTAGTTTAGAGCTTCATTTGAGACCAGTGCCTGTTAGAGATTTTATTTGTTGTCCTCATCATTACCATCTTCATTATCATTCTTTATAGTTGATGTTTCTTCTTGGATGACAGTTTTCTCCCTCTGTAACCATAGCAGCAGATACAAGGGGTCCAGCGTAATTTGTGACATTGTCACGATACATTGTGTACTTCACCACCATTACAGTATTCAGTTTACTCACTTGGTCAGTTCTGAGAATGTTACAGTAGGAAAGCTTTAATGTTGCTTCTCTCATAAAGCATCACGTTTTGAGAGTGGTGAAGAGAATTGAGTCTTTTTCTAAAGCATTTATTTAAGGTAGACTTAGGAGTTTCCATTTGGAATAGCACAGACGCTTATCTTTTAAAGTAAATAAAGGTTAGCAACGTGTAGTGAGAGTTATGGTAAAATATTTTAGGATGGCATCAGGAAACCCACTTTCTATTTGAATATTGAAAATATGGAGTAATTATCTCTTTAACAAAAAAATTGTTGAGCACTTTTTTCTCCAAACATCTCTATTTAGGACATTAGAAAGATTATTCTGATGTATACTCTCTTAAGTAGTGTGTGTGTGTGTGTGTGTGTGTGTGTATCTATATATCTATATTTATATCTATATCTATATATCTATATATCTATATCTATATCTATATCTATATCTGTATCTATATCTATATATCTAGTAGATAACTCATGAACATAAAACAACCAGTTTAGGATAAGAAGTGGTCAGAGAATGGACAAAAGCTCTGAGTTCTTGGACTACAACAGTTAGGGTATTATATTTCGTCTTTCTGCTCTGACTTCTCTTACCTTGGTTTTCTTTTAAACCTTTTCCTCTCCTTATGTTTTCTTTTCCTGACTCCCACTGCAGTGCACATTGACTCACAATCCATTTTTCAAGCTGGATTGCAAACATGAATATGCTCCTTTTCGATAAACTGTCACTTACATGTCGGCTAATACTTGTTCAGCTGCAAAATAATCTATACAGAGTAAAGACTTTAGCTGGGGATTGGACCTTTCATAGACATTTGGATCTGAGAATAAAGATGATCTGGAGAGTTCAGCTAACATAATTTCTCATACACATTATCAGGGTATTTCATTGGAAAATAATTTCTTCACAGGAGGTTTATTTTGTCTAGCAGTGGGCTTGTTAATTCAGTCTTTGCCAATAATTAACATTTATAGACAAGTCATGTACTTTTTGATAGAGACAGTTTTTATTTATTAGATACTCAATTGTGTGCTTTATAAAACATCTCACTTGAGAAAGGGATCAGAGATGTCAAACTAACTTTTTGTTCATGGTTATACAGCCCTAAATCTGCCCATCGCTTTAGGCTTCTCTACATTCTGACGTACTGTACTTCTCTTGATCAATTCAGTAATCTCATGGCATAAGTCTTTGGTCTGTGTCTCTAGTGCTTATCTTGATTGTGACCCTGTGTCTATGCTGGTAGTTGTGTCTTTACTCAGTGGTAGGTGTGGAAGCAAATCTAAGCAATTTAAGGTTCTAAGGTTATGTAACGATATCTGCTGTTTTATTTTTCAGAAATGTATTTAATTTAGGTTGTCTAAACTTGAAGTAGGAAGTAGTCATTGTTAAATTATTTCAGGAATCATTTATGTAAATTACCCAATAATTTCTCACCATCTTTTTCCAGGGTCTATAGCAAGAAACATATATGGAGTACATATATCAGGTTATTGGATGGACCTGAAGACTCCTTAAAATTTTGTGTTTGAATTTACATGCCTTTTAATAAAAATTGGCATGTAACTTTGGTCTTTGGAAGCTCAAAGGACAGACTTTTGTTCTTTCTGTTCACTAATTTGGCACAAGTGCTTTGAACAGTGACTGGTACACAGAAGGTACTCAATAAATACTTGAATGAATGGATCTATAGATACCTTCTCTCTATGTTTCTAGTGTCAGTATGTCAGTAACTAGGTGCTGAATCTACAAGGCTGACATAACAAATCTCTGCCTTCAAGGAGCTTCTATGTAACGGAGGAGATTCAGACAAGTGTAATTTATGATAATATTTTAATTAGTTATTTGCTTTTCCTGCCAGACTCTCAGTAACCAAGTAACTTTGGCTAATCTTTATGAGACTTTGTATGCTTAGCCCAATATCTGACACATAGCAGGGGCTTATTGTTAATTAAATGAAATAGAAAATTTTAATAGCCTTACTTTCACTGCAGTAAACTTCAGACTCTTCCCCCCAGCCCCCATTGTTTTGGGTCTTAGCTCATTTATGTATTTTGGATATTAGTAATGAAGGAGACCTTTTACAGAAGTGGAATTTTTAAACATTTTTTTAAGTTTTATTTTTTGAACACTGGCTGGAGTTATAGGCCAAGTCATTGCGTCTGAACTTATTCCAAGTCTGATATAATCCAGTGGTGATCTATAGGTTAAGTAGAGTTACTATTTTTCAAACATTATTAGCACTTGTTATTTTGCCTTGATGTATGTCTGTCAGAACAGCATCTTGGGCTGTTAATTCGTTCTGCTTTACGGTAGGTGCTTATCCTCTCTATTTCCTGGACCTTTGTACTTCCTTATTGCCGTTAGACTTTTTGTGCTCTTTCTCCATGGTGTTTTAAGGAAACCCTTTTTTCTGTAGACTGCTTGATCAACAATTTATCCTAATGCTTCATGTTGATTTAAAAGATGATGAGAATGCTCAACTCCCTGAGACATAGAAGTGTAGACATAAAGGAAGTTTATAAAAGGGCAGATGTTACTCTAAGATTCTCTCTTGGATGGAAGACTTAGTGTGGAACGCCTCCTTCTCCTCTATCCACCCCTCTCCACGCTTCATGATTATCACACAGCTCTTTAGATAAAGTGATTCATTATTAAATAGTGTTCATTTTTATTAGTGTTAAGCTTTGGAAAAACTTCTTTAAGCATTGCGTTTGGTTTTACAGAAATCTTTATCTTCTAGATTTCTTTTTTCCGCCTAAAAAATGTATTGAAAGGGCTATTTGTGTTCTTGTACCAGGAGGCCAATGAGGTTTAGACCAATAACTTGCTACCTAAAGTAAGTTCACTTTCTGTCCTTGATACATTCTTCATGTCACAATGGCAGTAGGGAACACTGGAATTCAGAGTCCGATTTCATATGAAGACTGAAATAGGCTTATTCAAAAACAGAAAACCCTGGGTATCGTACATGTATATATGCTATCTAATGGAAAGCGAGAGCGCATGTGTGCACGTGTGTGTTAACCCCATGGGTTCGTTTATCTTTGCCTATCTGTTCATGTGATAGTAAGTAGTCAAAGAGGCTCTTAGCTGCGAAATTAAGGAAATTTCCTAGGTAAACTAATAGAACTTATGCCACTTCTGTCATCACTGGAAGTTGCATTGAGACTTTGCCCTTAAGTTTTACTAAATCCTTAATAAGAGAAAGCCAGTTGATCATTATCATTGCCGCTTTAAGAAACCAAATGCTCATTTATGCTTTATGGTATAAATTTTTAATACTCAGTGCTACATATGACCTCTTCAGATTTTTATTTGTCATTAAATCTTGAGCTTTTTATTTTAGAAGTAGTACTTTTTAAATTTCTGTTGCTGATTTTTTTTTCTGTGTGTGAACAGTTTTGAAAGCTCAAGTAGAATTTGAGTATTCTCAATTAATTATGAAAGTAGTTCTAGATTCTGCAGTTTTAGTTATGAAGTAGGCTGAATGAAATATTTTTTGGTGATGCAGAGATTTTTAAAAACAAACTTACATATATTATAAAAATAAACTTACATTTATTGAACATTATTCTATTAAGACCTATTATTACTTATTCTAGCAGTTTCCTCAGTAGCATTTCTGCTTTCCTGTATGCTGTGACTTAGAGAAGATGTGCTTTTGTCCCACTACTTATTTGTCCTGGCTAGGGTAATGCTCACTCTGTCCTGCAGTTTTATTCATTTGTATTGAATTTCCTCACGTTCTAATTCTGGTGTCCTCTCACTTAAGAGAAAAATCAGATACAGTTACCACAGCCTTTTGAAGGATGATGATAATTTCTCCTTTTCTATAATTTCTCTTAAAAAGGAAAAAAGTCCCACTTGTTGAAAATCACCAGAGGAACTTTGTCAACAATTTTGGTAGCATGAAAGCTAAAGCCTGACAATTTTCTCTTCGCCAACCAGGCTTGCCAACTTTTTTGCATAAGGAAGTGAATATTTTCTAGGCCATAATAACTGAAATCGTAATTAAAAATGATTTAAAAAATGAAAAATTTATTAAGTGGAACATAGAAATATTTGAGATTTCTTTATAAGATTACAATAGAATTCTTGAAGATCTTATGAAATATGCAATTAAAAGCTCTGTGTTTTTCATAAACATAACATTATAAAGTCATTTTAATTTCATAAGGAACAAAAAACAGGCCTGTGATAATAAAAAAAATATATAATTTCCCAAATGAAACTTTCATATGTGCAAGATGTGCTTCTTAGGGTTTATGGAGTTGGATTTCCTGCTTTTTATTACTGTTCATGTGCTTCTCTTAGTTGTGCTGTTTACCACCTCACGCGTGCCTGATTGACATTATGACGCATTTGTGTGGAAATTATGAAAAGTTGTTTTCATGCAGCTGTCCTGTAGCTACAAAGGAACTTCACTGCATGAAAAACAAACATATCATTCAGTGGACAATGCTTAATCTGTTCAGGAGCCCAAACCTATTGCTGTTCAATGACAGAAGAAAGGAGAGGGATTAATTTGAAGATGCTTGTGCATGACATATGGTAATTTCTCCATAGGAAGGAAGTGTCAAATGGTGACCTCTAAATCTTAACATTGACCTCCAGTTGTAGAATGTGTGTGCCATACGGTCTTTTTGCCTTTTCATATGATAATTTAAGCTGAAACATTTTCCTGGTAACATTACTTTTTGGGGGTGTGGGGTGCGGGTTGTTGCATGTATTATATAAGGATTAGAACACTCAGTAATTATTTTTATAATATAAAGCATTTGTATCATAAAAAATATTTTTTAAACTTCAAAGAATGAAGCTATGTTAGGGTTCTTCTCACAAAAGAACACATATTCTATACAAGTTGGTATGTTTTAAATTGTATTTTTATAAAATGAGTGTGGAAAATTGAAATGATCTCAGTGGATGTTGGTTTCAGATGTTAAGAAAATAACTTACACGTAAAGTTAGGAAATAAATTATTAGAAAAATGTAATCGACAATATGAAGACCAGCAAAAACTTTTCAGTTTGTGGTACATTTTAAAAATTGGATTATATTTTTGCTAATCCTTAATGTCTGTCATTTTTTCATTGTAGCCTTAGTTGTTTTAGAACTGTTTTTTATATTAGCTGATACATTGATCAACTTGAATATTAAATAGAATTTGAACTACAATGTGGTTACTGTCCAGATGTATCATTTCCTTGCTGTAATCTTTGACGATCATGCCCTTCTGATTAAAACATCATTTTTCAGTTCTCCATTTACTATATTTTGCTAATTTTGTTTTTCATTCTTCACTAATACTGAGGTTTTTTTCAGAAGCTGCTGTACCTCAATTCTCTCCTCTTTATTTGTTCTGTTTTCTCTGCAAGTTCCTGCTCCTGTCATTTCCGCTCGGTCTGATGCTGATCACTCTGGCTCTGACCCTGCTTCTACTCCTGCTTTACATACCTGTTTCTTAGTAAATGAAGGTATTCTCTCTCAACTTTCTAACAACTCCCTTTCAGTCTGTGCTTTATTCTGATATGACATGTTCTTTTTATCTAATTTATACATTTATCTGTTTTGTTATATGTGATATCCTAAAGTTTCCGTTTTATAACTTGATTTGCTAATGTCAGTGCTGAGGACCAGTTACGAAAATGTAATGCTACTCGTGGCTGGCATAATTGTGTTTCTTGTAATCTAGAATGATGTTAAAGAAGGGCAGAGATGCCAATCTTTGATGTGAAGTAGATATTAAAAGGTGGATTGGTTTTCATAGTGATGTTTGTCATGTGATCTCTGGTGTTAGAACTAATGAGTTTATTTTGCATGTACCATTACTCTGAGGTGAGGGGGAGATGTGAGGGGCCTCTCTACATTCTCATATGAAAAGTCTTCAGAATGTTGATTAGCACCAGTGATTACAGACTGTGAGGAATTCACCTGTTTATCCTCCTTACTGTTTCTGTTTCTGGATGAGGCAAAAATCCATAATTTCAATTTTTAAGATGTAGTTAGACTACCATATTATCCCTGTGGACTTAGACTAGTTGCAAGTATGTTTGGAGCTCTGAAAATGTGAATGGAATCCACAAACCTTTTTTTCCCATGAGGATTATTTATACTGCCTGGAAGCCTAGCAGAACTTGTGAGCTCTGACTTACATCCACTCTCTTCATCATGGGCTCAGCCTTCACCAGGACGTATAATATAAAAAGGAGGAAATTTACAAAATCTCAAACATAACCCAGATTGATTCGGACTCTATTAAAAAGCAGCATTACCAGTCCATTCAACTGGAAAGAATGGTACAATATCCATTAAGCATAGAGAGCTCATGTTCTAAGTAGCACTCGTTTGGAAAGAAAACACAGGAACACCAAAGTATAACTTAGTTTTTGTTTGGCTTCCCTGTCATAGGCATGTACTAAGGTTAGTATGTTAAGACTGGGTTTTAGCAAAAATAGTTAGGGTCATGTTTGTTAAGCTATTGTGAAAGATAGTAATTTGTTCAAAAAAAAAGTTGTTGACTTTGGACCATGGTGAGAATCATTATCCTATTAAAATTTAGCTCATAAATACACTTCATACTTTCATGAGACATTAAAGCACTTAAAGAAATTATTAGGTGGTAACTTATGTTTCCATATATATTTGCGTGTGTATAGATATATATGTACATATCCTCTATATATGTATATATATCCTCTTTGGAAAGAAATTGTAATCTAAAATGTATGTGCTCATCACCTAAGTTATGTAATCATATATTCTCAGTTGATGAGAATTTTCTTATTGAAAGGGTGAATTTTTAGATAGGTGGCTTATCTGTCACTCATTCTCCTTCTCCCCCTTTCTCTCCCTCTCTCCCTCCCTCTCTCTCTCTCTCTCTCTCTCCCTCTCTCCCTCTCTCCCTCTCTCCCTCTCTCCCTCTCTCCCTCTCTCCCCCTCTCTCTTTTTTTAACAATCCCAATAATAGTTTTGAATTTTATGGTAGGGTTCTTATTATTTCATTTTTTAAATTTTTATTATTTTTTTAATGTTTATTTATTTTGAGAGAGAGAGCGCGCAAGCAGGAGACGGGACGGGAGAGGGAGACACAGAATCTGAAGCAGGCTCCAGGCTCTGAGCTGTCAGCACAGAGCCTGATGCAGGGCTCAAACTCACGAACCGTGAGATCATGACCTGAGCCAAAGTCGGACGCCTAAGCGACAGAGCCACACAGGCACCCTGGGTTCTTGTTGTTTTAGAAGACTACAGTTTAGATTACTTCAAAACGTTGATTTGTTAAAATTCTGCGATCACAGATAACCCAGCTTGTATATGGTAATAGACAATTCTTTTTGCATTCATTATTGGTCATTTTTCTTTAAATATTATCCCCAGAAGGTGTTATGGTAATTATTGTGGATTAATAGCGGCTTCATGCGTGATTTGGGAAGACTGAAGCATTTATTGTGTATATATTTTTCAGACACCTTTAAAACAGGGTTGAAATGACTATTTGAGAATGTCTGGGTAGTGTTGCTTTTAGACTTTGGAGCGACTTAGACAGTGTTTGTTTTCTTCATATACTTAAGTTTCATATTATGGATTAGAATTTTGGAAAAAATAACTTTTATTCCCATAAATTAAAGTTAATGATGCTTAAGATTTTGTAAATTTTAGCTTATCCAGTTTTTATTTTATGAAATGTCTGAATTCATATTTCCCCTCAAAGTTGATGTTATGTTACTCAGTTATGATTGTGTTTAAATATCTGGTTCACTTTGTAAGAAAAGAGGTCGATAAGTATTAATTAAAGGCCCTGTGACAGACAAGAGAAGACATCTCTGTTGACTGATAAGGTGGTCATACACAGATGGCCAGGCCTTAAGTGACATGAACTTATCTTTGGATATCTGTGTGAATGCCCTTTTAACTGAAAGTGGTTTTAAGTCTATTACTCTAGTACATGTTTATTTCTACACTTTCTCAACCCTGAATATATTTTATCTTCGAGGGACTGTTTAGAAATTTGTTTTCCTTGTAGAATTTGAATGTACTTTATGAGGAAATTTATTTTTATTTAAGACTTTGAAAGTTCTTATAAGTACCAATTACTTGATTTAGAGATGAACTACATTTGATATAATTCTTTGTATAAAATATCTAATAAAAGTGGAAATCCTTAACAATACAATTTAGCATATTTGCCCCCTTTTTTTTTTTTTTTTTTTTTTTTTTTTTTTTGGTTTTTGGTATATTTGAAGAAAAATCTTTAGGGAATGCCAAAATGTTTAAAGTATTTATACTATGTTACATTTTAACAGGATGGAGTCAGTTGGCTGCTATGCATTGTGTTATGCTGCCAGACCTGCTGGGATTGGACAAGTTTAGGCCTCCACTTCTAGAGATGCTGGCTCGGAGATGGCAAGATCGATGCTTGGAGGTAACGTCGTTGTGATATGGCTAGAAAACAAAAACATGAACGCATTAGACATGTGTAAATTTTTTTTTAATGTTTATTTATTTTTGAGAGACAGAGAGAGACAGAGTGTGAGCAGGGGAGGGGCAGAGAGAGAGACAAAGACACAGAATCTGAAGCAGGCTCTAGGCTCTGAGCTGTCAGCACAGAGCCCAATGCAGGGCTCGAACTCACAAGCCATAAGATCATGACCTGAGCCGAAGTCGGATGCTTAACCGATTGAGCCACCCAGGCGCCCTAGACATGTGTAAATTTGAGATGAAATGGTTAATACTTATCTAATTTCTTTTCACCAGTTTATTATGTGACAGAAAATATGGGTTTCTGATTTTTTTTTTCTCAGTTTGTATACAAAACAATAATGCTACAGCTTGCGAATTTACTTTTTAATGCAGTGAATATTTGACAAAAGCTTTCAAATACTTCATGGAACTGTTTAAGTATTGGTTTTTGTATGGATTGTACACATACATCCATGCTCACATATACCTCCCCCCAAATCACACACTGAGTTGTAATTACACCAATCAAATTCTGAGTGAATAGCCATTGTCCAGTGGAAGGTACTGTGTTATAATAAAAGTCTTTGGAATTCGAAGAGACCTGGGTTTAAATATCAGTTCTGCCAATTATTAACTTTGTGACCCTGGGCAATTTACTTAACCTGTTTGAAGCTCGTTTGTAAAGTGGGGATAATAATATATTCCTCATGGGATTGCTGTCAGGATCAAATCAGATAATGCAAGTGAAACAGTAAGTACAGAGCCTGACACATGGTAGGAGCTCAATAAATGGTAGCTGTTATTTTGTGTTAATGGACTTCTGCTGTATTAGATACTGCTTGGAATATAATATCACCAGGAACTTGGAAATGTTTTATAGAGATTTCCTTTATTATGGCATTTGACCTGTCTAGCTATAGCAGTTTGTATCATTCAAGATTTTGAACTTCTCAAAATGTAGATATTCCCTGCATCTGGTTTCCCTTCCCTCATCTCCAAGGGGAATCGCACCATACTAAAATCTTCATGGTTTTGCATTGAATTGTTTTTGAATTCACTTCAAAAATCAGTTATAATTAAAAACAGTTTTGATTTAAACTCTTATCAGACACTGCTGAGTTACGTTTTCAGTTATGAAGAGTTAATAAATTGATTGATACACCACTTGACAATTGACTAGCTTCTTTGACTCTGTGCTTTGTGGTAATTTGCCAAAAGAACACTAAAACTGCAAAATAAAAGTTGTGTGCCGCATTGAAGGAAAAACTGGGATGATGTAACTTTGACAACTAGTTTCCTTCTATAGAACTAATATTAGTACACAAGAATGTACTTTGCTTATTTGTTGAAAACAAATTGTTTAAGCACGTCTTAGGGACACATGAATCGTGCGGAGTTATACATACATTTGTATAAACAATACCGATTTAGCATATATCATACAAAGAAACTCACTAGATAAGGTTAGATTTCTTCAGGCTAAAACGGAAGATACATTTAACAGTTCTAACAGTGACTTTCAACAGGATCAATGACATGGAAATTTTAAAGTGAAAATGCTAAATGAAAGTGCAAGAATGTTTCAAAGGCTTTGGAAAATGAAGTTTTAAACCCAACGCTGCGTAAATGTTCACATATTCTGTCTATTAGTGTTAAAATATTTTTCAGTGAGCTCATTCATTAAAATGTCTTTCATTTGCTCACATCCAATTTATTCTACTTTAAATACTTAATTCACTATTTGGTCTGTAGTTTTTCTCCCGTAAATTAATGTGACTTGTATATTTTCTAGCTTCATTTCGTTATGAACTTTCCAGTTTTTAAACACCTCACCAACTGATCTGCTTTCTGTTTTTTTCATTTGGATCTGTTTCCTGTTCAGGTCAGAGAAGCCGCGCAGGCCCTGCTTCTAGCTGAACTGAGAAGAATTGAGCAAGCGGGACGGAAGGAAGCCATTGATGCCTGGGCCCCGTACTTACCTCAGTATATGGACCATGTCATATCACGTAAGAGTTCTCTACAAAGCTTATCGATTTCCGACGCTTAGGTACGAAGAAAGTACTAAACTCACAGATATGCTCACTACTACTTATCAACAAAAGTGAGTCATTGAAAGTCACAATAAGGGATCTTTGAATTCTATGCGTTCATTTTCCAAATCCCTATGGTTTGGAGTTTTATTTTATTTTATTTTTTATTTTTTATTTTTTTAAAAAAATGTTTATTTATTTTTGAGAGAGAGAGAGCGAGCATGAACAGGGAAGGGGCAGATACAGAATCTGAAGCAGGCTTCAGGCTCTGAACTGTCAGCACAGAGCCCGACGTGGGGCTCGAACTAGGAGCTGTGAGATCATGACCTGAGCGGGTCTGCCGCTCAACCAACTGAGCCACCTAGGCGCCCCTGATTTAAAAAATATATATCAGAATATTCTCTAATGGACTGACCTCTTTTTTTTTTTTTTTTAATGTTTATTTATTTACTTAGTGCACTCAGGGGAAGGGCAGAGAGAGAGAGAGAGAGAAGGAGAAAGAGAGGACCCCAAGCAGGTTCTGCGCTGTCAGTGCAGAGTCTGACTCAACGCTCCATCTCACAAACTGTGAGATCATGACCAGAGCTGAAATCAGGAGTTGGACGCTTAACTGACTGAGCCACCCGGGTGCCCCTCTTCTAAAATTAATCCCAATCAAAAATCCTACTCTATTTAAACAGTAGCATCTGTCTCTGTTGCATTATTATGCTTGTGGATGCCAGTGTGTGGTGATCTGATGATATGCAAGTGCAGTAGAAGGTAGATCCTTTCCAAGTTGAAGTTGGAATTGTGAATTCTTAAGAAATAAAGATTGGGTAGAGTTAGACCAGTGTAATGTTAAGAAAGAAAATTCGTGAAGATCTTTTAGAAGAAAATTGAACGGATTGGGAAAGACCTTGGGAAAAGTTCTTGAAGGGTTTGCATATTTTTTGCAGCATAAAATCTTTGTAATCATGCTGCTAGGTCAAATGCAGTATAAAACAAAATCAGTTTTATTTTATTTTATTTTATTTTATTTTATTTTATTTTATTTTGGTTAAATTCTTAATGAAACTTTTAAAACTTTTTACTTTGAAAATTTGGCCTGGGTTTCAGGTGGCTTCATTTTAAATGATTTTTGCCAATACGAAATTCTTGGTAATAAGATGCTCACTATACGTGTCAAGACAGACAATACATGATAGTACAAGAAGGATGTGAAAACAGGATCCCAAAAGGACTATAATTATTATAACTGGTATAACTCTACCAGCTGTTTGTCAGTGGTGACTCTAGTATTTGAAGAGCCCTGAACAGTGCTATTTGTTCAGTAACTTGTGGCTATTAGTTTTATAATATTCTGGAAAACAGCTCATCAGCTCATCATAAACTTTATTGAATAAAAGATGCCTCAATTTAAGGACAAACTATGAGTAAAATACTGTGGACTACATTGAAGAGGAAACATTAGCAAATCATCGGAGGTCCTTTTGAAAGGAGAACGCTATTATGGAAATATTGAGAAACCATTTCCAGACACCTTTATTTGGAATGGACTGCAGTGGGAGAGTGGGCTGAAGCAGAATGAGTAGTTGGGCAGCTACTATGGAGGGGAGATGGGACCCAGACCTAGATGTAGATAGAGTGGAATAGAAGGTATTTCTAAGGCTTGATTACAGACTACCTAGAAAGGTCTATGAAAAACACCGAAAATGTAGATAGAGTGGAATAGAAGGTATTTCTAAGGCTTGATTACGGACTACCTAGAAAGGTCTATGAAAAACACCGAAGATGCGTGCAGTGTATTCTTGACAGTTTGGTAAGAGAGGTCCCATTAACAATGGTGGTGAATGCCATTTTGTTTTATTTTCCTGGAAAGAAGAGAATGAGTTTGCTACAAGATAAAAGTGTAATGTAGTCACAAATTACTCCCTGAAACAATGATAAGAATGTATATGTTGCTAGGTGAGAGGTCTGTTAGAGGGTCCAGAGAGGATACAGTATAAGGAAAATAATCACAATACCTACCATTAATTGAACACTTTCTCTGTCAGGCTTTTGCTAAGTGCCTGGTCTGTGTTATTTCATTAAACCACTGCAGTAAGCCTGTAAACTAGGGACTAGTGTCACTGCCCACCCCCCCCTCCCCCACCAGATGAGTTAGTTGAGGCCAAGAGAGATTAAAGAACTTTCTTAAGGTCCCTCAGTTACTAAGTGACTGTCAGACTACGAAACTTATTGTCTTAACCAGCAGCCTTAGATCTTGAAGTGGCGGTGGGGATAGAAGAGTGAGTAGATATGTGCCTTAGCTACTCCTGATTTCAGACTGTAATTTCTAGCCATATTAAATTTAGCAACAACAAAATGTATCAGAAACGTAACTGTAAGAAAATTACTCTGTAATGGTTCCCGTCATCGTTGAAGTATAAACTAGGTTGTTCTTAGGTCAGATTTCAACCTTTCCATGTATGTAAATTATAGTCCTTCATATTTAGTTACAATATCCTGGAGTACTTTATTAATTAATGGAATGCTGGCTTACTTAAAATTTTAATCTTTTCACTTAATGTTATTGTATTTTTAGTGAAAGAATAAACATGTATTCTCCCTGTGACTAAAACAGCTTGCACTAACAACTCTTGCTATCATATATTAATCTATTCTGGAACTTTTACATTGCCTGAGTATAAAATTAGTTTTAGTTTGCTTTACTGGGAGCTTTCTATTTTAATAAAAGAATGTCAAGCTGAGGGAGTAAGGATTCTGAAAGTGTGAAAGGAGAAGAAAGCGTACAACAAATGAGAAATGACCACATAGGGCTGCTGAACAGATTTGCTGTCCAGAGGGATCAAAAGGTTATGGAGCCAGCTGGTGGACAGCCCACACCTGCCATAACATGCTTGTAGTGAAATCGCGTCTACCATGGTCATTAATGTTTGAGGAGATGATTCTCGTGGCGAGCTAATAGCATAAAATGTTCTTTTAGAAACCTAAAACCTATTTTTAGCACAGGAGTCTTCTTACTAAAGTAGGTAAAATATTAAGCGCTGTATCTGGTAAAATACATCATTCATCAGATATTTTCTTATAATTTAATCATCCTAAGCATTTAAAAATGTGCAATAATTCCCAATGCGGTATTGGCAGCTCCTGACTTATGACTGAGCTTGATCTAAGAGTCCCTTTGTTAGATATTTGTCTGAGACTCTGAAAATGCTTTTGCTTGAAGAGCAGAATGTCATACCAGGCTGATGGACTGTGATCGTCCTTCGCCTTAGAGATCTGGAGCCTGAGGTTTAAAGTGGGAAGTACCTTTCTCTCACTTCACAGCCAGTAAGTCACTGAGCTGGGACTAAGATGACAAGCCAACTGGTCATATTGACTTGGGTCTTCTGGAATGTTATTTAGGTACATTATGCAATAAAAGCCCCGTGTGGGTTTTCTGAGAACCTCAGGAAAGCAGTGGGCCAGAAGCCAGTTGCTTTTCTTAGGGCTGTTGAGAGCGTTCAAGGAGGAACTTTCTGTACAGCATCCGGCACAGTATATTACACACCTAGTGAATGTTGGCCGGCTGTCCCCTTTCCTCTGCTCTGCTGGTTTCTGGAGTTTTGTTCTCGTTATTGTCACTGCCTCGGAATTCACGTGAATTTATATTGCTCAGCGATTCTGGCCGTAGACCAGAAATCACTAGGGAGGAAAAAGGAGCAATCGTCTGCCTTAACTGAAAAGCCAGTTCACAAATGTTCATAAAAACCAAGTCCTAATTGAGTGATGTGAGAATTTTGCTTCAGGTGATGGAGCCCTGTCCCAGAACGTGTTAGGAAACATTTTATCCCTTACAAATGCAGGCAGTATGTAAACTTTTGATGCCTAATTTTTGATAGAAAATCTGTGGGTAAGTGTATTGTGATTCTTACTGTACTGGTAACAGGACTGGAATTATAAATATTGCATACATTCTTGTGACAGTGACTTACGTACATATTGTAAATATTTTGAGTTGTCACTCTTTAGCATGTATTTATAATGTTTTATGTTACAAAATACTTTTTATAAATTCTGCGGATTCTTTTTACTAACAAAGGATTAATGTTACCTTGTGACACGTGTTACGATTCAGATGAAAATGAACTGTTTAAGTTGTCTCAGATTTATTTTGAAGGGAAGATATTTTGCGGAACCCACTTTTATATATTTCTTTTTGTGACATTCTACATGTAGCATTTTGATAATTGACTTTTTTATGAGGTCAAGCTCCTGCTGGTTTATGAAATATACCCACGCTTGCCCTTCATTCCAGGCAGTGACCACTCGGAGGTAAATGCTGATGGTTCCTGATTTCCTTTGGCCTATGATGCAGAGTGACCTTATAGGGCATGAGGTCACAAGCGTAATTATTTCTCGTACGTTGTATTCTGCTTGCGCACCGTGGCTCATCTCCTCCTTTAATTTCAGAAACATTAAACACATAAAAGTTACTACCGTTATATAAATCAAAATCTCTTCTAAAGAGGGTGCTATTGTAATTTTATGCAGTTATGACCAATGTAGTATTAATTTGCAAATTTATCATCTCAGGTATTGATAGAAGGATGTGTAACACATCGTGTTTAATACGTATTGATGTCATCAGAAAGAACAATCCTTTGTTCTTATCGAGTCCCTGTCTTTTTAGCTTCCTTTTGTGTTAAGGTTACCAGGGTTAGGCTCGTCTTTTTTATCCCCCTTGGAAACAGAATAGGATTTCTTTGTTCAGTGAAAGACACTCGTGGTAAACGATTTGGGTTTGACTTTCAACAAGCCACATTGTAGTACCTATTTTAACCTGGAATTGAAGTCACTTTTCTGATGATTATAAGGTAGTGGTCATTCTGAGCACATATGTGGATGGACCAACAATACACAAGAAGGTAAGATGGCGGAAGTGTATATTGTAGAGGTTGTGGGGAAGCATCTGCAGTCAGTAAAGATTTAAATATTAATGTATTCTTTGGTAGGCAGGTATTTTCAAGGTTTGCTGGGGAAAGGAGGGGGAAGGGATAGGACGGGATTCGCTAAATATGATTTAAATGAGTCTCTCTCCGCCACTCCCAGAGGCCTTAAACTACACAACATTCCTTCCTTTATTTTTTATGTATGCCTCAGTTTTTTGGAATTCTCTAACAGCCTTCTAAGAAATGATTTTCTAGATAACTGAGGGTTTAAAAGTCACTGAATGCTTGGATTTTTTAAACAATGTTAACCTTTTTGTTGAAATATTTCAACGTGTCTCTGGCTTTTTAAACCTCTTCTCAAAGACCAGAGTTATTGTTTTGGCCCGTGCTGTAAAATTACCGCCATTTGCTTATCGAAGAGAGTGGACCTGTTTATCTTAACCTAAGGGACCCAGACTGAATTGCCTCTCACGTTTCATATTTTTAAAAATAACTTTCCTTCTTCCTTTTTTTATTATCTGGGAATTATTTCCAATTTTTGCTGGTGGGCTGTTTTTTCTCACCCCTAAGAGCTTCTCTGCCCTGATGGCTAGTTTACTGTTTTCAGTGTCCCAGGAGTGTGGAAGCCAGGCAGCCAAACTTATTTGAGTTAAATATAAAATACAAGTAAATTGGCTAAGAGTAAGAGCTCTCTGATTGGGGCGGGCCGGGGGGGGGGGGGGGGGGACAAAAATCCCTAAACTTTAGTGTAAACACTTTGTGGTGTCTCTGTTGGCTTTTCACGTTCTGCTTCCTTGACTACTTTCTCAGGTCTTTTGTTGCATTCTGGGTGTGTATCTCTCTTCTTCAGAAAAAATATTCTAATTAACATTGGGGAACAAAAGGGAAAACCATTTGGTTGCTCATGAAGAACTGAAAATTCTAAAGCAGCCCTTTTGTACTTAGTGCCTACTTTGTCAATCAGCTGAAAGGAAAGGGCGAGGTTTCCCCAGAAATATCTGTGGTTGTTACCTCGTTGTGTTCACAGAGCCAGCTGGAAGGGAGTGTGCATCAGGATTAGAAAGGGAAAGTATTGAATTATGGCACCGTGATCTATAGAAAAAGTACTTGATGTTCTGTGGAAATTCTGATATTGAGAGGCAGAAGGGAACATCTCAAGACTGTATTATGCAAAGCGCACTGTATCTGTGTTGTATCTGTTTGCAGTGTTAAGTCAGGACCAAAGGGATTTGTTTCTCTTTTTTCTTCTAGAGTGTCAAACTGTGGGGCTTAAGTTTAAGCACTCTAGACTGATCATGTATTTAGCAGCATTAAACTGTTGTACTTATCTATATTTGGCTACTAACCTAATAGAGTAACACAATTTCATTTTAATCAGTCACAACTATTTAAAGGAAAATCCTTTAGTTCCATGTGACTTGAGTTCTTTGAGGTGATATGTAATATTCTTGTAATTGTCCTTAAATCCTTTTTACAAGTCTTGGAAATGAGAGAAGTAAAATGGCAAATTTAAAACTGAAAGCATTGCCGGATCGATTGGTTATTTAGACTTTACCTCTAAGTAAACAGAACTCTGCCATCAGGAAATGCTGTAGCTTAGAAACTCCACAGGATGAGGGAACTTCACGCTGGCAGGGAAGTCCTGTGTCACCTGGTTTCTGGTCATCCCTAGGAGTCCCCCGTGACGGTCTCCTCCCTCTGGAACAAAGCAGGAGTAGGGCAGGAGGAAATTCCGTAATTTCTTCCTTGCGTCCCGGTGAGGGATTGGGGGTTCCTTTAAGTGTGGGACTCCTTGAATGCTTCTTTCGCTCATTCCATTGGCCCCTGTGGAAAAGCTTCTGGAGCCCAAAAGATTTGAAATAGTGTTAGTTATTTTCTTGTGCCCTCCTTACTTCTCTTATTCACAAGCCTCTCTGTCTCGCTCCCTTCAGCACAGAAATTGGTCACCTCTAGAGAGTTGTCGTTGGTGGTAAGACCCCTAGGAGGCATGGCTGACTTTTTTTGAGGTGTTCTTACATTTCTACCTGCTCTAAGAAGTTGGAGGCACTTAAGCCTATGAAGACTACCTTATAAAAGAAAAACTCACTCAACCTGTGACACATTGTTAAAAAATGGTGTTCAAATGGAAATGCCTGATATACCTTTAGCCGAGTTTCTAGTGGCCTTTGCTATAATAAATGACCTAATATTAGTTGCTATGAAGAGTATGATATTGATTTGTGCCATTAGTCTCTTGCTGATTTGCTGAGGAACAAAAATTTATAATGCTAATGGAAATAAAGTACTTTACAAAACACTGCACACGAATACCGGAACATGTCTTTGTAATAGAACAAGTGTCTAGTAAGCTTTTAAATAGAAATTTTCCTTATTCCAGTACAGATTATTCCAGTACAGGTGCTCAGAGTCCTGTTCAACTTGTTTTTACAGAACAAAAAGCAGCGTTGATTATCTTGTGATGTTTTAAACCCTAGACGCTTAATATGCACGTACAAATCCAATTTTGATTGGATTGTGAGACATTTGTAATTTTATGCCATATTTCTAATTTTATTATCTTTGTTGACTGGATATTCTGTGTAAGTTCATGGTTTTAATATGTTAGTTCGAAGTCTTCTTGTGATCTGCATGTGACAGAATAGTTTACAGTTTGGAAGTAAAACAGTAACTTAGAGTTATTACAAGAACATTATGTGAACCTATTTTACCTGTAATATTTTGATTGTAATAGCTAATTATAGATTTTGTTCGACTGTTGCTTATAATTTCTGGGATTAAAATGATCAAAGTATACTAAGATGATCTTTGCCAAATCCATTCTTCCCTGCTTTGTCTTGCTTTTTGGGGGAAGAATGGTATTTTATGTTTTATTCTTCCTAGGTATCGTCCTAATGATTTATTACTTCTGCTATCTATTTTTGTTAAGCAGATTTTGATACGAATAAGTGTTTTAATATTTATAAATGGTTTTATTGTGCATGACATTTGCAGACTTGGTTAATATTTTAGCACCTCTGGTACACAAACATAAAGAAAAAAATTTGTTTTATTGGTTTGAGCACCCGAATTGACCCCAGTGAGATTGAGATTGATCTGGTTTCTTTCAGCCTGTTAAATGCCAATCCAGTCTTCTGTAACAATAGTTAGTATTTTTGTAATTTTTCTGTACATATTTTCTGTGTTTGCTCTATACAACTTACCCATCACTTGAAAAGATTTTCCTTTGCTTGATTTAGAGGCGAAAACAATTGCAACCTCCTGTTTTATTGCTTGTTGTTTTTGAAAATTGTTGCTTACGGTTAATGTCCATGCTATGATCGCAGCTCTTTTTCTGTAAGCCTTCTGAAAAGACTTTACATTTTACTGAGAAATGATGATGTGGCTTGTATTTGAGACTTGTATCTGAAATGTGCACTTGTACTAAAGAACACTCAGCTTTAGGGAATGGAAATGGAAGAGGAGGGATGGCTCGTAATACATGAATACCCCTGCTGATTTTATGATGTATAATGAAATTACATCTCTCTAATAAGTAAACATTGTTCAACAAATCCTGGTGTAGATTGGGGTGTAAAGACATAAATTAGCTTGTTTTTTGAGACACTTTTCTATCTCAGGCATGAAGTGACGAAGGCTTTTTTCTTTATTCTCTGCTAGAGGCTGGCTAGCAGGTCTTATTCGGGTTTCGTGTGGTTTTGATTTTGGCTCGAAAGCAAGGATTAGTCTTCGAAACAAATGATATCAAAATCAGAGGAACTGAACTAGAAACGAATCTCTGAGTTCTGGGTGACAGGTAGAGGATTGAGCATTTGCAGTCTTAACCTAAAGTATGGTGCTTCTTATAACATATTTACGCAGCGTTTAAAGTGACCACGTAATCTCAGATGTGACCTATTTTCAGATATGATCAGGATTCTGAGACCATCCCCAGCCTTTCCCAGATAGAGGTTGGCTGGGCACCTTAGGGTTGGAAGCCTTTCTCATTCCATTTCGTCCCTGGCCCCTGCTGTGGAGAAGAGATTCAGGCTCAGCGATTCTCAGATGGAGGGCGAGAGGCGGGAGAGAGAAGTTGTGAAAGGTGATCATCCCAGACATGGCTCGCTCCTCCACCCAGGATCTGTATTCATTTGTTTCACAGTTGCTCGGGCAGATGACAATAATTAGGGAGAAAAACACTGTTTTTCGAATGATTTTTCTGATGATGGATAAGCAACTAATTTACTGAACCAGAGTATTAGTTGGGATGCCCAGTGGAAGGGGCAGCGGGAGGTCTGGCATGTTGTTCTGTCTCACCCAGCCTTTGCTGTGAGACCCAGAGACCTCTCTAAGCTTCTGCACGCCTTTATCTAGTTCGGTCTCTTTTTATGGAAAAGGACGGGAATGAGCAAATCTGTTTTTCAAACTTTTGAAGATAGCAAACTTATATGTGAAATCATAACCACAGTCACAATATATAAAACAAATAAATAATACTAATAGTTCCTTTGGCATTTAAATATTTAAAAAAAATTTTTTTTAATGTTTATTTCTGAGACAGAGACAGAGTGCGAGTGGGGGAGGGGCAGAGAGAGAGAGGGAGACACAGAATCTGAAGAGGCTCCAGGCTCTGTGCTGTCAGAACCTCTGAACTTCTGAGGTTCTACCTAGTGCAGTCGAAAACTAGTTCACTCTCTGTTCCCTAAATGCCTCTCGTTTTAACAAATGACACCCCCACGCCCCCACACACAATGATACGGGGCAGGGTTATAGACTATCCCTTATATGTGGCAGTTCCTAAAATTTGTTATTATGCAGGACAACCTTTAGTTCCTGTGTAACTCTTGTGGTTCTTTGTGGCCACCTATGACGCATAGTCGCGTGCTGCTTCTCCAGCCAATGACTGGGCTTCCAGAGCTTCCCAGTAGCTTGTGCCTTGGGAAGTGCTAGCGTGATGTGCGCCTTGCACCTGCTGCCTGAGACCGTTGTCTCCAGGAAGCCCAGAGACCATCTTGAATACACTGCGTTAATGTTTGATACATACTTTATGATTTGATTTCAAACGTACTAACCTTTCAGATGTGATTGGGCGACACTCTCTCTATAATGTTAGTATGGATTTGAATACATTCAGTCGTCTTTTAATAATCATGATCCACTCAGCAAAGCTCTGTAGTAATCACTTGTTACCCCTGTGACTTAATGAATTGTCATTGGATGAGGCTCAGTATGTTAATTTAGATGTCCTTTCCCCCATCTCCCAAAGCGTGAGTGCAGTAATGTTTCTATAATATGTTTCTATGTAATCAGTAAATTTATTTGTGTGCCTTCTTAAGTATGTTATTTGAGTTTTGGTTATTTTTTTTCTTTCATGCTAAATATTTAAAGACCCGTTTTACAAGAGATTTTGTTTAAAGTTGAAGTTTTGGTTGAGGAATTCTTAGGTAATTCTGTACATTCTTGCCTCCTTATTGTTATTATTCTTTAATCATTGGCTATACATGGCCCATGGCCCTGTAGTTTGCATGGGATGAGCGTGGGGCACAATAGTAATATTCATTCTTGAAGTGTTAACCATCGAGGCATATGAGCAGGATAACAGGGATGAGTTACCTTTTTTTTTTTTTTTTTTTTTTTTTTTTTTGCTTTTGGCCAAAGCATATTTAAATGTTTCTTACAAAAGCACCCTTACCTCTTTCCTTTCTGTTAATCATGTGCCCAACATCTTTTTTTAAAAATGTTTATGTATTTTTGAGAGAGAGAAAGTGTGAGCCAAGAAGGGGCAGAGAGAGGGAGACACAGAATCCGAAGCAGGCTGCAGGCTCTGAGCTGTCAGCACCGAGCCCGATGTGGGACTTGAACCCACGAACCGTGAGGTCATGACCTGAGCTGAAGTCTGGCGCCCAATCGACTGAGTCACCCCGGCACCTCGTGCCCGACGTCTTCAGTGGTGATTGGTAGAGGGGAGAAAACACATCAAACAGGGATGGTTTCACAGGAATTGTATTAACCTTAACTATTAATCAGTAAATCCTTTTTTCTTAATTCCCCTCGGGATCGCTGCATAGATATGTCAGGATGGGTTGTGAGATGGTCTCTTTGAATGCCAAATATGACTTTATAGATTAGTTTTGGACAAAACTTATATGTGTTTTCCTATTCAATTTTAAAAGCTTTGTATTTTGGAATATTTCAAACATCCATGAAAGTAGAGAGTAATGTAACGAACCTCTGTGGACCTGTTGCCTAGCTTCACCAGTTCCTAGCTCACAGACAGTCTTATTTTATGTGTATACCTACAGACACCCGTCCCCCTAGTTTAAACAGTTCTCAGACACAATATCCTCTTGTCTGTCAATCTCAGTTTGTATCTTAAGAGCAAAGGGTGCTCTCGCGCGCACGCTCTCTCTACATAAACAGTACCATTAGAATGACAAAAATAAGTAAGACTTATTTCTTAATATTATCTAATAACTCCATATTTGTATTTCCCCAGTAGTCCAATAATTTTTTTTTTTTTACAGTTTGTTTATTCAAGTTAAGGTCAAATAAAAGTCCATATATTGCGATTGGTTTATATGTCTTTTACTTTCCTTTTAATCCATTGGATTCCTATCAGTCGGTCAGCCTGTCCACCATCTGTCTTCTTGTCTCTGGGTTCCTCTCTCCTTTGCTTTTCCTTGTGATTTGTTTGTGCTGTAAATTAAGAAGTTGGTACTGCAATGATCTCTGCCTTTGTTTTCACTAGAGTGGTCAATCCTGATATTCTGAATGCTACCACGCCTCTTTCATTTGTTAGCTGGACTACTTCCCTGAGGAGAATCTTCCCCTCATCACTAGTTGATGCCCTGAGCTGCACTGCAGGAACAACAGGGTAAATGCTTGATGTGATTTGTTTGATTTTTTAAGTAGTATTAGGAATTCATGGGTTGAAAGATATTTATGTTGTGATCCATTGTAGTTAATTATTTTCAGGAGCGTTCAAGTTGTTCTGTCTTTGGTCAGTGGGAGCCTCTGCGGTTCCCTCTTGAGTCCTTTTGAGTTGACCATAGTACTCTTTGATTAGTTACCTGCTGACAGGATTTCTAGGTTTACTGTGTGCGTTTCCTGACTCATGTCTGAGTTGGCATGTAGGAGCCCTCATCCTTTTAGTGGGAAGTGGTATTTTAACTCACAAACTGAGCACTAGATGTGCTCTTTGCTATTTGGTCATTCTGGTGGGCGCATATACTCATTTCTGTTTGGGTCTTAAGATCTATATAATATTTTGAGTTGTATATTGATAGTTCCTATTAAATATGCTCCTACAGAATTTTTACTTAATTTCTGTAAGGTCACATTTGTGTCTACTTCCCCCATTTTTACAATCTTGTTTCTAACTGACTGCCTGTGTAATCATTAATCCACTTTTCCCCCCACAATAAACACACACCAGTTCAAAATAATGTCAGTGCTATCACAATATGGTTATTATAAACATTGTGTGGTGTTTTTGTATTTGTTTTGCAGTTCTTTTCCTTAGGGTATAATTCATTAAAGATGAATAGTTGAAATATGCTTAAAAGCTCTCGGAATATCTCCTCTGTGTGATTATACTACCCATGTGATACACCTTTTGGTTTATTTGTTTCATTTCACTTTCAATTACTTATTTTCTACTCTCAATTTTAGTTTTTCAGATATTTCTGTTTTTCAGGAGTGTTTTTGAATCTTAATTATATAGGGCAGTTTTTAGATTGACATTTTAAACATGTATTTTTAATGGTTATATAAAACATTTACAGGATTCCCAAGTCAAACAACAAAATAAAGTGTATTCAGAGAAGTTTGGTTCTCTCCTTCCCTGTGCCCTTCACTCTATTTCCTTTCTCTCTGGAGGTAGTCATTTCTTTTTAGTTTAGGGGTTATTCTCCTGTCCTCCCATTTGTAATAGTTATAATTATGATAAGATAGATGGGACATTTACCATCTAAACCATTTCCAAGTATACAATTCAGTAGTGTTTAGTGTATCCACATTATTGTGCACTCAATTTCCAGAACTTTTGCATCTTGTGAAAGTGAAACCACAACTCTGTGCCCACGAACGGCAGTTCCCCACCTCTCCCCTACCCCAATCCCTGGCAGCCCCCACTCTTTCTGTCTCTGAGGTTGACCACCCTGATACGTCGTACAGCTGAAATCACTTAGCCTAGTGTCCTCCAGGTTCAGCCATGTTGTAGCATGGCTCAGAATTTCCTTCCAGTTTAAGGCTGAATAATATTCCATTGTATGTATGGACCACATTTTGTTTTATCCGTTTATCCGTCAGTGGTCCCTTGAGTTGCTTCCACCTTTTTGCAAACAATGCTGCTCTGAATATGAGAGTGTGGGTAACCTCTTCAAAACCCTGCTTTCATTCTTCTGGATATATATGCAGAAATGGGATTCCTCAATCGTGTGGTAATTCAATTTCTGGGTTGTTGTTGTTTTTTTTTTTTTTTGAGAAACTACCATGCTGTTTTTCACAGCAGCTACACCATTTTACATTCCTGCCACAGTACACGAGGGTTCTGATTTGTCCACGTCTTCACCAACTCTTGTGGTTTTTTGTATAGATGTGAGGCATTACCTCATTTTGGCTTCAATTTGCATTTTCCTGGTAATTAGTGATGTGGACCATCTTTTCATATGCTTGTTGACCATTTGTATATCTTCTTCGAAGAAATGTCTATTTAAATCCTTTGCCCATTTTTGATTAGATTATTTGTGTCCGTCGTTGTTGAGTTGTAGGAGTTCTTTACATATTCTGGTTACTTACCCCTTAATAGATACATGATTTGTAATTATTTTCTCCCCTCCTGTAGGTTGCCTTTCACTCTATTGATTGTGTTCTCTGATGCATAGAAGTGTTTAATTTTGATATAGTCTAATTTATTTTTACTTTTGTTGCCTGTGCTTTTGATGTCATATCTAAGAAATTATTGTCAAATCCAGTATCATGAATACCATTCCTTCTATGTTTTCTTCTACAAGTTTTTATACTTTTAGGTCTTATATTTATGTCATTGAACCATTTGGAGTTAATTTTTTTTTATGTGGTGTAAGGTAAGGGTTAACCTCATTCCTTTGTGTATGGGTGTTCAGATTTCCCAGCAGCTTTCCCAGAGCAGTTAAAAAGACTGCTCTGTCTTTGCTCTACTTAAAAAAAAAAAAAAATTTTTAATGTTTATTTTTGAGAGAGAGAGACAGAGACAGAGCATGAGTGGGGGAGAGGTAGAGAGAGAGGGAGATACAGAATCTGAAGCAGGCTCCAGGCTCTGAGCTGTCAGCACAGAGCCTGACGCGAGGCTTGAACTCAAGAACTGCCAGATCATGACCTGAGCCAAAGTTGGATGCTTAGCCAACTGAGCCACCCAGGAGCCCCTCTACTTTTTTAGTATAAGCAAATGGGTATACTTATTTATACCCCTCCCCCTTTCCTAAATGGCACCATACTAATGCATATCTTCACCTAGCTTTTCTCACTTAACAATGTATCGTGGAGATCATGTACTAGAGACATCCCCTCTCCCTCTTTATTGGTTGTGTGCTTCCATTTTGTGGGTGGACCATATTTTATTCAACAAGTTGCCTATTGATGGATATTTAGGTGTTTCCAATTTTGGTATTATGGATAAGGCTGCAGTGAATAGCCTTGTGCATATGTGTTTTCATTGACAATATATCTTGGATACATTTCAAGAGGTGGGATTGCTGAGTCGAAGGATAAATGAATGTCTAATTTTGTCAGATATTACCAAGTTCTTTGCCATAGGGGTTGTATCACTTTATATTCTCAATAGCAGTGTGTCTGAGGGCCTGTTTCTTCACATCATTTCCAATAGAGTATCTGTCATTCTTTTAGAATTTTGTGACTCTAATAAAATAAATGGAATTGTCTTATTTTGTATTTTTCTTGTTAGGAATGAGTTTTGTGTCTTTTCATGTAAGAGTCTTTTGTAATTGTTTCAAAGTAACAGTTCCTATCTCTGGCTCACTTTTATGTGGGTGGTTTGATTAAGCTTTTATCTATGATGTAAGGTTCAAATATTTTTCGATTATTTTTCTTTTTACTTATGTGTTTCTTTTTCTTCCTCATAACCCAATTTATTAACCCTTTGTCTTATTGTTTCAGGATTTTATGTCAAAATTTGGGGGGTTTTCCTTGCTGTAGGAATTCTCCGTATTTTCTATCATTTCCACTTTTTTCCCTGTATATGTCAGTTGGAATTGGTCTTGGTCAATGTTGTGAAGAATGGATATTATCTGTCCCCATAGAGCTATTCGCTTATCACCAAAGCACTTGCTAAACACTAAGTTTCTATATGTAGTTTTGTCCATATTCTTTTAAAAAAATTTTTTTAACGTTTATTCAGTTTTGAGAGAGAGAGACAGATACAGAGAGCATGAGTGGAAGGAGAGCAGAGAGAGAGACGGGAGACACAGAATCCAAAGCAGGCTCCAGTCTCTGAGCTGTCAGCGGGGCTCTAACCCACCAACTGCAAGATCATGACCTGAGCTGAAGTGGGATGCTTAACTGACTGAGCCACCCAGGCGCCCCAATTTTGTCTATTTTCTGTTTTGTTCCATTGGCCTGTAGTAATTCACATTTTCATATTTAGTCATTAAGGCCCTAGCCTTTCTTTTTGCGGATTTTTTTTTGGCTGTGGCTTATTTTTCCAAATGAACTTTATAATCAACTTGTTTAGTTCCATGAGGGGAAAAACCTGATGCCATTTTTATTGGGATTCTAGTTTATATATAAGCCAACTAAGGGAGAACTGGTATCTTTATTCCATCCAAGAATATAGTTATGTCTTTTCATTTGTGCAGGCCTACTTTTTTTTTTTTTTTTTTTTTTTTTTTTTTTGGTTTTGTCATAGGTAGATTTATTTTAGTTTTACATTTGTAAGAAGCTTTCAAACGAAAACTCTTGTTCACCCAAGTACAAGCTGTTACAGTCAAAGTATCATAAGACGTATGTGGTAATATTTGCTAGGAAGATAATTATGTTTCCATTAACCAAAATACTAACATTAAATAATTTCTTTTTTTTTTATTTTTTTTTATTTTTTTTATTTTTTAATATATGAAATTTACTGTCAAATTGGTTTCCATACAACACCCAGTGCTCATCCCAAAAGGTTCCCTCCTCAATACCCATCACCCACCCTGCCCTCCCTCCCACCCCCCATCAACCCTCAGTTTGTTCTCAGTTTTTAACAGTCTCTTATGCTTTAGGCCTACTTTTTTGTTATTTAAGAGATTTAAACGTTTCCTTGTATAATTTTGGATATCTGTTATCATTTAAGCAGTTAATTTTATTCATCCATTATACCCTTTAACTGGTTCTTGCTTGAGTATATATGAGTTCTATTGACTTTGTTAATTATATAGCCTGATACTATTATAAAATTTTCTTACTGATCATATAAGTTTTTCCATTGATTCTTTGGGGGTTTTCAAATATGCATAATCATATTATTTGGAAATAGAGACAACCTTACCTTTTCTTTTTTAATTACTATACCTCTGACAGTTTTCTTCTATATAATTGTATTAGCTAATACCCCCAACACACTGTTAAATAGAAACCACGAATATAACAAAAATTTCATCATGGAATACTTATGAATGTATTATGAAGGTAAAATTTTTTAGTTTGACATTAAAATTGTGTCATTTGGTTAAATCATTGAATATATTTATAATCAGAATCACACAAATTATAGGATATATTATATATCAGTGTAGATAAAATCTGTCATCCATTCTCCCAGTTGGGAGGATTCATAAGATACCTATACACATAGTACCACTAAAAGGTGGTCCCTACTCAGACACTCTACTGGGAGAGTATCTGTCTAATTCCATCTCCACTTGAAAATTCATTACCCTACCATCTAATCCATCCCCTCCACTCAGGTCATCTCATGACTTTGGGGAAATAAATATAGTTATTTTTATTTAACAGTGGAGTACCTGAGGGGAGCACCTTGGGTGGCTCATTCACATAACCATTTGACTCCTGATTACGGCTCAGGTCACAGTCTCATGGTTCGTCAGCTCTGCGTTGACCGTGTGGAGCCTGCTTGGGATGCTCTCTCTCCCCCTCTCTGCCCCTCCTCTGCTCATGTAGTCTATTTCAAAATAAATAAATAAACTTAAAAAAATGGAGTACCTGGAACCACAGATATGTATCTACTGATTTTATGTTTGCTCAAGACTACTGATTTTAAAGTCTTGTTTTTTGGAAAGCTCAACAGAAACTCAGTTGGTATAGAGAGATTTCTACATTGATAATATGGTGGGATTTTACTCGAAGTATGCTAATCTTTCTAAAATTTTAATCTCTACTAAATTACTTTATAGTATTTTACTACTAAAAATTTGGTATGGTTATCTAATTTGTCTCTGTCATCAAGTTTACAGGAGGATAGCTCTCTCTCAGTAACTATGTTGCATAATTCAAAAAAAAAATTGAATACCTTCTAAATCCATGCAATATGATAGGTGCTTTTTACATTCTCATTAATTTTTTTAGATTAAAATGTGCTAATAAGTGATCTAGAAGGAAATGCCTGGATTGGAAGGAAATTAAAAGGTAAAAAAGGAAGATCATCTCCAAATTTTCTATTATAGTTTTTTTAAGTAGTTTGAAGTGTTTTATAGTATATTGTTTTTAATTATAAAAAGAAGAAAGAAATCAAACTGCAGCTATACCCCTAACTATTGAAGACTCTTTCCTTGCACCTTAATAGGAGAATCTTATATGGAGAAGAAAAAATTGTTCTCTAGTAGTTTTATTGGAGATAAATGGAAAGTTTAGAGATTCATTTTCTGATTGGTGATTAATTAGTCTCACACAGCTTTGAAAATGTAATTGCAGGGGCGCCTGGGTGGCTCAGTCGATTGAGCCTCCGACTTCAGCTCAGGTCATGATCTCACAGCTCGTGAGTTCGAGCCCCGCGTCGGGCTCTGTGCAGCCTGGAGCCTGCTTCGGATTCTGTGTCTCCCTCTCTCTCTCTGCCCCTAACCTGCTCACAGTCTGTCTCTGTCTCTCTCAAAAATAAATAAACATTTAAAAAAAATGTAAATGCCATAAAACAGATACAAACAGGATATACAGGAAATGGGAAGAAGGAATTTGAAGACCAAGTTCATTAAAATGTTCAGATTTCAAATTTTTTTTTTTTTTTTTACCAGGTTGGTGATCATTCTCAGAGTACTCTATCTCTTCATTAGACTAATAGACTTCCTCGTTTCCAAAGAAACGATCCCATCCTGCGGATTCATGAGAGGAAACTTTTATTAATTTGTTTTAAAAATCTTCCAGCTACACCATAAAGCAACATTAAGTCATTTGACCAAAGTGCATCGTACACATACTCAGCATGACATTGTTCGAGATGCTGGATTTTTTTTTTTTTTTTTTTTTTTTTTTTTTTTTTTTTTTTTTTTTAGAAAGATCCCATTTAACTCCGTCTCCGTCTCCATTTGGATGTTTATGGGCACTTCAACCTATCATCTTTACCTATAAATTCTTTTTTTCTGTTTTTCTGCTACCACTCTCTGGCACTGCCACCACTTTTATTAGATAGATGTCCTAGGAAAATAAATATACGCTAATTTTGGAAATGTTTCTAGAATCTATTACAAGATGATTGATGGATCAAAGATGATAAAATCTGATCCATAAGTGAAGAGCATTTGAAAAGAATGTGTATGCCAACCTGATAGATAACATGTGGCTACATACCTATTTACTCTGAACATATTTTTTAAGATGTGCCGTGAAACCCTCCAAGGGAAATCAAATGGTGGGGGTGGAGTGGTTGCAAAATCAGATAACCTGCATTCTCCTGACACCAAGTGGAGTGGAATCATTCCATTAACCTGTCTGGCGCATAGCTCTTTATTGTTGGCATTCTCTGTCGGAATAGTTGATCTGCTTTTGCTGATTTTCTCAAGTTTCTTCAATGACAGTTTTCAGTGATTCTGTACTACTTTTCCTGGTGCTTCCCCACCCCCGGCCACTTCCCACCACCAGACTAACAGGAACAACTTTGAACTCCAATTCAACAATGACTGCCTAATTTATAAACATGGCTAAAAATTTGTTTCCATGTGTGGGATTAGGTTAAAAAATGAAAGGTTTTTTTTTTTTTTTTTTTAATATTTTTAAAATGTTTATTTATTTTTGAGAGAGAGACAGAATGCGACTGGGTTAGGGGCAGAGAGAGAGGGAGACACAGAACCCGAAGCAGATTCCATCCAGGCTCCGAGCAGTCAGCACAGAGCCTGATGCGGGGCTCGAACTCACGGGCCATGAGATCATGACCTGAGCTGAAGTCGGATGCTCAACCGACTGAGCCACCCAGGCATCCCCCAAAATGAAAGTTTCTATTCGCTGCACATTATAGTTTCTCTACAATCTTAGTACTCCTCCAACTCATTTTTCATTCTTTTTATAACTTAGTTTGCAAGTTAATTCTTTAAAAGCTCTGCCAGAGGCAATGATTGGTGCTCCCTTAGTTAATTCAACTTTCCATCCTCCTCTAAATCATTGGTTAGATATGGATAGTCTTTAAAATGAATTGTGAGATTTAATCAGTGTAATGTGGTAGAATAATGATGTGCTTCTCTAGATGCATTATGCTCATTACAGTGTATGAATGCTTATATCTTCAGCAATTTGATGCAATTTTGTCCTGTTTCCAGGCTGAAGTAAGCACTATACTTCATGTACCTGCTTACTTCGTTTTCTTTGAGGATTACCATTTTATTTCTTTCTTTATATTCCATGTATGAATATATATTTACATCTTGCGACCTAATTTGTGTTTCTTTATGATAATGAAGCCATATAATCTTCATAAAAAGAAATATATGTAGTATGTACTGCGTTGAGACCTTCTTGGGCCCAAGGTCCACAACCTTATTTTTGGTCCCCAAATGACCCAGCACTGAGCACTTAGCAGGCACCTGACTCAGGGATAGACCTTTTATAGTACCAGTTTGTTGCCCAGATCATTCCAGCATTGGCCATAGGGAGCTCCCTTAAGTTGTCTTCAGTGTCATCTTGGTAGGATTCCATTTTTTCATTTTTAAAACACTTCTTTATTTTCTGGCTTAGAGCATGCTCATTACTCATCTTGTATTTTTCCTGCCACAGTCCAATCGGCTATTTCCCTGAGGGTGCCCTGGTTCCCTTTAACGGAGGTATTCGAAACTAAGATCTGGGTGCCGATGGGCTTGTTACTGCTTCTAGGTGCTCTAACAGGACAGAACTGGAAAATATGAATGTGCGTGCTAATACATGTATACCCACATACCTGTAATTATTTCTGTATCTGCCTGTGTGTCAAAATACATAGGAGCTCACACTGATATCTTCCATTTTAATACAGCAACACAGGATTCAATCCAGCCTTCCCCCTTTGCTTATGGGTAATTTTTTCTCTGAATGTGAGAAACTGGACTCTCATTATTTACAGTAGACTTACTGATTTTTTGGGCCCTGGTAGATATGAAAAGTAACTTAGAATTGCTAACCTGTCTGTACCTCTATGAAAAACCAGCTTACCACCTGGAACACAGTATTTGTGTACAGTTCTTTTTATCTTTAGTTAGCCTTGCAGTGAGCAGTGTTTGGGCCTGTTTTCCAGTTAAGTAACTCCTTTTTCTTTACACTCTTCAGTGAGGTTATGTCATACATCTATAATATAGTTATATTCATTCTGCAGTTCACCCTGGGTTCTCTGGCATTCTGGTTCATCCATTATTAATTTTTTTTTAATTTTCATTTTACAGGCAATGAAGTTTTACTCTTTGGTATATAGGGCTTTGGGTTTTGACATAGAGTCAAGTATCTACCATCACAGTACCATACAGAACATTCCTTTTGTAGCCCCTTTGTAATCAATCCCAGCCCTCAACCCCACCCACTTATCCTTGGCAACCGCTGATCTGTTTTCCATCCTTATAATAAGTTTTGCCTTTTCCAAAATGCTGCATAAATGGAATCATACGGCATGTAGCCTTTTGGGTTTGTGTTCTTTCACTTAGCAAAATATAATTAAGATTCATCCATATTGTTGCATGGAACAATAGTTCATTCCTTTTTAGGGCTAAATAGTGTTCCATTATATGGCTGCACCAAAGTTTATCCATTCACCTGTTTCAGGACATCTGGATGGTTTCCAGATTTTGGTGATTGTGAATAAGCTACAACAGCTCTTCATGTTTAGGATTTTGTATTATCATAAGATTTTAATTCACTTGGACAGGTATCTAGGATTGGAATTGTTAGGTCATATGGTAAATGTGAGTGTAATTATAAAAATAAAAACCTGTCATACTGTTTTTCAAAGTAGCTGAAACATTTTACATTCTTACTAGCAATGAGTGGTGGTAGGTATTTTCTATTGTTCTGTATCCTTACTAGCATTTGATGTTGTTAGTTTTTTGTTTTTTTTTTTTTTTTTTTTCCTTTTTGGTTAGGTATTTGATATGTGCAGTGGTATCTGACTGTGATTTTAATTTGCATTTCCCTAACAACTAATGACGTTGAACAAGTTTTCACGTGATTATTTCTCATCTTTATATCCTCTTTGGTGAAATGTCTGATATTATGCCTTTTGCTTAGCTTACTTTTTATTAGGTTGCCTGTTTTCTTATTGTTGGGTCTTCAGAGTTCTTTATATATACTGGGTACAAGTCCTTTGACAGATGTCTAATTTTCTGATATTTTCTTCCAGTCTGTTGTTGTCACTTATCGGACAGAAGTTTTGGATAACATCTAGTTTATCAGTTTCTTTCATGACTCATGTTTTTGGCATTGTATCTGAAAACTCATTGGCAAACCCAAGGTCATGCAGATTTTTTCCTAGAACTGTAATAGCTTTACATTCTATCTTATGACTTAGTCTTTTCTTTCATTTCTCTATGTAAGTAGCATTCTTGCTTGCCTCATCCTTTTTAACATATAACATATCTCTTAGGTCATTGACTTACTATCTATACTTAATACATCTTAAGCGTTTGCCTGTAGTCTTACAAGCTACTTACTTATTTACTATCTAGACTTATCATTTTTTATGGATTTCATCCATCTGAATGTTTTTCTTATGCATAGAAGAACTTAATATTCTCAAAGTCAGAGCACATCACAGTGTTTAAGTTACTTAAAGTATTGGAATATCACATGCCTTATAGGGTGATCTTCTAGCATATTGTTGCCAATTAAGTGTGTCATCCACTAGGATATTAAAACAAGATTCCTGTGTCTTTATTTTCAAGTCCATTAACCATTGTGTGTTAAGGCATTAAGAGGTGAAAAGCTTTCCTATTCCTGGGTGTATGTAGATATTTAAAAATAACACAATTGGTAGTAACAAGTAATCTTAAGATAAATTGGTTCTTTGAAATATAAATATTTGTTCTAAGTTTTTTTGCCTTCAAATGGCTTATATATAAACAGATGTCATAAAATATCTGGAAATGTAGCTCTAAAAGCCAGGAATTGAGGCTTAATCACGTTAAAAAAAAAAAAAAAAAAAAAGACCTAAGTAAATGGGTTCATCAGATAGAAAAAAAGATGAATATTGAAAATTAAATAAAACAAGCCAAAATTAGTAATAACACAAGCAATGGTAATAATATTATTGTGCTATTTATTTATTGAGCATCCTAGGTGCTGTGCTAACCTTAACCACTTATGTCTATCGTGGAATTTAATAGGTAGCACATCATCATCTTTTATATTCATTGGCTTGTAAACAAGAACACAGAGCATCTTGGCTAGGTGTCCAGAAGTTACTGCTTTTCATTGGTTGCCTCTCTGAGACTGTCTGCTAGTATAGTCAAACTCTCTGCCTTCGTAATTGTTTTCTAACAGCTACTGCTGGCTGTATACAATTTCTGGACTACTCTGATAATAAGAAATAGAAGTTACAGGGTTATCCTTACTTACCCTAAAATCTCAAGTATTAAAGTTACATTCATTGTCATTACATAGCTACCAACCTCAGCAATCTTGTGATTATATTTACCACCTGTTGACCTGGTCTTTCCACATACCACAAGGAAGCTTTAAAGAATAAAAACGGGGATGCTGGGGTAGCTCAGTTGGTTAAGCATCCAACTCTTGATTTTGGTTCAGGTCATGATCTTACAGTTCTTGAGATTGAGCCCTGTGTCGGGCTCTGCATTGAGAGTGGAGCCTGCTTAAGATTCTCTCTCTGTCCCTGTGCCCCTCTCCCCTGCTTGCGCACTCTCTCTCATTCTCTAAATAAATAAATAAACTTTTTTTTTTTTTTTTAATAAAAAACCCCACACTCCTTTCCTGCTTCATATTATCTCTTAGCACCCTGTTTACGTTTGAGAGAGTGCAAGCATGGGAGGGGCAGAGAGAGAGACAGGGAGACAGAGAATCTAAAGCAGGCTCTGTGCTGTCAGCGCAAAGTCCAATGTGGGGCTCAAACCTACTAATCGTGAGATCATGACCTGAGCTGAAGTTGATGCTCAACTGACTGAACCACCCAGGCACCCCTCTTAGCACCTTGTTTCTAACTGCCTCTAGGGCTTTGACTTTAAATGTCCTTTTATCCTCATTTTTGCCTCTCCTCACTTCTTACATTCTGCTGCCCGGTTCTGTAAATCCATCAGGGTCCTTTAACATGTGCTGTCTTCCTGGAATTTTCTTCACTTAGTGTCATCCCATGATAAATTCTGATACGTACTTCAAGACCCAGTTCAAGTATTTCCTTCCCATGAGGTTGTTTTTGACGTGTATTCTCTTCGTCACCCCCTCCCAAACAGACTTAATTGATTTTTCTTCAGATGGACACTATTTTCACTATGCACTTATAAATCTTTATTTTTTACATGGCTAGAAGTTTCTCTAGTGTAAAGTCCTTCATTCCCCTCCCCCACATACTTCATTTTTATTCATCTCGCCCAGCATAACCATCATTCAAAAAAAGTTGATGAATGAATCTTCCTTCTTTGCCCTCCTCTGTGTTCAGAGCCCCTTCTCCTTCCATATGTTTTATGTGAAAACAACCTTGATTTTCTCCACATTTATTGCTGTATTTTTAAAAAATCTAAATCCGTGGTTTTCAGTGCTTTTTTTTTTTTTTTAAGTGGTATTCTTTCTTCAAATGAAAACTTACACACATATACCCACATATAAAAAGGTAACGTCGGGGAAGGTTGGAGGTCTTCCTTCTGGCACTTCTTGGGAACTCATGGGGTTCCAAGTAGTATGGTTTTAAAATTATTGACCTTATTGCTACCTCAGCTTTTGAGTCCTTCTAAATCATTCTTCACATTGCTTAAAGAGAGATCGTTTTAAAACAAAAATAAAATTCTCATGCTTTAAATTTCTTTAATGAGTTCCCATGACCTCACCTCACATGTGAGCTTCTTAGAACCTAAGGCTATGTCTCTTTCACCTTTGTGTCTGTAGTACCTGCTGTGGGTTTGGTACCCAGTCACCTAGGTGCTCCATGAATATTAAAGATAGTGAAGGAACTTTGCATGATTTCCTATCTTCGTCATTCCAATGGCTTCTCTTTGCTCATATTGGCAATGTCCGCTTCTCTCATTCAGAGCTTTCCCATTTTTCAGGGCCAAGCGAATCTTCCTGATTTTAAAGCTATCCTTAGGGGTGCTTGGGTGGCTCAGTCTTTTGGCCATCCAACTTCGGCTCAGGCCATGATCTCGCGGTCCATGAGTTCGAGTCCTGCATTGGGCTCTGGGCTGACAGCTCAGAGCCTGGAGCCTGCTTCAGATTCTGTGTCTCCCTCTCTCTCTCTCTGTACCTCCCCCATCTCTCTCTCTCTCAGAAATAAACGTTAAAAAAATTTTTTTTTTAATTATCTCAGAAATGGGATGAGTTAAAAAAAAAAAAAAAGCTCTCCTTTGTGTCAGCAGCATTCATCAGTTTCCCATTCTTTGATTTCTAAAATAGCATGTCGCTGTTAGAAAGAACAACATATTTGCTGTACTGCATTTCATGCATTGTGTTACTACACCAGAGATGGTGTAACCTCTGCCTGGGTAATTAATTCTAGCCAAAAAGTGAAAATTCATAGGTTTCCAAGGTAGTTTCTTCTCCACGAGAATATACTTTGCTCAGTTCTGAGATATATAATTCTGCTTATAATTTAGGTTTCTAAATCATTCAAGGTTGTAATATTAAGTTTATACTCTAGTACAGTTGTATGTCAAGACAGATTTGCCGTTGTTTCTCAACATGTTGTAGGTTGAACAATAAATCTTTGTTTTATTGTGTCTTCTGAAACCAAAATTGGTGTTGAGTCAGCTCATAGCCTGCAAATCAAACCGAAATCTTTGAAAAAGTACATGCAATGAATTAAAAGTATTAGGTGTGATTTTTACCATGGATCATTTTTTCAGGTTCTCGTTCAGAAAGAGGAACCGTAGCTTTATGCTCTTAATATTCTTTTGGTGTGCTTCCTGAGTTTTCTGTTCCTTGTGTATATTTCAGTAAGTGTTTCTTTTGTTGCTTTCAGAATTGTTTACAATTACATTTTATGTGAGAACAGTTTTCTAAAAAAAAAAATCAAAATGCTAATAAGAAAAATGTATTTCATTTCCTTAAAAATAACCACCAGAGCTCATGTTACCAAAGGATTATTATATTCTTGTGCAGGCTTGAAGACATGTTGCTTATTGTTAACTATATTTTTCATTTCTGTAATTACTTTGTGGCCCTTCATAAACTAACTTGTTTTCAATAAATTGAAACGATCTCTATTTAGAACAAGGGGTAAATATTTCCAACGCTTCGCGCAGGAAGACTTTTCTCGGAGACGCCTGTACTGTTATATTTTATTTTTTTGATGGTATTGTGGAAGGAAAAGTGGATACTGTGTCTTTAATGGAAAGCAAAAGGTTATCTTTCTCTGGCCTTTGTGTGTATGTGCTGATGTGGATGTAGGCAGCCAGACAGGCAATGTGTGCAGAGAGACTAGGGAACCGGCTGTGGATCGATAGAAGTCGTGTGAAGTGAATTAATGCGAGGCAGGCCGTCTGTCTGTCATAAGGATTGTGGGGAATGTGGGGCAGTGTGGTCAGTCACTGCAGAGATCTGCTTCCAATAAATTCAAGCCTTCTGCCTGAAAATAAACTCTAGGTACACATGTACTCCCTTCCTTATTGTTAAATTTTACTTTATTCAAAGTAAATGTTCCCAGCAAATTATTGCCTCTAGTATACTTTAATTGGACCACTGGAAAGCCACCATTGTGAGAAGCCGATGAAATAAAAATACCTGCTATTCTTTTAGATCCATTTTTCAATCTCTGTGGAAATCTATATTATTGTGGGAATGAGAAATATAATTTTTGTTAATATTTATAAGCATTGTGGTATGTATTTTTCTGAATCCTAACAGTATTGTTTATCACTTTCATCCATCTAATCTTCAATAAGATAATAAAATTATAATGAACTCAAATGGTTTTATATTCCAGTATGGATTAAGAGCTGTATTTTAAATGTTACTCTATTAAAATTTAGTATTTAATCTTTGATTATTAAGTTAATCACATGACACTGAGATCTTGTGAGTTCCTATTATTTACCCTTATTCAGATAGTATTAGCCAGTAGGACAAAAATGTTTATGAAGGTAATTTGAAGCTTTTGAAAAATAAATTTTAAAATAATGTACCTGATTTTGCTGATGTGGAGAGGCAAGTGCTGTTTTATTCCATTGACTTTGAAAACTATATCCCATATTTACATTAAAAACATTGTTTTTCTAAAGTGTTTAAAACACTGTGTACAAAGAGACAAGTGTGTGTGTTTGTGCATAATCTCACAATGAATGGTGATCTCAGTGTTTAGAATCCAGATGCCATGGAGAGCTCCAAATCGTCCTCCTGCCCTCTCTCTCTTACTGCTGCCAGCCACAGCCCACCCTCCCCCTTTCGCTGCGTGTCCAAACTTACTCAGACCTGTTTCCTGTTCCATCCCATTTTTCCCTTGTTTTCCTCCTGATTCGCAGTATAGAACCAATTTTTAGACACCTATTGTCTGGCATAATATACATTCATTTTTTTTTTTTTTTTTAATTTTGTGAAATCTGGATTTGGGAACTAACTGGTGTTTTAAGTATCTTGTGTCTTTCTCTTTTTTGTATCTCCTTTTTAATACTATCTCTATACCTCATTATCATCTCTTTACTGTACCTTTTTGTTGTATATCTTTCCCCAATGCTTGCTTTTCTTGGTATATTTAAAAACCTGAGAAAACTCCTGTTTTCTTGGTATATTTAAATAACAAATTTGTATCATGGGATTGAAAGTATTCAGTTCTATTCAAGATTTTTTTTTTAAGTTTATTTTGAGAGAGAGGATGTGAGCAGGGGAGGGGCAGAGCGAGAGAGGGAGAGAGTCCCAAGCAGACTCCGTGCTGTCAGCACAGAACCCAGTGTGGGGTTTGATCCCAACTGTGGGATCATGACCCGAGCCGAAATCAAGAGTTGGTTGCTTAACCTACTGAGCCATCCAGGCGCCCCATACAAGGTGTATTTATGAAATGTTCATTATTGCCAAGTATTTTGGGGATGCTCAGAAAGTAACTAAGTCTCAGATTTTATGGTGCCGTTTGAGAAATAAGTTCGCTTACATCAAGTGTGTAAGAAAATAGCAAAGTACCACCATATAACTAGTGAACAACCTTTGCAATCTTTATTATCAATATGCAAGAGAGGTGCCTGGGTGGCTCAGTTGGTTAAGCATCTGACTCTTGATTTCTGCTCGGGTCATGATCTCATGGTTTATGGGATCGAGCTCTGCGTTGGGCTCTGTGCTAACAGCACAGAGCCTGCTTGGGATTCTGTCCTCTCTCTTCACCTCTGCCTCCCCCATGTGTGTGCTCTCTCTCTCTCTCTCTCTCTCTCTCAAAATAAATAGACTTAAAAAAATATACAAGAAACTGAGGCTTCCAGAAAAGTATTTTCTTTTCTTTTTAAATTTATTTTTAGAGAGCTTGCGTGTGTGTGTGCGCGCGCGCACGTGCACGCGCAAGCGGGAGGAGGGACAAAGAGACTCTCAAGCAGGGTCTGTGCTATCAGTGAAGAGCTTGAAGCAGGGCTCGAACTCACGAACTGTGAGATTATGACCTGAGCCAAAATGAAGATGACACACTTAACCGATTGAGCCACCCAGGCACCCTCATATAACTATCTTCTAAGTGGACTTTTCTTCATATTTGTCAGGAATATTTCATCATCTTATTGAGAGGGGATAGTGACTTTTATGCTTGAAAATGTTTAGTTTTTTTTATAACAAAAAGAAAGTATACCAATTTTCTCTAGTCTTTCTGTTTCATGGAAAACAGCATTGTGTTCTGGCATAATCCTCAGTTCTCTTTAGTGGCAGTGATGTAATACCTTCTATTGTATCTGTTTCTTTTTTAAGTTAGATTTATTGAGGTATGATTTATACGTAGTAAAATTCACCCTTTTCTGGTAATTTTACCCTTCTTTGAGTTTTTAGCAAATGTGGATAGTCCTGTCCCCACTTCCACAAACAGCATATAGATTATTTTCATTACTCTGAAATATTTACTAATACCATTTTACAGTTAGTTGTCTTGTCCACACCCCTAGCGTCCAGCAGCCACTGGCTCAATTTAGATCCTTTTTTTGGCCTTTTACAGAATAGTTTGGCCTTTTACAGAATATCTGCTGTAATGTTGGCCTGCAAACGTAAGATGGTAATATAACACGTAATTAAATACTGTGGAGATAAAAAACAGCCAAGATGTGGCTGGGAATTGTTTTAATGTTATTCCTTCTCTTGCAGATAATGATTACCATGCTTAGAGGGATTAAATAATAGTTTTACTCGTCCTGTGCCAGACTGTATGGTCCAAAAGTTCAAAAGGAAGAGGTTCTATCGTTTCCTCAAAGTGAACTGTTAAAATTAGTTTTTAATGATCTGTAGCATTTGGACTTGAGAGTTGATGGCAGTAATGTGGTCTTTTCCATTCCCCATATCTCTTCCCCTGAGATCTCTCAACACAAGTTAGGAATCTTAGGTATTTTGTTGCCAACCCCATGTCCAGTTTGACTGAAATTGGGATAGTTAAAAACTTATCTTTAAAAAGTAAAGTATATGTGTAATTTTGAAGTGATCAAACCAGTATCTTTTTATTGATTGGTACCAAAATAACCCAGATATTTTGACTGTGAGGACCAACAGAATGAGTTACACAAATGGTCAAAATCAATAATATGATTTTTTTAAAAAATGAAAAATGGAACATTACTGCTTTCATAAACATAATATTCATGGCACATTTTTTCTTAGTCATAAATGTTTTATGTGGCTCTTCCCCCCTCTTTTTTCTTCAGCTGCCTAGTAGAAAAGGTGTCAAGAGAGTACCCAGGAGTAGTCTGGATGCTGTGGTTCATCCGAAATGTTAGAAGGCAAACTTTTAAAAATAACTTTATCGAGTATCATTCACATGCCATTAAATTCACCCCTGGAAGTTTACATTTCAGTGGTTTTTAGTGTATTCAAAGTTGTGCAACCCTCACCGCAATTTCTGAACATTTTCATCACCCCAAAAGAAACTGTGCATTCATAGTATCATTCCCCATTTTCCCCAGGTCTCGTAGCCCTAAGTGACCATGATTGTACTTGATGTGTATAGATTTGCCTATTTGGGACGTTTCATGTAGATGGAATCATACAACATGTGGCGTGTCGTGACTGGTTTCTTTTACTTAATACTTCATTTCTCTGTATTGCTGATTAATACTCCATTGTGTGACTATACCAATTTATTATGTGATAAATTGTGACATATTCATATATTCAGTTGATGGACAATTCAGATTGTTTGCACCCTTTGGCTTTTATGAATAATGCTGCTGCGAACATTCATGTACAAGTCAGTGTGGATATAGGTTTTCATTCCCTGGGAGTACAGTTGCTGGGTTTATATGATAATTCTGTTTAACCTTTTGAGGAACCGCCAGACTGTTTGCTGTAGAGTTTTCAGGGTTTCTTACAGAGGGGCACCTTGCTGGTTCAGTCCATAGAGCATGTGAGTCTTATTCTCAGGGTTGTGAGTTTGAGCCCATTGGGTATGGAGACTACTTAAAAAAAAAATCTTTAAAAGTTAAAAAAATAAATAAATAGTTCCTTATATAGGTTAAGCACTAGTCCCTTGTTGGGTATGTGATTTGTGAATCTTTTGTCCCAGTCTTTAGTTTGTTTTTTTATCCTCTTAATGGGGTCTTTTGCAGAGCAAAAGTGTTGAATTTTGTTGAAGTCTATGTCCGCTATTTTTTCTTTTATGGACTGTGCTTTTGGTGTCATCTCTAGCCTTCGATCTCCAGGATTTTCTCTTTTTTTCTAAAAGTTTATAATTTTATGTTCTACGTTTAAGTCCATGATAAGTTTTAGTTAATTTTTGTATACGCTGTGGGCCTTAGGTCAAGGTTCGTATTTTTGCCTATGGACGTCCAGTTGTAATAGCCCACCTGTTGACGAGATTACTTCCCCCCCTTGAACTGCTTGCACCTCTGTCAAAAATCGGTTGTGCATGTTTGTTTTTTCTTGGTCCTCTGTTTTGTTCCATTAACCGAAAACCACATAGTTTTAATAAATTTATATAAGTCTGGAAATGGAATAGACTTTTTTTCCCCTACCTTTTCCTTTTCTTCCCCCCAGAGTTCTTCTGGCTATTCTAGTTCCTGTGTCTTTCCATTTAATTTTAGAATAATTTAGTCTGTATCTACAAAAAAATTGTGCCGAGATTTTGACACGAATTGCATTAAACCTATATATCAATTTATGGAGAATTAACATCTTTACTGTGTTGAATATTCCAGGACATGAACACGGTATGTCTCTCCATTTCATTTATTTACATCTTTGATTTTTTTTTGCAGGGGAGGTGGTGTCAGGATTTTGTAGCTTTCAGCCTACAATTCCTGTTGTATATGTTTCTTTTAGATTTACATCTAAGTATTTCAGCTTTTTGAACCATTGTTAGTAGCATTTTTTTTTAAATTTAGTTTCATTGCTAGCATATAAAAATACAGTTGATCAGTTTTGTTTTTTTTCTTGTGTTCTGCAGCCTTACTGAACTCACTCAGTTTTTTATAGATTCCTTTGGATTTTCTATGTGGACAATCATTGTATCCTCAGATAGGGACAGTTTACTTCATCCACTCCAAATGTATCCATGTTCTTTTCTTGCTTTATTACACTGGCTGGAACTTTTAATGCTATGTTATATGAGTGGTGAGTGTGGATATCTTTGCTTCATTCCTGATCACAGGAGGAAAGCATTCCGTTCTTCACCATTAAGTACAATATTAACTATAGATTTTTAGCAGATGCTCTTTATTAAGTGAAGAAGTTCATCTCTGTTCCTATTTTTCTGGGAGTTTTATTGTTTTTTTAAATCATGGATTGATGTTGAATTTTGTCAAATGACAGCTATGATCATATGCTTTTTTCTTCTTTAGCCTGTTACTATTTGGGGTTACGTTGATTGGTGTTTGAATATAGAACTAGACTTGCATTCTGGAACTAAAACTCCATTGGTCATGGTGTATAATTCCTTGTGTATGTTGTTGAATTCTATTTCCTTACATTTTGTTTAGGACTTTTGAGACTATCAGCAATACTGATCTATAGTTTTCTTTTTTCTTTTTTTACATTTTCTTTTTTTTTCTATCGAGAGAGAAACGATTTTATAACTTTGGGAAAAAACATTAATCAAAGAACCAGTTTCAGCATAGCTACCTCTTAGTCTTTCAGCCTTGGTTGGTTTGAGATCTACATGTTTGCTCTTTAAGCTCTGTCTCAAGGAATTGAATGCCCCACAGTTGAGTAAGTTACCAGGCAAAGCACAAGAACTTCATGGAGGGCTTGACAGTGTTGATACTCAGTATTGTGTGATTCCATGATTTTTCATGGTTATGTTGTGATATTCTGTGTACATACTTCTCACCCTGCCCTGAGGAACTCAGTCCCTGTAAGAACTTCATGGAGAAAGGATATTGGGGTTTGAAATCAAAGACCTATGTGTCCATACTGGTTCTGGAATTTAGTAGCTGTATTATAGTGAGCAATTACTTAACCTCTCTGATTAAATGAGATAAATTTAAATGGATTTATAAACCTGTTACTACAAATAATAGCTTCATTTTTATTGAATCCTTCAATTTTATAGGAAAGGAAAATACTAAAAAAGATCGTTACTATCTAAACTGTTTTTTGGGGCACCTGGGTGGCTCAGTCGGTTAGGCATCCGACTTCGGCTCAGGTCATGATCTGATGGGTTGTGAGTTCGAGCCCCACATCAGGCTCTGTGCTGATGGCTCGGAGCCTGGAGCCTTCTCCGGATTCTGTGTCTCCCTCTCTCTCTGTAACCCTCCCCTGCTCAGTCTGTCTCTCTATCTCTCTCTCTCAAAAATAAACATTAAAAAATTTTTTTTCAACTGTTCCTTAATATCTTTTCCCTATTTCTCTATCATTTTCAAAAATTATCAACTATAAGAAACGAGACAGAGTTTTCAGAGATTTGCATTTTGATTTAATAGGACATCTTTGATTTTGTGTTTAAGCAATAAATCTTTAGAAATGTGGCATTTACCTTATTTCCTCCCCTCTGTGGTTATTTTACTGAAAGCCATTATTAAGTAATTAACTTCACAGTATATTTTTGGCAATCCTCCTCCTTTATTTTAGAATCTTATCTTGAAAGCCCAACAACAAAATGATACCGCAGAAGAATGGCTTTGTCGTTTGACATTCATCAGGGACCACTGATGGACACTTTATTTTTGTATCAGAGCAGTTTTGAGCAAAGTGGTGGTTCTAACGTGGTATGTCCTCTTCCCCAAACTGAAGTCATTAGGCCTTGGAACTGTGTCCTGGTAGATTTAGCTCTGGATCATTCAGGCGCTTAAAGACTGAGATTTCCGTCTCTTGGTGACTTTGGTAAACCTGAGGCAGCAGGACTGAATTTCACGCAGAAACGTTTAAGTTAATATACGTTGGAGGAAAAAAAGAGAAGCCCTTGAATATTTAGAGCTTTAATTTTTAAAATATTTTGATGGATACAATGGATGTAGTTATTGAAGTGCTTATTTAAAAGATTGACTAGAAGGCTCAATTCCTTAAAAAAAAAAAAAAAAAAGGAAAGAAAAAAAGGTTCAATTCCTAAAGTAACCTCCAATGGTGAAATTTTTGTATTTCATGATTTAGTAATACCCATTGAATAACTATATGAAAAATACTGAGATACCCTACTATCCATTGCCAAATTAGAAATAACGTAGCATATGCAAATTGGCAACAAAATATATCTTCAAAAGTGGAAACATAGCTTATAGGGAAAGACATTTGCCTCAGCTGGCAAGTTTCTCAGGTAATTTACAGAATGGAAGCTTCTGGCCCCGGATCTAGTTCGTCCGTCTGCTTCTGTTAGGTTTTTTCAGTGTGCTAATTATCAGATCTCCTGTCTACTTCCTCCATAGACAGTGATAGTGTCTACTTTGAGGTGGTGCATTTCAGGTGTCTTACATAGATCCAGAGCGCTTGCGGGCATTTCGGCCTTCTAGCCCCCAAATTGTAAGCAAACTAATATTAAAAAGAAGTAAACTTTTAAAGTGGTCCTTCACTTTTAGGGTTCCCCCCCCCCCTCTCTTTGCAGCATAATTACGTCTAGATCACCTAAAATAACTGTAGTAAAAATTTGGAAGGAATCAAGTAAAAATGTAATTTATTGAAGCATCCTTTTTCTGTTTTTCCCAGAACTGAGTTGAGTCAGTGTAGTTTGTACCTGTGTACATATATGCGTACAAAGAAATAGAGCACATGTGAATATTTTGTTCATTAATCTGTGACTCTTCCTAATTGTGGTGAATTGTGTGTGTGTGTGTGTGTGTGTGTGTGTGTGTGTGTGTGTTTTAATGTATTGCATTTGTATCTAGTAGGTAAATTAAGAAGCTTTAAGAGTTTGGGTGCACCTTTCTTTTAGTTTTTAAAACTAACCCTTGTGATTCCATTTGTTGTAGCTGGAGTCTCAGCAGAAGCCATGCAGACTATCGGCACTGCTCCTGATGCCCTGGGGCCAGAAGCCAAAGTCCAGGAAGAAGAGCACGACCTTGCAGATGATGACATCACAACCGGTGAGCAGGGACATCTTTCACATAATCTGGATGAGTTTTATCCAGTATTGGAATGTGCTTTTAGATTATTTGTAATGGGATTAAATATGTTGATGGAAAAGAGGGAAACTTGTATTGATGGAATGTTTAGTTTTATGAGACTCTTTAGTGTCCTTTTGATCTTGAAGTGGAAAGAAGCAGAAGTGTTTATTTGGTCTCGGTTTGCTCATTGTTGCTATAACAATGAACTTGCTAGCTGTGCATTTGATTTCCTGGAGACCTTCTAATTCAGAGGCTGGGATCATTACTAAAGCCTTGAAACGTGTAGAGGAATACACCTTATGAAAGGTTTTGCAATTATAGGGTAAACTGAAGGATACCAAAGTTGTAACAGCAATGCAGGCTGTATAAGGAAACTTAATAGATATTCTTTGCACCTATATTATAGAAGTCGATGCTGCTTTTTAAAGTTATTTACATTGCTTAGATATTGAATAATCTTACCTATATTATTTATTATATAACTAAAGGAATAAAGTAAAATTTAGGAAAACTATATACCACGTATGGTTCCATATTCTGTGTTTTATGTTTATACATGTTCAGCCTATCTTTTTATAGACTTAAGTCAGTTTCAGTTACTGGATCTCCAAATGCATTCAGCTCAATTTCTTTAATGTACAGAGGATTAAAAACAACCTACTATAAATATTTTTATTGGTATTAAGAATGATAAACTTTTGATTTTTGTATAGATGGTTATTATGTAAAATCTGACCATAGAAATCCATAATTATTGTGAAGCAACAAATAGTAACTTAATAGTAATCAGTAATTTGAGGGGCGCCTGGGTGGCTCAGTTGGCCGAGTGTCTAACTTCCACTCAGGTCATGGTCTCACGGTTTGTGAGTTTGAGCCCCGCGTCGGACTCTGTGCTGACAGCTCAGAGCCTGGAGCCTGCTTCGGATTCTGTGTCTCCCTCCCTCTCTCTGCCCCTCCCTCACTCACACTCTGTCTCCCTCTGTCTTTCAAAAATGAATACACATTAAAAAAAAAAAAAAATAGCAATCAATAATTTGAAAGAAGCATGCCCGGAAAACATCAGTAAAACTTTCAGCAAAAACTAAAGAAACTTTAAAAAAAAAAAAAAAAATGGAGGGAGGTTTTTAGCTCTTAAAGCTCTGTGTGGTAGGTCCTTTACTGTTACTACCTGAATGCCTTTAAAATTTTGTCACTGGAAAGAAGTTGAGGGAGCCCAGTAATCTCCCTTGAAAATTTACAAAGCATGTAATCAACAACCTGGAGCCTCGTGCCTACTGCTGCACATAAGTAGTTGACTAAATTGAGGCGCATCTGGTTTTCAGTAAAAATGCTGGTGGCCGTGACCTGCTACATTTTAATCCTTTGAATGTGTCAGTCCATTGATTGAAAACATTTCAACTTAAATGTAAATAGAAACGATTTCAGAAATTCCCAACTTTTCTGAAAGTCATTTAGCATTGCACAATTACGGATTTTGTTTCAGTCACGACTAGAGGAGATGATTGCACCTGCAGATTTTTTTTTTAACATTTATTTTAAGCTTATTTATTTACTTGGCGAGAGAGAAAGAAAGTGCAAGTTGGGGAGGGGCAGAGAGAGAGAGAGAATCCCAAGCAGACTCCACACACTGCGAGTGTGGAGCCCCGTGCAGGGCTCGAACTCACAAACTGTGAGATCATGACCTGAGCCGAAGTCAGATGCTTAACCAACTGAGCCACCCAGGTGCCCCCAGATTTTTTTTAGTTAGTTCTTTATTCAGTTATCATTGCTTTTTAAAGTGTTACAGGTACGTTTTAATTCTCTGTTAATTTTAAAGGCCCTCTAGTCTATAAAAAGTAGTGGTTTAATGCATAGAAGAAAAGAAGTTGCCTTTGTAATAGAATAACTTAATTTGTACTCTGGAAAAAAAAAAGCTTAATTTTTGAACATTCAGGTGAGCATTATTAAATCAGTACACTGAAATTTTAAATTACGCACCACCATCATCATGAGACAGCAAATAGCACATGGCTGTTCTTTTATTTGTATAAAGAAGCTTAAAAATGAAAATCTAGCTTGGAGAGTCAGTTAATGCTATTTAAACTGTATTTTAATCTGTAAGAAGTTAAGTTAAACATATGTGATGAATGGCTTTTATCAGTTGACTTACTCACTTCATGCCGTGGGTACCAGGGGCAAGAATGTTCAAAGAATTTAAATAACTAGAAAAGGCTTCCTTCATGTGTTGTCAGAGCAACTAGCATGTTGCAGCCTGTAGATCGTTTAGGTTACCTTTGAATTGCGTGACTTGATTAAGATGTGGTATAGATTTTTGTGAAGGTTTAGAAGAAAACCATATTTCTTTTATTGACTAGAATTCTTTATAAATTACATTATGAAAAATATGGTAGATATGTTGAGAGAAACCTGTTTCAGGCACAAGAATCTTATTTTGGGATGAGCACCATTGTAGAGGATGAGTACTACAAAAGGGAAATCTGGCCAGTTTAGCCATTGACTTTGAAAAATCAGGGAGTGTTTTGGTTACTTAAATTGAATTGCTCTATTGTATCTTTTCACAAAATAAATGGAAAGTATATCAAGGCAGACCTACTTGCCTGTACTTGGAATGCTCGTTTGGGAGCTCTAGTTAGGCTGATACGCATTGTTATGTTAATACTATATTTGTAGCAATCTGTGACTTAATTCTTCAATTAACTTAATTAAACAACTGACCAGTTAAATAGGAAGTATAATTTAGTGCTTTGCTATAGGTAGAACAATTATGTTTGCAATTTTTCTCTTGGGTGAGAAAGAATGATGTATGAATGTTGTCTTAGGACACTGATCTGAGCCTAGCAGTCTTTGTTAGCGCTTGCCTTATAAAAGTAAAGAAGCATGGATAAAGCTTTATAAGTGTTAGCTATGATCAATTGGAACTAATTAAATTTATTTGAAATGAAGAGCCTTAACTGGAAGAGAACAGCTGGAAAAACTGGAAAGAAAAAATTGAGTCTTGATTGAGACAGTTTAAACCTTCACCCTGTCATTTAAAAAATATGCGGCAGCTTCTTTCCGTATCTTTCTTTTTAAAGCTAATATCTATTGATCGGCTCTACAAAGTAACGCCACTTTGCCTGGGTCAACCCACACGTTCGGTTTTACTTACATTCTGTCTTAAGGTTCATCAGCTTCTTTCCTGTAACCAAATGTTTTCAATTACACATCAAAGCTATATTAGCCATTTTCACAGATTAATACTGTTTTTATGTAGAAAAAAAATTAAAACCTACTTCATGTAATTTTTTTATATTACAGTGCAGCATGCATGGGAAAATGTACTTTCTTTTTCATTGGAATTACTTCAGGTTTTGCAATATTCTGTATATTAAACTCTGTTTTAACAACAACAGTGACATTTTCTTTACAGTGAAAAAGAATGCCATTGATTGTTTCTAGATTATAATTGCAGTGCCACACTAATATTACTGGATACTTGGTGTGTTTGCTTTTATTTGTACAGGATACTTTTATTTTTAGTATTATAATTTAAATGTTTATTTACATATATAGTCAATATCTGTAAATAATGTATTGTTTTCCTTACAGCATTAAATAGGTCCTAATTAATAGAGTAAATCTCACTAAAAACTGACTAACAGAAAAAATTTAGATAAGTTACAATCTTTTTTTAAGGTAGTTAGTTATCTCTATATACTTTTTTCCTGATAAAGGATGACATTCTGAGTGAGGATGCAACTATATGTCCCCTAAATGGTGCATTCTAATACATCCTACCCCTAATTGCAGTTAAAAAGAATTTTGGAAAGACTCCATTCACAAACCTGCAATGGATTCCTTTAAGAAAGTCACTAAAGTCTTCTGAGGGTCATATTGCAGTGTCCTGCCCCTTGTTCAATACAGCGTGGACACACTGACCATATAACAGTGGTAAAGGGTCAGAAGTCACTGACATTGTCAAAAGAAACCACATGATAGTAGATCAGTGGGACAGTTGACAGATTGAGCTGCTTACAACAAAAGCAGCAATGAAATGTGGATTCTGATAGGTGTGTTGACTGTATTTGTTGTATTTCTTGTAAAATGTAAAGTTAATTTAAAAGAAAAAAAGAGAGAAAGAGAGAAATGCGATGGAAAAAAGAAAGACTAGGGAAGGGTATGAGCAATTGAAAGTAACATCCATTGACAATCAACTATGTACCCAGCCCTTTACACTTGACTCTCCCATTTCTTTGAAATGGATACTGATATTTCTGCAGATAGATAGATAAGGAAACAAGCTCAGAGAGTTCACTTTTAAAGGGTCCCGTCCTTAAAGTGATAGATCTGGGACTTAAAAGAAGTCCTGTCTGACTCCAAAGCTTATGTGTGGTTTTAAATACAATCCCACACTGCCTATTATTCTTAAATTCTTGAACTTTGGCATCTTTTTCTTTTCAAATGTGAGATGTCAGTTCGCCTTTACTGCTTTTGATATCAGACACAAGCCTGATAATTGCTGGATATTTTATTTAAAATGCAAACTTGTTATTCTAAATTTAGACCAAGAGATTATCTCCTTTAGAAAAAAATCATCACAGGGGCGTCTGGGTGGCTCAGTCAGTTAAGCGTCTGACTTCAGCTCAGGTCATGATTTCGTGGTCTGTGGGTTTGAGCCCCATGTTGGGCTGTGTGCTGACAGTTCACAGCCTGGAGCCTGCTTTTTGGTTTCTGTGTCTCCCTCTCTCTCTGCCCCTCCCCTCCTGGCACTCTGTCTCTCTCTCAAAAATAAATAAACAGTAAAATCGTCACATATTCTTTAAATGTTCTTTTTAAATCTGTTCTTTAAATTATTTAGTACTACTGTAATGTAAGACTGTAAACATAAGTATTTATTACTAAATATTTTATTGCATACATGTAAAAGGAAATGCTTACTGTTCTGCCTAGCTTTTTGAAGTCATCAAAAAGTGTGGATTTCTGGGTGAAATACATGGCTCCAAGTAATTTACATTTCTATACTTTTAATCAAGGGGAAGAAAATGTGAATTAAAATTTTGTTTAGCGTTTAACACTTGGCTTTAGTTGTATGTTGATAGGGAGCAGAGTAGAGTATTTATAAATGTAGTATTTGAGAGTTTCTGATAGGAATATTAAAATACAGTCCAAATTATGGCTTGTAGTCATTCACTTCCTTTCCTCATACTTCCCTCTGGGTGATTGACTTTCCCGTTTCTTCGTTTTTAACTACCACTTACATTAAGCTAATAACTCTCAAATCTGTATCTCCAACCTAGACTTTTCTTCTGGACATCAGATTAATATGTCTTCCTGCCTGAATGTCCTCTAGATATCTACTGTATATTAATTTATAGTTATCCAAAGACCTTTTTATACTAAATTCATATTTTGTAGTAGCTAACATTCTGAAGTCAAAAACCAGGGCAGGGATAACAATTTAGAACAAATGACTTACAATTCTCATAGATCTGGTACAGTTTTTTTTAGACTGTGAATTATAAGTTGAAGAATGAAAAAGGGAAAAGGTGCAATATAAAAGTCTTATTCTAGTTTACTGATTATAAGGCCTCTGGCTCTATGCTTAGAAGGTGTAGATACTAGGTATCACAACACTATTTCCAATAGTGTTCCTTACATACCAGCAATTTACTTACATACATTTACTACGTCTTTCCTATTAGGTAGTATGTGTGTATCTCCTTAACCTCCCCCCTTCTTCTTAATGGGTTTTAATGACTCAAAAGCATTTGTAACGGATTAGTGAGGGAATACAGGCTCATTTCTAGATAAACTGTCTCCTGATATTTTGAAAATGAAACTTGGAACAGATCTAAGAACATAATTATCTCTGTTATTCCCATTTAAAAGTTTACCTTTTTCTCTTGGGAAACAACCTGTCTTCAAAATTAGGAAGAGGATGTGATTCGTTGCATCTAAATGAGAAAAGATATGAAAAAATGCCTGGGAAAATGTGTTTTGTAACTTCAGTCTCAATGAGGGGTGGAAGGTGGGATGCGCCATCGTGAGGTGCACAGTCAGAGAAGCGGATTCTGACAGCTCTGGGGAGCCCCCTCCGTGGTCTTCACCGACCCGGGGCTGGAGACGTGCTTATGCATGATGGCGCTGGTTTCTTGTACCCGTTTTGGTTGCTCTCTCTGTGGTCCTGCTTTTCTTCCCTCTGTGCTGGTCTCTCCTGTTGCCCCGGGAGCTGTGCTGCCTCGTTTCTGGCCTCGTCTCTGTGAAAAAAACCAGAATCTCTGGTGGACTTCTTGGAGCCAGGGGTATCGGTGAACCGTTGTCCAAGAGATCCCTCTGGGGCCTGGTGGCCCACTGCAGGAGAAGCAAGGTGGCTTGTATGTTGCGTGGGGAGATGCTCACAGGAAGGAGAGAAATGCAGAATTTTCCCGGAGGCCAGACGTTTGAACACATGCCACTGAGGAAGTAGAGTGTGGAATCATGTTGTGTGTGACGGGGTACGTACGTTTCGTGGCGTTCCTCTGGGTGTCTGCAGTCAGGCACTTAGCGCTAAGGAAACTTGCCTTTTATTGCCCATTGAAATTTTAATGTGTTCAAGATTTAATGTGCCCAAGCCTCTATTTAAAGGCTTGGCCTGGGGTGACTTGCCTAAGAAAAAGTGCAAAAGGAAAAGAGGCAAGAGCAAGGACAAAAGATGGCTAACGAGTACCATCTGAACGTCTAGTTTCTCTTTAAAATTTTTAGACTTTTAAAAATGGGAAATCTACAGAGCATCGATGTATTTTGGCCAAAGACGTGATTGTGCATTTAAAAGAATTATGTTTTGTATACTTGAAGTTTGCTAAGATAGTAGATATTAAACATTTCACCACATAAAGTATCATAAAGAATCAGAGGAGCTATAACAAATTACTTTAATCAGCTGTCGCATTGGCACTGAATCTTTTATAGTGAGAAAAATAGCACTTTGTGTGTGTGTGTGTGTGTGGTATTTCCTCTTTGCATATAATATTTTTGCAAGGGGTTGGTCAAATAAACAGTAATCAACACCATCTGAGCAAATTCATCTAAAAGAACACATTTAAAAATCAGGGACTGGGGCACCCGGCTGGCTCAGTCGGTAGAGCACAGGATTCTTGATCTTGTGATTGTAAGTTTGGGCCCCGTGTTGGGTAGAGAGATTACTTATATATATATATTTTTTAACATTTATTTATTTTCAAGAGACAGAGTGTGAGTGGGGGGCAGGGGGAGAGAGAGACAGAGAGAGAGAGAGAGAGAGAGAGAGACAGAGAGAGACAGAGAGAGACAGAACCGGAAGCAGGCTCCAGGCTCTGAGCTGTCAGCACAGAGCCCAGTGTTGGGGCTTGAACCCACAAACTGTGACATCATGACCTGAGCCGAAGTCGGACGCTTAACCGGCTGAGTCACCCAGGCGCCCCGGTAGAGAGATTACTTAAAAAAAAAAAAAATTACTTTTAAAAAAAGATCAGGAATTTAAAGTAATAACAATCATAACTCACTAGCATTTATTGAGTACCTAATATGTGTCAGGCTATGCTCTAGGCTCTTTTTAATCCTCACAAGTAATTGGAATAAATTTTCATGATCAATTCCATTTCACAAGAGAGGACAGTGAGGCACAGAATGGTTAAGTAACTTTCTACATAAAGCCCACAGATAGGAAATGGCAGAATTAGGATTTGAATCCAGTCTGTTTTCTTCTAGATCTTATGCTTTTGAATAGAACTATTTATTCAGGGGTGCCTGGGTGGCTCAGTTGGTTGAAGGTCCAACTTTGGCTCAGGTCATGATCTCACAGTTCGTGAGTTCAAGCCCCACGTCAGGATCTGTGCTGACAGCTTACAGCCTGGAGCCTGTTTCACATTCTGTCTGTCTGTCTGTCTCTCTCTCTCTCTCTCTCTCTCTGCCCCTCCCCTGTTCATGATCTGTTTCTCTCTCTCTCTCTCTCTCTCTCTCTCTCTCTCTCTCAGAAACAAATAAACATTAAAAAAAATTCTTTTAAGTAATTTATTCAAATCAAAGTCATTAAAAAAAAAAGTCTTAGGGGCACCTGGTTGGCTCAGTCAGAAAAGTGTGCGACTCTTGATCTTGGGGTTGTGAGTTTGAGCCCCAAGTTGTAGGGATTACTTAAAAATAACATCTTAAAAATATCTCTTAAGAAAATAAAAGAAACACATGTATTTATTATGACATATCAGTTTCTCTTTATGAGCTATAGATACCTCTATTTTAATTTTTGATCAAGTTTAATATCTTATGTGATGCAAGGAAATACTTAATATGTGAAGAAAAATTTCCTATTTTCTTAAAAAATAAACAGATAATTAGTATAGGAAGACAATTTTATATATTTTCTAGACAAAGTAAGAATTATTTTACCTTTATATGAAACCACACACATTAATATATCAGCACATGTACAGTATTAGATCACAAAAGCTTAAGGTTTGATTTTAAGATTTAATATCCTATATTCTCTTTGATAAATTTAGACTAAATAGGAAAAAGCAGAAATACTTAGTTGGATAAGAAGGTAGGAACTGGTTTTTTTTGTTTTGTTTTGTTTTTTAAAAAAAACAACATTTTCCATGTGAGTGAATAACCTTCAGGATGAACTTAACATTTGGCCTTTGTGAGCGGTGTAATAATACCTCACGGATAAGAATGAATTGCATTAGATTGTGGCACACTATTATATTTCTGTATATTACATGAATTGCCCTTATAATTGATATCAAACCCATATGACCAAAAGTTGTAATTCACAAAAGTAATGACAACAATGTCTCATAATTCACAGGCTTGATGTCATACCTGTGAATGATTACTTTTACTGTGCAAACCATGTTAAAGGGGAAAAACAGGTTTTAAAACAGATGTGGGGTTTGGAACGGTTCTTCTTCCTGATACTTTATAATCATTTTTAACACACAAATGGATAATTAAATTGACTAGCATCCTTGAGTTTCCCCATAATTTCTTGGATTAAAATTTTGAAGCATAAGGTCTTGTACTCTTAATTTGAAATTTTTCATCATCAAACAGAAGTATTTGAGGTGAAGACAGTTACGAACCTGTATGAATTTCTCCTCTCGTGATGTATAGAAAGAGGAGTCCTCTGTCATAGGTAGGATAAAAATCAAGTTAGAATATTTCATCTTAAAACAAAACTGTGTCTCCTAAATACAGATACGTGGATTAAATGGAGCGAACCTAAAATAAAAGGATTCTGGGAAACCGAACCAGCTACCCTTGTATTTATCCACCTTGTATTTTTCTGTCACATTATAGGGAAGATGTGGTAAAGCAAACAGCTCGTTGAGAAGCTGATGATCTAATTGGAGAGAGAGGCTATGTGTTCAGCATAGTTGCACATATACTTGCACATACGATAGACTTTAGGTTGGAGAATTCCAGGCACAGGGGAAGAGTTAAAGGTAGGATTTACGTAGGAGGTAAGCCTGCAATCATGGCAGAGGAGGACAGACTATTAATTTAGATACTGAAATGAAGACTTTGACAGAGGCTGAGAATAGCCTGGCTGGTGCTTTTGAGCACCTACTAGGTATTGAGCCACTTACCAGACACTGAGCGTAGAATGAAGATCGTGCTCCAGAGCGCAAGACTGATGATTGGCTGTGTTTGTTGTTTGCTGGGAAGTTTTTACTTGAAGAGCTATTGATCATGAAGGTTTGGGGTACCTGGGTGGCTCAGTTGGTTAAGCGTCCAACTTCGGCTCAGGTCATGAGCTCATGGTTCATGAGTTTGAGCCCCGCATCGGGCTCTGTGCTGACAGCTCAGAGCCTGGAGCCTGCTTCAGATTCTGTCTCTGCCTCTCTCTCTGCCCCTTCCCTGCTCATGCTCCGTGCCTCCCTCCCTCTCTCTCTCTCTCTCTCTCTCTCTCTCTCTCTCTCAGAAATAAACATTACACTCTTATGTGGATCCTGAGAAACTTAACAGAAGACCATGGGGGAGGGGAAGGAAAAAAAAAAGTTAGAGAGGGACAGAGCCAAACCATGAGAGACTCTTAAAAACTGAGAATAAACTGAGGGTTGATGAGGGGTGGGAGGGAGGGGTGAGTGGGTGTTGGGCATTGAGGAGGGCACCTGTTGGGATGAGCACTGGGTGTTGTATGGAAACCAATTTGACAATAAATTTCATACTAAAAAATAAACATTACAAATAATTAAAATTAAAAAAATCATGAAGGTTTAATAAACCCATGTTACCATGTTGGAAAACTGAACATCTCATGTTTGTCTAAGAGAGGATCTATAGGTTTCGTGGAAACAAAAACAAAATGAAACAGAACCAAATCAACTAGATGACAAGCTTGTCTGCAACAGTAAGTATATATTTAGAATATTTTGGAATTAATATGGTTGCAGCATAGGATCTAGTATCTCACTGTGTTCAAGTCTCAGCTTCCCCACTTATTCACTATGTGGCTTGTCCAAGTTACTTGACTGTGCAATGCCCACGTTTTTTCACCTGAAAAGGTTGATATGAGGTTTAAATGAGATAATGCATGTGACCTTCTTAGCAGAGGAACTGGCACATTATATTAAGTGCTTGAGAAATCTGTGTGCCCCCTTCCTTGCTTCCTGACCCCTCATTGTCACAGCCATCATTCCTAGGGATTTGTTTTTAGTAAATAGAATAAGAGTTGTAACCAACTTAAAAATCATTTATAAATCAGTTCTTTTAGATGACTTAATGATGATTCTATGTAGTTGGTCATTACTCCCAGGGATATCAATTTACTAGACAATTTTATACTTTATATATAGAGAAAAAGCTACATCCAAACTTGCATGCAAGTTTTCAGAAATTTCTAAACACTGGCTCAGGAAATATTGATGAATTATTCTAATTTCTTAAATGCTTTTATATAGGCTTATATTTCCCACATTTATTTTCTGAATTGAATCTTACCAGGAAGAGTGAGTCATTTGATGAAATAGAAAGGACAGTCTTAAAGAAAAATATTTTTTTAATGTTTGTTTATTTTTGAGAGCGAGAGAGAGACAGAGCATGAGCAAGGGAGGGGCAGAGAGAGAGGGAGACACGGAATCTGAAGCAGGCTCCAGGCTGTAAGCTGTCAGCACAGAGCCTGACGCAAGGCTCGAACTCACGAACCGTGAGATCATGACCTGAGCCGAAGTCAGATGCTTAACCAACTGAGCCACCCAGGCGCCCCAAAGGAAAATATTTATTTGTACTTAGAGTAGCTGAGGAAGAGTTAATTTGCATATTTACATCTGCCTTTGGCCAGTAGGGACCGGTGCAGCGTGGGAAGGAGACAGTGACATAAAAAAGGTGTCTGAAGACTGATACAGCCATTTAGTTGAGAGATGCTGCTAGACTTCGGAAAGCATATTTAAAAGATGATAAAATCAAAAGATAAAAGAAAACCTCCATCGTACTATCATTAGTAGTCTTGCCAAGGAAGAAGGAGGAGAAACATTTACTGCAGCTCTCAGACTTGCAAAGGATGCTTACTCATTAGCTCAGTTTTTATAGCATATTTTGAAAGGTAGAATAAGGTATACCACACTAAAGTCTAAACTCAGTGTGAGAGTAGAATAAAGACATTTTCAGCTCAAAAAAATGTGACTCCCTTTCTCTTTTATCAGGAACTGGAGGAACAGGTGTGTTACACCAAAGTCAGGGAGTAAAGTAAGACAACAACAACAAAAGATCATTATTAACTACCCCATGAGGGAAAAATAGGTAGTAGTGAAAAACTTACCCTGCTTGATAAATCACATGGTTGAGCTGGAATAGCTGTGGATAGCATGCACATCATAATGAAAATATAGATGTTGATTATATTACAGTTTAATAAGAACTCTGATCTAATAAGCAAAGAAAGAAGGCAGATTGTGTGCATGAATGTGGGGGGCGTGTGTGAGTGAATGAGGGCGTATGTGTGATGTGTACCAGTAAGCTGTGTATATGTGAGGGAGATCCCAGTTTTCGTTGACCACAGTGGGGAATTGTGAGCTTAAAGATAAGCCTAAAACTCAACAAATTAGAAAATAGCAATATGGGATTTTCTTTTCTCTTCTTTCTTTCTTTCTTTCTTTCTTTCTTTCTTTCTTTCTTTTCTTTCTTTCTTCTTCTTCTTCTTCTTCTTCTTCTTCTTCTTCTTCTTCTTTTTTTTTTTTGCAATATAGGATTTTCTAAGAGAGCCAACAGTAGTGGTTTTTGCAGAGTGGACAGTGGGGATGGGGTTGAGGGACTGCTACTTTCTTGTCCTAACTTGTAGGACTGTTTGACTCTTTAAACAGTGCGTAGTTTCATAATATAAAAACTAAATTTAAAAGTATTAAATTTCTAAAAAAATAGAATGAGGAAGCACATAATGAAAGATGATAGTAGGGGTAGGGAGACTTGGCCAGGTATTTTGAGGGTTTTAGACTACTGTGTGAGTTTGGGGATGCCCCCAAAACGCTCAAGGTTGTTAGATACTCTCTCTGGAATGGTGGGGAAACAAAAGGGCCGAGGAAGGTTGGCAGCTTGAGCGTTAGGATTGTGGGATAGAGGGCTGAAAGACCAGATCATACCATCAGCCCCAGGGCCCGTGGTGTGGGGTGGGACTTCAGTACCCGCCCTGACTCCTGTGCTCGATCAGCCCTTTGCTAGGATGACAGAAAGTAAAGCCCCGGGTTCAAGCAGGGATGAGCTGGAAATAATCAGGTGTCTGTTTCTGCCCACCCTCCTTCCCATCCTGTTCCCTCACTGTTCCAGAGAAGACAAAGGAGATAGAGTTCCAGCAGGATGTGAGAGGGTATAAAACCGAAAGAGGGAGAAACATTAAAAACGCTCAGCCGGTGTGAGTATAGGAGTGAAGGAAACCTACATATTTCATTAGTTTCGCCTCATGATCTAGTCCGTTGCATCCAAGGGTTATGAAAACTGGCTGCAGTGATGACAGAATCACTCTTGGTTCATTTTGAAAAAGAAAACTTGAAGAATGAGAATAATAATCTGCAGACAGACAAAAGTCTTTATTTTAAAAACCTAAATCTAAGCAAATCTGAATAGGTTAGTGTACTATTTATTCAGCTACACCAAAAATCTGCAGTGGATTTTTAAATACGATTTGGGAGCACTTAGAAGAAAAAAATGAGAATCCCTCCAGGTGCCCTGAGCCTTCCCACACACTTGAATTTTATCACAGCGTTTCAGTTGTATTAATTTTGTTACCATCCATTACCTAAAATAATTTTGATGTTTTGGGGTAAGAGGTATATAATTCATCATAAAATGACATTTATACTCTTCTGTGGGTTTCACTGCATACAACACACAATGAAATGAGTCATTCTGCTGTTCACGGGAAGCTATTTCTCATAAATTTGGATTTTGTAGAATTTCGTTTGACTTGTCATCACTTGCACAAGGATCTTCGCTGATGCTTCACTCCTTATTTTCTCATGAGGTGAGAAATGAATTTATTGACTAACTTAGGGATAGGGAAGAGAACTTCCGAAAAATAAAAATAGTCTAGAAAGAAAACCCCAGCAATGCAGCCCAAGATTCAGCAGACAATGAACATCCGTGCCAGTGTATGTCCACCTCATCACCTCTGGGTAAGGACCTTGCGTCTTTGATGCTTGTGATACTAACGTGTATGTTTGACTTGCTCATATGCAGTCACGTGGAAGTCTTTACACATTCCAGTAAACGTGATCTTTCAAAGGGCCTGGATTGACGTCAAAGCACACGTTTTACTATTAAGTGTGCAGACAGTGGTGTTTACTGTTTGCAATCCATGGCGTATCTGGCAGGTGTCTGTGCCTGCAGAAGCGTGGTCTTTAGTTTAGCCAGACGGGCCTGGCAGAATCCCTGTGAAGGGTTCATGACACACTCTTAAGCATCTTTTTTTTTTTCTTTTTTTGAGAGAGAGTGCATACATGCATGAGTGGGGGAGGGATGGGGGGGGAGAGAGAGAGAGAGAGAGAGAGAGAGAATCTTCAGCAGGCACAGAGCCTGACACGGGGCTTGATCTCAAGACCATGAGATCACGACCTGAGCTGAAATCAAGAGTTGGGCACTCAGGTGCCCTAGCTGAGCATGTTTGAACTTGAATTGTAGACAGGCATAAAGCACGGGCAGGGAGATTTTCCGAGCTGGAGTCAGGGCTTGGGAGGGAGAGAGCCAGAGGTGCTATAGTATTTTGGAGTAAGTGTCAGTCGTTCACCGTGAATGTGTAGAGTGGGGAGCAGGGCCGGGACTGACCAGAGACTAAAGGGATTTCATAAAGGACTGACTCAAGGGGAGGCTAGATGATAAAAGGCTTTGTATGTCATGCTGAGCTGCTTTATCCTTGTTCAGGGGATAATTAGGAACCATTGAAGAGTTTTAAGCCAGGTAAAGGTGTAATCTGATTTTCCATTAGTCAAAGCACTGTGGCTGTAGGTGCTGAATATATTGGAGGTCAATGCTGGGGCAGGTGGGGGTATTCCCTTAACGAGGGCGGGGAGACCAGTAAGGACAGTGTTGCAGTGGATCCAGGAGCCAGCCGCTGAGGGCCTGAACCACGGTAGTGCAGGTGCCGTTCAATAGATGCAAACGGAATAACGAAGCGCTAAATTGAATAGTCTAAGCTGCCTTTCTTAGAATGGTATTTAAGTTTATTTAAGGCATTCTGGTTATTTAAAGCTCTCTAGGTTTATAATTAAAATAAGTTCATTGTTACCTAATATTAAAGCATTTCAATAAAAAGAATGCTTACATTTACAAATATCAGTTGAGGTAAAATGATTCATGTTGTTCTGAGTGCTTTATTATGAATCCGGTGTAGCGATATTAGTGTCCTTCATGTGCCATATAAAAATGTGCCCTCCCCCATTTTTGCTCCATTTTCATAGCGTGGGAAAGACCTAATTTATAATCTGGTAGCTAGATTCTAGACCAGTCTTTTACCCGGTGCAAGGAATGCCTCACACTACATCACTGGTCATAAAGGTTATCCAGCCTCCGCTTGGTGCACTGTATTGCCTTTCTATTGCTACATGATAAATTACCACAAATACTGTGGTTTAAAATAGTCTCCGTTTCCAAGGGTCAGGGAGTCCAGACACAGTTTAGCTGCATCTGCTGCTCTGGGTCTCCCCAGGCTGCAGTCGAGGTGCTGGCCAGGGCTGGGGCTCATCTGAGGCTCGAGGTCCTCGTCCAATCTCACTGCCTTTTGGCAGAATTCAGTTCCTTGCAGGTGTAGGGCTGGGGTCCTCAGTTTCTAGAAGCTGTCCACAGTTCCCTGCCACATGGCCCTCTCCGTGGGCATTTCCCACCACAGCAGCTTGCCTTTTTGAAGTCACCAGGTGAATTTGTCTGTGCGTGCTTATTGTCACCTAATTGTGAGAGTGCCATACAACGTAACCCAGTAATGGGCGTGTCATCCCATTACTTCGCTGTATTCTATTGGTTAGAAGCAAGTCCCAGATCCCACCCACACTCAAGGGGAGGGGATGATACAGGGGTGTGAGCCTTGTGGGGATGGGGGGGCCTTCAGATGTTCCTACCACACACACCTTTGCAGTTGTGGGACTCACTGCTCACACTGTCATTCCTTCCATATTTTTCTCATTTTGTTCGTGTATATGTGTGGGAAAGAACTTCTCCTCCCATGACCTTTCTTTGTCCTTCAACAACTTCTCATATAATTTTTAGACCCTTCCTTCTTCCAATCATCTGTACTGAGTCTAGTTTATCAGTTATATTCCTTAGACCTAGAATAGACCACCCGACCACTAGCAGATCGGTACAAGTATTGTGGGACTGTTGTTTTCCTTTATCTGGGTACTGCAATTCTAAAATTCGTTGGTTTTCTTTAGAAAGCATCCACATTTTTGACCTCTGCTAAATATGAAATCACCTAAACTCTATTTTTACATAAAGTGCTGTTAATTCAAGTCTTCCCAATGTAAAAATGGGAATTGATATTTATCCTTTTTCACTTGTATCCTCTTGGCTTCAGCCATCATCCAGACCAAGAATCTTTGCTGTCCAGTGGATTAGTTATTAGTCCAGCTTTATATCCTTCATGAATGTGATGAACATGCCTTCTGTGTTGTCATATGAACCCGATAATTTTGGACCAGGCCCCAGTGAGACTCCTGCAGCATGTGGCTAGGAGCAATTCCACCTCATCCCCAGCCCTGACATTACTATGTAGGTTCAGTTTCTTTTATTTTTAAAAGAATTTTTTTTAAATGTTGATTTTTGAGAGAGAGCACACATGCATGTGCGCATGTGTGAGTGGGGGAGGGGCAGAGAGAGAGGGGGACACAGAAGCCCAAGCAGGCTCAAGGCTCCAGGCTCTGAGCTGTCAACACAGAGCCCAATGCGGGGCTCAAACTCAAGAACTGAGAGATCATGACCTGAGCCGAAGTTGGACATTTAACCAACTGAGCCACCCAGGCACCCCCAGTTTCTTAACTCAATATAAGCCAGCCTTTTTGTGGTGTCACCTAACTCAAATTTCTCCATCTCATTCTTAAGAATACTCCAAGAGAGGGGCGCCTCTCTTGTATATATACACTGTGTGTATATATATACATATATATATATATATATATATATATATATATATATATAAAACGTGTGTGTGTATATATATGTGTGTGTGTATATATATATATATATATATATATATATATATATATATATATCTCAACAGTATGTAAAAGATTATATTTCTGACTTTGCATATGCTGATTTTAATGACATATTTATTGATGGGGTATTTATAAAAATGTGTAAATGCTTGATTTGCTCGATTTAAAACTTAGGTCTTAATGTTACTATATTTTTTAAAAAGTTAGCATAAAAGCAGAGTAAATCAGATAGGCATAAGATTATTCATGTGCTATAGTAAGATAACACTTGAAGAAAACTTGGTTTGGGATAGGAAGGGAAGAATCCAACCCTTTGGTATTAATATTTTTTTTCTTTTTAATATTTAAGTATTTGCAGTTGACTGCATATGATTCCTGGAATATGTAAAGGAGCTTACATATTTATAAATCTATATACTTGCTGAGAATGTTTTCTTTAAATATGAAGTATATTTTTAAAGCTTGATGAGTTTAATTTTAAAGAAAAAACATGAAGACTAATGGAAAGCTTTGTGTTGTCATTTACAAAGTAGTCAGATAGCCTACGTTTTATTGACCCACTAAAGCTGAACTTAGCAGATTCTTTCTCTCATCCAACTTGAGTTGGTTGTTTCTGAAATAAAAGCAACAGGTGCACTGACAGTACTTTCCTCTTATCTCTGGCCAGTATTCACCTAAACTTTAGTGAACAGTGAAAACATAGAACAAATGAAACCATCTGCCTCTCCCAACCAACTAGTCCCTAACCCACTGTTGGGGACAATGCTGGTGCCATATGAGTCAGACCCTGGACAGGGTCCTGCTGGGCCTCATTTCAGAGGGTTAGGGCACATCCTGTCAGCACACATTTTGGGACATGATTCCCTCACTGACCAGTTATACAGACATCAAAGAAGCTTTTAATTTGCGTCTAATTACTCCTTAAGAAACTGTCCACCATATCCAGCAATATCTATGGCATAAAAAATAACCACCCAAATATGCAGTTTTATTGAAATCTGAAATAGACTGAACCTCTACAAATGTTAAATATGAATATATTATTCCTTGCATCTTTCTTACTCTTTCTTGTAAAATTATAAGTAAAAGAAGAAAGTATGAACAGAAAGGATTAATTTTAGGTGATTTATGCTCTGTAATAATGTTCATTTCTTTGAAAGAATTCTTTCAAATAAAACTTCTAAGAAGTTGGTTTAGCCCATTTGTCAATGGGAATTTTTATACCAACGTATAACTTCAAATTAGAACAAACAATACTAGTTTCATGAAACTATTCATTGGAATTTTAATAGGGCTATAATTTTTATTTGTGTATTCTCTTGTGAATTTTTCCAGTTTAACAAAAAAATTGCTAAATATAATCAAGGGTGACTGCTTAGAGCTGTGACTGATAAACATCTGTCACATCACAAACTTGCATAAACAACTTGTCCTTTGTCAGGTTTATGAGTTGACATCTGTTTGAATGACAGATGTCAGTGCAGTTAAGACGCAGTTTTATTTGGGGATGTTAATCTAAAAGAGGCTCACATTTTAGTCATTTGCATTTAAAAACAAATGTGGCTATTGCCATTAATTTAATTTCCTCCTTCCTTGGCAAAGAAGCATGAACGCACAGCACTGTTGTGTAACTGTTTGGATCAAGCTTTCTGTGGGTATGACCTGTAAAGAGATCTCGAAATTAGTCATTGTGACCATTTTGTGAGCCATTGTGACCAGTGAGAAAAGAAGTCTATCGATTAGCAATGGCTGACATTTCAAAATGGCCGTGTAGAAAATGTTATTGGATATATTAATGTTTCTCATCAGCTGTAATCACCAACAAATTTAAGTAAAAATGTCACAGGCTGAATCTGTTTAACAATTTACTATTGTAAAATTTTAAACAAGTTTTGTAACCTCTAATTTTGATTAGTATATTAAAAATGCCACCTTTATCAGATCATTACTCTAATGGACTTAAGAAAAAAATATACGGGAAAAATACGTGAAAAAAATAGCTTGGGAATAAGTTTAGATATTGAAAGATTTTGATTTTTTAATTAGGTAAAATTCATGGAACACAAGTTAACCATTTTAAAGTGAACAATTTGATTAATTTTAAGAACAGAAAGACATTATGAGCTGATGTACTACTATGACTGATATGGATGTATACCAGTGTAGAATGAAAAAAGCAGAATGTTTTTATTCAGGCAAAATTTTGAGAGGAATGTTTAAGCATTAGCATCTTAATTACGAAGCACTGTGTGATGATGTACAGAAGAAAATCTGGGTTTGCATGAGTTAATTTTAAGGAACTCAGCAGGCACTCAGTAGGGGAGCATATGCTAAAATTTCTATATCATCGTAGCTTTATTTTGCTTGCCTTTTACTTTTTTATACCTGAAAGCATATTCCTTGTTCCTTATTTAAGTTCTTAGGCATTTTATTCTTAAGCACCAGTATACTGCTCAGAGAATATTAAGTCCAAATTCTCTGTTTTTTAAACAGTTATAGTGGTTGTGTCAAATTGGACCTACCACCTTTGAATAATTAAATGACATGAGGAAGTTAAGCATAGATTTTTCTCTTGACAGTTTTGGGCATCTGCTGGTAGGGCATGATTACAAGAGTTTTATTTTTTTATTATTTTTTTAAATGTTTTATTTATTTTGAGAAGGAGAGAGAGCACTCATGCACACAAGTAAGGGAAAGGCAGAGAGCAAAGGAGAGAGAGAGAAAAGAGAGAGAGAGAGAGAGAGAGAGAGAGAGAGAGAGAGAGAGAAAGAAACTCAAGCAGACTCTGTACTGTCAGTACAGAGCCAGATGCAGGGCTCTATCTCATGAACCATGAGATCATGACTTGAGCCAAAAGAGTGCGTCAGATGCTTAACCATCTGAGCCACCCAGGTGCCCCAGAATGCAAAAATTTTAATGACTAAATTTGTACCTGCTTCAAAATTTATATATTTTATGCTTATTTATTTTGATCCCAGAGCATACTCATTGTAGACAACAAAATTGTCCCCATAGCAAAAATCTTTAAATTATTTGGCACTAGTTTCAAATTTTGTGCACGTACTCAAAATTGGGGAAAAAATGAAACATAGGCTGTGGTTCAAGGTCAGACACATAGATTCTCATGAATTGGAATTAGAACTAAGTGGTGTTTATGTATTATACTCCACTTTAAGGAACTTAAGGCAAATGTGGTATATTTTGCTTATTCAATATGTAGAACCACATTAACCATAAACATCACATAGCAGCGGTTTGAAATTTCTCATTAGCTATAAATTTTTGTTTTATAGTGAGATGCCAGGATTAAGTAAAAAATCTAGAAATATATAAAATATGAAATATTTTGAAGCAAGACTTTTCTTTCAAGCAAAGATTATATATGCTTACTTTAAAGGTTATAAGGTTTCTTTGTAATTGGTATACATTTATTCCCTACCTTCTTTATGCTTATTTAACAAAGCTAAACATACAGAGGCCCAGTTTAATTCAGCATAAATTATTTTTATATGGAAAGTTTCAAGTACATATAAAATTAGTATAATGAATGTCCATATTCTACCTACTTCGGTGATTGTCAACCTGTGGTCAGTTTTATTTATTCTCCTCTCCACTGGATTATTTTAATGCAAACTACAGATACCATATCACTTTATCATTAATATTTCTGTATGTATCTCCTGATAACTCTTACTACAGTGTGGTTGTTTAGAATTATTACTTCTTTAGTATTATCTAACATCTAGTCATTGAGTTGGCATAAGTTCTGCAGAATAAGTCAAACTGTCATAATCTAGATTCCTCTGTACTTGAAAATCTCATTGGAGAAGAAAATAACAGTATAAAGCAGAAAGCTATGGTAATTAGCCGCTTCACTTCTGCGGTTGACAAACTATAGCATATGATTGGATGGCCTTGGTATGGTATGGTATGGTTTTGTCCAGATGGGATATTTCTATTATTTTTATTTATTTATTTATTTTAATGTTTATTTTTAAGAGGAGACAGAGCAAAAGCAGGGAAGTGCAGAGAGAAGGAGACAAAGAATCTGAAGTAGGCTCCAGGCTCCAGGCTGTTCGCACAGAGCCTTACACTGGGGGCCCAAACTCATGAATCATGAGATCATGACCTGAACTGAAGTCGGATGCTGAACCGACTGAGCCATCCAGGTGCCCCCAGTTAAAGTATTTTTAAATGATGGGTTGAGCATATGGAAATAGAAAACCAAAAGGGTTCATGAAGGTGAGGAAGAAAACTGTGTACCACTGCTACTAGGGCATGAGTTAAGAGAAAAAAGACATTATCCCGAGACAGAAACAAAGGAGATGATGGAGTGATTGTGAAAAGAGAATCATCTGTGACATTGGACTAGTGGATTTCTTCAGAGGAATGAAGAATTCCAAAATGGAAGTGTAATGGAGAAGTATAGAAAATGAGGGAACCAAAATGATCAGGAAAGATAAGGTAGATAAGAGAATAAAATCTGTTTTTAAACTAATGCAGGGCCCTAAGCTATGGCTGTAGTTCCGGTTACTGTCAGTCATCTTCACAGGGAAAACATTTCTTTGTAAGGCCACCAACACTGTTTCTACCTCCAAGTAGTCGCCGAGCAGGTACCTCAACGATTGGACTTCCTGACTCAACTACTCAATGTGTCTAAGTTCACTGGGTTTTGTTCAGGGGCTCAAATGTTGAGGAAGGCCTGAACCAAAGGAAATTTGGTCAGGACTTCACAATTTGGCATGAGGTTCTGCTTTTATCAGAATTTATGAGTGTGAAGTCCTGCCATGTAATAATATTAGAAAAACTCACTTCAATCCAGAATGGGGCAGAAGAGGAATTTTTGTCCTTACTCTGATATTTCGAGTTGCTGAAAAAGAATTTGATGCATCTGACTACTTGACAGTGTGTCCCTAACGTATACATTATGAGACTCGTGTTGACAAAACAGCACCAGCTTAAACCTTTTAGGATTATTAGCAGGGCATTGCTCTTTTGGTTTGGGGAAAAGCAAACAAAACTCTACTTGTACCTAAACTAAATGCAGCTTATCACTTTTAAAGATTTAAATAGCACTTGATTTTGCCAATAATCTTTTTATTTTGTTAAGTGTTCTAAAAACTCCAAGTGTAGGGGGCAGTCTACTGATTTGATGATAAAATAATAATTGTTACCTTATAATAATTATGTCTCCAGTATTATGAACTAGATGCTTTATCTCTTTAACCCTAACAAGCTAATCAGATATATTATGTTGGTCCACATTTCAGAGATGGGGAATCTCAAGCCCAGAGAGATTAAGTATGTTATTCAAGTTCACTCAGCTTATATGCTTCTAAGGCTGGAATTCAGATTTGGTCTGGTAATGCCAAAGCTTGGCCCATACCACCTCATATTTGTAAAATACCTGATGTAGAGTCTAGGACATGGTGGCTATTGAAAGAGTTGTCTTCCTTGCCACCAACGAGGGAGAAACTGATACAAGTTCTCATGCAAACACGCAGTCATACACACTTAAGTAACCCTGGAATGACACAGGATTACATGTAGCCTCTTTCTAGATAGTTAGTTGGGCCCTCGGCTGGCAAGAGAGCTTGCATTAGAAGTTTCTTATTGTGTCAGTTCATTCATTGTGTCCTATAAGAAAGCATCTGGGATACCTTGATAGTAAATAACAATTACTATCTGTTTTATTGCCATCTTAGATATTTACTACATTTTAATATTCGCCCAAATATCAAGAGGTTAGCATTACTTTTAATATTGCCAGAATAATCCTTAAACTTTAAGCCATTCTGGGGAGCACATTGATGTAATGGCTTAAACAAGTATATTACCGGTAAAAATGTAGTTCATCTATATAGGAAAAAAATACACGTTGGGATGCCTTAGTGGCTCAGTCGGTTAAGTGTCTGACTTCGGCTCAGGTCACGATCTCTCAGTTCATGGGTTGGAGCCCTGCATCAGGCTCTGTGCTGACAGCTCAGAGCGTGGAGCCTGCTTTGGATTCCGTGTCTCCCTCTAAAATACATGTTATACATACACGTATATGAGTATATGTCCTAGAATATTTAGATTGCTGAATATCTGTGGATACTTACATTCATTTGAAATAAAAATGTAAACACTTTTGCTGAAGAACTTAAGCCTCCAAATAAAGTCCTTAAGCATGATTTTATTTATTTGAGAGAGAGAGAGTGCGCGAGAACGCGTGTGCGCACACGCAAGTTGCTCAAGTTGGGGATGGGCAAAGGGAGAGAGAATCTCAAGCAGACTCCAAGCTCAGCGTGGAGCCCAATGGGGGGCTTGATATCACGACCTGAGCAGAAATCATGAGTCAGATGCTTAACCAACTGAGCTACCTAGGCACCCCAGCATGATTTTATTTTTTAAAATATTTTCTATGCTTCTTTTTTAATTTATTATTTTAATTCCAGTTAACATTCTTCACTTTGAATTACACATATTGGCCTTATGTTACCATGCCAATTACCATAATTGGCATTCTCTAACATTATGTTACCACGGTCACACGGTTTGTTTGCCCCACATAAAAATGCAAATAGGTTTAAGTTCAACCAGCGAACTTGTAAATATTAGTTATTAGTTTATGGAAAAATGAAGGGCTCAGGCAAAATATGAAATTTCCTTGAAAGGTTTTCCCTTTGTATGTGTAAAGTTTTAAATACTTTTTAAAATTACAAAAGAATGTGAATTACCTCGCAGAAATGGTAGCAAACAAAAGGTAGAGAAATATTGAATACCACTGTCTCAACACAGTAACTGTTAAGGTAGTGATAAATTTCTCCCGGTCTTCTTTCCTGTACATTTTAAAAGTCATTATAGGGAATACACAATTCTGTGTCCTAGTGTTTTATCCCCAACTTAGCCTTGTATCATAAGCATTATTCTTAACATTGATTTTAATGCTTTAAAAGGTTGCATATAATATGTATAAATAATTTTCTTTCATTTCCTGTTTACTTTCAGAACGTTTCCTCTGTTTAACACAGACAACCAAACACATCAAAAACAGTCATCACTGGTCCATTAAATTAAAGGACCTATTTCATTCACCCAACTTAAAATATATTCTGTTTAATCAATTAGCCAATTTTAATTGCAATGTCACAACTGAACCCACCACACCACCCAAACCAAACTCTATTCTGTTGGCCCACCTGACCTTTTAGGTAACCACTCTTTTGAATTTCATGTCTTTTGTTTCCTTGCTTTCTGTTTATTTTTTTCTCATGCATAGGATGCCTGAACAATATATAGTTTAGTTTCATTTGTTTTAAACTTTATAAAAAGCCATTCCAGTACATGCAATCTTTTGGTACTTGCTTTTTTTCACTTAACTTTGTATTATAAAGATTGATTTATGTTGTATGTAGCTATGGTTCAGTCATCTTTACTACTTACTAGTGGTAAATAGGAAAAAAAATCATAATTTGTTTATTCATTTTGCTGTGAATGGACATTTGAGTTACTAGGGTTTTGTGTTTAGTTTTACTATTACACACAGTACTGTTATAAACCCCTTTATTCATGTCTTTTATGCACATGCATACAATTTTCTCTTGAGTATATACCTAGGATTGTAATTTCCATGTCTTAGGATATGCAAATGATCAGCTTTATAAAATGGTACCTTACTGTGCCCTTGGTCTCTGTGCTAACTAATGAGTTTGAGCATGGTGTTTTCTCTTCCATGAAATGCCTGTTCAAGTCTTTGTCCATTTCTTCCATTATCTTTCTGTTGTAGAAGTTCTTTATATGTTTAGAATACTAAATACTAAATATGTTCAGTCTATTCATGACATCTTTGGTTTGTATATTATATTTTCACTTCTGTAAGGTGCTTGGATGAAAAGGAGTTCTTAATTTTTATGTAATTTAATTTATCCCTCTTTCCTTTTTTGATTAGTGCTTTTAGAAACCTTATAAATTCTTCCTTGTATCATCATCCATGTTTTTGTCCAAAAGTTTTAAGGTTTTGCTACTGACAGGTAAGTTGTTAATCCACCTGTAGTTGACTTTTGTGTATAGTTTAAGGTAGAGTTCCACTTTGATTTTTACTCATATAGATAACCCTTTCTTTCGTGACATTTGTATATGTATCTGGATTCTTTTTTTGGCTCCTTATTTTATTCTGTTTGTAAATTTACTCTTGCACCAAAACCATGCCGTTTTAATTACTATAGTTTTATAACATTTTTATATCCAACAGAGCAAATGTTCCTTCATTTTCTTCTTCAGAAATGTCTTGGTTATTCTTGGCCCTTTGTTCCTCCATAATACATTTTACAGTGAAATTAATTATTCATCACAGGCTATGCTGGAAAACCTCTGCCTTTACCCTTTGGGCTTCTGCTTCTATAACACTCCCAACTTTGAGAGCAGAGCAGAATGTCCTCTCTTTACAAGGTATCCCAAAGAGAGGGGAAGGGGCTGAGCTACTAATGACAAATTCCATCTCCTAGACTCATCCATCCAAAAAGTCATTCTACTACCACTGGGAGCACTGAGTGAAGGATGGGCCAGCAAGCCCATCTCTACCCTCCTTTTTCTGTCTCCTAAAGTTTAGTAGTAATTAGGTTTTTCCCAGAGTTCTCTGCTCAGTCTGCTTCTCTGTCTCTGTTCTCGGTAATCTCCGCCAGCCTCACAGAGTTACTCAGCCCCTGACCAGGAGCGGTGCTCAGCCTTCTCTCTCCACACCCCACCTCTCTCCTGGGCTCCAGACTCTTGTTTTCAGGTGCTTGCCTGGATATCCATAAGATAGTTTGAACTCAGTTACATTTAATCTGAGCTTTTTTTTAAAAAAATTATTATTATTATTAATGACACCATTCGTGCAGATTTGAAACCTTAAAATTATGTTTGACTCTGCCCTCTTGTGCCTCTTAGCTCTGTTAAACAGGGAGATACAACACAGTTTTTATCACTGTGTTACTATCTCTTCTTTTACATTTTCACTGCCACTACCCTAGTTTGTAGCTTTTTAGTGTCGGTTGGCTCTCATAGCTCAGATCTCTTAAATGTTCAGTTGCCAGATGGATCTTCCTAATAATCACTATGTGATTAAAAATTTTTCACTGGCTTTTCATTGCTTTTAGAATGTAATTTCCCTTAGCCTGTATTCAGGGCCTCTGGATTCTAAAACTACTTGACATTCTAGGCTTAGGTACCCACTTAATGCTTCCATGATGTCTATCTTGGGCCAGAAGCACACTGGTTCTGGTTTCCCATGTGTGACTGGAAGTGTTCTGCTTGTGTGCCCGCTTCATTAATTCAGCAAATATTTATTAAGCAACTCTGTGCCAGGCACTCTTCTAGGCCCTTGAGCAACATCCATGAACAAAATGACAAATTTCAATTCCTGTCTTCATGCAGCTTATATTATATTCTAGCAGGGAGAGGTGGGTACTGGGGGGCAGGGCTCAATAAACATAAGAAGTGAGAATATTTTATAATATGTGGGGAGATGATAGGCAGCATGGGAGAAAATAGAGCAGGATAAAGGGAACATAGAGCAGGATAAAGGAGGAGACCATAAGCAGGAGGGTGTGAGAATGGGATCGTGGTTGGGATAGGCCTCAACTTCTGTTATAGTTTCTTATTCTTTTGATGTGCCTCCCATTTCTTCTTATCAAATCCAAGTGGATTTGGAGGACCCGCCTTGAGAAGCACCTCCTCTGGGAGACATGCCATCCTCCCAGCTGGGGTCCACTCCCTCGGAATGTCCGTGCCTTTCTTATAAGCGGTTGCCCTTGCTTGATGACAAGTATTGCTTTCTCCCTTGCGTTTCAGTTATTTGTTAGTTTATCTTCGCTTCCCGACGAAGTGTGGCTGGAGATCTTTGAAGAAAGGGGATCTTTTCTTGGTTCTTTCAGGTGTTGGTTAAAAACACTGGTTCGCACCCTGGCTCCATCACTTCCCAGCTGTGAGACGTGGGCAGCTGACCCCAGCACCCCCAGCACGGTGCCTTAGCTTCCTTATCTCTGAGCCCTCTGTCTAGGGTGGATTGGTGTCTGCCTTATTTTCTGTGTCAGTCTCTTGTTTGTCTCTCACGTTATCACACTTCGCAATTTGTAGCCACTTGTCTGCGTGTTTGCCTTCCTTCCCTGCATGTAAGCTGTGCAAAAATGGAGGGAACGTTGGCTGTCTTGCTCTCTGTGTGCTCCCCTCTCACGTTGAATGGGAGGATGTTTGTAGGAGTAAATGAAAGTGTAGGAGTAAATGAAAGTAAATAAGACACGTGTTGTGTCTTATATAGATATGTAAAATACACAAAATACAGTAGGAGACGCCCAGTGAACATTCAGGACCATTGAGCATAAAGAAGTCTTTTTACGATGCTTAATAATGATGAAGAGAAAGAGTATCCCTTCCATGGTTTCTGCTTTGTTTTACCTTGGGAAGTCTGGCACTTACACTTAATCCGTTTCCTTCTCCTGCTGCTCATAGAATTCATACAGGCATTTTCTACATTAACGTCTTTATGGTTTTAGTAGCATCGATTTTTGTTAGGAGTAACTAGTGAATGATTATAAAACATTTTGTGACTATAAATGCAAAAAGGTATTGTGTAGTAATGGACTGGAGAAGAGAGAAGGAGAAAGGGTTTCCACACTCGCGCTGAATTTCAGCCCCTGACTATGTGGTGGTTCCTGGAATGATGTTAGTCAGGACTCCTCCCCAAACCCATTCATTGCCTTTGCTGACTGGAAATACAGAGTGATGGGTCCGGGCTTCCAAGAATATGTGACTGTCCTTGAGGGAATGCTAAAATTAGCTCATATTCCATACAAATTCTTATAAACCATTAATACTTTATAACCATTAATCTCCATATGATTTCACTATGTAAATCAACCATGAATGCATGGTTCAGTACATTTACCAACATGTAAAAAGAACTGTAGCTCATTTCAGCCAAAACAAAGTGGTTCAGTTTTACCATCCCTAAATTTGATCTACGTTTACATCTGTTTATAAAATCTGAGCATTTCCCCCCCTTGGCCTAATGCTTCAGTGCTCTCTTCTAATAAAAAAATCAATATATGTATCCAGCACTCATGAGTAACCCTATAATAATAAACAGAGTACATGCAATTGAAAAAAAGTAATTTCAGGAAAAAACTGATTAGGATTGTGGTCAACCACAGTCTTTCTTAAAAATAAAGGTTATACAGTATTAGGAATATAATCTTTTCATTTGATTATATCATTTTGAGAAACCCTTAATCCTAATTAAAATAATCTTTATTCAAACAACGTTTGGTGTTCTTTCCCTTCATACAATTAATAATGCAGTTAATCTAAAGTATTCTAAATTAAGATGTTTTAAAATTTCTGACTCAGTTCAATTTTATAATTGTTCTTCTGGCTGTCTGTATTTGATGAACATGTTTAAAGGAATATTTGCATTCTAAATCATCAGTTTTATACCAAATAATAAATGAAAATATCTTGTGATGACAAGTACTTTTTTTTTTTTTAGAAAAGTTTATCTTTATTTTCCTAGAAATATACTTGCTCTTTTTTGATGCTGACTACTTTGAGTTGCTAATTTTCTATTTCATAAAATTTTTACATTAAAAAATAAAATGTTTTAAACTTGAATTCCTCATACCTTTGCAAACATGCCAATTTCTTATGCAAAATAGGAAATGTACACTTCTTATTCGCTCTTTCGCTCATCTTTGATGGTTGCACTTTGATAAATAAATAGATCATCTAAGATTCAATAGGCCAATTGCAGCATATAATAGCTATTCAGAGGCAATTAAACTGCCTTTTTTCATGCCGGCATGTGAGCCGCCCTTTCACAACCTTCAACTTGATTCGTGGTGATTCAAAATTAACTTAAAAGTCTTGTTTGCTGACAGCTTAAAGCTTAATTGACTGAAAGCCAAATAGAGTGTGTTCTGTATTCAGCACTAGGGCTATTGATAAAGCCATGTGTAAATTGTGCATGGTGAAAGACAGCGATTGGGCCCCTGTTCCTGTATTAGCCCACAACTTAGCATTGCTGCCCAGTCAGAATTGCTTTGTCAAGCCTTTTATCACCCCAGGTTAACTCTCTCTGGGGTTGCTCCAGCGGCAGAGCAGTCCAGTGTTGAGCTTGTACGATAGATACAGTGGGGCTTGCTGGAATTCTGTTACTTGTGGTTTCATTCCCCCCCCCCCCCCCCCCATATAGTATTGGCCTTTCATTTCTGAACGGGACTGTGGGTAGCATATTTCAAGAAGCTACTGATTGTCTGTATTTGGCGTTTTAGGAAAGCAGAGTATATAGGCTTAGGGATTTTGAAAAAGATTGTAAGAAAAACAAGTATCATGATATTGATTTGCCTCTCTTATGAAAATTAAATCTAGCCGTTTTGAACATTTAATTAGGATAAGGAATGCATGCTTAATAGCCTCAAGTGTAATGCAAACTATTACATTACACTAACAGCTACACTGTCAGATTCTTTCAATACTTTTATTCAAAAAATATTTCCGTGATTATTATACCTTTTAGGCATGTGTATTTTTTTTAAAAAATTGATGTTTACCAAATAAATGAGATGGATGATTAATATGTTAATATATATTATAAACTTCATAGTTAAGCCTTTTTTCAAAAAGAAAAGCCTTAGTAGATTCAGTTGTATAGAAAGTACCACACAGTTTGCATATAAATATGCAGTAACAAATAATGAAAAATTCAGAGGCAAAACTAAAACAATTTTCAGAAGCACTATACAATTGTCATTTATCGTGTTTACGTCTATCGGAACTCTGTAGGCTTTATATTTAATGTGAAGCTTTTGATCTCTTAGTGCTTTAATAAAAATGTTAAGTTTCACCACGTAATGTATTTTGAAGATATTTTACAAGTAATGTTTGACTTTTTTGGATCTTTGTGCAATGATATGTAAATATGTTTGTGATGAGCTCTATTTTATATTTCTTGTCTCAATTTTATACAGTCAGATCTTAAATTCAGCAAGGCAGATTCATAACATTTTTTTAAAAATTTTCTCATTTACCTAATGTTGTCTATGTTAATTAAATATTTGAAATGTGATAAAGCTTAAATTGCCTAGTTCATATCCTTCCAATTTAGCGTAGTTGTTTTTGTTTTTAGGGCATTCAAATGAAGCATATAAAGTAAAATCTAATTTTGATAATTTTGATGGAAAAAATGAAAATTTTTTTTTTCGTTATTTTGTATTTCAGGTTCTATATAATGGCATTAAAAAGATATTCTGCATCTTAAATATTTTCTTACAGAAAATGTCTTTTTTATTTTAGTATCTTTTTATTTTAGCATGAGACTTAGGATTAGATATTGCTATATCTTATTGATATTCTGGTAACCATGGCTATCTAATTTTACCTGCCTCCCAATTGATTTCCAATAAGAACCGAGTCTATTCATAAAGAATCAGGATAAGTTGCAACTTAGTTTCAAAATGACTATAATTTAAAATAGTGTGTTACTCCTGTATACTTTTCAATAAAATAGTAATCATGGTTCAAAACGTAAAATCCAGGAGAGTACTGGTTTTATTGAAGTTTCACCTATACCCAGTGAGATTTGAGAGTCAAGAATGAATTGCTTTTATTGATCATGTTTTTGTATTAATGGTTAATCTAACATATCTTTAAAGGCACAAATTATTTGAAAACAACATTTTGTTTCTTTTTCATAATGTAGTTGTTTAGTGTATACAAAACAATTGTATTGTTACAGAGGGCGAATAAATTCCTTTTTGTATTTTTACCTTTAAAAACAAAGAGGCTGAATTCGATCATAAAGATACTAAGTCTATTTTGTTTTAAACTAATTCAACAATTGTGGTGATTAAAAAACAAAACTTAGGACTTAAAATTTCGGAAAGATGGCATGGTGTGTTGAAATATTGATTCCACAGTCAGTCAGAGATTAGCAGTAAGAGATTCTTCATGGAGATTCTGAAAGGCATGAAAGCATTTTGTCAGGCCTTGCTGACTTTGCCAGCCCTGTTTTGTAGATGGAAAAAATGAGAATTTACCTGAAGTTCTGAAAGAATGTACCTGTTTCAAGGAGGGCCAGGTCAGAGTCAAGTTTAGTAGTGCAAATTCTTTATATATTTTTTAAAAATACTGCATTTTTCTGGCAAAATTACTATAATTGCAAGGCTTTGGATTTTTATTTATTTATTGCAAAATGCTATTTTCAATTTTTTGGAGATTGAAGGCTCTTCTAGGAAAGTGTGACTAATTTATATGCACAACATTCATGCTAACTTTGGATATCCGCCCCCCCACCTTTTCTCTTGTTATTTGCACATGATACTTTTACATAGTAGATCAATTTTAGTTTTACTATTTTTCTTGCATCTTCCCCAAGAACTTTCTCATTTTTAAAATTAGTAGACTGTTACTTTGTTTTTAGTATCTGCATTTGATAATGTTTGGTAGAACTGTTGATATACCTTACCCAGTGAAAATAAATGTACATTTTATATTCCATAGTGTATTAAAAGTATGTCCCAGTGCAGCATGGAAGGGAAAATTTGGCCATCTGTGGTGAGATTTGGTTTTACCTTATCTTCTTTAATTTCTGAGCCTTGAAATATTTTATAATTGGAATATAATATTATGATATTACATTTACCAAATTATCCAAGTAATATTACACTTGTTCATATCTTAGCGATTGAAACATTATGTTGAGGTATTGGTTAAAAAAAAAAAAAAAAAAAAAAAAAAAAGGTGAAAACACCATAGATCGAATGAACTGATAATTAGAATACTAAAAAGTTTCTAATTATTACAGTTTGTATTCAGACAGTGTATATTTGGCATTTTAAAGTACCTAATAGCTAAACGAATACTTATATTTTGTATTTAGTTATGTAAATATTCCTGGGAATATATCAAATGTCATCCAGTTCAGTAAAATGCCCGTATAATATTGTGACTCTCATTTAGGTTGAAATCCATATTAAAATTGAAAGTGGTAAGTTGTAAAACTATAGATGAGATCCTAAGTATCTGGTCATATATTTTTATTTGAGCTTTTAAAAATGAAGAATGAATTAATGTCTTTCAGAAATGACATTTTCATTAATGTTAGCTTGAAATTGAGAGGATTAGTGTAATAGCATACAAGAATTAACTTCTGATAAGCTCAGAGAAAATTACTTGACCATCAACTTTACGCATATGATCTAATAACATTACTAAATACAGATCATTATTATTTACTTAATCTTTTTGGTAATAGAAGATGAATGTATCTTAACTTTCTCTCTCTACTTAATGATATCTAAAATAATGCACAGTGCATTATAGTAGATATTCAGCAGCTGAGATGATTATACATTGAAAGTGAGATATGAATAGCATTGATAAAAGAAGCATTATTTTAAAATACATTCAGGATCAAAGCCAAGATTCCTTCCTCATGAATTCTCTATTGTGATTAACTTGACTTTATTTGGCTTATATGTGATGCTGAATTATATATGATGCTGAATGGTAGGAAAGACATCAGGTTTTATTTGGATAGATCAGACAGGAAAGAGGTGACTGTAACTCTGAGAGTTATGCCACGTAATCCAAAAGAGGCTGATCATTAGGTTAATGTCCTCTTTGCTAATCATTTGTAAAAATTGCCCTCTAAACTAGTAGAAACCATGTCTTAATATTTGGGGGTATTTTTGATAAGACAATGCCTGGTTAAACAGAGTGGTTGAAACATCCCTAAGTGCTAATGAGTACTTACTTGGTAGTCTATACTAATGCTTTAGTGGATGCTGAACAAGTTTAGATGTTAAGCTTTTTAGGAAGAGTGAATGATGGCTAATGATTATTTAATGACAGATCTCTGGACTGAAAGGCATTTAGCACTCAAAGTATACTGCAAAGCCTATTTCTCAAAGCTTCAGACAGGTTTATTTGGTCTCACCTTGAATAGAACAGTGCTGTATTGATTTCATTGGTGTGGATTTAAACACACTATCGGCTTAGAATAGCACTAGTATGCAGTAGAAAATGATTGTCTTAACCCTTATGGTGACTCTAAGCTATTCTCTGATATGACGATGTGAACTTTGGAAGCGATCGTGAATTTATTTACAATATTTGGCGTTCAGTATGTGAGTTTGGAAAACCTTTGTGCATGTGAGCTTATAGTAGAAATTAACTTATAGTGAGGCTTATGTAGAGGTAACTAAAACTTAAAATTATATTTTTATTTGGTGTCTTCCTTCATATTTTAGAAGAATTTCTCTTCTATGGAAGTTGTTGATGTTTCTGTGGGTGACATGCCAATTTTCTTATCCTGCTGGATAATATCTTATTTAAGTATTTGGTCTCTAGATGGTAATAATGTTTATGCTTAGTACTTTGTATTTTTTTTGTATATTTCAATATTTCATATGTATATATTCCATATAAAATCCAGTTGATACTAGTTCCTTCATACGCTTGATAGAACATTTCCTACCAGGTTTTTACATTTGTTCTAGATAGCCCCAGTAGAAAATATGTGTAACGTTATTAGGTACTAGAGACCAAAACTTAATTTTAAGACTTTTTTCTAATTATAAATTTTATTTGCTTGCTATTCTTTTGCGAAGCATTTGTAATTATACAGGATTTGAAGATACCTAATAAAGATTTAACCTGGAGCAGGTGTCAAATATTAACTAGTTTCTATGCATCGTACACTGATGCATAGGCCAATGAAGATTCGAGGGATCCATCTGGGATGTCGCTATGAGTGACCGCTCTCTTTGTGCCCGTCACCTTGTCACTTGAACACTTAAACTACTTAATCTTCCTTATCTATAAAATATGCATATTGGTTTGGTTAGAAGAGTTCTATGATCCCTTTTTTCTCTAAAGTTCCAAAATTCTCCACTAACAATCATCTAGTCTTAGACCTAGGAGATATTTTTTACATACTTTATTTCTGATTTGTTTGCTTTTCCCTTTAAATGCTTTTCTTTAAAAAACGTTTGTTTATATTGAGAGAGAGAGAGAGAGAGAGAGAGAGAGAGAGAGAGCACGCACATACGCGTGAGCAGGAGAGGGACAGAGAGAAAAGGAGAGAGAATCCCAAGCAGGCTCTGCGCTGTCAGCACAGAGCCCAACATAGGGATCAATCTCGCAAACCGTGAGATTTTGACCTGAGCTGAAATCAAGAGTCTGCTGCTTAATTGACCGAGCCACCCACCCAGGCACCCCTCCTCCACCCCTCCTTCTCCCCTCCTTTTAAATTCTTAATGGTATATCTTTTTTTGGAAAGAGTTTGGAGAGAGATTGTAGTGGGCACATAATTAGGTCATTATAACACGTATAGTATTAGTAGGTGTGTGAAGAACCCTAAGTAAGCAGATGGAATTGTATGGACCTGGTATTCTGATTATTTAAAAGATGGACTTCAGGTTTTTCTGTTGTTTTTTGTTTTCTAAATGAGGAAAGTTTTACCTTTAACATTCTTTCTAACCGTAAGTAAATACCGTTTCTTGTTATGTGAGTGTTTTGTAGAAATCAAAAACATTGGATAAAGTATTGGAGAAATCAGTTTTTTTTTCTTTTGCTGATAAGAGAAAGCTTTTTGAGCAAAATTATAAGCACGTGTTAAATTCTTGCTTAGGATAGTTTGCATCTGCCTGTGTTCAGCCCTCCCATGCCATGTCGTGACCCTGACACCGGCGGGCTTGCGGGGGCAGTGGTGGCAGGGGTTCTCGGTAACTGTTACCGTGTCTTGACTTTATTTTCCCTTTTTTTCTACCAAAAAGTCCCAGAGCGGTTGAGTAGAATAAGAACCAGCCTGGATGTATGTGTCCATTTTTCATCAATACTCATTTATTTTCTAGGTTTTTACATAGGAAAGTAGCTCTCTAGTCTTAATAAAAGATGAATTAAGATGAGAAGACTATAAAACTATCTCTTCACAACTCCTGAGTAATAATGATTGGAGCTACTCAGGCAGAATTTGGAGGAAATGATTATGTGTTTATCATGTAGCATTTATCATGTAGCGTTATGTGTTTAGCATGTAGATTTTTTAAAAACCAGTCTTTGAAAATAGTGGGACATCTTACAAACCAGAGTATCTGACTACATACATATGTAGGTTAAAATATTAAATTTTTCTCTTAGTGTTCATCTCAAGAATAGTAGCTTTTCCAAATCCAGAGTAGTAACACATCAATGACTGAATTCCAGTATCTCTAGGTGTATGTACTTTGTTTTTTTTAAACACTGGAAGGGCTATGCAAAAATTCAAGGCTCAAGGACTGTTTCAATTTGATACGTACAAGATAGGCAACTCAGATTCAAGTTATAAATGCAATTAACTAATTAATAGGAAATCATATGAAATAGTCACATGAAAGAGAATATTAGTAAATTTTAATATCCGTATGTGTATGCTTATTTGAGGAGAAATCATATAAACAAAAAAAAGGTCTGGGAAAAAGAAATTTGCCAAGCAACAACTGCAGTCAATTTGATAGACTGGTTATCCTCATAAGATGAGGAAATGTGAAATAATTTTAAAACCCTCTATTATAATTTCATCTATTTAAAAAAATTTTTAATGTTTATTTATTTTTGAGAAAGAGAGACAGAGCACGACGGGGGGAGGGACAGAGAGAGAGGGAGACACAGAATCCAAAGCAGGCTCCAGGCTCCGAGCTGTCAGCACAGAGCCCAGTGTGGGGTCAGACCCACCACGGATCGTGAGATCATGGCGTGAGCCGAAGTCGGATGCTAAACCAACTGAGCCACCCAGGCGCCCCACGTGTATAATAATTTTAAAGGCACATAATTCCTCTCTCTACATGTGGCTTAAAAATGATAACAGCATGAACATGTGACAAGATCAGAAACGGAAATCCTGTTTAGCTATCTAATAAATTCAAGATTTCTGTCTTTTAAGTTCTCTGGAGCTACTTAGAAATCTCCTTGAAAAATGAACTAAAATGTCTTTTACATATGTGCATATTCCTTAGACTATATAGATGGGCTACTTTTTCTATAGGTTCTAGGCTAATAATGCGTGTATCCTTAATGGCTTGAGGCTGTGGTTTGTTTCGTCAGTGGCTTTTAGACTTTTAGTACAAATGCTTAGTTTACTTTGACTTATTTGTTTTTCTTTTTCAAAGCTTTACTTTCTTGGTCATCTGTTAATGTACTTTCTTGGTCGTCTATTAATGTGATTAATAAATTACAAGTCAAAGTTGTCTATGATCTTTTTATTTCCCCTTTAAATTTCTTACTTCTCCTTATTTCTTTTCTCATTCTATTTCCCTTTTAAATTAAAAAATATTTTTCCTTAAAATTTTTTTTATTTGTTTAGTTTTTAGGAATTGTACCATATGTTAACCTCTATCAAGTTTTCAATAGCTCACAGGATGCGTATAAAGGATAGATCTTATGTATTTCTGCTTGTTGTCAACTTGGTTATTAAAATCTTAGCTATAAAATTTGTTTCGGGCTTAACCACCACACCTTTTCCCAGATCTGCTGTTACTTCAAAGGTCTGGCCATTAATTTCCAAGATACTGGAATTATGCTACCCCTGACTATGCTCCATTATTTCTACTTAACAACTCACCTGTAGTGAAGAAAGCAGAATGAAAAATAACATGTGAAATAAGGTGATCATTTTTCAAAATCCGAGATAACATAATCTAAGAAAAATAAAGGCAAGAAATACCTTAGATGCTCCAATTTACTGCATGCTAACCTTTTAAAAATGGTAACTTTTAATTACAAAGCGTTGTTTCATTATTGTGACCAAATGTATAGTAACTCAGAAAAATGAATACTCCACAAACTTCTTGTAAATGAGCAGATGTGCTTGTTAACTTCTCAAAGGTAGAACAAGGCAGTTATCCCCTTTGATCTGGTTTTGTATCATCGAGTTGATAAAGATAAATACCTAGGTGAAAATTGTTTTTAAGTGTATCCAATTAATAGTTTGTTATTTTATGAACAACAGTGACCTAAGGTATAACAGTTTATTTTTCACTGTGCTGTAATGTACAGGTGTCAAATTGTCATAGAATGTATCCTAACAGTCTCCCAAATGTTAAGCCTCATGTGTCTCATTTGATTTTTAAAATAAGTACATCATGTCTACTCCGGTATTTTTATAGGGGTATCTCATTGGTAGAAGGTGTCTTTTTCTGAACATTAACTGTATGAGAATTTATGAGAATGATTTGCCATGTTTTCAGATTTCTGTAATTTTGCAAGCCTCTAACCACTATTTCTGAAATATATCTTTTTTCATGAAAAAGCTAATAACGTTCTTAATGTTAGTTTGTAGCTTTTAAAACTTGGCATGTTATCTCAGATTGACCTTTGAGAGGTAAAGTGAACCAACACTTGAACATTATTCTTGGTAGTTATTTACTACAAGATTTCTGACTACATAGATATCATAGATCTTAGGAATTTTTGAATTTCTGTTTTCTCTCAAACTGAGAGTACTTGCACTAAAAGTAAAAACAAATTGACTTGTTGATGTTTAGGTAGAGAATAAGGGGGAAAATAAGATAATGCATATCATAGAGAAAAGGATGTGGAACTTGTCTATGAAGAATAAAAAATTTGTTACAAGAATTACTTGAAAATACAAGTTGCTTTCAAAGCTTACAGTTTCTAATTATCAAAATAATCAATAGATCAGCATACCCTCATGATAGTGATTATTTTAAGTTTCCTTTGAAACAGAAAATCATTTTGGAGTGTTTTATCTGATTTTGAGGAGAATGGATATGATGTATTTTTGTCAAATGCACACACATAATACATATATGTGCAAGAGGCATTATTTTAAAATGGCTTCAGCAGCAACAGGAGATAGGCATTTGCAGAACCTGTGGTGTTCCAGCAGGGGGCTATCGTGCATGCATACAAATGAAGAGCATGTTTGTTTACTTCAGCTTTCAAAGGAGGGGGGGACACCATGCACAAGCAACCCAAACAGGGAAGGCCTCATAGATTTGGGGAGCAAACCTATACCCCTCACCCCCAGTAGGTATGAGGAAAACACTGACAGATGGGTCACAGAATAACTAAAATATGTTGGTGAGAGGTGAATACTCAAAGCATTCTATGTGCACACACCTGGTTTGGTAATAATGGGAAAATTTTGAAATAAATGTTCAAGTGCCCCACGACTGTCATTTTGATCTTTTTTCCCAAGGAGGTAGACTGGAGGTTTCAGAAAACTTGGTCTGTTTTATTCACTTCAGGCGCACAGGTCGAAATTCACATGTTGGCCATATCACCAACCATCTGCAATTTAAATTTTTTTTCCATATCATCGACATTTATGTGCCTTATTATGTAAAACGTGCAGGATTTGCAGTGCTCTGAGGTGTGCCAACAAATGAAAATAATGTGCAGTATTCATACAAAAGCACTTGGCCGAAGGAAAGAAACTTAATTACATTTACAATGGTATAGACCCACTAATTCTCCTTGTAAATTTACAAAACCCAGATTCACCACCGAGAGAGTGAGGTCTGAGAGTCCTTTTTCACACATTGGATGGTCACCAATCTATGCCTTTTTGTGTTTCTGTTTAACAAATTCTTTATAGTGTTTGGCCAAGAATTGGGGTATAACGTATAACTGAAATCTAATTAGAAGAAGACTAGCCTTTTAAATTCTTTTAAAAACAAATTGGCTCTAAAATGAATTAATATGAAAAGAGTTTTGCTTATTTTAAACATCCCCCCCAACCCCTGGCCGTTGTTAACAAAGCTTATTTGGAAGATTGCTGTTACAAAGTTGATATCTCTCTGGCATTGTACTTTACTGGTCTTAACTCTAAGAATAGCAGGTAGTGGTAGAAAATGTCTGGGCCAAATATATGTGGAAACAGTTTGCACTGTGGAAACTCCACTGAGGGTCACTGTTCTCATTATGATTCTAAAACATAGACAACACATTTTAAAATCTCAAAAATCCAGTTCTAGCTCACTTAGATTTAAGTTTTACTGTCTTGGTACACTAAGACTATTATATACTATTATATATGTGCATATAATTATATATTCTTTTTTTTGTTTATTTATTTTGAGGGAGAGAGTGTTCATGAGAGAGGGGCAGAGAGAGAGGGAGAGCGGCAGAATCTCAAGCAGGTTCTGTGCTGTCAGCACAGAGCCCAACGTGGGGCTCAGACCCACAAACCCTGAGATCATGCCCTGAGCTGAAATCAAGAGTGGGACGCTTAACTGACTGAGCTGCCCGGGCGTCCCCATATGATTATATATTCTTAATGTGTGTATGTATATGTAAAGTCAGCATATTTGATTAGCACCATATAATGATTAAAAAGGCATATCTTAAAAATAATATTCCATTAGGCAACCACATTTATCAATTTTGATAATAGGAGAAAGTTGAAGTTATTTTGTTTAAAGTACACCTGAAAAACAGTTTGAACTCAACTTGCTTTTGAAGACCTAGCTTCTTTTAGGTTCTTCTGTTTATGTTAAGGCATGTTTTAAAATATATTTTGATTGGACAGCGTTCACTGTCATACTAAATTCATCTTAATATACAATCTTATAGATTTTTCATAGTATCAGTTGATAATGCCACATCACATGTAAAGTATCCTTGGGATTGAGAAGAGAGAAATGAGATAAAAATGAAGATTTGGAAGAATATTTCGCTGGTCCGAAAATAGAAATCTTTTGTAGTTTAATTGACTAACATTTGATCCATATGCTAAGACCATTCTAGCCATGTGCAGACTTGGTAAATAGTAAATCACGTCTTAATTCCGAGTTTCTCTGTTCTCAAGATTGCCAGTATTAATAAAGTTCACTTTATTAAAACTACTTTGTTCTTTAATAATTAATCAAAACATGATATCACTGAATATGCTTTATGGCAAATAAAACAAAGGTGTAAGGGATCATGATAGAGACTATTTTCTAGCTTAATCCAGCTTAGTATATTAAACAGTCTTGACATGATGCCATTTAGTTTTCGCTGTGAGATCTTGCAACATACTCTTTTCTGATCATTCAAATAGAATCCTACAAAGTCCCAGATATTTATTAGTATGCAGTCTTACTAAATACAAGTTTTTTTGGTTCTCCGAGGCAATATGTAGTAAAAGCAATTTATTTTTCTATGCGTACAATTCTAAAATGTATTAAATATGGAAAGCGTAAAGAAAAACATTTAAAATTTTATTGCCATCATTTATCATGAATAAATCGGTGTTTCTGAATTTCCAAAGGGATGTTTTAGAGTAGATTGAAATTTATACCAAATTCAGAAAACATCGATGTCATTGCGAATGTCACTTGGACTCTGTCATGTGCCAGAGAAATTTCTGACGTAAAATTAGTGAGCTAAACCAATCCGAATGCAACGCTCTGTTTTAAAAAAACCTTAAAGATATGTTTGTGATACAGTTTTAAGGATAATTATGGTCTTGAAGTGAATTACGATTGAATTCAACCACATTACGTCATTAATTTTGGCTAGAATTTTAAATATCAAACATATGTCCGTCCTCTGTGGAAAGCATTCTGATGCTCGATCCTAAACAAAGAATTAAATTTTGGAGAACAGTTTTTCCGGGTCAATTCTCACAGTTCTTAGGCCGTATTCTCAGAGTAGTAAACGGGTAGTATCGTCTTATCTGAGGCTTAATACCTAATACAATAACAGAGCCCCATCAATAGAGGGCTAATAGCAGATATGAAGGATCTGCTGGCACTTCGTCTCGTAAAACCGCTGTTCGCCCTAATTCAAATCCATTGATTCCTATTCCAGTTAAAACTGCAGAACTTAATATGTCTTTTAATCCTTTTATTGTAAGCTAGGATAAAATTAATTTTACCCTGGAACTGCACAAAGCCAATTAACATGATCTTTAGAGTTATTTAGTAAAGTGCTTCAAACTGGTAAATTTATCTTGACCTCTTGGTTGCACTCTCTGACTGCTTTTTAAATGAGGTAATCAATATCTCACAGCCCTTTAAATTGCTTAAACTTCTCAAATATTTTACCTGTGTTCTAGTTAAGCTGTAAGTAAAGTGTTTACTCCTGTTCGCGTAAATCTAGAGTCAATTATGCTAAATCTGAAGACAATTATGTACTTTTGAGGAACACTGTATGAATTAAACGGTTGTTTTAATAAAATCAAAGGCTCATATTTTGTTTAAAGTAACCCAATAATGAAGAGACATATTATTTTTGCACAGAACAACTATTCTGTTTGCAACTTAAAATGTAGAACATTTATGTCCTTTCCCACTGCATGCAGCTTCTGTTTTCCACACAGGGCCAGTCGAAGGTATTAATTTTCTTACTGTGATAGGGTGATCAACCGTCCTGTCAAGAAAATGGATCTCCATGTCACCCTTTAGCATGATTAAATGGAGGCATGTCTCTGTGAAAAAATACCAAATTTTCATGAGACAAATGAAACTGTAGAAAGGTCTACTTTTATACAATTATTTTACTTTTAATATTTCAAAATCTCCCATTTGATGATCACTTATAGGAAAACATTTCAGCTAATTGCATATTGTCTTGTATTATTTAAGAGCAAACCCAGGCAAAGCCAATAATTTTAAATGTCTTCAAATCTAAAAAATTAAAGAATCAGAAATTGGGGTATGTTACTGTTGGAATAGTAGTAGGGATGGGCAGCCGTACTTTCTACAGTCACTAATCAGTCAGTGTCTCTTTTAGGGGATCCCTTTTCTTCCTCTTACTCCTTGTTAACAAAGAGCTATGATGTGTTCAGACCTGGATACTGATAAAAATTAGATAGCATAGAATTTCAGCATCAGTAGTATTAATAACCAGTTGGACAGTGTTCTTATGAGCCTGTGCACATGCTGAACTTTAAATTACACCAAGTGATATACTTGACAGCTAATTAAGATTTCATATTTTGGCCACTTAGCAGAGAGCACCTGTTATGATCCTTTCTATTAGCTTCAGGATAAAGTTTACAAATGGCTGTTTTAACGTACATTATAAACTTCCCTAAAGTCTTAATTCCTTCCCGAGAAGTGGGAGTTAAGACAAGATTGAGGTAATTAAACAAAAGGAACAGAGGGAAGGTGGGGGACCAGGGCTAGAGGCGGAGCTCTCCAAATGCCCCTGTTGTTTAATTTCCTACTGGAAGCAGCCCATGTGTGCTTCTGCCCCCCGCCCCCCTTCCCCCTTCAAGCAGTGGCCGTTGCAGAGGCTGAACGGCTGGGGTCAATGCCTTGCCTATTGATCAGTATCCCTGCAGTCCCCTGCTCCAGCAGCTGCTTCATTGGCTTCTTTCAGGGCCTGCTTCAGTACATTAGAATAGAAATCCATAACCAGAGCTGTGCTCATCCAAGCAGGGGAAGAAACTAAATTAAATGGTATAAAACAATCTTGGATCAGGAGTTTGTGCCAATTCATCTTGATCTAAGATGTCACACCGGGCTCTCTGTCTGAGCACCTGGGCTAGAGGCGGCCATAGTGAAAATAGATGGAGCTGCGATCATTCATTTGTCAGCTAAGGAGCAAGGCAGCGGTTAGCAATTCCCTTCTGCAGAGGTCAGCTGACAGAACAATCAGTGCAACTGCAGAATAGAGCTTTCCTTTGAACTATTGTTATGGAGCATGCTCTTGCTGCGTCGTGGGGGGAGGGGAGCTTGATTTGCTTCCTGTTTCAAGACTGCTATGGAAATAGTGAAATATACACTACATGCATCTAGATGCAGTTGCACAGAGCTCTTACTCCCATGTCTGTCCCTGTACTCAAATAAAGTTGGCTTTAAATGCACGTTCTGATATCTAGATGATCAAACTGTTACATATCACTTTCCCTAGAATTTGGGTTCATTTTCATCCTCCTAAACACGGAGGCAGTGGTTATTGATTTTGTTTCTTCTTCGTATGGCTAACCTTTTAGGTTTTTCCCCCACTTCAGTTATTACAACTATGACAGACCAGTGGCATACTTGGAATCTCTGATTGCACGTACACATTAACACTCTTACTAATGTTTCTGTACCTTTAATAAACTCGGAAAAGAACACGAAGAGAGAGAGTTACGTAGAATGGTATCAGAAGATATTTCTGAATGTTACTTAAATATTTTTGAACATTTTAATTGAGGCTTTTTATAAGAAATGTGAATTCATGAAATATTTATGACTTTAGAAGTGACGGAGTAATTTTATAACATTGGAGGAATATCCTTAAATATGCTATAAAAAATGAATTAGGGAGATGAATAATAACTAAAATTTTATATAGAAGATTTAGAATATTTTTAAAGATCAGTGTATTCTCTGTGGACTCATACTGGATTTTGTCTTTATACTACATGACAACTAATGACAAATTTTCAGAACTATCTTTTTTTTAATGTTTATTTTTGACAGAGAGAGAGAGAGAATGTGCAGGGGAGGGGCAGAGAGAGAGAGAGAGGGAGACAGAGGATCTGAAGCAGGCTCTGTGCTGAGAGCTGCGAGCCCAGAGCCCAGTTTGGGGCTCAAACACATGATCCCTGAGATCATAACCTGAGCTGAAGTCAGAAACTTAACCCACTGAGCCACCCAAACACCTCCTTTTTTTAAACATTAAGCTGTGACATGCAGAATCTTAGAGACTATAGTGGCAACCACGAATCTTTTTTTTTGGTACTCCATTGTACCAAACTTTTATTTTCCAAATAAATAGTAACCACTCTTTGATGTTTCCATTTTAGTTTTCTTAGTGTTTTTTTTTTTAAGTACTTTAATGCCACCCTCTTATGGAATTACTCCTTTCTAACTACTAAATTCTTTGTAATATCCTACCATTTCCTTTTCTTAGCCTCACCCAGGTCTGCTCGCCCACTTCTATTCTGCCTTTGAGCACAGTTAAATAAATGCAATTTAAAATTTCTACTTAAAAGCTTTGTGCCCTAGGTGTTTTGTTTGTTTTTATTAAGCTTCTGGAGAAGCCATATCTACTTATCTTAAAAGGATTTCTTTGTTTTACTTTTGTGTTAGTTAATTTTTGCTTAAATTTTTACTATTTTTGACTAAATTTGTTACTTTTTGTTTTAATTTTTTTAATTAGTTAATTTTGATAATTATTTTAGTTAGATTCTTAAAAGAACTTAAGGCATGACATCTAAAGCTTGCAGTGTTTCTATCAACTTCCCAAAGACCAAACCAATCTTTTTTAAAATTTTTTCTTAACATTTTATTTTTTAGAGAGGGAGAGCATGCACGGGGTGGGGTGGGGGCTGGCAGTGAGAAAGAGGGAGACAGAGAATCCCAAGCAGGCTCCATGCTGTCGACACAGGGCTTGAACCCACGAACCTTGAGATTATGACCTGAGCCAAAGTCTGATGCTCAAGTGACTGAGCCACCCAGGTGCCCCAAGACCAAACCAATCGTAATCTCACTTTGGTTTCTACAATATCCTTCTAATCCCCTAAATCTAATTATGTTACTCTGTGGCTTAAATCTCACCTTGAGTATCTTCTCACTTTTTATTTATTTTTTATTTTTTTTTTTTTTTAAATTTTTTTTTTTTTTTAACCTTTTTATTTTTGAGACAAAGAGAGACAGAGCATGAATGGGGGAGGGTCAGAGAGAGGGAGATACAGAATCTGAAACAGGCTCCAGGCTCCGAGCTGTCAGCACAGAGCCCGACGTGGGGCTCGAACTCACGGACCGGGAGATCATGACCTGAGCCGAAGTCAGACGCTTAACCGTCTGAGCCACCCAGGCGCCCCATCTTCTCACTTTTTATAGGATAAAGGTTGAAATGTGAATATGGTCTATGGTGCCATGTGTGGTCTAGCCCGTGCCTGCCTCTCTTGCCTGTTTTCTATCTTTCTCTTGGCTCTTAGGCTTCCAACCTGATTACCTGTCTTTGAGTTGGAAGTCAACAAATTACTTCATGCTTGAGGTTCTCACACAGACTGTTCTCTCAGTTCATAGTGTTCTCATTGATTCTGTAACCTATTTCTAATTCTTATTTAGTAGCCTTTAAGTTCAAAGAGGACAGGGATTTTGCTTTTCTCATCCCTGTTCACTTCCAGTATAATACCATGAATACATCAGACCTTCGATTCTTACATGTTGAATGACTGAGTAACTGATGGAATGAATGGATTTCTGCCACCACTGGTACTGTTTTTCACCTGATCGTTGCATGAGTCTTCTTTTAGTTCTACTGGACACCAGTCTTGTTTTACCTCATAATCTACCTTTCTATCGCCACTCTCATGTTCTTTCTAACAGTGAATAAATCTGATATCACCACCTTATGCAAAACTGTTCCAATAGCTTTCCATTAAACAAAAGTTAAAAGTCTTCAGCTTGCCATGCACAAGTCTCTCTTGATTTGGTACCCCTTTAGCCTCTCCCATTGTCATTCCCTTGCCTTACCTTCATTTAGCATAGAATGACAGAGTAAATGAAGAGACAAAATAAAACATCTAAAAGCACTCAGAGGTCCCTGCTGCTAATTTCTTAGCGTTCTGAGCTCTGAGGGCCCTCTTCTATATTGATTTAAGTAATATAGAGAGTGAAGTATTAAAAGGGGCTGGATGGATGACTAGAGAGAGTAGAAGGCTGACCTCCAATGAAGATGTCTCCAGAAGTTCGCTTTTTAAATTTCTCTGTACCAAATATATAGCTGTGAGAGATAAAATATACAAACAGCAAACCAAAGAGACATAACTAGTCTCCAGAAAGATAGATACCCTTGTGGACAAGTAATAAAATAGAAGTGATCTGGGCTAATACCCTTAGCTACTTCCCAGAAGCGGGCTTTTGGCTCCTGTGAGCTAAAGAGGACTTAACATATATCATGAGTACAGCTTAAAGCCAGGAGTGAGGCTATGGCTTTGTCAGTTCTTGAAAGGACCCTGAAAGGATGTGAGTAGGTTACTACTCAGTTCAAATCAAAGTTGTTATTAAAGGAGAAGAAGAATAGATATTAACTCTGTGACTGGCATTGTTAACTGTAATAAAAGATTGTGGAAATAAGTGAGTTGTGTTTACCCTAAGAACCTAGAAACAAAAGAAGGGCTCCTGGCTGGCTCAGTTGGTAGAGCATGCCACTCTTGATCTTGGGGTTGTGAGTTCAAGCCCCACGTTGGGCATAGAGTTTACTTAAAAAAGAACCTAGAAACAAAGAGAACAGAGAGAAAACATACAGTAGGAGAAATAGTAAAAATAACAGAAGTTGGTGAAATAGAAACGAAATAATAAGATCAAAACTGAAATATTTTTTGAAAGTCTGGTAAAATATAAATTTCTAGCAATACTGATCAAGAAAGGCATGAAAAGTAATATTAGAGAAGGCACAAATAATATTTAAATGGATCCATAGCAATGATATAACAAATATTTTCATGATAGTACTGTAAATAATAAATTTAAAAACTTAAGTTAGATAGATAATTCCTTTAAAACCACAAGCTATCAGAAATGACTCAAGAGGAAATAGAAAGCCAAACTGGACAAGTAACTGCCAAACTATTTTCTAAAGTAGTAGAACCTTTTTACATTTCCACCTGCAATGCATACTCATTTTCCGTCCATACTCGACAGCACATTTTATAATCCTTTTTATCACAGCCCTTCTAGTGGATGTGAAGTGATATCTCCTCGTGGTTTTGACTTGCATTTTCCTAATGACCAGTGATGTTAAGCTTCTTTGATATGCATCTTGGCCCTTTATTTATCTTTGGAGAAATATCTATTCCAATTGTGTACCCATTTTAAAAGTTGTACTTTTTTATTATTGAGATGTAAGAGTTTCTCATATATTCTAGACAAAATCCTTTATAGATATCTGATTGACAGTGTTTTCTCTCAGTCTGTGTGTTGTCTTTTTACTCGGTTGATTTTGTCGTCTTAAGTGCAAAGGTTTGTAATACTGGTGAAGTCCAATTAAAGAAGTTTTTAAAATTACTTGTGCTTTTGGTATCATATCTAAGAAAGCATTGCCTACCCCCAGATCATAAAGGTATATCTATATTCTTCTTCAAGTTCTCTTATTTTAACTCTTATATTTAGTACTGTGAACCTATTTTGAGTTGATTTTTTTAATTGATTTTTTTGTATAGAGAGAAATGGAAGCCCAGATTCATTCTTTAGCATGTGGATACCCAGACATCTCAGTGCCATTTGTAAAAAGACTGTTCTTTCTTGAAAGAGTAATCTTGAATTTATTTTTTTTTTAATTATATGCTTTGTGTATTGATAGTGTTTTAACTTCTGTTTGGGTTTTCAGGTTGCCTATCAAGTATCCCACAAATGAAAAAGATTTCCACATCTTATGAGGAAAGACGGAAGCAAGCTACTGCTATTGTTTTACTAGGAGTCATAGGAGCTGAATTTGGTGCTGAAATTGAACCTCCCAAATTGTTGACCAGACCGCGAAGCTCTAGCCAGATTCCTGAGGGATTTGGCTTGACTAGTGGTGGATCCAACTACTCACTGGCCAGACACACTTGTAAGTTTTAAAATTCCTAACGCTGATCTGTTGCTTTCAGTTCACATTATTTGTTAACAGAACCTCAGAATATATCCCGGGTTTTAGCTCAAACAGAATGCTGACATGAAGTTAGAAAGCAGTATGATCTGTTTGGCACATTACCCTTTGGTTTTGGTTACCAAACTTTAAAAAAAAAAAAAGCCATGGTCTTAAAAATGCTTTTCTTAAAAAGCACATTTCTGATCTTTGTGTTCTCACATTTTGGCCAAGATTTTAGTCCCAACTTCTAATTTCTAAAACAATTTCTGTAAAACTATGCACAAGTCCTGAATGTGGTTTGAAAAGTCAGGAGTGGGGGTGGATTAGTTACATTCAGAGCTCAAAGGGCCTGTGTCCTCCTGCTAACTTGCGTTCTGTGTGTGTTAATAACAAGTAAGGATATTTTGTAATGTCTTTTGGTACTTCAGTGTTGGAACTCCTTTAGGTAGGGTCCTTACCTATCATATTGCAAAATAATTTGTAACAAATCGTGTTATCGTAAGGACCAAATATAATCCTACTAAATATATCACAAGGTATTCTTTATAGAACAGATTACAGTGTGTTTTGGGGGGTTTTGGCTTTTAAGCAAGGGAGAAAGATCTATGTTACTTTGTTAGTTATGACAGCAGAAAACTTCACTGGATCATTGTCACATACTTTTGCTGCGAAATCATGGAGCCATATTAGTAGCTTTTATAATTAAAACCCTCCTGTAGATTTAGCTGCCTGTCTCCGCATGTCACCCCCCTCCTTTTTTTCTAGATTCCTGGTACAACAAATACTTATTAGTGGTTGGTAACCTCCTGATCTCTATTTGACATTGAGCATCAGAGATTAATGATAACAGTTCCACCACCAACAGTAATAAAGCAACTAATTCTTTGAACATGATTTTAAGCTCTTTTACATACATTAACTCACTTAATCTTCATAATAACCCTATAAAGTGGGTACTTCAGTTATCTCTGTTTTACACATAAGGCTAATTGGGCACAGAGGGGTTTACTTACCCTGGCTGAGATCACACCTCTAGGAAATGGCAGTTTTTGTTCCAGCACAATCTGTTGGGTCCAGAGCTTGTGCCGTTGACCATTACGCAAAGTGCTACTGTTTAATGGCTCCTAGATGCAAAGGGCTTAACCACTGACCTGGCTAACGCGTGCTGTTACTTTTTAATTTAAAAAGTTTTCTCTCCCCTCATTTGAACTTTGAAAGAGAAATCAAGCCTTCTTCAAAGTCGCTCAGCCAAAATGTGGTAAAATCTAAACTTGAACTCAAATGTCTCGTGACCCGAAAACCCATGCGCTCTGCATTTGCCACCTGTGCACACCGGCTCTCCCTCTCCTGCCAAGGCCTGCCGGCTGCGGCCCCTCCCTCTCACCCCTAGTAGCTTTATCTTTTCCCAAGTTCTGCACGTTCCCTGCTCAAATCTCCCACTCTACAAAAGGCCCTAGAGTTAGGCTCACTTCTCCACTCCAGACACCCTAGGATTTGTGTATATAGTTTCTTAGAATCTTGGCATTAGACTATATTAGAGGTTAATGAAACTTTGGCCTGATTTAGTTGGCTGGTTTTCAAACTTTTGCTCACCATCTCTCTAGCGAGGATCAAGAAATGTCTGATTGCTCGTACGGTTCTATGTTAACAGCTAAAACTTTTCAATAATAAGTTTAAACATTTGCAGAAGATGTAATTTAGAGACTGTTGTGAATATGGACATTGAAAAATGAAATACTGTTCTTGTAAATATATTCAGTATATTCAATTGAATATTTACCATAACTATTTGATATCCATTTTAAAAACATACATGACAGACTTTCCTTGAAAAATCAGAAATCCTGCATCCTCGATTCTTTTCCTTAAAGAGAGAAAATTTCTCCCTCACAGTTTTAAGGAACATGTTCATTTGCATATTTAGCATCCAAAAATCAATGCTTTAAACTAACTCTATCTTAAAACTATTTGTGCTTTTAAATCTATTCCTTGAAAAGTCTTATGATGCTTTCATTTCAAGGGGTTACTTATTATGAAGACTATTGATTTAGTTCAACATGTTTTGTACAGTATCTTAACCGTATTCTTTCTTATTTTGTATTTTCCTGCAAGGAAAATGAACACAAATGCTGTCTCTCAGGAATTTTCACATAGCTCACTAGAAGTATCTGTACATAAATGTAGGAACATCATAAATTAATGCGTTGCTGACTAATTCCACCCAAGCTGTTGGCTGGTTGCTGGGCAGATTAGGCTACATCATATTATCTCACTTATCCAGACTAGTACTGTTATCCCTTTTCAAATCACGATTTATCTTTATGCAAAATTCTGATATTGTTTCTGTATTCTCTCTTAACTGTAATAATTTCACTTGCAAATTGTGTCTACTATAACTAGCAAAAGAGGAAGTAGGTTAGGAGAAAAGCAGGAATTTAAAAAGCTGTGCTAGAAGAGAAATAGAGATTTTTCAAAGAAGCCTTGGTAATTGATAAAAGAAGAGTAGGGGCTCTGTGTTCTGCTCTTTGGGTTTGTTAGGAGACAAGGAGGTGAATGACGCGTCATGGGGTCCCAAACACTATTTCTGACAGGATGGAAACCTTGGGATGTGCTACGTGGAGGGACTTTTGCATGATGCCACCTCAACTTTCCGAAGCAAGATAAATAAAATTCCCCTAAACATTGAAACTATTTAAGTGTTTTAGAGTTAAGTTCATTCCTCGAGCATTTTGAGTAAAGGACTAGGTGTGGGAAGAGCAAAAGATAATGCTTCTTAGCATATAATACTATTGATTATTTTATTAAATAGTAGAGATTCTGAGAGCTTTCTAGCCAGCAAGAAATATATATATAAATGAAAAGGTACTTATTAGAACCAGTTTAAAATGTGTAAAATATCCTTGATATTTTCCTCACTTATTATGGCTGCCCTATTTTAATAATTATAAAATATCAGTTTAAATCTTGCTCCCATGATTGGAAACAGTCAGATGTCTAAATGTTCTTGTGTCTTTCTTGGCCTCTTTTTTGGTCAGTTATATATAATAATAACCTGTTGTAATGTTAGCCTGCTGGAAGTTGCTATATGTATTGCTATGTTATTTGTTTATGTGGCATTTAGAATGCATTGCAACCATTAAATATTTAGTCCTCATGGCAACCTATTGAATGAGATCATCATTATTATCCTCATTTTGAGATAAGGCCATTAAGATACAATATTTGATGAACTTTAATTGCTAATGCACCTAGAGGTATAGATAGTGAATTCTAACCTTCCTTGAAAAGCCATTCTGTTCTGTGAAAACTTATCATTATCCCAATTATCCACATTGATAGGAGGGAAGAATGACACTGACACCAAATTCAAAAGTCATGCTTAGTTTTATAATGCATTTCATACTTCTATTTGAATATACCTGAATCATTTGTGGGAGTTACACTTCACATAAAATGTCCAAATTGCATATTGAAGACAAAGCTGAAGGACTCTGGAAATGAAGAAGCCTAGACTAGGCCACTCTTTCCTCGTGCCCTTGATCTGGGTTGCAGTTTCCTCTCGTTTAAAATAAAGGGCAGGACTATTCTGTCGTTAAAGCCCCTTTTGGTCCAGTTAATCTCTCCTTCTGAAGTGAAATAGCATCCCAGGAAATTCACCTTCATCACCTTCTCCTTTTTCATTTCATGTAGGGATGGACTGTCTCATTCCAAAAAGCTAACTCAAACAGAGATCATTCTTCATTTGTATTTTGATCCACAAAGACATTATTAGGACGTTTCAGGGTGGTGTTTATAATGTTGCCTGTAGGTCTTTGGTTCATTCTTTCATTTGGTCACGTCTCTTCTTGCTCATTTTATAATTGTGGAATTATGCTGGCACGTCTGTAGTAAATCCCATTTTGATCTCTCATTAGCTTTTTTTTACTTTGGGCAAGTGGCATAAGTCATTTCCCTAGGCAGCAGACTCTGAGACAGATTTGTGTGCAGGAGTATTCTCGTGATCAATACTTTTAGGGAGTGAAAAAAACAGGATTGGGCAGAGCGAGATGTTGAATTGCATTTCAGTTGCTTAGGAAGCTCCAGCTCATCCCAGGGAACTCTGGGACCAGGATGGCCCTTCAAACTGTCCTTGAATTGGGGCAAAGGGCTTGGCCTTCATATCCCTGTGTCCTTTAGTCACTGGATCCACAGTGCCCTAGGGAGGGGTGTGACCTTGGATGTGGCAGCTCTCTTCATGTCAGCGCAAATCCTACAGAGGGACTCGACCAACACTTTGTCAGCCACTGACCCCAAGAGCTTGGGGGCAGAGTGAGTTCTTCAGTTGTGGAGGTGAGGGGATGGATAGCCTCTCCGGGCTTCCACTCGGCATGTTACTAACTTATGTGTGCCCTAGTTCCCTCTTTCTATCAACAGAAACGGAAAGAGGGGCTACCGTTGAACACGCTTTCTACTTCAACAGCTTACGCATCGCTTATCACCCTGCAAGACAGCTGTTTTGTCCAACACCTAGCATGATACGAAGCACATTCGCAATAGCTGATTATTAAGCATTTACTCTGTGCTGTGTACTTTACATATAATAACTTATTTAACTTTATAATCCTTCCAAATGGGTACTATTACTGTTATCACTAAGTAGAGGAGGAAACGGAACCTTTGCCCAGGACTCACCAAAGTTTTGTGAAATTGGATTAACTTTTCTTTGTGTAGACAATAAATTAAGGGCATAGGTTAAATGCTTTAAGATCCTGCTAAGTCTGAACACCTATCTTGCAACTTTAAATCAGTATATTTTCTTTTTTGACTATTAAAAAATGTTTATTTAACAAAAAAGTTCAACATGAAAACGCACGACCTGATTTTTATATTGTAGTGAAATAGGTGCTAGGGAGATGGGGCACGTGGAAGCAGTCGATTTCTTCCAGGAAACACCCATTGTTTATACTCCTTCCAAGACTTGTAACATGAGGATACTATTTCCTCGAATTACCACCATTCCAATATTGTTCTGTTGCCATCTCCACACATTGATCTATCACAAGGTTCATAGAGGGATCGAACCCCTGCCATATTCCATGGACGTGTCTGCCACCATTTAGTTTCAATGATAATTTCTTGCCCATAAATATTTCAACTCGGGAGGGTGAGCTTTGCTCATGGTGTCTACTCGGCAAGCTCAAAGATGCTTCCAGACAAAATTCCTAAATCAGTATATTTTCACCATTTCACATAGGTGTCTTGTGTTACAAGCAAGTAAGATTCAGAAATGTGGCTATAAATAAGAAGGGGAGGTCAGCAAGTAACAGGTCACCTGTAAATATGAACAACTCTTGACTCATCCTTTGGGGATGTGCTGCTTCCCTGGAGATATAAACATATACAAAATCCACATCGCCATACTTATGAAATGCCTTGCATCTATAGTGTGAAATATTTTGATTAGAGAAAATGAGTATTTTTCCCCACAGTGGGTCTTTAGCAATACTGTCATGCCGGATGCCAGGTTCTTTAGCGGGTCAAGGTTTTTTATGACCTCACAGATGTTACATGTGGAAAACACAGTGTTCGTGTGCATTTTTGTGTCTGTTCTGGGAAAAGGACCCACAGTTTCATTCAGTTCTCAAAAGAAAGTCATTAAAATAAAAATGGATAAGAACTCTTAAGAGTTTGTTGGAAAAAACTGCTTATCTGTTATTATAATTTTTAAAACAACAGAGTTATAATCATATTGATTAGATCAGCTGTCACACCACCAAATGGAAGGCAAGCCTCAGTTAGACACTACCTCAGGAATATTTTAATGTTATGAAACTTTTATGTAGAGTTTTTATTTTCTGGTACTATGTACCGTTTGATTTTATTTTGTTGTCATTTACTATTGTTGACAGTTTTTCTCCAGAATGTCTGTTTAATGAATATGTTGATATTGGTTGAGGTTGATTCTATAATGGATCTATTTCTTAAATTTTAAGGTAAGAAAGTTAAGTCAAATTTCAAATGTTTTATCAGCAAGATTAGGACAAAGTCACGGACTTGCAATTAATAACAAAACTCGTGGTACTTGCAAGTTACGAATGAAAGTAGCCACAAGGATGAGGAACACATCATGCGATTTAAAAGGATAAACATAACAAAAATGGAGATTTTCACTGCATACAAACAAGTCATCAGATGGTATGATGACAGCCCCTGAGCAGGGCTGTAGCCGGGAGACTTCCTTTGTGTTGCTTTCCCTCGTGTTTCTAACCCTGACTTCCTGGCCCTTGGCGGTAATCTGCTTTCCTGTCTTCCTACTCCGAGGGCCACCTCATTCACTCATTCTTCTCATTGCACTGACTCAGCGTTTCATCGTCTTTACCACCACTTCTCATTTGTAATTTTACCTTTGAAAATCACCCTTTGGGGGCACCTGGGTGGCCCCGTTGGTTAAGTGTCCAACCCTTGGTTTCAGCTCAGGTCATGATCTGTAGTTCATGGGTTCGAGCCCCGCATTGGGCTCTGTGCTGCAAGTGTGGAGCCTGCTTGCGATACCGGCTCTCTGCTCCTCTCACACTCATATTCTCTCTCTCTCTCTTTCTGTCTCTTCCCCCTTCCCCTCTCTCCCCCTCCCTCTGTCAAAATAAGTAAATAAAAAAAGAAGAGGAAAGAAAATCATCCTGGTTCCAGATGCCATCTGTCTTGCTTTGCTATACACCTTCCGTGTTTAGAAGGCGCCTGGATGGCTCAGTTGGTTGAGCAACCAACTTTGGCTCAGGTCATGATCTCACGGTTTGTGGGTTCAGGCCTGCGTCAGGCTCTGTGCTGACAGCTCAGAGCCTGGAACCTGCTTCAGATTCTGTGTCTCCCTCTCCCTCTGCCCCTCCCCTGCTTGTACACTCTCTCTCTCTCTCTCTCTCTCTCTCTGGAAAATAAATAAAACATTTTTTAAAAAAAGAAAAGAAAAGTAATTCTTCACTCTGGCTATGCACTAAAATCTGGAATGTTTCCAAATGAGCCTTTCCCTGGCATTCTTATTCAGAAAAATCAGGCATGGGGTTTGGGTATCTATGTGATTTTTAAGACTTCACCAGTAATTTTCATGTGTAGTCAGAGTAGAGGCATCCAGTAGACTATGGAATCCTTTAGTTATTTTAAATTGAGTGTTCTATGGTAGTTCCAATCATTAAACTACCTTAATGCACAGTATGTACTCTAATTTTTTGTTACATTTAAAATGGAAGAGATAATGGGAACTAATCTAAGTGAATAAATGACATTTATATCACTCTCAGACCTAATTCTTTAAGCAGTTCAGCTTTTTTATTGGGATTTTATTATTCTGGATTGCTCAGGGTTGAATCTTGACATTACCACTCAGTAGCTGTGTGGCCTTAAGTGCTTTGTGGCTCAGTTTCTTTAACTTGAAAAATGGGGATAATAATAGTACCTACCTCACAAAGTTACTTTGAGTATTAGGTAAATTAGTATATGTAAAGCACTTGGTAAGTGCCTGGCACTTCAGTGTTAGCTGAACGTTAGTATTTTAATGTTACTAGAGATGTTTATAGAAGACTAAGGAAAGGAAACAGCTCCTTTTAAGAGCTGTTTGCTAGGACATTTAGAGTGTATATTACTACTCTAAAAAGTTGTCTTAAGAACCTTATGAGATAGGGACACCTGGGTGGCTCAGTTGGTTAAGTGTCTGACTCTAGATTTCCGCTCAGGTCATGATCTTGAGGTCATGAGCTCGAGCCCTGTGTCGGGCTCTGTGTGGAGCCTGCTTTGGATTTTCTGTCTTCCTCCCTCTCTCTCACTCTCTCTCTCTGCCCCCACCCCCCCGGTCTCCCCTTCTCTGCTCACATGCTCTCTCTCTCTCTCAAAAATAAATACATAAACATTAAAAATAATGAACCTTATAAGATAGGTATTAGTATCAACATTTTCTATATGAGAGAACTGTTACAAAAAAATAACTTCCTTTGAATTATCTGTCTTGTAAGGGATTTGAACCCAGATGTATTTTACCCCCAAAGCCGAGGAAATTCTTTTCTGCAACACATGCTGATTCTATTTGTGGTAAAGCCCATTAGTTCCTAGAGGATTTATATGAAAATATACTTTTCTATGGCCACATTATTATATATAAATGTTTAAATAAAACACTGTATGTTTGTAATTATTTATTTATAATGGGATAAATTTCTATATGTTTATGACTTTGTTTCCGATTTTAACCACATCAACAAACTAAGCTCAGATCAAATGGAAATTTTCACTACTCCTTTGTTTTTACTTGTAAATAATTTATCTTGTATAACAGCTTTATCATTTTTAACTGAGACCTGACACTTGCATTATAGACCCTGTTTGCTGATGTAATCCCATCCTTGTTGTCCAAAAATAACTTCAATTTGCAGTTGGTTTTTTGTTAATTTATTACTTTGTTTCAGGTTCCTTTTCCATAGAACAAGTAAGGTGGACAAGGTTATTTCCGAGACCACTTCTATAAAAATCACAGAGTTCTATGAATTTATTACTGTATTATTATTTAATGCTGTAGAGTGCTAGTGTTTATTGCTGCCATGTGAACGTGGCTATCTTATTTTGATTGCTCTATACCAATTTTTCTGTCTGTTTCTATAGGCTCCAGTAGTCCACAGTTATGCCCTGTGTTTGAAGCTGGCCATCTTTAAAGTATTTTTCTGTCATCTTCCTTATGGGTACCTCATATCAACTTACCAGGCTATAGTCGTTTCTTTAAAATTAATTCTCTACATATATCGAGCTCTGTGGACATGTCTTATGTTGAATGTATCTCAGTAGCTGTATGTAACATCTGTAGTAGGTTGAGATCTATATCCTTACAATAGAGTACGGAGGCATTATAACAGTGTTTTGGTCTAGAATGTGATGCGACATTGGCGTAAGACTCTCCTGTCCCATCTAACGTATATATTAATATCCTTAATTCAGTTTTCAATTTTGATTTCAATTTTTAATTTCCTTTATTTCTTGTCACTGAGCTGCCTGAGTGGGTGATTCAGTGACAAGTCTTAGCATTGTAGTGCCAGTAGCAACCCCCCCCTTTTTTTTTTCTTTTTGCAAAGGACATTACTTTTTCTAGTTTTTAAATAACCTTGATCTGAAGTTTTCTGATAGCACTGTAGAATGGTTTCTTCTTATTTGTGTGTCTTCATCTATGTGTGCTCCAGTGTCACCATAGTTAATATATTTAATTCTATAAGTTCAAACAATTTTATATCCGAAAGGGATAATAGAGAACAGCTAGTCTAATCCCTTGAAAAGCTGCAGAACTTGGGGCAACTGGCTGGTTCAGTAGAGCACGTGACTCTTGATCTCAGGGTCATGAGCTTGAGCCCCACGTTGGGTGTAGAGCCGTAGAGATTACTTTAAAAATACACATACACAAAAGCTGCAAAACTTTTGGTAGGTCTCCTAAAAAGACTTCCAGTAAGAAGTGAACGGACACATTTTGTGAACTTGTTTGTAGATTGCCTGCCATGTCCTTAGAAAACCTAATTTCTAGGACTCTGTGCAAAGGTCAGATGCCCAGGTCTATGTGTTATTGCTCTACCTCTGTCTTCCGTGATCATACAGCAAATGCTGGTGAACTTCTTAATGCCACCCAGGCCACTAAAGGACCTGGATGCTTGTATGAAATCAACAAATGTAAAGTTCCTTCCTTAAACCTTGGGTTTTCAAATTCTGTTCCGCAGAGCCCTGGGGCTCCTTAGAGGTGGCTCGGTGGCTGCCTGGGCTCTCAACGCTACTTGAAGGACAGTAGCACTGATTTTTGTGTGCTTTAGAAGTTGAAGTTTGGCATCACATTGTGTCTACAAAGAGAAACTGTCAAAGGTAAGGCTAGACTCTACAAAACAGACAGACAGACATCAGATCCATCAGGACATCTTACTGGCTCTGCCTTCAAGATACATAAAAAATTCAGCTACTTCTTACCACCCTTGCTGTTATCACTCTGGTTGGCTACCTTCATTTCTCACCCGGTTAATGCCAAGCCTTCCAGCTTCTATGCTGCCCCCCTTATGCTAGCTTTTTCATGGTAGACACAGTATTAAGGCTTTTAAAACCAAAGGTAGATAATATCACTCAAGGGTATCCACATGGCTAGTCAGCAAGACACTCAAGAATCAGGAGCTTTTCCATCTACTAGTGAACAAAATAGAAAATGTAGAAAATGATGATTTTTTTCAAATCAGCAAGACCCTAAAAACCAGGAGGAAAAAACCTGGACAACCCAGGTTAAAAACAAACACATTGTCAGCATTTTACTATAGAAAGAATGTAGATGCCAAAAAATACCCAACTTACCCAATAATCAAAAGACTTAGAGGATAAGACAAATTTACTAGAAATACTTGGTTAAAATAATTATTTTAGGGGCGCCTGGGTGGCTCAGTCGGTTAAGCATCTGACTGCAGTTTTTAAAGCGTCCAACTTTGGCTCGGGTCTTGATCTCACAGTTTGTGAGTTCCAAGCCCTGCATCGGGTTCTGTGCTGACAGCTCAGCAGCCTGTTTCAGATTCTGTGTCTCCCTCTCTCTCTGCCCCTCCCCTGCTCACACTCTGTCTCTCTTTCAAAAATAAATAAACATTAAAAAAATAATAATAAAATAAAATAATTTTTATACTGAATGGATAGTCGTGTAATTAAAATGATAGATTTTTATATTTTAAAATAAATATTAAAACCTCAATGATTATGACATCCATAGGAAGTCCTGTAGCTAAGAATAAATTTAAGAAATATGGAGGAAATTATAAAATTTTACTGAGGGAAATAAAATTTGAGTAAATAAAAAGGCATGTAGTTCTTTGATGGATGATTCCGTGTGGTCATTGTCTTAGTTATTCCCAAATTCATATGTGAATCTCACAGAAATACAATAAAAAAAATCTCAACATCATTCCTTTTTTTTTAAGTTTATTTATTTTGAGAGAGAGAGAGAAAAAATTCCAAACAGACTCCATGCTGTTAGCGAAATCCCATGAACCGTGAGATCGTGACTTGAGCCAAAATCAAAAATTGGATGCTCGACCAACTGAGCCACCCAGGTGCCCCCAACATCATGGTTTTAATAACTAGTCAAAATTATCCTAAAATTAACTTACCAGAGATCAATAGAATATTTGATGTATTTTGTTTTATTTAATAAACATGTAACATATACCTGTCACTGTTTTAGGCATTTTGCAAATATTAACTGTCTTAATTCTCATTTGTAATCCTTTGAAGTATATAATTATTTAAAAAGCCAACCTTTGAAGTACTGTGAAAATATAAAATACTCAGATATAAACTTAAAGAATATGCAAGATTTTTACACAAAAATTTTTTTTTAATTTTATCAAAAAGCATTTTTTAAAGACCTAAATAAATAGGGAGATAGACACTTTATGGCATGGAGTACTCCATATAATTAGAATGTCAATTTTTATAAATTCAGTGCCATTGCAAACAAAACACCCCCATGATCTTTGTTGTTTTCATTATTAAACTTGACAAGCTGATTCTCAAGTTTATGGGACAGAGCAATGAGCTTATAAAAGCCATGACACTTCTAAAGAACAAGGAGAGATTTTCTTTACCTTATATCAAAAGTTATTATAAATTTATAGTAATTAATATAGTCTTATTTTGGTGCAAAACAGACCAACAGACTTCTCTATAGAACAGAATAGACAGCACAGAAATGCTTTAAAAAAGACATAGGAATTTGATTCTATACAGATCTAGAATTATAGATCAGTGAAATAAAGGATAGAATTTTTGATAACTGGTATAGTTACCACAGGGAGAAAAATAAAATGGGATGCCTAATGCCATTGTAGCTAACCCCCCTAACAAAACAAAACCCACAAAAAACTATATGGATTTAAAGACTTAAATATGAATGCCAGAAGCATAATACTTTGAAGAGATGATATGGGAAAACATGACCTTGGAATGAGAAATATTCTGTAAACAGGTAACAGAAAGGCTAACCAAACAATAAAAAAGATGAATAATTGAACTACATTAAAATTACAAACTTCTATAGTCAGAAATATCTTTAAAAAACTGAAAAGTAAAGCCACAGAGGGAAAGGTCTTTATAGCACAGGTAACTGACAAAAGATTCTTAAACACATTTATATTTGGGAAAAAGAAAAAACGGAAAAATAAATGCAGAGAAGAAAAATGCATAAAGATTGAAAAAGCACTTCACAGAGAGGGAATAAGAGTGGCTAAGAAACCTATGAAAAGATACTATGTCTTGTAATCAGGTAACTGCAAATTAAAAGCAAAATGAACTATCATTTCTCATCTACCAAACTGAAAGCTTACAGTGTGACTATCAAATTTTGATGAGGATTTGGAGCAAATAGAATGTTTATTATACTTGCTGTGGAGTGTAATTGGTTTAAGCTTTCGAAAACAGTTGGGTGTACTATCCCGTGAGTCTACTCTTCGCTTATTCTAGAGAAACCTTTCCACCTGTGGGAAGAGTAATCGCCTCCTATTTTGTGGATTGCTTCTTGGTTACCTTGACAGTGTGTTTCAAATAACACAGTTCTCTGATTTCAATGAAGTACAGTTTATCGGTTATTTTATAGTTCATGCTTTTTGTATTCTAAGAAATACTTGCCTACCTCAGAGTCTCAAAAAATTTTCCCCCGTGTTTTTTTCTGGGAGCTTTAGCTTTTGCATTTAGGTGTATGTAATTTTCAAGTATGATGTGAAATATAGGTACAGAAATTCACTTGTTCGAGCAACATCTGTTGAAAGCATTTTTCTTTTTTGCTGCCATTAAATTGCCTGTTTTGAAAATCAGTTGATCTTAGATGTCTGGGTCTGTTTCTAGATCCTCTGTCCTCTTGTCATTAATCCCTGTTTATTCACTCCTACCACATTGTCTTGATGGCTTTAGCTTTAGAGTAAGTACTGAAATCAGATAGTTTTTCCCTTTGAGTTCTTCTGTTGTTAACTTATTTTGTCTATCCTAAGTCATTTGTGGTTTGACAAAAATTTTGGGATCTATTTGTTAGTTTGTCTAAAAAAGCGAAAAATGGGGCACCTAGGTCACTCAGATGGTTAAGTGTCTGACTCTTGAGTTTGGCTCAGGTCATGATCTCACAGTTTGTGGGATCGAGCCCTGTGTCAGGCTCTGCGATGTCAGTGTGAAGCTTGCTTGGGATTCTCTCTCTCTCTCTCTCTCTCTCTCTCTCTCTCTTTCTCTCTCTCTCTCTCTCTGCCCTTCCCCCATTCTTGCATGAGCGCTCTCTCTCTCTCTCTTGCAAAATAAATAAGCGTTTTTAAAAAATAAATAGGGGCGCCTGGATGGCTCAGTAAGTTAAGTGTCCAACTTCAGCTCTGGTTGTGATCTCGGGGTTTATGAGTTCAAGCCCCACATCAGGCACTCTGCTGTCAATGCAGACCCTGCTTTGGATCCTCAGTCCCCCTCTTTCTGTCCCTCCCCTGATGGTTCTTTCTCTCTCCCTCTCTCAAATAAACTTTTTTAAATAAAAAAATAAATGAGCAAAAAGCCTGTTGGGATTTTGATTGGAATTGACTATAATCTATAGATGAATTTTGGGGAGAGTTGACATGTTAACAATTTTGTCTTCCAGTGTGTGAATAGACACTATTTATAACTTCTTCAGTTCCTCCTCAGCACTATTCTTTAATTTCTAAAGGTCTCACAGAGACTTTCAGGAGACTCAGAAGAAGAGGAAACAGAATGAGTCAGAAAAAATATTTGAAGAATATTGAAACTTTCCCAAATTTTCTGAAAGACATAAATTTACAGGTTTAATAAGTTCAGAAAAAATCCCAAACAGTTGAACTTTAAGAGGGTCATGCCTCCAAACATCATAATTGTAATTTGTTTCCAGCTTTGACTATACTATTTTTCTTGTCTGCCTATGTGGTTGATAAATGATACCTGTTGTTACTTTAATTTGCATTTTAAACATTTTAGGTTGGTTTTCTTGTGTTGTGTTTACCATTTTTTAGTTCATCTATGAATTGCTTGTTCTGTGGTGGTTTTTTTTTTTTTTTTTTTAACTGAGATATGATGGATATGTAACATATTAGTTTCAGGCATACAACATAACGATTGGATAATCTCATCACCACAGTAAGTCTAATGAATGCGTCACCATACACAGTTATTAGATTATTCTTTTCCTTGTGTTGAGAACTTTTAAAATCTACTCTCAGCAACTTTCAAATATGCGATACAGTAATATTAACAATAGTCCCCATGCAGTACATCACATCCCCAGAACTTATTTATTTTATAGCTGGGATTTTGTACATTTTGACCTTTCACCCATTTTGCCCACCTCCGTCTTTGTCCTCCGTGTTATTTTTTATACCAAGTTCTTTACTTTGGTACTATTGGTACTTTTAAAATAGATCTATATACAAACATCTTTTCAGCTTATTGTTTCGTATTTACATTTCCTGATTCTTTGTGGTAGACATTTAAAATTTTTATGTAGTCAGATCTTTAGTCTTTACTTTCATGTTGTTGAACCCAAAAAATAAGGAACATACATGCATATATTTTCATTCAGTTTGGTAGTCAATAATATGTATTCAGGGGTCTAGAATCACAGTGACGGGAGGTAATAAAAGTGGCTTTCCCAGTTACCAGTATGGGAAAATACTAGAATGAATTTTGAGCTATCAGTTGAAGTCATGGTTTTTTAGTATGCATGAAGACAGATATACAAGTATAGATATGTGTGTATATGTTGTTTAGTATGCAGGCATATATTTCCTAGCTGTGGTCACTGAAAGGGCCTAAGAGCTGTGACATCCCAGTAACAATGTGTGCCTACCCAGAGCTCAGAAATTGATTTTAAATATGACTGTTTAATAAAACAATCCAGGACTCCTTGGAGAAGTAGTTGAATCCAGGACTGAGGCAGGGAAACCTGGAACATCTATAATGTCAAAAATTAAGGAAGGGCTTAAAATTGATGGGGGAAGGGCTTAAGGAAGCGCTTAAAGAAGGGCTTAAAATAGATGTCATAAGGACACGGGAGCCAACCTGAAGGTGCTTTCGATAGCCAAAAGTGGAATAATTTCAGCAACAAAATAAATGATATATTTTATGGAATTATAAACCCTAGAACAAAATAAATACCCATGAGTCCACACTAATTAACTCTATCAAGAAAGGAAAAGAGACAACTCTTGCAGAAGAATTTTAGTTGATAAATATAGAAGCAATGAGGAAATACTAAATCTGCATTAGGCAAAGACCACAGTAATAATTGTTGTAGACAGAATTCACTAGTAGATGCTAAAAGCAGTATATTAACACAGGCTTAAACTATCTCCTCTCAAGATATTTATCAAAAACAAAGGGAAATTGGAACTCCACTGTAATTGGTTACCATAACCAAGTGATCAAAGTTAACATTGTCAGTAGTGAAATACTCACCCTGATATGATACACTGAGGAGGAGTCAGTATCACTTATGTGGTATTATGGCCAAAAATGCGTAGCCTCGATGTAATTGTGAGAAAAGACCAGACAAACCTCGACAAAGAGACAATCTACAAAATGACCAATTTTCATCAAAAGTGCCTAAGGCATGAAAGTCAAGTGTAAGGACCGGTCATAGATTGCAGGAGGCTACAGAGACATGACAGTGAGATACAACGTGAGATCCTGACGTGGGTACTCGAACAGGAAAAGGACGTGAGCAAAATTCAATTAAGGTCTGTAGTTTAGTCAGTAGTGGTCTACCAGTATTAACTTCCTAGTTTTGATAATCACAGAATGGTTATGTGAATTGACATTAGAGAAAGCTGGGTAAAGGATCTATATGAATTCTCTTTCCTATTTATGCATCATTTGTACAAGTCTAAAATTATTTCAGAAAAGGACGTTTTTAAAAAGCTCTTCTTCCAAGATGGTAGGATAAAGAGAGATTTATATTTCATAGTAGTATAAGTAATACTGCAATTTCAAAGTAGCTGAGGATGTTCACCATTAGAAATAGCAATTCTATTTTTCTATGGCTTTCCTTTTCAATGTCCCTCCCTCCAAGGTTTCTGAGTGTGTTATGCAACCCTGGGGTAGAAAGTTTAGTACAATTTTATTTATGGATTTAATAACAAAAGCATAATGATTAGAAATTCTTAGCATATTTCATTGTATTAATATGTAGGCTTTGGAAGGCAAAGCAGATTTTTCAACATTCAGTTTTATTCCATGTCTGTGAAATCTCAGTACTTCTTACCTGTAATTCAGTGTTTTAGCTAGATGTGTTTTTCCCTAGGGTAGTACATGAAATTAACGTGAAAGAAAATATCAGAGTAAATATTTCCATACTCTGAATTTTGTTTATTGCTAGTCATAGGAAAAAAAGAAAAAGATGTTTCATGCAGTTCTCGATAAAGTTTTTAAGGTTTTATATTAGAGATACAATGGTGTGCTTCTAAGGTATGGGCCTAAATTTCTGAAAATTTTAAGGCATCTTTTGTTTTACATTTACAAGTTCTGCTCAAGCCTGTACAATTAATTGTGTTCCTTAAACCTACACTAAGGAAAGGCTGCCCATGGAAATTATATGGTGTTGATTTCTGGTAATTCTGGAACGGAGATGGGAAAGACGGGAAGGTGTATCAGTCAGGAGACAGAAACCACATCGGTTATCTGAACAGGGAAATTATAAAGAATTGCTTCCTGGTAGAAAGGGGTAAACTACTAGAGGAAGTAAAATAGTAGCTACTACTTCATCTGAGGTGAGGTAAAATAGATACTGAAGGAACTAAGGACTCTTCTCCGAGATTGGACTTCTTCAAAGAGGGAAGCATCTAGCCTGTGAGACATGGAGAAACTTGCCAATGGGCTTGGGCAGAAGTGGCCTGCTGTAGCCTTGGGGGTTGGCGGAGGGGGGGGGGGGGGCGGGGCGGGGGCAGAGGGGGCGGCGCAGGTAGGGGAGGTGAGGGGCAGCTTGGAACCTGTCCTGAAGTTGCTGGAGGGATGGGGGTAGCTCTGAAGGAGCAGTCTGCCATTTTCACAGGGAGGGAAGTGTCTCTACTCTTGCAGGATCACTCTGTTAACCTCCATTGACAAGCTTAACATTTTCCACTGGCTGGCAAAGGAGATACCTACAGAGCCCAGCTCCAGTATGGCAAAGTAGCAGGGGAAAACCGTGGATTTTTAGCTGAGATACTACAAATTGAAAACTGGCCCAGAAGAAATCATTTATCGTTATAATTCTAAGCTACAGTCTCATAAGTCAGAACTGTCAAATTACTAAAATTTCAGTCTTTACTTGGTCCTTTATAATGAGCTAATCATGTCCTCTATAAATATTTTTAACTGAGTTGTAGTGTTATAAGTTCTGGGAGACCAACAAAGAAATTGTTCTTTATTTTGTTTCTTCTTTCTGAGGCGGACCCTTATCATAGCTGTATAGACCTCTAGGCAATGTAGTCTCATAGTGCTGAAAGGAGGAGGTTTAAAACAAGATGAACCAGACCAGGCCTCCGAAACCTGAATCCTGCCTGTGGGTGCCAGGCACAACTAACCCCATTTTGCATTTACAGATAAATAAATGATGGTTGGTAACTGTTGCCTCAAATTTGCATTTCAATGGCCTAGTAATGTCCCATCACTTACCTACTACTTCACAGGGATGTTAGTGATAAGGAATAATTAATGATTTGCTAACAAGATCAGATCTTTGATTATAATGTACAATAGATGTACAAATTCTATATTTAACTTTTATTTGCCTTTTAATTGCTATGGATTTCTGGGCCTGCTACTAGGTACTTTATCAGACTGAAGAAATGGTTCCTATAATCTCTTATCCTCAGACCCAGTGGACATTACAATGTATTTTCTCCAAAATAGAAAAGGCAGTCCATTTCCATTATATGTTGTAAATTGTTGCATTGCCATCCATTTTGGCTGCAGTTGTCAGTTCACTGGGACAGCATTCTGTGAGTTAAGAAAGAATAAAAATGGCAAGCAGGGGATTTACTAGTGTTTTCATGTTGAACAGTTTAAGTGGGGGGGAATACAATTGGCAAATGAAGAATTCTTCAGACTTGTAAGCACAGGAAAAGAATTTCAGGCCAAGAGGATGTAATGTATTAAGCCCAAGCTCATTTAAAATTCTGCTTCGTCTGACCAGCCGTCACATCACAGAGCAGTCTGCTCAGAATGTCTCCAGTGCCGGTTCTGTGACCTCCCAAAGCTTTCCTACAGCAGTTGGCTTGAGTGGAGCAGGCCGCTCTGCTTCTGGGAAGAGAAGAGTTCTGGGCAGTAGCAAGAGTCCTAAAATATTGATGTGACCACTCCTCAGGTATAGCAGTAGTATATAGTTCTATGCACTGCCATTCAAGCTGTTTTCATTGCCCAGAAATCATTACACTGAACCTATAGGTTGTCAATCAAGTTAATTTTGGTAACTGGAAAGTAGACTTTGCCTTTGTGGACATTTATATATAGGACATGTATGTATATATATTTATATAATGTGTTTTTTTAATGGATGTGAAAGGTTGAAAAGTTACTGCCTTTCATATTTAATGCACCCTTAAATCTTATATATGTAGTCACTCAAGTGCACAGAGATGGAAGCCTCATGTGATTATTCTCTTTAAATGCGTGTGTTGCTGGTATAGTGATCCTAAGGACCGTGAAGTACCAAGTATTAGTTTGTATCACATGAAGCTGCCGTTCTTGAAGTCAGAGGCGATAAAATATTGTCAGTTTCACCTGGGTCAACCTAATGAATAGTAAAGTATCAACTCTGCTGTCCTATAGAAAAGCACCAGATTATTAAAGTAAATGGCCTAAGCTAGAACCCAAATCAACAACTGGACAAGAGACAAATGATTTTAAGGAAAATATAGCTAATGAGTAATTTATGACAGTCCTGTACCGTGGTGGCAGAAGTGAGGTGTGGTCCTCACCACCGTATTGGCAGAAAATACTTTGGTCCACAGATTTTTCAATCTCTGAACAATGTGTCTTATGCCTAGGATTATCTAGATCCTTGCACGTAAGTTATTGCACATTTGCTTACGTGGTTGCCTTCCTGACACACCTTCCAGGAGATTTTTATTTCTATACTCTTAGCTCCCTTTCTGACTTTTATTTTTTTTTTTTTTTATTTTTTTTTTTTTTAATTTTTTTAACGTTTATTTATTTTTGAGACAGAGAGAGACAGAGCATGAACGGGGGAGGGGCAGAGAGAGAGGGAGACACAGAACCGGAAGCAGGCTCCAAGCTCTGAGCCATCAGCCCAGAGCCCGACGTGGGGCTCGAACTCATGGTCCGTGAGATCGTGACCTGAGCTGAAGTCGGACGCTCAACCGACTAAGCCACCCAGGCGCCCCCCTTTCTGACTTTTAAATATCAAGCTGCTTGCCCTTTAGTGGTATCGTATATTAGTGCCTGGGGTTCGTACTTGTATTTCACCTTGCTGACAGCCTTGCCTGGAAAGATGCTGTTGGGCAGTACCTTGTCCCCTTTTGAGGTTGTGTATTTTCTACTGGTCTACTTTTATCTCCTGCTATTTTCTAATGATGGGGGTCCCTGAGGTCTTTTATTTCTCTGAATGAAAGTGGAATCTGTTTGATATTATTTTTAATAATCTTCATTCTTGTTGTTAGGTGTATTTTGAGCAATGGCTAGTGAGTATCTAGGATCATAAAAGAGTGACCAGTTGACATGTTTTTTCCATTTTTAATAGAAACTGACTTTTGGGTCGTTCTGTCATTTTCAAGGAAAGTACTGCCTTCTCACTGGTGATAAGCAGTCACTTTTTCCTATTATCCAGAAAGTAATTTATTTAAAATTTCTGATTGGCACCTTGTCTGATTCAACCTTACCATGGTTCACAACATATTTAAATTATAGCGCGCCGTCTACAGAACTCCTCTGTAATGATTCGTTGTTTTCCATTTAATGTGCAGCTAATGCAGCGTTTATAAGTTAATGGGTTGATAAACTTAGAGACCTCTTTTATCTTGAATATGAAAATGCAAAGACTAATTTTTAATGCAGCATTATTTTTCAAAACCTCAGCTATTAATGAAGCTATTAATTAGAAGTGTTTTGCCCTTAATCACTTCCAGACTTGGTACACCACATTCGCCTAACTTTTTGGGCAATTATGTGTTTTTCATGGACTTTTGATTCCAAGGTACTCTGTTGATTTTACCCGGAGCATTATATTTTTGCAAAACATGCTCATGTGGAAAGTAGAGATTGGCGGTTATTCCTGCCTTTCACATGTGGAAACGAAGATGAGTTCATTACTAGGAGAAAGGAATCCAGTGTGCGGAGTCTTTTGCTGTCAGTTATAAAGTGACTATGTGAAGTTCATGTTTAAATGCCTTATCTCACTGAGGAAACTTTATTTTCACATATCCTTTTCTTTGGCTCTTTCCTTCAAAATTCTAGAATCTTTGTGGTGTGGTCATTTCTAAATGAATTATGAAATGTGTAAAATTTTTAACTTGTTTTATAAAACATTGAGAAGATTGGAAGGGATGAAGCAGGTTGAAATAAATATTAGGGCAAATATTATGAGTGCATAAAATTGACAGGAAGCTATTTACAAGTAGAGTAAGAAAGTATGTAGATATTCTCACAGATGTTGAAAGATAAGTATGGCTTAGAGAGCATGTAGAAGCCAGAACTTTGATGAAAAAAGACTGAAAGTTAAAATTAAGCCTAAAATCTAAGAAATACCTAAAGCAATTGAGAAACCTCTATGTTGTATTAATTCCCTTTTTGATTATAGATAGTTTTTAGAAGGTGGTATTAGAATTTCTGTTTTGTTTCTAACTACTCTCATTTTGACGGGTTTAGAAGTACAGATGTTAGTGGCCTAAGAACATATAATCTGAAACATGCAATCTATTCTCTATTTGGTGGTAACGATGCTACTTAAGATTTTATTTATATTTGTTAAGAAATCATACAATTGCTCAAATAAAACTAATCTGATGTGGACATACCTCTGTACATAATGATTCAGAATCCAGAAGCAATTTATATATTCATATATGTATATAAGATACCATAAACAAAGTAAAAAAAAGCAATAAAAATAACAGTAGTGGATTAAAAGAGAGAAACACATAAATTTGTTTTGATTCAAGAGTTCAAAATGATCCTGGGGGGGAGGGTGGGGGATACCACACAAACTTCAGTGTCACTTTTGAATGATGCAAGAGAATTAACTTATTTTGAAAATTGGTAAATAAAGGGAAATAAACATTTATCCTATGTTTTCTGTACAAATGTAACCTAGCATAATCAAATGGTTGATGAGAGAAATTCCTGTTTATAACTGTGTTCTAGCCAATAAATGAAGAAGGGATAATAGAGTATTACTGCTGTACCACCCTGATCAATTAATGGACCTGGGGAATCACTCCTATTTAACAACCCCCAAAAGGAGACAGCCAGACATTGTATACTTCTGGATGGAAGTACATAGCAACATTTAAGGAATAGTAAAGATAAAAATTCAAACCTGAATCTGTTCAGCCAGTTTATAGGACATACAGAGGCCAGGGGAACAGAGGAATGTAGGAATAATCAGCAGGACCCAGATTTTAGAAAATTCTGTGGGACGAAAGCACTGATTTCTTTTAGGAAAGCAGGGGTTGAGGGGCAACCTGTAAATTGAGATTTAAGAGATGTATTTGGATTGTGATTGGAGGAGACAAATGTAGATAAGTGAAGGAAAGGAAAAAGAAGGGGAGAGATAGGGAAGAAAGGGAGAGTTAGGGCAACAGAAAGAAAATCAATAAAATGTGAAGGCTGACCTTCTATATGATGATACGAAATTATAAGTCCCAATCTTTTAGACATATATACTGAAGTATTTGTAGATGAGATTTGCTGCAAAGTAATTCAAGCTGCTGGGGAAAGTGAGTGAGGGTACAGATGCAAACAAGATTGGCCAGGAGCTCCAAACTCTGGAAGCTGGATGATGGTTGCAACAAGCTTTACCATATTCTTCTTTGTGTATGTTTGAGATTTTACATAACAAACAAGATGTCTACCAGTGGAACTGGCTGCCCCACGAAGTGGTGAACTCCATGCCACCTGACTGCATTCTGAATCTGTAGATCTCCATGAGGCCACGAATTTAAGTTTTCATTAAGCTCATCAGGTGATCCCAAACACCAGGATTGGATACCTCTGTGCCAGACCATCTTTGAAGTCTTATCTAATTCTGAGCTTTCTAAGTCTGGTATTCCTTGGAATGGTGTGAGCAAGATGTGCTCTAGAAACTCAGGGACACAGTGGTTGGAGGGACCAGCAAAGCTTGGTAAATAAAGGAAAACTTAACTGAGACCTTGAAACGTAGTTAAAATGTGGATGGTGGAGTGTGAATCAAGTCCATTCATTCATTCCACAAATATTTTCAATGCCTCCTCCATGCCAGACAGTGTGCCAAATGCTTGTGATCAAAACAGTAATGATGATCAGCTTGAACATCATTTGTTATGGAGATCTTGTGTTTACCGTAGAGGCAGTGCTGGTCTTTGAGGACTGGAGCTTTGGCTTCTGAATGGGCTGTACCCATTCTTGCTCTTTACCGTAAAGTAAGCCACACAACGTCTCTGAGCCTCTGTTTTCTGATCTATCATAATGAGGTTGGACCATTCCAGCTCTTGACTTTTATAAAAATATGATAGGTGAAAATATTTTTGCGCTATAGCTTTTGCTGTGTATGTGGACGGTGTGGTCTGTGGCACTGATTTTTGTTAACCCTATCAATACCCACGAAATTTGCTTGTCACTGGGGTGGGTGAGGGTATTTTCTCTTTTTCCTGACTCTGTAATATAGTCCTGTGAACACATATTTAAGCTAGCTTAATGAGATTCTCTCCATAAACTGAAACAGGTCTGATCTTAAGCTCATTTACTGTCTGAGAACAGAATTGATCTTGCCTTCACATCTGATTCACCCTCTATAGATTTTGAGAGGAAGAAAAATAGCATTGCTAGCCTAGTTTAACTAGGCCGGAGTTACCAGGGAAAAGGCTGGAAAACCAGTGTTACAATACTTGTTTGCCCTTGTCTGTCTTCTTGTTGTGTGTTAATACATGCAGATCATTCGGATAAGCAATTCAGTGCTCCTTGAGGGCTCTGCCAGTTAAGGCTCTTCACTTTCCATACACGTTAAAATGATTAAGCGCTTGCTCGATTGTCATGAACCCAATTTATGGTTTCTGGGATTACCATCTGAGAAATAATATGGTGTGTTTCATTTGCAATATTAAATATAAAATCCTTTGCAGATATCATCTTAAGCCTGGACTATGGCATAGCCTATTATTTTTAACTAACTGTTGTGTAGAATATAATGGACAGAATAGGGGATTTCATGTCAGGTAAACCCTGTTTTAGCATTATTCACAGTACGATCTGGAATAACTTATTTAAGGTTTCTGAGATGCGGTTTTCCTCTTCTTCAAAATTGAAACTAATATATTCCTCTCAGGGCTATTTTCAGAATTAAATGAAATCCCACAGGTAAAGCATTCAGGTAAAGCATGCCACCCACCAGGCAGCAAATATAATTTCCCTTCTTCCTTCTTTCCTTCCCTTCCCTTCCCTTCGTTCGTTCGTTCGTTCGTTCGTTCGTTCATTTTACTGGTTTTCCTTACTGTTTGGTAAAATGCTTTATGTTACATATTTTTAAAAGGAGTAAGCATCCTAGTAGTTTTCCTCTTTTAAAAAAGTCCATTTTGGGGGCGCCTCGGTGGCTCAGTCATTTAAGCACCAGACTCTTGATTTGGGCACAGGTCCCGATCTCACGGTTTGTGAGTTTGAGTTCTGCATCAGGCTCTGCGCTAACAGTGCGGAGCCTGCTTGGGATTCTGTCTCCCTCTCTCTCTGCTCCTCCCCTGCTTGTGTGCTTGCACACCCTCTCTCTCTTCTGTCTCTCAAAATAAATAAGCTTTTAAACAGTCCATTTTGAAGTCTTAGGATAGTATACAAGAAAATATCTGCGACTGAGGAAAATAAGTAACAATATCTATATAATCCGGAAGATGGAGAAGAATTTATCAAGAGCCTGCCCCTAGCCTACGTGTTAGGCATGATGCATGTTCTATCATTTACTATTCCTGTCAACTCAAGAAATAGGTCTTTTTTCCATCTCTTTTTGTATCATTAGATGAGGAAACTAATTACCTGAGATCAAACTGTTATCATATTGTAGGTGTAGGATTAGAATCCAGATCTTCCTTCTTAGCTCTTTACTATTCTCCATGGATTTTTCAGTCACGGGAAGGCAGGGGGGTGACTTTGGCCTCCTGACTGGAAGTGGGAGGGGCAAAGTGTGGAGTGGGGTAACACATCTGAATTACGTGAGGACATTTTTTTTTTTAATGTTTTATTTATTTTTGAGACAGAGACAGAGCATGAGCAGGGGAGGGGCAGAGAGAGAGGGAGACACAGAACCCGAAGCAGGCTCCAGGCTCCGAGCTGTCAGCACAGAGCCTGACACGGGGCTCGAACTCACGAACCGTGAGATCATGACCTGAGCTGAAGTCGGACGCTTAACCAACTGAGCCACCCAGGTGCCCCACGTGAGGACATTTTCAAGCGATATTTATGGCACTGTTTCCCTCCAATTTTGCTACCCTCATTCTGTCTGTCACTGTAAGACATTTCATAATATGTCATATTCTGCAAGTATGTTGGGAGAGAAAAAAGATTGAACACTATTGTCCTGTGACATACTGCTTAGATAAGAAATTGTATAAATAATTACACCGAATTAAATCCATACATGGATGTAAAGTCTTGAAAATATTTTGACCACCTTATTTTTCTTTATTGCTCCTAGACAGTTTAGAAGTATTTGGACATGTTTATATGTTCTCAGTATAATAGAAGTAAGTACTATAGTATATATTGTTTTCAGGTTGCACTTAACAGTCACTGACAATAAAATAACAGAAAAATGTATTTCTTATTTTGGTTTGCAAAATACCTCTTGGTTCATCTTTTATTGAACATGAAGACTGGTTTATAGTGCTTTTCAATCTAAATTTAATTATGCAAAAGAATTAACTAAGGAAAATTAAGCCATATATAGCTGTTTTATAAATTTATTAAAAAGCTGTATTGAGGGGGGGGGGGAATATGAAAACCACACACTGCCCAATAAGGTGTGAGGAAGCTAATTGCTTCCTGGCCCTCTCGAAATTACTCAGCCTGAAAAAAGAGAGCACATATTGATTTACTGTATAGTAAATGCCCCACGTCTCTCCTCCTCTAACACCCAGACACTTACCACGCACACACACCCAGCAGCAGTGCCACGGGCCTGCCTACCTGACCACTTCCACCGTCCAGCTTCCGTGATAACAGAATCAGGATGGAACGTTTTCTTCCTTTGTAAAAGGAAATGGCGTACAATTGTCAAAGTGTGCAAAATGAATGGCAGCGTAGCCATTGTATGTATGTATTTGAATGTATGTATCTGCTTTTAAGCTCAAGAGAAAGACGAGTTTCCAAAGGAAAAATACGTATTTCCTGAGAATGTGGTCTCCCTTAATCTAATCTGTTTCTTTGCATACACTAGTATCAGTTAATCTGTTTATATGCATTATAACATTAGAAGCAATGTCAAAACTTAGCCTATTTGACAAATTTGGGGAGGTTCTTACAAAGATGGTGCAAGTTCCCGTTGTATTCTCCAGCACGTTCTTTTGCTTTATTTTGGAGATGATCCACTAATTGAGAGAATGGGCATTTTATTCATATTTTTATGTTATGTTTTAACTCCTGCGTAAGTTCTGTCCTGCTAGTTGTGACTTTTCTATAAACATCTGGTTTCCTTTTCAACATAGACTTTGAAATGCTGGTTTTGATTGTCCCAAAGCCAAATCAGTAAAATTAGTGAGAAGTTTAAAAAAAAAAAAAATCTTACAAACTGCTCCGAAGGACAATCTGTGATTATTCATGTAAATATATGTATTTTAGAAGTGCAATAACGTGTGTTTCTTTTTTGTCTTAATATAAATTATTAGCTATGACTTTTAATTGTGATCTTGGTTGCTTCGATACCGTAGGAATTCATTGTCTTATGGTATCTTGCACTTTATCTTGAAAGGGTCAGAGCATCCGTATTTGCAGAAGGAAGAGTATTTTGTTGATTAGAGCGATTTTCCTTTGTCTCATTTTTGTTACTTAATAATTGCAAAGTGGTTTTTTTTTTTTTATTTTGCTACTTAATAATTGCTAAGTGGTACACACACACACACACACACACACACACACACACACACCCAAATATCTCTTTGGAAATATATTTGCCTTCTCTCTTTTTTGCCATTAATATCTATTCCTCAAAGAACTGTTTCCGCTTTTCATGACGCTCCGTTGATGCCTCTCTTGTAAGTCTACCAGCACGCCTTTCGTCCCAGGATTCGGACGCAGGTCTAGCTCGCTGCTCTAGACAGCCTGCTGTTTACTGCTGGCGAGCTCCCATTAACATAGCCACCACTCCTGGGCTGGATAATGGACTCAAAGGTTAAGAGCAGAGGATCTCAACAGCTCCAATCAGCAGGGCTTTTCCAGGGCTAATTACCTCTTTACTGCGCTGACTCTAATGTGACATGTTTATTGCCTTAACTAACAACTCATTAGCTTAGTTGATGTTTTTGTCAATATTAATTCGTTCATTTAAGCCAAGTCAAAGCTTAAACAAAGATGTCCAGACTGAGAAACGGGCAGCAGAGTGACTTTTGTTTGCTCATCTTTTTTACCTCCCTTACTCAACTTCAATAAAAGAAATGTGTAGAAAGGAAACATTTAGACTGTTTGCATTGAGAATGTTGGTATTTGTTGATTTGCTTGCATGTAAAACGATTCTGAATTTATTTTTCTTCATGGTTACGCTGGCCTTCATCTCACAGTTTACTTAATATTTAGTGTCCACTGAGGACAACTATTCCTCATCTTTGACTCCGTGTCTGAAGAGCTAACATGCAGCTGTTCCTTGTTCCAGTTGAATGTCTTGCTGTGGTTATTAGAAAAGAGATCAAGTACCCATGCACATGATTTCCATTTCCACTAAGCTACTTACAAAATTATGTTGAGATTTATCTTGTAATGATTGCTAACTTACTTAGCCTGCGTGAATTAGTTAGAGAGAGTATGCAATTATGAAGTTATCGTGAAGCATTGCAGTTGTTTGCCATACTTTTGGTTCACATTAATGGTATTTTGGGGGAAATGTCATTGTTTAAATTTCATGTAGTTCGTAATAACTAAATTCTAAAAGCCCTAGAGTAGTGCAGGTGGGTAAAATAATTGAACGTGAGCCTTTGATCGAGTAGTAAGTCAATTCCTTTGGAAAGGTACATCAGCATCTTCAGAACCCTGTAACCCATCTGGCGAGCCCCTCTCACAGGATGTTTAATGGCGTACAGATGCGCAGAAAGTGTTAATGATGATTCCCGATGAGACATGAATGAAGCCGCAGCGTTAGGGGGGTTTCATCTCTGGAAAGACCAGTCTCTGCTTTGAAGGTCAGAGACTCACTCTGATTGGTTGCTTCCTGGAGGTGATCAGGTCCAGAGAAGGCTGATAAAGCTTTCTGTGGAACGTGTTGAGAATTGCATGTCATAAACCAGACATACTCCTATCTGTCTCATCCATTGTCAGTATCTATAGCAGGTAACATGGACACCACATGATCAGTACTTTTAAGAAATCACTGTTACAGGAAATAAAAATACTTTATTTTTAAATAAATCAAATTTATAATCGTATACATTCTGCACTAAATACTGTGATTATATTTACCTTCCTGCTTTCTCAGCCACCATTTTTTCCTTTTTTTTCCTGAATCTGCTTCAGTCAGGCTTTTCTGACTTTAACGCTACTGAAATTTCTTCAGTAAGATAACCCGTGACTTACATGTTGCCAAAGGCAGTAAGCAATTCTTGGCTCTTGTCTCTGTCTCTTGGTAGAATATAATTCCAGCTACATTGAAACCTGCAACTCTGCTTGTCCTTTCCTGTTTCTCCCACCTTGTTAGCCGCTGGTTCTCAGTCTTGATTTCCCCCCCGTCTTTCCATCCTGCGAAGGTGCCTGTGCACCTGCACTCACTCTCTAGGTATTACTTCCAGTCCCATGGCTTCAATGCATGTGTATGTGGACGATTTTGAAATTTTTATTTTTAACCCTGGTTTCTACACCAGTCTCCAGACTCCTATATTCAACAGTTGATCTGAAATCTTCCTTCAGATGTTTGACATGTACCTCAGATTAGAAATGCCCGAAACTAAAATTTGGATTACCGCTCCTGCTTCAAAACCCAAAAAAAACCTCCTCCTCTTCTGTTAACTAATTTTAATGAGTGTCACCATCATCCACATAGTTGTTCATGCCCAAATGCCTGGAATCAGTTTTACTACTTTTTTTGTTTATTTAAAAAAAATTTTTTAATGTTGATTTATTTTTGAGAGAGAGAGAGAGCACGAGTAGGGGAGGGGCAGAAAGAGAGGGAGACACAGAATCTGAAGCAGGCTCCAGGCTCTGAGCGGTCAGCACAGAGCCCGACGCAGGGCTTGAACTCACCAACCCCAAGAGCATGACCTGAGCCGAAGTTGGCACTTTACTGACTGAGCCACCCAAGTGCCCCAGTTTTACTTATTGTCTTTCCATCATATATTCACATCCAATCCCTAAATGAATCCTGTCTGCTCTATCTTCTAAAAAATTTTCTTAATCCAAAATTTACATAGTTCTCATACTCTGTCACTACTGTTTTAGTCCAAGCCATCATTATCTCTTGCTTGAACCATTGTAAGAACCTCCCAGTTGGCCTCCCTAATGTTACCCTTTGCCTGCAACCCACCCCAGTCTATTCTGTACACAGCACACAGATACTGTCTGAATGATGGCAGGTCATGTCACTGTCCTACCCGAAACTTCCATGCATTTCTCATAACACTTAACCCCCTAGGGAAGAGGCCTGTGTGACTGATCCATCCACGGCTGCCTTTTTGATTTCATGTCCTTCCACTCTTGTCCTTATTCACTGCCGTCTAACTACTCTGGACTTTTTACTGGCCCTTAGGGATCCCTACTTACCTCAGGGCCTTTTGTGCTGTTCCCTCAGCCTGGAATGCTTCTCCCACAGATGCCCACATGCTTCTCTTTCATTTCACTTAGGTCTTTGTTCAAATGTCACCTTCTACAGAGTACTTTCCTCTCTATCACTTTCTAGGCTCTTACCCTTGCTTTATTTTTCTTCACCTGACTTAGTACCACTTGACATATCTATTTGTTTATTTGGTCTTTATGTCCCAGCTAGAACGTAAGCTTTGTGAGAGCATAGAATTTGTTGACCTGTGCTTAAAAACAGTGCCTGGAGGAGGGGGGCTCCTTGGGTTAAGCCTTCAACTTTGGCTCAGGTCCTGATCTGAGTTTGTGAGTTCGAGTCCCACATCAGGCTCTGTGCTGACAGCGCCAGGGCCTGGAGCCTGCTTCGGATTCTGTGTCTCCCTCTCTCTCTGCCCCTCCCCCGCTCACACTCTGCCTCTCTCTCACTCTCAAAAATAAATAAATATTAAAATAATTAAAAAAAAACAGTGCCTGGGACATAACAGGCACCAGTAAATATTGGATGCATAAAGGATCACTTAGCTAGTAAGATGCTGAAGCTAGAACTTAAACCCTGGTGTCCTTTTGCCTCTTACCCAACTGCCCACCCACTCGTTCATGCTGTTTAACCATCCTACACCTTTTGGGAACAGGACATAGAAGTATTTGGATCATTTAAAGATTCCCTACATTAATGGATTTTTTTTTTTTTACTTCTTTGGTATCATAAACACTTGCTTCTATTATTTTACTTCTTTATTGCTGACCCTCAGAGTGTCTGAAAATCAGCACTTTTTACATTTCTGAGGCAGAATAAGGTTATTTGCAATAAGTCATAACTTTCTGATTATAGGAAGGTAAGACTCCCTAATTTTAGCCTGCCATCCAAAATATATTAAATACGAAGAGCCAACATGAGATTAAATGTCATTGTATGATACAACTTAATTTGAAATTCAGTAAAACCGAAAAAAATGAACTTTGAATCAAAGATTATTTGGATTTTATTGTCGTGTGATTATAGGACAAGAAACAGCAAATTATGTTGAAATAGGACTGTTTTGATAAAACCGATAGTAAATTAATGAGTTCTTAAATATCTTTGTTAAACTGTCTCCTAATTTAATAGTTACTTTATGGTTTTTATTAAATGACAAGTTTTTGTGCAATATAGGATGTAAAAAGTTTAACAGTTTCTAATAACTGCATTAATACAAGGCATGTAGTTATAGAAGTGTTTGCTAATTAGCCCATATCTATGAATAAGGCACACTACATTGGAATTATTTTTAATTAAATCAAGTTTCTGTATAAAGCAAAGGAATAGAATTCCAGATGGCACTCTGCCATCGTTGTTCTTTGATGGACATTAACAAGTGGGAAAAGGCTTCCTTTACTTGGTTACACTTTGAAATAAGTGGCCAATCATTATTAATTCATTTTGCACTCATTGTAATGGCATAAATCATCATAAATTCATTTGGTTTAAAGTGCATATAATGTGTTCTCCCATAGGAGTTTCCTTGTAATTGAACTATTAATTAATGCATTTTTTTAATATGACCTTTTTTTCCCTCCTCTGTTATACAGAGCCAAGGGTGGTTAATGGCCATTTCTTCATTCATGATATTTTTTAAGTAAGAGGAACAAGTTTGTTCTAACTAGGCCTGTTGACTGGCTGGACTCGTCTAGGAAGGGCCAGAGCCCAAGAAAACGGTTATGTATATCAACTACCAGTGGGATACTAGTAATAATTATGAAGGTTCTACAAGAACTCTTTGAAAAATTCTGTGAAATGCTATGGTTTTGTAATAATTCCCGTAAGAAAATTTCATTCTCTCTTGATAAATATGGCATGATGCTGGCTTCTGTTGGCATTTCCAGTTCTCGAAACTCCCTGTGGCCTCTGGTTTTCTGACAGCATTGGCTGCCATAAAACCCAGGTTCCATTGGCCCGCAGCAAGGAGGCACTCCATAATGGAGGTCTCCTGTCCCTTTGTTATGCAGTGTCCTTCCACATTTCCTTCCTTCAGTCCCTTCACTTATCCAGTGCTGTTTCCTTCTTCGTTCAGGCTATAATGGTTGCTTAGAAGGCTTGTAAGAGCTCATTCTAGAATCTGCCTATGAGGTAGCCACAGGATTCTTGTGAGGTCTTCATGCTTCAAGGGAGGCATGGGAGGAAAAATATAGCCTCTCCTTGAAGGAAATAAAAAGTACAAATAGAAAGCTAGGGAAAAAAATCAAGTTTACAACTTTTTAAGTGATTCTTTCTTATTTAGTGCTATTTCAGCCCAAATAGAAACTGCAAAAAACAAAACTACTACATGATTTGTGTTCACATCATGAATATATGTTACCAAGATCTATGGGTTGTATGAAAATAAAGGTTTGAATTTGTGTTAAAAGTGTTGTGTTGGTGTATATAACTGGCAGTTGACTGTGTGTGTGTGTGTGTGTGTGTGTGTGTGTGTGTGTGTAAGTGAAGAAAAGCAGCCTATCTAATAGACTGCGGAGAACTCAAGGCACCACTATTATCAGGTTGATAGAAATGAAAGAGGGGGAAAAAAGTAAAATAACATAAAATTATTATTTACTATCAAATGGTGCTTAAAATAATATCCAGTGTTTATTTGCTTATAGAAATATATAACTACAGGGGCACCTGGGTGGCTCAGTCAGTTAAGCATCTGACTTCGGCTCAGGTCATGATCTGACAGTTTGTGAGTTCGAGACCCGCGTTGGGTTCTGTGCTGACAGCTTGGAGCCCGGAGCCTGCTTCAAGTTCTGTTTCTCCCTCTTTCTGCCCCTTCCTCTCTCATGCTCTGCCTGTCTCTCTCAAAAATAAATAAACGTTAAAAAAAATTTTTTTAAAGAAATATAGGACCACAGTTTTTTATAGTTAATAAAGTGTTTTCATATAATAGGCATTCCATAAATGTGGGGTGTATTGATAAAGTAAATCTACATTTTGTAATAAGGATGAATACATGCTCCAGAAGACAAATTCATTATTACCTAAGTAATAGCATTCGTGTGTGTGTGTGTGTGTGTGTGTGTGTGTGTGTGTGTGTGTGTGTGTGTGATGGCTTGTATGTTAATCTTTGAAAGAGTGGTCAGCATTACCAGCCAGATACTACAAAAATGTTTTGAATTGGCAGTTTGCATTGGTCAATTCATGATGGGGCAATATTCATCTTGCCAAAGCAACAAGTTGGCCATGGTCTAACACTGTCAGCTTTTTAGCCACAGGTTTTGTAGGCTTGATTTTGCTCTATCTTTTCTCATTTTTAGTGTTTTGCTGTTACAGCAAAGCATAAATATTTTCTTGCAGCTTTGGTCTTATGTAGCACTTTAAAAAAACAGTAAGATTAAACTTGGAACACTTTTTAAAAAAATGCTTGAGATAAAAAGCTTGAAATAAAATAGCTCTAATATATGAGCTATTATTACTCTTGACTGCACGACCACAGAAATCAAACCTTCAGAGGGTCTAAGTTAGTTGTGATTTATCTAATGCTGTATTTGAGCACTTTCTGCTTTTCAAAGGGTTTTATTTTGATTTGTTTTCCACCGTCTGCATTTTTGGTAGTTCATTTGTACTTTTGGCTACACATACATGGTGGGGGTGGTTGGGGGGGGCATGGTGATGGTGTGCTACAAGCCGAACTCAAACTATGAAGCTTTCGCAGTATCTGTACCATTTACCTATCTTTGAGTGAGAAAAACTAGTAATTTGAAAAATGGACATTGAATATGGTCCCAGAACAATGCCAAATTCTATCCTGTAACCAAGTGAATGAGGAGCCTCTGGGTACTCCCGGTTAAGAGCCAGAGAACTGTAATAGAAATCTGAGTCGGGATACTTACAGTGGAGGAAGGTGCCCAGGATAGTACATTCATTACAAATGGCATTTGTTTCCAAATTTCAGGTATCATGGGCCAGTAAAATGTCCAAAAATGAAACTTGAGAGTATATAACAGTGTTTTACATTTTTTATTTTGCTCACTAGAGCCATTAAAAACTAGTACTATCTTCATTTTTTAAAAATCTTTTATTCACCAAAAAAAGAAAAATAGTAAGAACATAATCTTAGAATAAGCACTCCTTTAAACTGAAAAAATTTAGCTTTATGAAAAAGACTTACTACATTGTTTATGTTTCTGCCATTTCACCATAGAGCCGTGGAAACTTTGCCACAGCCCAGCATAGGTTTGTAGCAGACTCTTGGAAATTTCTGATCGGTGCATAATTTTGCTGACTGTGCTGGGCACATACAGGGTAAAGTAATTCTCAGTGTGTGCCAAAACAACAATTTTTTCATGATAACTGAATGTAAAGCATGGTGTTAAGCCTTGTGCCAAACAAAAGTATTTTCAAAAAATCTCATATAGTGCGGGGAACTCATTTAGCAGATGTTAAAAGTCAATAAAATAAAAATAAATAAATAGAATTAGATAAACTGCAGCTAATAAAATAAATGCCAAAAGATGCTATATTGTTATTAAACGTATGAGTAGTAATTGCTATGTATCTATTAAGATTTGTTTATCTTAGAGGGAAAGAGTGAGTGCGTGTTGGGGAGGGGCAGAGAGAGGGAGACAGAGGATCCATAGCAGGCTCCTTGCTGTGAGCGCAGAGCCCTGCGAGGCTCGAACTCAAGAATTGTGAGATCGTGACCTGAGCCGAAATCAAGAGTTGGCTGTTTAGCCAACTGAGCCACCCAGGCACCCCTAATTGCTATATTGAAAAGGATTTCATTCTAAGGTAAGCAGAGAATTCTAGGGTAGGGGAATCACTAGCCACCTTCTCCAGGCGATTCTCCCCTTCCATGTGAACAGAACCCCTGTATCATTGAAGGTGGCAAAGTTGTCAGCTAATGAATTACATTTCTTGTGCTTCCTTGAAACTAGGAGAACCGGTGTGTGGTATAATTCTGACCAGTGAGATGTAACCAGACGTTAAAAAAGAGGCTCGACTTAACTGGCACAAGTCCTTTTGCTCTTTCAGAATTCTGCCACTTCCTGCCTAGAAGGTGGATGCTATGCTAGATGTGCAGTAGACCATTTTGTGACCATGAGGCAACTGAGTTAGAGCCGAGACAACTGCAGGCATCTTGGTGTGGCTATATTTAGCTGTTGAACCAGTGACGGCCACCTTCTGATTGTATGAGGAGCAGCAGCTGAAATTATGCCTTAATTCGGAAGGAGGAGGAGATTGATCATAAGGGATATAGTTTTGAATCCATAGTTGGATAGAACATCATGAATAAAATGCTGTCGTAAAGACACAAGTTGTGTTCAGACCTGTGTACTGGCCCCATTACACATGCATGGCCTGGGCTCCAGAGGCCTGGACTCCTTACCCAGGCCTGCAGCTAACCACTTGCCTTCTACAGTTCTCTGTTATCTCACCTGAAGCATAGGAATCGATGCTATTTTTCTAAAGTCCTTTCGATTTGAAAATTCCGTGATTCTAATTAATCTATCTGGCTGGGAATGAGTAGATCAGAATTAACAGGCAATAGGTCTTGCCCCTTTCTAATCACAACACAACCCAAATATTGATCTTTCTAAAATGAAAATCTAATCAAACCTCTCCTTTGCTTAAAACTTTCCGGTGGTCCCCCATTGTCACCAGAATAAACAGACTCCTAGCATGGCGTATGAAGCTCTTTGTCATTGGGCTCTAATAACCTGTCCTGCCTTGTGTCTCACTGTTCTGTTTCATCCACCTTGCCCTCTTTTCTCCCTTGCCCATCACCTCAACCTCTCCCTTCTCCCCCAACACAATTTCCAACCAATTAAACCCTGTGTAATCCCTTTATCTGGTTGTGTTCTCTCTCATTTCCTGGTCTTTAGACATGTTCTTCTCTGTCTTGCTATCATCCTCTCCTTTGAGTGGCTAACTACTACTTATTCTTTGGGTGTGGGTATGGAAATCCCTTTCCCTAGAAGCCTTTTCATACCTATAAAATGGGGTTAGGTGCCTGTCTTAAGTTCTGTCTTTTTCTTTCTTTCTTTTTTTTTTTTTTTTAAATGTTTGTTTATTTTTGAGAGAGAGAGAAGGCCCAAGTAGGGGAGGGGCAAAGAGAGGGGACAGAGGATCTGAAGTGGGCTCCACACTGACAGCTGAGAGCCCGATGTAGGGCTCGAACTCACGAACTGTGAGATCACGACCTGAGCCAGAGTCAGACACTTAACCGGCCCTAAGTTCTGTTTTGACACCTTGTCCTTATAAGTCTTCTAACACTATTCAGAATATATTCAAATTACCTGTTTGCTCACCTGTCTCCTGAACTGGAATGAACTTCCTTGAGGAAAAGAACTCAGTCTTATTTCCTTTTGTTTCCCCAGTGTTTATAGTGACACTATAGTTATCACATAACTGAATCTTTGGATGGAGAGGCTGGGACCAAATTACAGAAAGCCTTGAATGAGTGTCAGTCTAGTTTGTTGAACTTTTTAATACTGCCACTAGAGTGCCTTTTATGAGGGAATCAGTCACGATGGCAGATAAAAGCTTCATTCTCCACCTTGCTTACTCAGTGAGGCACTGTGGAACAGTGGAACATCTACATAAAATACATACGTATTTTTGTGCAAAATTAGATTGCATCTCATACAGATTAAAATACATCCGTTATTGGGTACCACCGGTTTAAGGAAAATTCTGAGAGATAAAAGTTAAAATTCATAATATTGTCATGAGACTTTTTTCTGTCAAAAAGGAAGATAACTATCAGTGTCTTAATTTTAACTTTTTATCACCTTGGTCCATGTTGCAGAGTGGCTCTCTTATGGAATCATAGATCAGATAAACCCTCAATTACAGAGTGCAATATGAGTTGGAAAAGGAATAAATTTATCTATCCCTTTTTGTTATCGTAACAACCATTTTTTGAAGTCTCGTTCCTTAATATCAGAAAGAATATATGATTAGGAAATTTGAAGTCTTAGGCATCCGAGATTATTCCTTGAGAACATCAGTGTCATTATTCCTGGTAGCATTAAAGTCATAAGCATCTTATTAATCAACAAGGCTAGAAATCAGAAGGTTTAACTTGAAAACTGTCTTCATCTTATTTACAGGTTTTGCTTGGAATAAGTTGTCAAGACAGATGTGGAGTTTTAACTTTTTCTGCCTTTGTAATTCCAAAACAGACCAAAATAATCATACTCCAGTTAATAAATTTAAATTTTTTTTAATGTTTATTTTTGAGAGGGGGAGAGAGAGAGAGACAGAGACAGAGTGTGAGCGGAGGGGGGGGGGGGGGGCTGCAGAGAGAGAGGGAGACAGAGAATCCAAAACAGGCTCCAGGCTCCGAGCTGTCAGCACAGAGCCCGACGCGGGGCTCCAGCTCACAAACCGCGAGATCATGACCTGAGCACAAGTCGGACACTTAACTGACTGAGCCACCCAGGTGCCCCTGTATTTACTAGATTTAAAATGTGTGTGTTAAATAGGCCATTTTCCTCTCTCCTTCTCCTGGTGCACACATGGCCTGCCAGACCTGTGGGGATCTTGGCTTTGTGTTACCCAGAGATGGTGATTTGAACGAAAGAAGAGATGCTGTATGAGAATTTTACTGACAAGATCACTGAATGAAATGGAAAGTGATTTACAGGAAGGGGTGACAGAGCTGTAGGGAACCTGCATTTCCTGCTGACCTGGGCATCCTCACTGTGAAGGTAGATCACACTTTGCGGGGGGGAAGCAAATACCCTGGGGGGCCATTGCAAGGCCAGGGATGTTTGGAAGTACGCTTACTGATTCTCCCTTTTCTGTCGTTTCGTTGGAAGGTAAGTGATCACATCCTTTATGCTGTCCTTCCTACTTTGTCAGAAAAATGATGGAAAATCTCAAGAAATCGGCCACTTAACGGTTTACTTTGCTCTCAGGATAAAATTGTCAGAGTGGCGAGGCAGCTGTCTCCAGAGTTCCCATACACAGGCTGCAAGAAATCAGCAAGGTCCCTAGTATTGCCAGAATGCTCCTGCCTGTAATGAATACAGAGATAGTGGAGTGCCGTTAAGGAAGATGATGATTGAAATGCTATAAAACATTGTACTTAAGAAACCTTCCTTCCCCTTCACAACATTGCTCACCAAGGATACACCTTCAGGGAGCCCTGTCCCTTATGGGGAAGCCGTGGCTACGTGTGCTTCAGGATGTCTGCAGAGAACAGCAGTGGGGGGTTCTCTGCAGCTCTTACAACTTCCTAGAAGTAAAGAATAACAGAAAAGTGGTGGATTTCTTAACATTTTGAAATAATCTGACAGACTGGGGCCGGGAGCTGCATTAGAAAGGTACATGCAGTAAAGACAGATATATTTACACTTTAGGTTCATAATGTGTGCAAAGTACTGTGCTTGGTGGTTTGGGAGATACAAAGTTACGTGAAACATAGTTCTTACCCTCAAGGAGCAACAAACTTGATGCAGAAAAGGGACATGGCTTATATTGTAAAAAATAGCATGTGGCAAGGGATGCGTAGGTGCTAGCAGAAAATAGAGACCAGTGGGCCACCTTTTTTTAAAGGAGTTTATATTTTAATCATCCACAAAACTTGAAGCTTTACATATGGCATCTACATGGCTAAATGTGAGAGTAAAATTTGCAAATACATGTATAAATGAAGTCATGCATTTCAGGATGTTTCCTCCAGGAGGCTCTCCATATATAAGTACCTTTTCAGCTTATGGCATGAGTTGTTAACCCAAGGCCCATGGTCTCCTTGAAATTCTTCTGCAGAATTTGGTGGCTGTGTATATGCATTGTATGTAGTTTTCTGGGGAAAAGACTGATGGTTTTCAACAGATTCTGAAAAGGTCCTGTGGCAGAAGATATTTTGAGCCAGCAATAACAAAGTGCATTCTCAGACTCTTACCTGGGCTTTACAGCTTCGTTCACTTCATCTCATCTCTGTTGCAATCCATTCTCCTTGAACAATTGGCTAGAACAGGGGCACCTGGGTAGCTTAGTCGGTTAAGCATCTGACTCTTGGTTTCGACTCAGGTCATGATCTCACAGTCTATGAGATCAAGCCCCACATCGAGCTCTGTGCTGACAGCATGGAGCCTGCTTACAATTCTCTCTTGCCCTCTCTGCCTGCCCCCCACTCTTCTCTGTCTCTCTCTCTCTCTTTCAAAATAAATAAACTTAAAAAAAAAATTGGCTAGAGCATAAACACGAGTAAATGTTTTTATTTGTTGAATGCATCAAAGTTTATATGCCATGCTCTTAATTTTGAGAACAGACAAGCTGAATGTGCTGTTTGTGATGAGCCCTGACTGCTGTTTGTGGAGTGCCCCCGGGTGCTGGGTGCCAGGCAGGACACCTTGCACGCCTTCATTCATTTAACACCCGGGCGCTTCGTGAAGGATAGCTGTTCTTACCCCCAGTTTACAGACTAGGAAGATGAAGCTCATGAGTACTGTCCTCAGCCCTTAGTAAGATATGAAACTCTGGTGACTCCCCTGTCTGAAATCTGAAGCATGTGTACCCCTTAACCCGTCGGCTCTGCGGTGCTATGACTTGTAAACTGTTCTGTTCCTTCCCCTCAAGAAACAGACAACCTCTTCTGAATTGCAGCTTGCTCTTCGCCACCCGGGTTGCAAGCTTAATGGCCCTTAGGCGTATGTATACAAATCGTTGGCGTTTTCTTCAACATAAAAAAGTACATGTCAATTAAAATCTAGATCATTTCATCAGATTTCAAAGTAATATTGAACTTTTAATTTGTTTACCAAACTCGCGTGAAGAATTTACCACATACCTGGCCTCACTGTACTGGACCAGTAGAGTAGAATGTGGAGAAACATAGATGCATGTGGGGGAGACTTTTTACAACTACCCCTCTCCCTTCTCCATCCCTCATCCCTGCTGGTAAGCATCAGCTGTGATGAGAAGTGCGACTGACAGAAGCAGTTGACATGTGAACTCTTAGGTGCAGAAGAGTGATGAGTACCGCATAACATCATTTGAAGCCATCTCCAATTTGTGCAGTGCTGGGTAGGGAAAAACCTTGTTAGGAAGTTAGGGTGCCTGATATGTTTCGAAATGATATATACTTATTCATACGTAATTATTATGTAACCAAAGCCCTTTAGAACATGGTATGAAATACTGTAGCCTAGCTTATTTGTTTAAAGTATGTGGCTGGGAGCACCTGGGTGGCTCAGTCGGTTAAGCGTCCGACTTCAGCTCAGGTCATGATCTCGCGGTCCGTGGGTTCGAGCCCCACGTCGGGCTCTGGGCTGACAACTCAGAGCCTGGAGCCTGTTTCAGATTCTGTGTCTCCCTCTTTCTCTGACCCTCCCCTGTTCATGCTCTCTCTTTCTGTCTCAAAAGTAAATAAAGGTTAAAAAGATAAAAAATAAAAATAAAGTATGTGGCTGAAGAAACTGTAAACTTGGGGTCTTTTAATAATCTTAATGTTCAAAACCCCTTTTCAGTTAAAAAAAAAAAAAAGAAAGAGAAATCCAACATGGTTTACATTTTGAAAATACGCTTCAAAGAAAACATCACCAAAGTAAAATTTCTCTATTGCTCTGTCTTTTATTTTGTAATTTCAGGTAAGGCGCTGACATTTCTACTGTTGCAGCCCCCAAGCCCCAAACTGCCCCCCCACAGCACGATCCGAAGAACAGCCATTGATCTGATTGGCCGTGGCTTCACAGTCTGGGAGCCTTACATGGACGTGTCTGCAGTCCTCATGGGGCTTCTCGAACTTTGTGCTGATGCCGAGAAACAGCTCGCCAAGTACGTGCTCAATCCCAGTTAATACGGACGGGTTTTGTTTGTGTTTTGTTGGTTGGTGTTTCGTTTGTTTATTTCTGTTGGAGGTCATTGATGGCCCTTGATAGAGTGTGCATTTTTAATAGACAAAAAAAAAAAAAAAAAAAAAAACAATAGACAAACATCTCTATATATGAAATGTTGGTTATAGACCATGAAAGGGAAGTATATTTCTATAATTTGGGCACAGTTGGGATTTAGCATTGATTGATTGATCTATGACATAGTTTTTCAATTATGCTTATTGGGCCTTTTATATATAACATTACATATTATTACCTAGTAGTAGTGTAAACATGTCACTTAGAAGGAAAATTATATTTATACTTGCTCAGAAATGTTTTACTTATAATAGAATACATGGACATAGTTTGGGGAGTTACCCTTCATACTCACAGTGATTTTTTAAAATAAAATTTATTTATGGGCACCTGGGTGGCTCAGCAGGTTCAAGTCATGATCTTGCGGTTCGTGGGTTCAGGCCCTGCATCGGGTTCTGTGCTGACCGCTCAGAGCCTGGGGCCTGCTTCGGATTCTGTCTCCCTCTCTCTCTACCCCTTGCCCACTCGTGTGCACGTGCATGTGCACTCTCTTTCTCTTTCTCTCTCAAAAATAAATATTAAAACTTTTTTTAAAAAATAAAGTGTATTTATTTATTGAGAGAGAGAGAGAGAGAGAGAGCACACATGCGAGTGGGGAAGAGGCAGAGAGAGGGAGAAAGAGAGGATCCCAAGCAGGCTCCCTGCTGTCAGCACAGAGCCCAGCATGGTACTCTATCTCATGAACTGTGAGATCATGAGCTGAGCCAAAATCAAGAGTCGGACGCTTAGCTGACTGAACCACCCAGGTGCCCCTCATAGTGATTTTTAAAATCACGCTTTTTAAGGCTTCCCTTGCGCACAGGATATGACTGACCATAGGAGGTTGCAGAGATGAGGGTCCTGGGAAAGGCAGATGAGTTGAGGGAGCCACTAAAGTCAGTAGGAAACTGTTGGTAGCCAAGTGGCCAAGAATGATGGGAAGGGGCTTGGGGGTGGTGATAGAGGTTCATCTTGACTAATTCCCCAGAGGAAGGTGTTTGTTTTTGTTTCTTTTTAGTATAGCCATCTTAGCTGGTGGGAATTCCTAGTCAGGAATCCTTGAACTGGCCCAGGTGCCTCTCTAAATGCAAATGTTGTCACCTCTTTGATTTTTCTCAATGGGCATTTCATTCTTATCTTTGTTAACCTTGGAAAAATCTAGAAATCTCTGCCCTTTTCATCATGGTTGTCTTTCTCATAGCCCACGGTTTCCTTATGACCCAGCATGGCTTTGGGCCTGTAGTCTTTCTGCTGGCTGCACTAGGCTCGGGAAGTGGAGACCGAAGAAGCTAGTAGAGGCTGGACTGTGGCTTTGCCTGCAGATTGGGTATTCCTGGCCCCGAGTCCCAAGATGGGTTGGTAGGAGAAGGAATTTCTCCAGGCAACTGCCTGCCCCCCCAACTTCCTGTCATACAACCACACTTCTAAACATCACCTCTGTGTCTCCCTAGCTGTACGCTCTTCGGTAGGTCACTTCACCTCTTAACCTCGGTTCTGTCTACAAGTTGGAGTTAGGTAAGCACCTGCCTCATAAGGTTGATATTAAGTGTGTTTGTATTTGCAGAGTGCTTAAAAGAGTACGTAGCACATGTTAAAAGGTTGAATGGATGTTCCCAACAGGTGGTAGTGTCAGTGGTGACGCCATCCATTGTCATTGTTTCAATGTTCCACAGACCAAGAGCAGCTCATTTCTAGAATGAATAATTGACATAATGGCAGCCAGCATAGGTTTTGGATACAGGAGGCCTGCAGTTCTTGATTGACTTTAAGAATTAGGAAGAAAGTGAGCCTGTGAGTTGGAAGCAATAGTAAGAGGCAGCTGGCCTTTGTGCAAAGCCCAGAACATATTTCCAACCCTTCGCTGTCCCCCTTGGCTGCAGGTGCCCTGTACAGCCTCCAAGGAGTCTAGAATTTTGTTTTGACCTAATTTTATAGCCTATTTTCAAGGCTGATCTAAACACAATTTCAACAGTGTGCAGTCTTGTTTTGTTGCCTGGGAGAAGTAATGGGCTTTATTTTAGGCATAGTATTTAAAATTTGCTTTGTTTTGTTTTTAAATCCGTGTACACAAAGTTTCTATCAGCAAACATAAAGATGTGCTGTGTTTTATCTACATGTAGTATGTCCACAGACACAAATACTTTAGCGCTTCAGTACGTAATTTAAATCTTGCTATTACATCCTTTTCTGTCATGAAGATTAGTATAACTCTCTATACACAGCTCTGAATAAATGAATGTATCAGCATGTAGCCTTGAGGAGTCCAATGTAATTTTCATCATGATAAATTGCATAATAAGCAAGAAAATGTTTGCTTATTAATCTATAACAAGATTTAGATTGAAAATGGCCTGTTCCATCCATGAATACTTGGTACAGGCTGTGGAAGGACCAAGATGGGGCAGAATGGAGCAGGGACATGCACAGGGGGGACCCGCATGATGCCGGCCTCCTGGGCCACCCTTTTGTGCCTGATTTGCTGTGTACATCCTAACGGTGCTCAGCTACCTTGCTTCTGACTGCGATGTTACACATGCTTTATGAGGAAGCTTTTATGGTAGGCTTGTGCTTTTTTAAAATTCCAGTTCACGTTAATTGAAAAAGAAAAAAAAAATACACAACGCTTCCCTCTTGATTCCCATTCTTGTGAGTTTGTGAGGGAGGAGACTGAGGAGGGTGGCTAGTCCAGGCTGCTGCCTAGTTCTGGAGACCACAGATGATAGCAGAGTTTCTTTCTTCCTCTCTCTCCCACATACTGACATCCTCTGTCAGAGATGATTTCTGAGAGGTCTCCTGCAAGACTATGGGTGGCCCCATTGATAGGGCATTTTTCCAAAATTCAAATGACTTTCTTTTAGAGATAGAACTGAGAATTTTCCATCTTTGAAATAAAAATAAAACCAGTTGGTTTCTAATATTTTCAAATATTTCACCAAACCTTAAACTGTGTTAAGTAAGCAAGCTTTTACTGAGTAGTTGATATTCGGAAGGGACAGTATGGGGTATTGTATAGTTACAAAGTTGCATCAAATAAAGATCCGGTCTCCAAGGCACTTGCTGTCCGAAGGAAGGGTAAGATGTGTCTGGAGGTAATCACAGATGGGAAGTGAGAAGCAGTGTGAAAGGTATGGACGCCCAGAGCATTGGGGGGCAGGGGGGGGGGGAGGAGTCACGGCTGGGTGCTCAGAAAGGATGCTGGAAGAGTTTTCTTTGCATCTTTCATCGGGATAATTGTGAGGAGGGGCAGAAGAGCAAGGACCTGCAAAAGACAGACGGGAAGTACAGGCATGCCCAGCAGATGCCCAAGTGCTCCTTAAAACGCAGGGCAAGTGACCAGACACACTATTTTACATTGTATTCATTAATTCCTTGCAGAACCTCAACTGTGGGGTGTGCCCAAGTAAAACTTGAACATAAGCCTCTTCCCGGTTATCTCTGGGGAATAGAATTCCGGGCTAAAAAGAGGATGGGTTTTACCTTTTCCTTTATAAAATGATGATAAAAATGATAATAGAAGATCACAAAGCAAATCCGAGAGAGGTTCTGTCTCTTGTCCACAGAAACACCGGTCAGTGAAAAAGGTGAGTTTCAGACCTAGGTCTCGCTGACCCAGGTCTGCTCCCGCCGCTCTCCACCTCGCGCCTGCGGAGTAATAAGATAGCCTGTTCAGAGGACGTGAAAGTGCTCAAGTCAGAGTTTTCAGCGTACTTTCAGATTTTAAAAACACACTGAGGGAAATCATTGCCATCACGAGTTTTGTACCTTCTGGAAAAATAGCCTATTTAAATATCAGGAAGCTCCTTGAGTGCCTGGGCCATGTATTATGCATGTATTCATGTTTATTCATAGCACCTGTCACATGATTTGCATTCAATAGACACTTAATTAAGTCATAGAATTTTAGAGATGAAACTCTTCAGCAGCATTCAATCCGGTGCTCTCAAGATGCTATTCAATAGAAACAAAGTTGGGAGAGCTAATACAACTTGCCTGAGATCTCAGCAGTACTGGAGGAGTAGAGACTGTCACTCGAGCCTCCCGACTCCCATTCTGCTGTTCCCATACCCGTATGGTTATGCCACCCTTTATGTGACAGACGATCTACAGGTAGACTCTCTGGGGAAGTTTTTAAATTAATGATTATGGGCTGCTCATTCATGATGGACCGTTGAATAGAAAATGCAGGCTGCATTGCATTGAGATCATAGGTAGAGCCATCTCAACAAATGGTGAGAAAAATAGAAACATGTAGTATTATGTTTTTTATAAATCCATCATTTTTTAGATCAGCATGGTTATGTAAATAAGGATACAGTGTTAGAAACGGTTGAAAATCTGACTTTATAAATGTATGGAAAAACTGTTGTGCTACTGGAAAACTAGACTCCGTTCTCTACGCGTTGTGGTCTGTTTATGGTTTTGTTTTCCTAGTTCATGTTGTGGGGCCTTTACTCTGAAAGAGAAGGGCAGAGCTGTTTTGGCCCCCACTGCCAAAGGTGGGCGGTCTCTCATCTGTTACTGCCACGACTGAGGGATGTTAATGAATTGCCAAAACCCACTGCTTTTCTGGGATATTCAGTTTACCAAACTTTCAAAGAGAAACGTATAGTCACTGGAAACCATGCATGCTTTGAAAGCCCCATATGTTAGAAATACTCTTTTTGAACCACATAAAGTAGAATTGGAGAAAAGGGAATTGGCATTTTAACTCAAGTTTCAACCACACTTTTAAAAATTTGAGCGGCAGGGAGTAGAAAAAAGAACACATCATACAAACAATAAGGCGCTTGAGGATTTTATTATTTAAATTATTTTTCCTGGGGCGCCTGGGTGGCTCAGTCGGTTGAGCACCAAATTCAGACTCTCACTAGTTCACGATCTCGCAGTTTGTGAGTTCGAGCCCCGCGTCAGGCTCTGTGCAGACAGCTCAGAGCCTGGAGCCTGCTTTGGATTCCGTGTCTCTTTCTCTGTCTGCAACCCCCCGACTTGTGTTCTGTCTGTCTCTCTCAAAAATAAATAAATGTAAAAAATTTTTAAATTATTTTTCGTATTCATATGACATCTATTTTTAATAGAAAGTTTATAATCTGAGGGAACATTTGACTAAATCTTGTTAGCACAGATTTTACATTACAACTCCTAGTTGTAAATGTGTACAACATATGGGAAGTAGGTCTAAAAGACAGGCACTTGTTGGGGCCTTCGCCACATTTGCGTTTAAGAAACTGATGCCACCTTTGAGTTATCAAATTTAAGGTTTAACATGACAAGAATTAACGATTCTTGATTACATTAAAGACATTTATTAGTACATCTGTTTTACCCAGAAGGGGTAAGATGGAACTCCCAGTTGTTCTGTAAGTATGCATATTCCAGATAATTTCAGTCTTTGTTCTCCATGAGCCTTGTTTTCAGTGCCCTATTACTCTTTGACTTGGTCAGCTTGGACTTCCATAACTCATACCACAGACTGGTATTGAAATTTATTTCTCGTAGTTCTCGGAGCTGGGAAGTCCAAGAACAAGGTGCTGACAAGGCAGGTCCCTTAATGAGGCCTCTTCCCTGGGCTGGTAGGCGGCTGGCTGCCATGTCGCGGTGTGCCCACCACTCGGGGACAGAGTGAGAGCAAGCTTTCTGGTGTCTCTCCAGTGGGCACAGATCTCACCGTGAGGGCCACACCCACATGTCCTCATCTGACCCTAATTATCTCTCAGAGGCTCCATCTCCAGAGACCATCACATTGGGGTGAATTTTCAGGGGACACAAACATTTAGTCCATAATACTGTTGACCATGATTTGTGGGTTGTTCTCTGAAAGTCTAAGTGGTTTTTCCCCCCCTGAATATTCTCATAGAGTATTCCTTAATTTGACAGATGGGGAAGTCTGACAATTGTAGATGGTGACATTTAACTATAGCGGTCTTACATGTAACTTTTAAAATGCTTTTACCACAATGGAGTAAGGGTTAGAACAGGATTAATGAGCAGTCATGTAAGGAATGAGCTCAGCCTGAGTGAACTATTTTTCTATTCATGATTTTTATTTACAGTATCTATCATCTCTGGTATTTCATATGGGATGTGTACACCAAAGTGCTGAGTAAAATAGAGAGTATGTCATCTCATATTTTTTAAACTAAAGACCCATCTTATAAACCTAAATAACAAATGATCTGCATAACAGCCAGATAAGCAGGATCAGATGAGAAGAGTGAGTTCTGTGCTCACATACAGATTCCAGAATAAGGCAGACACCCCTTTAATTTCAGACCTCTGAGCGTATGATCCTTCTTCATTCAGTTAGAATCCCACATTAAAATATATCACATACACAGTGCACCTTTGACTTGCAAGATAACTACATGTAGAATTAGACTTCGTCTGTTGGGACTACCAGATCAATTACTTTGACTTCATTGCCTGGTCAGTTCAGCCAAATAACTGGCTTAAGTGATTTTTTTTCCTGCCGGATTTTCCGGGTAACTTCATTTAGCACGTAACTATTCAGCTACCACGATGTCCAAGGGCTGCACTAGGCACTTTGGGGGGATACACAGGATTAGAAGGCATGGTACCTATCTGCACAGAGTTCACAATACAAAAGTAATTCATAATGCCTGGCAGAATCAGATTCAGTGCTAAGAGCCTAGAATAAATGGGTTTTGTTGTTGGGTGTTTTTGTTTCACTAGATTGTAATTGAATGCTCTAGCAATTGCAGACCAACACGCAGGCTTGAGCAAGAATTGAACAGAAGGGAGGGAGGAGAGTGTGCCAATGGGGAGAGGGTAGTGGAGAAGCATAAGCCACATACTATAGTCAGAAAAGAAATGGAATTCTAGGGACGGACTTTGAAATTATCCTGGCCTCAGGAGCATGGGTGTTGAAAAGACTGAGTTATGAGTTAGTGAAACTAGATTATGGAGGACTCAGGACCTCAAGCCAAGGAGTTTAAGATTTTTCTTAGAAGCACTGGGACCCAATGAGGTTTTTAAGCAGGTTAGCCATGAAATAAAGTTAGTGCTTTTGGAAGATTACTCTGGCAGTGGGGCATTAAGTGGACTACAGAGGAGAGAAAAGGTTTGTCTTCTTCCCCTATGCCTTGGCCACTCCTCTCTGTTCTCACACGTGAAACCTTCCATCCTGTGCACTGTGGCTATGCTGAGCCTGTGCAGAACCTTGACCTCAGAACAACAGAACCTTGACCTCAGAACCTGTGCAGAACCTTGACCTCAGAACAACAGATGTGTCCACATTGTGACGTCCTGCACTTAGGCCGTCAGACACTGATGGTGGGAATCGCTCAAATGCACACATCGACGCCTGTGCACATTGTGGGGTGTCCCTGCTTCTGCTGAAATCATGGGCAGTAGTCGTATGGGTCTTTGGTTAGCTTCCTTACCTATTACCCTACAGCTTCTCTTCCAGACCCCAAACTTGACCACTTTTCCTACCACAAGAAGTTTGCCGATTTCCCCAAATTCACAAGGTCATTTGCTGAGATGGGCTAAGGGTGATATGGGACTAGGCCTTTAACTTGAAACCAGTGACCTGCTGTTAGTTCATCTCATTTTCTTTTCACTTTGTTTCTGCTTGTGAGTCATCTTGGGCCAGAAGAAACATCTATTGTATGTATAATATAGGTGAGAGACTTGGCTGGAGGCTTTTCCATCTGCCTGCTCATTTAATCTTCTCAACAGCCTTGTGAAGTGGGTCCTCTAATAGGCCCATTCTACATACCTTGTGCTTACTCAGTCCAGGGTGGCCAAAGAGCACAGTATAAGGTTAGGGGTACGGTATCCACTCGTCACGGGTCATCCTCAGGTGAACACACACATGCATAGCCATTCATTCCCATTCTCCCCTTCTCTTTCTCCCTTCCTTCCCCCTCTTCTTGGCTTCCCACTAAACTTTTCTCCAGAGGGCACAGAGAAGGGCTGGAAGAGCAGTGGGTGGTGAGTCTGGTGGGATCCTGTTTGTGTGAGTAGAACTCCGGTTTCCAACTGCAAGAGGTCACAACAGCACACAGCTGGGAATAGACGGGACTCTTCTGCATGTATTCCGGAAGGGTCCTCCGACACTTGGCCTGCAGAAGGCAGATCCCATCCCTTAGCCACTAAGGAGGCGGTACCGCCACAGGGATGGCAGACAGGCAGCCAGAACCACGAAGTTCAGCAGGGGCAACATGTTGTCTATCACCATGTTTCCCTTGATACGATGGAGCCCATTAGGCAGTCCCGTCATTAACATATGTATCTGTGCTTCACTCGCAACCCTTACCGCAGCTCTGTAAGCTTGGTCTTCCCATTCCTGTAAAGTTGGGTCATTTGTACCACACATTAGACTTCTGTCTTCAGCTCAATTTGATCTTTTTGAGGACTGTTTGAATCCCATTTCTGCCATTTAGTACAGTTGCTTTCCATTACAACCTTCTGTCCACACCAATTGATTGACAACTGTGCGTATCTTCATTTCAATTGTGATTGACGTTGAAAAGAACAGAGCTGAAGTCCACGTGTTACCACATACCACTGGAAACCTCACTCAGGGGTGCAGTCTAGCCTTTCATCCAAAGTCGCAGAGTTTGGTCATGTGACCGACCAGTTCATTAATCCAGTTAACCACAGTATGGTCAAGCCCCTCCCCCCTTTATTTGCTCCAAAGGTCCCTGTCCTGAAAGACATCACACTACTACCTTGGCTCCTCACTGAGCTCTGGACCCAACTTCCCCTTCACAAAATGCTGATACCACCCCCTTCCTGGGCAGAGGCGTGAGGACATAGTGTAGGAAAGTTCAATTTCAAACCCAGACCTCAGGTTCCACTTCCAGTTCTTCCTCCCTGCCGTGCCTTCCAGACATGGGCCAGGCTGCCCAGGAGATAGACATCCTTTCCCCACGGCTGACTGCCAGGCAGGGGTTGTTGCCTGGGGATCTTTTCCAACTCCCAACATTCTGTGATTTTATTGATCTTAGGAAATTTGAGTTAGGTTTGCTCAGAATTATATAGTTAACATACGAGTTTTGCTGGTTTCAGCCTTTTGATAATATCAACACCTTTTTGTATTGGCGAAAGAAACATCATACAGAATCTAGAACGTGTAATCAGCTTTTGAATTTCTTAAAATGTGATCTAAACGTTACAATAATTATTAAGCAATCCAGGCCAACAGTGCTCACACGGTGAACATTTCTTTTCTGGAATTCTCAATAGTAAAGTTTAATCCAGAAAAGAAACTGGCCACCTACCCCGCCCTCCTTTACTGTTAAGCGCCTCTTTCCAGCCCCTACCGAGTACCTAGGATGTCAGGATCGTCTTTGGAGGTGATATGTTCGCCCTGGCGGGCTTCCTGTTTCTTGCACATGCACGCTATATGCGCGTACGTCCGCTCACATCTCTTTTTAGTGGTAAACATCAAAGGAATGCTGTCCACCCTCCTCTCTGAGATCCTGCTTTGTATCTACCCTCAGCTTGGAAAAAAGACTGGAGACCATTAGATGTTCAGTCAAAGATTTAAGCAATGTAGCAGTCACAAAAAAATTATAAGAGGAATTCTTTATAATCAATTTACCTTTCTGTTAACAGTGATCAGAATGCCTAATGCCTACTTATTTTCATCTAAAAGTTAAAATAATGATTCTTAGACTAATCATAGGAATATCTGTAAACTTTTTAAGAATTTTTAGTAAACATAATTCAGTTTACACGTGAAACATGCATGCTATTTAATTGGAGCAGGAAAAATCTTCATATAATTTCTTATGGGTATTTAAGTGTCGAATTTATTTAACTAGAGGGAGAAACTATGATGCATCTCTTACTGAGTAGCAAAATGCCCCTTGTGTACAGCTGATGTGTGGATCACATCCCACATTTTAATAAAAAGTCTTAACTAGTTTTCACAGTAGTCCCTGTAAAATGTACAGGAAGCCTACAACAGAAGTCATATTTAGGTTTTAGGGTTGGCAAAGGAATATAATATCACTATCCTATGAGAATAGTCTCACAGCTTGGAAAGATTTATTTCATCATGTATATATGCTTATATATAGCCTGGACAATGCCATGCCTATGATATTTATAGAGAGAAAATAAGTATCCATTAATATAATTTTTGCGTCAATACAAAATAACCATTGGCAGAACATGCTGACTAGTAGATTGGTACTAAAAGTATTGACCATGAGGTAAATTAACAGTACTGAGGTTATTTCAAACTAAAAATAATTATAAAAACTAAAAATAATTTTGCAATTTTCAGTTCTTTTGAGAATTCTATGGACAGAAGTGAATTTTGCTTCCTTTCAGATACATGTCCTTAAATGAAGCCTTTTTTGTGGCCTTACAAACAAATTATTACCTTTCATTTTTTTTTTTAGCAAAAAAACTGAAAATGCCCAGCTCAGTCTTCTTTCTTGCCTTACTCTGAGCTTTGGGATGTGCGTTCAGTACTAGTTCTTGATAATTTGTTAACAAGGCGTTTTTAACACTTTGGACAGATGCACATACTGTTTTCAATCTTCACGGTTAATTATTCGATTTTGTATTTGATGCCAGAACACCCTGACTCCTAATCACTGCTCATTGTTGCAAGTCCATTATATTCTAACTGTTTGAGTGCTCCCATTGACCTTGAACTGACATTATAAGCTGTGTCTAATCTTTTCAGTCTATATTTCTAATGCTTCTTTTCTCTTTTCCTTTTTTTCTGATCCCTGTTTAGCATCACAATGGGGCTGCCTCTTAGCCCGGCTGCTGACTCCGCCCGCTCTGCGAGGCACGCCCTCTCGCTCATTGCCACTGCCAGACCACCCGCCTTCATCACAACTATTGCCAAAGAGGTGAGGGAGCCTCTCTGGGTGCTCCACCTTCTCACTTAGAGGAATTATTAGACCTTGTGAGCTGAGGGTCCATATCCACGAATAATCTTTCCAGTTTGTTCTAGAACAACGCAAGCTAATAATCTCGTGCTGAAATGAATAGATACGAACCTGTGTGCCTGCACAGTGATTACCACGGCAATGCCTTCATTACGTGCACTTTTGTATTCGTTTTTGTTCTCAAAGTTAACTCACTTGCAAATATTTGAAATTAATTTTTCCATCTGAAATATAGCAGGCTGATTCTAATTAAAATATGCTATAGGTATTCATATTTTACAAGTATAAATTCCTGCCTGTAATCAAAACTTAACTTATTTAACATTGGCTCTTCAACTGTAAACAAAAATGTAAGTCATAAACTTGCTAATGGTTTTTCCTATTACATGTCGCAGATAAAGACTTGAATGCCGATTGATTCCCACGTTCTTAGTGTTCTAACTAATTGCCCACATCTAACTGAAAAACTAGTAAAGAACAATGAGCCAATTATAGGATCTTTCCTATGGGTCTTAGTAGTGGGAGAACAAGGAAAGGGTGATCAGCTCCTATATTTTTTTTTAAAGGTTTATTCCATTTCAGCATGAATAACGTGCAGAGTTGGTGTCCGTGGGGTATGAGCTCTGTCTGAGTTGTTTTTCCTGTAGCTATGATGAATTTTTAAAATACTAAATAAATACCTCTGAGTCTGCCCTGATAACCTGAAGCCTGCCGGGCCTGTGTCTGCCCCAGAGCCATCCTTAACAGGCATGCAGCAAATACTTGTGACGTGAAGGTAACTGGAAAGGAGGAAGGAAGGTCCTAATAGCCGGTTGTATCGGTTTATATGAAGTGATGGGACTTTGAATTCATACCTAAAATATGTAGAGTAAGGCTGTGTGTTTTTCTAAGTGTGTAAAGTGAGATTACACTGTATTTAAAATATGCATGTGTAATATTTTTATAATTTATAGATATTATATATTTATATGAAGTATATGTATGAATCAACAGATTTATTAGCCACGGAATTTTTTTTTTTTACCAGTTTTTGTATCAGTTGAATATGCATAGGTAGTAATTTTGAGAATGTTGAATAAACCTTACATCAGTCTGACCACATACACAGGTCCTATAAATGCCAGGCATAAAACTGACTCTTTAAAGAGTAAATAAGTATTTATGTTAATTGTGTTTTTGAAATTAATTTTCACCATTTCCTTATGAATATTTTTTAAGTTTATTTATTTATTTTGAGAGAGAGAACATGGGTGCATGAGTGGGGGAGGGACAGAAAGAAAGGGAGACAGAATCCCAAGCAGGCTCCACGCTGTCAATACAGAACCTGACGTGGGGCTCAAACTGACATCATGACCTGAGCTGAAACCAAGAGTCAGATGCTTAACTGGCCTAGCCACCCAAGCACCCCCACATATGAGTATTTTTAAATGAACTGTTAGAATAGCCGCGCCTTGGATTTACTGTACTCCAGCATTTGGTTAGAAAAGGTATTTTTTTAAATATTTTAATGTTAATGCTTTACGAATTGCCAGTTGACTCCCACGTTCTTAGTGTCCAACTATTTCAATGTAATAGTTAACATTTACTACTTTGTAAAAATAAGTTTACCACTTCCCTTAGAGTTTTGGAGTAAAATCCTGAAGTTCTTCTCACTGTTATTACTGACCCCTCCCCTGTCCTCATGCCCACTCCTCCATGGCTGGCCCAGCGCCCAGCACTGTTCTTCCTCCTCTGAATGATGAAGACTTACAGTCTGTATGGGAAGAAAAATCACATTGGACTTACATTCTTTACAGTGCCTGTTGTTTTTGGAGGTATATGGGAAATACGACACTTTATATGGGAAATACGACACTTACAATGATGCCTGTTAGACCGGAAGTGTTATATAAGCATCATTTGCTATTATTACTTGAGAGCAAGTCTCCTGTCTTTTGCTTGCTGGTATCTTCTAACTGCTGTCCACCTCAGCACCAGATCTACCAAATTCACAGACCTTCAGTCTGTCTTTGGAGAAATCTCATGGTAATGTTGTCTTAAGGTCTCATATAATACCCGGGAACTTAGCGAATTTTATCAGAGAATACTCGCTGAGCTTTTACTGTACTAAATACTTTTCTTTTGCAATCAAGTGTTTTCTGACCCACCCCAAGAGGTTTGTTTCTGTTGATTCTCCTCTTTCCCCTACTGTATTAACAAGTGAAAAACAAACTAGTGGCTGGGAATGCAGAACTGAGTGGAGCGTCAATCATACCTACAGCACGGAAATGTTTCCACAGGTGCACAGACACACAGCTCTTGCAGCAAATACCCAGTCACAGCAGAGCGTGCACACAACAGCTCTTGCACGAGCTAAAGGGGAAGTTCTGAGAGTCATTGAGATTCTTATTGAAAAGATGCCCACAGATGTTGTGGATCTTCTCGTAGAGGTAAGAATATCCTGCTGTAAATGTGGCAGCAACAGCCTAAATCAGATAGGTCAGTGCAATATAGAAATCAGCATTTTTATTTCCAGCATCTCAAAATGAAAGAGAGACAATTAAACGAATTAGCTTTTGTACCATTTCACAGGACCTTATTCAAATTTCGTTAACAAATCAAAATAATCGTTGTGTACGCTTACCATTCACAGGGAACTAGCCTATGTTGGAGTAATTCTTAGAAGAGTATGTCCTCTTTAATGCCTTCCATTATGAATCAAACAATATATGTAGTGTGTTTGAATAAAAGCTACCCGTATTGTAGATAAATCTGAACCACCTTTGAAGTCAACAAGTCTTGTTTCTTCCTTTTACTGTTCTTTCTTTTGTTTTTTTACAGGTAGGAGAAAGAATAGTTGATAGTATAAAGTAAATCTCCTGTAGCTTTAGTAAATATAGTGTAGTTTTAAAGTAAATATTGCAATCAAACTGTCTAGAATTTTCATGCAAATGAGGCCTAAGTGAATAATTTAAATTTTGGAAAATTAAGTATTTGAAATTAACTTTACATATGTATCTTTTCTATAAAGGTTATGGACATCATTATGTACTGCCTTGAAGGATCTTTAGTTAAAAAGAAGGGTCTTCAAGAATGTTTCCCAGCCATCTGCAGGTAAAGAAACCTTCAGTAGCATGCAAGATAAATAATTTCTTCTGTTTGTTTTAAGGAAATGCCATCAAATCATCATCATTTTTTAATTTAGTTTTTAAAGTTTATATATATATACATATACATATGTATATATATGTGTATATTTTTAAAGTTTATTTATTTATTTTGAGAGAGAGAGAGACAGAGCAGGGGGAGGGACAGAGAGAGAGAATCTCAAGCAGGCTCAGCATGGAGCCCACTATGGGACTCAAACTCACAAACCATGAGATCATGACCTGAGCCGAAATCAAGAGTTGGACGCTTAACTGACTGAGCCACCCAGGCATCCCTATTTATTTATTTTTGGGAGAGAGAGAGAGCACACAAGCAGGGGAGGGGCAGAGAGAGAATCCCAGGCAGGCTCCATGCTGTCAGCGTGGAGCCTGACATGGGGCTGGAACCCACGAACTGTGAGATCATGACCTGAGCCAAAATCAAGAGTCAGATGCTTAACTGACTGAGCTACCCCGGTGCCCCTCAAATAAATAATTTTTACTAACGAATTATTTTTGAAAAATTTTAGCAGGATGAGTTTGTAGTCTGATGCCTGCTTACATTCTGAAAACAAGGCAGCTTACAGTCAAAAACACAAATGCGATAGAACCACTATTTGAAATTGGGTCATGAAGAGATTTTCTCAAACCTTAAAAAAATGAGTAAGAGATAGCATCTATGGAATATGTGTGTGCTCTCACATTCATTACTCCAATTAACATTTCTATTAAGAAGAGAGTCTAGGAAGCCTCTGACTTAGGAGAGAAGGTACACTTTTCAGCCAAGGGAAAACTTTATGGCTCATTTTCACTGGTAAGTTTCTTTTTTTAATATAAAGATAGCAATTTCCTATGGTACTACTCAGTGTAGGTGTTTTTCCCTGGGAGAAAACTGGCCAAGAGCAGTAAAAACTTCTATAAACAATGTTGCATATGTTAAGCACAACCAATAATTTTAGATGTCTATAGCATTTAACTGTTATGAAATGAAAGTTTTTAAAATGTCAAATGTAGTCATGTTTATTTTTCCTTTAAAGTAGTTTTTGGTTCTTAAAATGTTTATAGCTTGGGGAACATTTTGTTAATTTTTTTTTTTTTTTTTTTTAACTCCAAGGGGTCAGTGGAAATAGTGCTTAAGTCTATTGAAAATCATGGTTTTTTGTAGAAAATAGAACAACCAGTTAGTCATCATTACATAATGTTTTTCCTTTTAAGACCAGTTTAGTGATTTCCTTACTTATTTTTTGCTTTTACTTTCCATTTTGCTTTCTCTGAGTGTACGGTAGCAAAAAGCTTTATTTTAGGCTGTAAGCTTAAATTTTTGCCTGAGAGTAGTGATGTTACATGATGCGTAGTTACTTCTTCTGTATCTCCTGGCATTTGAGCAAGTCTTTGCTGAATTAATTGTACTCCGTGAGTCTTCCAATATCTACAGTAGACTTTATATTGTAGTCTCGTCATTTTGCTGTTGCTGAGTCACAGCACCCAGAAATGAAACCAAGAACACCTACACGAAAAGATTATGCTGGAATATACATGTGTACAGATATGTATTTTCTTGTGGTACAGATTAGGCATGTTAGAACGCAGTAATTTTTTAACACCATGCCACATTAATTCTGGTTTGCGTTCCTTTTGTTAAAAATCGTATGTATAAAATCTTTTCACGCAGTTAATTGGTAAGAGTACATGTAGCTGTTATATTCCCAGTCACTCATTCTCTAAGGACATGCCTATGTGAAATGGACACTGGGGTGTCACTTTACAGATGTGATGATTATTGCAGAGCTGAATGTTAGCAAAGCCTTCCTTATGGCGTCCGTCACGGCGAAGTAAATAAGCGTCCTGAAGTTAACGTGACAAAATTGTTCGGTGTTTAAAGGGCCTGTCTTTGCCCTTGCTGGAATCCTGCCTGCCTCCCAAGTGGCACCCTCAGTTCCTTCAGTCGCCCTAGTTTACCGGAGTCCGCTTTTTTTGCTGGTATCTCATTGCCAAAGAGTAAGGGTTCTGCTGGATTGCTAAGGAGGCATGCTCAGTAGCAGGTTTTTCTGATTTGGCAGAAAGCAATTGTATTTTGTTTATTAATTTAATAACGTGTATTGCACACCTACTGTGTATCAAGTATAGCTAGGCCCTGGGGCTACCATGAGGAATGAGATGGTATCCTCACGGAGCCCACAGGGTCTAATAAGGTCAGTACTTATTAAGGTGAATAATTCCAGGGTGCTGTGTTATGTGCTAGAGTAGAATTACATACCAGAGAGAGGGTTGGGGATATGGAAGGCTTAGAAAGTTTCACAGATGAGAAAGCAGAATAATAATAACAACAACAATAATAACAATAATAATAATTAATAATAATAATAGAATCTGGGGAAGTTTCATAAAAGGGAAGGCAGACTAATAATGCTCTCCTTCTATTAAAGGAGAAAAATGTTTTGATAAAAGTGGCTGCCAAACAATTAGAAGGATTTGTCTCCCACAAGGGTTTAAGTTGGTGGGGGCAGAAGTGGTGATGGGTTCTGGGAGAGCTTCACAGAAGAGTTAGCGGGGTGAGCTTCACAGAAGGAACAGGAGTGTGCCATCGGGAATTGCAGAAAGAACCAGACCAGTAGATGTCTGGAGATACAAAAGTACAGCGAGAGTTTGGCAAATGCTGGGTGGTAGTGGCCGGAATGTAGGTTGAGGATGAAAGTCTAACATAGTGCCAGAGTCTAGGGCTTTGAATTCCATACAAAGGAATTTGGCCATTATTCTGTAAGTAATGGAGAATCAACAGAGTTTCAGTGAAAACATGTAGTTCTTTGGCCAGAATGTAGTTGATAAGACACAATCGTATGAAACTTCAGATTTATAACAAACAGTTGTTAGCTACCTGTTAAGAAATTATATTAGATATTACTACAGCTGTGAATATATAAGCCACATAGGCCCATTTATGTGAGAGTCAACCCATAAGCAAAGAAAGATGATTAACAATATAAGGTTGTGGATTATACTAAATGTTTGTTAGAATAGGCAATAAATTATGGAGGACTTCAGAGAACATTCAGCTCAGATGGGACCTCAGAAGTTTTACAGATGCCATGCTACCTATTGGCTGATTTGCACTAGGTTGATAAATGAACAAAAACAAAGATACCAACATATCAACAGAAGTTAAAATTATTTTATTGAGTAGCTGCCATGTCTATGCCATTGTACTCGGTGCCTTACGGCGCTTATGAGCCCTCTACTTATAAATGCCCTTCACTAAATATGAAACTGCAGTCAAAGTCAATGATGTGAATATCTGTGGTCCAGTCAGGTGGCATTTGTTTTTAAAATCTTTATATAATATTGTAGTCTTTTTTGTTGTTGTTGTTCATTTTTCTTCTTTCCTTTACCCGATTATAAAGACGCTATGGGTTTTAGCTTAGGCTAACTTCTGTAATGTTGCTATATACCAGCATTTAGTTGTTATGGCTGCTAGATCAAATCTTAAAAAGGTGTTAAAAAAAACTTCATTTAATGTTATTTTTAAGTGACATGTTTGTCAAAGCACCCAGGAGAATGCTCGTGATTTAGATATTCAGAGAATGTTAGTTTCCTATGGGTCTCTCTATCTTAACAATAATGTAAACACCAAAACGTATATAAGAAATTAGTTAATAAGGATTTGAAAGTATTTTATAGGCATAAAGAGTATACAGAATGGCATTATTTTCGTATATGTAAAAATTGGTTTACTTCTCAAAATATTAAATAATTTTTAATCCATATTACAAAGGTGAGTCTAACATCTAAAGTTAGGAGCTAATGTAGTATTCTGAAGTCATCAAATATTTAAAAATCGAAAGTACTTTGACTTGGGTTATACATAAAATTCAGTTTCCTGTGAGTACTGCAAGGAAGTAGCATCATCGAACGCTGAATAAGCCTGAGATTGGTTTTCTTGGCTTTTTGTTTTGTTTTTTAAACTTGACTGATATGCATCTGTGTTTTGAATTTTCAGTTCAGGATTTTAAAATTTTAATTAAAATTAACACTCTGACATTGAATTGGCAGTTTCTCTAAGATTTTCCTTATTGTTGGCAATTTGGCAGTTATTTCGCAGGTTGCATGTTACAATAAAATTTCCATTTTACTGTTGTCCTGAAAGTCTTGGGTTTTAGCTTAGGGTGGTCTCTGTATGTTGTTATATACCAAGAGTCAATCTTATTCGGGTTTGCTTATTGATTCATTCATTCATTCAGATTTATTAATGGTTATATAACTCCACATGCAATTTAATGAATGGTGAATTCATCTACTCAGTTATATTGTTAGCCGAATTTCTTTGCTCTCTGACATATTTATTCAAACCTATTTATTTAAAGTTCATTTATCTTGCGAGAGGGTGCCACGCGTGCATGCGGATGGGGGAAGGGGCAGAGAGAGAGAGAGAGAGAATCCCACGCAGCCTCTGCACACACTGTAAGCTCGGAGCCCAATGCGGAGCCCATCCCACCAACTGTGAGATGGTGACCTGAGCCGAAATCAAGAGTGGGGCACTCAAGCTACTGAGCCACCCCTGCGCCCCTATTCAAAACATATTTAAGATTTAAGTTACAACTTGTAAATTCACTGAAAGAAAGAAGGAGTGATACAAAAAGTTTGATTTTCCTAATTTTGTTTAAATAATAGCTTTTCTGTTAACTGTTAAAAGTTTTTTCAATATCGTCTGCTTGAAAGTAGAAATGCATTAGAACACACGCCAGCAAAATTTGATAGACACTCCTCCTTATCACTGACCGAAAAAGCCCATTGCTGATTTTATTAAAACATGAGGTTACAGCAAGGTATAAAAGCATAATTTGCTAAGGGTAAGCCCTAAATTTGAATGTAAGCTTAGTAGCTAGTGTGCAAAGAGGGGCAGACCACCCATCCCTAAGTGTTCGTCTGATAGAACACTTATTCAAAACAAGCATGACTCTAAGCTTGAGATCAGGATGCAACTGAGAGTCGTCATATAAAAGACATAAAACATATATGCAGTTTATAGACCCTGCAGTTTTGGAGATTTCGTGACTCTCGAGAATGTGTTAGAAGGACGCTCACACAACTAAATATTAAACAAAGTATGATCAGTGCTCATTAGTTGAGAGAACTAGGGGCGCCTAGTTGGTTGAGCATCCGACTTTGGCTCAGGTCATGATCTCACAGCTCGTGAGTTCTAGCCCTACGTCAGGCCCTGTGCTGACAGCTCGGAGCCTGGAGCCTGCTTCAGATTCTGTGCCTCCCTCTCTCTCTGCCCCAACCCACTCGCATTCTGTCTCTGTCTCTCTCAAAAATAAATAAAAACATTAAAAAAAAAAAAAAAAAAGATGAGTTGAGAGAACTAAGGACCCAGCTGAGAAGGTGAAATGTGAAAACCAGCATGGAGTACGCACTCCCAGTCAGGCCCTGGGGGGAGTAATGATCTCTAAGTGTGGTTCCTAGACTGTCTTCAAGAGAATTATCTGATTTCTAGGATCCACCTGAGAGACACTACCTCAGCCTGGTGCGAAGCCTGGGAAGCTATACTGAGCAGCCTGGTGATTGTTAAATACACTCACGTTTGAAAATGAGTACTCTAATAATCCACATTGAGAAACACAAAACCTGAGTCCTTGTTCTTGATGACTATGTTCTGTTATACAAAACCGTGGACCCTTGAATGTTTATTGGTTTGTATATCGAATAAACTCAGAGGAACTCCAAGGAAGCACCTGAAGACATTCCTTCACTTCCTCGGTTCTAGTCATGCACCATTAGTTTTCAGAGTTGCCCTTAGACTGTATCACACAGTGCCTGCCAAAGACGTTAACTTCCCACTGGTCATTGATTGGCTTTTATCTAAAACTCATTTGGAAAAAAAAAAAAAAAAACAAAAAACAGAAAACTTAGGAGCTAGTTTAAAAAACACATAGTCCATCAAAACGCGTGTTCCATTTATTCCTCTACATGTTCTAATTTATATGCCAAGAGTAAATTAAACTGTCAGAGAGCTGCCTTGTTCGGACCGCATGTCTGGTCTCCTTGGCAGTTCTGTGCCCAAGTTCCTCTTCAGCGTCATGGCTGCAGTCACGTTGAAGAATCTTCCAAGAGGGTGTCATATGAAGATCGCCGGTGCATTGATTGTAGGGATCAATGCTGATGTCCCCAGCACTTTGCTTACTGTCCCTTCTGTGAAGACTCAGGACATTTCTTTTAAACTTGGATAACAAGCACTTTTTGTTCGTTTTGTCCTAAGGACCCAGTATGTGTATTGTTTTTTGTGTCTGTTCTTTCTTCTACATAACCAGGGTTAATTTTGCTTTGGCCCTTAGGTAGCTCAAAGCCAGATCTTTGCCTGATTTTCAGTAAGTCATGAAAGTGACTTACGTCACCCATATTATATCTTTCCTCGTCGTCACACCTCAGATGGCTTTCTTTTCTGCCTTTTTACTGGATTATGGTGTTCCATATAAGCTTCCCTAAGTCCTTTGTGTAGTATGTGACTATATATGTATGTATGTGTATATGTGAAATGGACACATATCTTAAATTTTACTTCAAAAGCCATGGAAACAAAAATAATTGTATGCATAATACCAGTGATGATTATCTTCTAAACATTTTGTAAAAAGTCTTTCTATTAACTGCAATATCCTAGATCTTCATGGAGTAGTTTATGTATCTGTAGATACTCTCCTATATTATTTAGTGAAAGATCCAAAAATCGCATTATTTTAACTGCTGTATAAACTTTATAGTCATAGATTTAAATATTTCCTAATAATTCACATTTTGGTTCCAGGGATGTTATTAATAATATAGAAGCATCCATTAATAATAGAAGAAAATTACTTAAATTTCACTGCCCTTGAGAGACTGTAGCACACACATCCTTCAAAGAACCATTACACAAAATAGTTCGGTTGCCAGATTTTTCATCACTGTAACAAATAAGGCTATATTATTATATAGGAAATACACTGCATTCTTTTTAGAACACAGATACATTATCAGTAAGATTCTTGAAACAGTGAATTACTTTTATATTTATGAATGAGCCGAATCAGAGGTACAGTCAGGTAACTTATTTAAGAAATGAATTCCTCCAGATTCTCGCCTGTCTCACTCGCCTTTGCTTCGCCATCATCAGGCTCCTACATGAGGCCTCATCCGGCCCTCTGGATAATTGTTGTTAGAGGCAGAAGTCCAGAGGGTTCTGAGTAATTTATGTTTAATTGCCTGGACTAGAAAAAATACAGCATCCTTAGTTAAAAATGCCCTAGACGCTAAGAAAGTAGAACCGACTTTTTTCAAGGAGTGGAGGATATGCATCACTGAAGTTTCTTCAGAATTTCCTTTTTAAAATGTAGTTACCAACTGCTGTGTTGCTGAACTTGAATATCCTTGTGAAGTCCCTCATACAACAGACCATCAGCAACACTGAGCATGCCATGTTTGATTCAGTTTGATTAATCAACCTCTGTTGGTCACCGTATAAACACTGACTCATTCTCCATGGCTATATTTGATACAGTAACCTAAAAAATCAAAGTGCAGAAATGCACAGGTGTTCCTGAACTAAGAGAAAAACAGTATACCACACATACATGCGACATGTACCTGTTCTAAAGTGAATACAGGTGTGTTATTCATTTTGTAAAAATATTCTTTTGCTAGTCTCAGAATAAAAAAAATTAAGCTCTTGGAAGCTACTGCCTATCAAAGCTCCATTAGAAAAGAAAAGAAAATACCTCCGGAAATATAACGTAATTATAATGTGATGTTTAAATTTAAGACTGTTATGTTCTTGTGTACCAATAGTGACAAAATGCATAGCACACAAAGGATTAGGGATTTAATAATGAAATTGTGAGTTGATGAGAAAATATGATTATATTTGGAGATATAAAAAGTTCCAGGATTTTTTCATAGCAAAAATTACATACATATGCCTCTAAATGCAATTTTTAGTCACTTACAACTCCTCAGTTAGGCACATTATAAGTAGCTTGGAGGGGCTTTTGTATCTACTTCCTTTAGAGTGCCCTTAGCAAAAAGTAACCAAAAGCCGTAGGCCCCAGAATTCCCGGATAGATCCTTATTTCATGCATTTTTATTTTAAGTTGAAGCAATCGATTTGAAATATAACTAAGAGTGATTGAACTTTTATGCTTTTGAAAGACTTGTCAAATAAATTCACAGATTCAAAAGAAATCTTTTGTTGGGCTCTGTCCCAATTTTTGGTTCAGAAAGTATGAACTCTTGACATAGGCACTCGATAGCGGAGTGTGGATAATGATACCAGCTCTGCCACTTAATATGTTGAGTCCTTAATTTCCACAAAATAAACGACACCTGTCATTTCACCTAAGCAGTGGCCTGGCTGCATTATTTTCATAGAATGACAAGTTGTAGAATGGTGAACCTGAAAAGGAACTTATGTCACACATTATGTACTCCTGTCCTTCATTTTACAAACGGACAAATGTATGACTTTTTATGCTGACAGTGAGACGAAAATAAAGCCCAGCTCTGCTCAACAGATCCCACACCTGCTCTGTGTCCTGCAGAGGAGAGAGTCCACGGGCGTGCACACATCAGGCGACACACAGAGTTGGGCCATCTTATCAGAGGGCGACATGGCTCCTGTTGTGTTCCAGGCGCTGGTCTCTTCCTGCCTCACTCTCATTCCATCCTCTTTCCCCATCTTGGACTGTGCTGTCTGGAGAACCCTGCTGTCACTGTGTCTTCTCTTCCCTCTGGCACCTTGTCGTCAGCCTGGACGCAGGCTCTGTTATCTCCCATTGAACAATCCTCCCTTCCTTCCATGTATCACCTGTCTGCTGCCTGGTCTCTCTTCTCTCCTCTGCCAGGAAAAGGAGTCTGTACTCTATTTGGTCACCTCTCGCGCCCTCTTGGCCCACTCTGATCTGATATTTGCCCCCACTATTTTGCTTACCTCTCTCTCTATCCCTCTGGTTAAACTTTTTTGATTGTCCAATGTTTTTTAATCTTCAGGAACTCTCAAACTTTTTGGTCTCAGAACTCCTTAAAAAGTAAAGACCCAAAAGAGTTATTTGAAATACTGAATGCAGTTCGTGTTGATATAACAACATATTTTTATGAAAAATAACTACTTTGCAAAACAAACCAAAACAAAAACCCTGAAAAAGTAGCATTGCTTAACATTTTTATAGATTTCTTTCATGTCTGGCTTAATAGGAGACAGGTGGATTTTCACATCTCTGCCCGTCTTTAATCTGTTGCCATATGTTGTTTTAAATGAAGTACGTGGTGAAAAATCTGGCCTCACAGAGACATAGAGTTGAAAACAGGAGGAACATTTCAATAGCATTTTAAGATGATTTTGCATCTTCTTTAGCAGGTCACTAAAACTCAACATGTAGTCATTTTTAAAGGTTAGCTGCAATGTAGACTCTGTAATCATAACAAACTTTTCATATTGTGATATTTAATCCGTTGGTATATCTTTGAGAGGGTCTTTCCCCTCTGGGTGACTTTATAACATTACGCATCTGCCTTTGGAAAACATTGGTAGCTGAATTTGGGGGATTGTCCATATATTGTTACATTGCAGCCCACATTATCAAAACACTTGGCTAATATTACCGTTGATCTCATCAAAAAGTCAGTGAGAATCGGGAAGTTAGAACTCTAATTTTTACCTGCGAGCATCAGTTTTATCATTGACAGCAAATTCTGTCGGTGGTTTTTCTGGACAGGAATAAAGTAGTTCATTTTCGAGAAAATGTCTGCCGAATGCTCAAGTCCAAATATGCACAGCGTGTCTCTGGGTCGTACGTTCAAGCACGAATGGTGTCGTGTGAAGAACAGCTGGTTTGTAGCTTTTGCACCTCAGCCCTGCCAGCGTTCTTTCCTGACACGACCGTCAGGCTTCAGCGTATGCCAGAAGTGCTTTCTGCACGCTCGCCATTGGATCACACTGCATATTCAGTTCAACACTGAACTCGTTTAGTTCTCCTTACTGCCAGCGCGTGGCTGCGGGAACGTAACAACGGCCGGTAGAGTTTGGTGCCGCGGCCTTGACTCAGGCCGCCGTGCCAGCAGCTTTACTTTTCACTGCTTTTACATCATCAGAGCAGCGTCAACGCAATGAACAGGTCAAGTGACATCTCAGTATCTTCCAGAAGTAGTTTTGCTCTCGCAAACTTCCTGCCAGGAGCGCGAGGCCCCCATCCGCAGATCCCCCTTTGAGAACCGCTGATTTAGCAAACTAGCCTTTTGTTGGACCGAAGCGTGAAACTTACTTCTTCTTAATTAAAACTCTCATACGTACTTTGAGCACCCCTTATATCCCAGAGATAGAAAGGTTACGTCATAACCTTTCCTGGGACCCAGCGCCTGGGGAGGAGGTGGGCTAGACTTGAGAAAGACCAGGGATTAGCTTCTCTGAGGCTCCATACAAATCCTAAAATCGATTCTACGTGCTTGCTTGCTTGCTTGCTTACTTACTTAATTTATTTATTTATTAGGATTTTTATTTATTTTTTTATTTAAATATGAAATTTATTGTCAAATTTTTTGTTTCCATACAATACCCAGTGCTCATCCCAACAGGTGCCCTCCTCAATACCCATCACCCACCCTCCCCTTCCTCCCACCCCCCTTCAACCCTCAGTTTGTTGTCAGTTTTTAAGAGTCTCTTATGTTCGACTTACTTTAAAGGATGCTTTACTTTCCTGCTTTCCTCACTCTGCCCACAGCGCAGTGCTGCTCTTAGAAGAGGGCCTCCTTGGGGCGCCTCGGTGGCTTAGACAGTTGAGCGTCCAATTTCAGCGCAGGTCATGATCTCATGGTTCATGAGTTCGAGCCCTGGATCTGGCTCTATGCTGACAGCTCAGAGCCCGGAGCCTGCTTCAGATTCTGTGTCTCTCTTTCTCTCTGCTCCTCCCCTGCTCATGCTGTGTCTCTGTCTCTCTCTCTCTCTCAGAAATAAATAAACATTAAAAATTTTTTTAAAAAGAAGAAGAGGGCCTCCTTAAAGAGCCCTGGACATGGGGTGCAACTCAGAGCACTGTGATATATACTACCTGGCGGCAAAACTCCCCACCAGTTAGGACTCACGTTACAGGTGATATTATATTAAATGGGTTAGACCTGCATTTCTTGAAATCGCAGTCTCAAATTCAGCGTGCTGATAGCACCTCAGTCTTTTTTCTCTTCCTTGAATAGCGCCACGCTTACTTCTTGGAACTTCTGTTCCCGCTGCTCCCTCTGGCGGAACACTCCTCGTTCAGATCTTGATGTGGCCTCTTTGGTCTCATCATTCAGGTCCACTCCCCCGCCCTCCCCGTCTCACACACCCTCCTCACCATCGCCATTTTATCTCATAGAGTTTATATCATCTGAAGTCACCTTGTTCATATTGACGCTTAGTCGCTAGGTGTGTGAGAACAGGGGCCTTTTCTGGTTGCTTTCCTGTTGTGTTCCCAGCAACCCTAGCCATTGGGGGAACGCACTCCAAGACTCTGAGCCTGCAGGGAGGCTTCAGAGGATCGCCCCTGGGACAGGGGGGTAGTGCAGGCACGCCCAGACCTCTCCACCCTCTTGCCTCAGAGGATCCATCCCTGGGATAGAGCGAGGGCAGGCACACCCGGGCCTCTCCTTCACCCCCTCTCACCTCTCCCATTGCAGCCTCACCTTCTCAATTTCTTTCCTGCCTCTTCCCAGTCCTAAATCTTGCCTCATCCTGTTGATTTCAAAGTTACCCTGTAGTCTCTTCTTAGCAGCCTAAGTGCTTATTAAGTGTTTAGCTTGCTTTTGTTTCATCGAAACCAAATTCTCAAAGTACAGAATATATATGAAATCTTAAGATCTATATTCTGTATACACAAACACACACACACACACAAACACACACACACACACACCTATATATATATGTGAGCGAGAGAATGAGAGCAAGCCTACTTTTTCAAAGATAGACACTATGTCAACAATTCTCAACCCTTTTTAAGGTCTCAGGACCCCTTTATACTTACAAATTATTGAGAACCCCCCAAAATTTTTGTTTATGTGGATTATACCTGTCAATATTTGGCATGTTAGAAATTAAAATTAAGAAATTTAAAAGTAACCCATTAAATGTTGATGCAAATAACATTTTAATGAAAAATTATATTTTCCAAGACACAGCAAATTAGAAGAATGGTATTGTTTTGTTTTTTCCAATCTACCATTAATAGAAGCCTGCCATATTCTCCTATCTGCTTCTGCCTGTGATAGTTCACATCCTGTAGCATTTGGAAAAGCCAACTATACACTCGTGAAAAAATGAGAGTGAAAAGGGAAAATAGCATCTTAGTGTTCCTGTGAAAGCAGGTCCAAAGCAGAACGTGCTTTAAGAACGGCCACTCTAAGAGTGGCTGTGGGCTGCCTTCAGTGGCAGATGGGTTCTAGATTGTGGGGGCCCCTGCCTCTGCCACACCCAACTGGACAGCCTCGGGCATGTCTGTGGGCTTCAGTTTCCTCCTCTATAAAATGAGAGGCTTCCTAATAACCTGAGGCAAGATACAACTCAAAAATGTTAAAAATTGTTCCTCATTACTGACTTATTAATATATGATTACCAGTCATTCTATCTCATGATAAAGTTCTGAAACATGTTATGTCATATGCTCCTCATATAGGAATGCTACAGCTGCTTTAATGCCTTCCCTAAAATTCTTAGAAGTAATTATCAAATCTGAACCTACACTAGATTATTTAATGAACAAAAGACTCAACTAATATGAAAAGTAAGTTAAATATTTTAAAAAGAAGAAACAAGGAATTCCTGTTTTATTATGATATTTGTGTTAGCCTGATAAAGTTTTGTGGAAAAAGCCACTTAGGTAGAAGTCAGAGCATAGGTTTCACATAGTATCACCATTGCGCTTTTAACAGCATATTATTTATGGTACTTCTAGACAATGAAACATTCAGCGCTAAAAAGAAATGAACTGTCAAGCCATTAAAGATATGAAGGAACTTTAAATGCTAATTACTAAGTGAAAGGAGCCAATCTGAAAAGGCTACATACTGGGTGATTCCAACTATTTGACATTCTGAAAAAGAAAGCTGTGGAGTCAATAAAAAGATCAGTGGTTACCAAGGGTTAGTGGGAAAGAGAGGATGAATGGGCAGAGCACAGAGGATTTCTAGGGCAGAGAACCTACTCTGTGTGGTACTGTAATGGTGGATATATCATTATACATTTGTCCAAACCCCTAGAATGTACGATACCAAGAGTGAATCCTAATGTAAACTCTAGACTCTGGCTGATGATAATGTGTCAATGGAAGTTCATTAGTTGTAAAAAAAAAAAAAAAAAAAAAAAGTACTACTCTTGGAAGGTAGATGTTGATAATGAGGGAGTCTGTGGGGGGCCAGGAGTATATGGGAAAACTCTGTGCATTTTCTGCTCAGTTTTACTGTGAAACTAAAACTGCTCTGAAAAGTAAAGTCCACTTCTTTTAAAAGCATATAATTATTCATTATAAAAAATCAAGAAATCAATATGAACTTAAGTGATGTGTAATGTTGAGCCTTCAGTATTTATTTTTGGTGACAGCGTATCATTCTCAATCATTCAGTGATGAGAAATTTTAATTAGTCACTCTGATATGGCTTATACCGTCTAATTATTTTAAATAACACTAGATGGTGTTTATTTTTAGGATTGAAAATTAATATGAAAAGAAAATATTTTAATTGACTGGGTTTTGCCATGTAAATGATAAATCTCAGTACCCAATTCCAAAATTAGAAAAAAGGAATCACTGAAGAAATAGGACTCAGTAGGGGTGCCTGGGTGGCTCGGTCGGTTCATCTGCCTCTTGATTTCGGCTCGGCTAAGGTCAAGATCTCCTGGTTTGTGGGTTCAAGCCCTGCATTGGGCTCTGTGCTGTCAGTGCTATCTGCCGATAGCACAGAGCCTGCTTGGGATTCTGTCTCCTTCTCCTTCTGCCCTTCCCTGCTTGCTCTCTCTCTCTCTCTCTCTCTCTCTCTCTCTTAAATAAAAATAAACTTAAAAAAAATAGGGGTCACTAAATGGAGTTCAGTTGATTTAACAAAGGAAAATATTTTTTAAGCAATTGTGTGGCTTTTCGCGATTAAAATTTTCTGAAAGCATTTTAGAATTTGTTCACTTATTCAGCAGACATTTAATGTGTGCCTGCTCTGTATACGGGGCTGTGCCGAGTCAGTGCGGGCTGCCCGGCTACATCTGGTCAGTCAGGCACTGCACTGTCGCTGCTTCAAAAGCCCTGAAGTTGGCTTGGCAGAGGCAGGATGGTGAAGCAGAGAAATGTCACGGTGCTACGGTAAGAGGGCGCCTGGGACACATAGAAGAGTTCCAGGTGGTATGACACAGAGGAGGGACCAGGTAGTAGTGTAGTTGGAAAAAGGAGAGTTGGTGATGCCTCAGCCGAGTTTACAAAGATGAGTAGATGTTTATCAGGGAGACCAATCCTTCTGACTCCAAAATCTGAGCTACTTCCACATGCAGAATTGGTGGTCATTGAATGAAATCTTACGTTAAATGTGATGGTGAATCTCTGACTGATGAGTCAGGGCTCACTTTGCAGAAATTACGGTGTGCATTCTTCTGCGTTACATGTTTCATTGCCAAGAATGAAGAAGTTTTCAAACAATCTGTGCATAGACCAGAGCAAATATTTAACGGCGTGAATACTTGGATTTCTTAGTACATATTAGAGACTCGTAGTAGTAAGGAGGAAACTGTAAAGGGCTCAGGATATAAATTACTCTAATTTACTGTAAATGGAAAAATCGTCTGCATTTTAGGAGTATTGACATTGAATTCTTTTTATTTAAATCTTTTTTTAATGTTTTACTTATTTTTGAGAGAGAGAGAGACAGAGAGAGAGAGACAGAGTACGAGCAGGGGAGGGGCAGAGAGAGAGGAAGACACAGAATCCGAAGCAGGCTCCAGGCTCTGAGCTGTCAGCAAAGAGCCTGACGCAGGGCTCAAACTCGTGGACCGTGAGATCATGACCTGAGTTGAATTTGGATGCTTAACCGACTGAGCCACCCAGGAGCCCCTTGAAATTTAAAATGTTTTTGGGGTGCCTGGGTGTCTCAGGCAGTTAAGCGTCTGACTCTTGATTCACCTCAGGTCATGATCTCACAGTTCATGGGATCGAGCACCATGTTGAGCTCTGTACTGACAGCACAGAGCATGCTTGAGATTCTTCCTCTCTCTGCTCCTCCCCTGCTCACACACACTCTCGCCAAGTAAATAAATAAGCATGAAAAAATAAAATGTTTTTGTGGTTTTGCTGGATTTAACTGATTATCTCTAAGCTGACTTTTGTTGGGAAAAGTATGATCTTCTATAGAAAATGTACTTTATGTTAAAACACTTTTAGTTGCTCATGTCCTCTAAATGTAATTATTGTTTACCAACAGTTGTTTCCATTAAAAGATACCAGAACTGTGGCACATCATACTGCCGTTAAAAAGATTGAGGTCAATCCATTTCTACTGATATAGAAAGGTATCGGTAGAAGAGAAACTAGCAAAGTTTCGGAAGAGTAGGTAAAATAAAAGCATTTTTTGAAGAAGAAAACTATATGTAAGGATCAATATGCACGCACGTACACGTACAATACATATGAAAAGGAAAAAAAAAATCCTGGGAAAAGCATTTCCCTTGAGTGCCTGGGGTGCTGGAGGAGATTGGTGGTCAAGGGTAACTTTCCTTCCTTAACTGTTTATTTGTCTATATTCTCTGGGTTTCTTTTTTACAATGAGTGTGTATTTCTTTAAATTTGTTATATATTAGAAAATTCAAATAAAAATAATAATAATCATTGGGAAAACATTAAAGCTATAACAGATACACACACACAAAAAAAAAAACAAGGTAAAATAAGTAGTTTTGAACTGAATGAGGAAAAAAATCTAGACAGAAGAATGAAAAGTCTATATTTTCAGAGCCAGTTTACGTTTTCTTAAACTTTGTTATTATGTAGACAGACTGATTGATCCTCTTTTCAAGTGAAAAGCTGAATCAGCTCTATTCACCCTAAATGGCACTTAGAATCCAGTAAGGAGATGAACACTGTCTACTTTAGAACAGTGCATGAGCTCATTTTTCTAAAAAACTCCTCTAAACCTGTGGTTTGTTCTTATCCCATATGGTGATAACAATAATGGAATGTAAAACAGCTTCTGTCCTAACTTCCAGGAAAATTCTTAAATTGGTTACCATTTTGTAGTCCTCTTTTTACAATAAATAATTATAGATGTTACTCGTATGCTCGGGTGAATAGAAGTCCCCGTAAAACCATTTTAGTCCACTTCCCTGCTCCTAAGAAAAACTCCCCAACAGATGGCTGTCTTTCAGTATTAAAATTCTTCGTAGAACAAACCTCTGCCACTTCTGGGGAGTATTCCATTCCACTGTATCACAGGAAGAATATTTAATTTTCAGACTGTTTGAAATGATATAAAGAGTTTCAAACCAAAACCCCTGTTGTTTGTATTAGCAACTTGGAGCTGAAGCTCAAATAATTTGCAGTTGTTATCAGGTTATATTTGCCAATCACAAATATTTAAGAAATAAATATAAAATTGGGGGGGGGCATTCTTTCCCTTATTTATTAGCATCTTACCAGTCAGAACTGATTTGCCCTAAGGAAAATAGCACATTAGCTACATCTGATTTATTCTTCCTGTGGTATATATTCAGAGGTACAGAAGATGGTGGTGATGGTGATGCTGGTGATGCTGGTGATGGTGATGATGATGAAAGCTACTAAAGTGTGCATGTACTTACCATAGTAGGGTTTATTGTGTGCCAGGTACTGTTCTCAGTACTTGGCATGTATTAGCTCATTTAAGCCTCACAACAACCATGAGGTACTAGTGTTGAGGTACTAGGTACTAGTGTTGTTCCCATTGTCACATAAGGGAACCACAGCATAGGCAAATTAAGTGACTTGCCCAAGGTTCACACCAATTATTAAGTGGCAGAGCCAGGTGAGAAGAACTCTTTCCCAGCCATCATACAATGCACTCTTAACATGCATGGCATTTTCCTTGCAGAAATTCTGCTCCCTATACAACCTAGGAAGTATTTCCAGTTCTCCTCTTAGCATTCTGGCTACAGTGTGTCCATAGCAAGTTCTTCCAGAAGGAAAGTAATTCACCTGTTAAATATTTAACAGTGTTATTCAGGAAATATCTATAGACCACTTACAGTTTACAAGAGGCTGAATGGGAGATCGTGACTCTCAAATAGAATTCACCAGTATCCGTCACCATCTCAGAATGAGGAATTTTTCCATTTTGCCTTTTGAACTGGTGCCCTCCACAAGAATGACGCACTTCTAGAAAACATCTCCTTACCCTCCACCGCTCACATCCCCCAAAACTAACACAGATCCCCTTGAACTGGTGCCTTTGCCAAACCACTTTTCACATCTGTAAATCTTTCAAAAACATGAGCAGCATGGAGACCTGGAGTTCTGGGGTCAGTGTGGGAACACGTTCTATAAAGTACCTTCTGATTTACGGAGCGTCCCCACCCCACCCCCGATTACAGCGATGTATCTGTGAAGACTGTCAGACAATGCTCTGAAAACCTGCTCTTCCTCTTCCCAGCTCTCACATGGTGGTCCTCAGAAGAGCTCTTTGGCATCTCATACTGGCCAGCAAGGGGACTGGGGCAGATGTCTGTGGGTAGTGTGACCTGTGCATTGATTGCTTCACCAAGAAGGCTTACCTTACCTGTTCTTTCCCGCAGAAGAGCTTTGCCTGTGTTTAGGCCTCCAATCTTCTTCTTCTTTTTCAATTTTATTTTTTAAGTTTACATATTTATTTTGAGAGAGAGAGAAAGAGAGCACACGAGTGTGGGAGGGGCAGAGAAAGAAAGAGAGAGAGAGTCCCAAGCAGGCTCTGTGCTGTCAGTGCAGAGCCCAATGCGAGGCTGGATCCCACAAACTGTCAGATCGTGACCTGAGCCTAAATCAAGAGTCGGACCCTTAACCGACTGGGCCACCCAGACACCCTTAGGGCTCTAATCTTCTTCGTGGGTTATTGGGAATACTTCATGGATATTGAAGAATTCACTCCTCGTCTGCTATGTATAGGGATACACGTTGTTGATTAGCTTTTAAATAATTTTTGTTTACATTAATAAAGAAACCTCCATGCAAATCCAGCAGAGTGTAACTGAATGACTCTCTAAAAAGTTATTTCATGCAAATTAAAACAAAAATGTGATACCATTTTTTTCCTTGTGTTGGTAAAAAAGAAAATTTGGTAATACCAAGTGGGGGGTACTCTCTTACTTTTACAGGGAATTGAAGGTAAATTGACATTGCCTATCAAATGTAAAATGTGTGTATGCTTTAATCCAGAGTCTTGCTTTGAGGATTCTGTCCTACAAAAACATTCACTTATATATACAAGGATCCACATACAGTACAACTTAACTGTCAGAAAGGGAATAGTTAAATAATGGAATATACGTACAGAGGAATAAAATGCAGGAATGAATAAGAACGATGTGGGAGCCCGTATACTGACATAGGAGGGGGGTGGTTCCATGAAGTGTTGAGAGAAGAAAAGAAAGTTGCAGAATAGGATGGGTAATACGGTATCATTTCTGTAAACAAAACTAGAAAAAACTCTCAGAAGATGCACCAAATCGTTAATAGTAGTCAACCGTTGGCGAGGAAAGGGGTTACCATGAGAGTGAGGACTGACTTTTTATTATATACATAATGGTGGTGTTTGAGTTTTTATTTTATTTATTTTTTTATTATTTTTAAATGTCTATTTACTTTTAAGAGAGAGACAGTGTGCAAGTGGGGGAGGGGCAGAGAGAGAGGGAAACACAGAATCTGAAGCAGGCTCCAGGCTCTGAGCTCTCAGCACAGAGCCCGACGCAGGGCTCGAACTCACAAGTCGTGAGATCATGACCTGAGCCGAAATTGGACATTTAACTAACTGACTGAGGCACGCAGGCACCCCTGAGTTTTTTTACAAGTACCTATTACCTTAATATCTTTTTTTTTTAATTTTTAAAAAAAAATTTTTTTTTTTTAACGTTTATTTATTTTTGAGACAGAGAGAGACAGAGCATGAACGGGGGAGGGTCAGAGAGAGGGAGACACAGAATCTGAAACGGGCTCCAGGCTCTGAGCTGTTAGCACAGAGCCTGACGCGGGGCTCGAACTCACGGACCGCGAGATCGTGACCTGAGCCGAAGTCGGCCGCTTAACCGACTGAGCCACCCAGGCGCCCCCCCTTAATACCTTTTCAACAAAAAGAGTCAAAAGTTTGTGAATGGTTTTAAATCAACATCAAGAATTTCTAAAAGCCATTCAATAGTCCTAATACCTCATTTACTTATGAAAATACATGTGTCAGGTATTTGGGGCAGTGCCAGATATAATTGTAAATAGTTATAAATTGTAAATAATCGTATTCATTCCATACATTCTGTTCTGCACACCCTTAGCATTTAGATGGTTTCACGTTAAGTTGGGGATTAATTTTGGATTTTTGAAGAGTGTTTCTTATTTTTTAATGCTCAAGGATATGAAAGTAGTAACAACAACCTGAGACTATTGCAGGTTACCAAAGTCATAGTGAAGAAAGAGACTCTACCGGTTTCTGTTTTCCTCCCAAATCATATTTTTGCTAAGAGTTGATGTTTCCTTTTCCTGTGTGTTTCCAAATTGACTTTTAAATTTCACATCAGTTTTCTCTTATTTGAAGGCCACTTTTAATAAAGATAAAAAGATCACCAATTCAAAGGAGACTATAAATAGAGAGTACCGAAGCTCTTTCAAGACTCAGGCACTGGGTGCTTGGCACGCTCACAAGCAAAGTGATTTGCTCCAGGATCCTGCACTCAATTCACGTGTGTGTTTCACACTGTAAACCGCTCCGTTGTGGAGTGGATGTCACCCCGTTGTGACTTAGTCCTGAAGAGTCGAAGTCATAGATAGGGCTTTGGAGAAATAAGGTAACCTATTGCAGTGTTTACTAATGACTGATAAGTTATTTCTGTTAATTCTGTTTTGTGTGTGTGACAGTACCGTGTTCATTGACATTTTTGTGTGGCAGATTCTTAGCATAATCTTTATTTCCGTAACAACATTTATACCAAAAATACATACTTTCGTGTATACATCGTTACTTAGACTATATTTGCCTTCTTGAGTTTCAGCCTAGGTAGTCTTTTCTGGTTCCCTAAGGTAGAATTAAATAGTTTCCACTATGCAGCTGTTGGTCGCATGCTGATATATCCAGGTTACGGGGGGCCTTTTCAGATAATTCCATGTAAATCTGCAGTTGTTTGTCTCAATTAAAAATAGATTTTTAGAGTGATCATAGGGCTGTTCTCTGTTTCTTGACTTCTGCCTAACTTTTTTGGACAGTTTTTATTTCCTTTGTTTCTTTACCTCATTATTTTAGACCCTATAAAATACTGGTCTTAAAAACCAGTATGTTTAGCACACTTTATACACTAGTCCCCAAAGGATAGGCATAGTGTTTGAACTTCTTACTGCATGACTTTTTACTGTTTGTTTGGACCACATTTATGTATTCATACATTCAACAAAAGATAAAGAAAAAAATAGGATGTTAGACTACACGGTAATGGAGGAAAGGCTGCTGTCTTCCACAAGATGCCCCATGAAGCTCTCCTTTGTCAAGATCATCTTGGAACAGAGACATAAACAAAGTGACTGTATGATCTGAGCCATGGAGACATCAGGCAGATGAGATTTTCAAGCAGAGGGAGCAGCAAGTGTTCAAGCTCCAAAGTGGAAACACTCTTGGCATATTCGAGAAAGTACAAGGAGATCAGTATAGTTAGAGCAGAGTGAGCAAGGGGAGAGCAGATGACGTCTGAGAGGTGGGACCACATCATGTAGCGTCTTGAGGGATGGTTGTGAACATAAGACATGTGACTTGATTTATGGTTGAAGAGGATGTCCCCGGGCGCATGTGGGCACTGATGAAAGTGTGGATATCAGGAACTAAACTTCTGGGATGGTAACCAGCCCAACCCCAGCAAGAAATACATTTTGTGACATTACCGAATTCTAGTTTATTCTTTTTTCACATGCTTGGGTGGTAATGGATTCTCTAACTTAGCCGAGTTTCTTTGTGATGGGCCAAGCAACAGAGATCACTGTTTTAATTTGAATATAATGAAGGGACTCTCGCCAGGTTGTGACCCAAGAAAGCTGCCCAAGTGACATGGTATCAGTGCAGGGAACTGGAGACTGAGATCCCATTTCACAAGACGCCACACACACGAGTCCTTATTCTAAGAACACCCCCCTTCCAAATTTTGGAGGAATTTAAGACTTTCACGTAGGATCAGGTCAAGGCTGGGATAATTTTAAAAACTGTAGTGGATCCTCCTCTTCAATCCAGTGATACCTTTGTGGGTAGGGGTAAATAAGGCCTATCTCACTATCCTTGATCTTGACAGCCCCTCAATAGAAAACTGGTTCTAGGAGAGTAGTAGTCTAGGGGTATGGTGGATTCTGGAAACCCTCGGCAGAGATAGGCCTACTGCAGCAGCCAGTCCCTAGAGTAGACACTTATGAAGTGACTGCATGTATTTCTTCTTTTAAAAGAGACGCTGTATAAAATTTAACAAGAAATCCAGAGATAAAAACGTGCCATTAGACCTTCACTGTCTAGAACTGTTATATCATTTAGAAGTATTGCTCTAGCAGTAAATTGCAGAGAATGAAAATGCAGACCTGTAACATATAGCCCTTTCCAGGCAAACTAAAGCTTTCATACCAGGAGTAGATTTTGACCTTTTTTTTCCTTCCATAAATTGTGGTGTTTATAGATGGTACAGAAACATGAAGTTGATATCCAGAGCACTGAAGATGACCAATGTAACAAAAACTTTTAAGATTCTAGTTTAAGTAACTTTCGTCCACACTAATGTATTTTACCACAGGTTTGTTTTGAGGAGGAGAATTTTGAGAGATAATTATAGTCCTGTTCTGCAGAAAGATTTAGGCAATATTACCACTACATCTGTGCAAAGTTTAATCATAGATTTTGAAAATACTTCTGGAAATTTTATTTTCCTATGGCTATTAGCCGGCACAGAATACTTAAGCCGTTTGTTAGATATTATGTTCCATGTTACTCTAATAAGGAATAGGTTGTGTGTGCTTAAGTGTGTAGACGCAGGTGTAGACACATGGTGATGCCCGGTACTTAAACCACTGTAATCATTGAATAAGAAAGTAGTGTTTTTAAACTCTTCAGATTTTTATTTTCAATTCTAAGAAATTGGATTTTGAATGCCGATTCCTACCTTCTCTGATAGAGTGACATGATGCTTTAGACAGGAAAAACTTGGAGAAACTAACCTTTTACTAATCAGTTAATAGTGGGGAAGCTTCATATGTGTCAGAAGCCTTCAGTACCCTTTCTTCTCTCAAGCCAGTATACAGAGAGGACATCCCATACCTGAGCCCAGCAAAACCAGCAGGACATCCCAATATAGTGTCTTTCGTGTGACTAAAAAGATAAAACATTAATTTTCCACTGAAAGGAAAGAAGTCATGTCACTGGGTAAGGCTTAGAGATAGGACGAAAGTATTATTGAATCCACTACTTGCTAATAAGTACCAAACAAAAAGTTTTAAAACTTAATATCTTGTTTCCTAGATTTATGAAGTGTGGGTGGATGTCATAATGAATGCCCAAACAGCTTTATCAGAATATCTCTGGTTTCAAAATCCTCACATTCAAACCTCTTTCTCTCTCTCAGCCTCTCAGAAATGTAGTCGCATGGCCAGGCAGTATTTTACTCAGTTTCAAGAAAGCATTAGAGCAGTAATTAATTTCCTTGCTGTCATGTTTTACCTCCCCGTCCCATCTTTAAAAAGATAATAATGGAAAAGTTAGCTTGGTAGTATGACATCAAAGAGAAAAAAGGCAACAGTTGTGTGGTAGAATTGTGCAATATCATAAATATTTAGGGTAAGCCACTTGTTCATCTGGGCAACTCATACTGAGTATATTGAAAACTCTTTGGGGATATAAAATCATACCTTAGTTATACTTGTAATAATCTTTATTCGTATCTTCCCAGGCTCCAGCCATATGGTCATGAAATCATTATGGCAAAGCATAGATCCGGAGTTCAGATACCTAATTCAGTTGAGAAAATTAATTTAGCAAAAAAGAAATAAAAGTAAATCAGCCTCTTATAACCTTCAAATCATCCTCCCTAAGCTTTCTTTTCATGTAATGCCAAATAAGTACCAAATATGTTTACTTACACTACTGTACTCGTAGCTCTCATTTAGATAAACTGGCAAATGTGGAAGATCTATGGAACTTGCCAGATAACTTTTTCTTGTGGCTAACTTACTAATTTCATTCTAAATTATTGATATCAACTTAAGCATAACATTTATGTAGCTTTTTATGATTGTTCTGCTAGAAAGAATATTTCACTGCTTAATACTCTAATAAAATGTGAGAACATAATCAGATTGAATATGTACGCCTTTTCATCTTTTCTGTTTCTGTTCGAATAGAAGTATTTGCATAATAGTTACTCCAGCAGAACTGAATGTCCATATTAAATCTCGTTTGTATTTGACCCTGTTTATCGTTTGAAAATTCAAGGGTGTTTGTAATGATGAAGTTGTCTTTTCCTGCCAGTAATTATTAACGGGACTAAGTGGTATTCCACGTCATTTTTCTTTCAGTTGATTTTAAGAGCCACTAAAGTGCAACAGTTTTGAAAAATCTCAGTGTATTAATTATGATCTGTTAGTTTAAAAATATATGTCAGAGCCCACTTCCACCTCCAGGTTATCTCACCTGTTTTTTTTTGTTTGTTTGTTTTTGTTTGTGTTGTTGTTAAAATGTTCAATCCAGGTTCTACATGGTCAGCTATTATGAGCGGAATCACAGAATCGCCGTTGGAGCTCGCCACGGTTCAGTGGCCCTGTACGACATCCGGACTGGAAAATGTCAGGTAAATAAATCATTGCGACTTCCTCTCCATAAAGTGTGGAAGTTATTGAAAGGAGTGGGAGACTAGCGCTTCACCAGTTGACATGCTGAGCTGCTGGAACATTATGGATAATGCCAAAGGGATCAATAGTTTAATGAAGGACTCAGAGAATATAGAGCCCTACTGTCTTTATTCACTGGCGACGAAGGGCGGCCACAGATGGGTTCCTAACAGAGCCCAGAGAAAGGTGGTCCTGCTCACCAGCCCTTTGGCGGTAAATCTCTTCTTTCAAACAGAGTTTTCTGATTCTCCTATTTTTGCCATGTGTTGTCTGAGAAACTCTGGATGATACATTATTTTGATTAATAACTAACCAAAAATTAATTTCCCAAGTAAAACCAGATATTTGGCAATTATAAGACAGCATTCCAGCCAGAGTTTAAGAGAAGAAGAAAACCACAACAGCATTGAGTGTGGCTCTATAAAAGTGAGACTGATGAGATAATATATTATTTTTTATACTTTTATAACTCCTCGTATACTTTTATAACACTTTATTGCTGATGAAGAATCGTTCTTGATTTTGTTTTTCATCTCGATCACTGGATTCTCAAAATGTGCCAGTTGGTTAGACAGGGCACATCTGGCCCTGCTCTAGATAGAGGTGAATCAAAACTCTGAGACTTTAAATCTCTTTATCCCGGAGATCATACTATTAGCAAATGGCAAAACCAAGGCTAAGCTCCCCAGTGATTATGGTAAATTTATAGTGCTCATTGATAAATAGTTCCAAGTCATAATTTCTTATGTTTCATTGTAGCATTTATCAGTGCTGATCTATTCCACCATATTAGGAATTATATTCAACTGTATTAGGAATTTCAACTGTATTATGAAGAAATTCATAAGGCTACAGCTAAAATTTTAAACTGCCTCTTAAATTTAATCAGCATTTAATTTATTCTCCAAAAGCTTCCCTGGTTGCTTTTCATGAAACCGTAGTTCTAAGAAATGGTAACAGATGTTGGGGGGGAGGGGGGAGAGTTTCAGGGTCAGACAAGTTTAGGGGAGACGACTGGAATGTTGAACACTTTTTTTTAAGTTTTTTAAAATTTTTATTTATATTGAGAAAGATACAGCGAGCAAGCGGGGGAGGGGCGGAGAGAGAGACAGAATACCAAGCAGTGTATTTAGTACATTTAGACATTTTAGTGCCCCCATGATGTTTTTCCTACTTAGCTTCTTGATACCCCAAATGATCATTAGTGTTGTATGATTGAATAACGGTTACCTCCCAGCTCTGTATGAAAGTAAAGGTTACCCTTTCTTCTAATCACTCAGAACATGAAAACGAAGCTAAATCTCTAAACTCAGTCTTCACTGCTTTAGCCAGTGACCAGTTATATCCAGTGACAATGGCACTTCGGGGATTCTCATAACTCTTTCATGGTGTCAGTGATGTAGTATTTGAAATCAGTGAGTCAACAGTTGAAACAGAATACACAAGTATAGTTGTCATGTTCAGAAATGATGTCTTCTTAGGAGTGAATCCAAGGACTAAGAGTTTTGAACTGGGAATATGCAGTAACGCATTTCTTGAATTAGCTCTCCGCATCAGGTAACACAGAGAGGGGGACGGTTTCCCTAGCATGAGCAAAGACACAGAGATATGACATAAAACATGTAGAGAGGATAACTAGAAACTTCACTAGACTCTAAGGGTAGGATTCCGATTTTGCAGAACGGTAAGGCTTATATAACCATTATTCAGGGGGAGTCACAGCTGATGGGAAGATGTGCTGTGACCTGGGCGGGGTGCCAGACTCTGAGGGGACATCCACAGGCCCAGTGGAAGCAGAGGACCCACGCCTGTGAGGGAGTGGAGGAGGAACGTGTAGGGTCCCTGTCATTGTCACTCCGTTGCTTGGTAAAGGATAGAACAGAAACACTAAGTCCCTGTCCCTTACCTTTTGGCATTGGCTGCTGCTGTTTTGTTTTGTGTTTGTTTTTGTTTTTTTAAGTCCATTTTCTCTCGACTTGTTCTTCCCAAACATAATAGAAGATTATACAAAGCCACAGAATAAATACGCATATCTGTCTGGAGCATGAATTTGACTTCAGTGTAACTCTTGCCCAGATCTGCCTGCCCCGTTTCAGTAAATGTTCTACTGGGACACAACCACACTGGTTGCTTGGACGACTTGCTTGTTGTCTGTGTTACTGTCGCACTGCAAGAGCGGAACTGAGTTGTCGTAGCCACTGAAGACCATATACTATATAGTCCGCAAAGCCGAAAATATTTAGTAGATGGCCCTTTACAGAAAAAGTTTGCTGACCTGCGCCTTGGCTAACTGAGGAGGGAGGGTTAAGTCATGTAACTGCCAAGTCAGTGGGAACACTGGACTGTAATACATCAGAGAAGAATGATTAGAAACTGTGTGGCTTGAAGCCCATCTCCACCACTTACGCGTCTCATAACCTCAGGGAGGTTTCTTAACCTCTCCGAGCTGAAGTTTCCCCACCGCCAGTGGTGATAGAAATAGTGCCTGTTACTGTGAGAAGTAAATCGTGTAATTGATGTGAAATTCTTAGCACGGTGCCCGCCAGGCAGTTAGTCTTAGTAAGTGCTGGTTGTTGTCATATTCACAGAAACTTGGAAACCCATCCCGTTGCAGTTAAGTTGCATTAACTTTAGACAACACGCAAGGTCACTTGAAACATCAGGGTGTTTGTGGACTCTGGGGCTAGTTCACATTCCTCGCTGGTGGACCAGGGAAGCAGAGTGCCAGAGGCCATGCGTGGATTTCCTTCCTAAAGGCAGCGTTTGCCGGTGGTGTTAGGCCGACTCTCGGCTGATGATGGAAATCAGAACTTTGATGTTAAAAATCCTGCTGTGGTGCTGACTACGTTTTTACCTGACAAGCGCTAACAAGTGAGGAATATACCTGACTCGACTTTTGCTTAATTAAAGAAAAAGAAACGTACCTCCCTAGGAAGTACTTAAATTTTGTCGGTAGGCAGCGTTCTCGATAAGCAGGCTAACGAAGTTCCGTGGATGCTTAGAGCTACAGGTTTGTGTGTGGTTAAATCAGCGATGAAAATCCTCCCTCTGGCAATATCTGCCTTTGGTTTGGCAGACTGGATATTATGTCTCACTGATTCGCCAATCTTTGTGAAACACGTCCTTTGTGATAAATAACTGCTGGCTCTGTGCCAGTTTCTCCGAGGTACCTGTTAGCTAGTTTCCCTCATGAAGTTCTCACGGTGTCACTTGGAGGTAGCCGATCCACTCGGGTAGATCCAGATACTTACTTTCTTTGGCCATAGTGTTAGAAAAAAGGCAGTGACCTGTGGCAGAAAGTATGGCAGAAATCATCTAAATCTTATAAGAATTTTATTAAGGAAAAGTTTAAGTTCCTTCAAGAACTCATTTTTGGGGAAAAAAAAAACCCACCTCATTTTTGAAGCTCATTTTTTAGTGTCTAGAACATAGTGGATGGGGGTGCCTGGGTGACTCAGTTGGTTAAGCGGCCGACTTCAGCTCAGGTCATGATCTCACGGTTCATGAGTTCGAGCCCCGCGTCAGGCTCTGTGCTCATGGCGTGGAGCCCGGAACCTGTTTTGGATTCTGTGTGTCCGTCTCTCTCTCTGCCCTTCCCCCGCTTGTACTCTGTTTCTCTCTCTCTCTCTCTCTCAAAAATAAACATTAAAAAAAAATTTTAAAAAGAACATAGTGGATGCATAATAAAATACATGTTGATCAAATAAAACACGGTGAGTCTTAGGAGTAAAAAATATAGTAAGAAACATTGTATGACGTGGTAAATAAAAATAAAGTATCCTTAATTATATTAAATATGTATTTGTAATCTTAGGCATAATTATATCCTGGTATGTCAGAAACCCTCCCTCCCTCCTTCCTCTAACTGTTGTTTCTAAGGGATATCGGATAGGATATTTTTTCAGAAATAGCCCAGAGAACCTCTTTGTTATGAGTCATGAAAAGTACCTGTATGTGTCTTGGTGAATCCGTCTTTACCGACTCCTTTTAAAAAATGCATTTTGTAATCCTTTCTGTAGCTACCATTTGCTCCTGTCCTTTCTCTCACTAGTGTACATATTGAATGACTGGCCTGTAGCTCCTCCTTCGCCCCACACCTTCTAGCTTCCACCTTTGCAGAGCCGCTGAAACCACATACTCAGACATCACTGGGGTTCTCTGGTCCACACCATGACCAAGGGGTCCCTCTTCTCACATTCTGTCTCTTGACTTCCACAGCTCTATCACTTATCTTGATTTTTCATTTTACTGTCGCCTTAGCTGGTTTTCTTAATGTCTTGGGGTATCCTAATGTTAGTTTTTTATATATATAAATTTTTAAATATTTATTTATTTTGAGACAGGTGGGGCAGAGAGAGAGGGAGGGAGAATGAGTTCTAAGCAGGCACTGAACTGTCAGCGTGCCCAACATGGAGCTTGAGCTCACAAACCATGAGATCATGATCTGAGCCAAAACCAAGAGCCAGACGTGTCACCAACTGAGCCAGTCAGATGCCCCCAACCCCTAATGTTACTTCTTACTGCTCTACTGCCCAGAGCCTGATTTTCTTCACTCACCTGTTCTTTTTCCTGACTTTGGCTAAGAATCCATACATTATCATTGACTATTCCTCTTAGCAGGTGAGACAGATCAGGTCTACAGCCTGGGCTCAGCCTAAACTCCAGCCCTAAGGCTTTTATCTGCTAGACATTTCCATTTCGCTTCTTGTCATTGTTTCAGATTCAGTGTTTTAGAAAATCTCTCCGAGGCTACATTCTACCTGCTTCTTTCCTAACCTGCCTTTTTCTGTTAAGGGCCCAATTATGTAATGATATCACAATTCCTATTCCTTGTCCTTCACCCATTCATACCCAGTCACTGAGCTCAGTCAACTTTTCTTAGCAATATACCTGAAATCTACCTTTTCTTCTGCTAACAACCTAAATTAGGCCCTTGACCTGTGTGCTTCAAGGTCTTTGAGATTCTGGCCTTGATTGTCATACATAATCCCCTCCTCCTCTGAGCTCCGTTTTATTCAGTAACACTGTGCCGTGCTGTCCCCTGTCTTGGTCCTCTCCCAGGGTACGTAGGAAAGCATTCAAAAATATCTGTAGGATGATCTGTTGCAAACACAGTAAAGATTTCAAGAAACGCCCCTTTCCCATTACACTTCTCTTTAGATTATATTGAAATGTCTGATTTCACTGAATATATACAGCTGTACACTTGCTGTATATTTATAGGTGAAGTGCTGCTGGTTAACAGAAATGCTGAGGATAATCCTTATTAACATAATGAAAATTGGCCCTGTTTCCATTAACGTTTCTATCGAAATTTATTTTCCTTTGACCTTCCTTTGAATTCCTTACACCCCCGTGAATCTATATGGCCTTCTCAAATTCTTTACTTCTACCATATTTCTGGTTTGGATAAATTATAATTATTTCTTTAATAGCATTTGTGCCCTACCAAATTTGATATTAAAATTAATTAGCAAGTTATATATCTATGTCTAATGGCAGTATTAGAGCAGATTCTGGAGGCAAACTGACTTGGGTTTGAATCCTTGCTCAGCCCTTACTAGCTTTGTGGCCTGAGCAAGGTACTTAAATTCTTTATGCTTTAGGGTTTTTATTTTTTGCCTATAAAATGGACATAATAACTCTCATAACATTGTGTTGTAAAGATTAAAAGAATGTATATAAAGCAAATGTCAGCCAATAGTAAGGGCTTAAAAACTGTTACCATCATAATTATTATTTAGTCATTAGTTAAATAATCAGTCAGAGGGGCGCCTGGGTGGCTCAGTGGGTTAAGCGTCCGACTTCAGCCCGGGTCACGATCTTGCGGTCCGTGAGTTCGAGCCCCGCATCGGGCTCTGGGCTGATGGCTCAGAGCCTGGAGCCTGCTTCCGATTCTGTGTCCCCCTCTCTCTCTGCCCCTCCCCTGTTCATGCTCTGTCTCTCTCTGTCTCAAAAATAAATAAACGTTAAAAAAAAAAAAAAAATCAGTCAGCCTCATTCTGTTCACTCCTGCTGTTGTACGTTATACTTCATACCAAGTAAATCTATTACAATTTCTTTCTTACGATTTTCTTTGCTGCTGTTTCCAGGACTACTTGATTAATCTTGCAAGTAGAATGAATGGAATATCAAGCCAAGTAATTAGCAGATTTCACCATTTGACTGATCTGTCCTCAGCCATTTATGTTTAATAGTTGTCCTTTTGTTTATCCTGATTTTCCATACCATTAATCTGTTGTCCTACTGATACACTTTTTTTCAATGATTTTTAAAAAATCATTACAAATACTACTTTTAGTGTTACTGCTATATAAGAATCTTTTCAAGTAAAGTAATTTTAGGCCAATTTTTAAATATACTATTCTCAGCTGCCAGCATAGCTCAGTTTTTGGCCCATCTGATTGCGTATGTTTAAAGTCTTCTATTAATCACCACTGGATTTGTTTTTAAGAACTTTATTACCATGTAATTTTCCACACCTGTTTTCTTCATCCTTTTTAAGATATAAAAGATGAAGTCAGTAATTCAGCCATTTGATTATTATTATTTTCAGTTTCTCACTTGTTAGCATAATTTTTTTGTAGTTTCTCTCGGTTTCAACAGGAGTGGTTGTGAGTGTTCTCATTCTCCCTCATTTGCATATGATGTGTTCCTTATCCCTTTGTTACTTATCTATTGAAATTCAGTCTAGTTCATTTATAAACTTAACCTTTTTATGTAAACCACAAGCCATTTTTATGATCCATAGGTGGGTGGCTGCTTTCATAACTCAAAAGAAAACTGTCGTTAGAATCTTAACTAGTTTTTATTAGGTCTAAAGTTGGTGTAAAATTTTTTATTCTGCTTCATCTCTGGATCTGGCAGGCTATCGCCAATGCCTGATTCGGTTTCTTCTTTTTTGCCAGCATGAAGCTTCCCGTAAGTTTTGTTGTTTTTTTTTTTCCTCTCTCTGACAGAAGTATTTTGTTTTCTTTTTTCTTTTTTTTTTTTACTTTTTTTTTATTTAATTTTTTTTTTAATTTACATCCAAATTAGTTAGTATATAGTGCAACAATGATTTCAGGAGTAGATTCCTTAATGCCCCTTACCCATTTAGCCCATCCTCCCTCCCACACTTCCTCCAGTAACCTTCTGTTTGTTCTCCATATTTATGAGTCTCTTATGCTTTGTCCCCCTCCCTGTTTTTATATTATTTTTGATTCCCTTCCCTTATGTTCATGTGTTTTGTCTCATAAGTCCTCATATGAGTGAAGTCATATGATATTTGTCTTTCTATGACTAATTTCACTTAGCATAATACCCTCCAGTTCCATCCACGTAGTTGCAAATGGCAAGATTTCATTCTTTTTGATTGCCGAGTAATACTCCATTGTATATATATCCCACATCTTCTTTATCCATTCATCCATCGATGGGCATTTGGGCTCTTTCCATACTTTGGCTATTGTTGATAGTGCTGCTCTAAACATTGGGGTGCATGTGCCCCTTCGAAACAGCACACCTGTATCCCTTGGATAAATGCCTAGTAGTGCAATTGCTGGGTCGTAGGGTAGTTCTATTTTTAGTTTTTTGAGGAACCTCCATACTGTTTTCCACAGTGGCTGCACCAACTTGCATTCCCAAGTATTTTGTTTTCTTTGACAATAATCTGCTGATACCTAGCCAGTCAGAATTGAGTAATTTGGATAATTTCCATCCTCTCCTTGAGAAGTCTAGATACAGTGTTTGAATGATTAGCATTTACATGAGAACAAGAGAAGAGGAAGAGGTGTGGCAGCTGGTGAAAGAGGAAGTCTACCTGCTTTTTTCTCTGGCATTCCATTTTTTCCCAAAATGAATTATATTGATTGCTTCTTTCAATTATAAATGTAATTCGTGTTCATTTAAAAAATAACCCTGAAGCAGTAACAAAATATTTAAAGCGGAAAGTTAAAGTCTACTGTTACCTGTAGTTTAAATTCCTGTTTTAGCTGTTTGAATACTTTGAGTCTTGTTTCTGTAATATACAAATAATATTATTCCCTCCCTCTTCCCCAGTATAATAGTTTCCTGCAGCCTGCTTTTTTTTGTACTTAACAGTGTTTTATCTCTTCCTGTGAGTCCGTATATCTCCTTCAATAATAGCAAGTATGTAATGAATGCTTACTTTTAGCTGTGAATAAAACAGGCATACTGCCCTCAACTAGCTTCTGTTCTAGTGAGAGGAGAGGAGACAAGTAAGAAACTAACAAGGAAATATCAGGTAGTGGTAGGATAATACAGTGGAATGACTGGGTACCGCTTTAGGGACTCAGGGGTGAGCACATTGAGGGGATGGCATTTAACCTCAGACTGTGCCACCATCTAGAAGAAGGGCATTATAAGGAGCAGGTAGTATAGAGAGTAAGGTTTGAACAGTGAAAAGTTTGGGGAACAGAGAAAAGGCAGGTGCAGAGGGCACTGATTTTGTGAGCAAGTGGAAGATAGTTTTGAGATGGCATGGGATAGGAAAGGAAGAATTCCAATCCGGAAGGCCAAGGTGGGGATCTCGGATTTTATTCTAGTATGATGAAATGCCTTCAGCAAATTTTAAGCAGGGAAATTATATGATCTGTATTTTAAAATTATTTTGTATTTGTTGTTTTTGGAAGGCTTTTGTTCTTTATTTCACAACATTGGATTCATAGGAAATACACTACTCTGAAAGTTAAAAAAAAAATCTTAGCGCATCATAGCTAGAATTCCCAGGTGACAAACATTAATCTAGCGTGTTCCTTATAAAATGTAAAATACTTTATATTTTTCATGTAAAATACTTTAGAAAACTGTTTTTCTATTGATGAAATATTCAAATTGAATCCAGCTTTGCGTTCTTACAAACAAGGATGCAGTAAACATCTTTGAATATATGTCTTTATACACCAATACTTTTTTCTCTGTAAGATAGGTTCTAAAAATTGGAATCGGTGTGATCCATTTTTATTTTAAAAGATTGCTTGCTGCTGAGGTGGGAGTCGGGTTGTTGCAGTGGAAACAGAGAAAAGTGGAAAGACGAAGGAGAGCCACCAGGTTTTGGTGATTGTTCACATGTAGGTGCGGTGCGGGGCTGTTAAGCGGGAGGCGGGGGTGAGACAGAAGAATTCAGGGTGATCCAGGTGTGAGCCATGAGCAGCTCTTACAGATGGATTATGATGCCGTAACAACCGGGAGAAAAGCAGGCTGGGAGTAGGAATGAAGTTCAGGACGTCAGCATTGGACACATTAAGTGCAAAGGGCTGTTTTAATCGGTTTGGATGACTGCATAGTATTCCAAAACACAAATGTAGGAGAGACCATTGACCAGTCCTCTATCAATTAACATTTAAGCTCTCTACCCTGCCTTTCTCACCATTACAAACAGTGTTGCATCGAATGGCCTAATTTATATAACTTTTCATGCCTACCTGATATGTTAGAGTAAATTCCTGGTTGTAGAGTACTAAGTCAGAAGATTTCTGCCTCTGATTGCCAGAATGCTCTGAAACTTGAAACTGCCCACAGTTGATGGGCATTAGTTTTTCACACCCTCCCTAATATTCCTGTGAATAACAAACAGAATGACTCTTGAACCACAATTATTCTTATAAAAAATGAAACCTCACAGTTTGTGTGTTTTGCCTCTTGTATTTGTCATCCTATTCAACAGACAATTTATCCATTTATTGAGGAGTTATCATTCATCTTATCTTTTAAAGTATTATACAAAAATAAAGTTAAAATTAAAAAATTTTATGATGGCTCTTCTCTGTACCAGATACCATATTATAAGCAAGATAGCAACAAAATAAATAGGAACTGTTCCTACCCTCAAGGAGTTTATGATTTGGTATGTGAGATAAGACATAAGCCCATAATTGAAACACTGTGATCATGCTTTCTAGCAGGGCAATCTAGAATGCTGTGGGAGAACATAGGAGGCACGCTAGCCCAGACTTGCTTAGGAATCTCGGGAGAATGGTCTGGAAGGGTTCTCTAAAGGAGAGGGCATCTGAATTGAGCCATTAGCAATTAGAAAAGAGGAAAGGGAAGGGACATTATGCCAGGCAGAAGGCATAATTCTGCATAATTTACAACATCTGCAAAGCCCAGAGGAAGAAGAAAGCTTAAGGGAAGCTTGCTTATGAAAAACCAAAAGCTTTGTTCCAGATTATGTGAATGGTTCATGTCATAGCAATTTTCAGATTAGCATTACACCTGGAATTGCATAAATCTTAAAACAGTTTTTCCAGTAGATCAGTAGAGACACCCTTTATCTGTGACTTATTAAATACTAAGTCAGTAACAGATTTTGTAAAGTTATATGCTGTTAGCAAAGTGTTAAAGAAACGACTGAATGCTGGCTTTCTCCATAAATAATATTTTATTTCCATAAAAGAATAGTTTTCCATAAATAATATTTTTAAAAAGGGGCTTGGCAAGATATGAAAATGTTTTCAGCATGAGATTTAAAGCACTCTAGTGAAAATAAACCATATAATTCTCTCTAATACGTTTAATTTTGGCAAGCAGTCTAAGGCTACTATATATCAAAAGAAAGCTAATATTCAAGACTTAACAAAACTGTCAGCAAACACACCTATATTAATAGAAGTTTGGAAAACAATATGTTCTTCTCTCTAAAAATAACAAAGATTTTACTCGTAGTTAGAAGGAGCTGTGGACCTTAGGGATCTGGTGGACAGTAAGATTGATGTTTCTTTAAGGCAGAGTTTTGAAGCTTCGGGCACAGTTTTCACTGAGCAGAAGTCTATAACGCTTATACATCAAGGGCACTTATGTGGTGATTGCAAAAATTGCAGTGACAATTGACTACAGTACTTAGTCAGACTGTGACATTTTAGGTATTTTCTTCCTGCTCTTTTCAGCAGCTGGTTTTATGGCAGGTGCAACCAGAAATATGGCATCGGGGGTGATAGTAAGATGAATGGTTGGGGAAGACAATGGCTTCCCGACACCGTGTTGAAGAATTACCTAACAAGCTTCCTGTTTTGAAAGTGAAATGCTATTTAGAGAAGAATCTCTGGGAAGAGAAACAGATATCTGGAGCAGTGCTTGAAATCAGGCCATCGTTTATTCTGGAAGTTTAAACATTTTTGAAGAATATTTTGAACTGACTGTGTGTGTTTCTGTTGTTTATCTCCTCTTATCACTCGCTGAGTATTTCTTATATCTGTGTTACACTTTGAATGGTGGCATTCAGGATTTTTGCACCAAGAAGGAAAATTAAAATACTTGGTAATATCTGTAGTTGGAAATACATCAGTCAGAGAATTCTGTTTACAAGCCCAGCAGAGTTGTTACAAGCATTTCAACATCCTTGCACAAGCTTAGATAGACTAACGTTTATTTTTAATCTCAAATTCACGTTTTATCTACATTTCTAAATGCCATTCAATTTCCTTGCTAGCTGTCTCTTTTTCCTCTTAACACATAAAAAAAAATGAAAGTGCACATGTGTATGTATATATGTATGTGTGTTCAGGTATTTAGATATCCCATGTATACTTAGTATATAAAATTAGAAAATATTAGGTGAGTCACAGATCATTGAATTCATTCTGGATGCATTGCTTTGTAGTCTTTGTATCCACTCTTGATATATAAGGTACTTAGAACAAGGACTGGCATGTAGTAACCATTCAATAAATTTGATTCATAAGTACCCTAAAACACATATGAGGGCATGCCTCTATAGCTCATGATAGGTTCTAAATAGATGTTGATGATTTAAATGAGCTTTCTGTCAAAATTTGGTAGCTCCTATCATAAATAGAGCTCTTGATGGAGTTCACATCTAAGTGGGGGAGGAGGTCAGAGGAGGTACATAAAAGTCCCTGGATCTAGCAGAGTCAGCCCCAGAAGCTGCTCAGTTAATCAAAAATGTTGCTCAAGTGTGGAATCATGTAAAATTATATGTATCTTAAACATTTCATTTTAATTTAGATCCTGTCAAGATAATTTTATTTTTCTTTTCTTGATGTGAGACCAGCGCTTTTCCTTTCTATAATTGGACCACTGATTATAGTTCTAGAACATTCTTCCTGAGCCATGCCATCTTCTGTTTAAGTAAGTTGAGAAATTAAAGATACATATAAAGCAGTCTCAGAGTATCAGAGATGCCTGGGTGGCTCAGTCAGTTAAGCATCCGACTTCGACTTCGGCGCAGGTCATGACTTCACCATTCCCAAGTTCGAGCCCCACGTCAGGCTCTGTGCTGACAGCTCAGAGCCTGTAGCCTATTTCGGATTCTGTGTCTCCCTCTCTGTCTCTGCCCCACCCCCACTCATGCGCACACGTGTGCTCTCTCTCCCTCTCTCTCTCTCTCTCAAAAATAAAAATTAAAAAAAAAATTTTTTTTTAAGCAGTCTCAGAGTATAATCCTAGATGTTTATACTTGGCCCGGTCTTGTGCATTTGTCTCACACCTAATTTCATGAGTGTGTCTATGTATGTGTCCTTCTAGAGCCATCATCCCACTGGTACTTTATAATTTCATCTGATATTTATTTCAACTGCCTATTTACATTGACAAGCACAAGTAGCATGGCTTTGGTTAACTCCAGGTCAAAGAGCGCCCACCTCGGGGGAGCAGTGGTGAGTGAGCCTGTTGACTGCTGGCATTCCTCAGGGAGTGGGCATCAGTCAGGATGCTTTACAGAGGGAATAGAGTGTATTGGTTAATGCCAAGCGTCAGTAAAGTCAAGGTCATTTGAGAGACATTCTGTTGCACGGTGCCCAGAAGTATTTACGCGACACCATGGAATGCAGAAGGGAATGAATGTGACCACTCCTGTGGGCGAGGTGTTTCCAACCCAGCAGAGATGACAGAGATGAAACGAGTGAGTGCGATCAGGGGTGTCGGTGCCACCACAGAGGGTGACAGGCCACCAGGTAGGAAAGGGTGAGTCCCGTGGAGGTAGGAAACAAGAACAGGAAAAGGTTCCTGAAGAAGGTGACATGTGAGTTGCATCTTGGGTAGCTGTTCCGTAGGCACACGTGGAGGAAGAAAACTTTTCGGAGAGAGAGTGAAACATCAGTAGTAGTGCAGAGGCATATTGTTTAGCTTATGTGCATCCCAGGAGCTTTAGCGTTTGGGCTGTGCTGGGAGCAGAGGCTGCAAGGGAGTGTGGAAGTGAGAAGGGAAGAGAGAGAAAGCCAGCGGGGAGGAGGGGTGACATGGTGGGAGGCCTCTCCTCGATGGATTGCTCCATAGTTTCAGTGCCATAGGTCAGCAGAGACAAACTCAGAAGCCTACACAGGTAAGGCAGGGACCATGAATTAATAGAACAAAGTAAGCCCACTTGGTTTATCTTTCATTTTTCCATGGTTGATAGCACTTTTCCAAAGAATGTTTATCATTTTTTTTAAGAGCGGGTTTGTTTGTTTATTTTGAGAGAGAGAGCATGTGCAGGTAGAGGAGGGGTGGAGGGAGGGCCAGAGAGAGAGAGAATCTTAAGCAGGCTCCATGCCCCCAGCGCAGAGCCCAAATGCAGAGCTGGAGCTCACAACTGTGAGATCATGATGTGAGTCGAAGGACGCTTAGCCGACTGAGCCACCCAGGCGCCCCAGAAATGTTTATCTTTCTAACGCTACTCTCTGGAAAACAGCAGTGCAAGCCTTTAGTAAAATGCTACGGGCTATTCTCCGTGAACAGTAGGGATAGAACTGGGAGGGGGGGCTGCTGTGGTGCCTGTGTAGACAGATCAGCTGCAGCTCAGTTCCTGTCAGTGGTGCCGTGTGGAATTGTGGACCTAGTGTTGCCTTATCTTCTGATTTTTCAAGAGGGCTGAAAATACAGAGTTTTATTTAAAACTCTCCCAGTTTTTCAATGCTAGTGACTAATCTAAATGTCTTTAGAGTCAGTACTATGCTGAATGCATAGTGGCACATCCAGAGGGACCGTCGGAAGGGTTTGAAGCAGAGGCAACCGGATCACATACTCCATTTTGGAAGTTCGCGGCTACAGAGGATGGAATGAAGAAAGTTTGTTCTGTGAGGCTTCAGTGAAGGTTCAGGCAACAGTTGATCGGGACTTAAAAGGAATCTGTGGTGGCCAAGTGAAGAAAAGGGGTAGGAAGCATGATAGAGAATAAGTAGATTCTGATAAGGCTTAAAATATAGTATCTACCCTTCTCAAAGGCAGCATATATAGTATATACACTTAAGTATATATACTAAATTACAATATAAAGTGATGCCATAATGAAAAAGTAAAAGCCACATTTTCTGGAAAAAAAAAATTTAGAAAGGGATGGGCTGTGTATAAACTGGTGGAGAAGATAGTCATGTAAGATAAAGATTTAGGAGGTATCTGGCTGGCCCAGTTGGAGCACGTGGCCCTTAATCTCGGGGTTGAGGGTTCGAGCCCCATGTTGGGTCTGGAGATTACTTTAAAATCTTAAAAAAAAAAAAAAAAAAAGATTTAGGTTAGGCATAGAGAGGAATTTTTAAAGTAAAGGACTTGTGGAATTGTTGGAAATATTTAATAGGATATTTCATCTACAAAGTAATAGCAGCCACAAAAGATGATTTAGTTTTTCATGTTTATTCATTTTTGAGAGAGAGAGCGCAAGCGAGGACTTGTGAGTCAGGAGAGAGGTAGGGAGAGAGGGAGACACAGAATCCAAAGCAGGCTCCAGGCTCCAAGCTGTCAGCACAGAGCCCTACCTGGGGCTTGAACTCACAAACGTGAGATCATGACATGAGCCGAAGTTGTATGCTTCACAACTGAGCCACCCAGGCGACCCAAAAGAGGCCTTAATTTAAAGAACTTATTATTTTGTATAAGAAGACATCCAGAAGTAGCTGGTAAAGTGAGCAGCTCAGTGGTATGGTCAGGGACCCCAGTCTTTCCGTCTCTCTGTTTTGCTGCATTCGGTGTGTTGGTCTTGGGCTAGACGGCCACCAAAGACCTAACCACCTATGCAGAGAATACCATCCAGAGGCAGTAAGGAGAAACTTTTAAAGTAAATACCCACCCTGAGAAAACCTTGTGTCTCAATTGACCAGAACTGTATCACATGCCCATTTTTAAACCTGTTGCTGGCAAAGTAAACAGAATTATCATGACTGACTAATTGAAATTCATCCCTGAGATAACAAGAAGGCTATCATCCTCCCTGAGCACAGGGTTTTAGTCTTAGGAAGGCAACCAACCTCTTTAAACGAGTGTCCTTACCTGTAAAATGGGAACAATTTTAGGTCTTCTTGAGGATTAGTTGAGCTAACGTATGTAAGATATTTAGTGTCATGACATTTTAAGTGTTCAGGAAATGGTAGTGGTTGAGATGGCTAATAGTCATCTTTGAAGGTTCGAGTTTCTGAGCTCGAAAGAGACTATAGTCTTGTTTTAGGAATAAAATTCTTGGGGCTCCTGGGTAGCTCAGTCGGTTAAGCGTCTGACTTTGGCTCAGGTCATGGTCTCACGGTTCATGAGTTCAAGCCCTGAGTTGGGCTTTGTGCTGACAGCTCAGAGCCCGGAGACTGCTTTGGATTCTGTGTCTCCCTCTCTCTCTGTCCCTTCCCTGCTTGTATCTGTCTCTGTCTCTCTCTCAAAAATAAATGAACATTAAAAAAAAGTTTAAGAATAAAACTCTTGAGGAGTGTGTGGGTAGCTCAGTCAGTTGGGCATCTGACTCTTGGTTTCAGTTCAGGTCATGATCTTACGGTCTGTGGGTTTGAGCCCCACGTCCGGCTCTGCACTGGCAGTGTGAAGTCTGTTTGGGATTCATTCATTCTCTCTCTCTCTCTCTCTCTCTCTCTCTCTCTCGTTCCCTGCCTCTCCCCCTCCTTCCCTCCCCCTTCCTTGCTCTCTCTCTCGCTCTCCCTCTCTCTCAAAATAAATATAAATAAACTTTAAAAAAAAAAAAAAGAACTCTTTAGTCACCTGGCTGGCTTAGTCGGTAAAGCATGTGACTCTTGATCTCAGAGTCATGAGTTCAAGCCCCGCCCCACATTGGGGGGTAAAGTTTACTTTAAAAAAATAAAAAAATAAATAAATAAATAGATAAAAAAAATTTTTTTTTAATTTAAAAGAATAAAACTCTTAATAGGAAACATGTTAAAACGAGCTGGACTAATATAAAATTACCCTAAAAGAATCAACTTTCCCTTTATTCCTATAGGAACAATGAGCTGGGATAAAAAAGTACAGGATAAGCCTCAAGAGATCTGGTGCTGTTCTTTCCTATGTACTGTCCAAAGTAAGGGCCCTTCCCTTCACTGCACTGGCAGGAGAAGATTGCTCTTGGTTACCTCACATTGTCCCTCCCTCCTCCCAGCTCAGCTGACTTGTGCTCCTGCTTCAGACTGCTGCTAAGCACTTGAAGACAGAGTAGGTGCTTAGACATAATTCTCATTTATTCGAATGTTTAACTACTTAGGTAATTCTGCCGTTCCCCAAAGTTACATCTTAATGTAGAATATTCATTAATACCTTGAAAGGCCCTGAAACGTCCTTTAAAAGGAATTTCAGGAGCAAGTCAACATTTGTGTAAGCCCACCACACCAAATTAAAAGCTTCTTTCTCACATATACAAGAGTGGCCCTTTGTAGTAGAAGGCCAGCCAGCTCCCATAAGCCTCTTGAATTTCTCTGGGCGAACACACCAGCATATGGCATTGTTTCTGTGTTGCTGTAATTTATGTAAATGCGTTGTCAGAGATGAATTAAAACTTATAGTTGTAAATCTACAAGGACACAGCTGTAACTCACACAGATTTATCACTTGTGGACGCGTATATCAAGCCTCTGGAATTACTGCCTCTACCGTAGACAGAGGTTAAAGAAGAAGGTAACAGCTTACATGCCATTATACATACACAGCAGTTTGTCATTCATCGGTGGTGGTAGGAATACAAAATATAGCAGGTGGACCGTCCTTCACCCAACATCATCTAATCGACAAATTGCAGTAAGAATGCCGAAAGAGAGATCACCAGATGACGAGTCAGAAAACTTCGCCTCACATCCAGTCACTAACTCTGTCACTCAGACTTTTCCAAGCCTGCGTTTACTTGGGCTCAGACTGCTTTTCAAAAACCTGTTAATAACGCCTCCGGCATGCTCTGCATGGTTTTTGCGAGGTGGCCGTACATTCATTCATTCATTCAACAAATGTTTATTGAGTGCCTACTGTATGTCACTCACTTGTTTTAGGCTGAAAGAAATAATGGAGGCCAACATCCTTATTTTTTGCCAAAAAGCTAAGTGAGGTCAGAAAGATGAGGTGCTTTACAGAGGACGTGAAAGAGCTTTTGGAAAATTGTGAAATGCATACAAGGGGAAATCATTATTAATTGTAAGACAAAGGCAGTACCTCCTTTATATGATGTGTGTGCTTAGTTCTCCTGATGTTTACATCTGCCTTGGAGTTCCTTTTATATGTAAGTTCACTCGCATTGTTTTAGCATTGTTCTTCCTAAGCCAGGTGACATATCAGAATCACATAGGAAATTTCAAACTGGATTTTCCCTACCTCAGACCTCTGAATGAGAATCTCTAAGGCAGGGCCCTAGATGTCTACATTTTTATAGAATACTGGCAAGTAGTTCTAAGGCAGACTGGAGTTGAGAACCTCTAGGTTTACTGACTGAAATGGCAGATTATATGAGGAACAAAAAATATGTGAATTATTGTGAATTAATATTTTAAGTCCACAGGGTCTGTAGAATTAATTAAAAAAAAATAAAAACTTGCATCATATAGACTAAAATGGAGACTTAGGATGGCCTTAGTGGAATTTGATTTGGGTGGGAGGTATCACCATGGAAAAGGCAGTGTAGCAATATTAAAGGTTTAGGGGAGAAAAACCAGTCATAATCCCCCCCCCCCCCACAAAGATTTTACACTTATATATTGCTTATTCACATGTATAGCAACTTGTAGATGTTTGTAGTCATGGTCTATATTTCCCTATATTTGCTTTGAAATATAACATAAAATTATAATATTTTAGTTTATGAGGTTTTAGTTAGCTCCTTTCTGTGTAGAAATTTCTCTTATCATCTTGAGCTGAGCTGAGGCCAGAATCCCTAGATTTTCATATTGCATTTGAGAATTTTCCTGTCACGTTAGGCCATCCCACCCTGACAGAACATTAAGCAGCTACTCTTAGGTACACGGATAGCCTCATTTTCTCCCCACAGTGCCCTTTTTGATGACTTCTCTGTTCTTCAAATTACAACAGAAGGGAGCCCCTACCAGATAAAATCACTAACTGAAAGTGTACTTACGGAAGTCACCAATATCTTATTAACCCCTTATAGCTTTGCCCCTAATTGGGAGTTTTCTTCAGTTACTCCAGTACAACACACAATTCAAGAGTTTTCTGTCTCTGGATAGCTCTCATGATATAGTAGGATCTTTTCTCTTGCAGCATCCATTCAAATAATTTATTAATTTAGTAGATATTAAGAATTTACTGTGTATCAGCTACTATGTCAGTGCTGCAAACTACTGAAATAATGTATTTCTATTTAATGGTTATGAGGAAACTAATGCCTCCTCTAGAAATAGAAGTTCATTCTTAGCTACCTTGCTTTTCTAAGTGGTGAATCCAGTGAAATTCCCAGGATGAGTCACTTCCACGTATGGGGAAAACACTCACTAAGCATTTAGTTTGTCAGTATGTCCTTAATAATATACTAAAAGGAATTATATATCAAGAAGATGTTATAGCAGAGCAACAAGAGACAAGACTAGGCCAGAGCTAGGTCACAGAGGCCCTTGTGTCATGATGAGAAATTGTGGTATTATCCTAAATGTAGTGGGAAACTATTAAGGGTTCTAAGCAAGTGACTTGATCTGATTTAACTGGTGTGTGGGGGATGAATTGAAGGAAGACAAACGCGGAAATGGGAAGACCACTTACAAGGCCATCCAAAGGTATTTCAGGCTAGAGATGACAACAGTCTAGACTGGAGGGAGGATCGTGAAGATAGAGAGAAATGAACCGATTTGAGATGAATTTGAGAGAGCGAAGTTTTGAGGATGATTTCTAGGTTTTGGTTTGAGCAACTGCATAGCTAGGGAACACTGGAAGAGGAGCAGATTCGTGGAATAAGGAGTGGTAGACAATTAATTGTGTTTTATGCTAATTTTGAGGAGCCCAGTAAACATTCACGTGGAGCTGTTACATGGCTTTAGAGACAAACAAGTAGACATCGTTGGTACGTTCATGCGTTTACAGCCGTGGCTGTGGACAAACCGTGAGAAGAGAAGCTTGGATAGAGTGAGAAGGGATGGGACAAAGTCCTAAAAAAAGGTCACCACTTAGGGATGAGATGGAAGAGGTACATCTTGCAAAAGCATGAGAATGGGTGGTTGGAGGGCATGAAGAAAATCAGAAGACTGTTGTGTCTTAGATACCAAAAGAGGAGAGTGTCTCATGGAGGAAAAGCTACTGAAAGGTCAAGAAAGGTAAAAATTACTTGAAGCCCATCAGATTTGGCAACAGAAGGTCACTGGTGACTCTAAAAAGTAGCGTCAGTGCCGTGGTGGGGCTGGAAGCCTGACGGCAGTGATGCCATGGGCAGCCAGGCTTGCGTAGACCACTCTTTCAAGAAGCTTGGAGAAGAGAAGAGACATAGCGAGGAATAAATGTGACATCAAGAGAGTTTTGCTTTTCACGATGTTTCTCTTTTTTTAATGTGCTATAGAATATTTGACTTTTTAAGGGTAACTCCTGACCCATGGTTTACCCAAGTGAAACATTTAGCAGTAGGAAAGGGTTTAAAACAGGTATGAAAGATGCTGTTTTGGATTGACTATGGAGAAAACACTCCTGCATGTTTAATGCCAACCTAGAGAGAACACAGGTGGCATGAGATCTATGCTAATGAGAAACGAAAGACCATTCAGACAGGCCTTTGAAGCCACAGACTAAGACGAAGAGCAATACCTTCGTATCTAACTTTAATAAGGGACATTTGCCCAGGGATTTCAGAGACATGTTACTAATTTGGTGGATTTCAAATGCATACAGCTTCTGAGTATTCTTAAATGAAATTATTCAATAATCCTGTGCCTCTAGGATTAAAGGGCCCATGTTTTCTCTAAGGATGGAGCGCTATTGGCTATATATTTGACTTACCAAATATATTTAATGTAAAGATAGCATGGCCATAGCATTCTTTTCATATTAGTGAGAAGGGTTTCATTTTGATAAGCGTAGTTTTTAGAGGTTTTCTCTTAATTTTCTCCAGACAAGAGAGATAGGTTCAGGGTTCAGTTTGCGTTTCTGAATTTCCACCAAGAAGATGCAAATGGCCTCATAGGCTTGAGCTGGTTTTTTTTTTTTTTTTCTTATGGTTTAGCCATCTCACCAAAGAAAGAGCTTCACTCTGATTTTTCACCTTTTCCATAACGCAAATAGAGAGCTGTTTACAACAGCCTTTGTCTGGCTTTGGCATTGATTTTAAATCACCTGGATTGATCATGTGGTTATGGGACTTTAGAAAATCCCACCAAACACCAAAGCCTCTAAACACAATTAGAATTGAGGGGTTTTTGATCTGCTAGCATAATGTCTATAGGAGTCCATTTTAAATTATCTTTAACTTCTGCTCAGGTTAGGTGGGAGAAAGCACTGTCCTAATGCATGGTGTCTGGGGTTTTGTAGATGCTCTCAAGCACGTAGAAACGTTCCTAGTTTTCAAAATGAGGAAGCAGCTAAAATCTGTCTTGGAGTGTTTCACTGCCTAGGCAGTTTCCTCAGCCAATGAGAGGAAGATATGCAAATCAGCCAGCTGTCCGGTCACACACTCCTGGTTCGCAGGACCACGCAGGACTCAGGCAAGCTGATCTCAACCAGATTTGACAAAGAGGTGGAGGGTCTAAAATGAAATAGGTCAACACAGATTCTCTAATAATAGGTAGATGTGAAGGGACGAAAAGGGATCCCACAGGAAAGCTGCTTTCTAAAGACTGCTGATATTCCTGCTTTTCATTTCAGATTTCTCCTCATCAGTGGCACCTGTGTCTGAACCTTCTTATCTGCTGACGAAACACTTCCTATTTTCCATTAATTACCTTTTAGATTATTTCTAGAAGATCAGTGTCTAACAAAGCAAATATTTATAAGGATTCAAACTACTTTAAGAAACCGACTTTGCCTTTCTTATGGGAGGTATTTTTCTAAGGCTTGTTATAGTACCTCAATTTTGTTGTCATGGTGACTAGATAATAGAATATAACTTTTCAAAAATGAAAACCTGCTTTTAACCAGATCCTTCCAACCAAGTAGTCATAAATATAGAGTTTAGAGTGGACAATTTATGCTCAATTTCTCTCCTAGCTAAAATCAAAATTTACTTTACAGATATCCGCTTTCAATAATTAAACACACACACACACACACACACACACACACACACACACACAGTAAACTCCCTGCCAGTCTCCTAATAGTAAAACATAGTAAGCACCAACAAAGACATTGTTGTTTTTGAATCCATATTCTTTCTAGTTAAAAAACACATGTGCCCAGAATCATCATAATTTTGGAGTATTGTTATGGTAGCGCCTTAATAAACAATATACTGTTTTCCTCAATACCTGTACATAATTGTCAGTGGAGAAAGAAAAAGAAGTCTCTTGTCAATAGCCTGAAAAAATAACATTCTTTTGAAGTGTGATTAAAATCCTGTAAGAGATCAGTGCTTTGTTTCCTAAATTCACTCACAAGACATTTTACACAATTGTTGTTTTTCTTTTTTAATATTCTTTTGATGTTATAACAATAGAAACATATTGCAGTCCTTCCTATAACATTATGTTGGAGGAATGTTTACAGTATTTCATGCTTGAGCTAGTGCACATTTTAATGCTTAAAGATGTTATTTTATCTGTTAGAAAAAAAAGCATTGATTGTAAAAAAAAAAAAAAAAAAAAAAAAGGAAAGAAAGAAAGAAACCTCAAAATGCTTTCCACTATGCTTTTTTCTTCCAGCAGATTTTCTCCATGTTTCAAGAAAGATGGCTTTACATAGTAACTTAGAAATAACACCTAATGATTAACAGAATGATGGATGTGACGAATCACCTTTTTCTTGAGAAATAATAAATCAACATATTCCTACCCATAAATTTTTACTGAAAAATGAAATATTAGCAGCATATATTTAATGAGGTGTCAGATACACTGTCGACCAAATGTTGCCCTCATAACCAGTGGACTACCTTAAAATGTAAAACCAGTTACATTTTTTTTATTACAACTAAAGTAATTCAAATATAATTTATAATTTTCTAAATTTAGGAGACTTTTACTCCTTGTTTTTACTCTTCTAATCATAAGCATGGACATGATCTGCTTGAGCATTATCAATATTAGACCCCAAAGTTAAGCAAATAAAACCTCCTGATGTAGAGGTTTTTACTCATGAAATTTTTAGTTAGGCTTTAATTTTAGGATTATAAACTGAAATATTCAAAAGAGTTGCCCTTTTTATACTTAAGTGGTTCCCCCTGGCCCCTCTTTAGGTAGCATTTTTTTCCCCCTTGCTCTGGTTTTATTTTTAGGCAGTCTTTATATTGAATTCTGTTTGGATTTTCTGGAAGCTTATTTGAAGGGTGAATTTGTGAATACAAATTGATTGTTAGTTGCACAGCAAGTTTGCTTTATTTCCATTTTGGGGGTGTTTTTCCTTGAGTAGCCATAGTGTATGATGGGAAGTGGAGCAGGGCAGTGTCCTTCCCCTGGCCGTATTGATTTGCCCTTCAGCTGTGTGCAGTGCAGAGAGAACCTCAGGCCTTGTTGTTGATTATCTACACAGTGTCTCTGGGAGCATTATTGACCCATTGCCGCTGACTGCCTGTGGCTCTTGATTTTTCACACCGTCTCCATGACACTCATAATAAAACATACTATCTTATTGCAACTCAGCTCTGGGAGCCAACTGATTCAGCCATAGAATACCACAGTGTTTCTAGAGAACATTTATTGTATGTGGGGTAAAGTGTTGTAGCAATTTTAGGATTCTGTCTTGTACAGTTTTAATAGCTACCTCTATAGCAAGATTCCACACACACTATTACATTTTTATTGTTTTAAGAAAGCCAATACTAGCTTTCCCTGTATTGTTAACAGGAATATTTGCCTTATTAGTACAAAATTAATTTTAGAACATTGACATAATGAAAGGAATATTCTGTTTTAACATTAGGCTTGACGTGTGGCTATAATATTCATTTTCAAAACTAAATTTTGAAATATATTACAAGGATTATGCTATAACTTGTACTACAGTAAATGATAGTTTTTTTCAGATTTCTGATTGTATTTGAATAACACGCTCCTAATTTACTATTTCCAATGTATTCTGCAAAGTACATTTTAACTTCTGATAGGGTATCAAGTTATAAGAAATGACATAACATCTTTCTTCTTAGTTATCTTGGAAGACTTTTTAAAATTTAGGCTGTAATTAGTAGAAAATGGATTTCTTTGAGCATATTTTTTTTTGTTTAGTATTGGAGGTTTCATAGTTTTTGAAATACCAGATTATTTTAATTTTTATTTCCTGTTTTTTCCCAATCCACAGTTAGCATTAACAATTCCTTAGTATCCTTAGTGTTGATTGGTAGTGTAGTGTTTCAAGAAAACTCCCAGAGATCCTGAGAAATAGGTTTTGATTCTTAGTACAGAGAGAATAAAATGAACGTGTTTCTTAAAGATACTTTAAATAGCTTAACCCACTGTAAGTACTGTTATGAATATAAATGGTAAAATAGTTCAGAAGAAAACAATTACTCTACTTTTGCCAGAAGTATCTGGACATTTTTATAGAAAAGGTAAGTCAAAGCAAGAGTTTCAGGTTAGGTTAATATTGTTGGCCACATTTTATTAAAGTTATTTAAGAGTGTTTTCATTAGTCAGGACAAACTAAAATTTCTTTAACAAGCCTATTTTTAATAAATTCAGATTGGGAACCTTATAATAAAGCTAATTTATATTCATATGCCTCCAGTTTCACAAATTCCCTGAATTAGAGGATCTTTCAAAAATGTTTGCCATAAAACTGTTTAACAGTATGTTCAAATTAATAGTGGCTTACCACTGGAAAAATGTTAGTTTGTTTAAAGTTCAGTGAGCTTTGCCTTTTAATTTTTTAACATTTCGAAAGCATAATTCATTTGCATGGGTGGATTTAGTTTGTGTTTTCTTGTTTTATCAAATCTAAATGTATGCTTTTTAAAATACCAAATTGTCATGAAATAAGAGCTTTTTAAGTAAAGTTTTCAGCAAGTATTGTTTTGGGCTGGTGGAGGCATAGAGCACGGCCTCAGTAGACTGCCTCCGACAGCGCACAAAACCCCGAGCAACTAAGTTGTCTCTAATTAGAGCTGTGTTGTTTCTCAGCTCATTTATTTTGGGTTTATGGCCATTGATGTAAATAGAAGCCGATGACGGAAAATCAGAGGAAAAGCATCCCGCTTCTCATCCCTCCAAATGAGGGATGTATTCTATAAAATTAAAAAATTAATTCTCCATGATTCTTCATTCCACACCTCAGTGAGTGTTTGGACATGTGATGAGGATCCACGTGATAGAATCTCTCCGACTCTCAAACAGAGGCGTTTTTCAAATCTGGGTACCCAGGCTTAGGCAATATTTCATTCACCTCCGGGTGGCGGGGAAGAACAGAGTACATTGGACCCATTGTTATGCAAGCAGTGGTCGTCCACAGCCAACTTTTACTTATGTGGATTTAACACCCACAGTAGGGCAGGTTTGAATTCTGTGTTGGAGTCAACTATCAAGTTTACAGTAAACCTTGGTCACCATGGTTTTTCACCCTCCCACCTGATGGTTTTTGATAGCTTGAGGTTTGTGTTCTGCTGGAGTATTTCAGTGTGTCTTTGGGCATTCAGACCACTTTAAAGTGTACATAAGGCTTCCTCTAACCAAGTCATAGTTATCAGGTACTGCAAAGGTTAAGCCTTATCATCGGCACCAAAAAAAAAAAAAAAAAAGGTGAGGTTTCATCAAAAACTTCCATCCTCACAACCTTTCGACCACAATTTGATGATTATTATTGATTATTTCACAGCCTTTCACTCACGCTCTGCCACTGCGGCCAGCCCTGATATACAGATAGGGCTGCAGTCCAGCTAAAATAAGACTCCATCTTGATAATGGACTGAGATGAGATACTGTTATTTGATAAAGATAATTGATGTTTCACAGTGAATTGGAAAGCAGCTTCAAGTGCACCGTATTTGGAGCTATATTCTATCCACAAATACGGCAGTTGTTTATAAAAATAGAACAAAAGAACTAAAGCTAAATATTTGGATGTGGCTCATTTAGAACAATTGGTGCTGTGGTTTTGTTTTATTTTGTTTTGATGTTTGATTATTTAAAGTTCCACTTGGTGGGGGGGGGGGGGGTAAAAATTGGAAGGGGCATATCGTGTTATTTTTCCTCTCCGGTTTCAGGTTAGTTTGTTAAAATCTTACGAGGCATGGGTGTTATTGATCAGCTCCCTAGCAGACCTAATACCTAAATTCTGTGTTTGGATTATGATGAATCATTGTCACACATAAACCGGGTATCTTAGGTCAGAGTTAAATTTCACGTGATCATTAATTTCGCGAACATTTTACATGCTGTATGAAAACACAATTTAAATTATTGATCATCAACATCATGGCAAAGGCACTTCGAATAATCTGGGAATGCAGGTTGGGCTTCTCATTTATTATTAACATATTTCTCCAAATATAATATATAACTCACTGTATGTGTTTGTTCATCATGCTCCCCTTCCGCCACCAGGTTTAAGTTGATTAAGGTATCATTCATCTTAGGTACTGTTCATCCGATTTCTTTTTGTCTTATCACCTTCGTAACCCCTAATTAAGCAATAAGGCTTGACAGGGAGTATGGTTATCATGAGATAATGACACCCCAAGTGTGTTGTGAGGCACAAGGTTCAGCTGAGTGCTTCTAAACCTCTAGGGGTGTGATTATCTCCTGATAAACATGCCACGTTGCGGCTCGTTGATATCATCGTTGCATATCCACCGCTGGAGTTGGGGTAGAATTGACACTTCCTCGCCCACCTTCTTACCCATCCAAATTGTTGATTTCATAAAGTTATTTAGTGGTTCAGATCTCAGACTTACAAACCAAACTTGAACCCATAAGCTTTTATTTTATTGTTTAGATAGAATCAGTTGACTTGCAAGTATATCTTTGAACAAAACAGAAATTAACTTTTTTTTTTTAAAGGTAAAGTTTCTTCTGAAGAAAGACTGCATAGAGAAAGCAAATGAATTTTTTGATGTTGTCATTTTTCAGCCATTAGCAGATCGCATGCCAATAAATGGTAAAAGATTAGGCATGCATGCATGTTCGTGTAAATGAAGGTATTAACTAGTTGAAAGTTGTGTAGGAAATATTAATTGGATTTGGGGTTTGGAAAGTCTCTTTTAGCTTATCTCTTGTCACTGTCACAGTTAAAAATAGACCAGTGCAGGAGGAAGAGGAAATAATAATTTTGTAACTTTATTTTAGTTCAGATGTCTCGTGAATTGATAATATCTCAGGGAAGAATAATTTTTATTTTCTTGAATAGGCCCTAATCTGGTATTTAAAAGGAAAAATGGGATTATCTACAGTAGTGTTGACCTGTTAAAGGGAAGAAGAGACCACCTTTTAGATCATCTGCCTTCTTAGGAGCGTGTATGTGTACATACTGTTGTCGTGTGAAAAAGGAGAAATAATGAAAATACCATGGCTAACTTTCGAATATTTTTAGTATGAATGTAAGTTAATCATTTCTTCTAAAACAAAACTGCTCACTAGAACTTTGTACGATGAAGAAAATGTTCTGTAAGTCGGTGTTTTCCAAGAGAGTAGACATTTAGCACAGCTAATAAGACTGAAGAACTGAATTTTTTTTAATTTAATTTTCAATTCATTTCAGTTTAAATAGCTGCATTTGGCTGATGGCTAATATATGGGATGGCATAGTTCTAAAGAAAAAGACAAAATCCCTGAAAGTTAGTCATTCTTGAGCACCTCTTACAAATTGTTGAGAAATCAATGACTTTGTGGCTTAAAAGAGTATTTTCTAAGTAATTAATCTATTTTATGAACTTTTTAAAAATGTGTAAATAATAACTGTAAAAGTCTATTAGTTTTATAAAGATCTAAAATTCTCCTTACTAGAACTTCTACTGTTTTGTTTCCAACTCATATTCAGTTTTTCTAAAATTCCTGTCCAGTAGTTAAATATTTGCTGCATTGTTCAAACTATGAGTCTAGTTACAAAATTTCAGTAATAGCTTTCCTGGCAAAGTGAAACACTGTAGGAAGAATTTCTATCAACCAAAAATGCTGAGACTTTTTGTGCCTATTTATTAAATGACCTAATCCTTGATCATACCATATCGTTCTATTTATCATATAGAGAAAATGGTTTTTTTCATAATAAGAATTATAGTGTCCAAGTTTGCCTTCATTCTTAGTCCTATTTTGAAAAGGTCCAGAATATTAGTTAACCTTTGAATGCTCTGTTGGTGAGCCCAGGCTTTATCATTTTCATAGCTTAATTTGTTCATTCTTAAAACAGCTTTGGATTTTAAGCTAAAATATTTACCAAGCCCTAGTCTATATGTCAGTGTCCTCTAAGAAAGCAAACAGGAACATGTAGAACTAATGTCTTTCTTTAAGTGGAATATAAACATTTTTTTTTTAGCTTATTTATTTATTTTGAGAGAGAGAGAGAGAGAGAGAGAGAGAGCATGAGCAGGGGAAGGGCAGAGTGACAGGGAAAGAGAGAATCCCAAGCAGGTTGCATTCTGTGAGCACAGAGCCTGACGTGGGGCTCGAACTCACGAACCGTGAGTCATGACTTGAGCCAAAATCAAGAGTCGGATGCTTAACCGACTGAGCCATGCAGACGCCCCAGAAAATAAACATTTATTAAGCAGAGCAGATAATGATTATTTTTGTTGCTATATAATATTTGTATTACTTGTTTTTTTTAATATGATTAGAGCATCCCGGGCAGAAAACTGTAAATCAAATTGCCCATACATAAAAGCACAATATTTGGCATTAAGTCAGTGAAACCAAAGGGGCATGTGAGATGAAGACCCAGGGAACCCTCTTTCATTATGTGAACTGCACTGCCATTCATGGCAAATAAAACTAGATTCGCAACAAAGTCCTAGTGAGGTCTGTAGTTGAATAGCCGGGAAAGCAGCAGAAGATGCCTGCATTATAGTCGGGAGGGAGAAGAACTTTCCTTCTCTTCCACGTGGCAGTCAGAGGATTAGAGGGGCTCAACTGTGGGCAAAAAGCACATTTGGAAATCCTTTTGCTTTTCTGGATCTCTGGTGAGAACCAACACTTTTACATCTCACTTTAAGTAAGTCTTTTTTTCTAAGGAAGTGATTTTAAAATAGAGTATCCTACAGCTGAGGTCGTATGATTTCTAAGGTTTTCTTGAAAACTATATGGGAAGGGGAAGAGATGACAGATCTGGGTGAAGTAAAATTAGCCATGAATTGATCCTTGTTAAAGCTGGTGAAGGGTACATAGAGGTTTATTATACTATTCTGTCTGCTTTTGTGCGTGTTTAAATTTCCCATAACAATTTTAAATATAAACAACGATAAATATTGGGTTAGTATAAATATTAATAATACTAATAATAATATTCGTGAGGTAGGATTTACTCCTTCCATGGTTATTCTACTTTAAACTCTTTCTGGTGCTCAGGCTCATCCTTCACCAGGCTCCCCTGCAATCTCTGTGCTTAGGCCACACTAACTCTTTTTTTTGGGGGGGGGGGGCACTCTAATGTCTTCTCCTCTCTCATACCCCAGGACCTTTGCACATGCTATTTCCTCATGGAGGTCCTCTCTTCTCCACCCCACATATCCCATCTCTCTCCTTCACTTAAATTAACTGCTATCCTCACTTGTTTCTAAACCCAGTGGCCACTTGCTAACTCACAGACACACCAGACTGTACTGTTGGAGACTAGACCAATTCTCATTCAGTTCAGTGCCCACCCAGAGGTCCAGTCACTCACCTCCTGTTCTCCTGAGATTAAAATCAGGGCATATGCTTTTCTCAGCCTTGGGCATAACACATCATATGAAGATTGTACCGCCTCTCCCTTGCTGCCCTAGTCCTCCCGCTTTGTTTTATAAATCGTGGGGGAGAAACTGGTCGAATGAGATTTGAATTAATCTTGGGAGAGATGAGGGACCATGATAAAGTAGAAAGTGCCTGCTTCACTGGAGGGCGGGGGTAAAGAACCGTAAACATTTCAGACATCAAATGGACCAAACACAGAAAGTGTGCAGGCCATACTGGGCCTACGGGCAGTCTGCAGTTGAGGGCAGAAGCATGAGTGGTGATAGGGTGAGAAAGAAGAATCTGTTTCTGTTGAACTCTCAGTGTCTCATGCCTGTATTTAAAATGTTTATTAGCAGCCGTCCAAGATATTATTTAAAACGTGAATACCAATACCCTGCTTTAAAATGGGATTCCACAAACCTCTAAGAGGAACAAAATATTAATGGAGAGAGAGGATCCCCTGTTTCAGTTCACCTTCTCATTATAAGTTCATGTATAATTCAATGCCATGTTCAGACTAGTCATGCCTTTCAAAACATCCCATCATTTATGTTATAAATATATCTTGCCAGATTTTTAACATTTTCCATTTGTTTTAATTAATCATATTAAACAATTAAAACTGAAGCCATGAGGCCTGCTCAGTGTAAAGTAACCTCAAGCCCATGTTGTTTAATTTTGTAAAGCACCCATAATGAAAAAGAATAATTCAGCTAATCAAATAACAACTTCCTTTTTCCTTACCTATCTTGATTAAGGCAGCTGGTATTCTGGCATCACTCCTGCAGCCTGAGAAAGCATTCTAAGCTAGACATACGTCAGTAGCAAAAACGCATTAACGTGAATGCTTTAGAGCCAGGAAGGTGGGGATGCTTGCCTTCTTTTTGGAACTAGGAATAGTGCACAGCAGCTCAGCATCTTCTAAATTAAAGTTCGGCTATGAGATCAGTGGGGGGGATGGGCAGAATCGGGAGGAGGGAATTAAGAGGTACAGATTTCCAGTTATAAAATAAATAAGTCATGGGGATGTAAGGTGCAGCTTAGGAAACATAGTCAATAATATTGTAATAACTTTGTGTGGTGACAGATGGTAACTAGACTTATCATGGGGATCATTTCATAATGTATAAAAATATCGAATCACTATGATGTACACCTGAAACTAATAGGATATTGCATGTCAATGATACTTCAATAAAAAAAAAAAAGCCTATCTGTTGGAAGAAACTATAGAATATAAAGATGTCGTTGTCTGTGTGGAATGCTTCTTAGTATTAACTAAGGTATCTCAAAAATGATAGAACCAGGATCAAGACAAATACGAGGTTGCATGGGGCCTTTGCACACAGAGATTATTCGCAAAGGAGTGAATTTTCTTATGGTAATTCTAAAATTAAAGTTGAGTTTTGTCTAAAAGTAGAAGATAATGTATTTCCAACAATATTGAGCATACTAATTAATAGTTAACTCTGAAAAGGTCATGTTTTGGGGGGGGGGGGGCGCAAGTGAGCAAGGGGCAGAGAAAAGGGGCAGAGAGAAATGGGAAGAAGCGCACACCCCATGAGGGCCTCATGCTCACCCGATGAGGGGCTCAAGCTCACCAGAGATGGGGCTCGAACGCACCAACTGTGAGGTCATGACCTGAGCCGAAGTCAGATGCTTAACCAACTGAGCCACCCTGGTGCCTTGGCTCTGAAAAGGCCTTAAGAGTAAAATTAGGGGTGCCTGGGTGGCTCAATTGGTTAAATGTCCAACTTCAGCTCAGGTCATGATCTCATGGTTCCTGGGTTTGAGCCCCGCGTCGGGCTCTGTGCTGACAGCTCAGAGCCCGGAGCCTGCTTCAGATTCTGTGTCCCCCTCTCTCTCTGCCCCTCCCCTGCTCATTCTCTGTTTCTGTCTCTCAAAACGAAATAAATGTTAAAAAAAAAAATTTTTTTTTTAAGTATAAACTAAAATTTTGTGGTTAGGGCCATATGGAACACATGATGGTAACGGAAAACTGCTCCAAGTAATAGGCAGTATTTTTTTTTTTTTTTTTTTTTTTGAAAAACAATGTAATTGATGTAAACGTAGTCAATGGAAGGCATTAGTGGACCAGACTTTTCCTGGTTGCGTTGTATTCCCCAATCGTGCTGTGACTTCTCAAGGCCAGTCCAACCTGTCCCCAAATATTTCCCCTGGATTAGGAGTTCAAGGGTAGGATGCTCAAGAGAACATGTGGCATGTACTTGTGTAAAGTTTTCACTAAGAGACCAGTTCCAACTCTGGGCAGTTGTTTGCCCTTCATCTGGAGCTTGAACGAGAGAACCTGGTGTTTGATGGCTGTGATTCATATGCCCTTCATGCTGCCTTGAACTGCAAGCTACCTCACTGCTCTAATAGCCCAATATTTTCTGGAATTCTATACTTCCCAAACTCACATCTATCTTGTAGTAATGTTGCTGGTAACTGACCACATATTATATCTATGTTTACATATTTGACAAGTGGGTTGAATGAAATAGAATGATTTGACAGGGGGGTGGGGTGGGGGGAATCCACTCTGTAGGCTAATAAATTAACTTCCGAAGAAGCAAAGTAGAAAAGCCTCTCAAGTTATTTCAGAAATACACAGATCACTTAAACATATACATTCGCGAGCTTAAGAAGTTGTATCTGATAACAAGAATTTGGAACTCAGTAAAGAAAACAGTTTTTCTCAAGTTTCCACCTAATAACTTAGCTCTTATCAAAGAAGCTTGGCATGTGGATGCCACGTTTGACATAGTAATCAATTTAACTTTTTCTTTTATTTTCTTCTGGAATGATGCCATTTGCTGTAATGAGATGGGGCTGCCTGGAAAAACAGTAAACTTGCTGACCACTCTGTGAAGCCACATGCTGTGATTTAAAATTTTTATTGTAAAAAGTGTGACGTCGTGTCTAGAGTAAAGGCTCTTAAAACATTGAATTTGTATCAAAAGAAATGCAGAAATGTATCTAATTTACCTTTGTCTCCCTGGATAGGCCCTTTCAGCTTTTAACTCTGTAAACGCTCCATTTTAAGTGTGTTAGCAAAGCACTTTTATTCACGCTGTCAAAAGGAGCCTCTGTCTAGGGATGATGGTAGGATGGGCGGGGGGGGGGGGGGGGGGGGGGGTTGTATGTTTTTCCTGTTCACCCTAATTTATAGGAAACCCTTTCACAGGAAGGGTATTTTCCTGTAAAGTGATCAGTCATTTCCCAGGATAATCTTCAGATTACTGGAGACATATTTGGCAGTGATCAGGCCGATAAATTGCTGTCAGTCAATTGCGTGGCAATGGCTGAGGGAAACGGACTCTCTTGCTAACATGTCACTTATTTTAAATTTTTTAAATTTTTTTAAATTTTTTAAATTTTTATTTATTTTTGAGACAGAGAGAGTGCAAGGGGGAGAGGGGCAGAGAGGGAGACAAAGAATCTGAAGCCGGCTCCAGGCTCTGAGCTGTCAGCACTGAGCCCGACGCGGGGCTCGAACTCAGGAACTGCGAGATCATGACCTGAGCCAAAGTCGGACGCTCTACCGACTGAGCCACCCAGGCGCCCGACTTATTTTACATTTTTGTTGATTAAAACGGAACCAGTAACACTGTTCATCCATTACTATTTAAGGGGGCATTTCGCTATATTCTACATATGTCTCTATCCTCTGTTGAAGTAAGTGGAAGTCCTTGGAAACTCATGACTCTGTTATGTTCCTGGCATTTCTGAGTTCCTTCTTTTTCAACTATTCTTTTAATTTTTGATCACTAATATAGTTTCTCATCTTATTAAGAGTAAGAATTTGTTTACTCTGTCCCAGGAATTGTTTTCCTTTTTTGTGTTTTTTTTTTCCCTAAAGTTTTCTCTAAATAGTTTCTTTATTTCTTTTTAAGGTTTATTTATTTATCTTGAGAGAGAGAGAGAGAGAGAGAAATCAAGCAGAGGAGAGACCAGAGAAAGAGGGAGAAAGAAAGAATCCCAAGCAGGCTCTGCACCGCCAGGACAGAGCCCAGTGCGGGGCTCGAACTTAGGAACCGCGAGATCAGGACCTGAGCCCAAATCAAGAGTCAGATGTTTAACTTACTGAGCCACCCAGACACCCCCCTGAATAATTGAATTATAAACTCTTCTGACACTGGTTGAGTATGTTTATATTTGCAAGAGCATTATTTAATAGACTCTATGATTTTAAAATAAGGAGCAGCAAGGTTTTCAGCATCCTTTGTTGGTAGACTATTCATTAGCTATACCCCACAGTGACCATTATAAAAAAAAAAAAAAATTCTACTTGCATCTATTCTACAACACTTTTAATCTTTCAAATCTCTTAATAGTGTAGGTTCTCCTCATTCCAGCATCCAAAAAAGTTCTAAACTTCAGGATTGTAAGAGGGGATTTTACCAAACTGACCACATGCAACACAGTGTTAAATTTCTAGGAGATAGCTGGTCATTTATTAATTCATTAACAGGTATTTCAAGAAGCAATGGTGCATTACTCAGATGAATTAAATTCTCAGAACATTCGAATTTAAATCACTAAACAACATGGTTTCTGTAACTGCGCATCCAGTAGTCTCTTTCAATAATTTAAAGTAGAGGAAGAGAGACAAAAGCAACTTCCTTTTGAAAACCCGACTTCTGGATTTTCTGAGCCTGGTATAATTAAAGGTGTAGCCTTTAATAAGCTTGTTAAATCCCAAAGGTGATGACGGGTGTGCTAGGACCTGCCTGTAGTTCTAGGATGAATGGAGAGACAGGAGGCCTTGAGAAAGCTGCTTCTGCTAAAATGCTGCCGGTTGTCCCAGACACACATTGTACTTGAACTGAGAGGATGGGTTCCTCTTCAAGATGGTCATTTCCTGGCAAAAACAAGTTTAAAGGTGTAAAATTTGTGATTTTTTTAAAGCATGCTATAAGTGGCTATGGAATGTGTAGCGCTTACTTCTACGGGGAAAAAAATCTGACCGGTCTCCAGAGAGGCACCCTCCTGGAACTGGCCCTGCTTTACGCTGAAAGGATATTCCGAATGGGACTCACTCTGTCTACAGATCATCATCATCTACAGATGATGACAGTCACCACTGGCGTTACACGGAATTACAGCTCTCTTCCAAATCATGTCCATTCTGCCTGGTTTTTTTAAAATTTTTTTTTTAATGTTTATTTATTTTTGAAAGAGAGAGACAGAGCAAGAGTGGACGAGGGGCAGAGAGAGGGAGACAGAGAATCCGAAGCAGGCTCCAGGCTCTGAGCTGTCAGCACAGAGCCTGATGCGGGGCTTGAACTTATGAACCAAGAGATCATGACCTGAGCCAAAGTCAGATGCTCAATTGACTGAGCCACCCAGGTGCCCCAATTCTGCCTGTTTTTGAACCACACCTAGCTCTTCCAGAACTCATAGTTTTGTCCTTCCTTCCTCTCCTGCCTCCACGCGTTCACCTCGGAATCCGAAAATGTAGCCTTCTTTGCCAGCAAGTGTTGTTACACGGTTCCTTCACTTGAGTTCACGACAACTACTAGAACCCACGTGGATGCTTCCAGTTTCTGACACGCGCCCCCTCACCCCACCAAACCCCGGTTTCCTCTCGCGACCAAATTCCCAGGTTCGGTCACAGCGTCACCTGTCTGAGCGAGTGTGATGTGCACACATCTGGGGATTCCCTCCCCAGGGAATCATCACAGAGACAGACCCCCCATCTGTAAGTGGAAAGCTATTCTGTCCGATGCGCCGTGTAGACTGACTTGGATCCGCAGGGCAGACGATTGGCATTAATGCACCTTTGGTAGCTGGGCCACTTGGTGCTTTTGAGGTTTAATGATTTCAAATCAAAGAATAGAGCAACAAATGGAGAGGACTGCCAGAGGGGTTGGCATCAGCATGTCCGTCCGCTATTTAAAGTGAGTCCAGGGGTGCCTGGGTGGCTCAGTCGGTTAAGTGTCCGACTTCGGCTCAGGTCACGATCTCACAGTCCGTGAGTTCGAGCCCCGCGTCGGGCACTGTGCTGACAGCTCAGAGCCTGGAGCCTGCTTTGGATTCTGTGTCTCCCTCTCTCTCTGACCCTCCCCTGCTCGCGCTCTGTCTCTGTCTCTCTCTCTCTCTCAAAAATAAATAAACGTTAAAAAGAATTTTTTTAAATAAAGTCCAGAACTGTTTCATAAGAAGCTACTGTAATCCCTTCCCACTCTCGTCTATTCACCCATGTACTAAATACTCTTTTCTAATACAAATTGATCGAGGATCTGTTTCTGCTCCTAAGGAGCTGACCACTAGCTCCCAAATTGTGCGTGAGGGCGAGTCACTACTCTTTTTTTCTTTTTTTCAGGTGAATCTAAATAAAAGTCAAGTTTGGATTTCCTTTGTACATGTACTTAGAGAAGAAATATGACTTCTCTTAAATTCTGGGGCTTCGAAAGAGACTTTGTTATGGTTCACAAATTACTTACAACATTTAAAAATTAAATGTTCAGAAAAGAAGTTAAAATGTTCTTATAGCCAAATTTACCACAGAGATTAAACTTAAGTTGAAAATGGAAAATTCATAGCAGTTTGACAAATAGATGCAACCAAGAATATAGAAGCTAGGGATATAACTAAAGTTAGGCTACTTGGTAGATTAGAAGATCGTGTAGAATTAGATGACGCCTGGTAAAAATTTTGTTTTCCCTCCGACTTTGAGGTAGTTGCTCCAGTGGGTAGGAGAACCCCAAAGGGAGTTAGAAATGCCCAGAACTATGGAGAAAGGGGCGGGGGAAACAGCCCCATTTATTCCTTCTGCTTTGTCAACCAGTACAAAATGGTGCTCAGAATCTGAGGCTTTAGCAAGCAGCAGGCTGTTATAGAATATTCTTTATTCTTTGCAGCCTACCATGGTCGTGTAAGCACTTAAACTTATTTTTAAAAGCTTCTCTAATATTTCACTTGAGATGTAGAGAAGAGCATATGATGTTAAAAAAAAAAATTGCTTGCAAATAGGCTTAAAAAACAAAGTGGATCTTTTTTATACCCCATGTAGAAAGAATCGTATTTCTAAGCCATAAACACTGTCATGTGAGCTTAATATTAGTGAAAGTTATGTATGGAAATCCTTAATTGCCTGAGCATTTTATAAGAAACTGACTTGGGTGAGGCCTTAGAAAAATCAGATTTAAAACAAACCTGGATTAAACAATGAATTGTTCAGAGGAAAAGAAGCAATTACTTTTCAGAAACAACATATATCCTTCTCCATGGTCGCTGGCAGAGTGTTTTCAAGTATGATTTGATCAATAACCTCACAGTAGTGGCAGATATAGAAAAGAATAAATGTTTATCACACTTGTAAACATCTGAGGCAAAGCTGAAGTATTTGCTGAAAAGACAACATCCGTTCTTGAATTTCCCCACGGGTTAGATCTAGGGGGGCATTTACTGTTAGATCTGTAAGGCTGAGTATTAATGACTGAACCCGGAAATTAAACTAACAATTCATTTTTATCATAAATATCTGTGTGTTTCCTGGCAAAGTGAAGTAAGGAATTGTGCTGAATTGTCCAAAGGGCGTCTCATTCCCGTGTAGACAGACAACACAGATCTTGCAACCAGCGGGAGCTAAGGGAAATTTGCTTTTTGTAGCTTCTTAAAAACAAAGAAATACAATCAGGCCTTTATCATTCCACTCCTTATAAAAAATGTTTCCTAATTCATCTTGAGATATTTTTTTGGCACTTGGGCTAATCTCCATAATCCAGCTTTTTCAGAAGAAAGATGAATAAATTACTTAGCTCATAAAGCAGGAGCAAATAGCTGCTGATGCCAGTGGGACGCACAGTGTTTACAGCAGGAAGAGCCGAGTGAGTCGGGAAGGTAACCAGCCTGGTTTTCAGTGTGTTCTCTTATTCACACTGAATAAATAATAATTAAATAATAAATGTGTGTATGATCCGTGTTTTAGAACTTACTTTCCTCCTACTCTAGTTTTAGAGAAGCCACTTTTCCTGGTGATCTTTACAGGAAGGGTGAAGAACAGGGAAAGTCCTCCAATATTAATTGTGTTGCTTTCTTTACGTTCTGCAGAAAACAACAACAAAGGAGTGGAGGAAACCACGTGTAGGTTTGGGCATCTGAGTCTTCCAAAACCTGGGCAGGAGAGTGCCAAGGTCACGGGGTGTCTCTGAAAAGAACAGTCTGGTATCCAAAGCCCCAGTGTTTAGGCAGTGAAAACCCATGTATCCTGGCATTTTGTGAGCCTCCCTGCCCATTCCCCCCTGGACCTATGAGAGATTGGGTTTAAACTGCCTGCTTCTCGGGGGCTGTGCGTGGAACTCTTTCACTGGCCCTCAGGGAGCCAGAGGTCAAGTGTGCCATCGCTCAACATGTATATTTGACACTGCAATTGTAGGCATAATGTGGGTTTTTTATGGGTTCTATTTACTAAAATTGGGTTGGAGTAGACTCTCTTAAAACGTGGAGGTAGGGGCATACTTCATATGGGACAAAATGGTCTACAGGGAAGGAGTTGAATTCTGTCAGCATACTTGAAACCAGCATGGCTTTTAGTGGCTTTGAATCAATCATGTGACTTCCACACTTCTTTACTGTGCTGTTTGCCTTTGTGACCCCTCCCATATAGAATTCTATTAAGGAAGGATGATTTGAAACTGGGAGGCCCATTTCAGTGAGTTAATCATCAGATACAACTGTGGAAAATCTCTGTAAAATGTCATTATTAAAAGCAGGTCACTAGGGGCACCTGGGTGGCTCAGTCTGTTCAATGTCCGACTTCGGCTCGGGTCATGATCTTGCGGTTCGTGAGTTCAAGCCCCATGTTGGTCTCTGTGCTAATAGCTTGGAGCCTGGAGCCTTCTTCGGATTCTCTGTCTCCCTCTCTCTCTGCCCCTCCGATCTCTCTCTCTCTCTCTCTCAAAAATAAACATTAAACAATTTTTTAAAAACAGCAAGTCACTAGAACATAAAATTTACTAAGCTGTGCATATAGAAAATCTTTTTTACCCAAAGAGTAGCATTTTTTATGGATATGAATGTGGTTTAAGTGGCTGTTTACCCAGAAGAAATAAATGAGCATATTCTAGTTACAAAATAAAATATATTTTAAAAACTTAGAAATATTGAAAAGCTGAGAAATTGCAGGTCTAACTCTTGACTGTTCTAAGTTCTTGATAGTACAGTATAGCACTTAAATAGCTCAGGAAAATCAGATTTTAGCAACGGTATCCCACCCAGTACTAGTATGAATAATGTGTCCTATAGAAGGCATAATAATTTATCCCAGGATTTCAAATATCTGGGGATGGCCTCTACAGGAAGAAGTCGGAGTTATGAGAATATTTATAGAGTCTATTAGAAAATAGAGTATGAAAAAGTTTACAGAGAATGTCAGTGAAATAAAATCCTGACCGTGAAATCCTTTGGTTTAATGTGAGACTTCATGACAAATAATAGCAGAGCTCTAAATCTCTCCATCTTCTACAACACCCATCTTTGTACCGTGTGTCAGAAGAAACCCAGCAAAGAATTTAGGGTTGGGAGAATGTGAATACAGAAATGTAAAAAAGTTAAATCCATTAGATAGGTGGAAATGATAGAGATGAATATTTTAGGAATAAATAAATATTAGGAACTAATACATATGAAATGGTGATAATGGATTATATATATATGTATATATATGTGTATATACATACATATATGTATATATATATATATATATGTATGTATATACACATATATATATAGTTGGGCAGAAAGAGTAACCCACAGAACTCTTTCAAACTACTTGTTCTGAGATGAGTAAAATAATGGGAAAGGAAAGTAAGAATTCTTTTCAGCCTTTCTCCATGAGGTCAGCCCCTATATTAGTGTGGGGCATCCAAGTCCTTGAAAAATATCTAGCAACGGGCTCACAAAAAGAAAAAGTGTTCAGAAAAATATAGGCCAGGAAAAAAAAAAAAACAGCAAAGGTTTTCTTTGTGTTGACAGCTGAGATAGAGATAGGTTATGGTAGAGAAAACAATCAAGGAAAAATAACCAAGACTAATGAGGAGAATTTAATGCTTCCACACTATGATTTTACACAATAAATTTAACAACATGGATGAATAGAAGGGAAGATAGCAAGGAAAATAGAAAAATACAAATCCGTACCTAGTCAGGGTGGAAGTGAAACTCCAGAAACCCTTCCAAGAGCTTGAACCACTCCCTGGCTTGGCCAAGGCAGTTCCCTGAACATGAGGAACCTCTGTCTACCCTTGGGCCGCCATAAGCTTCTCCCCCTCTCATGGGCAGAATTCCCTGTACCTCAGTTGCATTTGGGGCAGAATTCCCTGTGGCCAATTTCTGTATTTGGGACACAGAATAGCGACACAGCTGGTTGGCTGAGTGTCACTTCCTGTGCTTGGGAACCATATCAATGTGAACTGGGAGTATCACCCTCTTTAGAAAGTTCCATCTTAGGAAACGTAGTATGGACACAGGGACAATGTCAGTGTGCTAAAATCTTGACAGTATGATCCTTTAGTTTATAAAGTAGTTATAAAGATATTTATTAATATTTTTATTTTTATTAGCCAGAATCACATTCATTTTTTTAAAAGCCTGTCATAAACCAGAACGTTTTCACTGGCCAAAGAGAAGGCTTAATAAATATTATTCTAGGGGCACCTGGGTGGCTGAGTCAGTTGAGTGCCTGACTTTGGCTCAGGTCATGATCTCATGGTTCGTGAGTTTGAGCCCCACATCAGGCTTACTGTTGTCAGCCTGTCAGTGCAGAGCCTACTTCAGATCCTCTGTTCCCCTCTCTCTGCCCCTTCCCCACTCATGCTCTCTCAAAAATAAACATTACAAAATAACAAATAAGTAAATAAATAAATAAATCTTTTTCTAGCCCTTTTTCATATTTGGTTCCACCAATCCTGTATTGTTTAATTTCCTGTTTTTCTTAATTAAGAAAGTGTGAATTAGGGATGATTCAAAAATACTGATTTTTTTTCTTCCTTCATTGAATATTATTTGTTGTTTTCAATGCCCCTTTGTTGGGTGTTATTTTAATCATGTGTACCCTATTCTGTAGACAGATTGATTTTTTTCAAAAAGACCCAAATCATTTTTGTTTTTGAGTGGTTTTTAATGTCTCTTGTTTGGAAGAGGATTAGGCGCTGAGAACAGAAGCTCGAGCTGCAGCTCCTTTTGTCTTGCTCGCACAGCCATGGGAAAGTGGAAACCCTTTTAGAACTGCATCGTGACACATGTGTGACATGTGTGGCTTGTTTTATAGGTTGGTTGTTCTGCTGCAAAATGTTTGAAAGTTTCCCTCATGTGAAAGCTAGATCGTTTCAGTATTATGCCATTTATCAAATATAAATTAGTAAATTTCTGGAGGTTCCTGGGTGGCTCAGTTGGTTAAGCACCAAACTCTTGATCTCAGTCTTAATCTTGGAGTAGTGAGTTCAAGCCCTGAGTTGGGCTCCACAGTGGGCGCGGAGACCACTTTAAAAAAAATTATAAATTCCTGATATAAAATCTTTTTAGTTTTTTAATCTTTAATTATTTTTGAGAAATAGCGAGCCAGCAGGAGAGGGGCAGAGAGAGAGGGAGACACAATCTGAAGCAGGCTCCAGGCTCTGAGCTGTCAGTACAGAGCCCGACGCAGGGCTCGAACTCATGAACTGTGAGATCATGGCCTGAGCCAAAATCGGGTGCCCATCCAACAGAGCCACCGAGGTGTCCCTGATACAGAATCTTCAAAAGTTTGCATTTGTAGATTCTAGAAATTCTAAAATACGTTGCTAAATTCTTAATCCTTTGAAAGGAATATAAATATTTGTGGACCGTAGCAGGTACAAATTTAGGTTTAGGACTTTCTAAAAACAAAGAAGTTAAGAATGGTTTGGACTAGCCATCCTGAATCAATCACCAGTATTGTAAATAAAGCAAAAATGTACAGCTGATATTCAAAGGGAAGAAATTGTTGCCTTTGTCATACACAAATCTACTAGAGAGTAGTACAAAGAATTCGAGTTAAAGAACACATCTCGTGGATTTACAGGAAAGGTATCCTTAATGAGAAATGGTAGGTTGTGGTTAAGGTTCTCCAAGAAAATTGTGGGCACACTGTCCACTGAGACCTGATGAACATCTAGAAAATGCATTCTGGGGAACCGCTGTAGCCTCCTCACACTGTAAGTAATTAGCCTTTCGCATGTCTGTTTCTCAGGGCTTCCAGCCAGTAGCGACAAAAGCATCAGTCACTACACAACACACTCTTACCTAATAGATCTAGTTTCCTATAATACATATTTGTAACTGATTTAATGAGGTAAAATTTACATGTAATAAATGCACCCATCATAAGTGCACATTTTGATGAGTGACAGCAAATGTGTACGGTCTTGTCACCACCAGCACGATCAAGACAACTTACCATCACCCCCAGGAGTTTCCGTCTGCCCTTTGGAGCCAGTCCTCCTTCTGGCTGTTGCTGATCTGTCACTGTAGCTTTGCCTTACTGAGAATTTCATAAGAGGAATCGTACAGTATGTGGTTTTTTGTGTCTGGCTTATTTCACTTAGCGTAATGTTTATTTTCATCGACCTCACTGTGCTTCCAATCTGTTTCCTCACTAACCACTAATGTTAAGCTTCTCGATACAGAATCCAAATACAAAACCTAACTAGAAGATGGGTCCGTCTACACAGGAACAGAAATTGTTTAGCCACGTTAAATAAAGGAAAACCAAAAACAATTATAGGAGCAGTCATTACTTTTGGAGTTTATTTTCTATTCCTTATTATTTGTCATTGGGATTTTTATTCCCTTTGTCTTCCCCCTCCTGAGGTGCTTTCTGATGTCTGTATTTTTAAATTAAAAGGAAAAATTATCTTTGTTTTCAGCATTTTGTGATAATTTCACAGCTCTTATAATAATGTACTGTGCCCTAAGGTGTCTGCACTGATGACTGGAAATCGGTGGGTTAGAAAATCCTTATATGAAAACCAAAATTAAATACAATGTAAACCTGTATATGCCTGTACCATAATTTTCCTTACAGATACTAATATTTCTCTAGTACAGATAAACTATGTAAGTGAGTGTACCCTCTTTTGCTTCCTAGAAAAATGTAAATTATGCATTGAAACTGACAAATAAATTACCATAAAAACATAGGACAGGAGTTAGTTATTCCCACAGTCAGACCTTTCAAATGAATCCTTTTTTTAAAAAGTATCTGAGAATGTTTCCCACAGTGTGTCTATACATTATTTATCCGCATGATCCTCTGCTTCAGTTTATTTATTTAGAAAAACAGATTGGCTAGGATGTAAATTATAGGCAGAAACTATCCCGTTACTGCTATATTTCTTCCCACAAATGAAACAGACTAAGCGAGTGAGATGACTTCTTGGCTGTCGCAGTTCGTGATGTAATATTTAGCATAGATCATCGTGCCTTTTACAAACCTGTGTGAAATGTCCTGTAACACTTGAGTGGCTGCAGCTGTCACCTCATTTCTTCTGGATTAAGTTTGGTCAGGAAAGAAGCTGCCTCATTTTCCAGTTGTCATTTGCCCAGGAAGTAAAAGCAAATTGTAATGAGGGAATCACAGCGGGAAGAACTGCTAACAAATGAGAGGCATATATTGACTGGCAGCCAGCATGCCATTTCAGTGATAAACGTATTTTTATACACTGCTGTTCAAGGTCATTCACTGTTGTCCTTGAGTGGGCAGCCATCAAAAATCGTGCAAGTTATACTCTAAACCCTTCTAATAATCAGGGCAAAGATGCCTTACTTTCAAAAGAGAAATCAGCCATTAATTTTACACGGCACTTAGATAAATTAAACATCTGTACGTGCTTACTGTGGCTTTATCTTGCTTTTGTTGCAGATTGACCAGAAACCAAAGGAAATATAAATTTATGAGGTAGCTGTGAGGTATATAGGTGTAGATTTATTATAGTGTTCACAGAAGCCAAACTTGAACGTGGTCAGACCTCACTAAGCAGCCTGTCTCTGTTTTGTGGCTCTTTAGTTTTTAAAAAGTATAAAGAACTTATAATCTAAGAATTCCAAAACAAAACTGTTCTCATTTTAAGACTTCTACTATATGTTTGAAGTAGATTTTATATTAAAAATACTGAAAACAGTTTGCTTTTACATCTGCCCAAATCCAAAGGAAATGTTATCACTAACTTTTTGAACATGTACTCTGTAATTATTTGGAGAAACAGTGATTGAGTTATTCACCCTTTTTTATTCAAAACTGAGCCATGCTTGTCTAAATATTAAATGACCAAAACCATGTTGTTATCCAACTTTTATAAATTTTTTAACATTTATTGATTTTTGAGAGAGACAAGAGTATGAACAGGAGAGGGGCAGAGACAGAGGGAGACACAGAATCTGAGGCAGGTTCCAGGCTCGGAGCTGTCGGCACAGAGCCTGATATGGGGCTCGAACCCACAAACCGTGAGATCCTGACCTGAGCCGAAGTCGGACGCTCAACCGCCTGAGCCACCCAGGTGCCCTGGTTGTTATCCAACTTTTAAAATCTCCATAGATAGCAAAAGGTTTAGATAGAAATCTGATCTTAAGTAACCGTATTTTAAAAGTTATATGGAAAATGTGGTGGTTTGGATCACCCAGTGTCTTTCAGTAAATATTTTTAAAAGTGTTATTGGCCCTTAAGACCTTCTCGGGGTGTGTGTTTACAGTTAGCATATATTCACCAAACCTCGCAAGGCTTTCTCGCGGTCTGCCTGCACCTAATTCTCCATCCATCTTTATCGTTCTCCACTTGATCCCTTCACCATAAATACAAATCCTTCTGAAGGTGTTAGTTTTTCTGACCAGGGTCACCTTCTGACCGTGCACCTCTGCACGGAACACGCTTCCAGTCTTGCCGCCCCCCACTTTACCCCAGCACACGCACTCGCCGTTGTTACCCAGAAGCTCTCCGAGCTTTCCTACAGTATTCCCACAATCTGATTTCTACCTGAAGGTATACACGTAAAGGCAGGAAAATGCGTGTCTCCCTGGCTTTAGCTTAGAACTTTGGTGAATCCACTGTCCAGAGGCTCAGGACTCTCACACTTCCCTGTGGCGTCGCACATACACTCCCGCTGATCTGGTAACACACGTAATTGCCCCCATATATCTAAACATATATCTAGAAACTTAGAGGTTCCTGGTGTCTGACTTGGACCTTGAAATGCTTTTTCTCCATAGAAGTGGTTATAAATAGTGCTTAGGAGATTGAACTGGCACTGTAAATCCCGAAACAATAAGAATTCTGGAGGCTTTTGAAAGCTGGCCTGGAAATCTAACTGCTATTTGCATTGTTTCAGTGGATGAAGGTGTTCAGGATTCTGAACACCTGAATCCCACCCAAGCGGTAGGACCCTTCATTTGATGGCTGCCTCTCTGAATACACTCCGGAATCCCGCATGGGAAAGAGTTGCTAGCGTGCGAGCATAAACTTACTAGGTGCCTGTGGAATAGCGTGGAGTGACAGTCCGTCGTGAATGCACAGATCCACAAGTAGAATGGTTTCTTACTGTTTATGTTGCACACAAATTAATTATCAGGAATTTAAAAAACAAAAAAGTTCTCACAGCATCAATCTTGTCTGGACCTCGCGTGCATCATTCTGTGAGCTCTGGCTTTGGGCTCTGACTTTTTCACGTGTAAAACAGGAAGTATGAATCAGAATTCTCATTAAATTCTAACCTCTCCAAAGATCCAGAAATGGTATTTTCTGTTCCGTATGAAATGGCACACACACCTTGAGCGTGAAGATCCGCAGTGGCTTTAAGGAGCACTCTTAGGTTTATAAGTTGTTTGCGTTTTAGTTTAGGTGTCTTGGTAAAGCACTTACAAACTCTGACACCTGAGTAATCATAAATTTAAAACCTGTAACACTGTCACAGCGCTGACCACAGGCCATCTTAATACACGATGCTATGTCTAACTATTGATCTCAATTGACTGTTAAGTGAAAAGGTTTATGATAAGCTTTTACCATAGTATTATTTAAAAAAATACATTTCTTCAGCTGTATTATTTCTTTTTGAAAAAAACCCTCCCCTTTAAAAGAGGACACCTGCCTTCTATTTTCTACAAAAATGGGTAGTGAGTCTCTATCCTTTCTAAGCTGTACAAGCAATGAAATATGTGGTAAGTAATGTTTCTTTGTTAAATAATGCGTTTTTTTCTTAGGCAGAGGCAAATTTGGGGGGTGCATATATGTGCTTACCATGTGATGCACAATATTTATTTTAACCTTTAAAATGATCTGACCACTGTGAGTCTCAACCTCTGAACAAATATTTTTATGAAAAAAATAAAATAATGCAGAGGAATACCAAATTGAAATCATACAGTTTATCAGTTTTTCCTAGTATGAAAAAGACAAACTAATAAATAAGTCCAGAAAGATATGGGGCACCTGGGTGGCTCAGTTGATTGAACGTCTGACTGTGGTTCAGGTCATGATCTCACGGTTCATGGGTTCAAGCCCCACATCGGGCTCTGTGTTGTCAGCTCAGAGCCTGGAGCCTGCTTCAGATTCTGTGTCTCCCTCTCTCTCTCTCTGCCCCTCCCCTGCTTGTGCACACGCACACTCTCTCTCTCTCTCAAGAATGAATAAACAGTCAAAAAATTTTTTTTTCTTTTAAAGTCTGGAAAGATAAATGCCAAGTGATTCATGGTGAGATTTGATGAGTAAGAAATCCCAATTTTATTATAGGTTATAGGTACTTCAAAAAAGGTTGTGACATTATAGGTAAGTTTTAGTTTCCTTTATTTGATGTTCTCTATATTAAAATCGTAATAAACTTTAAACCAGGGGGTGTCTGGCTAGCTCAGACAGAAGAGCATGCAACTCTTGATCTCAGGGTCATGCATTCAAGCCCCACGTTGGATGCAGAGATTACAATAATATTATATTTACAATAATAAAATAAACTTTAAAAAACCCTCCAAAATAAAAATTATGCTTCTGTTAAAAATCATTTTTGCTAATGCAAAGTTCATTTATATAATCTATTAAGCCTTCAGAAATGGGTCGGAACTGCCTTCTTTATATACTTACTTACTCCTAAAGGGAAATCCAGTATTAAATGGAGGCTTTTACTTGAGTTTTACACGCTTTCACTTAAAAGGGAATAAAATTAGAGGCGCCTGGGTGGCTCAGTGAGTTAAGTGTCCAACTCTTGATTTTAGCTCAGGTCATGATCTCAAGGTTCGTGGGATCAAGTCCTGCATCAGGCTCTGAGCTGACAGCACTGAGCCTGCCTAGGATTCTCTCTCTCCCTCTCCCTGTCCCTCTCCCTATCCCTGTCCCTCTCCCTCCCTCTCTTCCCCCGCTCTCAAAATAAATTAAAAAAATAAAAATAAAAAAGTGAATAAAATTAGTATGTATAGTATTAAGTATGCTTTTAATTGTATCTGTGGTAAGGCAAAGAATCTTATTTTAAGGCACACTGTTTGTTATATACGTGATAGCAATTATAAGCAAATTGCTAACAAAGTGAATTCTAAGTTAGAAACAAAAAATTTTCCAAGAAGGGTTCATGCTTGCTTGGGAAGAATGTAAATTAAAACAACAAAGTGGTTTGTTTCCCTTAAGGATTGTTGGATAGCTTGTCAGTGCTGGAGTGCAACAAGTGGGCTAGTGTTATTGATTTTCACCTTGTGCTACCAAAACATTTTTCATTGACAAATATTAATTGTGTATTAAGTGCTAAAGAGTTTGATGGTCCAGATATTGAATTTTGTAATGAATTGGGCTTTTAGTTTGGTTTACCAGTAGGCAATATGGTGGCATGAAAAGATACAGAGGTTTAAGCCAGCATAACTTCCACTCCAAGAAAGTCAAGTAGATATTCCTGAAGAGTTTAAGCTCAGCAGTAGGAGATGTAATTCGTTTCCCTTTGCATTTCAGTGACTGACTGCCCTTTAGCCAAATCATAGGGAATGCTTGTCTAAATAGGTGTTGTGTGACTGTAATTAGTAGTAAAGTATCTGGAATGTCTTGCATTGATTCTACCTTACAAATCTCGTGAATCATTGAAATTGCTACCGGAACAGAGTTGGTGATTGTGATCGTTACTATTAGTCTTTATAAATCATTAATTTGGTTAAACTATTTCTCCTTTTCTTTTTGAAAAGGATCTGTAAATCAGAGTGAGCAACCACAGTACGTACGTGTGTCTACATGGGCACACCCACAAAAATGCATGTTCTGTTTTTAATTCCTTTTTAGTGTCTTTCCCAACTTTTTAATAGCGTGTCTTGTTTTTTTATTCTTTTGGTAATTATATCCAGCGACATCTTTTATATAACGATCTTTCTTAAATATCAAAATCTGTGGGTAACTGATGAAATTAAGCAAAATTGAAATTAGAGAAATTAGACTGTCAGTTTGGGCAACCAGCTGGTATTGGTAGTTTCGATTATAAATTTAATCCTAACTCAGGTATTTCTTTTTGATTCTAGAAATTTGACCTTTTTACTAATTTATTTCCTGATCTGATCTAAATAATTACAATCTGATACAGGATTGTCCCTAAGAGAAAAAAATGTGACCAAACTCCAAAGCAGACTTATTAAATGCCCTTTCTTCTCTGCCTCGCCTTCCACTGCCCTTTCACCCTCACTCTTCCTGTCTTTTCCCCCGTTGGCTCTTCACGGGTTCTCGTAGCCACTCACACCCAGTGATTGAAGAGATACTCACGGAGAGACTGCGGTGCAGCAAGCACTGGGTGCCAGATCTGTGCCACAGCGCCTCTCGACGTGCTGGTCGCTCCCAGATCCGTCTCTCCTCCCCTCAGCCTTCTCCTTAGCTCCACATTCCTCTTTCTGACTCGCTAACATATTTCCAACTACCTTCTCTAGTCCTCCACCTTAGTATCTACCTATCCCAAACCTAGCTCCTCACGATTTCCCACCTGCCCCCATCCTCCCAACCTAGAAACATGTTCTTTCTCTTATGCCTTCCTGTCCGGGTCACAGCATCACTGTATACCCACTGGGCCCCTCTTTCCTGACCACATCCGGTTCCTCATTGGATTCCTAATTGATGCACTACATTTTCCTCTTACCCTATCCTTTTTTTTCCTAGTTCCTCTCTCCTTTTCCCTCTGCCAGAATTTTCTTAAGACTGGTCTGATCTGGGGGCACCTGGGTGGCTCAGTCGGTCGAGCGTCCAACTTTGGCTCAGGTCATGATCTCGCGGTTCATGAGTTGGCAAGATCAAGTCCCGCAGTGGGCTTGCTGCTGCCAGCACAGAGCCGGCTTTGGATCCTCTGTCTCACTCTCTCTCTACCCCTCCCCTGCTCACGCACTGTCTCTCTCAAAAATAAATATACATTAAAAAAAAAAAAGAGGGGTACCTGGGTGGCTCAGTCATTTGGGCATCCGACTCGGATTCGGCTCAGGTCACAATCTCACATTTCATGAGTTCGAGCCTCACGTCAGGCTTTGCGCTGACGGCACAGAGCCTGCTTGGCTCTTTGGATTCTGTCTCTCCCTGTCTCTCTGCCCCTCCCCTGCTCACACACTCTCTCTCTCGATCTCTCTCAAAAAAAAAAAAAAAAAAAAAAAAAAAGCCGGGTCTGATCTGACCATTCTCCTATTTAGAAACTTCAGAAGACTCTCTGTTGGCTGTGAACTTAAATCCAGATTTCTTAGCACAACAAAAAGACGGTGTGTATGGCCTGGCCATAGCTACCTTTTTGCTTCACCTGCAAACCCTGTCCTCCCCAGTGCTCCCCACCCCCTCACTTCCATTGGCAGAGTGACACAGGACTGCCTGCTGCTCTCCTGGGCCTCCCTCACATGTTTGCTGGACTCATCTATCCTCTTAGGATGGCCTTTTGTTTCTGGCCAACTTCTGCTCATCCTTTACAGCTCAACTCAAATACCACCTTGATTCTGTGCCTGGTTCTGATGTATCATACCCTGAACAGCAATGGCTGTCTATTCATCTGGGTTTCCGTGGCACCTTATGCACATTTCTGTTGTGCTGTTAATTGCACTCAACGGTAGCTGCTTGCTGTCAATCTGTCTCTGTTTTCTCCCAGCTTCACTGGCAGGTGTGTGTCTCATCTTTGTGCTCTGACACAGGGTCTAGGACATAATCAGCTCTCAGTAAACATTTTTAAGTACATTTGTGCTAAAAATATTTAATTCCATGAGGTAGGCAAGACATACGTTACCCTTATCTCACAAATAGGCAAATCTTGTCTCAGAAAATTTTGCCCATTCATAAACCCAGCAAGGACAAATTTTAATCCACTAGATAAATGCGGGATAGTTTAAGGGTTAAGTCAGAGGACTTACAAGTAACGTCACTGTGATTTTTGCCACAATAATTGCTCTGGAATATTTGCAAATGCAATTGCTATGTGAAAAAAAGTCTGGGGCAACTGGGTGCCTCAGTTGGTTAAGTGTCCTTCTCTTGACTTCGGCTCAGGTCATGATCTCATAGTTCGTTGGTTGGAGCCCCGCATCGGGCTGTCAGGGCAGAGCCTGCTTCAGATCCTGTCTCCCTCTTTCTCTGCCCCTCCCCTCTTGTTCTCTCTCCCTTTCTCTCTCCCTGTCCCCCTCTCCCTCCCTCCCTCCCTCCCTCCCTCCCTCTCTCCCTCTCTCTCTCTCTTTCTCTCTCTCCCTCAAATATAAATGTTTTTAAAAAGTCTACATATATTATTGTATTCTTTTATTACTGTTTTAATACTGAGAAAAATGTTGAATGTTACGTGAAAGTCAGGAAGGTAATTTTATAGTTTTATAACTTAGCGTTTCTTAACAAAAGAGATGTACCCTGTAATATACGACAACATTAATTAGGTGATGTTCCAGACTAATCTGACTTTCTGTTTTAATAAGGTTAAAAGGCATGGTACCACACATAAAAGTATAAAATTCCTGAATATATATTATGTATTAGTAGGTATACTCTATTCTCCAAAATAAATACAAGACAAAAGATGTGCTAACATACTGGTTAATAGATGTATGAATTTTTTAAATGTATGTAATACCTTAATTTTCTACAACACTTTCCAACTAATTTCTTTTTTTGGAACGGCGCAAATGTTAAATCCTCTTGAAGTGTGTTTTTGAAAAGTAGGAATTCTGTAGCTTTAGTACGGTCTACGTAAGACAGTTTTGTGTCGCCAGACGGTATATTCCACATATATACCCGGTGAGGGACCCCATGTGTGAGGGCCCCGTCCTGCTACTCAGGTCAACAGCCATCTTCTGTTTACCTTGACCCAGATCAGAAATCAGGAGAGTGCTGAGGTCTGTCAGTTGACGGTGCACGTGTGTGTGCTGAATGCTTGCTATGTAAGGGCCTAGTGTTTTGAGAGGGGACAGAGGTGACCAACCCGGCACACGTTTCTGGAATTCCGAGAGCAAGCAACAGGGATTTCCTCACGTGGCACAGTATCGCCTTTAACAATACTCTCTCCTATCTTCTTTGAAAATTTATGTAACCATTCTGTGTCCAATGGTTCTGTGTTCTTAGGAATCCTTTGAATATTTAACATCACAGTTTTCACTCTGGGAATATAAAAACAAAAGTTCGTTCATTTTAAGATTTCTAGCATGTGTTCGAATAGACTTATATTAGAAACACTGATTTAAAAACATTTAGCTTTGGGTCTGCCCAAACCTGAAGAAAACATTTTCTGTGACTTTTGAAGCATATGTGAGTTCTATACTGAATAAGTGTTTTATAATTATTTCATACCAGCAATGTGAATATCGGACAACAGTTTATTCACTATCTTTTTATTTAAAACTGATCCGCATTTATCTAAATCACATTAGCATTCAGTGTTTCAGTACCCATGAATCATCTTTAAATATGACTAATTATTTTTAAATGTTGATGAAAAATGTTATGGCTTGAATTACATCGTTAACTAGATTTTTTAGTGTTATCATTACTGAGCTTAGAAGTCTCGCTCAGAATACTAATACACTATTATCCTGTCATCAACCAAAAACCCGTGGTAATTATGTTTGAAAATAATTGGAAGTTGGTGACGTCCCAGGATTTTTGGCAAACATAATTTCAAAATATGCTGTAAGACTGACCACTTGAACATATGAAAAAAGGATGTATCAGTTATGTATAGCTCAATTGGATGTTTTATGGTTACTTCCTCCTGAAAATATGTGGTCTGCTAAAGCAGATGAGAGGTGGGTGGGCGTGTGCACACACAGGCATGGGTGTGGTCAGCTCTTCATTATCTGTAGGAAGAGAAGGAAGAAGCACTTCAACATCAATAGGTGAGATTTACGGAAAATTGATTCTTTGAATCTGAATAAGTCCCTGAGTTGAATAGAAGGGGAAAAAAACCTCCTAAAACCAGTACATACATTTAACAAAGGTTGCTGTTACAATGACCTCATCATTTTAAGATTGGGAAACACCTAAAGGCTTAAATGTTTATTCTCTATTTGTATTCTATAGACCTTCCTTTTTTTTTTTTTTAATTTTTTTTTTAATATTTATTTATTTTTGAGAGACAGAGTGAGACAAAGTGAGACTGGGAGAGGGGCAGAGAGAGAGGGAGACACAGGATTGGAAACAGGCTCCAGGCTCTGAGCTGTCAGCACAGAGCCTGACGCGGGGCTCGAACCCACAGACTGTGAGATCATGACCTGAGCCGAAGTCGGACGCTCAACCGACTGAGCCACCCAGGCGCCCCTAGACCTTCCTTTTTAAAAGTAATTTTGATCATCTACAGTTGACATTGGTGAAAATAAAAGCTTCAGTAATCACAAAAATCTAAAATTATTACTACTGCCTAAATTATAGTAATAAAACAGTCTTGAGCATTTATGTTGATTCTTACTCTTCTTGGGGAAGGGTGTTGTGTGTGCACATGTGCTTGTTGGTATATAATCCTCCACAAAAAGAATTCCAAAAACTATTGCTTGTGTCACAAGGATTACCAATATGTAGATATTGAAAAGCTCCTTTAATTCATCTGTGTCAGTTAGCTTATCCCCAGATGGCATTTAAGTAGCTTTTAGTGACTGAAAATGGGCACTATATGCTGCGGCTATGTTTAGGGATAAAGACAGACGGTGCACTTGAGGCACTATATCTTATAATCAAACTTAAGGTCGCTCGCTTTATTACATTTATCCTTAAATCTATTTTCCATTTAGATGTTCAAATGATACCAAATCTACTTGTCTTTCGCCCTGAATGTATATTCTTTTCAATTAGATAGCGATGGAAAACTCAATTCATTGAATGGTTCCAATACCCCTTGGCTTGGAAACTGCCACAGCGGGTTGACTCTATATCATAGAGTCGGCATAATGTGAATAACAAGTATTGCCTCAGCCCTCCATCAAGAAAAGAAATTATAGAGATAAACAACCCGTTTTCAGCCCTCAAATCTCTGTTCAAAATCATTATAGAATCGCCAAAGGGCAGCATCTAGGCTTACGTGCTTGCACTGTAGGAGATAGTACAGCCAATAAGAAACAGGTCCCTCTTTAATACTAGAGAGCTTTAGGAATACTTTCAGCATCTACTTTGCTTTTGGTCAATACTTTAGTTTCTATATTTTGTGCCCCACGTGAGAAAAAGCCAGGGTCCTAATTTTATAATGATTCTTCCCTCAAGTGGTGCTTATTTATGGTACCCGTAGGTAGATGTTGCCTCTTTGGAGCACAGATGAGCTAATGGGACCCAGGCCCAGGGAGGGAGGCTGCCAAGGAGAAAGGCAGGACCACCGTCCTCTGTGGCCCAGGTGGCCCAGGGGGGCCACACAGGTGATCCTCCACGTTCTCTGCCAGGAGAGAAAGGTGGCAGCTTCTGATCTTTCAACCTCTGTTCTGAGGTCAAGGAAGAGTTCCTCTTCACCCACCACTGCTGTGGGGGCCAGGGGACCGCTGGGGTGAGTGAGCTCCCCTGGGAGACCTGGCCCTTGCTCCCAGGCAGCACGGCCATCCACTGTCCTCACAGAGCTGGCGGGGTGGGGGAGATTGCACCAGGATGGGAAGGGAGACTGGACCAATCCGTGAACCTTCCTCCGGACCCCCTATACGTGGAAGTCCCTGGGCTCCAGAGTCTAGGGATCTAGGAGGCCCTGGTTGCTGAGGGAGACAATGGGGCAGACACTTCCAGCAAGGCCCAGCTCCACGCTCCCGCGGCTCTCAGGCAGCCTGCTGTGACCCCGTGGGCTGCAGCTGTGACCACCATCTAGCACTTGAAGTCTGCGTTATTGGGCAGGGAAGAGTCATTTAGAAACTCTGGTGCAGAGGCGCCTGGGTGGCTCAGTCAGTTAAGCGTCCGACTCTTGGTTTCAGCTCAGGTCATGATCTCACTTTTTATGGGTTCCAGCCCCGCACTGGGCTCTGGCCTGATAGCGTGGAGCCTACTTGGCAATTGTCTCTCTCTCTCAATCTCTCTCTGCTCCTCCCCTGCTCACTCGCTCGCTCTCTCAAAATAAACAAACTTAAAAAATATATATTGGTGTATAATGTACCTACATGCCAACTACATGAAAATCGGGTGTATAGAAATTGAAGCTTGGCAGCTTATAGTTTTTGTTTTTTGTTTTTTATTTTTACCTGGTGCTCTGTGAGACAACAGATTCCAGAGCCAGACTGCCTGGATTCTCATCAAAATAAATTACTCCAATTCTCGGCACCTCAGTTTCTTGATCTCTAAGGTAGGGTCTAACGTAGTGTTCTTACCTCGTAGGGTTAATCTGTAAGGATTAAGAAGTTTATCCTTCTTATGGGGCGCCTGGGTGGCTCAGTCGGTTGAGCGTCTGACTTCGGCTCAGGTCAGCATCTTGCAGTTCGTGAGTTTGAGCCCCGCGTCAGTCTCTGTGCTGACCACTCAGAGCCTGGAGCCTGTTTCAGATTCTGTGTCTCCCTCTCTCTCTGACCCTCCCCGGTTCATGCTCTGTCTCTCTCTGTCTCTTAAAAATGAATAAGCATTAAAAAAAACAAAAACCCAACTTACAGCACTCCCCGGCACAGAACAGGTGCTATGAAAGTTTCTCCTTATGCTTTTTGGATTCCCTGTGGGACGTAGCTCGCCAGTGCACTCTATAGACCTTTTAGTGTATGATTTTAGAATGTATTTGAAGGATGACAAAAGCTGCTCGTTGCAGTTGGCCTTTGATAAATGCAATTTTTTTGTTTGTTTGTTTCCAAGTATGAAGTTCTGGGATCTGTTTTTTTTAATCCGTGACCACCGTGATAAGCCAGAAACTGTGTTCTTCAAGCGCCCAAGTGATGGCTGTGTCAATAATTGTGAGGTTGCAAAAAAGTAGACGGCAAGGAATAGAATGGGCTCATTGGTCCGTAATTTGTACATTTGTAAATGAAAACAAAGAGCCAGAACGCAAAATTAGTACGAATGACTTTTGGAAAGGGGGTAGGGGGGAAGGATTGAAAACAAGGACTGACGATCTGCGGTTTCGCCAGCGGAGGCCTCTCTGGGCCTTGCAGCCCAGCCCAGGCTCCCTGCTGGGGACAGGTGTCCACACACACGCCGCTTTCCTAGGGACACGGGGAACTTGGCGTGTCAGCCATCCGCACACCAGCGACTTCACCACAGCTTTCCCGAGGCACAGCTGCAGTGTTCTGGTAAAATCATCGCAGTGCGGGCCTTCCCGCACGCCGTTCCGAGAAACCCTAACGGCACACGGCTGCTGCTTCCAACTCAGTCGGCTTGAAATTCCACGTGGTTAGCTAAGGTGGCCTTTAATACCATCCAACACTACGATGGCGTGATTGGAAAGCTTGGAGGGAGTTTAAGGAAAAGCCACAGACATGATTAAAAAGTTGGAAAATGAGACTTGAAATCTTATAGTCACTGAGGTTTGTTTCGTTGGTTGGGTTGTTGTTGTTTTTTTTTTTACATCCCGAAAAGAGAAAATAAGTAACAAAGGAGCAAGTTGCTATAACAGCCCTCAAGTCTATAAAAGGTTATCCTGCCGATAGACGACTGTCTGGTCTCTGCCTCTGTGAGGCCACAGCAAGAGGGAGCAGGCTCACCCTGTAGCATTTTGGATTTAGATTTGATATAAGGAGAAATTTCCTGACAAAACACATTGTTACACACAGAAAAGCGTCCTCAGGTCTCTAGAATCTTCTCTAGAGATACTTGCAAACAGAATAGATGTTCATCTGTCTGGCCTGCTTTAAGCAGCCCTGTTCACATACAGAAAAGAAGGGGTGACCTTTCAGTGTTCTTGGCAACATCACATGGCCTTAGGAGCCCACACACAAAAAGGCTGGAAAAGGCTTCGTTCATAGCAGTAATTAAATTTTACTTGGGTCTTCTGCGTGGTCATAGATGAAACTTTTTGTTTAATGGCATACTCTGCCTGGATTTTTTGTTTCCTTGAGCATTTGAACCTTAAATATATAATAACATTTTCGCAGATTGGTTGCTTCAGAGAAAAGAAAGAGGGAGTTTTTTCTCCAGTGTAATTAACTCTTAACTTCTTAACTCTTTTGAAATGGCTCTTCTTTGATGAGTCTTTGCCTTGCGTAACAAACCAAGCTGTCAGTCCCAGTGATGTCTTCGTCTTCTCCTGGCCTTGAGCTGTTACCTCCCTGCCAGTCAGCCATGAAATCAGTGGCCTTCTGTATTGGGATGTCAGAAAGGCCTGCGCGTCAGACCCTGGCCCTCTGTCCTTATCTGCCCTTTTCTGACTCTGGCACCGTCTGTAAGAGACGTCAAATGTAGGGGCTGGTGCTTTGGATGCAGAGGTGAACGTGTCCTGAGCCACCCTGGGCATTGCTTGTTATCCTTAAGAACCAACACCAGGAACGTGTAGGTATTTGTAAGCCTTTGATATCACTCTCCTTTTCTTTTCGGGGCGGATCCTCACTTCCCTGACTGTGTGGCTCACCTCCAGCCTGTTTTCCTGTCTCCACACACACGCTTCCTTCAGGGTCCCCTTAAACTGAGGATCTCCGCCATGTTTGTACCCCAACAAAGCATGTTCACCCTGTTCTCTACCAGAGCACGTTCTAGGGGAAATCCCTCAGCCAAGAGCTTCATTGGATTTGTAGAAATGTCAGAGACCACGTGCAGCCAACTAGGGACATACTTCCAGCTCAGTAGACCTTTCAGGCACCCCCAAATCACAACTGTCTTTTTTTTTTTAAGCTTCTTTATTTATTTTGAGAGAGACCGTGCACACACATGCATGCAAGCCGGGGAGGGGCAGAGAGAGAGAATACCAGTATCACTGAGTGTGGAGCCCTAGACGGGACTCAGTGTCACAAACCAGCAGATCATGACCTGAGCTGAAATCAAGAGTCAGGCACTTAACGGACCGAGAGCCCCACAACTGCCTATCCGAATCTGCAGCTCACCGTGCGGTCCCACCAGAGGCCTACAGCCAACGCGGTCCCCTTCCCTCTCCGTCCCACAGATCTTGGGTGAGGCTGTGACAGTGCTGTCCAGGTTCTTTTATTTTCCAGGTCATTTTAGGACGTTTCCTATGAGGTGCGTGGTCCGAACTTCATAAACCTTTCCCTCGTAAACAAAACAAAAACCAAAAACCTTTCCCTTCTTACGGTGCTCACGATAACACAACTTCACCTACTTTAGGAAACCTTTCCTTCGCAATTTATGTCAAAAGTAGGAAAGTATTTTGTGTGGTTGGGTTTCCTCCCCCCTTTAAAAAAGTGGTGAACCTGCAAATAAATACAAAATGTTCTCTTTGGTCTTGTTCAGTCCCTCATGTGGGTGTGATGGAGTGCTACCTTTCGGCATCAGTTCGCAAACTTGTTGTTTGAAAGCCAAATATCCAAAACACTCCAGGAAGAGACAGACCCTGTAAAGCGCAATTTTAAAGTATCCTAGACAGTCCTAGCTCCCGTTGATGCTGACCGAATCATTTGTGAAATGTGTGCCTCTTCTCCTCTGTGCAGGGCGGTTAATTCTGTTTCTTCGAGGAGTACGCTGCGACTGCCTGTTAAAACTGCTAGGCCAGTGCACATACTCCTCATTATTATTAATCCTGCCTCTCAGTTCCTTTTCTTCGGTAAGAAAAACGGAGGGGTGTTTACCAATTCAGCACTGTCTCCTGCCAGGGGTTATTGTTTGATTTCTTTTATTGTTCGTAGCACTTCTTGAATTAGATTAATTTCTTTATATTCCATTTCTGTCTTTTCAAGACAGCAATTTCTTTTGACTAAAGAATAGAACAAGACATGATACCCATTCGCATATAAAAAGTAGACCAAGCGTCCTTTTATTTTGAAACCTGTTGTTTTGGGAAGCATTCTGTACAGTTTAGCATTTAAGATCCCAGCCACTGGGTGGGCCCCATCCCAAGCGCTCACTGGCTCCCTGTGATCCCCAAACAGCTACATCTCCCTTGCCGGAAGGAAGCGAGGTTAAAGTCCATTCAGCTGTTGCCTGCACAGATCTGAGAAGTTCAGAGATTCTGAACAAAAGACAATGGCATCATTTCCATTACACCGAGGTTCTGAAGCACCTCTTAGGCTGAGGTTGTAATGAACTCACTTCCCTCCTTCCCTGAGGACCCTGAGTGGCACTTGCCCACCACGGGTCTCCAAGCGGATGCTGCAGGCAGCACTCCGTGGTTTCTTCTAGGTTCCTGTAAGATACCCTGCGGGGCACTCAACAGTGTCTTACCATGTATGTGTGTGTGTGTGTGTGTGTGTGTGTGTGTGTGTGTGTGTGCGCGCGCGCGCGCTGACCTACAGTGTAGTCCCCCTTTGCCCAGACTAAGGAAACTAACAAATGAAGCTTAGTATCCAGGGCGGCCTCAACAACAACACATGGAAACAGAACAGTGCCAGAAAAAGTACTGATCCCCCCCTCCCCCTGCACCCAGCAGGGGCATGCGTTCAGCTCAGGACTTCCTGGCAGTAAAGCAAGGACATGTTACAATTATGTAATTATTGTTACATGAGAAAGGAAAGCAACAACATTTATCTGGAAAGACAAACATTTTACTGGCAGAACAGTCCAAGATGACATTTAATTCACAGGATCTTCTGTTAGAGACTCTGGATAACATAATGAAGGATGTCCTCAGCTGACACAAAGTAATCTTGGAGTGGATGTTTTAAATAGCAGCCCTCTGTAAAAGTAGAAGGAGTTATGTGAAAACGGTTTCGTGAACACTTTTCTGAAGGAGCCTGTGTGTCTGGCTTTCTGCCTTTACCGCAGGGCGAACCTCATCTCACAGAGAGGTACATTAATGTGACCACTGGGTTGGGACCTCCTTCGGACCTGCCGGTTTATGGCCACTTCACTGTTGCCAACTCACTGGTCGCTGATTAAGAAGAGATGCTAATCTGAAGGAGGCGGGGTTAGCATTCTGTGTTGAGTGTTAGGGGCCCAAAAGCCAGGAGGAGGGTCATGCACTTCTAGAGGGCTCTGGGGGCCCCGAAGGAAGGGCCAGCTTTTCTTAGAGAAGCCTTTAGTCTACTCACACTTTTAGATGCATACCAGGACCCCGGAAGCATGGAAGTAACTGTTTTGGCCTTTTGGATTTTTTTTCCCAGTAGAGTTGCCGCATAATGTCACGTGTCCAGGCGTACAACATCATGATTCCACAAATGTATACATTATGCCGTGCTCACCACAAGCATAACTGCCACCGGGCACCACACACCACTATCACAGCATCATCGACTACACTCCTTGTGCTGTGCGCTTCATTCCTGTGACATATCTATTCCGTAGCTGGAAGCCTGGATCTCCCACCCCCCACTTCACGCATTTTGCCCATCCCTCCACCCCCTGCCTGCTGGCAGCCGTCAGTTTGTTCTCTGTGTTTACAGATCTGATGCTGCTGCTTTTTTGTTTGGTCATACTGTTTTTTGATTCCATGTGTGAGTGAAATCATACAGTATTTGTCTTTTTCAGTCTAACTCATTTCACTTAGCATAATGCCCTCTAGGTCCATCTATGTTGTCACAAATGACACATTCTCATCTTTTTTTTGATGGCTGTGTAATATTCGTGTGTGTGTGTGTGTGTGTGTGTGTGTGTGTGTGTGTGTGTTTGTATACACCACATTCTCCTTATCCATTTATTGATGGATTCTTAGGTTGCTTTCTATACCTTAGCTATTGCAAATAATGCTGCCATAAACATAGGGGTGCATATATCTTTTTCAATTGGTATTTTAATTTAGGCAAATGCCCAGTAGTAGAATTATTGAATCATATGGTATTTCTGTTTCTAATTTTTTGAGGAGTATGGAGATACTGGTTTCCATAGTGGCTGTGCCAATTTCCATTTCCCACCACACTGTAGCAAAGGTTCCTTTTTCCCCACATCCTCACCAATACTTTTTGTTTCTTGTGGAAGAAACTATTTCGAATCAAGTATTCTTAAAATTTTTTTAATGTCTTATTTATTTGAGAGAGAGAGACGGAGAGAGACCATGAGCGGGATCGGGGCAGAGAGAGAGGGTGACACGGAATCCAAAGCAGGATCTAGGCTCTGTGCTGTCATCACAGAGCCCAACGCAGGGCTCGAACTCACGAACCGCGAGATCGTGACCTGAGCTGAAGTCGGACACTTAACTAACTGAGCCACCCAGGCATCCCCTTGAATCAAGTTTTGTTAATGGGAGGGTAGCACTCAATTCCATGAGACAGTGGGCAGGAAATAAGGGAGCCAGGCAGTGGGCATTAGCAGCACAGGAGGAATTGAATTGGTAAAAGGGAGGACAAGTGTCCAGGCTGAAGGGCCACCTCTGCTCATCCCTGTCTCTCGTGGCCACATGCACACAAAGGCCCAGGATCACCAGAGCTTTCAGTTTTTCAGGAGAGGCCAGAAATCTTGATTTTATGTGATATCTGATGAGTTAGAATATGAGCTCATAAAACTTTTTAAACATTTTTCAGGGGCGCCTGGGTGGCTCAGTCGGTTGGGCGTCCAACTTCGGCTCAGGTCATGATCTCACGGTCCGTGAGTTCGAGCCCCGTGTCAGGCTCTGTGCTGACAGCTCAGAGCCTGGAGCCTGCTTCAGACTCTGTGTCTCCCTCTCTCTCTGACCCTCCCCCGTTCATGCTCTCTCTCTGTCTCAAAAATAAATAAACATTAAAAAAAAAATTAAAAAAAAAAAACATTTTTCAGCCCAAGCCAAACACATCTCCAATCTGGTTTCAGATTAGGCTGAACCTAAGGGTCTTCAGTTTGCAACCTCTGTCTTAAAGCAAGGCCTTTTACTATCTTAACCATGACATAGGTTTAAAGTGGCCCCACAGAATTTCAGGTTTTTAGCAGAACTGAATCTTGATTTTAAAAACCAATTAAAGATGCTTTCCAGTGATCTCAGTAAATTGACCTAGTCAGTGAGAACGGTCATTTTTTCCCTTTTAATTGGTTAACTTTTTACCCTCTTCCGCAATAATTTTCATTTTAGGGTAGGTGGCAGGATAATTATTCAGCAGGCTCACCTTGTTGCTCAATTAGCACCACATTAGGAGCCTAGCACCATGGATAGTTACCATATCTGTTTAATAAAATGTTTAATGAGATGAAATCTGTTTCTAGACTACCTTAGCATGCTAGCTGATACTGATTCTGGGATATATGGTAAGGGCCTCCCCCCCTCCCCATTAAATTGTATACTCAAGTAATCCAGTTTTGTGATTATTTACTTTTGTCTTATCATTTTTTCCCAGCTTACTGACATATAATTGACATATGACATTGTAGATGTTACAGGTGCCCATGTGATGGTTTGATACACTTATATGTTGGAAAGTGATTACCACCATAGCATTGGCCAACACTTCCGCCTTGTCACGTAATTACCATTTCTTTTTTGTTGATGAGAACATTTAAGATCTACTCCCTTAGCACCTTTCAAATGTCTGTCATCTTTAAGTAAGGAGGAGTAACACAAACATTAATATTACTTATTGGATCCTTATTATATGCCATCATTGCACAGAATGCTACATATATAGTAACTCATTGAATCTTCACAGAGCTCTTTGAGGCAGGTATTATCAACATCATCATCATTCCTGCTTTCTAGACGTGGTACTCTGAGGTTAAGTAACTCACATCATTTGCCCTAGATCCTTCAGTGTGTAAGTAGTAGAACCCAAAGGCAAGCCAGACAGCCTGACTCAGAGCAGTGTTCTCTGCCAGCCTGAAGCCCAGGGCTTTGCAGTATAACATGTTTTCTCTGAGCGTTGAAAACCGGGCATTATTTTGGATCCCACAGTGCCCTGAAAGTCTAGTGACAGAAAAGAACAAAATCCAAAGAGCACTGAGAAATGGGCTTGTATCCCCACTCCTCCCTCCTTCCCTCCTTCCCTCCTTCCCTCCTTTTAGTCACTCAGCTATGAACTATAAGAAAATTCTTACTGAAATTTACCACACATATGGGGCTGAGCTACATAATGCGCCTGATGTTCCCACTGAGACTCAAGGTTCACAATTGTTCATTAAAAAAGAGGCGGTGCCCGGGTGGCTCCGTTGGTTAAGTGTCCAACTCTTGATTTTGGCTCAGGTCATGAACTCAGGGTCATGAGATCAAGTCCCACACCGGGCTCCAAAATGAGTGTGGAGCCTGCTTGGGATCCTCTCTCTCCCTTTCTGCCCCTCCCCCCCTCAAAATAAATAAAATAAAAACATTAAAAAAAATAGATGGAGATCAACCTTCCTAGTAGTGTCTCCATTGAAGAGAACATATTTCCCCATTCCTTTCCAGACAGAGGGAGGAGACCAACCCACAGCTCGTAAGCAGACTGAATATTGGTTAATGTGGTCGAGGTATGATCTTCCATAGTTGAGTGAAAGGACATTAATACAATATTATGCTAATTTGCTTAGTATGTCAGTGTTTTTAATGACAATATCATTAAAGTTGAGTATAATTTTTTTATTAGTAAAGACCTTTCATCATAGATGTAGTCTAAAACACAACTCCCTTTTTTTTTTTCAGTTCATGGTTAAATCAATGATAGCTATTTGGTAAAGGCTCAAAATGATCCCTGTTAACTTGTTTGTAATAGTATTTGATTTCTGTATGTGTTCAAACCTCCCAACAGGTACGTGTATGTATGTTTACTAATTGTAGCCAAGTACATTTAAGCCCAGTGTTATTGGTGGGAAATGAAGCGTAAAACATGAAAAATGTATAATTATTAAGGGTTGAAATTATAGTTTTTAACTCCTTCAAGAAGAGGGATATTACGATGCAGCTTTGATTGTTTTTCATTTCAGATGAGTGAGGTTCCTAATTAAGTAAAATTCTTCCCTCTAATGGACATAAGTAAATTAACATATTGGTTCGCCTGTTAATATATGCTTTTCCATTGGACTCACGCTGTCCTCCCAATGCAGAGACAGGTAGCTTCTTCAGAACAAGATTAAAGAAAGCCCTTGGATATATCAGTGGGAGAACTTTGGTTGCTTTTCCTATTTTTCTCACCTAATTTTATAAATAAGGATCATAACAGTATCTAATCTCCATGGCATAACTTGTTCAACATTGAATGCATTTGCATGTGTAACAGTTCTGTGGAATGCAGACCGTTAATGACCCTGACTTTTATCTTAGACGATCCATGGACACAAGGGACCAATCACTGCAGTGGCCTTTGCTCCTGATGGACGATATCTTGCCACCTACTCAAATACGGACAGCCACATTTCTTTCTGGCAGGTACGTGTAGATGCTACAGGGTCCTAGGGTATACTGTATGTTTGCTTTTGCTACGTAAGGCTTCCTGTTCTGCCCGCCCTCCCCGCTTCTTTCAACAAATATCACATATTATTGCTGACTGCTTATGTGCTACATGGCAGCATGCAGGGTGCGCTGAGAATACAATTAGCAATCTGGAGGTGGGGGTGGGGTCTGCTCTCACGGGGGTTGCAGTCTGTAAATAAGCAAGCAGTTACAATACAGAGGGGAGCCTGAGAATAAGGTTGTGGGACAGATTCACAGAGGAGGTGACACCCGAACTGAGACAGGGTCATGCTGAGTAAAGGCTGGATGGTAAGAGGAGGGCAGAGTGGGTATTTAGGGAGAGAAAGCAGGAGCAGCCTTTCAGTGGTAAGCCAGGGCACGGCGTGCCTGGGGGCCTGGCCGGAAAGGCACGGGGCCAGGGAGGTGCTGCCCAAGGATGCGGGCAACCCCAGCAGGGCAGAGGCCAGGGAGAAGGCAGCGAGTAGTAGCTTCATATCCCGTTTATATTATCTCATCTCTGTTTGCGTTCTGAATTTCCCACATAATGCTTTTCATTCCTGAACTATCAAAACATTTTCAAAACCCCGAGTATCGGGGCACCTGGCTGGTTCAGTTAAGTGTCCAACTTTGGCTCAGGTCATGATTCCGTGTTAGTGTGTTCGAGCCCCGTGTCGGGCTGTCTGCTGTCAGCATAGTGCCCGCTTTGGATCCTCTGTCCCCCTGTCTCTCTGCTCCTCTCCTGCTGGTTCTTTCTCTCTCTCTCTCCTCTCTGCCTCTCAAAAATGAAATAAGCATTAAAAAAAATTTTTAAACAAAAAAACCAAAACCCCGAGATCATTGAGTGGCCGTTCATGAGGATGCCTATGTTTAATTGTGACTAAAATGCATATTAACTTTGAGCGCCTAATTTTTACAGTAGAACTTGTTTTATCCTCAAAAATTAATCTCCATTCCATCTTTTTAATTACCTTACTCCTGATAATTGGTAAAAAAAATTTAAACATTACCAACTCCCTCCCCGACGAAAAGCCAATTTAAAATTTTGTTATTACCTTTACTCTCCTAAGATGCACGTATGTTTTATGAGATTCAGTTTATTGCCTTGAAAGCTAAAAAAAAAAAAAAAAAATTAAAGTTTAAATAAGACTTCAGCACAACTTGACGATGGTTTTTAAAAAATCAATAGCTAATAAAATGTAAAACAGATACAATAAATTGCTTAATTCACAACATACTATTAAACCTTGACAACTTCCAAATCTGTCACAGACTTTTCCCTACTCTTCATTTAATTTCGTTTTCCAGTTTGTTTTCTCATTACCTTTTCTCCCAGAATATAGCTCCCGCATCTTAATTGGCTCCTATTAAACTCTCTTCCTCGGCGGCCTCCCCGGTGCCCGTATCCCCCAGTGGCTACCGTGGGACCCGTGGTTAGCGCTGACAGCAGCCCCACGGCGAGCCCGTTAGGCGTCCGTAGAGTGACCCTCGCACCAGTGCTTCCTTAAAGGGTTTCCCCACCAAGTGTGTTTTCCACACGGTGGTCTCTGCATGCCACCTGTACCTTGACACACAGTTTCTGCTCTTCCCTGTGCCCTTGGAATCCCAGACGAGTGTTCACATAAAGCTCCACATTCGTTCAAAACATCTCCTGGGCACCAAAGCGCCGGGTGCTGGCCAGTGCTTCAGGGGTACGGAGTCAGCCAGTCCCAAGTCCCTGCTTTCAAGGACCTTGTGTTTGTCCACGTTTTCTTCTTTGGAATAAACAAACACAAGTCTTTTTGGTTTTGTTCAACGTGACTTCCTCAGAACGTGAAATTTGTTATATAAAGGAACACCTCCTACCTTCGCCAGATTTGCAGCTGTTGCCGATATTTTCCTGAATTTCTGCGTGACAAATGTTTTTTCCCTTATCTAGCGACTCAAGGTTCTGTTTGGATATGTTCATCCCTTCCTTGATTTTTTTTTGTTTTTTCTACTTGTATCCACATTCCTGCCTAGTGCACTGAGGGATTTATGGTTAGCATCCTTTCTTACCTCAGAGCTGAAGATCATTCATTACGGAGATGGTACTTTGCGAGATACCTCTTCTCATCCTCCACTTCCCCTCTTCGGGCTCCTGCTGCTGCCTCTGGGCTTTGCCGAGGACACTTGAACCCGTGCCTGTGCGTGTGGCGGTGCGCACAGGGGGGCCACAGCGCACTTCCTTGGTGCACACGCTCATTGTGCTGTCCGCACACGTGGGTGTCCCACGCACAGAGCACGGGGACTGCTCAGGCAACACGCAGGTCTTTTTGCCTCTAAACCCAATGTCAGGATGGAAAATGCAACCCATGTCTTAAATTAATACCCAGTTTGGTCTTGAAATTTAAGCGGAAAGCACAGAAACATGTCCGCTTTTATCAAGAAAATACAATAAAACCTCTTCCAGAGTATACGTATAGGGGGGTTGATTTGAATTAAAGGGAGTCCAGAAAGCAATGGTGGATCTCCCACTGCTTTCCCAAAATAGGCTTTGCTGATTTATTTAGATACATATTGTTTAGTTCTAGTGATGTATGATGATACTTTTATATTATTCCAGTAAATGTACTGTAATATATTTTGAAAACTTAATGAAGTCTTATTAATACAGGACCTTACAAAAGCTATGAGCTATTAAAATCTTTGCTGAGAAATGAGTGTTAATGAGAAATATCGGTTGGATAATTACTCAAGTGAGACTTAGTAAAAGGTTTGTGTGCAGCATTACTTACACTGAGAATTGCATTAAAACACTTCCTGTTTTGATGAATTACATCTGTATGTGTTTCTATGTGTTCAGAAAATAATCTTCACGGGACTGGTTTGGTGAAGCATTCTTTCTAAAGGGAAGGGAAAAACCAACGTTGCATTTTTGTTATTTACAAACTCAGCTACTGAATGATGTCATCAAGCAGCCTTCTAAGCCCTTTGATTCTCCAGCTACATATTCCTCCAAGTTGAATATTTCATGTCAGGGTATCTGTTCACATTTGAGCAAAGGGAATTGAGTAATGAAATCAAATACGGCCATGGTTCTCTCACCTAAATTTCACCACTATCCTCCAACTAGTGAATATCCTCTTTCAGAAATGCTAAAAATAAATTAGATGGATAGTGGTTTCACTTATTTTTATGTATTCCATCATAGAATGGAACACTATTCAGCCCTTTAAAAAGGGTGCTGTAGGGGCATCTGGGTGGCTCAGTCAGTTAAGCGTCTGACTTCGGCTCCGGTCATGATGTCATTCGATCCCCACGTCTGGCTCTGGGCTGACAGCTCAGAGTCTGGAACCTGCTACCGATTCTGTGTCTCCCTTTGGATTCTCTGCCCCTCCCCCACTTACGTTCTCTCCGTCTCTCTCTGTCTCTCTCAAAAATAAATAAACATTAAAAAAAAATTTTTTTAAAGGATGCTATAAATTTGTGGCCATTAGCATCAATGTTTTGTTGAATGAAAAAGGCAGATTGTGAAACTGCCTTTTAATTCGAGCCTATTTACATAAAACTCCTTAAATCTGCCTCTTAAGTGTACATATATTTGGAGGTCTAGAAAGAAGTTTACCAGAATGTTAGTGATTGTCTCTAGGAAGTAAGATTTGGGGGGATTTTTGCTTTCTCTCTTCTACTTCTCTTTATTATTTAAATGTTCCACAATGAGTATTTACTGTCCTTGTAATCAAGAAAAAATCCAGTGTTACCAAAAAAATACTCTAATCCCAGGTAGTTTTTACTCATTTGAGGCTCAAACTGCCCTTTCCCATAGTTTGTAAGCCTGTCACTGGTCAAGAAAATACTAATATCCAGTAACAAAATGGTTCGTTGTCTCAGTGAGCGTTCTTTGGCTGAGCTTATTGGGAAGATGAATACTCACCCTTCCTACTTCAGGTTATCTGTCTTCAGAAGAGGTCACAGGGTAAGGATGGTCTGAGGAACAGCACGATAGAGTGAACCTGAGGTCCTCGTCCTTCCAGGGGCACGCACCTGTAACAGTGCTGCGCCGTGTGGAATTTCATTCAGCTGTTCCACCGCAGGAAGGCTGTGTGACCCTTCCGAAGGCATTTATCCATCAGTTTATCAAATGGCTTATCAGTCATTCATGGGATGGCTCAGCTCAGAAGGAGATGCCAGGCGCAATGATGGACTTCTCGTTGAAGTTTTCCATTGGTAGCATTTCTGTAAGGTACTCTCTCCCTCTCTCTTTGGCCCTCAACCCAATTCTTCTATGTGGCTAAATTTTGAAGGAAAGAAGTAAAAATAAGGAAGTGTCCGCGCCTATTGGGCACCCTTAGCATTTTGAGCCACCAGCAGAACTCAGGCGTCATCCATATTTTCATAGAAAATCCATAAAGGATGAAAACTCCTTTGTAGCTATTTATCAACTGAGAAATGAGATTTTTTTTTTTTTTTTTAAACACAGTATGCCTGTTGATACCAGTTAATTTTAACCACCAATTTTCTGGGTCATTTGGATCTGTTCTATTAAAGAACTCAATTATCATGTACTGTTACTTTCTGTACAAGCGAGAGCCATCAAATCACGCTCACCACCGTTGTTCATATATAAAATATCTGGGAACCCTCAGAAAGCAACAAGACATTGATTTTTGTCTTGTATGGAGTTCTTGGGAAAAGGGAAGGAAGCAAGGAAAGAAGTTTTTGGAGAAGGACAGTAAGGTACTGTCTGACTTTAAATGTTAACTTTAACAGAAAGAGTTAATGATAACCATACATTTGGTTTTAAAATGTGACCTCGTACACTAGTGATTTTTTTTCACCTCTGTGTTGTGTTCGGCACTATTATTAATGCAGGAAAATCAGTAACATTAGTCATCTTAAAAGGGTTATTACTCAAGATGATTTAAATTGTGAAAATGTCAGTGGAGCCTGCATGCATCCTGCTAGAGATGCCATGATTTACGCCCTCTGACACCATCGTGCTGCTGAGAAGGGCCAGAAAAAAGAATGGCTTATATTTTGCACTGATCCAAATGCAGAGCATGATATCAGCAATAACACATCTTAAATGTCCTAGGATTTGCCAAGGTTTCGTGTGTCAAGCATTTGTGTCCATAATCTGCATGCTTCACACAAAAACCCCAGAATCTTCTGCGTTTAGACGATGGTTATACTGGAGAGAAGAGTTGGAAATGAAAATTAGTGCAAAGAAGACTAATATTTTTGAGACCTCTTTTCTTACGTGCTCTACGCTTTCCGTGTGATTTGCAATAGCACAAAAGATGTGTATTAAAAAGACGTCAAGTAGTATGTAGAATCTACCGGATTCCTCTGACCCCGTCACTCAGGCTCCCTGAGATACCCGCCATTTAGTATTCACACTTTGACCGGAACGCGTGGTTTGTTCACGGGCCGTAATTTCCATGTTATTTTTCACCAATGTGGACGGATTAAGAGAACTTAACATTCAAATCCGATCCCCAAAAGCCACCCAAAAGCAAATCAGCTGATTAAAAACATATGGCCAATAAAGTGTTAAAAGAATTCTGCCTTCAGCGTGGCAGCGAAACAGTGAGCCACAGATACAGTGTTAAGATGCAATTGATTCTCGGTTTCCCCTTGGAAATGAACTAGAGATTTCCAGAGACTGAATTCCGTAAGAAAGCAGGTGAGGAGGGAAGTGTGGGTACCTGTGGAGGGGGGAGGGGGTTCCGTTTTGAGCTTTGATCCAGGAACGTGCCCACTTTGCTGCTTTTCCTTGAACAAGCCGTGAGTCCCCAGTCGAGTCTGGGTGGACTTGTCCTTCCCGGCTGCGGTGAGCACCGTGGCGACGCGGGAAGGGCCCACCATCGCCAGAGACTGTCGGGCCTGTTCAGTTACCATCGGGAATTTAGCCCCCTCCTCAAAGACTGCTGGCCTTTCCTGCTGTCGGGTGCTCCCCACGGAGTGAAATTCCTGTGGGCGGATGCTTTCACGGTAACAGCATCGCAAGGGTTCCCCCGCCCGGGCTGAGAACAGACTCTCAGCCGAGCCGGAGTCAGCGGCCGGCAGAGAGTGACCCGAGGCGTGAGTCACTCTACCCCGCCGCGCGGCAGGGAAGGGAGAGGGTTCTGTAAGTGACGCGCGTGCTCTCGTGTCCCCGTGTCCCCCCAGATGAACACGTCGCTGCTGGGAAGCATCGGCATGCTGAACTCGGCCCCTCAGCTGCGCTGCATCAAAACCTACCAGGTGCCGCCCGTGCAGCCCGCCTCGCCCGGCTCGCACAACGCCCTCCGCCTGGCCCGGCTCATCTGGACGTCCAACCGCAACGTCATCCTCATGGCCCACGACGGGAAGGAGCACCGCTTCATGGTCTAGCGCTGGGGGCCGCTGCCCTGACCGCATCCGAGCCCCGTCCACTCTGGAGGCCGAGACTCCTCTGTCCTTACTCACCCGGATCGTTCCTCAGTGCCTGCCACGCCAGTGTCACCCCGGGGCGCGGCCGAGGCTGTGTCACCTCCACACGGTCCTCGGGGGGCGGACCCCCCGCCCGTGTCCCCTGTGATCCAGAGGCATGCACACCCCGCCCTGCAGGAGCGGCCCTTGTGTGGACATTAGGTCGTTTTCCCCCCTGGGGGGTGGGGGGTGCCCGCGGTCCCTAGGAGCACCCCTGTGGCTTGGTGCACCAGAAGCCTCCAAATCAGTAAGCACTGTGATTGCATTCCCAGCCCAGATCAGCATTTTCCTAGAGCTAAACCCCACCTCTGAAGTGCTGCTTGACCCTGGTCGTTTGACATTGGGTTTTGACGTAATGTGGCAGTCCTAATTAGCGAAGTTATTTCCCTTTGGATTTCCTAAAATACATTATTGTTTACCAAAAAGATTCTGTGTTTACATGGTTGGGTTGTTTTTTTTTTTTTTTTTTTTGCCCCATGATTGCTAAGAAGCTCTTCAATCCAGTTTCCTAGGGTTTAACCCCTTGCTTCTTGATTAACACCTAACAGATTTGAGATCATTGAGAAAATAAATATATTTTAAAAAAAAATACAGAAAAAAAAGTTTCCCAGACAGCCTTCTAAAATGCCCATATCCTGCTTAATAATATATTTAGTAGTTTAAAATAAAAATCATCACTATTTATGATCTAGTTAATATAATTATCCAGTCACTATAACCTCTTAAATGGACTTTTATAATAAAGAATCGAGTTTGGAAGCGTAGCATATACCTAAATAAGAAGTCCCTTGTGTCTGTTGCTAGAGGTCCTTTCAAGAAAGACCTTACCCCTTCCCTCCAGAAACCTTACCCACAGTTCCCATGCCTACGACCTATGTCAGTTATCATGTAATAGTTACAATTCAGCCTTTGAACTGATCAATTAAAGGAAAACTAAGACAGCATTTCTTTTACACAAGTATCCCAGAAAAATGGTACCCAAGACACAAGCATTCAGGAGTATGTAGAAAATGTGAGGGCTCTCAGATAATTTGAGCAAACATTGCACTGAGGGTGTTCGTTACACTTCCAACTAAGCTTTCACTGGGTTGCTCTCTTCTTATGTCAAATTATGCTGATTCTCAGTAATGGAAAAAAAAATCCACAAAATAATATCTTGTATGAATTGCTCCTAACAAATCTTGATCTGTACATAGCTGGGGATTTGGTTGTTTGGTTGGTTGTTGATTGGTTGGTTAGGTGGGCACAATGGTTTATTAAGTGCAAACACAGAAAATGATTTATTCACAGAAAATATGCGAAGTTTACAGAGGAACCAAAATGATAATGGGAGCATTTAATTGGAAAAGCGTATATTGTCAAGAGTTTATGTAACCTAGGGGGAAAAAAAAAAAAAAAAAAGGATCACAGTCCAGGAACAGATATATCTGTTACTGAAACAGATTTTTAAAGAACATGTTAAGAAATTAAGACCACCGGAACGTCTCTTTCCTATTGATACGAAGTACGTTATTTCCATTGGTGGCAAACCTCTCCTGTTCGTTGGTTTTAGACTTTGGGTGTTCTTTCAAAAGTGAATTTATGCCACATGCATGTACATTGTATTTATAAAGATTATATATGTAGTTTCCAAGGAAGAAACAAAGAACTATATACAGTGTAGGCTCTATTTGTCTGGTGAATATGCTGTTGTGTTCGATATAGATAGAGAAACCTGAGGTAAACAAAAGGGGCACGTGGTTTTTCCAGCGGGCTCCTGAGTCTTCTCGATACCCAGCACGTGTTTACTTGGTAAACTTAAAATAGGGACTAATTTATTCTAGACTACAAAGTTGTTTCGGAATGATGAAGTAAAAGAATAGAGAGATTTGTAAAACAAAATGCACTGGGGAAAAGACGTGAGATGGTAGGCAGGCCACCAAATACACGATGGACCACTCCGCAGAAATGGAACAAAGCAGAGCCGTGAGGGCCTGGGGTAAAAACAGTCTGGGCAGTGAGCATGGGCCAGCCTGTCCCACATTCTGCCTGCAAAGACAGCCAACATCATTGGCCAGTAGAACATCACTCTTAGAAAACTTGGGTGGATGATGTTGGATGGCTCGACATCTCTAACTGCTGAGTGAATATTTGCATTCTTGTTAACACAGATCTCCCCTTGGCTATTTTGACAACTCTAGTCCCAGACTTCATCGCAGCTTAGACTTCTCAGCACTGAGGTAAACTTTGTATCGTCATCCCAGCGTATGCTTTTTAGTGTTCTGTTGATTTCGGTGGCACTGTATTTGGACCCATCCTTGTACGTGTGGAGACATACGTGGCTTCACTGGTAGTTTAAAATGCAGTGGTTGAACTGTGTACAGCGAGTGAATTAAAATGTCTGCCTCTCAAGACATTGCCACTTATTAGATCCTATATGTGCTGAACGCCCCTGTGTACATATGTGTGTTAAATAAAACTGAATTGTACTGAAGATTGTTTTTCTCATTAAAAACACTGTTCACTCTTCTTAAACATTCTCAGTTGAAATCCATATCCCCCTCCCCCCCCCCACCCCGCCTACTCGGGTACCAAATTAAGCCTTCTATTTCTATGTAATTATTCACTTCCCTGGAGAGCTAGCTTCAGGAAAGGCTAACTTGTCACAAAGGACAGTAGAACAGTCCAGAAGGAAGAAAGACACTTCCAAAGTGTGAGGGAAACAACTCAACAGCACCCTCTGTGGTTTGGGCAAGGGAATTGCATGCATGTTCCTTTATCTTTACCTCAAGTTGCTCCTAAACGGACTGTGAATTGTACCGTATTCTATTCCGTCAGATTTTGATGACGTGGTTGACTGCCATGGATGGGGGGCGATGGACGGAGATGATTAAATTAATTTCATTTAATAGTCGGTTTGGAGTTGAATTTGAATCCCTGGGGTAATGGATGTAATTGGTTTTCAGAAAAAGCAAGAGTAACAAAACAGGTCATCGTCGCTCAGAGAGGGTTATATGTACAAGTGGCGAATGTGCTTCTTTACCTTTTCACATAAGAATGTAGAACAGCTTAAATTGAACCAGTCATCAGGTAGCAGTATACTTTTCCTTCAGAAATAGACAGACATGAAGGGAACTGACTGCCACATCTTCAGCCCTGTTCAGATGCCCAGTGTCCATCCCAGGAATTGCTTTAACGTCTCCTGGTGGCTTAAGTGTGTCCTTATAGGGAAAATAGGGGCAGTCCCAGTCCTGTATGATTGGTGATCACATAAACTGACCAAATGTGGAAAGGGCATGACATTAATAGGAAGGTAAAGCCAAGCAGTGCTGGATGAACTTTCACCTTTCACCCCTTCGGCTGACTGACAGAGCTGAGTGTTGAAGAAAATCAATACTTTGGAGCCAGGAGGGAAATATTTCCAACCTCTAACTAGAGAATGTATTTTGACAAGGCCAAGATAATCCAAGCTGCACAGGAGAAAGAGAAAAGAAGACTCATTTTTAAAGCTTGACACTTCAAGGTGTTTTTGTACAATGGTTTAGAGATCGTCAATACATACAAATACCAAAGGTCAGAAAGAAAAGCCAGAAGAATTTCAAAAATTAGATGTTCAGTTCTTTTTGCTGTTTACAAACTAAAAAAAAAAAAAAAAAAAAAAAAAAACACAAAAACAAAAGAAAGACGGCAGAGAGGTGTGTGCCTGTAATTGTTGTTTAAATGAACCGAGCTCACAACGTGTGCTTGGAGGTTATCATCCCTCTTTAATCAAACCTTACATTTTCTCGAGGCAGCACTATAAATATCGAATGCCTAAAAAGGTGTTTAGGCTTCTTGCTTCTGTACATTTTTTTCAAAGACCTGAATCGTTTTTTGAGTAGTTACACCATTTGTGGGGCACATCTCGGAATCTTGATTTTTGGATTCATGTTGATCCTGCCAGGATGGACTGGTAAATCTTCGACCCTTCTTCGTATTTGGATCATTATTTGCATGAGAAAAGAGTTCGTGTGCCTACTGAACTTGAGTTGTTTCTAGTTTTCCTAGTCCCTTTAAGCAAATTACTAATAAAAGTATTCTAATTAGTGCCCTGCTGAGTGAGAGGCTGACACATCTCCAGGAAGAAGGTTAGCAATTCGCTCCACTCTTACCAGCAAGATTAGATCCATTCATTCTGTGGACAGATGCCTCCATCAAACGGATATAGATTCTTTTCTTTCCTACAGATAAGAAAATGAAGTCGAAGGGTGACCATACCTTCCAGCCAAGCTCAGGACAAAGGACTCCTGAGTACTCTAAGTATCTAACCCTGTTTTCTCATGCAGGTGCAACAGAAGGCATGCCGGTAAACATATGCTAATTGTGTATTAAAATAACAGTGAAAATACGGCCTTAATTTGTATGCCCTCTTTCTCATTAAAAAATTCCACTCTGTTCTGAGAAGATAGGTCTGGCTGGAGATTTTAAATTTTATGTTTCAAAAGGAGGACAGAATACTGAGGCCAAGAGTCCTCAGTGTTCTGAATCTCCCAGAGAAGGGCAGGAACCTAGCACACGCCTGATTTGCAGTAGGTTATCAAGTAAATCTGTATTGCACTTGTTAAATCCATGAGATGATAACCTGTAGAAGGCTTGTTATGACACCAAGTGGGGTGCCTGGGTGGCTCAGTCAGTTAAGTGTCCACTCTTGGATTTCGGCTCAGGTCATGATCTCACAGTTCGTGAGTTTGAGCCCCACATTGGGCTCCGTGCAGACACTCTCCCTCTCTCTCTGCCCCTCCAGTGTGTGTTCCCCCTCTCCTCTGTCTCTCTCAAAATAAACTCTAAAAAAGAGTGACACATAGTAAGCATGTGAGATGATAATTTTTAGTAGATGTGTAGAAGTCCTTCCTTATTGAACATAAACAAGATTGGAAATTATTTGTGTTCTTTGGAAAATGGTTGGACTTTTGTGTCTTTATCTCTATCTGGACTCTAATAATAGGTCTGGACATTTACCCAAAGGATTGTCTGTGTGGTTCTCCCTGAATTCACCATGTCCTTCACCATGTTGCTGTGTGTGACTGTCTTCTCCCTAAAACTTGCAGACACTGACAAGTCCCAAAATACATGCCAGTGGATGGGACCACTTGATTATGGGTGTTGGAAGTTATAACTGAATCCTCAAAAAGAAAGTAGTTCGTATTAAATTTAGACTCACATTGGCATCCAGGATGACTTTGATTACTTATATGAATATCTTCAAAATACACATCTATGAAAATTGAACAAGACTGTGGACAAAGTATCATAAGGTAGGTTTCATGGAATCCCCAAAGCCCAGGAAACTGAAGGTTTAGGTTCTGTTGCCAACATCTTGTTTTGACTAGTATCAAAATGACTTAGCCCTTCAGTTTACCCAAATGTGAACTGTATGGTCTAAAACTTTACCCACCCAGTGGCACTTGAGGTTTTAGCGGTTGATGAATTTCTGGATAAATTTATGGATAATTGGAAGATCCTGCAATGAAACATTTTTATCCATTTGCAAGCTTCTACTGAATCTTAGTATATGCCAAACATAGGTTCTATATTCTATTGTCCTCACTGATGAACTCACAGGCTAGCAAAGGCCACACAACACTATGGAACAAGTGCCAAAAACAAATGGGAAAGAGCGATGAGAACATTGGAAGTGATTCATTCTCGTACGTTAGTATCAAGTTAGGGCTTCAGAGAGGAAGTATTTGGACCGAGTCTTGAAGAACAAATAGAAATTAATTAGAAGGATGGAAGGGATGTTTTAAGGTAGGAATTTCTGGATGTCCAAAGTAGTATGTGATCTGGACGGACATGAGTTACTTCAGACTTACAACCTGACAGGCACCAGTGGGCACTACTGGGGATCCAGGTGGCTCTTCACCTGCGGCTGTTACTGCACACACAGAAAACGAGACGTCTAAGCCAAAGGACATTTGAAAGCTAGGAGGCAAAAACACAAAAAATTTCAGCAAAAACCCTAATAAAAGATTTCTCTGACTGTTGCTAGTTCTCCAGGTCTCATTTTCTTTAAAAAAAAGAAAAGGGTTATTTTTGCTTTAAAAATAAGTTCTGCATCCCCCTGAGGCTGTGTTCTAGCCTCCCGGGAGCATGGTGTGTGGGATGCTGGCCGCAAATGGTGCCCGGATGCCCCTTCTCCAGCTCCCACCCTGGGGCTGAAGCATTTATTCTCCAACTGCCGGGGGTGTTGACATCTCATGTTGAGTTCTGGAGAGTCCCTACAACCCGGGAGCCCTTTCACCCATGGTCGTACTCCCCATCCTGGGGGCAACCACATCCATGATTGTTCCAGAAGGAGCTGTAAAGGCTCAGCTCCAAGCTCCACTTGAGAACACCATTGAAGGGTCACCTAGCTCCAGCGCTCCCCTCGGGATAGGCTGAAGCCCTCACTGAACTCAGCTGCCCTCACTCCCTAAGTGTGACTGCTGAGATAATTGGATATGTGCACATACACATCCCATGTGTAGATTTCCACCTCAAGATCTGCATCCCAGAAAACCCAACCCAGGACAGCTGGGACCAAGAGTGGTACAGGAAAACAGGATCTTGGAGAACAAACAGGGAATTTGGGAACTGGGTCACTCACTGAGCCGTTAGCAAGGAGGACCCCTTCAGCAGCAGGAGGTGATCACAGATGCAACCGTTAAAACTTTCCTGAATGATGAATTGGGACAGTGTACTGATGGAAGTGTATGTGCTAGAGGGTGTGGTGTGGCAGGCATTGGAGAAGTAAGGGAAGATAGAAATTATGAAGACAATGGACTTGGATGGCTGTGCTGGGCACACTAGAATAAGACAATGAAAAGCTAAGGGTGATTAATCACCAATTAAAGGCTAAGTATGAAAGCTGGAGAGACTCCTTGGCAGGATCTAAAGCAAAGCCTCATCTTCTGCAGCCAAGCGTAAGCTGAGAATCAAGGCCCAGGACTTGTTTTGTGAGGCAGAACTCCACAGGAGGCTAAAGCCTTGGCCTCCAAAGGTCTGCTACCCCAAGGTCAGAGCCCTAATTGAGATGGATGGGGCTATCCGGGTTGATGCACTTGAACAACCTTGAATCCTCAGATTCCAGTAAACCTGCCTAAGTGGCCCACCGCTCTCTTATTTAAAGCAAATACTTCCCTTTTGCTGGAGGAGAGTGCAGAGGCCTCTTCCTTGCAAAAAAACACATGCCCATGCCCACCGCGTGTGGAAGTGTTGGTCCTGTTAGGAGAGGAAAAGACCCAAATCCCCAAGGGGCTGTGGGACTGAGCCAACATCTACCTGCAGGAACTGGGTGGATTCTGGGACTGGATTTTGAGCCGCTATGTCAAGGGGAGACAGAATATAAAGTGAGAAAAGAGTTTATTGACTGGGGTTAAATACCCTGGCAAGGACCAGGGACAAGGGGCCTAACCCACTGCTCAGCCTGGAGAAAAGGAAGGCCGATACAAGTCAAGAAGAAATGCCAGAACTGTCCTGGCAGTTGGTGGAGGAGAGAACCAAAAAGCTCAGAGTGCTGGAGTAGACATGATCTGTAAAGTCAGAAACCCACGAGATGACTGCCCTGTGACAGAGGCCAGAGGACATTGTGTTTACCAAGCAATAAGGAACATGCTGGTGGGAACGGCCCCAGCGTCACTGCAGGCCAGGGCCGGGAGTAGAAGGTGCCGTTACAGAACCGGGCTCCTGATAACAATGGAGGGTGATAGGATCCTGGGGTAATAGAGATCCAAGCAGCAAGGTTGAAGCAGTAGCCAGAGGGGCCTGACCTGGAGAGATCTTTGGAAATGATTAATAAAACCTGTCATTCCTAGGGCAGCCATCAAGGGTTCAATCTATCCAACCCAGGGAAATCAAGGAAGGATAATAGCAGACTGAAGCCACCTGCCCCAGTAAAAAGTCAAAATCCCTTGCCTAGTTTGTACACCTGAAGGGGGTGTACAAGGGAGAGGCGATAGAATGGATATCAGTGGTGGCTTCCAGACCAGCTGCAGCATCAGGACTTGTGGTTTGTCCCGTTCGTATTTCTTTCACGAGTTCTCTCCAGAATCCTGGAAGAGCTGCTCCCAGGATTTCGTCAAAGGAAGTACATCTTCGTGGGGCAGAGGGTGACTATAGTGGATACCAGGAGCCTTGGTACCAGGCTGTTGGCGGTTGGCATCTCTCAGTTGGGTCTTTCTGCAGGAAGCGCTTCCACGAGCCACTTTTCTCAGGGCCACACACCCCTTCCCGAAGGCAGCTGCGTCCAATAACTGGTCAAGGGTCTACAAAGACTCCACCTTCCTTGCCTCAGTTTGGGATGTCTCCGGAAGGCCAGCCCAGCTTCCCGGCTCCCAGGAATTGGCTGAGACCCCTGTCACCGCTGCGTGGTGGCCCAGCTTCTCTCTCTGCCCACTCGTGCCTCCTGTACCCAGGCATATGCCAGGAACTCTTCTCAAATCTGTCTCAGGGTCTCCTTCCCAGGAAATGAACCTGCCTAGGTCCAGTCTGGCTCTGCCACTTACTCACTAAATAACTCCATGAGGGCCCGTTTTCTCATATGCAGAATGGGAATGATGGCCATACCTACCTCGTGGTCTTGTTATAAAGATTAGAAGAGTTCAGATATGTAGAACACTTAGAACAGTGTCTGGCACATAGTAAGTATTCAGTAAATGCTAACTCGGCCACTATCATCATCTTAAGGTATAACTATGAGATTTTCAGGACTCCCACTTCATTTCCTGCCTCTGTGTTACGGGAAGATATGCTTTTCCGTTAATCGTTTTCCTGTGGCTCATTCCTTTCTTCAACCCAGATCAAAGTGCTTACTTTTCAACAGTAAGGAGGAAAGGTGGAAGGGAACTGGTATTTCTGAGCACTTATTTTGTACCAGACGCTGCACTAGCTGCATTCATGATTCTGCTCAGTTCTTAATCCTAAAAGCCATGAATTATTATCTCCCTTTCACAGATGAAAAAATTGCCGGTCATCTAAGATAAGTGACCAAGATCCCACAGCTAATAAAAGGCATATGTAGTATGTAGTAGTTGAGTCTCAGACTCTGTCACCAAAGTCCAGCTTTCTCTGTTCTTCCGGAGTCCCTCAGGTGACAGAAGATGAGGCAGCAGAGAGCTGGCCAGCCACTGCCTTGGAAACAGAAGGGAATGTAGTAGAAAAGAAAAGGGGATTCGTTCATTTATGCCATTAAAGCCATCATTTTTCCCCCTGTCCCTGGATTTACGGTCATTGTGCCCCATTTTAGAAGGACGGGAATTATGTTGACTCTCAGTTGTGAACACTATGACTCTTGTACCATGAAGTGGTTGAGTTAAAATGCATGAGCTTCGTAATATACTACATTCCATGGAGTGATTTTGTTGTAACCCGGGGACCAGGTTTTTCCTCCTGTGAAGTGGGTACCTTTGAAAAGTAGAATCAGACTTACAGAAATGGGTCCTCATTCTCACGGATGACGTGGTAGCACTTGGTGCTGTGGGCACCTCCTTGAACTGCTCTCTGTCCTTGCCTCTGTGGGGCCACGTCTCTCTGCCCTTTCCTCACGGCCGATTTTGCTGCCATTTCTTCTTCCGTAGGATACTCTTCTCTGAACAGCCATTTTCTAACAAGTTGAGAGTCATGGAGATAGATAAAATATACTCCACACACTTCAGATTTTAAAAATGGAATAAAAACATCAAGTTTTTAGGGCACCCCCCCCCCCCCCCCCGCAGGTGACTTGAACTCCCATCTAGACAGAGGAAGGACAAAACTTAATTACACCACATGGTCAGCATTCACCAAAGAGGACTCCCTGCCAGGACAGGGGCCACTCTAGTCTCTATTGTCACATATTGGGTTTTCATAGCCTAGGCTCCCCTATCCCTGATGATCTCATTCCAGGAAATATTAGAATGTACCAGAATTTTCTAGAGCAAACCGGAACACACCACCATGCTCACATCCGTTTGCCCCAAAGTTGCCGCTAGAGCACGTGCCAGACCCTGACCTCATGACACACAAATCTTAGGTCTCTTTCCTAATGAGTAAGAGGTCCTCCTGGAGGGTCCAGATGGGTTATCGCTGGAATATCTGCTTCTGTATCACCCAGTTTCTCCCCAGCCCTCATGCTTAGCTTTCCGTTTGTTATTTCCAAACTTTTGAGTGGAAGGCATTGAGGAGGCTTCCAGAAACATCAACAAATGATAAGCTGAAATTTACCATTCAGCTTGCTGCTAAATTTCTTACCAGGTAGAGCAGAGGTGAATTAGATAATCCTGATATAATCCTAATTCTCTGATACAAGAAGGACCCATATCAGGCATAAGGAAAGACCAACTTCTTATCCCTATATTCTTAGTGAAAGGTATTGGCTGGATCTTTAAATAAAGGAATTTGAAGGGAGAAGTAACATTTACGGAGACCATGTTAGGCATTAGACATACATGATTTCATTTAAGCCTCTCAAAAACCCTTCTATTGGTTAGAAAACGGATACACTGCCAGGTTAAGTAGCTGGCTAAAGTCACACAGCTAGTTAGAGGTGGAACTAGAGTTCAAATCCAAAGTGCTCTTCCCTCCCCATTGATGGATGGTATCATCAAGACCAGCTTTATCGTAGCTGAAGAGACATGCTTCATTCTCATACTGACCTCAGTAAAAAACCAAGGACCTCAAAATTCAATCTTCATTTATTCTGCAATGACTCATTGAATGCCTATTATTTTCCAGACATTTCTAGGGAAGGCTAAATTAATACAGCCCAGGCACCACATCGCTTATGCATCTCAAAAGCTATCTAGCTAATGTAATGTATTTGTGAAGCCCATTATACATAGTGCGTGCACACACCCACCCACCCACCCACTCCCCCCCCCCCCCCCACACACAGCCCCTTCCTTCAGGTGATGTAACTTAGAGCAGCCCTCACTGACCGTGCTCAGCCAGTGTCTCCAGAGTATACATACACAGCCACTGGCTTCCCAGTGCCCTCCCTCACTGACAGGGACTCCGTCTCCTTTCTTTAGTGCCTCAGGCTGTGCTCCCCTGGATCCCAGCTGTCCAAGCCCCTCTGGTCCCTGACTTCATTTCTTTCCTTTCCTCTCCCAGTTCTTGTCCCCAGAGCCTCGTTCCCAGGACCTAGTGATATGATAGGAGCTCAGAGGAAGAAGGAAAAGAGAAGGAAACACATATCTGGCCCGGGGAGTGTGTCCTTTTGACTATAGAGTGATGAGACTGGTGAACCACTGAGACAAACATTCATTTACATACACACATTCTGGCAGATTTGACTGAAAATCAAACTCATTCATGCATTTGGTGGATATTTATTGAAGATCTACCGTGCGTCAGGCAGGTAGATGACAGTGGAAAGTGGAGCAACCATGGTATCTGCCCGTCTTGGGCTCACGTTCTACTGGCGCTGGATCGGGGCCGTGGGGCAAGAGGGTAAAGTGAGCACAGACTCCGGAAGGAGCTGTGAAGAAAGGCAGGAGGAGCCTAAGACCTAATAGCCCAGGGCTGGGGTGGCAAAGTCAACTGGAGGGCTCTAAAGGAAGAGAAGGAGGGAGATATCAGCAGGGCATTTGGGAAAGGGAAGACTTTCTAGACGAGGAAGTGGCCCGTGTGCAGTCCCCAAGGCAGAAAGTCTGTAGGCGGTGGCCAAGGGGCCGGGAGTCTAGATTGTGCAGAATCGCACAGGCCAAGATCAGAGGTGTTCTCAGGGGATTCAGTGGCCACATTCAAAAGCTGGAAGTTGGGAGGTATGATATGATTTAGCTAGAGAACGAACACTCAGCTGCCATGTAGAGAATGGGTTGGGGGTGGGTCAGGGAGCAAAGTGAAAGTGGCATATTATCCACATTTTGTAACAATATCACCACAAACATCATGATGGAAAACACTACACATGCATGGATCTTACACTTCCTGTGCACCAGGAATCCCCACATGGCTTACCTGGAACCTCTGCCTCGGGTCTCTCACAGGTTGTGATCAAAGTGTTGACTGGGGTTGTGCTCTCATCCGAGCCTTTATAGGAAAGAATTCACTTCCAAACTCACATGGCGATTGGCAAAATTTCGTTCCATCTGGTTGTGGGACTGAGGGCCCTATTTTCTTGCTCCCTGTCACTAGAGCCCCTGGCAGGCTGTTAGCCAGAGCCTGCCCTCCACGCCCTCAGGCTTCCTGCAGTTCTCTGTCATGGGGGGCAGGGTGGGGGGGTCTCCCAACGCGGCCACATTGCACAGATGGTGGCATTATGGCTGGACCTCAACAGATGAATCAGAGTCGCGTAGGGTAGAAGAACATTCAGGCAAAGGGAGATCATGAGTGAAGGCCCAGAGGTATAGAAGTGGATGGTATTTCCAAGGGACAGCAAATGTAGCCAACTGCTTACCCAAAAAGCCATTTTCCCCTTTCTTCCCTGATAAATATGCCTGGATTTGGTCCTGTTCATCACACCACATGACCCTGTGCTTAGGGTGAAATCTCTCATCAGCCTTGGGGATTGAAGGTTGATTGATTTAAGCCAATAATGCTAATTCAGTTCCTAGCGGTGGTTAGGTAAGGTCCTTAATGCCTTTCTGGACAATGAAATGTGAGTGGGAAGTTTGGGAGGGGAGTGTTCTTGGGAAAGGTTTTCCTCCTGGATAGAAAAGAGACAGTCAAGTAGAAGTTTCCACCTGTGGACATAGCTGGGTGAGTTTGTGATACTTGGGGCCATATTGGAACCCACCGAATGCCCAAGTCAACCCACTGGAGATTGCAGAGCAGAAAGATGGAGAACACTGGAGTCTTTGGAGACACCACTGGGCTTCTAGAATAGCCAATGCTGCAGTTGCCTACCTCTGACTCTCATTGTATGATATAATTGACTTCCCCACGGGTTATGCCATCTACAGCCAAAGCCTGAAAACAGGCCACACCTTGTCCAGTGACATGGCAGAAAATGACACCAGATGCGTGAGCAGAGGCCAGCGTGAAGATCCCTCACAGCCAGTGCCCAGGGGTTTGGCTTTTCCCTGTGACATCTGGGGAGATCTTGGTGATTTTAAGGGAGCATAGAATCCTGTTTCTTGGCTAATCCTAGTGGCAGGGTGGCGAATAGATTGAGAACAGAGGGTACCGTGACAGGGAGACCAGGTGGGCAAGGACTGTGAGTCCAATCAACTGGAACTCCAGTGGAGGGCTCAGTGGACCCTGAGAGGAAGGGCTGAGGGACGTTTCCAGGCAGAAGTTGGAGGATTTAACAAGCTTAAATGCCAAGAACAAGGGAGGGAAGGGCATGGGTTTCCCCAGCGGGAGAGACAGTAGCTAAGAGTGTCTGCCCACCCAGCTCAGTCACCATTCCTGGAAAATACCGTCCACAGTCACACCTCGATGCCTTTATTGACACTGTTGTCTCCCCTGTGGGAGCCCGCCGCAGTGAATTCGCATTCACACGATCCCACGCTGCTGCTCGAGGCAGATCAGGAGCATAGTCCCCAGGAGAGAGAACCACCTGCACAAACCCTATTCAGGAGACCCTCCGGACATCGCCATCCCACACTGCAACCCACTGGGGGAGCTGTAGGCTGAATCCCTTCCAACACATTGATTACAAACTTGGCCAAAGAATATACAGCTACCATCTCGGACTGGATCTATTTCTTTCTTTTTTTCTTTTTTTTTTTTTTTTTTTTTTTTGCTTTTATAGTTTAATTAATCAATTTAGTTATTTTTAATAGTTTGGCAAATGTTATTTTATTTAATCTTCTTTTTTTAAATATATGAAATTTATTGTCAAATTGGTTTCCATGCAACACCCAGTGCTCAAACCAAAAGATGCCCTCCTCAATACCCGTCACCCACCCTCCCTCCCATCCCCCATCAGCCCTCAGTTTCTTCTCATTTTTTAAGAGTCTCTTATGCTTTGGCTCTCTCCCACTCTAACCTCTCTCTTTTTTTTTTTCCCTTTCCCGCCCCCATGGGTTCCTGTTAAGTTTCTCAGGATCCACATAAGAGTGAAAACATATGGAAAACAGTGTGGAGGTTCCTCAAAAAATTAAAAATAGACCTACCCTATGACCCAGCAGTAGCACTGCTAGGAATTGACCCAAGGGATACAGGAGTAATGATGCATAGGGGCACTCGTACCCCAATGTTTATAGCAGCACTCTCAACAATAGCCAAATTATGGAAAGAGCCTAAATGTCCATCAACTGATGAATGGATAAGGAAATTGTGGTTTATATACACAATGGAGTACTACGTGGCAATGAGAAAGAATGAAATATGGCCCTTTGTAGCATCGTGGATGGAACTGGAGAGTGTGATGCTAAGTGAAATAAGTCATACAGAGAAAGACAGATACCATAGGTTTTCACTCTTATGTGGATCCTGAGAAACTTAACTGGATCTATTTCTTGAAGACAAAAGCTAACCTTCCCTGCTGGTTCAGAAATGCACTTGAAACAACGCTTGTTGTCTTTCACTTCCCAGGGCTTATATTTCTTGTTTTCTGTAAAATCTAGTGTTAGATAATAAAGGGGTGGAGGGAGCTGGTATGAAAAGGTGAGTCTACATGCTTCATGCTGAAAACCTGCTTACAGTGGTTTTCCTGCTCCGCCGCAGCCTTTGTAAACGGTCCCTCGTTTGTGGCAACATTTTGAATTCAGCCGAAGGGTTCTGCTTGACCGTGGGGAAGGGGCTCCGGCTGGTCAAATCACTCACCGCCGGTATCTGGTGCTGAGTGATGAGAAGCGTAAATGATGGAAGGAGTAGACAGCTAGTCAGTAACTGAGCTGGGAGTGTACCTGGCCCAGGTGTTTGCACCTGTATGACTTGGTTAGGTGTGGGGCGGGAGGGCTGGGATCTCCCCTAGCCCATCACTTCATGGCAGAAGCTGGACCAGAGGAGTGACCTCACCTCAGCCCTGACCCACATGAGGAGGAGGACAGAGACTCCCAGGACACTGCTGGAAATGACCAGAAAAAGTACCACCAGCAGGGCACGGGAGGGGAAGAGATGCCCCTGAAGCACCTGAGCCTCAACCCCCAGCGACCTCTCTGACCCTGTCATGGCCCGTGAGCACCAGCTTTCTGGGCTGACCCGGGATCACTGAAGTCTGAGAATTCACATCTCATTGGGAGGAACAAGTCGGGCAGCAGCAACACCGCCCTGTCTGTGAGCGTGCCTCACTCAAGGGTAACACGTGGGCGGCCTCAAAGTCAACCAGCATCAGGGAACCGGGCTCACATGGTCTGACTTTGCAAACGTCAAAGCAGAAGTTCATTCAGAGGCAAAAGGCAGGATAATTGTTTCTGGTGTGTGACCTTATCCAGAGTTTCCTTAGGTAAACTGAGGTATGAGAAGGCATGGGAACTGCTGACAGGGTGTAAAACTCCCCATGAGGCCAGGCCCCTGAATCTCTGTTCTTTGTCCAAGATGGGAAGAGAGGGGGAGAATCTCCCTGGATGGTTTCGACATCCTGGATGGTTGAGCCAGGGTTAGTAAACTATAGCCTGTGGACCAAATCCAGCCTGTCACCTGTTTTCTGTTATGGCCCTTGAGCTAAAAATGTTTTTTATGGATCAACATTTGCAATCAGTTTGATGATAGGGAGTGCCAACTTTGAACCCCGGTTACGTGAAATGTTATCTTTTCCCAAAAGGACTTCCAGTCTTTTCATTAGTAGACCCATATTACAACCAACAAACAAAGACAAAACAAAAACATAACAAATCTGCATGATATAATTACCATAATTATATTTTGAATTCTATCAATAAAAAAGTGTGGAAATTTGTTTTCTCTTTTGTTATAAAAATACCTAGGTAAAAGTCTCCATTTTGCCTCTTGACCTGCAAAACCTAAAAGATTTAGTCTCTGGGGGCCCCTGGGTGGCTCGGTTGGTTGAGCGTCCAACTTCAGCTCAGGTCATGATCTCACGGTTCGTGAGTTCAAGCCTCACGTTGGGCTCTATGCTTATAGCTTGGAGCCTGGAGCCTGCTTTGGATTCTGTGTCTCCTTCTCTCTATGCCCCTCCCCCACTCATGCTGTGTCTCTCTCTCTCTCTTTCTCTCTGTCAAAAATAAATAAACATTAAAAAAAATAAAAAATAAAAAAAAGATTTAGTCTCTGGCCCTTTAGAGGAAAGGGCTGACTCCTGAGCTATAGCCGTACCACTCACAGGGTGTCCCAGGCACCAACAGCATCACCATCCCCCTGGGTGTGTGTCAGGAAGGTAGGGTCTCAGGCCCCACCAGCCACCCCCGACACCCACCTTGCGGCAGAATCTGCTTTTTGACAAGCTCCGTGGGGGATATGTGTGCACGTTACCTTTGAGAAGCACTGAGCTGGAGTCCATGTGGGAATCTCATGGGAGCTGATGACAGCTTCATTAGATCCCAGCTTGAGAATGGGTACTGGCACCCAATGGGTCTCCCAGGGCAGAAGCCCAGCCTCTGGCACTGGGGTGTGTTCTTCTCTAGGAAATGCCCCGATGCTGGGCACCAAAAGCGTGGCAGGCAAGAGGCCAGGGGCCCGTGCCCCAATCCTAAAAGGCAACCTGCTACCCCCTCTGAGACCTTCCTTACCTTCCCCATAGGCATAGTGAAGGGGTTTGAAGAGCTGACATCAGAAGTCCAGTGGAGTTTTGTCATATGGCCTTGTTCTATGTTTGTTTTCATCTATTTGTTTCTTTTTGTTTTTGTTTGGGGGGATTGACAGGATCATCACTTTTTTTTTTTAATTTTTTAATGTTTATTTTTGAGAGAGAGACAGAATCAAAGCCTGAGTGGGGGAGGGGCAGAGAGAGAGAGGGAGACACAGAACCCGAAGCAGGCTCCAGGCTCCGAGCCGTCAGCACAGAGCCCGACGCGGGGCTCGAACTCGTGAACCATGAGATCGTGACCTGAGCTGAAGTGGGACACTTAACTGACAGAGCCACCCAGGTGCCCCAGGGTCATCAGTTCTGCCAATATGTAGGTTGTAAAAAGGACAGGGGCAAGTGCAGCTTCAAGATGAGGGCAGTGTGCTGAGATATTGGGTTCAGGATGTTTCATTTTGCATAGAACATATTCTGTCAGGTTCCTCCTTCTAGTTCCATTTAGAACTAATAGAAGAAGATGCTAGGGAATCAGATCTGGAGAACTCTGTATCCCTGGGGCCTGGGTGGCCTGAAGGTTTCTGATCGACTCCATTGAATGAGATTGTCAGAACTGCCATGAATTCACTAGCGTGGGTCATCTTTCTTGGCCACCCTCTTGTGGTGGGCACCTGGGAGGCACCAGAGATGTGGCTGTGAAACACAGAAGACACAACTCTGCCCTCCTGGGGCTTGCATTCCAGTGAGCAGTGAGTCGGACGTTAAGTTGTACCTTCAAGCAAAAGGGAAAAAGATGGAAGAACGTTCCAGGCCAAGAGAAAAACATGTGCACAGCCCTTGTGCCAGGAGGGAGCATGGCTGTTTTGAGGAACAACTACAACCAGAAGCCAGTATGGCTGAGGGCACGTGCGGGAGAGTGGGGAGAGAGGTGGGAGATGAGACTGGGGGGCAGTTTGTAAGAGGGGTCGGGTCATGGAAGGCCTCGTGGCTAGGAAGGTTGCCATGGGTGGAGCGTTTAGCAGGCAGAGGACACGATCAGATTTCTATTTTGAAGAGCCCATTGGCTGGCACGTGACATTGGAGAGGCGTGAGAATGGACAAGAGAAGGGCATGGCAAGACCGAGTAGGGGGCCACTGCAGGCGGCCATCCTGAGAGAGATGATGGACATCAGGCAACTCCTTCCATACGGAAAGACGCCAAGCCCCAGAGAAAAGCCCCAGAGAGTGAACTGAGAACTGGGTTGGGAAGAGGCCACCACCAAAGCCCCAATCAAATTAGTTGGAATCGCTCACCCATGGGAATGATACCACTGCCCCTGAATGCCGTGTGGCCTTGAGCTAGTTCGCTCACCTCTCCGGGCCTCCATTTTATTCTTGAAAATGAAGAGTTTCAGCTAGATAATCTCTAAATTGGATAACCACATTGTTATCATCCTAACCAGGACAGTCCTGAGTGTGAAAGGAGGAACAATTAATAATTGCTCCAGGACAACCAGAGAAAACCAAGTCAGTCTTAGAAACCAGGACTAGAAATCCCTGAAAACCTCTGCTCCAAACCCAAGGGCCCTTACTCGCAGCACTGCTCCACCTGTCTACAGTTCCCTTGCGGATTGGGACCTGCAGTCAATCCATCTGTAACCAGAATTGCAAGGATCCAAGGTCCCTGGTGAATTCAACTCCCAGCTAAGAACATTGTAGACATTCTTTCTGCTCCCGATGCCTTTTATTCTCACTGCATTGTTTGGCACTATTTGCGGGTGGCAGAAGGAGGCCCCGTCTCAGCCCTTGGAAAGGTGGGATCACTGGTGAATACAGGGGCTGGCAGGGCCTCAGTCTGTCTGGGACGGTTGACGATGCCATGTGTACAGCAGCGGGGGGGGGGGGGGTGGGAGGCAGACGGAACGAGTGCCCCCAAAGCGAGACTGTCAACTACATCCTGGTAAGGCTCAGGGCTCTCCACAGGTTGCCTGCTGGGGGTTAAAAAGCTATAGTGTTTGAGGGGCACCTAATCGATGATTAGATTCAGATGATGCTCAGACTTCAGCGTTTGACTCTCTCGATCCTGTCTCAGGTCATGATCTCACGGTTGGTGAGCTTGAGTCCCAAGCCGAGCTCTGCCCTGACAGTGTGGAGCCCGCCTGGGATTCTCTGTCTCCCTCTCGCTCTGCCCCTCCCCGACTTGGGCTCAGTCTTGCTCTCTCTCCCTCTCTCTCTCTCAAAATGAACAAATAAACATTTAAAAAAAGTATAGTGCTTGATATTAAGTAAAATCCAGTTTTTCTTAATGGGAAAGGCAAATAGGGTTTGGAAATAGGAATAGGAAGTTCAGGTTTGTCTCAGGGTCATACACCGCCCACCAGCTGGTGATGCTTCACTTACCTCCTGATCCCCAATTTCCTCATATGTAAATTTAGATACCACCACCCTGTGAGGCTATCATTAGGATCTCATCGAATCAACCATATGAAAATATTCAGCAAACTATGAAGTTTTTTTAAACAACTCTTTAAAATAATTGCAGACCCACAAACAAGTTGCCAGAAGAATTCCCATGTGCCCTCACTCAACATTATCAAATCTTAACATCTGACATGATCACAGCTCAGTGACCAGAATCAGTAGGTCACCATTGGACCACACTGTCAAACTAAGCTGTAGACCTTGAATTTCACAAAACGTCCTAGCCAATGTTTTGTGGTTTTCTTTTTCTCGTGCAGGATCTGGTCCAGTTTCTTTAGTTGTGAGGCCTCTTTCTGTTCTTCTACTCTGTGACAGATCCTCAGTTTTCCGGTATCTTCATGAAATTGACACCTTTGAAAGCACAGGCTAGATATTTTATAGACTGTCCCAAATTTGCGTTTGTCCAATGTTTCCCCACGATTCGATTCAGATGACGCCTTTTTTTTTTTTTTTAAAGAATACCGTAACCGTGATGTATGTCCTTCTCAGTGCATGGTGTCAACATGTGAATAAGGTTAATGTGCCCCTCCTGGTGACGTCCACTTTGATCACTTAAATAAGGTGGGACCTGCCAGGTTTCTCCATTGTAATCTATGGAAGTATTATTTTCTCCTTTTTAATTAGTATCTTGTGGGGGGATGCTTTGGGATTCTGCAAATAAATATCCTGTTTCCCATCATATTTTTACTTAACTAATTTTACCATCCATCCATTGGTGATTCTTGCCTATGATAATTACAATGGTGGTTGCTTGACACGCATTGATTTTCTACTTGTGAAGTTGTTTTCATTATTGCTTTTATTATCTTTAAGGTCTGGGATGGGGATGGGAGTTCAATCTGCTTGGTTGCAGCCTCCTGGAAAAAAAATGGAAGGTAACATATTCACAGGTTCTGGAGATTAGGATACAGATATGCTTGGGAGCTCATTATTCAGCCTACCACAGCCATCGGCACTACCTTGGGCAGCTACCTTAGGATAGAAGTTTGCCACTGCAACAGATGAAAACAATAGTGACTTAAGCACGGAGCCACATTTGATTCTGCCTCACTGACAACTCCAGACACGCAGTTCAGGGCTGGGAGGGCACCTCCCACAGCATCAGGGACCCCGGCTCCTTCAACATCATTTCTCCTCTCTCTTCTCTTCTGTCTCACGGGCTGAGATGGCTGCTTCAGCTCCCGCCATCAAGCCTGAGTTCCAGACAGCAGGAAGATAGAAGATGGGAAGGAGCACTTTTCCTTCCTTCAAGGGCAAGCCCGCATTTGGCACACCTCTAGTATGTTCACATCCTGTTGGTCACATAGCTGTGCCCAGCTGGAAGGAACTCTGGGAAATGTAGTCTTCAGTGAGGCTCTGTCTAGCTCCCCTGAGGAATAAGGGGAGACAAGCAGTAGTCTCATCAAGAGAGACAAGAGGGCACAGTGGTGATGATGGGCCACTGTGATGATGGCCCATTCAAGGTGTGAGATGTGTGCTTGGGACTTGGGCTCCTTTGGACGGATGACTCAAAGTTAACCGTGAGTCAGACAGACAGGCAGAAACAGCAATAGAGCGCCCTGCGATGACCCTGCTGTTGCCAGTGTTGACAGCAGCTCAGCACGGACAGTGGCCAAGTACAAAGCACATGCACTTTAGAACCAAATAGAACCGGGCTTGTATTTGGGCTCTTCCATTCTATAGGTGGGTGAACCCCCTTGGGTCTCAGTTTCTTAATAAATAAAGTGGGAATAATAAAACTAACCTTAAGGCTGTTGTTGCTCAAGCATTTGATGAAACGGAGTTTGTAAATGACCTGGCCCAGGGCCTGTCTCACACGAGGTGCTCAAACACTGTAGCCAGTCGTAACATCCACGCATTTGCCTGTCGCTGGTGGCGATGTGTCCAGGCTTACAGACGGGCGCGTGATTCCCCCTCGCACGGCCAGGGTCCTTCGAAGCAGAAGGCCTCTTGAGAAACGGCAGGATGATTCTATCTGTTATCCTGCTATAATTTTTGTGTTTGGAAATTCGTTAAGAATTCATTTTGATGAATCCCAAATGCATGCACCATGAAAAACAATTAGCATTAATAGTGTAAAAGAAGGAGATCAATAAATAGATTCATTTTTAAACTGTAATAATTTATTTGCTTCCTGACTTTTGGGAAGTACTGCATCTTCGGGTGACAGGCCGACCATTAAATAGCCGAACCATGATGATTTGTGAAAGGAGGTTGATACGTGGTACACAGACCCTGTTCTGCCGTTCCCAACCCCGGCGACCCACCGGCAGCGACGGGAAGGCACGGAAGCAGCCCCTCGGAGGAGACAGTGCGCCCTCCCGCCCTGACGAGACGTTCATCAGGCATTCCTCATCCTACACACGTCCCGAATGCAGCCCAGCAGATGGTAAAAATTAAGGAGACCAGTGCCCCAAAGACAGGGAGGGAAAGTCTGGCATTCATCAGACGACGAGCAGGGAAGGAAGAAAGAACTATTTGAAGATGAGCTGCTGAGGCTCTAGGACGCAACACGTGCCGCTCCAGTGTCTACCCCGGGGCAGGAAGGCACAGGGAGGAATGTCTGGGCGCAGAAACCGGAGGTAATTCGAGACTGCATAGGGAGGGAAGGGGCAAAAGTAATGAGACTCCGTAGACACGCAAGGAAGAAGGGGAGAGGGCCAGGGCCCTCTCGTCCCTCGCTGGGGAGCAGAGGGCTGCCGCCACCCTCCTTTCCCGCGACTAGGAAGGAAACACAACGACCTGTTTGTTACTCCTCGTCCCCACGAACTCAAAGCCGAAAGTGACCAGGGCTGGCCTCACGGAAAGGGGAAGTAGGTTGCAAGCGAGATGGCAGCCCCCCCGCACTCTGGCAGCCCCTGTGGGACATGGAGGGGGCGCCGCAGGCAGAGCCGGGGGCGGGGTCTCTCTGCCAGGGAGGACAGCGGCACCAGGCTAGGGCTTGGGAGCACGGACAAACGGACGGCGCGGCCCGTGGTGCCCGAGGGCCATCTGCCGGCTGCCGGGCCGAGCTGGCGGTCTGGTTTGCCGATGGCTGCAGATGGCCCTCGGAGCGCCCCCCCCATCCGCCGGGCCTGGGGGCCGGGGGCCGGCAGAGATTACATTTTAAGGTGATAGTCATCTTTGACCTTTGGGACCTCCGGGGCCACCGGTCATCCATCTTAGAGCCGCTGACTAGCAACCTCTGGGCGATTTTTATGGCCAGCAAACATTGCCCATTGATTGAATTGATTGAAATCTGCATCTGGTTCGTGGGGAAAGGATATGGCTTCCCAGCCCAAGTGTGCAGCTGCACTTTCTGTCGTTGTTTTCCACCCTCTCCTGCCCCCCCCCCCCCGGCCCCCGGCATGGAAGTGTGCCTGGGAAGGGGGCACACGTGGAGAGGCACACCCCCCCGCACGCGCACACACCCCAAACGCACACACGTATGCACCACCACTCACACGGACACTCCCCATATTCGTTTCCAGCAGACTTCCGCGCACAGTGCTCATTTCCTGTCACAAGTTAAAGGGATCCTCAAAGGAATCCAGCTGAGAAAAGCAGAGGTGCGTGTAGCTCAAGGGGAGTCCACACAAACCCACACATTCATCTGTAAAAACACACAATCAGGAGCTAGAAAGATAAAAAAACAAAACAAACAAAACCTATCTGGGATAAAAAAAAAACAAACGTGCCCGGTGATTTTGCAATGTGTCGAGTTGGCTGAGCTGAACATCCTCCCATAATTCCCTTTCCTGCATGTTTAGGGTGAAATCTGCGGGAGCTAAGTACTGGGAAGGAGGCAGTTGTCATGACTATTCTAGAAGGTTCCCCCTTCCCCCTGCTTCCTGTCCCAACCCACTCCCCTAAGGAAACAGAGGCTCCTCCTCTGTGTGGGGCTGGAGGGGTAGGGGGTAGCTAGGGGTCTGGGGAGACCTTTATCTGGACAGTTGGGTCGTGTGGTTGGGAGGCACCAACCAGTGCTGGCGGCTACAGGGTGGGCCACCTGGGGTCGCAAGATACTGGAGCCTCGCCCCAGATTGGTGAGAAACGTTTTCTTGTTTAAGTCTTTGATCTAATGCCGGGTTGAAGACAGACTCCAGGGGATCTGCTCCTGCAAACAAAATAAAAAACAAAATGAACAGACCAAAAAAAAAAAACCCCAAAAAACCCAAGTTGCAAGGGAATTTTATTAGCAGGAAATAAGACAAATTGGCAGCTGGAAGCCTGGGCCACCTGTCACCGGACAGAGACCCAGAGATGGCAGCAAGTAAAGGGCCTCAGACTCTGCTGGGGGAAGTGGGGTATGACCCTTTCCCAAGCTGCCCCACGCCCAGGACCCAGCCCTGCCTGACTACACAGACCACATCGACGACTCTCAGAAGACATCTCCTATTCTGCTGACTCAGGGTGACCAGGTGACTGAGGAGCAAAACCGTAGATCTGCGGAGTTGGGCTTGCTCCAATGTGAACACTGGTTCAAATCCCAGCTGCACCTGTTTCTGCTTATTGTGATCTTGGACATTAGTTACCTCTGCTACCCTCAGTGTTCCTTTCTGTAAAATGGGCAGGATGGTATTTCTCCCCCATGGTGCTTGTAAGAAATAGCGAAGCTGGGGCGCCTGGGTGGTTCAGTCGGTTAAGCATCCGAGCATCCGACTTCAGCTCAGGTCATGATCTCGTGGTCCGTGAGTTCGAGCCCCGCGTCGGGCTCTGTGCTGACAGCTTGGAGCCTGGAGCCTGCTTCAGATTCTGTGTCTCCGTCTCTCTCTGCCCCTCCCCTGCTCACACTCGGTCTCTGTCTCTCAGAAAGTGAGTCAACGTTAACAAAAAAAAAAAAGAGAAAGAAAAATAGCGAAGCTAACATGTCCAGTCCCTGTCTTTCCTTGCCTCTTGCAGGGTTTCTCAGCAATTTCTTATTGGCCATTTGGGTGGACAGTTCTCTGTTTCACAGGGCTGTCTGTGTGGGTAGGATGTTTTGCAGCACCCCTGCCCCGCGCTTACGAGATGCCAGCAACACCCCAGTTCCGACACCAGCGATGTGTGCAGATGTTGCCAAGTGTTCCCGGGTGCAGACTGCCTGATCGGGAACCAGGGCTCTGGAGGGGTGAGGCCAGCTGGTCTCCGTGGGCAGACATGGGAGCAGCAGGTGCCTCCTTCAGAGTGACCGCTTCTCCCCCTACAGGCTGGGGCACCTCGGACGGGCCTTTGGCTCCCTCGCCTGTAAAAAGAGGATCATCATATTCCCACCACAACACGCTGGTGGAGCCACAGGGTGACCACAATGAGACGGTTTTTGGAATTCAGGTGTTTTTGGAACGTAAGGCATCGTCACCATCGGAATGGGGCCCCCGAGGACAAGATTTTGCCTCATTCACTACCGAGTCCCAAGACAGCCGGGAACCAGGAGGCCCTCCGGGAATTGCGCCCCGAATGAGAGAGTGAGTATTCCTCGTGCTGCCGCGGGGTTCGGTGAGGCGGCTGGGCCTTCTGATTCCTTCGGCAGTGGAAGTCGATAAAATTGATTCATCCGTGACCTTTGACTCTGCAGTATGGCTGTCACCGGGAGGTGGGTCTCCAACTGCAGTGCGCACAAACCCACTGGAGGCTTGTCAGAACCCGGCTTCCCAGCCATGCCGCACTGCCCCCGCCACTGTCACCACTCCCGGGTGGCCTCCCAGCCCTTGGGCAGAGGCCCACAGAGGCCCTGTTAGAGCCGCTGGCAGCTTTCCAGGCCTGTGCGCCGGCTATGGTCAGGGGGCTATGGGATGAGGCCCCCTTTGCATCCCCGGGCAACCACACGTGCTCAGGATCAGGCTCAGCCTCCCCGTCTTTTCCCACTGATAGTCACCAGGGTGGAGACCGCCCAGCCTCTCCCCAAGTAGACAGAGCACCCCAGTGCTGCACACCCAGTGCCTGGGGCCCCGGGCTGTCCATGGCTACTGTGGGGCTTTCTGTGCCTGGGATCTGCTTTCTGATTGGCTTTATGTGTTGTCTTCCTTTTTGAAAAACCAACCAACCAAACACACATACAAACCAACAAAACAGCTGAATTGGGTAGGAAGGTTGGGAGCCTGGGCTCTGCCTTTGGAGGCCACAGAGAGGCCTCCGGTCACCAGCCGGGTCCCGCTGGCCCGACGGGCTCTGTTGTCACTGCTCTGATCAGCCTTGCAAAGCAGGCTTCCCTTGGGTGCAGTAGGTTCCCCATAAGTTCACTTTAAAATAAAGCATAAGTCTGGAAATTTGTAAGCACTCTCTAAGCTTCCTCCAAAGCGCCCCCCGCCCCACCCCAGCCTTGCATGTAAAACCCTCTCTGCAGATTTACACCTGCTGAGAGGCCAGCTCTGTCAGATTCTAAAGCACCCCCACCCTCCGACACCCAGAGAGGCCCCAGAACCTCTCCAGAGACTCCTTGGTTCTGTTTTTCTTAACAGGAACCCACAAGAACACAGCATGGTAGCCTCAATTCGAGAGCCCTACAATTTGTTTTTCTATTCATAAGCCCTAGGTAAGTTAATCAGTGTTCTCTAATAGCTTCATTTGTAACTATTTTTCCCAGGGCCTACCTAGAGCTCAAGAAAAACTAGCTGCAGCCCCCCATCAGCCCTCACCTTGACCAGGACATCCAAGCTGCTCTGGGCTGGTGCTAGATGAGCCGATGGGAGGAAACTTCTCGTGGAATCCAACATGGAGTGGCCTGAAAGCCACTCCACGCTGAAGGAGCTGTGCCCTTCAAGAGAGGGGAGGCGCACAGGTCCCTGCTTCAGGCTCAGTGCTTTCCAGGCATCATCTCTGTCCCAAACAGGGCCTTTCCTCCATGGGCAACATACTTTCTTTCCAGTGTGAAACTGCTCCATTTAGGGGGAAACTTTTTCTCCTCCTCTTCCTCCACTTTCTCCTCCTCCTCCATCTTCTTTGAGCCAGAGAGCACGAGTGCACATGGGCAAGTTGGGGAGGGGCAGAGGGAGAGGGAGAGAGAAAATCTTAAGCAGGCTCCACCCTCAACGTTAGGTCATGATGAGCTGAAATCAAGAGTCAGACGCTTAACTAACTGAGCTACCCAGACACCTCCAAACTTTTTTGTCCAAACTTCCTACTTTATCATTTGCTTTACTTATGAACATTTCCAGGCATTCCTGAGACCTGAAAATAGAGGTCTTGGATCAGGTGGGCACTTGCCCCACTCACTCCCTGATTCCCGTCATCTACGTGGCAGAACGGAAGGGGTTAACAATGTGGGTTTGGTCCCGATACTTGGGGCAGCGGCGTGGCATGTGGGGTTCCACTAAGAAAGTTCCTCCTGCTTCTGAACCACACTCAGTCCCCTCTCTGTGTCCACCTAGAGAAGCACAAAGGACAGCGGCCTGGCTCTCAACCCTCCTGCCCTCCAGGTAAGGACTTCTAGCCCCGTGCCATGGACAATGAACTCAGCTCTGACAGTTGGACCTGGGAGTGGGATCAGGAGGTATTACCTGGAGAGACAGAGACAGAGACGAAGCAGGGCTCACAGGCCAGCCCTGGAGGTGGGACATTGCCAAAAGGGCAAGCTTCAGGAAGCACATGGAGACCCAGGCTGGGCCTGACACTGAGCCAACTTACAAAGCACAGTCAGGCATCCCCCCCTGTCAGGGCAGGTGGATCGGGTGGGCCGGGATGGCAGCTGTCTGGCCCTGATGGTATGAGCATAATTGTGGAGTGAAATCTAACTTAGGTGGACATCTACTCACTTGCTGCCAGGCTCAGAGAAGAATGAATGGCACCCCACTCCTGCCTATGAGAGGTGGGCTCAATTTAGGTTCTGACAACAGAGAAAGCACCTCGGTGGAAGCCCAGACAAAAGCAATTGACATCCCCTAAATTTAACCTCCAGGTGCTAGAACTGTAAAGGATTCTAGGGATCATCTCCTTCAACCTTGAAAACCAAGGCCCATGGACACAAGTGTCTTACCACCATGACAGAGCCGGCTAGTGGCCGATGGCTTCTCCTCGTTCCATTATGGGTTCTCATCAGTCAACCCTGATGCCCACTTTGCGTGACAAATATCTTATAATGACCTTTTAACTATCTTGATATGAAGTTTATGGATAATACAACTTCCCTATATACATAATAAAAAATCAATATAATGCCCTCCATGCAATATAAGGCAGAAAGAAAAGGGAAGTAATTCATAATGAGGTAGTTCAATAAGTAAATACACAGGCACAACTACGCTCAAAGACAATCACCAAGAACGCCATAGCTACAAATGTAGACTGATAGAGATTTGTTGTACTGGTGACTTAAATACCTTAAATATTGTTGCTATTGATTATGTGATTTTCAGAAACGGCAAACAGCTCTTAGAGAAGGTGTACCCAAGACAAGGCCCAATCTCCCCTCTTTAGGGAAATTTAAGCCCAGGTTCCCTGGAAAACACTATGAGGCCGGGAACAAGTGAGGATGTGTTCTCTGGGAGGCACGATCCCAGGGCAGCAAGAGTGAGGGAAAAAGTCAGGACAGCATCAGTGGAGGGTGGAAAGCCCTACTGGATGGTGCGTTCCTGAGCAACTCACTTCTCAGACACATTGCCAGCGGCGTGAGTAGGCTCAGCTCCGTAGGAAGTCTCTGGAGAGACCAGATGGGGAAATCACACATTGGAACAGTCCACTGGGAGAAGGAGAGGACTGGGAATCCTTATGCCCCTTGGCTAAAGTTGGTTCCGGGGGGAGCTCACTCTCCTGCCCCTCTGGGTTATGTCCTCTGGTCCCCAAGGCAACTGCACCCTCTCGAGTGTGGCTTTTGATCTGACTCTAGAAGCGGTAGGAATATCCTGAGACTCAGGGCCTAAGGGTGCAGCGCTGGTTGGCCTCAGGTGGTGGCACCATGATGACTTAAAGAGGGTCAGGTCGGACAGGCCGCTGAAGGTTGGGGAGGCAGGAATGGCCAAGAGGATGCGAGGAGGTGAAGAAGCCGCGTCTGATGCCACATTGTGGTTGCGTTCCTGGGAGATTGGGTGTATGCTAAAACCTTTAAAAAATTGTTTTGTGTTTATATATGTAAAGAAGTTTTTAATGTTTATTTTTTTCAATTTTTTAAAATATTTTTTTTTTGAGACACAGAGACAGAGCATGAGCAGGGGAGGGGCAGAGAGAGAGGGAGACACAGAATCTGAAGCAGGCTCCAGGCTCTGAGCCTGATGCAGGGCTCGAACTCACAAACTGGGAGATCATGACCTGAGCTGAAGTTGGATGCTCAGCTGAGCCACCCAGAATCCCCTAGAAAAGAGTTACGTTTTAAGCTCAGATCATTATGAAGACGTTTTTCAACCTATTTAAGTATTTAGTGGAGTACTACAACTACTTGTGGCCGGGACGCTTCCTTGGGTTGCGGGGAAATGACAGCTGACATCTGCAAGTTCCGGGCACTGTTCTACGGTCTTTGTACGGGTTAAGTCACTGGATGTGCACCACAACCCTGGGAGGCAGGTACAACTATGATCTATGTTTTACTGACGCAGGAACGGGGGCCAGAGAAGTTCACATACCCAGTGAATAGCTGAACTGGGGTTTGAAGCCCAGCGGTCTGGATCTGGAGGTTATACGCTCAGCTCCGGCATCCCAGACCTTCATCGACTAGATGCCAGTGCTGTCCCCGACCAACCGTGGGGCAGTCAAAGCGCTCCTGCAAATTTCCACCCTGCCCCGTGGGAGCAGTGTCTTCTCCCCAGTCCTGACGTCCCGTTCATGGACCCCCGGCCAGCTCAGGTCACCACTTTGAGCTCCTGGTTTACCAGCCCAGGTGGGATCAGGGATGGGATGGGAAGGGGTGGGCCCTGGAGCAAAGGGATGGGGGGAAGGAAGAAGGGTTTGGAACATCCCTGTGAGATCCTTTTCGTTATACTTCTAGATGGCAAGACAGGCTGGCCCTGTGCCGCAAGTGATGGCTGAAGGTTTTCTGGAGTGTTAGCTGTTGTCTCCCACATGCTGGTCGGGCACCAGAAAAAATAAAAAAGAGAGAAACCCAAAACCCAAAAGCAAACCAACCTTCTGTTTTCATCTTACAACTCAGGCCTTGCTCTTTGTGGCCAAAGCCTGCTGGGGGGTCACCAGGCCTGGGGAGCCCCTGGTGGGCCAGTTGGATCCCATCTGAATCTCAGTTGTGAGAGTGGCTTTGAAACACAGCCGCTGCCAGAAATGTCTGGTGATTGTGGCCACACAGACCCCGAGGGCTGGTTTCTCCCTGCAGAGCTTCAGACAGGCATCTGCACAGGGAAATCTAGCTCCCAGCCTCTTGGCGGGTGGTCTCAGATCTGCGAAGCCACCAGGCGAGGGGCGCCCAGGCCGGTGAGGGTGAGGGGTAAAGGGAAAGGTATGAATGAACTCTGGAATCCCCACAGCTGATGGGAGAGCCCTTCTCATGTAGAGAGGAGCCCAAGCTCTCTCCTGGGACCAAAGCTGCCTTCCATTTCCTCCATCAGCCAAGATGACATCTGAGACTGTCACCTTCTCACGTACTCCTTTGAAAGATAAAGCAATAATAACGATTATGGCAAAGCCTCATCTGCTACCTGCCGCGTCCCGAACACTGTTCTAAGCACTTCGGTACGTTAACCGTGGCAACAACCCTGTGAGATGCGTCATCATCAGTTACCCCCATTTCACAGATGGGAAAACTAAGTCACAATGTGTTTAGGTGATTTTCCCATGGTCATGCCATCCAATAAGTGACTTCTGGGCCTGTGTTTCTAACCACTCTACCTACTGTCCCTCTGCTGTGGTGCAGAGCAACACATGGCCCCCCAGGGCCCGCTCCCGCCTGGCCACACGGCTGCCCTGCCACATAGAGCAGGGGACATCCAGTCGGGCAGTGGTGGCCCTGGATCAATGATCACAGCCATCTTTGAGTTGAGCCACCTGTTGGGGATCCAGGCTGCCTCTCCCTACATCCTGCCCTGGGATGACATTGCCACTGCACTCCTGGCTCACTCTCTCTTGTTAAGCCAGACTGGGTCCCAGGTCCCAGGGGGTTTCAGAGGAGGCCAGAGCATGGCCGATTCCAGGCTGATGCCTCCTTCCGCTCCACTCTGGTTCCTTGGGCCTCCTGATCTCCCGTATGCCTGAGCTCACCCCTGGCCCTCTCCCCCTGGAAGAGCCTGGCACCCACTCCTCTTTGTTCTCTGGGCTCTGAGCCTCTACAGCGCTCTAGGCCCTGGAACAACAGCCCTCCTGTCCTGGGATGTCCTGGGCCCTGGATGCACAAGGTCAGAGAGGAGATGTTTGATGGTGTGTAGCTGAAAACCAGTATCCGTTCTTCTTGAAATGAGTAGCTACTTAATTTCATACCAGCTTGTGATGGCTTATATCCTAGAACAGGGGAAAAAAAAAAAAAACAAAACAGAAGGAGAAGAGAAACAAAAACCAACACAAGGAGGGTTTTCATTTCGAATCACGTAGGTCCTTGGGGCGCCTGGGTGGCTCAGTCTGTTAAGCGTCCAACCTCGGCTCAGGTCACGATCTGGCAGGTCATGAGCTCGAGCCCCGCATCGGGCTCTGTGCTGACTCTCAGAGCCTGGAGCCTGCTTCGGATTCTGTGTGTCTCTCTCTCTCTGCCCCTCCCCCACTCATGCTCTGTCTCTCTTTCTCTCAAAAATAAATAAGCGTTAAAAATGTAAAACAAAATAGAATCACATAGGTCCCTGTTTATTTGCACCTGAAATTCCGGAATCAAAGGAATTCCAGGCCTTGCCAGCAGACCCTGAGCCCTCCTTTCCCGCTGGGGTTGGGGCAGGAGGCCCAGGTACGCGAGGACCCCTCCCGGAGCCGAGCCGGGCTGAGCTGGACTGAGCTGGACGGCAGCACAGATGTGGTCCATCCCGCTGCGCAACCGGGCCCCGAAGCGCTCCGTGCGCCGCTGCCCGGAGCCCGAGCGCCCAGCCGGCCCTTTGTCATCCACCACCAGCGGGCACAGCAGGGACCCTGCCACGGGGGCCTCTGCCAGAGCAGCGAGCGGGGATTACGGGCCCGGCCCGTTTTGCAGCAGCAGATGGTAGCGCTTAGAGCTAAGCTGCACGCGGGTGCTTTGAACATCTTGAAAAGATTTCTTTAGAAGTTAAACTTGGCTTGGGAGCGACAATATGGTTCGGTCTGTGGCTTTGAAAAGGCCTCGGGGTGGGGTGAGGGGGGTGGCCGTTTCATGTTCCCCTGCCTCACCTCCCTCTTGTTCGTGGAACCCTGCTTCTCACGCGTCTGTGGCCGCAGGGCTCCCAAATACTGTTCTCCATTGTGTGGGAGTCACGCTCGTACAGTTGCCTGTGCCGCCCGGGCCGGCCATCCGCCCCTCGAGGGCACACTTAGATGGCGGGGGGGGGGGGGGGGGGGGGGCAGCTGGACAGACCCACGTCCTCGGGGCGCCCCCCGAGGCAGCGCTGCGAATTGCTGCTGCTTCGCTTCAACCGGCCGAGGGCTTGCCCAGCATCCAGACAGGGCTTCGGGTCCCCAGCCTTTTGGCACCAGCCAGGACCAATTTGCAGCTTCTTGGATCCTGCAGCTCATGGCTAATTGCACCGGAATAATACCCTCCAAATCCCCATCCTCGGCTTGTCCTATTTAACGAATCCTTTGAGGGACCAAGAGCTGGATAATCTCTGCGCTCAGATAATGCTTCCCCTTCCCACCCCACAGTTTTCCTGTCCTCAATGTGGTCACCCTGAACTCCTTCCGGAAAGACCCAACCTTCTCCCCGAGGAAGCTGGGGAGGAAGGGACTTCAAATTGGCAGAACAGAAGCGTCAGCCCAGCCAGGCTGGCCACCGCAGCTCCTGGAGCCTCGCAGCCAGAAGCAGGCTCCATTGACCATTCATGAGATGTCAGGTGGGCTACAGATGGGAACATGGCGTTATTGATTTTTACTAGCCTGCTAAAATTGAAAGGAAAAAAGGCCTCCTTAAAGCTCGCGGTTAAGCTTTGTTTCCTAAATGATGATTCCAGGGCTCCGAGTTTGTCAAAGGCAAATTTAAAATATCAGAGCTGTTGGAGATATAATAAAATGAAATCTTCTTACGGCCATTAACTTCAGAGAGGAGGGGATCTCGGCTCAGCCTTGGGGCCTGGAGGGAGGAGTGCAGGGAAGGGAGAGACTCAGAGCAGAGAGGACGGAAGCCAAGTGAACAAAACCCACAGCTCCTCCTCCCTAGGCAGCCCCTTCCGTGAGATCGGACGTGGATATAAAGAAATGAATTCGAACTGCTGTAAACTGACACCAGTTCCCCGGCTGAGCAATGACAAGGAATGGAACCAGGAGCCCGATGGGCCCCATCAAATGCACTGACTTGGAAAATGGGGGAAGTTTGGGGTCAGATGGATGTGCTCCCAGGGGAAGACGCTGCAGGAGGAGGAGGCCAGATCGTCCCCCACCCCATGACTTATTTAAAGGTTGTTTTCTTTGTTGTTCGTCTTTCTGAGAGGTCTCCTGCTTCGACCACGGGGGCTGCTCCCCCGTTCTTGGTGCACTGAGGACACGGTCATGTCTGCAGAGAGATTCACACTTGCCTTCAGCTTTGGATTGGTGTGGCGCTTGGCACCATTTTGCCGTGGGCGTGCTCTTGTTGGCTCATTTTCCCCCAAGTCTTTGCACCTAGCAAAGCCTCTTAGAAAAGCTCCCCGAGAGCCCACCGAAGGGTGTGTGCTCTTAAGGTGGCCTCAGAGAAATGAGGCCCTGCTTGTGACTCTGCATCACTGAATCCCCCAGCATGGGTGTACGGGCCTCTATGTGTGTGTGCACCTGTGTGTGTGTGCATCCACGCATATATGTACGTGTGCGGTCACCATTGTGCATGTACCTGCCTGCATGCGTGTGCGTGTGTGAAGGTCTTTATCCGCCTGTCAGACTGAGGTGGGAACGCCGTTTGGCTGATGCTGGCTTCCTCCTGAACTGCACAATGGCACTGCAGCATTGTAGAAAATATATTGATTGATTGATTGACCTTTTTGAAATTAAAAGAGCAAGAAGCTGGGAGCCACGAGACCGAAATCTGACCGATGGATCGACCAGCAGATATCTATCGAGCACTGGGCAGCATGCGCTGGGCACTAAGGGGGATTCACAGAAACAAACAATATCCTTCCTGCCACCCTCCCCCACCAATTACAGAATGTGTGCATCAGTCACCAGTTTCCGCTAGGTCGTGGGACCGGAAGTCCCCAGGTCACACAGCTTCAGAGTTGGACAGGCCCTCTCACCTCACCCTCTTACCTGACTTCTTACGTCACCTTAGAGGAGGAAGCAGAACCTCTGGGGAGTTGAACGGAATCATGCTGGGTCCCCTGGAGTCCTGATTCTCCTCGGTGATGGTAGACCAGCTGAACAGACTTCTCCTATGACATCATGCAGACCCCGCTGTCCGTGGGCCCAGTGGAAGTTTGACCTCCCACCTTTAGGACTTCTCCTCTATCAGATGGGCAGGGCGATCATTCCCAAAAGCTTGGGAAGCTCAGCAAAAATGCTTTGGGAACCTCTTTAAATCTGCTCTGGGGATTTTTGGGGAAGACTCAGATTAGACCCACCTTATTACAGTGATTACACAACAGTTAAGTCTCCTGTAGCCTCCTGGAGGGTTCTATACCACCATCCATCTAATTCTCAGAACAGCACCAGGACGTGGGTACTATTAGTGTTGATAGTTTTCACATGACGACACTAAAAGCTCAGAGAAGTGGCACGACTTGCCCAAGGGTGCACAGCAAGTGCACCAGGATTTGCACACGAATGCCAACTGCAGGGGTACAAGTGTAAAAACTTCAGCAACCTGAGTGTTGTTTGTCTCTATCGTTCCTGCTGACCATATAGCATTTATTCACTGCCAAAAGCACTGGCAATTTTAAGTTTTACTTATTTATTTTTGAGACAGAGAGAGAGAGAGAGAGAGAGAGAGACAGAACAAGTGTGGGAGGGGCAGAGAGAGAGAATCCCAAGCAGACTCCCCACTGTCAGCACAGAGTCTGATGTGGGCTTGAACCCACGAACCGAACCATGAGCTCATGACCTGAGCCGAAGTCAGGTGCTGAACCAATGGAGTCACCCAGGCATCCCAAGCACTGGCTATTTTGATGTTAATGCGGACAAAGTATGCTCCAGCACCCCTTTCTAAAGCCAGGGTTGGGTGATTGGACTGATACATTTCTAGTGACTAACCCAGTTTCAGTAAGGATTGGAAGCACCTTGTCAAACCTCATGCACCAAGAGGGGCTGTGATTAGGTCTGTGCTGTAACACATTAACACAGAACGCTAAATGATTGGAGCCTTGTAGCTGGGGGGAATATTCCTTGCCCATCCCTAAGAAAGAAAAATGACTTTTGCAATGATTTTTTTTTCCATTTTAGAAATAAAAAATGAATTAAGCTTCTAATTGCCTGTCATATGCCTTGCACGCAATTTCAAAGTGATGACCAAATTCCTTTCTTTGCTGGTATTGAAATGTTCTTGGTCAGGGGTGGTCAACTTTCAGATATCCTGACGCTCAGTCAGAAAGACACAAAGGGTACCACGCATTATACTCTGGTATATGTAGCATCCCCACACCCCACCCCAATTTGAAGAAGCATAGCATGGAGATCTGGTTTGATGTTGGGGGCGCTGTTTGTGGCAAAGTCTTCAGGAATAATGGCATTTGGCTACATGAAATGGAGCAAAAGAGAGAGGTTAGTTGGTCTTCTAGCAAGCTGGGGTGTTTTGTTATGACTCCATTTTGAGGACATAACTTTGGAGGTGCTGGAAATTTCCAGGACAATCTCTCATATACCCTTCTCTGATCTACCCCGCCCCTGCCCCCTTTAATTAGGTTGATTGGTTTGTCCCTGACTGTAACCAAGGTAACCAGGGCCTAGCAGAAAGAATAGTTCTTGGGTCTTGTTTCCAGTGAGAGGATGGGCATTGGGCAAGGGTTTAACTCAGAGGGGACCCCACTGACCGAGAGAGCGCAGAGGCTCCCTTCTCAGAGCTGCCCTGGCTGAGTGATAGCTGAAAGGCTGGAAGTACCATCGGGAGACAGAGGGGGACCCAGCACTGTGGATAGATTTTATCACTTTCATGAATACTTCAAATTACAGGCATTAGTTCCGAGGCTTTGTCTAGCAATTGGAGCCACAGCAATTGGTTTTTGTTCATTGATTTACACGAATGCATATTGTACCTGGCTTCCTGGGATACATAACTCGTGTCGCGGGGTTGCTTTTGTCTTATGGAATGTGAGAGAGAGAAAATATCACAGGGAGGGCACTCTCCCTGCCATGAGTCTGATCCGTTGGGGTGGGGCAACATCCAGATCGTGGTGGGTCACGGACGGACAGACAGAAGTCAGGCACCTCGCGTATTTCCCCGGGGCTGGGCTCACACCCACAGAGGTCCCATGCTTGGGACAGACTTTCTCCACCTCTGCAGCATTGACATATTGGCCTGGATACTTCTTTGTTTTGGGGGCTCTCCCGTGCCTTGCGGGAAGCTTGGAAGCATCCTTGGTCTTTACCCACTAAATGCCAGTAGCAACCCTTCGCCCAGTTTTGATACTCAAAAATGTCTCCAGATATTGCCAAAATGCCCCCGGAGAGCAAAATCAACCCTGGTGCGAAACCACTGACTCAGAGTAACCAGAGACTTGAGCAGATCCAGGCTTGCTACAAGCCCTGGTGTAGTCCCGGGAATGCAGGGATCCCAGGGACGCCAAGATGTGTGGGGGCTGGAGGGTCACTCACTAGGGAGAAAGGTCTCACCAGAAAAAATAAACAACTACTCCAGTTACAATAAAATCAAGTAAGTTGATTCTTTTCTAAACCTTGCATTGGCCCCAACACTCCACTTACGTTATCTAACTTACTTTTCACAACAAACCCATAAGAGTGGCCCCTGCCTCGTTATTCTCATTTTGCGGATGAGGAAGCCGAGGCGAAGAGAAATAATTTGCCCAAGGCCAAAAAGCTAACTGGATGCAAAACCGGGATCTGACCCCAGGACGACTTGGCGCCTTGGAGCTTTCTTTCTCGACACTGGATTGTTCAAGAGCCTGGAGAAGTGGGCTCAAGCTGATTCCCTTGGGGATACTTCTCCTGCACCTGCTTTGCAGCTTTTCCCACTGACAGGGGAGCTGCTGGCCCAACTCTCTGCATGGCAGTGCTCAGGAAAAGCCAAAGAATGACCCTGCTTGGTGGCACTATGACAGGGAACTGCGCACTCCCTCCAGCAGAAGGACTGAGACCCTCTTCCCGGGTCACAGGGCAGAATCCTGGGAGCACGGCTTGGCAGTGACCAAGGTTCCTTTCTTCTGGGCTCCCAAGGTCCCCGGGAGAAGCGTCTGACTCAGCCAAAAGCTGCCACCCGCCAGCATCCTGCATTTAACCTCCCCCACTCACTCTGGAGTCCTGTTTACTAAACAACACTGCAGCACTGAGGCAGGGCCTCTGGGGAGCACAGCTAGGTGGAAAGGCAAAGGTCAAGAAGCAGGGTCAAAGGGCTGAGACCCTGGGGAAAACGGGAGATTAAACATCCTCCTTTTCAAATCGGGAGGTTTGGATAATTAATTGGTCCCCGAACATGAGAGCCTTGGATGATTGTTCTGGGCAGTGGCCATTCAGGTCAAGGGCCAGGGCCGGTAGAATCGGGATGGATGCCTGCAGGAAAGCCCTGAGAGGCCAGAGCAAAACTAACCGCGGTGCCGGGCACACAGGGTCCAGAGGCCAGAGGCCCCCAGGAGGGAGCAGATCCGCCCCCCACTGGCCAGAGTGGCTCCCTGCTCAAGGGTGGAGCAGAGGGTGAGGGGCCCGGGGCCCAGGGGTGGGGGCCGAGGGCGTCCTGAGCAGCTGCTAAGTGCCCTGGAAATGAAGCGTAAAGGGCTCTTAGGCTTTCCTTTCTTCTTCTTCCTAAAACGATCAATCCTAGCCCTCTGCCTTTGCGTGTGTGATGGGCCTGCCGTGAAGTACACTTAAGGAATCAAGTTTTCTAAAATTCTATAAATCATTATTCTGGCCTTCTCCCCACACCCTTCAGAATCATTTGTCTACTGAAATATTTAGTGTCTGTGTGTGCACGCTGTAGGTAGGCGAGAGTGAGGAGGGGCGGGGAGGGGGCAGTGCTGTCCTGCACGGGCACCCATCTCCGCTCTTTCTGCGCCCTGTCACTGTGCTGCCACGGCCCCCGAGCTACGGTCTGGGGGTGGGGGGCAGTGGTGGGTGGAGGGTAAGTTGGCCTGTGGATGGCGGGGTGGGCAGGAGAGCACAGAAGCACCGGCCCTTTGCCGGACTCCGTTCTCTCCCCGTGAAGGTTGGGGCCTGGTTCCTCTGCTCTCACCAGGGCTGGAAGCTCTGGCACTTGCCAGAATTTTCCATCCCCTCCTCTCACTGCCCCTTATACACGCGACAGGCCAGACCAGAGCAGCCCGGCCCAAGTCCCAAGGCAAGGCCTGATTGATTTGCAGCTGTTGATCTGTTTAATGTCCCTTCTCCCCAAGCGCCCGTCTCCACGACAGAGGTGCTACGTTACCTCGCGGGCCTGGCTGCTGGCTGCTGACACCCCGCGCCCAGAGGATGCTTGGGGAGGTTACAGGTGCAACAAGCAAAATGAAAATCCATAGTTTTTAAACCTTTATGAATTGAGAATGTAAACCTGGAAAATGGATCTGGAGTTACTAATGGACAATTGGTCTGACCGGCCCATCCATCGTCCAGGCGCTTGGCCGCGAGCACTCCCATTACAGCTGCTCCTGAAAATGGAGACCCTGTCCACCCCCAGCCCTCCTTCCCTCCCTCCCTTCCAGAGGCGGGGAAACAATGCAGGCCCGAGAAGGGGACCGGCAGACAACCTGCAGGCAGGCCCCTGTGCCCCGCTGAGGCTGGAGGACGGTGCTGGCAGGGGGAAGGAGGTAATGGGTGCACGGGAAGGATTCTGGCCTCATAAGCTGGGCTAGGACTTTGACCAACAAGCGGCCACGGACCAGAGAAACAGAGCCACGTCCCCACCTCCGGCCCGGCTCGGCCCAGACCCAAACTTGCAAATACCTGCTCTGATACAAAGAGAGACAGTATCTAGGGGCGCCTGGGAGGCTCAGTTGATTAAGCGTCCGACTTCGGCTCAGGTCATGACCTCATGGTTTCTGGGTTCACGCCCCGCATCAGGCTCCGTGCTGACAGCTCGGAGCCTGGAGCCTGCTTCGGATTCTGTGTCTCCCTCTCTCTCTGCCCCTCCCTCACTCGTGCTCTGTCTCTCACTCTCTCTTTCTCTCAAAAATAAATAAACGTTAAAAATTTTTTTAAAGAGATACAATATCCCAACCAAGCACTTGCACTCGATTCAATAGCCACGCTATGGAGTGGGGAGTCCAGCCCCGGAGTCCTCCCTGGTCCTAGGATCTGTTCATATGTGAGTATGCTGACCCCTCGGGGCCCACACACTTGCCCTGCTCTGCCATCCCTGGGAGTCACTCACCTTTCCTGACCGTTCTGTTTCATGTTCCCCCCTGGCCCCAGCCCTGCACTCCCACACCTTGTCGGCTTTCTTCTCTCCATGTGTGTTCACACTCGGACATACTGTGTATTTTACTCATTTGTTGGTTTAACACCTGTCTCCCTACTAGGAGGTAGGCTCTCTGGGGGCAAGGGTTATTGTCTGTTTAGTACAATATTTTCCCCCCCCGAGCACCTGGAAAAGAGCTTGGAACATAGTGCGTGAAGAGTAAATACTTGCCAAATGGATGAACAGCCGTCTCAGAGGTATGAGGCTCTTCCTCAGTTTAACCCAGCGCCTCTGTCCCCCAAGAGAGTCAGGGTCCGCCTTCCTGTTGCTCCCTGTAGAATAGGTGACTGAGTCTGCCGGGACCCCGTCTTAGCTGCTTGGCAGTCTCTGCTTCTCCAGCTCAGGCCTGCCTCATTCTCCCGTCCCGGCTGCACGATAGTTCACTGCCAGGCTCCCAGACTGGGTGCCCGTTCGCTGCATGGCCCCATCCTTCAGCAAGCGCCCCCACTCAGAACTTCTGCACACAACTGCCACTGAGCTGGCACTCCCTAAAAGTCACCGTGGGCTTTCCCTCTGGGCAGTAGCATGAGCCACTCCTCATGCCCAAGACCACGGGAACAAGGGGACCAGGTCAACCTTTCGTGACGAGGCTATGAAGTCTACCCATGATCGACGAGGGCAGAAATAAATGGCTCTGAGAAACAGAAGAAGAGAGAAATCAATAAATATTAGTTTCCTTCCTCTTTCCCCTCACTTTCTCAATGCATAATCGGGGGGCATTTGTGAAGCTGACGATGGTATCAGTTACTCTTTGCTGCAGTAACAAATAAGGGTTATTTTTAGATCATGCTGCCATGATGGTTTATTTCTTCTTCCTGCTGCATCACCCATGGCTGGGGGGGCCTTTGTTCTCTTTACGATGCAGGCTGATGGAAGAGCTGCCATCTTTAACATTCCCCACTGTAGACAAAAAGAGAACATCCCACGGACTGACGTTCTCTTAAATCTCCTACCTGGTAGTGACACCTACACTCCCACTCACTTTTCATTGGCCCGAGCAAGTCAAGTCACATGGCCCCACTTAACTTCATGGAGCAAGAAGTGCCATCCTGCTCTGTGTGTGTGTGTGTATGTGTGTGCGTGTGTGTGTGTGTGTGTGTGTGAGAGAGAGAGAGAGAGAGAGAGAGAGAGAGAGAGATGGGGAACAGGGGGCACCAGAAATACTTGATAGCACAATGACTCCCACAGATGAGAGGTCTTCTTCTGATAGAGCAGGTACACTTGAACTCTTTCAACACTTCTCCTGGGTTAAGACCTTGGGGGTCTCTGTCTCTGTCATTAGGCCAGACCTGTTGGGGAGACCCAGCTAACCCTTTCACATTCTGCATGGGCTCCTGCACACCGACCTGCTTTGAAGAAGCTCTGGTTCTTTGCCCTCAACGGCTGCCCTGACAGTTCCAGAAGGGAGCCACAGAGCCATTTGACTGCATCTGGATAGTTCACGTTGGATGCATCTGTTCAGCAGAACCCTCCTCCCTTCCCCGCCCCCCCCCCCCGCCCCACTCACCGGTCCCCCTACCCCTGACTCTGAGTTCAGAGCCCAGTTGTAGGATACTGCTGTACCTGCAGAGCAAAGCGGGGACAGGAGGCCAAGGTTGCACACCTCATGCCCGCTTCCTCTGGCTCCCAGGCCACAGAGAACGGATTCAGATTCTACTGTCACAGAGCTGGCTTCTAAGGCTCAGGCCACAGAGAAGGCAGTGGGTGCCTTCTAAGTGTCAGACTTGGCTTTGGGGCTTTGCCTCTTTTTCTCTTTGTTAAAAAAGAAATGGCTGGCTTGGCACATCATTTCAATAACACCTTCGTCAATAGATCAAACTCTGATTTTTCTATTGTTTTTTTCCAGTTTTATTGATATATAATTGACATATCACATTGTATTAGTTTAAGGCATACAACATAATAATCTGATAAATGTATACATTGCAAAATGATTACCACAATAAGTTTAGTTAACATACATTACCTACCATACAAATTTTTTTCTTGCAATGAGAACTTTTAAGATCTACTGTCTTAGCAACTTTCAAGTATACAATATACAATATACTATATTGCATATGTTATATACAATATAGTATATTGTATATAGTATATTGTCATGATGCTATACATTACATCCCCAGGACTTAATCATCTTATAACTACAAATTTGTACCTGACCCCCTTCACCCATTTCAATCCCCACTCCTGCTTCTGGTAGCCACCAATCTCTTCTGTTTCTTTTTTTTTTTTTTAAGCTGGAGAAAAATTTATTATTTTTACTGATTGATTGGTTTTATTTTTTAAAATTTACATCCAAATTAGTTAGCATGTAGTGCAACAATGATTTCAGGAGTAGATTCCTTAGTGCCCCTTCCCCATTTAGCCCATTCCCCCGCCCACAACCCCTCCAGTAACCCTCAGTTTGTTCTCCATATTTATGAGTCTCTTCTGTTTTGTCCTCCTCCCTGTTTTTGTATTATTTTTGTTTCCCTGCCCTTATGTTCATCTGTTTTGTCTCGTAAAGTCCTCATATGAGTGAAGTCATATGATTTTTGTCTTTCTCTGACTGACTAATTTCACTTAGCATAATACCCTCCAGTTCCATCCATGTAGTTGCAAATGGCAAGATTTCATTCTTTTTGATTGCCAAATACTCCATTGTATGTTTGTGTGTGTGTGTATATATATTTATATATTTATATATATCACATCTTCTTTTTCCATTCATCCATCGATGGACATTCGGGCTCTTTCCATACTTCGGCTATCGTTGATAGTACTACTGTAAATATTGGGGTGCATGTGTCCCTTCAAAACAGCACACCTGTATCCCTTGGAGAAATATCTAGTAGTGCAATTGCTGGGTCATCGGTAATTCTATTTTTAGTTTTTTTGAGGAACCTCCATACTGTTTTCCAGAGTGGCTGCACCAGCTTGCATTCCCACAATCTCTTCTGTTTTCATGCATTTGTTTTTGTGGGTCTTTTTAGATTCCACATAGAAATGAAATTACACAGTATTTGTCTTTTTTTGTTTGATTTATTTCACTTAACATAATGCCCTCAAGATCCATCCATACTGTTGCAAATGGCAGGATTTCCTTCTTTCTTATGGATGAATAATATTTCACTGTGCACACACACACACACACACACCTTCTTTATTCATCCATCCATCTGTGAATATTTAGGCCAATCTTGGATGACTCCAATTATATGCTATACATAGCTAAGGGTGTTTGGGGGGGGAATTTCATAATCAGGTAAATTGGTACCACTATAAATTTACAAACTCCAATCTCAGGTAAGCCCTCAACTCCCTACTACCCACTTCCCTATGGTGTTTTTCCAGCCACCTCTCACTCTTCACTCTCCAAAACTTTGCCACTCCCTTCCAACTTTCAAAGTCTTCTGCCCTTGTGTTCCCCCTCATGCTTGAGAGTGTTTCTCAATCTTGTTATCCTGGAGGATATAAATGTCAAGTCTCAGGTAACTCTTGCATAAAAATTTATTTAATCTATAGCTCATGACCCATTAAATCATCATGGGTAAATTATAGATTATTACAACTCAATAAAATTGTTTATGTTCTTTTGAATAGGCAAAAAAGATGGGGAAAAGAAAGAAACAGAAAAAAAGAAAAACAGAAGAGCATAAAATATGATGGAGAGAAAGGGAAAAACAAGTATGCCATTCTTTCAGGCCAGACTTTTAATGGATGAGGTGAAATTAGAGAAGACGAATAAAGGATGAGCACCATATTCAAGGCAAATGTGTCTTCTTGCCAAGGGCGATTTCTAAGTTGTTAGTGTACAAACCTCTGCAGAATCTGTTGCCTCATAGGACCTTCTGGTGGTCTCGAACCACTTGGCATTTCAAAGCACAACCAAAAGACAGAAGCTCCATAGATGATGTCAGATTTCTGGACACTTGCGTTGGGGGCGGGGGGGGGGGGGTGCCGATGCATCAGCAGGCAATAAATTGTGTAGAAATTAAAAATGGAACATTACTCCCACCTGACATGAAAATATTCGTGGGGGATTTTGTTTTCCTATTGTAAAATTGTTCTATGTGGCTCCCTTTTTTCTTCATCTACGTGGCAGGAAAGGCACTGAGAAGGCACACAGAGTGGCGTGGATGTTTTGTTAGAAAGCAGACTTTTTTTTTTTTTTTAATTTTTTTTTTTCAACGTTTTTTATTTATTTTTGGGACAGAGAGAGACAGAGCATGAACGGGGGAGGGGCAGAGAGAGGGAGACACAGAATCGGAAACAGGCTCCAGGCTCCGAGCCATCAGCCCAGAGCCTGACGCGGGGCTCGAACTCACGGACCGCGAGATCGTGACCTGGCTGAAGTCGGACGCTTAACCGACTGCGCCACCCAGGCGCCCCAGAAAGCAGACTTTAAAAAACCAGTGGTATCGATGGGGCACCTGGGTGGCTCAGTCAGTTAAGCATCCAACTCTTGATCTCAGCTCAGTCATGATCTTGCGGTTCACGTGTTCAAGCCCCGCATTGAGCTCTGTACTAATGGTGCACAGCCTGCTTGGGATTCTGTCTTCCTCTCTCTCTCTGCCCCTCCTCCACGTGTGCTCTCTCTCTCTCTCTCTCTCAAAATAAACAAATAAACACAAAACATTTTTAAAAACTAGCTGTATTGAGATATAGTTCATGTACTGAAGAATTCATCCATGTACAATGTACAATTCACTGGCTTTGAGTATTTTCACAGAGTTGTACATCCTTTGTCACAAGCAATTTTAGGCTATTTAGGCTTCGAAATATCCTAAATAGATTTCTCTATATTGCGCATTTCATATAAGCAGTCATACAATCTGCAGTCCTTTGTGCCTGATGTCTTTCATTTAGCGTGATGTTTTCAAGGCTCATCCATGTGATAGCATGGATCAGTACCGGCATGCTTTTATAATATTGAATCATAATATTCCCTTGTATGAAGATAGGCCATTTTTAAAATTAGTTCCAATTCCTACGTGTGTGACTTAGGAGAAAGGAATCATGGCAGAGAAAAGAAAAGAAACCTACAGATATTTTTTTAAAATTTAATTAAACTTTTACTTTTATTTTGAGGTAACTGTAGATGAAACCTACTGATATCTTCATGCTCACTTGAAGTTCTCCAGTGCTGGCTGACCTGAAAGGATTGTAGCCCCAAGAAGGGAACAATGGTAAAATTTTAAAAAGCATTTGGATCAGTCTCGTTTGATGAGATCAGGGGTAAGATTATGTAAGAAAGAAGCACAGATTTTTTTTGAATACTGTGTTCTGTAAATATGTTTAATGTATATTTGGAGAGGAAAGTGGGAAAAATACATTGTTTCAATGCTAGTGCAAAATTTTCCTAGGACCACATGGTTGGGCACAATATAAGTCCACCAGCCCTCAGGAGAAGCATACCCCCCGGAGAGAAGAGTCTCCAGGGGCTGTGAGACCATAAATCTGAAGCTACAAAGTGAGGGCAAATCCACAATCCCCATACAGATGCTGCTGTTCCTGCTGTCCACACACTGCTAGCCTATTGCTCGCTGATGTCTAGACCCTCTGGCCACATCGTAGGTCTGTGCCCATCAGAGCCGCATATAATAACCACGTTCTCAGGCCCGGCCCAGAGCCAGGAGATTAGAGACTCAGAGCAGTGACATCTACTGCTGAGCCAGCTGCTCTTGAACTTCTGCTAAGTGTATGGTACTTGCGCTTGATTGCAAAATGGTCTCAATTCTACACCCTTCGGGGCAGCTGTATGCTTTGCCAAGCGAATTTGAGCACCGCACTGCCGGCAGGGTGACCAGCCCCATTGTTTAACGCCGGACTCCGCCACGTGATCTGCTTTGGCCAATGGGATGTCAGCAGACCTCCGAGCAAACCAGCTGAACTGCTGTGCCCGTATGAACGCAGCCAAGATCAGCCCACAAGCAGCCACCCTTGACGTGAGAGCAATCAGCAGTTCAGCAGAACCCCAGAATTGGCCCGGAGGGGACTCCAGACATTGGGACGCTAGCAAATGTTATTGTTGCACGTCGCTGAGGCTTTGTGGTTGTTTGTTATTGGCATAGAATGGTGACGGATAACTAATAGAGGACCTTCCCAAAATCATTCTTTTTTTTTTTTTTTTTTTTTTTTTTTTAGGTTTACTTATTTATTTTGAGAGACAAAGCATGCACGCAGGTGGGGGAGGAGCAGAGGGACAGGGAGAGAGAGAGAATCCCATGCAGGCTCTACACCCTCAGCACAGAGCCTGATGTGGGGCTCCATCCCGTGAATCCTGAGATCATGACCTGAGCCGAAATCAAGAGTTGGGTGCTCAGCCAACTGAGCCACCCAGGCGCCCCCACAAGATCATTCTTAAAATCACTGATTAACTCTTGTTTTTTATTAGTAAATAGAACTTCCACATTCTTGCCTCATGCATTTCATCCCTGGGTTTCTGATTTTCTCAGACCTCATCCAACATTCTAGTTCCTCACACGTGCCCTCTACATATCCTTTTTCCTGCTTTTGCCTTGTGTTTTATACACCAGTGGCTCATTATACCAATTGTCTCTTGTTCCTTCATAATACAATATGAACAAGAGAGCAAAAAAAAAAAAAAAAAAAAAAAAATGAAAAAGACAGAACTTTGGTGAATTGACTGTTCAGCTGGAAGATTGAGATATAGAATGAATGAATGAACTAGAAAATGGAAAACATTGATTGCTTTACATTTTCATCCACTCCACGTTCATCATAGAATGCCTTCACATTGTGGCAGGACCATTATTAACCTGTCTTAACTACACCTGGAGAACTTTTCAGTGATTGCTTTCATTAGAGGGTATTAATATGAGCTGCAGAATCTGAAGCAGGGCAGAAAGGAATAAAGAATGAGAGGAAGGGGGGAAGTGTGGCTTCCTGCCTCAGCCAGCCAGGGCTCAACCGGCTCTTTTTTTTTTTTTTTTTTGCAAAAGAAGCAGTAAATACCAGTGATCCATACTCAAGTACCAAATGTCACTAAACCACTGTGATGGCTGCCATAAAGCAGATCAGCTGTTTCTAGGGAAGCTTGCCCTGTGTTTGGAACAGGAAGACAGAAACAAGAGTCTGAACACAATAAATAGAAAATTAAAGTTGGGCAAGGAAGTGGTTGTGATAGACGTGTGAGAAAGGAGAACTGCTAACCTCCTCAGAGCCTTTGATTCCGAAGAAGAGGTGCATAGACCTTATGCTATCACATCAGTCTCACTCTGTTCTCCCTGAGACGTCTTGCCTGGTCATGGCTGGTGGGAAGCAAGACAACTGAGAAATTTAGAACAGGGGCTCAGAAGTCTCTGTTTGTCCTGGTGTCATGCACACATGGGGGGCTAGAAGCTGTGGGGTTGCTTGTCTGCCTGATCCAGGTGGTGGGGGGAGGGTGCAGAGACAGCTGGGGGCGGGCGGGGGAGGAGGCTGATGTGAGGCAAGAGACATAGGGAGCATGAGTGCTGGAGGGCTTCTGCTCGGTTCTTGTTTTCTGATTCGAGCCCCTCAAAGAAGGGCCATTTCCACCCTTGGGTTCTGAGAGATACCCTTGAATCTTTGTCACCACCCTTCACCCATACTTAAGCATTTGAGTTGTTTCCTATCACACCTAAAAGAGCTGTAACTAAGACAAGTAATAGTCCAAGAATGGGAACAGGGAAATAACCCCTAGCCCGGTTATCTATTTTCCACTCTCCCTAGGCTCTTTTTCCTTTGTCTCTGTCTCCACGGAGATCCCTCTCTCCCCAGTACTAATTCTTGCAACTTCTCAATTATTCCTTGGGCCTGTTTTGTCCTCTTCTGCTTTGCTATTTACTCTCGTGTGTCAGATGGCACACGGTACCAGCTGCTGGTCGAGCTTTCCGGCCGTTGAGTGGGCAGTGTTAACTCACAAGAGGACTCCGTCGTGTTGGCAGAAGGAAATGTCATGGTGAATTAGTATAAATGAAGTGAGTTGAGTGTAGGAGTGCTGGCAACACTGACTCCATCTTTGGCTCTCGGTCTTGTTCATGCCCATCAGTGATTCCCCCGTCAGAACCACGAGTTCCAAGTTCTGTAGAAGTATAACTTATGCCCTGACCGGAATGCGTAAAGGCTTCTTCTGATCTTCCCTAAAGTGGCACACGGACGCCCCACTTTAGGTAACTGGGAGACAGCCTCTGGTGCACCGGTGGTGCCATATTAGATGTCTAACCCGTGACCTCGCCACCACACCCCTTGCTTTATAGAAGCTGAGGATTAAGGCCTGGACTTGGCGGAGAATAGCCGCGTAGGATCTCGATCTTCTGTCTGCCTGATGCCGCTGTCAGTAAGTTACCCTGAGTAAAGCTGTGTGAATGGTATGGAGTGGCTTGCTTTGTTTCTCGGTCTCGAAGTACCTTATGAGTTTGGAGGATATGCTACTGCCCCTCCTTCACGATGTGACAGTTGAGACAGTCGATTCGGCAGGGAACGTGGTGTTGATGCAAGCAGACGCAGGCAGAAGGGGAAAGGTTGGGGTGTGGAATATTCTGTACTGTGCCCACTGAAGGGCTAATGGGAACTAAGGACAGAGTTCGACCAAGGAGAGTTGCGTTTTGGGTGAAGGCTAAGCTGCCCACGTGCCCGCTGTGCCACGTGACTGGCTGGGCGGTAGGGTTCCAGCCTGATGACAATGATGCCATGAGCAAAGCCACACGCAAACGAGGTTAAGGGTGATCAGGATAATCGGAGACAAAGCAACAGTTGGTGCCTCTAACCCCACCTCGGGGGAGGGCAGGAGAGCGAGGGGAGGGGGTCTAGTGCAGCAAAGACAAGGAAAGAAGACTGAGGGATGCGGCGGATAAACAAAAATGGGGCAAAGAGATTATGACAGGGTGGCTATTTGAGAGTAGGTGGGTGGGGTATCTGAATTAGTTCAATACAAATGAATAAAATTTAGTTTTATTTACAGTAACAAACTTTTATTCCTCAGGCTTTTACTGCATCACCAGGAGCTCTGCCTCATGACCAAATGTGAAAACCACTGCAGCGGCGACTATAAAGAAACACAAGACCAAATCCAGTAACCATCCAGGGCATTGACCATCTCCTAGAAGGGTAAGCAGAAAGCTTGTTGAAAGTGCTCATTGAACACAAGACAGAGTAAATTCAATAGATTTCTCCGAAGACTGCTCTCTAAGTGGTTTCTCCAAGCCTCCTTGGACACACTGAACCAGTATAAATTCATCTTTGTTGGAACTAGCCTTTTGATTCTGGGAGTCTATTTGGGGAGCCCTGCCAGTGAGTGCTAATTATCACCTGACAATCAAATCTCCCCCATTCAGGGTCCAGACATTCTTTTCTTTATCTTCTCCAAAGCAGAATCCAACAAGCAACTGGGGCAGCGGCTGGAGATGGAACCGGACACCTCACATTTGCATAATAATAGCTAACTCTGAATTCTGTAAGGCAGGGACAATGACTTCTAGGGCTCAGGCAATTAAAGAAATTCAGAATCACTTGGGGGTGGACTTGGGAGTCCTTCACCTGATTCTTTTCAGATCTCCAACATTTCCCCCCACCACCCCCCCTTAGATTTTAAAAAGCAAAGATGCCTTCTCCCCAGAAAGGTTTCCCTGGTGGACGTAGAAGAAGCCTCCGGGAAATGAACTTCTCAGGAGATAATGACATCAGTCCAGGGCCATAGTCCCCGGCCTAGGGGTGACGGTGGTGAGGGGTAAGGTGTGAACCACAGGCAGCATTTCTTCCTCTCACACAAGGCAGGTAGGAACTACCCAAGGTGGGAAAGTCAGCTCTGGGGAGAGATGGCAGGAGGGGACAGGCTGGAAGGGAAACCTTGGGTGGCCACATGGGAGAAAGCTGCTTCCCCACTGCAGGGTCCTAGAGAAACAGGGCCAAGCACCCAAGGTCTCATTCATCCTGTTTTGTTGGGGTAGGGGAGAGGGAGAGAGGGAGGCGGTCAGAGTTGCTGCAGGGCTAACCAGGGGTGATGAGAAGCTTTCCTCAGAACTGGAACCACCCTGCTTCAGGGAAAACAGCCTCAACGGGGCCTCCGGGGCCGTTTGGCTCTGGTGCACTGGATCCCGAAGGTTCGCAAATTCCTCGCTGCTCAACGTGCGGTCTGGAAGCAGCAGCATCAGCCTCACCTGGGAGCTGGATAACAAGGCAGGACCTCATCAGACCCCACTGCGATCTGCTGACCGAGAGTCTGCGTTTCAGCGAGACCCGCAGGTGACTCACGTGCACACCCCTGCACGTGCCTCTGCAAAATCCAACGGAAGAAACGTTGACTTTCTGAGAGAAATAAAAAGCCCTCCAGACTTTAACCGTGGGTGTTTGCCCGTGGGCATGCATGTGCTGTGTGCGTGTGTGTGGGGGGGGGGCACTGGGAAAGGACGCCATTCCTTATGGTGGGTGCCCTGAGGATTAGATGCTGTTCCCAGTGTGAAGGACATGAAGTTTTACGGAGTTTACCCCCTTCAGCGTGCACGGCAGGTTAGGGTTAGGGACCCATAGATCATCTTGCGACCTTTCCACCTGCCCCCACCGGGCCACTCTGGCTCCCGAAGCCCTGATCCAGCCCACCGCCCAGTCTCCTTTCCATGCGTGTTCCTTAGGCTTTTCCTGCAGAACTGCCCTTCTCCTATTTTGTCTACCAATCAAGTTGATTGTATGTGCCTTCCCAGAAATGCAGCTGTTGCTTGCTCGTAACAGAATAAGGAAATGGGAGGAAGAGAGAAAAGGAAAAGGTAGCCCAGACTGACGGCACATTGTATGGGGCCATTTCAACCATATTGCCCGGGTCCGGTGTGGTGAAGCCGGACACAGAGCAAGTGAGAAAAACTGGAAAGTTTTACAGTTTGTTATTCCCAGACCCCCTGGGAGCACGTAGCAGGCCACGGCAGGGCCACTCAGGCGAAGCGATGGTGGGTTGTAAGGCAGAATGGGGGGAGGACGGTGCTGGGCAGGAGCCTTTAGTGTGGTTTTTGAGAGAAGTTAGGGGCGAGGCAGGGTAAGCAGGTTCTGTATTGGCCAGTCTGAATAATTTCAGCGGTCTCCCGGGCATGGGGGCTCTCTGGTGGTTTGGTGCCTGGACCAGCAGGTGTGGGGGGATTAGAGCAGGTGCACAGTGACCTAGAGTAGGAGCCCCAATGAGGGAGGTGGGTGGGGCTGTGGACTTAACCCATTACTCAAAAGCGAACCGGACCTGACTCTCATCAAGGCTTTAGAACTGGGTCAATACGGCATTTAAAAAAAAAAAACAAAAAAACAAACTATGCCACAGGCAGTCTCCAAGTGGAGTGTGTTCCCATATTATCTCATCGAATCCAAACGAATAGGTAGGTACCCCCACGTCCCGGTTACCTTTTACTGCATAAGCAAACACCTCCAAACTGAGTGGCACAAAACCACCGCCATGGATCATGCTCGCAGATTCTGTGGGACAGGAGGCTGTCGGCACCATGATGTGAGGCTCTCAGCTGGCGTGACTTCCGTGACTGAAAGAGCCGGGGCTGCGGGGCCCGTCCACGAGGTGGCTGAGCTGGTATGGCTCGGGGATGGGCTTAGTTGGGACTAGAGAGCAGCATGTTGACCTGTGGCCTTTCCAGCGTGGTGATCTCCACCTCCTCAAACTTCTCGCAGGGAGGTTGAAGTTTCCAAGAATGAGTGTTTCTAGCAACGAAGGTGGAAACCGTATGCCCTTATAATCCAGCCTTGGAGTGTTCTTTCTGTCCCCAGTGCTTTGGCCAGAGCAGCCACAGCCTCCTCCCCAGACCACAGATTCAGTGAGAGGGGACACAGACTCTACCTCCTCATGGAGGCATGTCAAAGACTTCGTGGCCATGATTTAAAGCCGCCACAACATATTATAGCAAATGGATGCCCAAAGAGGTAGGTGACCTGCTCAAGGTCAGGGTTTTGCCGTGAGTATAGTACATCAGACTTGAGGCACTTAGAATAGCATGGCTTTCCGTGACGGGCATCGAAAAGGCCTGAGAGAAATGTTCAATTAAAAAGATGCCTGTTCTCTTTTAGGAAACTTACTTCCAATTTCCTACTCCTGAACTGCCTCTCCTCCTGATGTTCAGCATCTACTGAGCAGTGAGAGGCTGGGGGACATCAGAGGACCGTGAACTTCTGCTATCACAATCTGCTTAATTAACTTTAAGTTAATTCCACGCACTTGCACTGAGTGTCTACAAACAGGCACAGCATCACGTGGCCAGGCGCAAGAAGCCCTGAGTCCAACTGCCTGCTTGAAATCCCATCTCTTGCCCTTCCTACCTATGCGACGGTCACGAGCGAGCTACTTCAACTTCTGGGGCCTCAGTTTTCTTGACTGTAAAGGGAAGATAATGGAATCATCTTATAACACTGTAGCGAGGATGAAATCTAGGACTGGCTGGTGCACAGAATGCACTGTGTCAGAGTTTGCTGGTATTTTCTTCTGTGTAAGCGAAGGCCGGCTTCTTCCTGCTACCAAAGGTGGGATAGGCCCCGGGCAGGTGTGGAAGAATGGTACAGGAGTAGCAGTATCACTGGATTGGGCTGTGAATGCCGAAATAGAGATGCAGACGGGTGTGAGATCAAAGCAGAGGGAGCTAGAAAAATGGAATATTGACTAAATTGTAAAACTGCGGACCCGTGTGTATTAGGCTTCTGGGGCTTTGCCTAAGCCTCCAGTTTTCAAAACTTACTCATTTTTTTTAGTTTATTTATTTATTTATTTTGAGAGAGAGAGAGAAAGTGCAAGTGGGGGAGGGGCAGAGAGAGAGAGGAGAGAGCGAGCATTTCAAGCAAGTTCCACATGGTCAGCCTGGATCCGGATGCAGGGCTTGAACTCATGAACCATGAGATCATGAGCTGAGCCAAGACTGGATGCTTAACCAACTGAGCCATCCAGGTGCCCCAAAACCTACTCCTAATAGCCATGACTCCAGGGTGGGAGTTATAACCATAGCTGGGCTTCAGAGACTGCTGAATGTAGTCTTTTATGAAAAGGGAGAGTCACTTGCAAACCCGCCTGAGGACTGGAGGCTTCTTGACTCCCTTTCTAGACCAAGGGGCTCATGAAACAGGGTGATGCTTAATTAGATTTAATTTATGGCTTGATCAGGTACAACTCTGCCTGCCCTCCATCCTTGATGTTTGGAAGGCTATTGCCTTCCCAACTGCAAGCCAGCTTCCTGAGGAAGGGACGGTGGGTCTCACTCAATTTGCCTCCAGCTGAATTTCTTGACTCTCGTGTGGTCTTTGAGAATTTCAGGCAAACGTTCCATAGCAGTGCCCTATGGAACCACAAAGAAACATTTCCATGGAGGAATTCACAGATAAAACACCCCTGGCATGGATAAGTTGTGCATGGTATCTACATGCCATTTAAGGGTGAAGTTCTTGCTTTCTTTCCTATTTCTTTTGCCCACCTCTGTGCCTGGTACATAATGAAGATTTCATAGCGATTTTTTTCAGTGAGTGAATGAATGGATGAATGAATGAATGAATGAATGAATGAGGAAGGTGTGTATGGTTGGTGTCACCAAGTTGAAATTCATAACCCGAGGCCTAGATCTGTGCGAAGCAAGCTCAGCAAGTAGGTGGCAAGGCCAAGAACCAGAATTGAGGCAGGCTGTCTCTCCCAGTTGAGACACTCAGGTATCTGAGCCAAAAATGTAGGGGAAACATCAGTGTTCAGAATCAGATGTAAGAGGATGTTTTTGGTTGCCAGTAACGGAGACCCTGATTGAAACTGATATAAACAATAAGTGAACATATAAGGTCCCATGGCTAAAAGTGCCAGAAGTGGGTGGACTTCAGGAATCTTTGATCCAGCATCTCAGTTGGATCCAGGGCCATGTTCTCAGGGACCTAGGTTCTTTTCTCCTCTTTCTCTGTCCCTGGGGGTTGACGCTCTCTAAAGTCTGGCTTCTCACACAGTAGCCAGCAGCATTCAGGGATGTCTTTGTTCAGGTCTAGCCACTGGCTGTCTACAACTATCAACAAGGGGTCTGGAAGTCAGGATGATTGAACCACCCTGAACCAACCCCTCTGGCAAGAATAATGTCAGCCAGTGGATGGATTAAGCTACATTAACTCAGTCATTGTGGTAAGGGAAAGGGTGCTGGGGTGGGGGGTGCTGTTAATCCCCACTGATCATGGAGGTCAATATGCGGTGGTGGTGCTGGGCCTGGACACTGGGGAGGTGAGCACAGCACCCAGTTGGGGAGGAGTGTCTAGTGGAGTAGAGCTCCCGTGGCTGCTTCCCAGCATTGTTTGCATATAGCCTTGAATGAGAAGATGGGGCTGTATTAATTATGCTTCTTATACTAAAAATTCTATTTTCATTTTTTACAGCCCTACTATATGCTTCTGCTACTTGATTCAATACCGTTGTGCCTCTGTGATATGTTAGACCTATGGAGGAGAGGGATCTCAAGACAGATGAGGGCTCTGTATCGTTCAAGTGCGTGTCTTCCCTACAACAGCTTGGGGAGTAGGCATCTCCTCAAGCATTTCCATTTTACATATGGAAAGTGGCCGTTTGGCGACTTAAGGGGGCAAAGCTGAGCGCAGATGCCAAGCCTGCCTCAGTCCTGAACCCAAGCTCATCCTCAGAACCACACTGCTTCTCACTCAGGCTGTAGAACCATCTGAACTTGGCAGGAGCTGGAGCCATCAACAGTTGCCCACGACACACGGCAGAAGGAAGAAAGGGTGATGTACTATCACCGGCAAAAGAAGCAATGCTTCATTTTGAAGGATAGTGGACACAGAAGCAAAAATGTCCAATTCTTGGGAGAGGTGCCAGGGCTGGGCTGGTGGTCCTAGGCAGGGTGATAAAGTGTGCAAAATGGTCCCCCAGTGCCTTCTCTCTAGTTCTCCTGTAGTATTAACCAGGTGCTCCCAGGGAGCTCCTCATACCTCTCTGTCCTCCACCCTGTATCCCTGCATGCGTTTCTCTCTTTTGAAGCCTAAGCCAGGACCCCGTTAGGGAGCTGAGGCTAACAATTTCATCAAGTAAGTGCTAACAGGTTTTAAGGACACCCCTGGATCATGCGTTTGCATTTTGCAAAGGCAGTTCAAGGAGAGCAGAATGGTTGACTCCACAGATGTCTGTAGAGATACCGGGACACAAATGGTGAGAGTGCCCTCAGCCCCCAACCTTGACGCTTCATGCTTTACAGCCCCACCATGCTGTGGACCAGACAGGGCAGTGCAGGGGAGAGTAAAAGTGTCCCAAGAAAGGAATATTCCTGTCTACAGCAGGGCCAGGCAGTAGAAGGGGCAAGCCTTTCTTGGGCAAACCAACAGCAATATTCCGTCCAGCCTCCACACACACACGCACACATGCACACACACACACACACACACACACAGAAAAATGCTGCCAGGCAGAATTTCAGGTAGTGTTGCAGAAAGGTGCCGCAGATTGTCCTCAGGAAAGAAGGGCTTCTTGTGCCCCTTGTATACCTGTGTCAGTGGGGACAGCCACTTGCATGGGGAGGAAATGCAGCTAAATGTTGATAATAAGAAAATTGGAGAGGGCAAAACAAAACACAGCTGCTCCAGGGTGTAATCAGTGGTGGAAGAGGGAGGGGTGGGGGAGGGGGAAGGCAAAGTGAGAGAGAGAGGCTGGGGAGGGAGGGAGGGGAAAAGAAAGAGGGCATGCAGATGTTCAGCCGGAGAGGCGGCTGTCTTGCTCTCAGATGCCCTGAGGGAAAGGGCTGGGGGAAGAGAGGGAAGTCTAGCCATCTGTTTTCAGCTCTTGTGGCACTGAGCCTGCTTTCTCTCTCACTTTGCCTCCTTTCTTCTCCACCCCCAAATTATGCTCTATTGATTGCTCTGGCCTTTGCAAAGCCTCAAGGCTCTTCTCAGACTCCAGCCCCCAGGGAGTCCTCAGCTCTGTCCCCCTTTGCTCCAGCAGGAATGTGGCCCTAGCAGCTCCCCCAGTCCAATGAGGGGATGGTCAGCCCCCCTCAGAGCCTGGGCTGAATCTGCCGCGTGTCCTCTGTCTCAGCCAGAGGCTCCGGGGCCAGGGCCACTGCAGGGCTCCACCTTGTGCTTCAGGGAGTGGTCCAGCACCCCTGCCCAGAGCCCCGCCTCGGTGCACCCTCACTGCCTGCTCCAGCCACCTCCTGCCACCCCCACATGCCATACAAGCGCCATCCACACTTCACAACACTCCCTAGCTACCCTCAGCTCTCAGGTCAAGATTCAAACCTTCCTGCACTCTGACTCATGCCTCCCCCTTCTCTCCCTCTCACCTCTCATTACCCCTGCTGAAGAATTACAGCTAGTAGGGCTGTCCCATGTGTGGTCTCCTCAGGGAGGTTCTCTGTTCCCATGCCTTCAAGTGCCAGCAACGTCCCGGGGGCTGGAGGAGAAGGTCCCTCCAGAGGGCTCTAGTTCTTTCCTCCCAAAGCCCCTGGTGAATGACTTCCACAAGAAGTCCTATCTTCCTTCTATCTTCCCGGTTTTAAGAATGAGAAAATTGGGCATGTAGTTGAAAGAGTATTGGCCTGGGAATTAGACTGGTGCTTGGAACACAGGCTCTGCCACTAACCGGCAGGGTAGCTTTGGGCAGTTTTTGTGGGACATGAAGGGAACCAAAACTGCAGGCTCCTTCCAGCAGAGCGCCAGAACCCCAAAAGCTTGCTTTGTAATGTCCCATTTTGTTACTTGCTGACCTGCTGCATTTCCTGGGGGAACCGATTAGCCCTTCTCTGTATTTCTTCTCCCATCTTTAATTTTGGCACTAGAGAGCATTCAGTATTGTGCCGTTCAACGATAAGCATCTCTTTTTAAAAGTGCAAAATGTCATTTTCATCATACATAAGGCACATTGGGTCAAAGCAGCAAAGGCGCGTGGTGACCCCCACCTCAATGGACAAAACAAAACTTTTGGATGGATAAAAACCTGCACCGTAAGCAGGCAAATCTGCTCTTGGTGCCAGGCAGCCTGTAGGGGGCCCTTGTCCTACCTACCCCCATGCTCTGTTCTGGCCCTCTCTGAATCGTTTCTGAGTGCTGCCCTGAGCTGGGTGCCCTTCGCGATGGCTGCTGACAAGCACATGTGCTGGAGGAAACTAGAGTCTGAGGAATTCTTGGATGTTCGGATATGTGCTGAAAAGATGTCAGGCTTCAGGTAGAGGTGAAATCTGAGACTTCGGTTTCCTGCAGAGAGCAAAGGAAGAAGGCAGAAATATTGAGGCTAAGAAGTCAGACAGGGAGAAACAAGAGAAAGTGATTCACTGGGGTGTGGAGGGGAGACAGCCTTGGAGCCATGATAAGAGAAGGAATAAAAGCAGACACACAGTCTTGTAAAGCCAAAGAAAAATGACTTTGTAAGATAGCATGAGTTAAGGATGGACACATGCTTTGACCTTCCAGCCAAGCCCTTCCGGGTGGATGTGGGGCCTTGTTCTTTCTCAAAGAAGGACCTTGCTCCTGATGGACAAAATCCACAATATGGATGAACTGCTTGGGACATAATAAAATCATTTAAAGTACATTCTGGAGGAGTCCGTCCTTTTCCTGTATCGTTTTATTCTTAGCAAGGGCTTCTAACTTTGTATCTGATATGTCTAGTAGCCAGAGAAAGTCCCAAACTGACAAAATCTATGTGGTCTGGAAGCCAAATTGTGAAATTGGCAAAGCCGGTCTTTGCTTTCCAGCTCTCTCTTTTAAGACTGCCTCGGGGCACCTGGGTGGCTCAGTCGGTTAAGCGTCCGACTTCGGCTCAGGTCACGATCTCACAGTCTGTGAGTTCGAGCCCCGCGTCGGGCTCTGGGCTGATGGCTCAGAGCCTGGAGCCTGCTTCCGATTCTGTGTCTCCCTCTCTCTCTGCCCCTCCCCCATTCATGCTCTGTCTCTCTCTGTCTCAAAAATAAATTAAAAAAAACGTTAAAAAAATTAAAAAAAAAAAGACTGCCTCCCCCACCTCCTATGTTTTCAGTGATAACCCTCCTATCTTTATTTTCATTACCTCCTCTCTCTCTCTCTCTCTCTCCCAAAAGCTCTGACTACCTTCCTTTTATAATGGGAATACATCTGGTAAACCTATTCATACTGTCAAGTCTTAAGAACTTATTTTCTTCTTTCCTCCAAGGGATTACATCACTGATAGCATCATTTTTGATACCAGTTGGAAAACATCTGGTTAGGGGACCTTGTCCAAAGCTGTAACCCTTGACGATGTAGAACAAATCTTTCCTCCCCACAAGCACAGACCCATTGAGTGCAAAGCCCATGGGAAAAACTATTTTGTGACTCATGACAGGAGTTGACATGGTACATTGGCTTCCATTCCAGCTTGGAAACCTCCTCACTGTGTGACATGATGCACATTTCTTAACCTCTTTATGTCTCAGTTTCCTCACCTGAAAAACAGTCAAACAAATGGTACTTCCCTCATGGAGTTATTGTGGGAATGAGATAATGACAGGCACAAAGCAAGTGCTCAATAAATATTTTCCATCACGATTTTTAAAATTGGAGGTAGATGTAACATGGAAACCGACATTTGGAAATCAAAAAAATTCTGAATTCTGAAACACAACTGGCCCTACAGGTTTTGAGTAAGGAAAGGTATGCCTATAATGAGTCATGTGAGGGAGTAATTGCTTTTCCTGATCTAAACATCACTACACACTCCCCTCCTGTATCTCAGTTTTTTTAAACTTCCACTTCCTCTGAGATCCTGATGCACAAATATGTTTACACCCCAGAGAGTGAATTTCTGAATGTCAGTCAACAAACAAATATCCATTGTCTGGGTGCACCAGAACCATGTGGGGGAGAGTGGCTTAAGAAACACATTTCTAGGCCCATATTAAAGTGTTTTAATTAAATAAGGATGGTATGGGCTTGAGAATTTGAACATCTTTAAAGGCCTTCATATGAATCTGATGCCCAAACAGGTCTGGAAAAAATGGCCCAGTACTCAGTAGCAGTACTTTAAAAAAACTCAGTGAGTTGCTCCAAGTATTTGGTTTTATGAGAGCCTTTACTCATTATCAATTATAGTTCGTTAAGAGTCACATCCGGAGAGCTCTAGTACTGTGGTGCAATCATCTGACATGTAGAAATAGATAGCAGGGTAGACACCTATTGGATTTCCAGCCCAACAACATCCCTTGCCTGGGAACTTCCTCTCCTGCTACATGGTTCTCATGTTATCTTACACCTTGACAACAGTTGGTTAGTCACAGGAGAAAGATGTTGCTATATTTAAGACATTGAATCTGTTCTTTGAGATTCTTGGATCTGGAATGAAAAGGGTTCAATCATTTCCCCCCTGCTGTGGCTATAAGTTCCAAAGTTGGAGACATACCTAGTTCTCTGCTATGTGGAGAAGTGGAGCCTTTGGAGAGGTGGAGGAATGTAGCTGACACCCGAGTGAAGAAGAGATAAGAGACAAATAACAGCCTTGATATTGTCACATTCTTAGTATAGACTGTTCTTGCATCTCAAGTGAATTCTTGTCCTTTTAGTGTCTCTGTGAAGTATGACAAATTCCCTCCCAATTAATGTCTCATTTTTCTAGGTTGGGTTGGTCTCTATCATTTATAACCCAAAGAGAGTCCCAATTATTATCATTGTCACAATATTAAAATAGCTTTTCAATTTAAAAATAAACTGGAAATAAAAATAGTGTTTACAAAAATGGAATTTTATGTGTGATTGCAAAATGAACTTCAACAGACTTCCCAGAACTTGTATATCACCCTTCAGATCCAGAGCTGAGAAAATATTGCCCCTGGACACACGGTGGGTGCTTTTCTTGTCCATGTACCTTTAAGTCCATGTAATGTCCTTACACCCCACCCACCACAGATCATGAGGACAGATCAATCTCCAACTTTTTTTTCTACAGCACCAAGCTCAGGTATATCCTAATCCATTCCTCCTTTTTAAAATGCTTATAAAAATATCTATATTTGTCCTTTTTTGAGTAACTGTGTCTGCCTTGTTGTATTGTTCTCTTGGCTTTACATTCAGATCTCACTAGATGGCTTTACCTTAGGGACATTTCCTTCCAGATGTTTTTGCCCTGAACCACTTTAGGTATGCCACACCTTGGGTAAGATGCAGTTTGGGCAACTTGAGATGTGATATTGAACTATGATCAATGGTGTGATAGAGTCAGCTTGCACACTAGCTCATAGCACCTGATTGTGTATATGTCCTCCCACTTTCGTATTCAGTGCCATCTCGTGAGTCGCTTGAAGTCAGCCATGGTGGGAGAACTATTTACATCGTGGAAATTAGAAAACACAACAAGTCATGTTTGTTGTCTCTGAAAAATGCTTAGAGATTTTAAACATTTACCAACATATCACTAGCCACCACCCACTTAAATCATTAAAAAGGGGAACCGATTTTGACATGTCTGTTAAGCATATATGATATTTATAATCTTAATTATTATTTTACTTTTTTTTTTTGGCCAAAGAGTCCATCAAAATAATCAGATGTGTTATAGAGAACACTTAACTGCATCCCCTACTCAGGCTGTCCAGTCACTACTATTGCTAATATCAGCACCATGGACAGCGACAGTAAATCCATAAAGTGGCCAAGATTAGAAGAACCAAAAATATCTCAAAGTTAAGGGTCTGGGATTGGCAGTGGGTTGAAAATTAGAAGAGAGTAAGGAATCTAGGAAGGAAGAAGTAAGGGAGTATCTACTAATATCCAGGGCATTTCCTAGGTAACATACCCTGGATTTAAGTGTCAGGGTAAAAGCAGAAACCAGAAACCATGGATGTAAACAAACATAAGAGCATCAGCCTTATACAGCAATCGATGAAGGCAATTAGTTACAAATAGGTGAAAATGTAAGTTTCATGGTAAAATGTATGGCCCAACTATAAAATAGGTGGTCAGAAAATAGCCAAATCATGGGAAGTGGAGGATAAATACAAGAGAGTATAAGACATAGGAGATGGTAGCAGCAACATGGTCTATATACAAGGCAGAGAGTGTGGTGTGATGAACAGAACACAGGATGGGATTTGCCTTAGCTCTGCCGCTAATGTGCTGAGTGACCTTGGTCAGATCACTTGACCTTTCTAAACTCTGGTTTTCTCATCTGTGAAATGAGGATATTGAACTATATGATCTCTGAGGTTCGTATTAGCTCTATGACTTTGTGGAGAATTTTGCCCAAGCCAGAAAATTTCTTACATGCCCTCTTAGGAATTGGAAGTGGAATCCAATAAGTGGAACCCTTGGACTAGAGTAGAAATTAAAATGAGGTCCACTGAGATTTTGGCTTTCACATTTCCTTGAGACAATAAATTAGGATAGGTATTTGGAAGGGAAAAGAAAAAAAAAAGACCCTAGTATCCCAAAGAGATTCAGCCTCCTGAATCCATGGGTGTCCCCAAATAACTATCAAATGAATTAAATCTGAGACACAGTGTGATTTTACTGTCTGCTCCTTAATGCATTGTCATAATCCAAAAATCAGTTCTATGTTACAATTATTTGGAATTGAACATCACTTAAGTGCCAATTTTAAAGTCTAAGGTTAATCCAGATACAGAGGAAAAAAAGAGAATTCTTAAATACAACCTAACCCACAACACACAACCTAGTGAGAAGCTCAGAAAATATGTTTAGAAAGAAATATCCTCAGAACTGACTATAGAGATGAATGAACCACGAGTCCAGAAAATTGGTCAATTATTTATCAGAATTAATGAAAAAATGAAGCTGAATTTCAGAAAACTTCACCTGAGTTTATATTATTGATGTCCATAAAAAGCATTTAGGTAAGAAAGGAGCTATATAGAGTTCAACTCTTTCTTTGAAGAGTTGTCACACTACCCATGAGTGATGGGTTAGAATCAAATACCACATTTTGTCAAGTTTGGAATGTACAAGGGCAGGTGATCTGTTATGAGAAGATCATGTATTGATATATGATCTAACTGCCGTTCTGAAACACAAGCAGACATTTAAGGAGCTTCTGTGAAGGTACTGAGGACACCATTTATAGCACAGACATCCAGAGAAAGAATTATGTCAGTCCCTGATAAATAAGACTCCTACTGTGCCAAAGGAGAGGGACACATGTCTGGAGAATGTAATCCCAGGTCCTTCATTGTAGATTATAGGTTTATAGAAACACAGTGTTATTTAAAGTGTACAAGCATTTTCTTCAAATGCTTATTTAGTTTAAAGTTGACTGTCGTGGGCATGAAGAAATCTAGATGTAACATGGAAATCCATGTTATTGCCCATAACTAGAAACTTTGTTCTCTATTCTCCTCTCCCCTCTTTTAAAGGTTGTATCAGCTCACATAATGAGATTATATTGGATCCAACTCTTATTATATAGCCACTAATAGGAAATGTTCCTGTTTCAAAGACTTTTTTGCCCTAATAATCTGACCTTTAAATCACCATAAAACTTTAAATTCTTAGAACTTGATTGAACCTTGAAAAAGCATGTGCTCTGGCTGATGGTTAGGTAGTGACATAATTAGATAAATGTCTCTTGGGAGAACTGAGTATACCTGAGGTAGGTGCAAGGATTTGCACGTGATAAATGTAACTAACAAATTAGCAATCATAGTGATCATGGTGTTAAGTATGACCATCATCCAAGCTTTCAACAAAGGCTAAGACTGCTCTTTGCCCTCACTGTAGTAAGCACTGTACATGAGTTGGTCGTGGAGCCTGGCACTGTGCCCACTCTTAGAGAGCTCACAGGGTGGTGGGAGGGACTAGCAAGTAAATAACTAAAGAACATTAAACTCTGAGGAAACTTTGGGGTAGTAGAACAGTCATCAAGAAAAAAAATTAAAGGTTGTCAGGGAGCATTCTGGAATAGCCAGAGGGTTGAAGAAAAATTTGCCATGGCCTGTTCTCATTTCTAGGATTTCATAATTTTTGGTTCATGTGACTTTCATAAAGGGCTTTAATGAGGAGCCACGGGAGGAGGGGGTGTGAGGGGGGAAAATTAACAAGACATCGTCGGTGCCAAAGAATAAGCCATTTTGTGTAGTGACACCCATATTATGGTGTCCACTGGGGGCAGGGGTTTTCAGTGACTTGCATTATGAGGCAAGGGTTGAGATTCAAAAGCTGTCATCACAAGGAGACTCAATACTGCATCAGGAGCACACTAGTCATCTGCTTTAATAGTATGCAAACAACCTTGTCAGGTAGTGGATGAGCTGGCTGTGAGTCAAGCTGTCATATTCCAAGACAATTGAATTGATTTGTGTTTGCATTCTTCTTCTGTTTCTAATGCATATGGAAAATAAAAAGAGATGCTTTTCCATTTCTCTCTTCTGCAAGGGACCACCATATTCCATTATATTCTGGTTACTCCTTGGTGTTGTGTGTGAAATGTGGCTGTGAGATTTGGTTGGAGGGTAAATGTGGACCTATCTGATCGGATAGCCCCATAAGATGGCTTACATTCTGGCTTTATCGACTTCAGCAATCCGTGGTGTGCTACTAAATATTTTACAACCAGCTCCCTGGAGGCGGTGGTGTGGAAAGGAAGAAAAGCTCAGGTTTGTGGCATTTTCTGATTTCTATGGTGTAAGTACTCCCATTGGTGCTGATCTCAAGCTACTAACATGACGTCATTGAATGTGATGTTGGGAAAATGTGCTTGGTCGGTTCTCATGGACCTGCTACCAGCCAGCTCCAGTTGAGTACTGCCAGCAATCCCAACATGTACCCACAGCTAGATTCCTTGTACAAAGGGGACAGAAACGCCATCCTAATTCCCTGGTCAATACAAGGTGAGGAGAGCCGCTGTGTACAAGTATTCCAGGTGCCTATAGAAACAGACATGCCTCCCTTGCTAGGCAGCAATCTGGGGCTCGCATGGCCTCTTTAAGTAGGACGACCTTATACTTTATTATCTGGACAGGGATACTTTTGAGATAAAAGGGCACGTTATTAATAATTATACTAGGACAATGGTATCACAACCAGGGCTGTGCCTGGACAAATGGGGACAATGTGATCACTCTTCTTTAAGGCAAAGTGTGAAATTAGTAAAGAGGAAATCCTATGTCCATTTGAAGCCTCTTCTGGATTCTCCGTTCCTGGGCTTGATTCTCAGTCCACCTGGGAGAATGATGCTTAAGTCCCCACCCAGCCTGGGGCTGCAGCCGGTCGGGCAGAGGCAGGGTCTACATAGGTCACAAAACTCTGTTTTCAGATGCATATTTTCAACCACTGCAAATGTCCCTTCCTGTCTAAGCGACTGTGTCAGCAGCTAAATGCTCCTCTAGTTGGTCTGAGTCCAAACTTCCTGTTCTTCTCATTAAAAAGATAAAAAATACATAGGATTCTATGGAAGAAAAAGAAATTCCAGTAAATAATCCTCTATTTATACCACTCTAAATTTGCATCTAGCCCTTGCTTATGAGTGTGCAGATGTAATTATTGATGACTTATAATCAGTGTGGGCCAACTACTGGGTGTTCTGCTTGTTTCCATTTAACATTATTTCACATACTCATTTCCATATATTGACACAACCCACATGCTTATCATTTTTTATGTCAACATCGTACTCCATCATACTGACACATGCTAGTTTTACATCCTGTTCTCCAAAGACAAAATGTCCCAGGTCATCGTGACTGCAAGCCAGCAGGGAGAGCCGGCTGTTCAACAACTCTGGGGTTCTGATGGTCAGTGACCTGCCCAGTGGCTCTTCCACGGCCACAGCAGCTGAAGGTAGAGAATTTGGCCTTGGAGGTACAAGCCTTTGAAATGAGGGCTTGGCCTAGGGCCCTGAGACATAGAATTCACTTCCCCTATATTCAGAGTCCTGGCCCAGTTTGTGCTATTGCTTTGAATGAGTGCTGCTTTGGATCTTAGGCAAGATCAATAAACAGTATAAGGGAAAAGGGAAATACTTAAGTGCAACCTTCAGCTTGAACCTAAGGCTGAGTTAATTAAATTTGATTATCTTCTTGTTTGGGTTAAAGTCTCATCTTTTGGGTAGTGAACATGCTCTTTATCAAGGGTGTCTAGGCAGGAGGTTTAACATACCCCTCCTACATGCCGGCCTCTACTTTAAGCACTTTATGCATATTAACTCACTAAATCCTCACAACTGTATGAGGTACGTACTGTTATTCTCCCCCATCTTATCAGTGGGGGAACTGAGGCACAGAGAAGTTAAATAACTTGCCCAAGTTACAAAGTTAGTGTGTAGCAGATCTGAGATTTGAACACAAGTGGTGGGGCTCCAGCGTCTATGCCTTGAGCTACCACTACCACATTCTTCTAACGAAATTCCAGTCCGTTCATCCAGAAGTGGGCCTGGCCTTCCTCTGCCCATGGCCCCCTTCTGCCCCAGGCCAGACCAGGCCATCTTCAGCCTCAGAGGAAGAACCCTAGACAGGATGGACTGATTTCATTCATCTGAGCCTTGTGGGTTGAACGGTAGAAAATAGCTAAAATGATTAACCCCAATTTTGCCTCTAATTTCCTTCCTAAATAGATTTTTCCCCTGTTGATGAAATCTGTCTCAATTTGGGGGTGGGTGGGTAGGTAGGGGAGTCTGGACTGATTTTGTATCAGAAGGTCTCACATGTCTGCAGGGAGAAATATAGGGAGGGATTATATTCTTCAAATATGGTGGAGAAGCCACAGCTTCTATTATGGTTTATCCATCCACCCATCCATCCATCCATCCATCCATCCACCCACCTATCATCTCTTTCCCTATCTATCTGTCTATCATCTATCTATCATCTACCTACCTATCATCTAGTTCTCTATCTCTCATCTATCATCTATCCACCTATTTATCTATCTAACCATCATTTTTGCAGGAGGTTGATAATAGCAGTATTGAGGCCACCGATCAGGATGCTGCCTGGTTTGTCACCCCGCCACAGCCCTGTTTATGGCCATCATAAAATGTCTGTGGATAGTCCAACAGCTGATTTTCCAGGGTCTTTTTCTACTGTCTGAGTGATCAGAAAAAAAATCTATCAGCTGGAGAAATTAAGCCATTTTTCTTCAGGGGAGAGAAATGGAGTAGCAGGCTTTCCACATTAAAATGCTATAGTGGATTCCAGATGAATGAAAAATTGGTCTGCATAGTAATGAGACTCAAGAGAGATTTGGAAGGGTTGTAACTGGCTCTTGGAAGAGACACAGGGTGGGACAGTACATTCAGCCTGGTAGAGTCAGGAAAGTGAGGGTCTGGGGGCTTCCACTCAGGGGAGCCCGGTGCCAGGACATCACCCTCTTTATTTTTCCTGCCATTTGTTTTTCCAAAAGGCTTGTTTGTCCAGGCAGTTGTTTTAGAAAGGTGCAATTGCTGGGCTGTTCTTCTAATTACTGCCCGTTCCCTCTGGTGCCATGGACTAGGTGTCCGACAGAAGTCCCCCTGCCCCTCACAACTCATCCGGGCCAAGTCTGTCGGAAAGAAGGGTTCAGCCTTGGGAGGGCACAGGGCCCATCACAGAGGAAGAACGTTTACCCAGCTTTGGACGATTAACCCAGATATAATCCAGGTATAATGTATATGACTGGCCGGAAACCTAATCATGGCCTGTTTCTGGACCTTAACAAATAGGAGCGGCCACTCTGTTGACAGTAAGCAGGTTAGTGGGAAGCCACAAAAGCAAGAGAATTCACTTAAGGATGCCAGTCCAGACCCCGCCCTCACTGGGGATTAGCTTCCTGTGGGCTTCGCCCGCCTGACCTTCCTGATTTGCCCTGGAGTTCCTGTCTCAAAGGGCCATTTCTCACCTGGGGGCTCTTGGGGACAGAGGCTGATTTGTCTTGTCACTCTTTTTCTGGGTGAGTCTTCTGCCGACAGCCAGGTCTCACTCCTGAGAAGGGCCCCTTTGTGGTAGAGGGAGAACAGGGCCCTGCCAACCTGAATGCAAATCTTACCTGCTAGGTGGGTGGCTTAATGGCTCTGAGGGTCAGTTATGTCATTGATAAGGTGGGATGACGATACCTATCAGCAGATGCTGTATCTGTGTGGCAGGTGCCCAACAAATCGTAGCTACTATTTCATTATTATTTGTCTGCATGGCATGAGTAGAGGGGCCCCAAATTCCTGCTACTCCCGGCACTGCCTGATCTCCAGTATCTACGGTTCAACCATCATTTCACTTATTTCTCTCTAATTTCATTCCAGGGGGGTTTATGTGCTCTTCTCCCTGCAGTCCTCTTAAAAAGCAAGTATTCACGAGAAAGGCAACACATCAGACCGGCCATTTTCACATTTTTTCCCACAAAACATCCTAAAGGCAGCAGGGAGCGAGCTTGTGCATTCTGGGATCAAGCCATACGGCCTAGCAAGTGCGAAGTTTCTTTGAGGTTTTTCCTTAAAAGTTCTTGCAAACTTTGAAGTTGACTCTGTAATGTAAGCATACTCCAGATGATTTAATCAGAATAAAAAGGAAAGTTGGATGCTGCAGAGAGGGGAGTAATGATGACGCTCCGGTCTGTGGTTCTGAACGCTGCTCGCCAGCCTGAGGAACCTTATATACAGCTGCCCAGACCGGGGCTGGACGGTCACCTTGAGACCCAGCCCTGCCCACCGGAGACCAGGCCCAGAGTGGGGAGGGTCACCAGAGCTGCCACTGGTCACAGCACTGCCGGGGCTGCGTAGCATCATTTCTCTGACTGATGCGGAAGGGGAGGGGGCATCGATGCCATTGTTTCTCAGAGGACAGAGCTCGGGGAAGGTTCTCTAGACTCCGAGTCCAGGACAGAATTTCCTGATAATCTTAGCAGGGCCTGTACAGGCTCGCATGTGGATGCCTCCTCCCAGCCCAGGGCCCCCAGGAGGCAGTAGCTCTGCGCATCCGGCTCTTCCCGCAGTCAGACGAGGGGGAGGCGGCCGCATGCAGGCTGGCCAGGATCTTCCCACTTCAGGTTTTCCAGTTTGCCCGACCAGGCAGGCCCCAGGCTTGGATTTCTGCTGAGGCAGGTGGACCCCTGGGACCTGACCTCTGCCCCCTGTCCCTCGGCAGGGCCAGTTGTCAAGGAGATGACAGGATTGAATTCCGAGTTGAGGGAACCAATCTTGTCTGCCTAATTTTATCTTCACACTCTTCCTCCGCCTTCCCTTCCTCCCTCTCTTCCTTCTTTTTTAATCTCCTGTGGCCATTAAAAGAATGGAGATCGTTTCCTAAATAGTGACCAAATCATTATTCGACATTCTGCTGGCTTTTAGGAAATCTCTGCCGCAGGGTTTATTTTGTATGTAATACACACAGTACTGCCTTACATTATAGATAGCTTCCAAACACTTCGACAAACTCACCTGTAATCATCACCAGATCCTAGACTATTATCTACAATTGTCTGATGCAAAAAATGTAAATTAAAAGGCAAGACCCACAGCCAACCAGTGACTGAGATGGGCTTGGATCCCAGGTCTCCTGGCCGGCAGTTTAGAGCTGGCCAAAACTTCAGATGGGGTGTCGATCTGTCCCTGGGCCCTCCCGAGACACTGCACCTCTGGGAACAGAGTAAATGCAGTTGGTCAGCTGCAAACAGCTGGGCTCTGAGCTCATTTCCATGCCTGGTTCGGATGATGCTGAGGCATATGGTACTCAGCTGATGGGAGGTGGCATCATCTGTATTCTTTGTCAAAAGCTGTCAACTTCCCGGGACAAATCTGGAAATGGTGCTTCCTATTTCTCCATTTGACAACCACTTGCTCCTGCTCACTTCAGGACAAGAAAAATACGTGACATTTCTAAAACTCCACTTGCCAGGGCATCTTTGAAGTTAACTTAGAAGCTTGCAAAGAAATGAAATAAAATGACAGCCCAATCAATGGGATAGACTTACCCTCCTCCTCTTGGAGGGTGATGAGGCGGTCGAGTCCACATGAAGAGGGGGTCCTTTTCTGTTCACCTGGTACCTGCAAAAATTCTTAAAATTAGTCCCCTTTGTCCAACATCCTTCCACTGTGTAACCCAGAGTCATTTTTGTTTGTTCTTTTTTCGATTGTTAGTAAAGGACAATTAGCTGGAAAGGGCCTGGCTGTACCAGGACTCAGGAGAGCCTGACCCCAAGGATGCCAGGCCCAGCTAAGGGGATGCCCTACTTCTTTCTTGCCTCCACTCACTCTTTGGCTAGAACTCCCCTCTCTGGGCCTCATCCCAGCCATCCCTCCCCTAAGTCCTCAGGATCCTCACCCACATAATGTATAGCAGCCAAATGTCTTTCTTCCGCCCACAGAGATGTTCCCAACCTGTATTTCCAGTTATTTTCACGAGCACGAATAAACTTCTCTGTAGGGTTACGGTAGATACTGATTTGCCTATGACTGTCTCAGTATGACTGTGACAGCATAATCATGAACTGCATGTTCCTTTTGAATCGAGTAAAATATCCTGGTTTGAATGTCCTGATTTTACTTTGAATCGAGTAAAATATCGAGTAAATGACCTGATCTCTCAGTTATCAGGCTCTTGAGGCAGGACGCCTTCCTTTCACATTACCTATATGTGAGTGGCCCCCATACAGAATCATAGCATGCCACATAGAGGGGGAAAGAGCTATGGGTGGTGGGCCTCTTGGATGGCTTGCCTCATTGAGTTACAAGTTCACTTCTCTCGGTTTCCTCAAGATTAGTATGCACTAGAACAGAGCTTCTCAAACTTGTTGGTCTCAGAAGACTTTCACATTCTTATTTTTTAAATTTTTTTTTAATGTTTATTTATTTTTGAGACAGAGAGAGACAGAGCATGAACAGGGGAGGGTCAGAGAGAGAGGGAGACACAGAATCCGAAACAGGCTCCAGGCTCCGAGCTGTCAGCACAGAGCCCGACGCGGGGCTCGAACCCATGGACCGCGAGATCGTGACCTGGGCTGAAGTCGGCGCTCAACTGACTGAGCCACCCAGGTGCCCGACTTTCACATTCTTAAAAGTATTGAGGACTCCAAAGAGTTGTTTGGTTTTTTTTTTGAGGTTGATTATATGTAACATATTTAACCCATTAGAAACTAAAATGAAGAAAAATTGAAACCATGAATTATTTAGAACAATAATTTAGAACCTATTAACATAAACTATATTTTTATGAAAAATAACTATATTTTCTGATACAAAGAAGTGTAGCAAGAGGAGTGATTTGATTTAAATTTAGCAAGAAGACTGGCACTGCTTTACATTTTTGTAAATCTCTTCGGTATGTTGTGTGATAGTGAAAAGCCAGATTCCCACATCTGCTTCTGTATTCGATCTTGCATCAACCCCCAACATGGATTCTCTGCAAAACTCTACTGTGCTCTCTACTCAAGAGAGAAAGAGAACGAGAAAGGCAGATAAAGTCTAGCAATACTAAGCAAATAGTTTTGCCACTGTGGACCCTGGAAAGCATCCCATGGGTCTGGAGCCATACTTTGAAAACTGTTGCATTGGGTATTCAGTTAGTACCTGTTGACTAAAACAACTTTTCATGTGAAAAATCTATAAGAGAAATGTGGAAACTTCCCAGGGTGCTGGGGTGGGAGGAGATATTACTTGTACTTGCTTGGTTGTTCCTATATCATGCAAGCAGCTACCTAAGATGTCATAGTATGGTTCAAATGGGGGGGGGGGGCGTGGGGGGGGCTATCATAAAAAACTATATCATAAAACCTCTTTTCCATAGAAAATGGTGAAACAAAGTCCAAGCAAGAAATTAGCAAAATTTCGAACATATTTGTGTCTGTCTGAGAGGGTTGCATGCAATTCTCAAGTCACTGGGGGCTTAGAAGAAGGAATGTTCTTTCTCGTCTAATGAAATTATAAACCTCCCAAGGTTGGGGCTATATTTCTCTTTCTTTAGATCTGTGTTGTCTAATACAGGAGTCACTAGCCACCCATGGCTCCGAGCCCTTGAAAGGTGGCTAACCAGGTTGAGATGTGCTGTAAATATAAAATGCACACTGGGTTTTGAAGACTTGGTATGAAAGCAAATATAAAATATCCATGAATCACTTTAAAATATTGATTACTTATTGAAATGGTATGTTAGATATATTCAGTTAAATAAAATATACTATTAAATTAATTTCACAACCAAGATGTCCTTACATACAATGGAATATTATTCAATGCTAAAAAGAAGTGAGCTATCAAGCCATGAAAAGACGCAGAGGAGGCTTAAATGCATATTACCAAGTGAAAGAAGCTAAACTGAGAAACTATATAACTGTAAGATTTCAGTTATATCTGGAAAAAGCCAATCTATGGGAACATTAAAAAGGTGAGTGGGGATGGAGTCAGGGAGAGGGAGGAAGGGGTGAATGGGTGGAACACAGGAGAATTTTTAGGGCAGTGAAACTATTCTGTATGATATTATGAAGGTGATCTAATCATTTATACATTTGTCAAAACCTATGTGCTCTGTTTTCTGTACAACGCAAAGAGTGAACCCTAATGTAAACCATGGGCGTTAACAATAATACATCAACATTGGCTCATCGAGTGTAACAAATGTTCCACACTACTGCAAAATGTCGGCGAAATTGTGTGTGTAATGGGAGGGTGGGGTGCGTGGTGGTGGTAAAGATATATGGGAGCCCTGTATTACTGCTTAATTTTTCTGTAAATCTAAAACTGCTCCCAAAAATAAAATCTATTAATTAAAAACATTAATGTCACTTGCTTTTTTGGTACTTTTATTAATGTGTCCACTAGAAAAACTAAAATTGCGTTCGTGGCTGACGTGTGTGGCTTGTGTTGTGTGTTTCTATTGGCTACTTCTCATTGAGTCACCACTCAGACTCCTAGACTACCTTGCCAGGTGCTTGAGGGACAGAAACACTTAGCAAGGGTTTTCTTGGCTTGCAGAACCAGCAGGCAAGTGATCATTTGCAAAACAAATAAAATAATTCATTAAGGCCCAGAAAGATCAACAGGGCTGATGGGCTCCATTTGAGTGGGGGGTGGGGGGAGGACATTCATACCCCCAGAGGGCTTTGGCTTCTAGCTGCTTCTGATTGAGCACTTGAGCTAGTGTGTGGGGCTTGAGCACCGGTCAGGTGGCCAGCTGGCAAGCCAGTCATGGTCCCTCACCCCAGGGGTGACCAGGCCTTAGAAGGCGCCCGGTAGGGGGTGTGCTTTCCCAGGCTTGCAAGGGGCCAGTCTCCACAGGGAGGAGGGATCCAGGGCCCTGGCTTCTCTGGATGGAACAGATCCTGGGGCCAACTCGGTCTCAGACCCGACAGAAATCCCTAACCTTGCAAAATACATTGGTAGCTGGTGTCTTTAATCAAATTCCTGTGGTTTTGCAGAGAGACCTGTGAGTAGTCCTTTTTTTTTTTTTTTTAAATACATGCAGAAGTAGGTGTGAAACAACCTTCTCCCCAGTCCCACCTCTGCTGAGCCAGTCTTCATCCCAGGGGGGTTTTCCTGGGGCGGTTGCTTTCTCTGAGACTGGGTCCCCTCTGCTGCTCATCTCTGCAACCAAAAGATCTGAATGCTGAGACTAGGCCTCCTGCCCCGGGGCTCTTGGACTTAATCAGGCCTGTGGTCTGAATTCAGATGTAGGATCGGCACAGCCTGAAGTCCCCACGGGGTGCTTGGAGGCATCCCTTCATTCCCCAAATACCTTCCTCCACTTATTTTTGTTTTAAGTTGGGAAATACTCCAAACACACAGAAAAGCACAGAGAATACTGTGCCCACCATCCAGATGTAACAAATGTTAATGTTTTGCCATAAGGCTTCAGATGACTTTTTAGTTTTTAATTAAAAAAAAATATCTTTAGTCATTCATTTCATTTTATTTTATTATGCTTATTTTATTTTTGAGAGAGAGGGGGGCATGCAGAGAGAGATGGTGACAGAGGATTAGAAGCAGGCTCTGTGCTGACGGCAGAGACGATGCAGGGCTCGAGCTCATGAATGGTGAGATGGTGACCTGAGCCCAAGTTGGACACATGCTCAACCAACTTAACCACCCAGCCACCCCTTCAGATCGCTTTTTTAAAGAAATAATCTGCTATGGGTAGAGTTGGATAAAGCATCACCAACTATTCCCAGCCTTTGCCTTCTCTCTGCCTGGAGGGACCCTCTCTCCTGACATTGCTAAATTCCACGCCACTCAGGTTTCATGCGCTATCTGCACACATAGCCGTAGTCAACATGCATTCCTGGTTTTAGCAATGTCCAATAAATAATCATTGAATGCCTAGGATGTAGTAGCCGCTATTGTAGGCATTGAGGATGGAGCGATGACACAACACAATCTCAACACTGGAGCTTAAATTCCAGTGACAGAGGGGGTGGGGGGAGGGTGTTGGCAATTGAAAACCCAGCACATGAGTGTGCTGAAGAAAAATAAAGCAGGGAAGGGAGCCCTTCTGCGAGCTGCAGGCTGACCGCCTGTCTCCCAAAGGCTTTTTGCTTTGCTTTGACTTCTCTTCCATGGTGGTCAGTCTTCTCGGTCGGAGCCCTGTCGCCCTAAGGGGTCTGCATTTGCTTCTTCGGGGAGCATCCAGGGCTCCCTGGTTTGTGAACGATTTCATAAGAATTCCTCAGCGTGGAGCTCCAGCCTCCCACTGGTAGCTCACATTCAGACTTCACCTCTGTGGGAGGCTCAGTTTTGGGATTCCAACTTCACACGGGAGACATTTCTCCTCTGGTGCCCAGGCACCTGACACATCTCTTGGCCATTTCCCTGAACCATCGGGAAAGATCTTCCAGTCTTGTCCTCCCGGAGGGGGCAGGTCCTCCGACGGCTTGGTAGAGGCAGGGTCTCCCATCTGCAAACTTGGGCTCCACGCTGTGTGTGCTGTTTGTGCGCTGGCCACCAGCACCCACGTCCGGGACCTACATCCCCCTGGCTCTCCAGTGCTTGGAGGCTCCATTTCATAGTCCATGCCTCTGGCACCTGGGGAGTTTTATTTCTTTCTTTTCGACGTGTCTCAAAATTTACAACATTTCTGTCTGTATTTTATCCAGGACTTTGGTGTGTTTGGAGCAGGAGGGGGTCCACATCACCTCTGATTTCTGTACTGCCTGGACTTTAAACCATCTCTTTATTGGCTGGTCTCAGCGCCTTACCTCCCTCTGGTCACCAGCATGTGTGTGGGAGCACGATTCTAGAGCCAGACTCTGGGCTGGAATTCTGGCACCATTGCTTATTAAATGTACACCCGGGGAAAGTTAACTAGCCTCAGTTTCTTCATCTGCGAAGGGAAGACAATCCTAATACTGACCTCCTTGGGTTGTCAGGAAGATCATGTTAGTTTTGGTAAAGTGCCCACAGTGGCATCCGGAACCTAGTGAGTGCCATAAAGGTACTATTTGTCATGATTTTCTTGTTGCCATTTTGGAAAACAGACCCCAGAGTTGGAGTCCAAGCCAGTCAGCTTCAGGGCAAGCGGATGATGCGGGAGGATGAGCCATCCAGCTGTGGCCTCAGAAGGGAGTGGTTTTGCCAGTATGAGGCACTATACTTCTTTGATTAAAAAAAAAAAATTAAAAATTAACGAGGAAAAGAAGGCATTTTAGATTTTGGCTCTCTCCTGTGATTTTGAGGAAGGAGTCTGAGTTTTTACTGAGGTTTTTGTCTGGGCCACTTTTACATTTATTTTTTATTGAGAAGAATATTACTTCCTGGTAGATGGTGTCTAGGAAACATTTTAAAGTACTCCTGTGGGACGCTAAGTGGCTGGTGAGTTTCTCCTCCTGACATTTTGAAGTAAGAGCCGAGGCTGCTCTTCCCGTGCCTTGCCGTAACCCACCTGGCTGCATCAGGCTGCAAAGATGTTTGCTGTGGATGGACTTTCCCTCCATAAAGACTGGGAATTCTGGCCTGGGCCCCGGTGTCAACTTTGGGGATTAAGAATAATTGGATACATAAACTTTTATTTCATGCTTGGTCATAAGCAACTCTTGGCCAGAGTGGAGCCTCCAATGACAGGTATTCATTGAGCACCTACTGTGTGTGTTAGACATCAGCACCCAGAAGGCAGCCACTATTTCCAATTTCCTAATCATTCTTCCAGAATTATTCTGTATAGGCGAAGATACACACACACACACACACACACACACACACACACACTTCGCAAAAAGACAGCATGCCTCACACACGGTCTTATATCTTTTCCACTTAACATTGTATCTCACAACCATTTTGTAAGAGCACACAACCTTCAGTAGAGCTGCTTCATTTTTAATAACTTCTTTTTCCTAAGCTTCTTTTTAATAACTGCATAGTACTCCACCCGATAATTTATAAGAAGATTCCCCATTGATGGAGAGTTAGGTTGTTTCCAATCATTAAAAAATGCTACAGTGCATAGTCTTGTACACAGATTGTGTCCCAGATGTGAGAATATATTGGAAGGATAATCTAGAATTGATTACTGGGGACCATTTTTAAAAAAAAAATCCTACATAAATCTTTTTTAAAGGTGGCAAGAAGCAGAAGTTCATGCTATTAAATGAATTAATGAGTTGTGGGAAAACTGTAGCAGAGAGTGGTGACCTGGGGGTACTCAACTTCAGTCAGATAATTATCCTGGTGACCTTGGGCAAGTCTTTTAACTTCTCTGAACCTTTGTTTATAAAATGGACCACTGGGTCATTCAAAGCTGAGGGAGAAACCCATGAACCTATGTACTTTTTAGAAAGTATTCAGTATCCTGAGATCCAGGGTAACGTTTGCCTCTCCTCCTAGGCTTTTCTTTGCTGAGCTATGTAAGGCGTTGGTTTTAGGCACTATTACTTTCAAAGGGGTTGGCACACTCTGTTGCCAGCTTCTCTTTTACAAGAGCATGTGGTATGGTGAAAACAGACCTGAAGAGCTGACTGAGGAATCCGACCTGGACACTTGTCCCAGCTGCATGACATTAGGAAGTCCTCTTCTTCTGTAGGGTCTCACTCTGTTGTTGAATGGATAAACCCAGGTGAGGTTTTGGGTAAAACCTCAAAAAAGTGTAAAGCCCCATTTCCCATTCTCCCCCCCCCCTCTTTTTTTTTTTTTTTTTTTTTTTTTACAAAGAATGGGATAAACATGTCTTTGCAGGATAAACATATCTTCACCATGTTCAATTTCCAAACCCAACTGAGTCCCTATACGCTTCCTTCCTTCCTGTGGCCAATGTTTGCTCAGGAACATGGGCTGACTGAGGAGCCCCAGACAGAGGAGACAGAATTTCTGGTGGGAAAGATTAGACTAATCCCTGTAAGCCAGCAGGGCCATTGGTGAAATGTTTTCTTAGGGTTCTGTCTGTGGTGTTCTTGTGGTAATCATTTACTACCTGAAGTAAGCGCTGAGCTTTCCTAAGAGTAGAGTTGTTCAGAAAACGCTGACCTGAGTGTGGGCACCAGTGTAAGATCTGAGCAACCTGGAGTCACTCCATGGACAAGGGGCCCTCAGTCTTTCAGTGACTGCCATCAATGCCTGGTGGCCAAACAAGGAGAACTTAATCAATGAAAGACTGTTGTTGGTTGGTAATGGAAGTATAATGTAACCTTAAGTGTTGAACTTTGCATATTGCTTTTTTATAAATACTTTAGTTCAGGTTTAGGCTTGGGCCTTGAAGCGTTGTTAGGGGAGGGGTGGGAAGAGTACACAGAGAGACAGGGTCTCAGCAAGGAGATTTGACTGACTGAGATTGTACAACATTGAAAAACATGAGTGAATTGAACTTGCTGTCATATAGAAGCTTCTTACCTCCGCCAAGAAAAGTCCCAGCTTCCCCCTGAATCTTATCCATCCCTGAAATGATCTGTCATCATGGACATTCCCCAGTGTTCCTTAATGTTCAGACTGAGGTGAATCTGCACACTCACAAAATTAGACGATGGGAATGGAGGGCAACTGGCTCCTTAATGTGAGGTCTCATCTACCTCCAGGCCATCCAAGCCAGAGCACTTCCAGGCTGCCATCTTGGTCAGATCTTGTCTACTTCAAGCCCCGAAGACCTCACCCTGATGTCTAGTCTATTTCTTAGCTGGAAATTCTTAGAAGCTCAGTGTGGGAAGTTGTTATCCAGGCGAGAATTTTTCCCCTACAGCCACCACATGAAGCTCACTATTCTCAGTTCTAGAGGTTTCTCACCTGGTCCCAACCCATTCTTCCCACAGTCTGTGATCCCCATGCATCTTCCTACCTCCTTCCTTGTTGCTTGTGTCTTTCTATGCTTACAGCTTCCCTGGTCATTGGCCACCGCAGGCTGGTCTTTCACTTCTGGGCTCCCTCATATCTACACCCTGGTCCATGTCCAGATATGCAGCTTGGAGATTCAGTCTTTGGAAAAAGAACCACCAAGACACTTGTAAGGGTCAAACTGTGGGCTTTCAAAAGAAACCTCTGCTAGGGCTGAAGGTTTTTGCGCCACTGCAGCCATCCCTTCTGCTTGTCTTTTGTATCTTTCCTCTCCTGGGTTTCTTTTCTAGCACCTGAGACCTAAATTCTCATGGCTCCCTTTGCTTGTCAGGGTCCCATGTTGGTTAACTTCACTTGTCAGTAGGCAGCATGAGTGACTGGCCTACTGAACCTGCTTTGTTTTCAGCTGGTATCTAACTTTATAGCTTAGTGCCTTTTGAGTTGGCCCCGACCTGTGCAGGGGCCCAGCTCTGCTCCATAGCATGCATGTGAAGGGTGGGGAAACATTTATCTTCTGCTCCGTCAAGTTTTCATGTTGTGGAGCAGTATTAGAGGGAACTCTTTTGGTCTCATCTCTACCTCTTCAGAACTTGTTGATGGGATCAGTTGGAGCCTGTATCTGTCCAGCCACATCTTCCAGGAGCAAGATCACCCCAGTGAAATGCAACCCATTTTTCTTGGCTTCCCTAAACCCGCAACTACAGCATGTTTCCTCTTCCACTTTCCCAGGATCTTGACCCAGTTCTGGGAATGTCACTTCCAATTTGGGAGGCAGGAAGGAAGCCCTTCAGGGCTCTCCCAACCAGCCTTACACTTTTGGTGAAGAGGCTAATATTTTGATCCTTTTCTAGGCAGATTGGGTCTAGTTATCAACTGGTCAGACCTGGAAGGGAGAAAGTGCTAAGAATAGAATCTCCTCACTTCCAGTAAGTAGCAAGAATTAAGGTATCATGCTTCTCCAGTTTTGTTGCTAACCCCAGTCTTCTTTGTTTAACCGCTCATGCTAACATCTTCCTGGCTGCGACCCCGAAGAAAAAAGGTCTTCTTCTGATTTATAAATCCTGCTTCCTTCCTAAAGAAGTCTTCTCCTGCCCCTCAGGCCAAGGGCCTCTCACAGGCCAACACTGTGAACACTGGTGCTGGATCACCTTTTGCAATGGCACGACAGAATGACCCTTTTCTCCCTTCTATGTGCCTGTCCTTCTGGATCAAAAGGCATACATATTCCAGTCATAAAGGCCATCAGGATCCTACAATGCCAATTTCGTCATGATGCTGCCAGAGGATGAACATGTCTGGTGACTTCTGGGTATTTTATGTACTTGCAGGAGCAGGTGAACCAACCTGAGAAATCTTTGGCTGCCAGTCTCATCGGACCACTGCCTGCCCTGCTGTGACCTTTCCCACTGTCTTTCTACAGACACAAAGCGTTGTCCCCAGAGGTGGCTGTCAACTGCAGCAGTCACAACATGAAACCAGGCTCCGGTTTTCCTGAAGAGACTCACCCTGCCTCAGTGCTGTGGCCTGGGGAAGGTTTTTAGGGACCAGACAATGCCTTCCTCTTTGTCCCTCTTTCTAGCTCTATCCCTCTGCCTTTTCCTGACTTTGTTCTTTGTTTAAAAGGTCCGGATGGAGGAGCAGAGGCAGCCGTTGTGCAAGGGATGTAATTTTGACCCCTTCTGCTCCTAAAAAATCAATACTCCTTTGAGTCTCTGTAAAGAGTGTTTTATAGACTCCTTTCTGAGCAGCCCCAATCTGTAAAAGCTGATATTATCTGATGACCCTTCTCATACTTACATTTTTTTTTTTTTTTACAAAATATTTCCAGAACATCACCTTCCTCTATAACTGAGACTTTACTGCACATATCTGCTTTGTGACAGTATATCTTATCTGCCCAGTTTGGAAGGTAAATCTCCCCATTTACATACCTGAAGGCACTGGGGGATGACAAAGGTCATCAGCTGACATGGTCGCCTTCAGCCCGATGGGAGCCTGAGGTGGGGTGGCCGTGTTAAACATGAAAGGAGGAGCTTGGCTACAGGCTTTTTGCAAAGATAGAGAAAAATCCATCAGCTAGAGGATGTCTGTCACCTGTGATAAGGCTCAGCCTTCACCAGCATTATCTCAAAGACAGAAGACACCTAGGTTTTATTCTTCCTATTGTATCTGCCACTTTACAAGGAAGAAACACGCAACTTCCACTTAATTGCCAAATTCTAGAGCTAGAAGACGCTTCAAATGTCATGGAATCCAGATGTTGCACACTGGTGGCCAGATGGGTCCCCGTGATGGACACAACTTTGTTTGACCTGCATGGTGTTTTTGTTTCTTTGTTTGTTTTAAGTTGAATTTGTTGTCGATACTTAAAAATGAGGAGATTTCAAATAAAAATAAAGTTTGAGAGATTTTTCTTGAAAAACTGGAAGCTCTGGCCCCATTCCTCCATGGGAACAACTGAGAAGCAACTGTTCATTGCACTTCCAGAGGCCAAAATCCCTACCCTATGCTTACTTATGGTACATCCAGACGCACTCAGGTTGTGACCCCTCAGCTGAGTTTAGTCCCTATACCACCCCCTTTCTTCTAGGTGAGGAAACAGGAACCTAGAAGGTGAAGTGATCTCCCAAGGCCTCACAGGGACTAACACGCAGAGTCCCTGCCAAGTTCCCTCTGGTTGTTGGGCCAGGGGCTGTCCTAGGTGCGTTGTTTCAGTTAAAGCATTCCTATAGAGTTAAAACAAAACAAAGCTGATCATTCAAGAAGAGGAAGGCGACATTCTTGGGGGGAAGAGCATTGTGTTGGGTTTCAGGGAGAACCAGATCCAACCCTTGTTTTGTTTTGTTTTGTTTGACAGATCCTGCCACAGGTTTATTTGTACAAATAGCACAGGAGGACACCAGCCCCAGGAGTCACACCTGTACTTCCGTCCTCACATTGCCAGACAGAGCCTCGAGTGATGTAGGCAAGTTGACTGAGCTTGTGGCTGCCACCCTTTGAGATCTTGGGCTTGACCTCCTTCAGCTTGATGAGGGCCTTGATAGCCTTGTGCACTGAAGGCCTTGGTGTTGTTGGCCTGCATCTTCTTCAGGCCCTTCTTGTTGTGCTTCTTGGCAAAGCACATGCTCTTCAGGGGGTCTACCCCATTAAGAGAGTCATATCTTTGTGACCAGGGTTTCGTGATGCCATTTCTATGCCATCTTTTGTGAATGGTTGTGTGTGGTGCGCTTCTTGGACTTGGCCATGTCTACACTGAAGCCTGCAGCTCCCCCAAACCCTGGGATTTAGTACCTGAGTACAATTAGGTCCAATGAGCCAAGCAGAGGGAAAATATCTTTGGTATTCTCACTCTCACTCTTCTTAGCTGTGTGAACTTGTCTAGCCTTGCAACTTCTCTGATCTGCACAATGGGGATACTGATATTTAACCTTGGGGGTGGTTGTGAGGGTTGGTGCTAATTCTGTGAAGTTTTTCCTGATACCCTTCTGCCCCATTAACCCCTAAAGATGTGACAGCTCCTTCCTTTGGGTCATTTGGCCCCATATACCTCTATTCCTGCACCTGTTACAGTACTGCATTTGTCCCCAATTAGATTGCAAATCCAGACATTGGAGCCCTGTACCTGCTTTTATGACTCTGGTACCTAACACTTCATAGGTACTTTGTGACTGTTTGTTGAAAGCCCCTAACACAATGGCTGTGATTTTTAATAACTAGCACATTGGAGTGAATGCATCTGAATCAATTCCTTCAAAACAATCACCTTAGCAGACCACCATTGCCCAAATCTCGTCTAAAACTAGGTGCAAGGACTTGATTTTGGGCCATCCTGGGACTGCACAAGAAGTCTCTTTCCTTTGTTATCATGTCAAATTTTCCACCCAAACAATACTTACCACCTCCTTTGGTTGGCAATCTTAATTTTGACTATTAACATCAAGGATGTCATAGTTTTCCAAACCTTTAAAACACTCCATACATTTACATTGTTATTGTTATCTGGCCGAATAGCCAGGGCCAAACCCACCCTAAGCGATGAAAAATTGCCACCATTGAGAATTATACAAAAGAATATTCAACAGAAATGAAAAAATATGCCAGAAGAGATATCAATACATTTTGAATAATGAGGATGTCATTAGAATAAGAAAGTACTTTGAAGGAAAGTCTTTCATTTAAATGAATGAAAAAAAAAATCAATTCCATTGCTATGTAGTTACCCTGTGCCTGGAGGGATGGGGGAGGAAGGAACCAGCCAAAGAAGTAATAACACAGTGTCCAGAACTAGTAAAACCCAAGGTGGATTATCTACACTCTAATCATTCTCCCACATTACCTGATTCCTGATCCCTCCATGTATCATAGGGAGAGGAGCAACCTTTGGGGTGGTCTTGTTTCTGATCTGACATAATTGATACAAATATTTGCTCCAGCTAGGCTTTTCTGAGTGGTGGTGGGAATGACCATAGAGACAAGGCTGGGGCCATGAGTACTTCAAAGGACCTAGGAATGGGGCTGACCATCCAGTTGAGAAGATGAGGCAGGATGAAAAAGCATGTACAGCATTAGGGAAGTTGTCCCGGGCTGGGGGGGAGAGGTTAACTTCCACTGGTGGGTTTCATGTAGGTGGGTTTCATGTAGCCATGGAAAAAACTGGTTCTGTTGGACTGTGAGAGCCTGGGAACACTGGGAATGTGTTGGAGGAACAGAAAGGGCAGGGGAGGAGGCCACACAAGCTAAGGAAGCAGGGCTAACTACTTGCTAATTAAATGACTCTACTAAAATCATACACAATAAAGACATAGTTTATAGATTGGTCACTTACCTTGTTTCTCATCTTTCCTTCCAGGGAAGAAAGAGCATTGTGAGTTCTCAATCAGTGTTACTCATTTTCCAGGTAACCTTGAGACATCATTAGGTCCCTTTGCACCTCAGTTTGCACATCTGTTTAAAAGAAGAGAAATACCTGACTTTCATATCTCACCAGGTTGTTCAGAGGATGAAATGATATATTGCATGTGAAAAATTGTTTATTCATTCATTCATCCATCCATCCATCCATTCAAGTAACCACATACTGAACCCTTTGGGATTCCACCAAGACGTGAGGGGGAAAGGCATGGCCATGGAATTCCAATCAGATCGAGAGCTATAACCAGTTCTATCAGGAGAGAGAACTAGACAATAATTACTGGAGACATTTGAGCATTGGCTTTGGAAATGCTCTCTTGGCCCCTAAACTGATACTAATTGTATTTCTTCTCTCTTTTCATTAACTTTTAAAAGGATAAAGTCTCAATACCAACTGAAAAGCATCTCATGTGAGAAAGTCAAATGGCATTGGGAGTATACACCCCAAAGCTGGTCTATGTGTGTGAATGCCCAGACAATGCCAGATGTCCTTGCCCCGCAGCTGCAAGATGTCTTGCCCATATGCCTCTTCCCCTTTTGCAAGCCCAGCACTCTGAAGACGGGGGTGCTTGGTTCTCATTTCTCTGGGCAGAATGGAAGAATAAAATGGGGGGCATCACACTTTTCCTTGATATTGTGTCATCCCCGGTAGGCTGTGTCCAGCACCCTGAAAAGCCAGCTTAAGTTCTTTGAGGAAGATCCCAGAATGAAGTTTTCCTGCTTCCGTCTTTTTGGTTGATATTGGTCAAAAAACTGACTGCTTTGCCTGAGTTCACACCCCTCCCCTTTTTACCTGGGTTCTTAGAACAGGACAGTTGCTAGGTGCCCCTGAAGGAAGATTAGGAAGAGGTGAAAAGGTAAGGTCTGGGGCAGTATTTACTCTCCCACGGCAGCCTGTGTGACCAAGAGAATGAATGAGAAGACTACAGATAAGGTTAATCAACACAACATGTTCATTGCTTCATAGGGACACCAGTTACAATTGTATTAAACCCTGAGAATGTTTTTTGATAAAGAGAAAAATCATGTGGTGTTTTTCATTGTTGAATTCCCTCAGAAAATCAGGCCTTTCCAGATGATGGTTTGACATTCTCTGTAAACACAATTAGTCTGGGGTTCCTGCCGCATGGTAGTAAAGATGCCTTCACAAAAGCAGGAGGGAGATTGAATGATTACATTAGCAGAGCAAATATATGTATGATAAAGTTTTATGAGCTCTTCTTCCAAGAAAAGGGCTCTGTAAAAACAATATTGTATTATCCTTGTTCCAAGGCTCAGGGAAATGTAGCCTCCCTTATTTATCTTGGCAGTTTGTGATCAAATTTATCTATTCATCCCTTTTTTTTTCAAGAAAATTCAAACCAAACATCATCATGTTATTAATATTATTTAGTGTTGCATCTTTAAATATCTTATTTTATATCATACATCCTTCTCTTCGAGGTGTTAACTCAAATTTTCTCTCAATATACAGCCAGAACTTATAGCAGCAAAGCAAACATTAAAATACTAATGTAATATCATTTCTTGCTGAGATTACGAGATTTCCTTCTTTGTGGGATTTTAACAGTCATTTCATTGACTCTCAGGAAATGGGCTGAAAGCTGACAGATGGGCCACATGATGCTCTGGGCATTATGGTTACCTTCTCCAACCCTTAGGGTAAAACCAGAGCTTCTGTCCACGTGATCTGGTAGTCCTTGCAGCCAGAGGTTTAGTCCTAGACAGATCACAGGTCACATCATCCTGTTCTCATTATAAATCCAAACTAATGTAATACTAACTAACTTTTTACATTAGGTAAAGGGAAAAGTGTACCTATATCACCAGTGGGTGAAAAGGAAATTATGGAAGCCATATATTAGTATAGGTCACCACTGGTCTTCCAGTTAGTTGAAGAAAACATCCCAAAGTGAAAGTTTTTGTTGTTTGTTTTGTTCTGCTGAGTGACAAGACAGAGCCTAAAGGATTGGGAAAAGGGTTATTCTAGGTCTTCCAGAATTTTGTCCCAATAATTGATAGGGAAGTAACAGCCAGAATGTCATTGCTCTTCCTTTCTAAAAGGTGTGAGGTATTTCCCAAAGGCTCATCGTATTACAACATCATGGAAATCCTGCTTAACTGTATTTGTTTCCTTCTGCTGCATAACAAAAGACTCTCAAACTTAATGGCTTAAAACAACAATTAGCATTTATTATCTCACAGAGTTACTTTGGGTCAGGAGTTCTGACATGGCTTAGAAGGGTGGTTCTGGCTTAGAGTCTCTCATGAGGTCAGATGACAGCTGGCATTACAGTCATCTGAAGGCTTGACTGGTGCTGGAGGATCTGCTTCCAAAACGGTGCGTTCTCATGAGTGGCAAGTCAGTACCAGCTGTGGGTGAGGCACCTCAGTTCTTCACCACCTGGACGTCCCCCATAGGGCTGCTCGAGTTCTCCATGACATGGCAGCCAGCTTTCCCCAGAGTCAATGACCCTCGAGAAAACAAGGCAGAAGCTAGATATCTTTTATGACCTAGCTTCAGGGGTCACATTCCATCATTTCTGCAAAATCCTATTGCTTATACAGGTCCACATATGTGGGCAGGAACTATAGAAAATTGTTAATACCAAGAGGTAAGAATCATTGGTAGCCATTGTGGAAGTTGGCCATCATATTAATTTGTCTGCGTTTTCAGCCTATCTTTAACCCACTGTGGCAGTATTTTCTCCAAACCTTGTTTTGTGGTTTTCCTCAAGATGTTAACAAACATTCGGCAAAAACCACCACCTACTCCCCCCTTCTCCCCCACGACGCATACATACCACCACTGCTACCAACATCAACCTCTCGTGGTCAATAGAAACATGGCAAACTACATTTTGGAGATTCATAATTCACTTGACATAAAAACTCTGGAAAGCACTTTAGTAAGTAGATGTGTTCGGATTTCATTCAGTATTTCTTAAACTCATTTGACCTTGAATTCTCCTTCATAGAATGCATATTAATGTCTCCCCAAACACTACACTCAGAAAGACATAATTTAAGAAATGTCTGTCTGCAGTTGTTTCAAATTAGGGCTAATCTGTTTTAAGTTTGCCTAGTCAATCTCCTAGGAAGTTTCTATGACTCTGATGTTTGTGGGGATTACATTGAGGTGTGGGGGGTTCTGCCTTGGTCACCACTCACTTTTCCTCTTCAACAATTCCAATTTCAATATTAATTGTTCTCTAGAGTTGACTTCCTAACAATCATAAGACTTCAGGCAAAGTCATCCAAAAAAGAGTTGGGGGTCATCCAACCACCAATTTTGTATTAGAAGTGTTTCTTTCTTGGTTGTCATATTAAGTTGCATTTCTTCTTTTTTAAAAAAAATATAATTTATTGTCAAGTTAGCTAACATACAGTGTATACAGTGCACTCTTGGGTATTTCTTCTTAATAAAGAAAGGAGGGGTGCCTGTGTGGCTCAATCTCTTGGACATTCAACTTGATTTCGACTCAGATCATGATCTCATGGTTTGTGGGTTCAAGCCCCACATTGGGCTCTGTGCTGGCAGTGCAGAGCCTGCTTGGGATTTTCTCTGTATTCTTTCTCTCCTCTTCTCTCTCCCTCTCTCTCTGCCCCTTCCCTGCTCAGAATACATAAACATTAAAAAAAGAAAGAAAGAGAGAAAGAGAGAGAAAGAAAGAGAGAGAAAGAAAGAAAGGACAACATAGCATTAGCAAACTTCCTCTAGTATCTTGAGTTTTAGGGAAGCAGAATAGCATCATGGTCAAGTACACAGGTTCTGAGTGCCTTAGTTCACACCCCTGCTGCACCATACAGGACATGAGTAAGCTTGGATAAGTCCCTTTAACTTTTTAAAAACTTAAATACTTTATTTTTACAGAAGTTTTAGGTTCACGGCAAAATTGAGAGGAAGGTACACAGATTTCCCACATACCTCCTGCCCCCAACATGCATAACCTCCCCCATATCAATATCCCACATGAGAACAGTACATTTATCACAACTGATGACCCCTTTGACACAGCATAATTTGACACATCATAATCACCCAAGGTCTATAGTTTACCACAGGATTTACTCTTGGGTGATACTCATTGTATGGAAATTCATCATTATCATATTATACAGAGTATTTTCACAGTCCTAAAAGTCATCTGTGCTCCCCCTATTCTTTCCCTCCTTCCTCCTCACCACCCCTAGCAACCATTGGTCTTCATACCATGTCCATGGTTTTGCCTTTTCCAGGATGCCACATAGTTGGAATCATACTGTAGTTTTAACTTTTTTATGGCTCAGTTTCTTTAATTGCAAAATGAGAATGAGGATAAAACTTACCTCAGAGTAATTTGTGGGGACTAAATGATATGAATCCCATAAAGCCCTCAGTACTGGTACATGCCCAGTAAGCATGAGTTCTTGCTGTAAAGAAGGTAGTTCACTTGAAAAGCTGGTGGTTCTACATTCCCTACAAAGGACTTCCTATCTCTGAGTTGCTGGAATAATAGGGAAGCAGGTGGGAAAGAGTCTTGACTAGAAAAGAATGCAGGGGAAGCTAAGAGATGGAAAAAGAGCTCAGCTAAGGTCAGGAGGCAGGAGTGAGTCCATGGAAGGGATGGCCATTCCAAGGGATGGAAGGGTTATGAAGGGTGCCCCCAGGACCCAGATTTCCAGCAGTTTAGTGTCTTTGTCATTACAAAGGAATAGTGCAGCTTAGCTAGTGAATTGTAGAGTTAAAAGGTATGTCACAGATTAGGCAATTGGAAGACTCCCTTTATAGCTAAAAGAAAGAACTGGAGAGGGTAAGCATGCTGCCAAGACCCCAAACCTTGTCAGTCGTGAAGCCAGGCTCCTGGCACTGGCTTTAGCTCCTTTCAACTTATGTGAATCTTCATGATCTGTTGTGAAGACAAAATTTTCCTGATAGTATAGCCTCCAAAGCATTCTCTCGAATTGATACTAATGTGCTATATCTACAAATCCATATTCTAACAAGTATCATGGGCCAGCTATGTCACAATAATTGGTTATTAGGACAGATATCTAGAGGATGTGATTAGAGCCTCAAAGTTGCCAAACCATGAAGGAAACCTGGTTCTATGTGCTGTAATGCTGACATTAGTTTTTGTTGTTGTTCTCAAATAAACTTTTTTGAGGTATAATTTACAGGCAATAAAATACAGATTGTAATCGTACAGTTTGGTGGGTATAGAAAAGTGTATACATCCAAATGACCATCACCTCAGTCAAGAACTGGAACATTTCCATCACCTGAGAAAGTTCCCTTTGCAGTAAATCACCTTCTCCCTGCATCACACACCCCCACCCCTGCCCCCAGGCCCAGCAAACACACACATGATCTAACAGTAGACTTTAGTCAACTGAAGTTGGAATAATTCTGACTCAGTGGCTAGCACTGTCCTGGTGCCCAGGAGTGAAAGGGCAGAGAGCGGGGCCTCTGTGACTCTGTGATCTACTTTGGAGACTGGCCTGGGAAACAGATGAGTGGCAATGGTCTCTCATATGTCAATTAGGGCCAGAATGGCAATGGAATGAGATGGTTTGACAAGTCTGGAGATGACTATAGGCTGATAAGGTCAGGGAAATCTTGCAGGTGTGAAGGACATCTCTGGAAGATGGCGGTGTATGGGTGGTTTGGCGTGAGAAGGAAGGAATGGTGAGGAGGACAGGCAGCTGAGCAAGTGACAGCGTTGTGGGGTGGAGGGGCTGACCTCCAACATGTGCAGCCCTTTCACAGACCCAAGGAGAATGCCCTGCTGGAGGAGGCTGTGGGATTCCTGTTGAGCAGCTGCGAAGGACCAGTGAAATCTGGGATAACAGGATCAGATTGTTTCCATAATTATTGCATAATATAGCGTATGTTGCATTAACATACATTATTTACTAAATAAATGCAGGTTTTAAAAAATGTCCGACTATGAGCCTGCTGCCCTTTGCTTTTGAAAATGGCCTTGGTGCCTCTCAGTTCCTTGGCCAGCTCTCCTGGGCTTTGGGGAGCCCCAGAGTGTGAACATTTGCCAAGCCTCTAATGACAAGGCCCCATTAGAGTGCATGGCTGGGTTCCTGGAACCACCGGTTAGATGCAGAAATGGAGCTGGAGAATTAGCTTGATGCATGTTCTGCCAAGGAGGGACATGCATTCCCAGTGGTGGCGGCTCCCTGGAGGGTGAGGCAGATGGGAAGGATGTGTCTAGGTCATTAAAGCAGCGCCACAACCAGCAGGCAGGCTCTGAACACCACTCCAACCTACTCCAGTTCTGGGAAGTTTAGGAATCCCTGTGGCCACCGGGGCTTGCGCTGTCAGTAGCAAGGGACATTACGAAATGAAGAAAAGGAGGAGCAGGGGGGTGAGGCGTGTGAAGTCATGGACAGAATTGACTACCTAGCCTATGACAGGCACCGGGAATGGAGGGGAGAATCAGACACTGTCCCTGCCCTCAGTGAGGGGGGTGGAAGACAAATGGGGCCAGTTAATATCTTATGATTGGTATAAAGTGATAGAGCCCTGTTATGGGTTGAATTGTGTCCCCTTCAAATTCATATGTCCTAACTCCCCATACCTTGGAAACGTGACCTTATCAGGAGAAAGTCTACACAAAGGTAATCAAGCTAACATGTCCTTTAGGGTGGTGCCTGATCTAATTCGTCTGTTTCCTTATGAGAGGGGAGATTTGGACACAGAGGAACAGAAGATGATGTCAAGGCACAAAACGATGGCCATCCACAAGCCAAGGGGAGAGGCCAGGAACAGCCCTCAGAAGGACTCTTCCCTGCCAACACCCAGATTTCAGACTTCTGGCTTCCAGAACTTTGAGACAGTAAATTCCTGTTGTTTAAGCCACCCAGCCATGCAGCCCTAGGAAACTTAATGCAGGCCCTACTGGAGGACACTGCAGGGTTCTCTGGAGCAGAACGAGGTGTCAAAGAAATTGCCGGCACCAAGGAACATCTAGGCTGAGACCCGAATGACAAAGGAGATATCCAGTGGGGAAGAGAAGGGGCAGACTTGTGTCTGGCCCTGCAGGGTGGATGGGCTCACCAGCCTATAAACAAGGCGTGATGGCTAATTGCCTGTCATCAGTAATCAGTTTGACATGGAGCCAGCAAACCTCCGAAGTCAGGTTGGGGGTGAGGGAATTGGCTGGGGACTTTGGATTTCCGTTCATCAATGTCCAATCAGCAGGGAAGCTTTCTGAATGGAAACAAGCCAAAATATTTGCCCATAAAATTCCTTTCTGGACCATGTTAAATTGGAGATCCAGTAAAGAAGATGGGGCATTGGTTAAACAAAGGTAGCAGCTGAGATTTTTCTCCATTAAAATGCACAAAAAATGAAGCATCGTGGGATGCTGGAAGGATAATACTTGCTTTGCAAATGGGTAGAAAGAGAAGACTTTTAAAACTAAGAGTTTGGGCCTGCAGTTTTGTTTCTTGGGAAGGTCACATGAGGATGAGCAATGAACTTTCTCAGGGCCAATTCCTGGACAGCAGATCCTGTTTTATCGTTCAGAGAAAGGCAGGGTCTATTCTCCAACATTTTGTAGGCTGTCGAGAAGGGGAATAAATCTGAGACCGCCTTTAAATACTGGGTTTCAATTGCTTTCTTTCTTCCCTGGGCAGATATACGGGCTTGAGGTATGATTTAGTGCCCGAGCCCAAGGGACTGGTCTGCTTCTGCAAGATGGAGGCAGGGCTTTCCAATTATTTTTGTGTTTTCTGCCGAGGACGAGTCTCCATTCTCAGTAAAGAGACATTCAGGGCTGGGGATTCTTTCCTCGGGAGAAAAAGTGAGAGACCACAGTTACTGTTGGCCCCTACCACTCCTAGTGTGGGGACAGGGCCTATGTAAGGATGATGATGATGATGATGATGATATAAGAAGAAGAAGGAGAAGAAGGAGGAGGAAGAGGAGGAGGAAGAGGAGGAGGCAAATTGCTATTGCACTTGAAGGAGGAAGTCTTTGTTCTAATTAATTAAGCAGGTAACTAGGATCTAAGAGTTGATTATATTACTGGAAGCATAGGGCTTCCTGCTGTAACTGGACAGCAGGATCTTCCACTTGGCTCCCCAGTCTGAACTTACCCCCAGCCACAGTCACCTGAAAGAGAGGCATCCTCCCTCAAGGGAGGATTTGGGCAGGAAGGGGAGGAGGGCAGCATGTTCCAGATGAAGCCAGGGAGGTCTAGGTGAGAATTAGCAAGACATAACTGTGTTCCACGCAGGGACCCGGCTCCTGCCAAGCATGACCCATTGGATCTGTCTGGTTCTCCTTGATCTCATTGAGCAAATTAGCCACTCTTCCTCTGGCTGGAGCAGCACATGATGGGGTGGGGAAAGGACCTGGAGACGTTTGTTCCAATACTGTTCTTTTCTGTGTCTCTTTAATAACAATAATAGTTGAGAATGCCTCCTCTGTACCAGGTATTCTGATCAGGATGTTATGTACTTTGTTAATTTCAGATGGGTTTACTTTCTGACAGGGGACTAGAAGCTGTGATCTTGCCAAGTCCTCTCCACAGTCACGGGCCTCCCTATGCCAAGCTTTGGGAAAGCTTTGCGCTAGTGATTGGCTCAAGGATGGGGACTGATTCAAGTTAGACCAAGAGACACAGTCCTGGGAATTTCATTGGAACGTACTCTTTCTCAGAACTAACAGCTAAGTTGTAGGCAGAGATTGCTAACTGTGTGGGTAATGTAAGCCTGGGGAGCTTGTAGGAGCCCTCGTGGAAAGGTCCAGCCTGGGACGAGAGCCAGGGCTGAGGAAGAAAATCAGAGAAGTCCTTCTGACTTTGTTTAAGCACTTGGATCCCATGCTACAGCCTGAGCTAGATGTTCTTCAGACTTCCAAATCAAGTGAGGCTATAGGTCCTACCTCCTTTTCTAGCTGGATTTCTGTTGCATATAATCAGAAATGTCTCAGCTAATGCATCTGTGGATCTTTCCAAAGAAATAAACCATTGCAGACAGTTTATTGTGAAACTAAAGTAGAAAAAACACACCTAGTGAGATATAAGGGTTCTCTGAGCCTCTGTAACCAAAAATAGCTCCCCCGCCACCACCTCCAGGCTGAACCTGAGTCCCTGAAGATACCGCTATATTTACTCTTTTTAAGATTAAATGCCTTAGTTAACTGTAAGAGTGGTACCTGAAGGTATCAGCAGCTATGAATATCTTTGTTTGAGTTCATCGGTCTGGCTTTGGTCACTTATTCGGGGCGTGGAGAAGGAAGCCTTGAAAGGAGAGGGTGTGCTGAAGGCATTTTGTTACATGGGGAGGGGCTAGGGAAGGTCTAAGTTATGTGGTTGGGGTGACTAGGGAGAGTACAGAATACAGGAGGCATTGAAGACATAGGAAGAGCTGATGATGGAAAATACCAAAGGTTTTCTTGGTAGAGATGTCACAGGAAGTATAGCAAAGACGAATTCTTCCTGAGTCCTGGCTTTGCAATGGGCCACCCTAGCCTTAGACAGTACTGGAATAGACGCCACACAATACGTAATACTGAGAAAGACTGGGGGTGTGACCTGGGTCAGGCTCCAATGGGATTGTGGGTGTGGGTGCCATGGGTGGCTGGGAGATGAGCATGGTCTGTGCAGGGCACTGGTGTGGCAATGGGTGTTGGTAGGCATACTTGGGGGAATGGATGTGGTCTGAGATAGGCCCTGTGTGTGTGTCTGTGCATGTGTGTGAGTGTGTGTAGTGCTGGTGGGGCTAGAATCAGGAGGGGGCTTGTCTTGGCGGACAGGCAGCTGTCTGCTAAGGGGCACTTCCAGTTGTAATTGAGAAATGGCAGTGCACTATCTCTCCCAGAGTGAGATGATAGTAATTAATTGTTCATTGATCTCTGCAGGTCAGCTAGAGGTCAGGGAAGTTACTCCAGTGGCCTTCCAGTTTGCCAGGCAGCCGGGAGCCGTGGTTGAGACCTCAGTGGGAACCGTCCTGTGCCCTAAACCCTGACGAAAGGTGACAGGATAATTATGGTAACCTTAATGTCTGTTATTACAAATAATACACAAGTGAGCCATTCAGGAAAACCATGCCAGCACCATCTAAGACTTGGGGAGGAGGAGGAGAAGGAGGAGGGGGAGGAGGAGGAGGAGGAGGAGGAGGGAGAGGGGGAGGAGGCGGAGGAGGGGAAATGTGTCTGACAGTGGATATTTTTCAGCATGGAGCAGAACCCTGCAGTATGATCGTTGTTACGGTCACTATCAAAAGCTCAAGTAAGTGTCCATCTGGGTATGAGGCTGTGCCTCATAGATCTCATTGCTGATCTATATAGGTGATTGCAGCCTGAGACAGAACTCTCACGCAATCTGAAGGGCACACACACAGTGAGTGGGAAAAATAAGACTAGATCAGGCCCCAGCTCTTCTGCAAAGGCTTCTCCCATCTGCCACATTCTCCTATTCTCTGATATTCTCCAGCACATGATAAGGGCATGAGTTTTCATCTATGCAATGTCTTCATTCAACAAATATTGATAGAACCCCTCTTTTGTGCCAAGCTCATGTTATGTGTATATTCCTGCAGAGCTTATAAAGGTCCCAAGCTATCATTCTTGTCTATGTCTTCCCCCCCCAATGAGACCGTAAGCTTTTGGAAGGCTGGAACCATGTTGGATATCTTAAACAACAGCCATTTATTGAGCATTATATTGTGCTAGGCACATGGCACATCCATAATGCATCCATAATAGAGTCCACAATGCTTAACACAAGGGCCACACATGTACTAGTTCCTTAATAAATACTGACTAATGAAAAAATATGAAACCTGATTGTTGCATTGATCATGGGGGTAGTGAAGGGTGGGGCAGGGGTGCTGTGGTGGTTCACTCCTTTCTCCAAGATGAAATTCAACTCATCATCCTTTCTAGTTTATCTGCACTTGGCTATGGGGTGAGATTATTCACAAAGTCTGCAACTGTGTGAATTTTCTTCATGAAATATACTATCTTTGAGTTATGTTTGAGCTCATAGAACCATCTTGTCTGCAGTTCAGAGGCACAACATTTTAACTCAGAGGAGAGCGAATGGTTCAATGGAATAGTGTCCAGTTTCTTTCCAAATGTTAAGTTTTCTTTCTGTGCACCTGAACTTCTCTATTGGGCAGAGTTGGACGTGGCTGCCTTTTGCAGCTTTCAGATGCAATATAGCTCTCTCACTGCAACAACGCTTCATCCCATCCATGCTTCCACTCTAGGGTCACCAACCATCACCCAATTCAAAGGATGCCTTTGGAACACAGTGTGGTGAAATCTGCTCTTTTTCAAGCTAAGACCCCAGGCTCCAGGGGTTTCCTCCCACCTCTTTGGCTGTTTTTTTCAGTCTCCTTCATGGGCTCCCTCAGTGATCTTCCATCTGACCTATGTGCACATAGCAATGGCTGCCTGTACATCCTATTTCCAGACAGATGTCCCTCCCCAGTCCCTATTTCTTTGGACTTCTTGGACAGAAATCTCCACCTGAATGTCCCATAGGCACCCCAAGTTCAGTAAATAAAAATTGAATGCATTAGCCACATCTATTTTCCTATTCTCATCTCCAAATCTGCTTCATTTAATGAACGGGATCTTCATCCATGTTACCCAATCTAGAAGCCTGGGAGTCATCCTGAGCCTCTACTTCCCCTCACTCCTCACCCCCAGTTGCTCCCCAGGCCTTGTGATAAACATCTCCTGAGTTATCTTCTGTATCACTATTATATTTTTCACCTGCAGGGCCACTAACAGAATTTAGTCCTCACCTTCCTTGTAGGTCATTGAAATGGCCATTTACATCATCTCATTTCCTTCCTGGTGGCCCACTTTCCATCCATGTTCACCCTATCATTAAAGATTTTGTAAGAAAAGCAGATTACGGGTCTGCCCTCTTTAAAGTTGGCCAGAGTTTTCTGTTTCTTCTAGAAGGTCAAGAAACCTGTGATAATCTGCTGCCCCAAACACTGTCATTCCACATGTGACAGCCACTTTGAATGCTTGGCTCCACACTATCTCACCTCCATAGGGAGCTGGTTTCGCTTAGAGGTCCACCCTCCCCACTTAAATGTGAGCTTCCTCCAGGGGAAGGATTTGCTTTGTTCACTGGCTTTTTTTCTCTTAGCCCCAGTGCGTGGCACATCACAGGGGGCTCAGCAATTTGCAGAAAGAAACTAGTTCTGACTGTCTTTTCCAGAATGTGTTCTACTTCTCAGATTGTGCCTTTTAAAGCCATCTAAAATGTGGCAAAAGTTAATTTTGCATTTGGTTTCTTCATGCCCAAGCAAGCGAGAACTTTCTTATCCTGGTATTTACCTATTTATCTATGATATATATACCCTGAACTCTTTAAAATGATTTTCCAAAATGTAGAGTTTTGAAGGCCGAAGGGCTGGACAGAAATCATGTCCTCTCCAAAATGTCCCTTCCTCTCCCAGGTATCAGGCTCTTTTTAAAATTAGCTTCTGAATATGAACGACCCAGCTCTTTAAAGTTTAATGTCCCAGCCATTTTAATTGTTTCTTTCAAAGTACAAAAGAGCAGCTGGGCCACCACATCGGCACTAATCACTTGCCAACTTTCCTTTTTACAAAAACAGCTAAGCTCTTTCTGAGATTTAAAATCACTCCATCTGAGACCCCGGCTTGGCACCTACCTTTGCACTCACATAAAAGGAGCCTCATTTCTGCTTTTAAGAAATGTGTTGCAGAAGCAATTTTTGATTTTTTTCTTAAAAAAATATAGTAAAGTATAATACAATTTTTAGTTATTCTTTTTCTTCTCTTGCCCTTCTCTACTTGAATTGTCCTGAGACAGTGTTGCCAGATAAAATACAGAACACTCATTAAATTCGAATGTCAGATAAACAAAAAACACTCCCTTAGAATGCCTATGTCTCATGCAATATTTAGGATATATTTATATTAAAAATTAGTTGTTGTTTATTTGAAATTCAAGTTTACTGATGCCCTGTGCTTTTATTCGCTAAATCCGTCAACTCTAGCCTGGAAGCTTCCTGTTTCTACCAAATGGATAATGCTAACTTACATAATGAACAGTATTCCTAAAATAAATAAGTAAATAAAATAAAACTAACATTGGGTCTGGAGATATCTCATCACGCACACACACGCCCACAAGCTCGCTCATCCCTGATAAACAATTCCTTTCTTGCCATCAATCTAGTAGGATAAATGAATGTAATTTCTGGAATCCTAAACAGTCTTTTATCAATGAACTACGCGCACGTCCTGAAAACGTACAGGTTTTTAGGAGACTCGGGACCCAAAGGGAAAAAACGGCACAGTCCCTGTCCTGGGGTCACAGTCTAGCTTTGGTGCAGCAAGAAAAGAAAATGATTTATCTTAGTTGCGGCTTAGTACTTAGATGAGTACTGAAGAGGGTGGCAGTCAAGGGACAGAGCAAGAGGAGCCGGTCAAAGGGTGGGGGCGGGAAGAGGTGTGCATTCCCTTTGTAAACCGCAGGACGCCCCCTCCACACTGCCCCTCCCTCCCGGACTCCGGATCGCTGGCGGGGCGGAGTCAGTGCCTGTCAGAGGCACGCCCCCTGGGGCACTATTTGGCCTTGGGTCTGAAATTGATTCTTTCTGGATTTCAGGGCAGCAGCAGCAGGCAAGAGCCCCTGCTGTCACTTCCAAGACTTTTATAGACTCTGACAGCAAAGGAAAGCTCCCTGTCTTTTGTCTTTTGTATTCTGTTTGTGTTCGGCCTCTAATCCACGTGGGGAATAACATGAAGGGGCCTGAAGGGGGAGGGGGGGTTGTTCCCTGGGCTGTGTGCAGACAGCGCGATCCTAGGAGGAAACTGTGAGGTCCCCTTGCCCCCAGGCCATCCTTTTTGATTTACACAGTCTCTCTGGGATCTCCTTTGGAGGAAAAGCTCTCTGGGCCCACCACCTGAGATCACCCAGGGTGTGCATGGGGTCACGGGTTGGGAGACCCAGAGAATTCCAGGGCAAGGGTGCTGCTCCCAGCCGCCCCCCTCCCCCCAGGCACTGCTAGCCTGTTGGGGGAAATGAGTAAGACAGGCAAGTGCAGAATCAGAGTTACAGATGTTAGTGCCTGTGGCTTCAGAGCAGGGCTGATGCCTCAGGCGTCTTCGGAGGACAAGAGGAGTTAAGATTTGGAAGGAAAGCTACGAACCAGATGGGAGCCAGTATGGTGCCCTGGAAGGCGGAGGCAGAGGAAATGGAAGAAGTCCTATGCATGGCCAAGAGCAGTTGGGGTTCCCGAGTGTGTGTTTCGGAGCGTCTTCCACTTCAGTCTCAATGGCCCCGGATGCAGGAAACTGAGGGGCAGCTGTGGTTGAGGGCTCCTGAACCTTGGGTGAATCGCATCATTAGGAGGGCTTGTTGACCTGCATGTTACTGGCCCACACCCAGAGGTTCTGATGCAGCGGGTCTGGGGTGGGGCCAGGCATCTGCATTTCCATCAGGTTCCCAGGGAGGCTGGGGCTGGATGCTGCCCCAGCTTCCTGGCACTGGCTGTTTCCCAGACTCCTATTGGGCATAAAAGGTAATATTGTTGAATTGCCTATTTTCATTTTGTTTTGCTTGGCAGGAGGGGTGGAGGACGAAGATAGTTTTCCTGGTTTCTTTCTCCCATTGGCTCAATCTTTGGAACTTCTCTTATCATTTCTTGGGTGCTACACCTACCCTCTCATCCTCACCGCCACCATTGGCATCCCCTCTCCCAATTCACAGATACCCACGAGGATCTAGCAGGTCTAAATCATTCACAGTAGCCTGCTCTGCTCATCATCCCTCCAGTGAAGGTACTACTGGCAGATGAGAGTGCCCGATTTGGACAGTTTCTTAATGAAGCCTGAGGCTTAAATAGGTTCTTCCTGCCTCCTTCCCTCTGCCCCCCGCCCCCCCAATCCCTTGGAACGACTGGAATCACTGGAGTCCAAATAGAAAGAGCAAGGGAAGAGTTCACTTAGGTTTGGGACTTCAGACCTGTCATTGTCTACAGATGGTCCCAGTATAACAGGCAGGTGCTAGGACTGAGAAGAGGAGTCATGCAGTGGGGTCTCCCCACGGAGGGGCAGGGGGGTGTGGAGCATCCAGCTCTAGGCCCTGGGAGGTGCTTGTGTTGTTGACTGGTGAACACATTAATAAGGGCCCTTTTTATTGATGTTTCAACTGCATAGCCTTTGCGGCTTCTTCTAATTTTTCTTTTTTTCTTTTTTTTTTTGGCCGTGGTTGTAAAAACCATCATGCCAATACATTACCCTGAAAAATCTGGAAAGGCACTGAGAGTGGGGAAGGAGATACTGAATGGTCACATCTGCTGTGATTTGGACAACATGGAGGAGGGCTTGTCTCTGCTTCAGCAGGAGAACCTTGGAGGCCGAGCGGCATTTCATGGTCTGGAAACCACCAGCCGGGGGGCTGTAAATGGAGGCTGTGATCTGGTGCAGGTCAGAAGGGATGAAGGACAGCGGCCGTACTTGCAGCAGCACTAGAAGAGGGGGGAAGACTTCTGTGAGCTGTCAGGAGTGCCATTAGTCGTGGTGGCACAGCCATCTGACAGGGCTTAGGGTCTAGGTGTGTGGGGTCAGGTAACCCAAGCCTCAGGGCATATTCACAGCCTTCCTGGGGGCAAGACAGGACAGGGGACCCCATTACCTGCTAGCGGGCAAGAACGCCTAACACTAAGAGGTCTAGATTCAACGTAGCCCTCAAGCCCTCAGCTTCTGCCAAGACTTCCCCCCTCTCTCCCCTTTCTTTGTTCCTCCTTTGCCCTCCACTGTCCCAAAAGGCAGGCAGCCTCCTGTCCTCTGGTGGAGTTCGTAGCAGGGCTACAAGGGGGTTGATGAGAGAGAACATTGTTTGCTTTAGGACTAAAATGGATTATATGTGGGTTTCTGGATCCTGTTGCTAATTTCAGACTCTCTTTTTATATTCCCTTCACGGATCATAGACGGAACATGGATTGAATGCAAACGGTGGGGAGCCACTGTCATTCTCCAAGTGGGAAGAGTCGTGTGTGGGAGTGGGGGACCTGAACTCCCGGCACAGCCATCTACACCACCCCACATGTGACCTTAGGCAGCTCACAACACTGCCTCCCAGTTTCCTCGTCTTCCTGAAATGCTCATCTGTGGCTCCAAACCAAAGATGAAAACCATCTCAAGAAAGCTACCACTGAAGTCCTACTTTGTGACCTGGAGGGGTCAGGGGAGCCCTCAGATTCTCCCTCAGGAGCATGTATTGATTTCTTAAATTGGTTCACTGCACCGAAGAAGAGATGGTATCATTGAGACCAATGGTTGGATTTGAACGGCGGAGTTTTAAACCCGGGACTCCAATGACTGGGTTTGAACGGCTGGACATCTGCCTGGGAGCGCTGAGGGTGGAGGGCTAGTGAGGGAGCTGGGGGGTCAAGGAGCACCTGGGACTGAGATGGGTAATTGGGTGCTGAATGGTAAGTGGATTCAGCCCTCTTCCCTCCTCCTTCATGGTTCCCATGGAGGACCCTGCATGTGGGAGACACTGTCTACCCCATAACACGCATTGATTCTGAAATTTCATGTTCCTTGTTTTTATTAGTCAGCACACAAAATTGATAACGGAGAGTCTAGACAACCACAATGAGTGGATGAATAATTCCAAGAAAAATTAAAATATATATACATATGTTTGGATAGCCTGTAAGCTTATTATGGGTAAATACATGATTCCTTTTCCACTTTTTCAAAGATTGAAAATAGGCCATGAACTCTGGCCCTTGAGCACTTCCAGGGCCTGGGAGGCTCAGGTTGGGAGGATAAATTTCTAGATTAGAATCAGGGAGGGGGATCCAGAGTGGTGCGTGAGGCTCCCATCTGGGCTGGACAGCGCGGGGGCTCCCGCGCCCTGAGCTCACCTCGAAGCTTCCCTACCCCATGGTCAGTGCAGGGCCACCGCTCCCGGATCCTCCTGGCAGCCAGCTGGCAGCCAGTCCTCCAGACTCATGCTTTTTCTACCTCGTCCCATGTCTTGGCATCGGCTCATCTCCCCAGATCCCTGACACAGGCTAATTGCTTGTAACAAAACTTGGCCTTAAAAATGTCAGGCATAATGGGAAGGGGGAGGAGGAGGAAAAAGGGAATCAAAACAACAAGAGGAATTTGGCAGAAGCCACCACAGAGGGTGCAGCCTCCAGGACCCCTGGGCCAGCCAGGTTCATTAACTGATCCGGATTTAGAAGGTCACCACCTTGCACAGCAGTGGCTCCAGCCCAGCGGCCCCCAGGTAGCAGCTGTCATGAGAACACCTTGGAAAGGGCAGGGAAGTGTCAGCAGGCCCCACTGCACTTCGGAGAGCTCCGAGGCCTGGCCAGGGTCTGCCCTCCTCCAAATGCCAAAGTAGAAACATTTATTAAGCCAGTTCCTTCCAGTCCACTGGGTCCACTGCTGACAGGAGGCAGGCTCCTTTGGAGGCCCGGCCTTGATTCTAGGAGGCCACAGGGCTCCCTCCTGACCATTCACCCCCTGCTGCAGCTGCTCGGATGGGCAGAGCTAGAAGCTAAGAAATGGGAAGCATGACCATGGATTTGGCCCCAGAAACCCTGTTTTTAGTACTTTGCTTATTGCTGTTTTTAGACCTCTCCTTTTCAGTCATTTAAAAACCAGTAACAATGAGATTTGGCTTCTAGAGTGTTTGCACTCTTCAGCTGAAAGGTCTGGCTGAGGGCACTGCCCCAGGCAAAGTGATGCTGGGCTTCCTGCCCAGCTGTGGGGCCTCCCTTGGCCTTTCCGCCCCTCTGGCTGCAGAGCCCCACTCCCTGACCTCCTCCACCCCAGCTCAATGCTGCCCTTGGGCTGTGTGAGTCCCCATGCGGGGCCAGTGTGTGTGCGGTTTCTGGTCCTCCCCTTCCAAATATCAAAATCAATCATTTATGAGGTCAGCTCCTCGCCTCTCTATCGAGGTCCCCTTGTGTGTTCAGAGGCCAAACTTTGCACACAACTAAACCCACAGAGCTTGTGTTCTGGGGTCCCAAACAGGCAGCCTGGAAGGAAAAATGCCAGATGGCCTGGCTTCTCTTCCTGTCTCTGCACCTTCTAGCTGTGTGACCTTGGACAAGTCACTTCACCGCCCTATACCTCAGATTCCTCATCTGTAGAGCAGAGTAGAGTACCTACCCTCATGGGATTCCTGTGACGAATAAGTAAGTGAATACAATGTAAAGCACTTCGAACCTTGCCTGACACACAGTAAAGTTGATGTGAATATATTAGTGTCACAATTCCTTCATTTGCTGTTTGAAATCTTTGTACTCATGCCCTAAATGACGGCTCTTCTTTCCCTAAAAACCCACTACTGGGAGAGGATCTGAATGACCAGCATCATCCAGAGGGGGTTACTGATCACCTACTATGTAGGGTTAGGTACTGTGTACACAAAAAGGAAGAGGTCGGATGACAGCCATTGCACCTCCCAAATAGAAGTGGATTTCCAACTGAGGATGTTGGCAAGCATTTGTTCCAGAGAGTTCCATGGGTGGTGGATGATGCCAAGGGCCACAGGGTGGGCATGGTGAAGGGCTCAATCCTGCTGCTGCCAAGGGCTGGAGCCAGGCCCTCCTGACCACAAATGTGGTGTTTGGGCTGCTTTTTTATAAAAGTGAAAGAAACTTAAGAGACATATCAGTTAAATCCAATATCTGGACCTGGTTTGGATCTTGTTTGAACAAAACAACTATAAAACCACATTTTTGAGACAAGTGGGAAAATGTGATCACAGGCTGGTTGTTAGGGGGTGATAACTGTATTGTGTGTCATTTTTCAAAAAGTCTTTCTCACATCCGGATGGCCAACAGGCACATGAAAAGATGCTCAACGTCACTCCTCATCAGGGAAATACAAACCAAAACCACACTCAGATATCACCTCACGCCAGTCAGAGTGGCCAAAATGAACAAATCAGGAGACTATAGATGCTGGAGAGGATGTGGAGAAACGGGAACCCTCTTGCACTGTTGGTGGGAATGCAAATTGGTGCAGCCACTTTGGAAAACAGTGTGGAGGTTCCTCAAAAAATTAAACATAGACCTACCCTATGACCCAGCAATAGCACTGCTAGGAATTTACCCAAGGGATACAGGAGTGCTGATGCATAGGGGCACTTGTACCCCAATGTTTATAGCAGCACTCTCAACAATAGCCAAATTATGGAAAGAGCCTAAATGTCCATCAACTGATGAATGGATAAAAAAATTGTGGTTTATATACACAATGGAGTACTACGTGGCAATGGGAAAGAATGAAATATGGCCCTTTGTAGCAACGTGGATGGAACTGGAGAGTGTGATGCTAAGTGAAATAAGCCACACAGAGAAAGACAGATACCATACGGTTTCACTCTTATGTGGATCCTGAGAAACTTAACAGGAACCCATGGGGGAGGGGAAGGAAAAAAAAAAAAGGTTAGAGTGGGAAAGAGCCAAAGCTTAAGAGACTCTTAAAAACTGAGAACAAACTGAGGGTTGATAGGGGGTGGGAGGGAGGGGAGGGTGGGTGATGGGTATTGAGGAGGGCACCTTTTGGGATGAGCACTGGGTGTTGTATGGAAACCCATTTGACAATAAACTTCATATATTGAATAAATAAATAAATAAGTAAATAAATAAATAAATAAAATTATAATAGGAAAAAAAAGTCTTTCTTAATTAGAAGTATACACTTAGATGCTTGTAGATGAAATGATATAATGTCTGGAATTTGTTTTTCCAGCTTATTGAAGTATGATCCGCAAATAAATTGCATATATTTAGGTTGTACAATGTGCTTTTTAAAGGTATATAATGTGATGACTTCAAATACCTATACCTTGTGAAATGATTACCAGGATCAAGTTAATTAACATATCCATCATCTTACAGTTACCTTTTCTGTGTGTGTGGACCTTTTAAGTGTGACAACCTTTAAGATCTACCCTCTTAACAATTTTCAAGTATACAAGAGAGTGTTATTAACTGTAGTCACCATGCTCATGGTACATTAGATCCCCAGAACTTATTCATCTTGTAGCTGAAGTCTGTACCCTTTGACCAACATCTCCCCATTTCCCCCACCGCCTCACCCCTGGTACTACCATTCTAGTCCTATTTCTATGAGTTCAACTTTGTTAGATTCCACCCATAAGTGACATCATGCAGTATTTATCTTTCTGCATCTGGCTTATTTCATTTAGCATAACGTCCTCCAGGTTCATCCATGTTGTTACAAATGGCAGGATTTCCTTCTTTTTTATGATTGAATAATATTCCATTGTATATCTACACTGCATTTATCCATTCATCCTTTGACAGGCACTTAGGTTGTTTCCATATCTTGGCTATTGTGAATAATGGTTGTAATGAACAACAAACATTGGAGAGCAGATATCTCTTCGAGATACCGATTTCATTTCCTTTGGAAATATACCCAGACCCAGGATTGTTGGATCATATGGTAATTATATTTTTGATTTTTTGAGGAACCTCCATACTGTTTTTTATAGATGCTACACCATTTTTGCATTCCCACCAAGAGGTGCAGGGTGCCAATCTCTCCACTTCCTCAACAATGTTTGCTGTCCTCTGGTTATTGTTGTTGTTGTTGATGATGTTTGTTGATGAAGATCAACAAACAATGATGTTTGTTGATGATATTGTTGTTGATGTTATTGATGAAGATGACCTCTCATTCTGGTTTTAATTTGCATTTCCCTGATGATTAGGAATGTCGAATTTCATATACTTGTTGGCTATCTGTATGTCTTCTTTGGAAAAATGTTTACTCAGGTCCGTTGCCCATATATTAGACAGATTATTTGTTATTCTGTCATTGGGATGTAGGAGTTTCATCTGGAATTTGCTCTATGAAACTCCCCTAGGTGATGAGGAAGAACGTAGATAAAAAAAGATTGATCCAACATGGATAATTATTGAAGCTTGGCGACAGCTACAGGGGGATTTATTTTACTTTTCTCTCTTTTTTTGGAATCAGTTTGAGAATTTCCATAATAAAAAGTTGACACAAAAAGACAGTGAACCTCATTAAATATAGTCAACTGATCTCGGACAGAGGAGCAAAGGCAGTCTCTTCAAAAAATGGGCTGGAACATCTGCATATCCACATACAAAAAAAAAAAAAAAAATGAATCCAGACATAGACCTAACACCCTCCACAAAAATTAACTCAAAACAGATCAGAGACCTACATATAAAACACAAAGCTATAAAACTAGAAGATAACAAAGGAGAAAACCTGGATGACCTTGGGTGTGGTGATGATGCCTTTTAGAGACAACACCAAAGACACGATCCATGAAAGAAATAATTGGTAAGCGGAACTTCACCAAAAATGAAAACTTCTGCTCTGCAAAAGACAACATCAAGAGAAGTAGAAGACAAGCCACAGACTAGAAGAAAATATCTGCAAAAGACACATGTGATAAGGATGTCAGCTATCCAAAATATACAAAGAACTCTAAAAACTCAACAAAGAAAAAACAAACAACTCAATTAAAAAAATGGGTCAGAGACCATAACAGATACCTCACCAAAGAAGATATACAGATGCAAATAAGTGTACAAAAAAGATGTTCCACAGCATAGGTCATTAGGGAAATGTGAACTAAAACAACAATGAGATGCCACTATGCAGCAATTAAAATGGCCAGGATCCAAAACACTGAGAACAACCAAATACTGGCGAGAATGTGGAGCACAACAGAAACTCTCATACACTGCTGGGGGGAATACAAAATGGTACAACCACTGTGGAAGACAGTTCGGTTGCTTCTTACAAAACTAGACATACTTTTACCATATGACCCAGCATTCATGTTCCTTGGTATTTATCCAAAGGAATTGAAAACTTATGTCCACATAAAAACCTATACCCGATGCTTATAGCAGCTTTATTTATAGTTGCCAAAATTTAGGAGCAACCAAGATATCCTTCAATAGGTGAATGGACAACTAAAACTATGGTACATCCAGACAATGGAATATTATTCATTATTCTGAATATTATTCCAAAAAGAAATGAGCTATCAAGCCACGAAAGGACAGAGAGGAAACTTAAAAGCATATTACTAAGTGAAAAAAGGCAATGTGAAAAGGTACCTGCTGTATGATTCCAACTATATGACATTCTGGAAAAGGCAAAACTACAGAGACAGTAAAAAGATCAGGGTTTGCCAGGGTGGGCTGGGGGCGGGGAGATGAATAGGCTGAGCACAGAAAAATTGTACAGCAGCAAAAATAGTCTATATGGTATAATAATAATGGACACATGATGTCATCACATATATATCCAAACCCATGGAACGTAAGAATGAACCCTAAGGTAAACTATAGACTCGGGTGATTGTGATGTGTTCGTGTAGGTTCATCCATATTACCACTGTACCAATCTGGTGAATGGCATTGGTAATGGGGAAGCCTGTACATGTATGAGGTCAGGAGGTATAGGGGAAATCTCTGTACCCCCTTCTCAATTTTGTTGTAAATTTAAAACTGCTCCCCCCCCCCCCAATAAAAATGAATCAATAAAGTCTAAAAGAACACCCACAGTGGAGAGGCAGCTGCTTTGGATCCGACAGGAACTTGCTGTTCACAGCTTGTCCCAGTGGCCCCAGCCACATCCTCTGTGCCCTTGGCCTGGAGAGGGCATACTTCAACAGCCATACTGGTGGCGACAGGAACCAGAAATTCATCTTTTTCAGGGAGATCTGCAGGGAAAACCTGGAAACAAAGGGTCTATTTCTCATGTTTCCATGCACATGTTCTCAACCCTCTGACCGGTCACTGCGAAGGCCTCTTGGCCAAGGAATTTCTCTTGACAGCCTCAAGCTGCGTGCGGAAATGCTTTCTGTTGCCTTAAGAGGCCTCTGTGTCCCTTGGCCCCTGTGTCACTCAGCTCCTTTGCCATGCTATTTCCAGAAAAGCCTGTTTGTGGGAGAGATTCGGCCTGCTGCAGCCCTGAAAGGGTCTGAGGAATATGTTGCAGCTTCGTCCCTGAACACCTGCAAGACTGCTGTCTCTTTCCTGTTGTTGGCATGGCGTCCTAGATGGTGATCATTCTCCCAAAACATGTCTGCAAAGTCACCAGAGCTCGCTTCCTTCTCCCTGCCTCCTCTCAAGCTCTCTCCGCAGCTCTCTCTCAAGCCAGGTGGGAGCCTGGGAGAACAGTTGGTGGTCCCCGTTGTGGAAAAGCCAAGAGGGCCCTGCTGGGTCGTGGGGAGGGCACTGGAGTAGAGATCAGGAGCTCTGGGATCCAGAAGCAGTTCCTCCCTTATCTGGTTTGCGTCATCCAAGATTATTCCTTTTATCTCTTTTGAATCCAACTGTTCCCATTTAGGGCACTGAGCTCCCAAAGTCAAATATTTCCTCCTTTCTGAGAGTGACTGTCACATTTCCATTTGAGTGAGAGCCCCTAGAATGGCCGCTACAGGTCACACGAGCCCACAAAGATCTGATCTCTCTGCAGTAACGCCCAGCGGTGCAGGGAACAGCCTCAGAGCCCCTCACTGGCTGACCGCAGCCCCTGTAGCACTGTGCCCAGCTGCCACAGGGTCTCCCCACTGCAGCCCTTTGGGAGTGGAGCTGAGTGGTAGCCAAGTTAACACTGCCCCTTGTGCATGTGAGGGATGGGATGCAGTTTCGAGTCTGCATTCTAGAACCTTCGAAGGAAGCCTCAGAATGCTGGCAAAGCTTCTGGGAGGTCTGTCACTTGCCAATCAGCTAGCCGTCTGGAATCTTTCCCATGTACCTCTAATTCTGGTCTCTCCTCACCAGCCCCAAGTAGGGGAGGGCATGGGATAGAAGGGAACAAATGTCTGGTTGGAGTCCTTCCTGAGTAGCCACTGGCACTCTGTCCCCAGTCCCTCTGGCCTCAGTGGAGGGGTCCTCTGGGTGTCCACCACGGTCTCTATCCAGACTCAGTTCAGCGTGGTGTTTAAGAGGAAGGTTATGGAGCCTCTGGAGTCAAAATGCCTGGGCCACTCCCAGTTTAGTCACTGTAGTCTTGTGTGTGAGGACCAGTTATTTCCCCTTGCTGGGCCTCAGTTTCCCCATTTGTGAAGTGGGGGTACATTTTTTGGTGAGAATTAGATGAGTCAGGCTCTCAGAAAAGTGTCTGGCACAAATGAGGGCTCCATAGCTATCATTTACGGCTACAATGATGGGCTGCTGGCCCACCGCAGTGTGATTTCCCGTGGACTCTGGAGGACGGGGCAGGGTGGGGATTACTGTGTGGTTGCAGGGAGAGCTGCAGAACTGTCAGCCATTTCACTATCTCACAAACAGGGAGGAAGCCTGTGTCCTCGGGTCTATCCAGTACCCCTGGGAAGCAGCTCTGGCCTCATGTGTGCTCTTTGGGGGCTCCCCTTATACCCTTCCTTGGCCAGAAGTCCTAGGGCTGAGTTAAGAGAAGCCAAGATCTTTCTGCTGCCCCACACCTACCTGCTGCCCTTGGCCTGCTCCCTTAGAGAGTAAGAGAGTTAAGAGAATAAGGAAGGGGGCAAACCCAGTTTTGCCTGGAGGTAAATTCGTTCCCTTGAATGCCTCATTTTTTGAGTGCCTACTAGGCACTCCCACTTGGCCAGGTGCTGGGGACCCCAGACAGTGAAAGACAGAGGTTCAGTCTCCTTCTGGCCTCAAGGCTCCTTCTCATTCTCTGGCCTAACCCTCTCCTCTCCAGGTATGTGTCAAGCACCCTCTTGCCCCAGGGCCTTCACCTCTCTCTTCCCTTAGCTTGGAACCCTCCTCCTCTCAGATACACACACAAGCCTCTTTCCCTGGCTTCTTTCAAGTTCATGCTCCAATGTCATCTCCTCAGGAAAGCATTCTCTGATCTCACTGTTTAAATCAACCCAACATTCTGTATACTTTTTCTCTGCCCTTTGGTCTTCGCTGAGCTTATCGCTACTTGACATTATCTTATGTATTTGTGCAATTTTTTTTTTGCCCGTCTTTCCCAGACTTGCATATATATGAGGTGTTCTTAAACTTTTTGTGCTCCACGACCTCATTGGCAATCTGGTGAAGCCTATGAGTCTCTTTTCAGAATAAAGTGTTATAAATGCATAAGATACAGTGCAGTGTATTTACAAAGGAAACCAACTATATTGAAATATGGTTATTAAAATACTAAAAGGCAGTTTACAGAATGGGAGAAGATATTTGCAGATGACACATCAGATAAAGGGTTAGTATCCAAAATATAAAAAGAACTTATCAAACTCAACACCCAAAAAAACCACATAATCCAGTGAAGAAATGGGCAAAAGACAGGAAGACACTTTTCCAAAAAAGATATCCAGATGGCTAACAGATACATGAAAAGATGCTCAACATCACTCATCATCAGGGAAATACAAATCAAAACCACAATGAGATACCACCTCATACAACTCAGGAAACAAAAGATGTTGGTGAGGATGCAAAGAAAGGGGAACACTTTTGTGTTGTTGGTGGGAATGCAAAGTGGGGCATCCACTCTGGAGAACAGCATGAAAGTTCCTCAAAAAATTAAAAATAGAGCTGCCCTATGTCCAATCAATTGCATTCCCAGATATTTATCCAAAGGATACAAAAATGCTGATTCAAAGGGGCACATGCACCCCAATGTTTATAGCAGCATTGTCAACAACAGCCAAAGTATGGAAAGAGCCCAAATGTCCATCAACTGATGAATGGATAAAGAAGAAGTGGTATATATATATATATATATATATATATATATATATGCATATATATATGTGTGTGTATGTGTGTGTGTATATATATGTGTGTATATATACATTGTGTGTGTGTGTGTGTATATATATATGATGGAATATTACTCCATGATCAAAAAGAATGAAATCTTGCTATTTGCAACAATGTAGATGGAACTAGAGTGTATTACCCTAAGTGAAATAAGTCAGTCTGAGAAAGAAAAATACAATATGATTTCACTCATATGTGGAATTTAAGAAACAAAACAGATGAACAGAGGGAAAGGGAAGGAAAAATAAGATAAAAACAGAGAGGGAGGCAAACCACAAGAGATTTACATACAGAGAACAAACTGAGGGTTGCTGGAGGGAAATGGGTGGGGGGGATGGGCTAAATGGGTGATGGGCATTAAGGAGGGCACTTGGGATGAGCACTGGGTGTTATATGTAAGCGATGAATCACTGGGTTCTACTCCTGAAACCATTATTATATTATATGTTAACTAACTTGGATTTAAAAGCAGGAAAGAGTATCCAATGGAAAAAAGACAGTCTTTTTAGCAAATGGTGCTGGGAGAACTGGACAGCAACATTCAGAAGAATGAAACTAGACCACTTTCTTACACCATACACAAAAATAAACTCAAAATGGATGAAAGACCTAAATGTGAGACAGAAAACCATCAAACCCTAGAGAAGAAAAAAGGCAATAACCTCTTTGACCTCAGTCGCAGCAATTTCTTGCTCAACACGTCTCCAAAGGCAAGGGAATTAAAAGCAAAAATGAACTATTGGTACCTCATCAAGACTAAAACTTCTGCACTGCAAAGGAAACAACAAAACTAAAAGGCAACCGACAGAATGGGAAAAGATATTTGTAAATGACATATCAGATAAAGGGCTAGTATCCAAAATCTATAAAGAATTTACCAAACTCAACACCCAAAAAACAATCCCGTGAAGAAATGGGCAGAAGACATGAATAGACATTTTTCCAAAGAAGACATCCAGATGGCCAACAGACACATGAAAAGATGCTCAAAGTCACTCATCATCAGGGAAATACAAATCAAAGCCACAATGAGATACCACCTCACACCAGTCAGAGTGGCTAAAACTAACAACTCAGGAAATAACAGATGTTCGTGAGGTTGTGGAAAAAGGGAACCCTCTTGCACTGTTGGTGAGAATGCAAACTGGTGCAGCCGCTCTGGAAAACAGTATGGAGTTTCCTCAAAAAATTAAAAATAGAACTATCCTATGACCCAGCAATTGCACTACTCGGTATTTATCCAAAGGATACAGTAGTGCTGATTCATAGGGACACATGTACCCCAACGTTCACAGCACTTTCAATAATAGTCAAATTATAGAAAGAGCCCACATTTCCATCAATGGATGAATGGATAAAGAAGATGTGGTTTATATATACAATGGAATACTACTTGGCAATGAGAAAGAATGAGACCATGCCATTTGCAGCAATGTGGGTGGAACTGGTAGGTATTATGCTGAGTAAAATAAGTCAGCCAGAGAAAGACAGATATCTTATATTTTCACTCATATGTGGATCTTGAGAAACTTAACAGAAGACCATGGGGGAAGGGAAAGGGAAAAAAAGTTACAGAGAGGGAGGGAGGCAAACCATAAGAGACTTTTAATACAGAGAACAATCTGAAGGTTGATGGGGAGTGGGGGAGGAGGAAAATGGGTGATGGGCATTGAGGAGGGCCCTTGCTGGGATGAGCACTGGGTGTTGTATGTAAGCGATGAACCGTAGGAATCTACTCCCAAAACCAAGAGCACACTGTATACACTGTATGTTAGCCAATTTGATAGTAAAATAAATAAATAAATAAATAAATAAATAAATAAATAAATAAATTTTTGAAAAGGCAAAAAAAAAAATACCAAAGAACCCTCAAATTTATGATATAGGAATATATATGCTTCTTTAATAACACACAAAATAACAGTATCTAACATGGTCTGCCAACTCCCTAATTTTGTAGTAATACTATTTCTAATAAATATTCCTGGATATCTGCAATAACTGTAATGTGATATGAAAATATTTCTATTGGTGACAAAGCCACAGGTACTATTAAGAGTATGGTCTGTTGCCTACATTCATAATTGAAGGAAATGCTAAATTTTTATGATACACACATATATATACATTCACACATTAGTGAAAATAAAGATGCATTTTTTCCCCTCATCTGAGTTCACAGATTCATTGAGTTCTTAAACTCTGGTTAAGCTCTTTAGACCACAGATACCGGTTTCTCCTACTAGCTCTAAAAACCATGCTGGGCATACTCGATAAACATTCTTAGCAGCAAAAAATAAAAAGCCCATGTTACAATCTCATAGTTAAAAGGTTAAAGTTTGTTCCCTAGTCTTTAATAATAAAATGATAGCAACAACTAGAATTCAATTATTTTTGCTATGTGTCAGACACTGTTTTATGAACATTTAATTTTTCCCATTTAATTCTTCCAACAACTCTGAGACATGTACTATTTTATTTGTTTGTTTGTTTAAGTAATCTGTACACTCCATGTGGGGCTCAAACACACGACTCTGAGATTAAGAGTCGCATGCTCTACTGACTGAGCCAGCCAGGTACCCCAAAGTATGTGCTGTTAATACTCCCTTTCTATGGTTATGGAAACTGAGCCAAATAGAGTTGAAATAGTCTGTTCAAGGCCACACAGCTGGTGTTAGACCTCTGATCTGCCTGTGTCCAGAGTAAGTTTCAGCGATTGAGATAGTTTCCTCTGGTGTCTCAACCCTGGGGACTTTGTCTTTGGCCTCAGTTCCAAAGGTCAAGCCCTGGTCCCCTCCCTTGGATAGGCCTCTCTTCAGACCAGCTCTCTTCCATCCTTGTCTTCTCGGAGGGGCTGGGGTGCTATCTTCAGGATCTCAGCTACCCTTGGCTTCATACAACCACCTCAAAACTAATGACCACTAGGTCGGTATCTCCAGGACTGATTTCTACCCTCCAAATCTCCATGTCCACCTGCCCACTGGACACCTCCCCTTGATGTCCTTCATGCCCATCTATGTCAATATAAGGTTCATCTGTGTGAGGACTTTCCTGACCCTTCCCAGATAGATCTGCCAGACTTACCACCACCCCAGTAATACTGCATTACCCAATTCATTACATGCCTACTTCTCCTTACCGTTCTGACAGCTCCCTGGGGACAGGGACTATTTCTACTTTGTCTCTAAATCCCTAAGACTTAGAGCAATGCCTGACACAGCAGGTGCACTATGGACGCTTACTGAATGGGTAAACTCATGAATGAATAAATAAGTGAATGATTTATATGCATGAACATACTTAACACTTTGACTACTGTGTTTATTATTATTCACATACAACCAAGAGTCTGGTACTATTACATGACTCAAGATAAATGGATTCTGACAATTGCAGGAAAGGATAGAGTTCCTCTTTATCTCCAAGCCTGAAGTCAGTCTTAGCAGTAAAAATACACAGAACTAGATCACAACGGGGTATGATAGCTATTTGTTTCAGTTCCTCAAATCAATTCAAACCCCGTTAATACCTAATTTAATTCCCTGACTTTTTTTTTCCCCTAGAACATTAACAGATATGTTATTAAGCTGTGGGGTCATCTATAATTGGTTGTCTCTCCGTGAATTAAATTTTAAAAAGGAAAAGTAAGATCAAAGAATAATCAGATTTCCTATTTATGTAGGGCAAACAAGTTAAATTCTATTTACTTTCTAAAAATAGATTATTTTCTTAAGAATCAAACATTTATTTTTATCTCAAGCAATTTCAATACATCTTATGTAGAGTTAACAAATAAATTCCAGGTAACAGTATTACATATTTAATAAATGTAGCCTGTATTGAATGATGTTTGAGTGCAAAGCATCGAGCAAGTTCTGGAGACAAAAAAAGATGGACTGAACACAATCTCTTCCTTAAAAAAGAATCTGTGAACAATAGAAGGGAGTGAGCCTTGAGGGAAGGGCTGAGCAGACATGACCAAGGAATGTGTACTTCAAAATACCAAATGGAAGCTTTGAGGCATTCTGAAGTCTGGTCTAGCGATATGGTTAATGGTGGAGGGGACTGTTGAGTCTGAAAATAAAGGAGTATATGGGATAAAAGCCTACTTTAAACTATCCCTTATTCATTCTGCACAGTGATGGACACCTAGAGTGAGTCCTCCTTACCAGTTGCCACAGTCAATATTGTGTTGAGAATTCTTGTACATGTTGTCCTTTGTGACATCTCTGGCATATGTATCCAGGATTCCTAGGTCACCAAAATGGCTCTTTCTGTCCTGATAGCACATAAGCCATTGTATAAACCAATGGTTCTCAACTGGGGATGATTTTTCCTCCCAAGAGAGATTTGGCAATGTCTGAAGACATTCTGGTTATCATGACTGAACAGGTGCTACTGGCATCTAGTGGGTAGAGGCCAAGGATGCTTCTAAACATCCTACAATGTATAAGACAGTTCCCATGACAAAGAGTTATCTGGCCCAGAATGTCAATATGGTGATGTTGAGAAACCCAGGCATCTTAATCTGTGGTTGATATTCCTTTTCAATGATCCATCGATGGAACTGAGTGAGTCCATGAACCTCCTGAAGATGTATGCCAAATTTTATGTGTGTGTTTATGAGGTATGGAGTGGATGCATTCCATTTCCTCCCATTCGTATCCACTCGGAACCTCAGAATGTGATCTTTGGGAATAGGGTCTTTGCAGATGTGATTTGTTAAGGATCTTGCGATAAAATCATATTGGATTTAGGATGGGCCTAAATCCAATGATTGGTGTCCTTAGAAGAAGAGGAGAGGAAACACAGAGGCACACAGAAGAAGCCATGAGAAGATGGAGGGAGGTAGACTGCAGAAATGCTGTCACAGGGCAGGGAATGCCAGGAACCACCCAAAGCTGGAAGGGGGGTGGTAGGATTCTCCCCTAAAGCCCCTGGAGGGAGTATAGCCCTGCCAGCCCCTTGATTTCAGACTTCTGGCCTCCAGAACTGTAAGAGAATAAATTTCTGTTGTTTTAAGCCACGATGTCTGTGGGAATTTGTTACCGTGGCCCTAGGAAACTGACACAAGGTATGTGCATTTTTATTAGGCAAGGGGTTTATTTTTTGGCTGCCCAGCATTTTCTTCTTCTCTTTTGGTAATAACACCCTAATTTCTCTCCTACTTGCTCAGTCTGAGTGGTTGAGAGTGGGGTTGACCCCACTTCTAGTCATGTGATTCAGACCCAACCAGTCAACCAAGTGGTAGTTCAGGATTGGGCATGTGACCCTAGTCATGTCCTGCAACTTTCCATATCATCCTTTCAACTAAAGTTGTCTTGCTGATATAGATGGCTGCCTTTGCTGGTGGCTGTCTCTGCTACCATTTAGAGAAAGGCTGATGATAATAAAGTCAACACAAAGGACAACACAGCCAAGAAAATGAGGATATTCTGATGACTTCATTAGAGACCCTGGATCTCTCTATCCTTGAGGATTCATTTCTTGAACTTTTCTGTCACGTAACTACAGAGTTTTCCCACATTTTCTTTTTGCTTGTTTGTTTAAACCAGGTTAAGTCTGGCATCTGTCAAATGAAGCTCTCTGAAAAGGTTCTGACAAATAGAATTTCTAGTTTTCATTGAAAGTGCAATAGAGTGTCCCCCAAAACGTTTAGGAGCCTCTAATCTGTTTTTATTACTGTTAGAAAGGTTTGTAGTTCTGTGCTTAAAAGGACCACCATATGGTCATAATAGTAACAGAACATTCTCAAACCCAGGAATAGGGCCTCTTTGGTTTATTGAATTTAGAGTTTTAAAAAGTTTCTAGGATCAAGGAATTTTATTTTACTTTATTTTATTATTTTTTTAAGTTTATTTATTTATTTTGAGAGACAGAGAGAGAGAGAGAGAGAGAGAGAGAGAGAACAAGACAGGGAAGGGCAGAGAGAGAGGGAGAGAGAAAATCCCAAGCAATCTCTGCACTGACAGTGAAGAGCCTGATGTGGGGTGTGAACCCACGAATCATGAGATCATGACTTGAGCCGAAGTGGGACACTTAACTAAGCCACACAGAAGCCCCAGGATCAAGGAATTTTAGAACTGAAAAATGATATCAGAGATTATCCTGATTTTTTTTTTTTACAGATAAAAGCAGGGAGGAAGAATATATTATACATTGACAAGGCAGATCATTAGAAATATAGTTTATCTCAATTGTCCTTTAAATAAGCATTTATCCTTGCACATCACAAATAAAATCTATTTAGAAAAATATTTCTACTTAGGATTTCTTTGGAACACATATATAAAGAAAGATGAGTGTATAAATGATGCAATCATGTATTCAAATGAGAAGTGAGGAGGAAAATGAAAAACCCACATGTTTTGGTCAACATTCCCTGTTTGAGATGGCTGTCTGAATTCTCCTTGGTTTGTGGTTCCTCCAGTGCACTCAAAAACTCCTCAGTAAACAAAGTCAACCCTTCTCCATTGTTTGCTCTTCCTGTCTTCCCTGATCACATCTCTCTGAAGAGGTGTCCTGCAAACATCCACTGGAGAAAAGTGAAAATGACGATGTTTGGATCTCTATCATAGCTGTGCCTGGAACCAGGCATGCGGATTTGGTGATCACACCTCCAAGTTGATCCACTTGTTCTTGGTGGCTTGGGTGGTGCTTCATTTTCTTCCCCTCCCTTCACACACCTATGTGAGGTCATGGTATAAGTTCCTCATGTTGTGTTCCAGGCATTGGCATGATGGAGGGACCTCCCTGACCCCCCCTTGACCCCATCAGCATTGTGGGGCAGAAGTAGCAACATCTTTCTCATCTTTCAGAATGAGGAAATAAGATGTATTGGCTGAATACCTCCATCCCCCAGCCTTCCTTAACATAGGGATGTTTTAACTATTTTTTTGAGAGTGGGAGAGATGGGGGGAGGGGAGTGAGTGAGAGAGAGAGAGAGAGAGAGAGAGAGAGAGAGAGAGAGAGAGAATCCCAAGCAAGCTCCATGCTTAGTGCAGAGCCTGACACAGGGCTCAATCCTATGACCGCGGATCACTACCAGAACCAAAATCGAGAGTTGGACACTTAACCCACTGAGTCACCCAGGCGCCCCAACACAGGGATTTCTGATGCTCTCTTGAGTAGATCTTGAAGAAGACACTGGAGTAACACTGAAACAACCCTTCTTTTCCACATTCTTCTGAAGAATGACCTCTAGGTTTTGAGCAAGCTGCTGTGTGGTTGTGTCCTCATGCTGGGCAGGCCTGAGGGAAGGAATGGCAGTATGACTAGGCCTTCATCTCAAGAGCTGAGTTAACCTCCACAGCCCCTTTAGGAACTCAGGGGGGTTTCTGAGATGGACCTAAAATGGCAGCCAAGCTAAATAAGCCCCACAAGTTCATGAATTTCAGGCATATGTGAAGGAGTCTCAAGACAATATCAACCGCTGAAGAATAAAGACAAATCTTATGGAGGAGCTTACTTGCACCATATGCTCTGGCTCTCCTATTGTTATGTGTAGACACAGAATCAAAGGTCCTGAGGTAGGAATACCACCCAACCTCCTCGTCTTTACACAAAGAACCTAAGATAGAAGAGGTAAAGAGAATCCTCCAATGTGACAAAATGAAATGCAGAAGTGGGTCCAAGGCAGGAATTCCTACTGTGGAGGTTTTAAAATGTGGCCCCCAAACTCACTGATCCTCTTCCTATTGAAAAGCAGTCTATGCCCCCTCTTCTTGAATCTGGGTGCTATGATTGCCTCATTAATAGAATGTGGCAGAAGTGATGCTACAGCAGCTTCCCAGGCCAGGACTTTAAGGAACTGGCAGCTTCTACCTTTTGCCTCTTGGAATACATAGTCTTAGAATCCAGCCACCATGCTGTAAGGAAGCCCAAGCAGCCCCATGGGGAGGCCAGTGTGGAAAGGAATCAAGGTTCCTGGCTCCCAGCCCCAGCTGAGCTCCCAGCCAACAGCCAGTACCAATTCACCTGGAAACAGATCCTTCAGCCCCACCCCAGCCCAAATCAGTGTTACAGAGATGGACCCTCCCTGCTAAGCTTTGCTCAAATTGCATATTGGTGGCATAAATAAATGTTTTTACACATTTAGTGGTATTAAGCCACTAAGGTTTAGGCTATTATTGCTGGTACAGAGCAATACGTGAGTAGAATACTTCTTGTCCAATACACTCCCTATTACACCATCAACCAATGTCTTTTTGAGAATGGCAGTTGGAGCCAGCGGGCAAAGTGCTACATCAGTGGTTCTCAAACCTAATCAGATACTATGCAGATTTAGGAAACTTGTCAAAATGTCAGTCCCCTGACTGTTGTGGGAGATTCGGTATGGGCCTGAGTACCTGCATTTTTTTTTTTTTAACGTTTATTTATTTTTGAGACAGAGAGAGACAGAGCATGAATGGGGGAGGGTCAGAGAGAGAGGGAGACACAGAATCGGAAGCAGGCCCCAGGCTCCGAGCCTTCAGCCCAGAGCCCGACGCGGGGCTCGAACTCACGGACTGCGAGATCGTGACCTGAGCTGAAGTCAGACGCTTAACCGACTGAGCCGCCCAGGCGCCCCAAGTACCTGCATTTTTAACACATGCCACAGTTGTCCAAGAATACTGTATAGTCATCAGTTAATTAGATTATGATTATTCTCGTGAAAGAGCATGCTTGCTGGCTAAGATGCTTTGGGACAATTACAGCTGTCCTTCTGATCTACCTTCTCTCCCACCTTCATCATTTCTCTGCTTAAAAAAGACTAGTATGTGACACTGTATACAGAGGGACAGAATATTACTTTAATCTACTTAATCGTATGAGGATCTGGAATTCTTCATTTCATTCAGATTCTGCGTGTTCAGAGCTACCAGCCCACAACTCTGCCCTGTGTCTCCCAGTGGCCTGTCACTTCCTGGTGGGAAGAGCAAATGCCCTTGAATCAGACAGAGCCGTAGCCTCAAAACCTGGGCCTCTCGTTACTTGTGTGACCTTCAGCCAATTACTTCCTTTCAAGGTCTCAGTTTGTTCATCTGAAAAATGGCAATGAGTCATGTTGCCAAACTCACAGGAGTTTGGCAACTAAATGATTCTTAGCACACCTCCTGGCACTTTATGTGCTCAACAAATATTCTGTGTTATGGCTTGTCCAACAAAAGGTATGGAGGAGGGGACACTATCATTCAGAGCCTAAACTTATACCTGGAGACAGGGAAGTGGGCAAAATCAGGGGTAACCTCAGCCTGATGTAAACCAGGATCAGACCACTGGGGCATGTTTTAAAAACATAGGTTCCCCAGCCCCAGACTCACAAATCCTGATTTAGGAGATGTGCACAGGCCCTAGAAGCTGCACAAATAATTCTGAGGAGCTGTCAGATTAGGGATCCAATAGAACACTCAATGTTCATTGTTCCTGAATATGCCGAATACCTTACACATGAAAATAATTTGAAATCTATTGTTCTGTTCCAGCAGACTTTTGTGCATTTTATGCACCCCTCCCCCCTGTGAGAATGGGGTTCCCAAGTTACTACACGCCCTCAAATCAGACAGATCTGGCCTCAAAACCTGGGGGTCTCTCATTAGGTGTGTGACCTTCAGCCAATTACTTTAATCCACTTAAACATATGAGGAGCTGGATATCCAAAGGATACAAAGATGCTGATTTGAAGGGATACGTGCACCCTGATGTTTACAGCTGCGTTATCAACAATAGTCAAATCGTGGAAAGGGCCCAAATGTCCATCGACGGATGACTGTCCTTACCATATATATGGCATATACATATGGCATATATATATATATATATATATATATATATATGCGCCACATCTTCTTTATCCATATATATATACACACTATAACACTATATATATCCATATATATATATATATATATACACACACACACACACAATGAAATATTACTCAGTGATCAAAAAGAATGAAATCTTGCCATTTGCCACAACGTGGATAGAACTAGAGTGTATTATGCTAAGCAAAATAAGTCAGTCAGAGAAAGACAAATATCATATGGTTTCACTCATATGTGGAATTTAAGAAACACAACAGAGGAACAGAGGGGAAGGGAAGGAAAAGTAAGATAAAAACGGAGAGGGGGGCAAACCATAAGAGACTCTTAAACGTAGAGAACAAACTCAGGGTTGCTGGATGGGGAGGCGGGAGGAGGGATGGGCTAAATGGGTGATGGGCATTAAGGAGGGCACTTGTGATGAGCACTGGGTATTGTATGTTAGTGGCGAATCACCAAATTCTACTCCTGAAACCATTATTACACTATATGTTAGCTAACTTGGATTTAAATAATAATTTTAAAAAATCCTTGAATGACACAAGCATGTTTTAATCTTCCTGGACTTCAGCACGTCCAGGGCACAGCCTCAGGGTGAGGGATGTCCCCGGCATCTCTGCTTCCCTAACTTCCCGAAGCTTCACATTAGCTACTACCACACCTGACCCAGCTCTCCACCCCCAGGATGGAAGTAGATGTCACTCCTGGAGATTTTAATTAATCGTCTTTCTATTTTTTTTTTTTTCCTTTTGGGTCAGACTCTTAAGTGTCTATCATGCTGATAGCGCTCTAGGGAGTCTTTTGTTCTGAATAGGTGAAAAATTGTACCCACAAAAAGAGTTCCCCATCCGATCAATTCTCTCTAACAACTTTATTGATTAGCTGCAGGAACATTTTTCATTTATTAATTATGAAGATGTTTCAGAGATTTCTTAAAGTTAACTATTGTAATTTTTTTTAAAAAAATACTGAGTTAACCCTGACTGACTTGCCTCAAACTGCTTACCAGGGCACAGAGTCCTAAAGTGGGTATTTAGGGCCCTGGCAAAAGAAGCTATTAAAGTACCCAAGAGCATAAGCAGTGGTCAGAATCTTCATTTGGGGCTGATTAATTGATTACTTGGAAAAAAAAAAAAAAAAAAACATGGCTTGTCTTTTTCAATAATGTGTTAGCATCAAAATATCATCCCATTATGATGTCCAGGCTGGTGATGGTTAATTAATTAATAGCCGCCAGTTAAAAACAATGTTCGACCCAGGTAAATCTTTCATTTATTAAAATCAATTTTGATAATGGCTTTGCAAAGGGATTCAGGGGCAGAATCAGGAGACTTGACGGGCTCCTTCTTCCCTCCCTTTTCCTTCCCTTCCTCTCCCTCCTTCTCTTCCCCCCACCCCATTCCTCTTTCTCTTCTTTTCCCCCTTCCCCCTCTGTAGTTCAGTTTACCACTAACTGGTCTGGGGCAGGTGTCTGTCAGAGCCCCTTCCATGAGCAGTGCAGCAGCTCCCCGGGCTGTGGGTACTCTGGAGGTTGCAGGTTGGGCTCCTTGTCCTCATGGGTTATTTAGCAGAAAGCCATCTGACAGCACACATTCCTTGCCAGCTTGATTCCCGGGGCTTCCTGAGGAGGAAGGCTGGGTTGCTCAGAAGTGAGGGAACCTATGTCAGGAAACCAGATCCTTGCTCCCCAGTACTCACTGGCATCCCAGCCCCTCCCCTCACCACACCCACGCTAGACGAGGTTCCAGGCAAGTAACCCTAATCCTGGATGCGAGAAGGAAGGCATCCAGTTAGCCAACTTCATTCCACAAACGTGAGTAGACAGGGCTAGAAGAACCAGGTACTGCACTGAGCACAAACCCAAGTTTGGGCCTATCCTGGCCCTCAGGGGATTGCAGACTAGGATGCAGCCTGAGACCATCTTAGAGTTTTAGCAGAATTGAAGAACATCCAGGAGCAAGGCTGGTGGGTAAGATCAAAGATGAGAAGAGATGCCCACCTCACCTAAAATACATCACTGGAAAAATGGGTTTGATCCCAAGGTAAACGATTATAAAAGAGGGTGTTTCTCATGAGGAAAAGGAAAAGGTAAAAATGAATTGGATTATTGAATGTGAATGATCTGGGTGAAAAGGCAAAGGAAAAGGATAATTAAAATAAAAGGCAAAAACCTTGCTGGCTGCCCAGGGACTTCAAGGCAGCAACTGTGGTGTTGGGGAGTCCTGAGAAAAAGCGGGATGACCACTGTGGGGTGGTGAGGGTGGAGGGTTGGGCGAGAAGGAACCTGGGTTCCCACAGAGCTGAGTAGAAGAGCAGAAGCTCTAAACCATGTGTTTGGCATAAGAAGATAGTGAGGAAGGGCGGGATCCAGATTCGAGAAGGGTGGTGAGTGATTACGGGCATGGGGTCCACCTGGGTTCTCGAGCAAGAACCAGCCTTGCCAGTGATGGGAACTGCTGAGCAGTAGAGGGAAGGCACAGGAACACTGGAAACAGGTTGATGTCTGCAGATAAACCGTATGCTCCTACAAGAACTTACAAATGTGACCTTAGTACTACTTTTCTATTGTTAAGAAATTAAGGAAAATAGGTACTGGTGAAAGTCCTCATTTTCAAATAAAAAGAAAGAGTAGACTCTAGAAACCTTAAACTTGAGGGCTCCCTGACATTCAAGTATAGCTTTTCTGATAAAATTCCAGAATGGATTATTAAAAGGAAGATTGGGAGCTTTTAGAAATGAATCCAGAGGTTCTTCAGAGTTAACATGGATTTGTGAGTAACAGAAAACTAACCACATTTCCTTTTTAATAGGGTTATAGATTTGTGTATGACAAGTAGGACATAATCAGGGCTCATCTTGATTCTAGCAAAGCAACCCAACTAATCTTGACTAATATTCTTTTTTTTCCCCTAAGTTTATTTATTCATTCTGAGAGAAAGAGGGGGAGAGAGAGAGAGAGAGAGAGAGAGAGAGAGAACCAGTTGGGGAGGGGCAAAGAGAGAGGGGGACAGAGGATCCAAAGTGGGCTCTGTGCTGACAGCAGGCAGCCTTATGCAGGGCTTGTGAACCAGGAGATCATGACTTGAGCCAAAGTCGGATGCTTAACCGACTGAGTCACCCAGGTGCCCCAATCTTGCCTAATATTCTGATGGGCAAGTCTGTAAATTCTGGGTTAAATTTGTGCAGTTAGTTTGAATCACTATCAATAAGGATTCTTACAGAAAAGATCTTGGGGCGCCTGGGTGGCGCAGTGGGTTAAGCGTCCGACTTCAGCCAGGTCACAATCTCGCGGTCCGTGAGTTCGAGCCCCGCGCCAGTCTCTGGGCTGATGGCTCGGAGCCTGGAGCTTGTTTCCAATTCTGTGTCTCCCTCTCTCTCTGCCCCTCCCCCGTTCATGCTCTGTCTCTCTCTGTCCCAAAAATAAATTAAAAAAACGTTGAAAAAAAAAATTAAAAAGAAAAAAAAGAAAAGATCTTGATTATTGACTCGAAGGAGGAATTTAGTTTAGAATTCTGTTCCTAACCCCTTCTGGTTCAACATTTTTCTAAAGGAAGTGAATGAAGGAGCAAAAGACATGCTTCTGAGATTTACAAACGTGACCCTCATCTGGGAGGGGCATAGTTTACATAGCAAAAGAACAAGTCAATATTCAAAGTTATTCTGTTAGGTTGGAATATGGGCATAAACCAAGAGCATCACAGGAATAAACAGAGTCTGAGTTTGGGTTAAAAAAATCAATAGCAAAGGCACAGCATTAGGAAGTATGACCAGGCAGCAGCTGACACTCGAGAAAGGTTGGAGATTTATCTGACCGTGAAATCAGGATGAAACACCAGCATAATGTGACTGGGAAGAAAGCTGATGTGGTCTTAGGCTCTGCCTTAGGGGCTACCCCCTGGAAGCAGAACCCAAGATAAGGATTCCAGTACAACTAATTAATTTGGGAGGTGACCCCATGACACCTCCTCCTGTAGGGAGGGGATGGGGGAAGTCAGACAGGGAAAGAACCGATAAAGGGTGAATATGAAGCCAGCAGCCCTGCAGGTGACAGGAGCTTGAGGCTGCTGTGGAACCCCAAGAAGCCGGGAGAACATGAATCTCAGGGTGACCCCCACTAAGGGGTGAGAGAGCGGTGGTATCTATACTCCTGTCGCCCTGTCATTCATTGAAGGTTCCCTTGGGTACTGTGCATTCCTTGGCACTTCTGACTGGGCATAGTCCAAATGGGTTTTGGCAGCCAGAGAAAGCCCTCAGACTAACACATGCAGGTGCGGGCACTTGTAAGTCAGGCTGGCATGTGATAAAATGATAAGGCTCAAGGGGGTATGAACTGGGCAGCAGTTACCAGTATATAACAAACAGTCTTGCTGGTCCACCATTATCTGGTATACTGTGTTTAATTTGGGGTGCTACATTAAAGAGGAACCCTGAAAATCAGTGTTTCTTAGAGTAGGGGCCCAGGAGAATAAGGAGTTTCAATTTGAGGACCTTGTCATCTAAGGACTGAGGGAACTAAGGACTCCCACTTTGGACTTAGGGTGAAGGGTATATGCTTGACATCTCATCTTCATTGTCTAATAGACAAACATCTTCAACTTAACAAGTCCAAGTGGGAATTCAATTCCCCTCCAAACTAGAACACTATGTTTGAAATAATTTTGCAGAAATACAGAAAGTATACTTCCCACTAAAAAAACCCCAAAAAAACCAAACAAACAAACAAAACCCAGTGGTGATACTTTTGTTCTAGAGAAAAAATGAGGAAAGGGAACTGAATAAATATAGAAGATCAAAAACCAAGTGCCAAAATACTTTGTGTGTGTGTGTGTGTGTGTGTGTGTGTGTGTGTGTGTGTAAATTATCTTAAAGATACACTGAATTTTGATATTGAAGCAACTGGTTGAAAGAATAACAAAACTTGAACAAGTTCTTAATCTAAGACTATTAAAGAACAAGGGGATTCATTTAAAAAAGTAAATAAAAACCCCACCCTGGAGGAAGACACAGAAGATCATTTACTACCATGGGAGAATATACTGGTATCCCCACTTTTTGCAAGTTCATGTTACGCCACTTTACTTTTAGGAAAGACCTACAGGACTACCTGTTTTCACTGCCCAAATGAAATCCAATGAGGACTTTCGCTTCTATAAAAAAAGGCAAAGAGCGAAAGTAGCGTTCAGCGTTTGTGTGCAGTGAGCCGGTTTCGAGGCAGCGCCCCGGGAACCACACTCAGCATCTTGGCAGCAAGCTGCCGGAGCTTTGAACTGTGTCTGTGAGCATCTGGGCTTTATCTCGATGTATTTTGTGCATCTGTTAGCAAGATGTGTCCGGAGGTATCAGAAAAGCCTAAGAGAGGTTATTTTTGGGGTCTGGGAACACTCAAAAATGTTTCCGTATAAATTAATGGTGATTACTTCTTTGCTTCACACTATTTGGCTTATGAAAGGTTTCATAGGAAAGCTCTACCTCTGGATAGGAGGGGTATAACCTGTGTGGTGTGAAAAAATATCCCCCCACACAGATATTTACATACATCATATAGATATAGGTGTGTTTATTGATTCTTCACTCATGCATGTATACACATACAGCAAATTACAGCTGGGTATGACCATGGGGGTTTTGATATTAATACCAATTCCTCCTCATTGGTGAAAACAAATTATGACATACCCACTCACAGAATATTAAACCAGGGAAGTCTCTATGTATTGATATGGAATAACCTTCAAGATACACTTTTCCCCCCAAAAGCAGAGTCTCCCCCTTGCCATGTACCCCGGCCCCGTGTTTTATGGGGGTTTCAATGCTAAGGGGATCCTCATCTTCCTTTCATTGCTCCTGGATCCTGGTCAGGCTACTTACTAGCCACGTGGCCTTGAAAAGTAATCCTTTACCTTCTCGGGATTCTAGTTTCCCTAAAATGCTTTTGTCACAGCCATTGTCTTGGAAGGGCAAGTGGGAACAGGAATGAGCTTTCAGGATTTAGAATTTTATTTTCTTCTGAGTTGGCCTGGGAAAGAGAGAAGTAAAAACTGTTCCTAATGCTGCTGTAGAAAGCAACATTTATTCTTCTTTTCACTTCATACTTCTCTAGGCTTGGGACAAAATACTTACAATCCCTGTTTTCCCTGAGGACGTCATCAGGGATGCAGTGACCTGGACCAGTAGTCATGGACATGTACAGATTGGAACAGAGAAACAAAGAAAGCATCCACATCCCAGATACATGGGTTTGCACAGTTCAGGTCAGAAGCTGTGGCAAGAGTGCTCTGGGAATCCCAAGTCAGAGTCAAGCAGGGAAGCTGTCAGTTCTCATCTGGGCTATTCTGAGACCTCCCGTGACAGTAAGGACTCCACAGCAAATTAAATAAGCAGAAAGACACAGTGTGAAGAGCAGACACTGGAAATGTCTCCCCCAAATCAGGAAGAGCCGGTTGGATGGAAAAGGACATGCCGATGTCTAGCATTCACAGAAACAAATTCAAGGAGTCTGTTTACTTAGAACTTAGGACAATTTGTTACTGTACAAACCTAAGAAATCAAAGTTAATGCTTAAGGCAAAATGGAATAGTCAGAGTTGGCCGTGAGGATGTAAAGATTTTAACAAGAATTGCATTGGTTAATCCCCTGCCACCAGCACTTTCTAAAGAATGAGGTGGACACAGGATAGGATGACTTGGTTCTGTTTTCCTGCCAAGTGGCTCCTGGCAAGGGCTGGCATTCTCAGCAGCTCAGAACTCTGGGCTTCAGGGGATGGTGGAGGGAGAGTAACAATACCTCACATCTGGTCAAGTCTCCACTGATTATAAGGTATTTTCATATCAGTTATCCTAGCAGACCTCAACACCACAAAGAGAAATGTATCATGAGGAAGGTGGGGCTCTGCAAGACGAGGGGCAGCTGGCTTCACGTGGTTACAAATGGTGGCCTGGAACGTCAGCTTTTTCAGTGTTCTGGAAATCTGCCACATCATGCCATCTCTGTAAGCCACCCTCCTCTCCTCAAATCTCTCAGCCCTGACTGATCCCGATGTGGGAACTGCCAGCCCTGAAGTGCCATTCTTTCAGCAAATGTATCTTGGGAAGTCCCATATCAAGACGAGAATGCCTCTATAAGTATTATCTCATTGATGACATTATCTGCCAAGGGGGATGACCTTAACTAATAGGACCCTTAGGAGATGGAAGACAAGACACATATGTTTTGAAATAAGGCTTGGGGGAGTATAAGACATCTGGAACACAGTACTGTTAAGTAGAGACAGGGAATCTGAGCAAAGGGCCCAGAGAAATCTCTGGACAGCCAGACAGCATTTTGAGGGCAAGGAGTGGCCCAGAGAAAATAACTGTGGCCCCAAGACAAATGTCACTTATATTTCAGTTTTATCTAGAAATGATCCAGATCATCTGACTTGTGCTAGGCGTTCAGTTTCAAGATGGCAGACCAGCTAAAAAGAGGTGAAGAGTGGGTTTAGTTGAAGTAGACCAAAGAGAACCTGGATGTGCAGAGATGGCTGCTGGGGAGGTCAGTTAGCACTGGAAAGCACGCTCAAGAACTTTACATCTAGACAGGGACCATAATCCCAGGATCTGGGGATCAAGCCCATGCAGAGAGGGAAAACTTTTCAGCCTACTGTGATGCAGAAGCCTCAGTCTCAGAGACCGAGATGGGGGTGCACACTGGGAAGGTGAGGGTGAGTGGACTAGCCAGACCCACTGAGATGCCCCTGGACACAGTGAGAGACCCAGGTCATAAATGAGCAGAGGCTTGGGCTCTGTTACCCAGGGTACGAGGGATTGGAAGCCTGGCTCAGACATGATGGGAAATTGGAGTTAAGAAGCACAGTGTATCTTAACCTATAATTTCACTCCAGTGAATTTTATTCTACAGATATCCTCATACTTGTGGGAAATGACATACATACAAGAATATGTGGCATTGCTAGTAAGAGCCAAAGGTTTGAAACAACATAAATGTTCATCAGTAGAGAAGAGCCCAAATGTCCATCGATGGATGAATGGATAAAGAAGATGTGGTATATATACACAGTGGAGTATTACTCAGCCATCAAAAAGAATGAAATCTTGCCATTTGCAACAACGTGGATGGAACTAGAGTGTATTAAGTGAAATAAGTCAGAGAAAGGCAGATATCATGTGATTTCACTCATATATGGAATTTAAGAAACAAAACAGATGGACAGAGGGGAAGGGAAGGAAAAATAAGATAAAAACAGAGAGGGAGGCAAACCATAAGAGACTCTTAAATACAGAGAACAGGAGCACCTGGGTGGCTCAGTTGGTTAAGTGTCCAACTTTGGCTGGGGTCATGATCTCACAGTTTGAGAAGCTGAGCCCACTTCAAATCCTCTGTCTCCTTCTCTCTCTGGTCCCTCCCTCACTTGTGCTCTCTCTCTCTCTCTCAAAAATAAACAAAAATTTATTAAAAATTAAAACCAGAGAACAACTTGAGGGTTGCTGGAGGGGAGGCGGTTGGGGGGATGGGCAAAATGGGTGGCGGGCATTAAGCAAGGCACTTGTTGGGATGAGCACTGGGTGTTATATGTAAGTGATGAATCACTAGATTTTACTCCTGAAACCAATACTACATTATATGTTAACTAACTTGAATTTAAACTAAAGAAATAAATAAGTGAAATTAATTTAATTTTAATAGTATATCTTATTTAATCCAGGATAACCAAAACGCTCTAATTCTAATAGGAAATCTATATAAAATATTTTTTTTTAATAAACTATGGAATACTTACACAAAGGAGAAATGAGCTGTGGAACTCCCTATGCACAAATCTGGAATGATATTCAAGACACATTTTCCTCAAAATAAGTAGAGCAAAATAGTGTGTAGAGCAAACTACCATTTGTATTTCTTTTTGTAAAACATGTCTGGGGTCCCTCTGGGCATGAGACCTTGGTGATAAAGCAGGAAGGAAGTATTTCTCAATATATCCTTGCGTGACTTTGGAGATTTGTACTGTGTGTGTGTACGACCTATTAAAAAAAATACAGGCTTGGAAGGAAGAGATGGCAGGTGATAGGAACTCAGACCCAGAGAAACGAGTTCAGGCAGATGAGCTCAAGCAGAGGCAGGAGGGCCAGGCAGGGGCCCAATTTGGGCCAGCGTATTTGCTGCTGTGCATCCCTAGTCCGGGTCAGGAGCCAGTCAAAGAGTGTGCGGTGGGGCAGTAAGACCCAGCAAGGGGACACCTGATAGAGTGAGGAGGGAGGAAGGGCAGGTGACCAAGCAGGTCCCCAAGTGATCGGCTGCCACGGAGGACCCTTAGTTCCAGAAGGGAATTTAAGGTGAGTCAGTCTGGTGGTTCCAAAATGTTGGTGTGTGATTTGGCTGTGTCAGAACCAATTCAGATCTGTGGCCCCATCCCAGATCCCCTCCCCCACCCCCCACCCCCGAGCCTGAAAGTCTCAGGAGTGGGGTAAGGCATGTGTCCCTGCAGATTCTGATGTTCAGAGTGGTGGGGAACCAGTGACCTGGAGCACCTGTGTCTCTCATAGCTGAATGGGGTTTCCAAGAGCGATAATGCCAGTGCGGGCCATCCTGTAGCCCCTAGGTCAGGCAGGAGGAAGCAGGTTGGGGAAGCACCTATGAGCCATGTAGTTCAGTGCACGACGCAAAGAACACAGGCTTGGGGTCACACAGACGGGGCTTGAATCCCAGGTCCGCCACTTAATAGCTGTGTGTTTGGAGATGACTTAATATTGTTATGTTCCAATCTCATCTCTTTTGGGGCTTTAATAGAGCCTACCCCACAGGCTTAAAATTTATATAAGATTTTACATAGGGGCGCCTGGGTGGCTCAGGCGGTTAAGCGTCCGACTTCGGCTCAGGTCGTGATCTCACAGTTTGTGAGTTCAAGTCCCGCATCGGGCTCTGTGCTGACAGCTCGGAGCCTGGAGCCTGCTTCGGATTCTGGGTCTCCCTCTCTCTCTCTCTGCCCCTCCCCTACTCACTCTCTCTCTTTCTCTCTCTCTCAAAAATAAATAAGCATTTAAAAATTTTTTTAAAAAGATTTTACATAAACACATATATTGTCCAGCTATTCTTAATGTGGCTCTATTGTTGTCACTGCAAGTTCACGGGGAGGTGAGGACCTTGCTGAGAGACAAAGGACTGTCATCACAGAAGAGTCAGGAACCAACTAGCTGGCTTCAGCAGCATCACTGAAGTTCACATCAAACCCCCAGAGGAGCTTGCAGCAAAAAGTGGGCCCGCTATGGCAACTGTTTTCTGCAAGGATCATAATCCCATGACCTCCCAGGTTGCTTACATCTCTGTCCTGGTGAACATTTAGCGCTTAATCACCCTCGAAATATACCATTTTATGCTCGTGGTGGGATTGTCTTAGGGCTGATGCAATGAGCCACACTGGAGTGGAAAAATAGGCTGCCTCTGGATCCCCAGAGGGCTGAGAGCACTTGGCACTTTTTGTCACATTTAACCAGACTCCTGAACACATCGCTGTTCTGGGATTCCGGAATGGATGCTGGAGGTATTCATTTGGTCTCGCTTCCCCTGGCCTACGTAGCTCCATTAATGACTACAGAGCACATTCCTGGCATATTTAATTTTTCATTATGCCTGGCCGGCACAGACCCTAAAGTACAGAGAACTTGAAGTCTGCAGGCCTTTGAGAAGTTCCTCTTGGCCCTTCTTTCTCAGCTGGGACCAGATTTTGCCCAAAGGCCAGGCCATGAGCACAGATTTTTCTCAGGTTTGGAAATTTCAGGAGAGGTTTTATGCAGAGTGAGGTGGTTTGGTTACAGTTGTATTTAAAAAAATTCTTATTCCTGGTCCAGTCATGATCTCACAGTTCCAAGGGTTCATGCCCCATGTCGGGCTCTGTGCTGGCAGTGGGGAACCTGCTTGGGATTCTCTGTCCCTCTCCCTCCCTCTCTGCTCCTCTCCTGCTCGTGCTATCTCTCTCTCTCTCTCAAAATAAATAAGTAAACTTAAAAAAATTCTTATTCCTATTTTTGCAGTGGCTGAGGAGGGTGGAACAGTGAAGGAGGAGCTCCCTCAATCTGACACTAACAGGTGCATCAGAACCCTTGGTCATAGTCCTCCTCGGGGCTGCTTCATTTCACTTCGTTTATTTTCTCCAGCACATGGACTTCAGGACTCTCGAGCTTCTATCTGTGAAGTGAGGGGGTGAGGAAAAAAAGGTGACAAGGTGAAGAATTCACCCCTGAAAGAAGTCCTTCCACAGAGCAGGAAGGATGGCCATGCAAACAGAAGCCGAGCAAGTCCTTGGGGCTTGTGGCCCACCACATCTTCATGAAGAGAAGGAAACTGAGGCCTTAGGGCAGAAGGGAATTCTGTGTCCAATCAGGGACCAGAACCCAGATGTCTGAATGCAACTAGTTTGGTAACGTCAGGAAGAAAACCCCAGGCAGGAGAAAGGGAATAGAGACTAAGGAGTTACAGCTAAATTTGTCAGCAAGCTTGTCCCTAGGATTTTTTCAAAAGTAATTTCTAAAATATCATTATATAAGTGTCTTACTTCCTATTGCTGTGTAACAAATTAACACAAAACTAAGCAGCTTAAAATAACAAACAATTATGACCTAGCAGTTTTTGTGGGTCAGGAATTCTGGCACAGTTTAGCCAGATGCCTCTGGCTAAGGTGTCTCAGAAGGGAGCAGTCAAGAATCAGCCAGGACCACGATCTCATCCAAAGGCCTGGGTCAGAGAGGACCCACTTCTTTTTTTTTTTTTAAGTTTATTTATTTATTTTGAGAGAGACAGAGACAGTGCAAGTTGGGGAGGGGGCAGAGAGAGAAGGAGACAGAGAATCCCAAGCAGGCTCTGCACCAGCAGTGAGGAGGAGCCCGAGATGGGGCTAGAAACCATCAGATCATGACCTGAGATGAAACCAAGAGTCGGATGTTTAACCGTCTGAGCCACCCAGCTGCCCCAGGGAGGACCCACTTCTAAGCTCACTCGTGTGGATCTTTGCAAGATTCAGTTCCTTGTGGGCTATTGGACAGAGGGCTTTTGTTCCTTGCTGGCTGTTGGCCAGAGGCCCCCCACAGTTCCCTGCCACCAGAACCTCTTCATAGGGTAGCTCATAGCATGACTGCTGGTTTCTCTCAAAGCGAGCGAGACAATATCCACAACAAAAGCCTGAGTCTTCTTATACCCTAACTTCAGAAGCGACATCCCATCATCTCCAGGACCCTCTATTCTCTAGAAGCCACACACAAGGGGACAGGGCATGGATACCAGGAGATGAGTATCACTGGCCATCATAGAAAAATGCAAGAGATAGCAAGGATTGGCAAGGATGTGGAGAAAAGGGAACTCTTGTGCACTGTTGGTGGAAATTTTAGTTGGTGCAGCCATATGGAAAACAGCATGAAGTTTCTTCAAAAAATTAAAAATAGAGCCACCATATGATCCACTTCTGGGTATATATCCAGAGAAAATGAAAGCAGGATACTGAAGAGATATCTGCACTCCCATGTTCATTGCTGCATTATTCATAATAGCCAAGATATTGAAACAACCTAAGTGTCCAGCAATGGATGAATGGATAAAGAAGATGTGGTATATATACAATGCAATGTTATTCAGCTACGAGAAAGAAGATCCTGCCATTTGGGAGGACATGGGTAGACCCTGAGAGTGTTATGTTAAGTGAAATAAGCCAAACAGAGAAAGACAAATACTGCTTTGAATGGGAGAGAGGAAGAAAGGGAGAGAGACAATGAGATGGCTGGCTTTGCTGGGAATCTCCCTACAGAGAACCCAGGGCCACAGAGATAATGGGCTTTGCAGGAGTGCCTAGTTCACATGAGAAGTGTCTACCACAAATACGGACATTTAACTTCATGGCATACCATGGAAAGTGATTGCCTATAGGCAGTGAACCGGAAGTCAGCGATTTCAGTTTCATTTACTGTTCTGCTAACTAGTTTCATGACTTCTGGCAAATCACCTCATCTCTTTGGAAATGAAATTGTCGGACCAGATCAGAGTGAGTAGATATACAGCACCTGATGCCATTCTTAGACTTATGGCAGACATCAATAATTGATTAGTGTCCTCTCTATGACCAGTCCACACAGCAGCCTCATGACCCTAACCTGGCTCTCTAGGGAGAGTACCATTTGGTTGGAGTTTCCCTCTAGATCACCATCTTGGTCCAGAGGCTCCTTTCCAGTGCTGACATTCCATGATTTTTGGCTTGGTCTCATTCACCTTCTCCACAACAAGCTTGGGATTATTTAGCCTGCAGAGAAGTTAGTGGAAGCTCAGAGTAGAAAGGGCTATTATGCAGGACGCAGCGTAGTGTTCCTCTTCTCTCCTCAAAGCCTAGCTGTTTTGGCCAAAATATTCTCACAAGACACCAACAGACTTGTAAAAGAAGAACCTGAGAGTCCCTTCGAGGGGGTAGCTTCTTACATGGGTTCTTTGTCACATCCCAGGGAGACATCTTTTTTTTTTTCTACTTGTTTCTAGGGGCCTGGGGTAGCCATAGAAGGGAATAAACGTTCGCCTCTTGGTTAATGACACGGACCCACGACCAGGTGCCAGTCTCAGGAGACAGTTATATTCCTTCAGTCTTGGGGACGTTAAGTTGGTAACCTCAGGGACAACATCAGGAGGAAAGGACACAGCTGTTGCCAGTTGCTGGGACCTGTGCCTTTCCTTGTGGCTGAACTCCTCACTCTCTTCAGTGAGCTTCTTGTTTTGTTCTGGGATCAGAGATTTCTTCTTCTTTTCTTTCTCTTTCTTTCTTTCTTTCTTTCTTTCTTTCTTTCTTTCTTTCTTTCTTAGAAATGGGGGGGGGGCAGGGGAGAGAGAGAGAATCTTAAGCAGGTTCTACACTCAATGTGGAGCATGATGTGGGGCCTGATCCCACAACCCTGGGATCATGACCTGAGCCAAAATCAAGAGTCAGATGCTCAACTGACTGAATCACCCAGAAGCCCCATGGGCTCAAAGATTTCTGAACAGAAAGCAGCCATGAACTGTGAGAGAAGTAGAAACCTGGAGTGCTCAGAGAAGATTTGATTTCCATGTATCTATCCCAGGCTCTTGAGCACAACTTTGCCTGGATGTGGGACTCCAGCCCTTGGTAATGAGGCAAAAGACAGGACAGAAGGGTTTCTCCCAACACTGCTGCTGGATATCAGAGATGCTATCATGTTCTGCATCAAATGGAACCAGGAAATGTTTTAAAGGGGTTGGTAATAAGTAAGAACCAAGTACAGAAGAAGGAAGCAAAAGAAACTATCAGGGGTGAAGGTAAAGCATGGCTTCTGGGCCAGAGGGACCAAGACGATCACCTCAATGGACAGATGGTGGAAAAAAGCAGAGTTCTGAGGTTGACCATTGGCTGAGGATAGCTATTTCTAAAGTAGTGGCAGGCACTTGGGAATAAGATGAGACAGTCAGGCCAGGAGAGGCAAAGTGGGGCCAAGGGAAGCAGGCTGGATCCAGAACCAGGGAGGAGGGGTCGAGGAGACTGAGGGCTGATGGTCAGGGTGGGAGTGGGTGAGCAGGAAAAAATGCCAGGCAAGTAAGGGGTGAGGTGAGGCCAGGCATCAGAAATCAGGCCAGAGTAGGAGAGCAAGGGGCAGACATCGGTGATAAAGGAAGCTCTGGAAGGGGGCAGTTTCCTGCTCAGACAGAAAACCTATTGCACACTTCCTCTTGGGATGGGCAGAGGGAGCCCAGAACCTGCGGGAGGCAGATGCCGGGGAGGAAGTACCCACCTTGCCTAAATGGAAGAACTGGGCCAGCGACAGAAGATTCTGATTACAGTGGTTACACTTGGGAATCTCAACTGCTCTGGTATAGCTCATTTTTCAAACTTCTTCATAAGGGTGTACTAGATTTCAATCACAATATACAACCAAATTATGCTACTTCGGTGCCTTTCGTGTGGAATATGAGTGGCTCTAACACCATGGGGTACAAGTGGGTATCACTCGTTAAGAGGAATAGGTAAGAGGAATAGCATAATGTCAGGTTGATGCCAAAGAAAGGAGTGCTTGCTGAAGCAAGGAAGAACTTTGCCTCGAGAGGGTATAAGAGAGCTCAGATAGGGCCAAGGCAACTCCCCCAATGGCGTTTACAGCCGCTTTTAGAGACACCGAAATAACAAGTGCCAGTTGGCTGTGCTAATTGCCAACTGGCCAGTGTTACTCTGAGTCTTTGAGCCACTTCAAGTGTGCTGCCAGAAATCTCAGGGTTCAAAAGTGTGAAATGAACACAGAAAGATCAACAACCACTGGAATAAGCCAACAGGGCCAATGCCTTGGGGGTGAGGAGAAGAAGAATACCCAATGGGCATCTTGGCCCCACTCAGGATGGGTTACCTGAAAATATAGGCCAGCAACTCAGTGATTCTGAGCCTTGGCTGCCCCTGGCAGTCCACTGCGCAGTTTTGTAACTTTTGTTGCATGAATCCCATGTTCAGAGGTTCCGATTTAATTAGCCTGGGGTGGGAATTGCACAAAGTTCCCCAAGTGATTATAATGTGCAGCCAAAGGTGAGTGCCACTGAGCCAGCTGCACAGCATTGACTTGGTCAGGGGTGGGAGGAAGGGAGGTGAACAGAATTCAATTCTACTTTAATTTCCCTTTGCAAACTACTAAACATGGAGGAGCACCACTGGAAAGCCCACCGCTTTAGGGAGGAATTGTTATTGACACTAGCAATTGACTGGAAACAAGCTCAGAACTTCAGCTGACTGCAAGAACAGATTTCCCCACATTGCTGCCTTCTGGAAGGGCTCTCCATCTTCCCAGTAAAGGGGTCAGCATCCCATCACTTCAATAATTTAACAGTGAACTTAAAGCCATTCCGGGAGGATGTCTACCAATGACCCCACGTTGGTGCAGCTTGGGTCAAATCACCAAATGGGCCTTCCTCCTCTCTCTTTTATATTTTTAATGGAGCAACTCAGCGTTATCTTTCAGCCATTGTTACCGGTGGAGCATGTCCTATCCTCTTGATTCCTCCCTTTCCTTCTCCCTTTTTTTTGGAACATCAAGGACCACTGACTACTGGCCCCCCTGATGCCACTCCTCACTCTGACCTCACCTCCACAGGAGGCAGAGCAGATGGCAATTTTTTTTTTCTTGAATCATCAAAATTTACTTGTCTTGTGTCCCAATTTTTCAGATTTCTGGGGCATGATAGTAGCTTGCTGAATTAAATATGGCACATAGGCTTCTGGAGACCAGGTGTTTCCCAAGAGGATGGCACTAAGCAGTGGGGGGTCAAGTATGGCTTCTAACATGACTCAGCTCTTACAAGTGGTTTCATCTGCTTGGGGTCAGCTAGAAGAAGAAGGAGAAATGAGAGGAAAGTGTAGGTAAGGGGAGTGGGGAGGGGAGAATATTGGAAAGAAAGCTGGAAGGAGATTTTAGGCTATGCTTGGAGTTTCTTGGTTCCTTCATGGGAAAAAAAATTAAACCATTTCCTTTAATGACAGTGAAGCATGTAGTTAATCTATAAATCTAGGGGCTGATGTGGGAAGTGAGCTCCCCAAGGAAATGCAAGGTTGACATCTTGGGATGGGGTGTGTGTGAATGTGTGTGGGGTGTGTGGGGTGTGTGTGTGTGTGTGTGTGTGTGTGTAACACAAAAATCTTTCCTACACTAAAATATCCGCAGAATAAGTTAGAACAAGAATCATTAAATTCTAATGGTACATTAGGAGTGATTTACTTTATCTTGATTCATTTTCTTGAAGGGAGAAGATTAGGGATTTAGATCTAGGTGCAAAACTCTATGACCCCAACCAGAAGTTGGTCACAAAGAAGAAAGGAGAAGAGACCCAGAGAGAACTTTGACAAAGCGTATTTCTGTAAACTGAAGGAATTCATAAGAAGTTTCTCACTACTTAATAGAGGGAAAAAGTCAAATAGATAAAGAAATATGGGAAAAAACAAATGCCTTTTAAATAATTAGCTCAGGAGACTCGGGAAGGACAGTGGGGCATGGAGAGGAGGGGAAGAGTAGCAAGACGTTGCCATGCCCAGGGACCCAAAGGCAGGAAGGTGGGAGCAGATAGAGTAGGCGAGAGGGAGGAAAAGAATAAATCACTGAGGAACAGAGAAGGGGCCAGACCATGCAGGCACAGGAGCAGAAAGACCAGACAGGATTTTATGAAATTTTACCAGAAGTCTTTTTCATTTACATTACACAAATGGAAAAACTCAGGAAAATACCATTCCCCACAGACCAGGAGGGCAAGCAAGTAACAGGAGGATTCCAAGTAGCAGAGGTTTCAATGTGTATTTTTTACTCGTGTCTTTACCAAAAGATGTTACGTTTCGACGTGAGGTCTGTGGGTTACACTCAGAAAGAAACCACAAGCAGACATTTTGTCTCGTGTGGGACCAGTTCCCAATAATTCTCAAGCCTTCTGATATCTCAGCCCCACCAGTGGCTAAGTACTGTAGGTTTCTTCTTCGAGCCTTCCTTTGTCTTTAACCCTCGGGTTTGTTTTCCAGGCACGGAGTGCCACCCCATGTGCCATCCCCAGGCTGGTGTACCTGAAATAGAGCAGAGCGTCCTTTGCAAGAAGTTGCCTGGAACAAAACCCACAGGGACTCACGACCCCCAACTGAATGGACGTGGGGAATTGGCAAGGACCACTGAGGAGGAACCAACAATTATTCTGAGTGTTTCCCAGAGAAAGGATGTTACCTCGGGAGCACCACAATGAACAAACACAATGCCCATCTTTTAGGAAGCAGAAAAAGGTGACCACATTCCTTACAGCCGGATAAACTTAACCTGGCTTCCAGGGAAGATGCTAGAACAAATCATCAAGCAATCAATGTGCAGTCAGCCAGAAGGGGGTGAGGCCTGGGGAGCTTATGGACACAGCCGTGTAAAGAGTAAATCAAGTCGGGCCAATTTAATTTCCTTCTATGATAGAGTGACAGGCCATGTAGATAAGGTGGAAGCAGGAGATGTAATCGACCTGAGACCTCAGCAAGGCATTTGCTTCTGCCCCACGTGACGGGCTCAGTGACAAGCCAGCTTGCTCTAGCTCAGGCCAGGGGTCAAAACCCTGGCGGCTCTGACACAACGTGGTAGGGGATCCAGCCATGCTCTCCTCCTCTGCGCTCCATCACCTTGCTGATTTGATGTTCAGTGCCACACAGTTTTATTTGACAAACATTGGTTTTGTGCCTCCTGGGTTGGTGCTGTGGCATTTAATAAATGTTGGTTGAGTAAATGAATGGATGGATGGATGCTTACGCATACGAGCTGCAACCTTGGGAGACTGGAACAGGACAGCTTCACCCCAACCTACCTCCTCCACTGCAAACAGCCAGCCAGTACTTAGCAATTTGCTCCTCCAACCCTTCAAAAGGCCAGCGTGCAGTTTCACATTGATGCCATAACTGAGACTGGGTGTGTGCACAGTCGAAAGCAGGATCTGCCCCCCAATGTTTGTCATTTTCTCAAAATCGAGAAAGAGAGACAGAGACAGAAAGTTCCAGAAGGGAATACATGGTCTTCAGAGAACCCATTTGCATCTGTAGCCTAGATGATAAAGTTTAAAAATTTTTTTTTAACATTTATTTATTTTTGAGACAGAGAGAGACAGAGCATGGATGGGGGAGGGTCAGAGAGAGGGAGACACAGAATCTGAAACAGGCTCCAGGCTCTGAGCCATCAGCCCAGAGCCCGACGCGGGGCTCGAACCCACGGACTGTGAGATCATCACCTGAGCCGAAGTCAGCCGCTTAACCGACTGAGCCACCCAGGCGCCCCAATAAAGTTTTAATAATACAAACTATCCATGGTATCTATCTCATAACAAATTAGACTAAGTTGAACCAGGCACAAAAAAAATCACCTAGTGCAATGGTAACACATGAAACAGAACCAAAGAGAAGACTATCAGGTATGATATTGTCATCTAGGACCTAAATGTGATAAGTGAGGCACATGTAATTATTCTCTATCTCCCCTCTCGGTACGGAAAGAAGAAATGGAAGATTATATTTTGAAAAAAAAATTTTGTTTTCAAAGTGAGACAGGCAAATGCTTTAAAATTAAAGAGTGCTAAAGGACTTATATCTAAAACTAGAAGACCCCTGACCCTAATCCTTCCTATTCCCAAGTCCTGCTCTCTGGGCTGCCATTTTTTTTTTTTTAAACTCTTTTAGCTCTTCAGTTATTTGCAAGTTATCTGCCAATAATATGCTTATGCTGTACTTCTTGATTTTATTGATTTCTCATATTACTTGTTCGTTTTATTATGGGCTAAGGTAAGTTAGCTCTCATCTGCTAAGCCCTTTCCACATTTCCATCCTCCAGTATGACTACATCATAATTTTTGATTAACTCAATATTCAGAGGGAACGAGTAGCTACCGCTTACTGCCAACCAAGTAGGATGCTATAATTACATTGCCTTTTTGTGTATCAAGGACTCAACAGTTGTCTCCTTTCTTTGTTTTTGATTTTGGTTCTGGTTGGTGTATTTTTCTGTATACTGGTCCTGGTTCTTCCCAAACTCACCAACAGTGCTGTAAATCTTCTCCTGAAGTTACTTTCCACTTGGGAAAACAGAACAAAGAGCATCTTAATGTGGTTTTTCCCCCTGAAGGCACCATTTCTGGAGCCTCCTACTTTGTACTCCAGAACAGACAGGTTGTCCCTGAGGCCTGCTGCCCCACTGTCATTCTGGGGCCACTCCTCCCTTGATCTGTCCATGTTCTTCTGCCTCCATATTAGTTTGCTAGGGCTGTCATCAGAAAGTACCACTGGCTGAGTGGCTTAAACAACAGAAATTTAAAAAAAAAAAAATTTTTTTTTAATGTTTATTTATTTTTGAGACAGAGAGAGACAGAGCATGAACAGGGGAGGGCCAGAGAGAGAGGGAGACACAGAATCCAAAACAGGCTCCAGGCTCTGAGCTGTCAGCACAGAGCCCGACGCGGGGCTCGAACCCACAGACCGCGAGATCATGACCTGAGCTGAAGTCGGACGCTCAGCCGACTGAGCCACCCAGGCGCCCCTTAAACAACAGAAATGTATTGTCTCACAGTTTTGGAGGCTAGATGTCTGACACCAGGGCATTGGTAGGGCCGTGCTCCCTTTGAAAGCACTAGGGAAGGATCTTTGCCAGCCTCTCTCCCAGCTCCTGGTAGTTCGTGGCTTGTGGCAACATGACTCCAATCTTTACATGGAGTTCTTTTTATAAGGACACCAGTCATATTGGGGTAAGAGTCCATGCCACTCCAGTACAATCTCATAGTAACTAATAACATCTGTATGGCCCCTGTTTCCAGAAAAGGTTTAGGACCTCAACATATGAGTTCTGGGGAGACACACTTGAACTCCTACTGTCCTCTGCCATATTTCTAGTCTCCCGGATCTCATGTCCCTTCTTTCTTGGTCTGTTCCCTCACCGGGGAGGATGGCATTTTCAATAGTTTTCTTCTAAACGATGAATGAGAGGCTATTTCATATCTTGCCTGTCTGAACATACTTTCCCCTATAATGGGCAAATTTTATTGGTGACTTGGTTAGACAGAAAATTATAAACTGAAAATCACTTTCCTTCAGAGTTTTGATGGCATTATCCCGGCACCTTCTGGCTTCTTGTGTTGCTGCTGAGAAGCCTGATGTCATTCTGATGTCTGACACTTTATATGTGAGCATTGTTTTTCCTCCTGACAGTCCTAGGATCCTCTCCTTATGCCAGATATTCTGAGACTGTCTTGTTTCATTGTAAGAAGCATTTAATTTTTGCCTTTTCATTTGGAAACTCATATCCTTCCATAGAGAGAACTTTTCTTTTGATATTTCAATTATTTCATCTCTTCTATTTTTAGTTTTCATTTACAACAATTCCTATTAGTAGGATCTTGGACCTATTAAAATAATTGCATGATTTTCTTGTGATTTTGCTCCTATTTTTCCTTCTATTTGATTTTTTGTTCTTTCTGGAAGATTTCCTTGTTTTTCAATCCTTCTTTGGCTTTAAAAATTTTGGTTATTTGATTTCAAGTGCTCTTTTTTATTTTGTGAACATTCTGGTTTTTTTTTTAAGTACCATATACTTTTCTTTTCCTCTGAATGTAATATATTTTCTTCTTCCCCTGAGAATATTAACTATAGGTTGTTGTTTTTGTAAAGTTTTCTTCTGTTCTATACATTGCCTCTGTTTTCTGAATTCCTTTTAACTATATTTTGGTCTTTCCTATTGGATACTTCCCCAGAATGACAGGTTAAATTTATGTCCAAGATGCTGTGACAGAGTTACTCCAATTGCTAGCTTCAATATAGAATTTTATTTTCCTGTCACCTACTTGTCCAGACACAGGTTGTCCGGCTCATGTGACTCTGACTTCCTCAATATATGGCTTTTGTCTCTGGGTCCAGGTTGGCTGTCTCAACTCCCACCATCCTAGCTTCACCCCACCAAGAGGGAAAGAGGACAAGAGGAAGAGAGTATCTGTCCTTTCTCTTTGAGCACCTGACCTGCAAGTGGCACCCATCACTTCTGATCACACCCGACTGGCCAAAACTTAGTCACATGGTCACATCTTGTTGCAAGTCAGACTTGGAAATAGTCTTATGATAGCTAGCCACATATTCAGCTATAATTTTGGAGCTTCAAAAGTAACGACAGTAGATATTAGTAAAAAGCTAGCAGTCTTAGCCACAGAACACCTAATACTGTATTGCTCAAGAGTTAGCAGCAGGCCATAAAACAGAAATCAGTCTAGATATTAAAGAAGAAAGGGATTTAATACAGGGAATTGAGTGCTTTCAAAATCAGTGGCAGGGCTGGGCTCTAGGTTTCTATGCTGAGCTCTCAGCAACTTTGGAGAACAACATGCCAAGGGGGTTACTACTTTGCCATATTCAGAGAGACAGGGAGACAGGAGGCTGCCATGGGAAGAGTTAAATTTTAAGAACATTTTGCCAGTGATGCAATCCAAAGATCAGGAAGCTGCCACAAGTTACAAGAGCCTCATTGGCCACTCACTTGCCACAAAGCTGGAGATGGGCCCTGGAAGGGCTCCTGCAGGACACCTCCATAATGTGCTGGCCAGCAGAAAAACAGCCCAAAGCATCAGGAAGATGGCCTCTATCTCCCCTCCATTTCCCTAAGTTGCTTGAGTGTTTCTTATGAGTGGAACCAAATCTCTTCTCATGCCCTGGCTGCAAGGAGGTCTGAGGAATGTAGGTTTTAGCTTGCTAGGTTCTACAGCACAGAGAGGCAAACTGAAAGGAGGCAAAGATGAAGCTCGGTGCTCACCCACCATATCCAAGACTGCAGTGATCCTGGGTTGTTCGTTCATCTTTAAAAGGGTGGCAGAGCCAAATTATGGAAAGAGCCTAAATGTCCATCAACTGACGAACGGACAAAGAAGATGGGGTTTATATATACAATGGAATACTACTTGACAATGAGAAAGAATGAAATCTGGCCATTTGTAGCAACATGGATGGAACTGGAGAGTGTTATGTAAGTGAAATAAGTTAAGCAGAGAAAGATAGGTACCATATGTTTTTACTCGTATGTGGATCCTGAGAAACTCAACAGAAGACCAGGGGAGGGGGGGGGGGCGGGGTGGGGAAGTTACAGAGAGGGAATGAGGCAAACCATAAGAGACTCTGAAATACTGAGAATAAACGGAGGGTTGATGGGGGGTGGAGGGGAGGGGAAAGTGGGTGATGGGCATTGAGGAGGGCATCTGTTGGGATGAGCACTGGGTGTTGTATGGAAACCAATTTGACAGTGAATTTCATTTAAAAAAATAAAATAAAAGGGTGGCAGAAAGAACAGATTAGGTAGGAGCCTTGTTTTTTTAGTTGGGGGACGGGCTCCCCAAATATTATTAAAGAGAGTCTTTTCTCTGGACCTTTCAGTTTCTGCTCAGAAAAAGCCCTCAGTTCCCAGCCTGGAGGGATAAGGCAGTCATGAGCATCCTGGGAGCAGTGGGTGCCAACAGTGGTGTGCTTCACCCTCTCCTCCCTCTATGTGAAGCCAATGAGCTAAGAGTCTCCATTTTTAACCTAAAAATTCAGGTGGGTTTTGCAATCAACCCCATAATAAATCTTAGTTTGTTTTTAATATGAAAAGATTCTCTGTTGGTTCTTTGGGTGGAATGATGCTCCAGAAACCTGTTCCACATTTAATTTGTATTTTAAAAATTATGCCCTGATACATGGTTTACAGATCCCCCAGAGGTATGTATCCTCCAGTTTGAGAAATACAGGCCTGGATTATTTCTCTAATATTCTAAGATCTTATGACGATTTTTCTCTTCTTAGTAGGTAGGTAAAAATGAAAAACAACAAAAGAAAGGAAGAGAAGCTTGAGGAGGAATGGCCCGCCTCCTGTTTTAAAAATAAATCATAGCAGGACAAAGCTGGAATGGAAAATTCAGAACAGTGATCAATACTTGGAGAAAAGAAACCAAAAGGCCATGTTTTATTGCGTGATCCATGCACTGTGTGCAAGAAAGCAGCTAGCTGTGAACACAGGTTTACAGGGCTAGGAGGAGGTAGAGACAAACCCTTTATTCAATGAAAGGAGCCAGTCAGAGGCTGCTGGAAGTAAATTCAGTCCTTCTGGAAAATGCCATAATCCTGTTTGGGGAAGCTCCCAGCCTTTATTTTTTTTACTGTATGAGCACCAGACATAGCAAATCATGCATTATTTCTTCCCAGGCCTCAGACTGGCTGGTGGTGACATGTCCAAGACACCACCATGTTTGGGTGTCAAGCGGGGCAAAACCAGTTGGTACACACTGGGTGAAAGACCATAAAAATGGGGGCAGAGTGTGGTTAAGTGAAATGAGAAAGACGTAGAGTAACTCCTTTGAGCGAGAGAAAAAAGAACAGATGCCTAGGTTTGTGTTGCATTCTGTGGGTAGAGTCCTAGGATAGACATGACCTCATCTGATCCTTTCAACTCTGTCTGAGCAAGGTTCACAGATTTGCTCAAGGTTACAAAGACAGTAAATAGTAGACAATGGTTTCAAACCCAGGATTGTGGGATTCCCAGATGGATGATCTTCTAACTGCATTCCTACATTTGAAAGGAAGAAGCCAGGAGGCTAGAATGCTGTGTCATCTTGGGTATGTTATTAAAATGCTCAGTGCCTTCATTTCTTAGTTTCTTCATCTGCACAACAGAGATAATAACAGTATCTGCCTCACTGGTTGGTCAAGGGGATTAAATGAGATAATCCATGTAAATTCCTTAGCACAGGACTTAGAGCATAGTAACTATTCAAGAAAGGCTAGCTGCTCTTGCTGTGCAAACATCTGGGAACTGCAGAAGAAAGGAGAATTCCAGGAAAATTCGAGAAATATTGATCAGAAGAATTCGGAATGCTATTTCAGGTATGAGACTGTGCTAATCAAATTCATTTCCCAGCCTTCCCCAATTCTGCATGGAACCACAAGGAGCTACAGTTATCACGCTCCTTTGCCAGATGACTTCTGTAAAGTTTTGGCCAATGGGACGCTGTAACAGTCAGTTCTCTGGAGAAAAAGAACCAATAGGGGAGAGAGTGCACATGTGTGTGCAGACATGCACAAAGACAAAAAGAGACAGAGAGAGAGAGAGGTGATGATGGAAGATAGATAGGAAGATGGATAGATAGATGATGATGATGATGATAGATAGATAGATAGATAGATAGATAATAGATGATAGATAGATAGATAGATAGATAGATAATAGATTGTTAGGTAGATTTATCTCAAGGAACTGGTTCATGCAGTTGTGCGGTCTACACTATCAGGTCTAAAATTTGTAAGGCAGACTGGCAAGGCTGACAACTCAATTTACCATTGATAGTATGGGTGGGATTCATCCGATCAGTTGAAGGCCTTAAGAGCAAACACTGTGGTTTCCTAAAGAAGAAATTCTACCTGTTGATCCTACAGTCTTAAGGTAGAATTTCTTCTTTAGGAAACCACAGTGTTTGCTCTTAAGGCCTTCAACTGATTGGATGAATCCCACCCATACTATCAATGGTAAATTCTTTCACTTAAAGCGAAATGATTGTAGATTTCAACCACCATGTCTACAAAATAGCACATAGCAATATCTAGATTAGCATAGGTATTTTAGCCTAGCCATGTTGGTTTTGATCCAAAGGACATGCTGATAGGACCTGCCTCCTCCATCAACTCTTAGCAGAGACGCTAGTAGAGTCCAGGACATGGCCATTCTTCCAGAGTTCACCCACCCCCCCCCGCCACAGCAGCCCAGAGTGGTAGAAAAATTGGGGAAACAGCCCCAATTCCAGGGTGGGTAAGGGCAGGAAGGGATGGATAGAAAGGCAAGGAAGAAAAGTTATTTCTGTGATGGGGGACACTTAAGTCAAACACTGAAAGAGAAGGTAGACATAGAACCCTCATGCAACTCATATGCCTACAAATGACACAGGACACCTCCTGCTTGCACTAGTTCATTAGAGCTGAAGGCTGTCTGATACCCCACCCCTCTACTCTGTTCCTTTTCCCCTAGCACCACCTGAGCTCTGCTCCTTCTTCTCTCATCACCTCTCAGGCACTGTCCCTCCTCCAGAATCAACGAGGAGCAGAAGTGGGGGGCCCGTTGGTCCCTACTCCCTAGCAGGCGATTGCCCTGTGTGAACCACCAAACCAGGAACAGATGGCCCTCTTCTCTGAAAAGGCAATGCCACATCTTCAAGGCTGTTTTTTTTTTTCTTGTGTGCTGCTTCCTTTCTCCATCCAGATGCTAAAGTCCTTTGCACGTTCCCCATTTCCTCCCACACCATCACCTAGCCCAGTTGTGGGGACACAGTGCGTGACCAACACATAATATCCCATTGCTTCATGTATCTCACCTCAGGGAGACTACTTCCTCTCTGTTCCCAGACAGCAAGATAACAGAATAAAAGGCACAATAATATTAATAGTTTAGCCAAAGCTATCAGCCATCTGTACTCCTTTTAATTATCGTAAAAGTAACACATGTTTGTTTTTAGAAAATTTGGAACATACAGAAAATAGTTTTTAAAAGTCACATGTACTCTGGTGTATTTCCTGTCAGTGCAAATACCCACACATTTTCAAGGAAATTGAAATCATAACATAGTTTTTTTTTAATTGGAATATGAAAAAAACATTTCTTTATTAGGATGCTTATAAGCATAACATCATTTTTCATCCTTCTTTTTTCTATATTATTTCAGGGAAAAACTTTTCATGTTAAATAGTTTTCATGTTGTTAAATATCTTTCAAAAATGTAATTTTTCACAGCTGCAAAATATGCCACCATATGGATGTGCCTTGCTGTATTGCCCTATTATTGGGCATTCCAGACATTTCCTGTTCCCTGCTGCCTCCAGGCCTGCGTTCCACAACTTAGCCCCATGATACATCTACACAAAACATTCTTAGACTGTGCCTTATCTCAATGAGCCCCTCCACCAAGCTTCCAAACTCTTTCTCTTCCTTCTTTTATTCTGTCTTCCAGAAGAAGCAGAGAATCCTTAGAACTTCCTCTGCCACTACTCACCATCTGCCACTCGTCCCCACCACGGTCAGACTTACCCACAATGCTCTAACCAGTTAGCTTTCCCAAAGATTCCAAGCGCCCTAACACCCAGGGCCAGAGCCTGTTTCTCAGTCTTCTTCGCCTTCTTTGCCCCAATGGAACACTCTTTTCTGAACCCCTCCTCTCCCTGGGCTTCCAGGACAGGGCTCTGCCTTGCTCCCATCCTTCTTCCTCTCTTTTGCTGACACTTCCATCCCCACCCCCAAATGGGGATACCACAGGCCTTGCCCTCAACCCTCTTTTCTTGACTGGCCTTGACCACACCATTGGTGTGTGATAATGAGAGTGGAGAAAAAGGTGGTACTAGGAGAGTGGGAATCAGCTATGTGTCTACAGGTGGCTCACACTCAGCCCCTAGTCACCTGTCCTCTGTAAGAGACCTGATCTGAGGCCTTCAGAGCTTCTTCTTCTCTTTTGGGAGGGCTCATGCTGGACCTCAGTCAAGTTTGCCTTTATTTATAAAGGGTGAGTTCTCTCTCTCGAGGGCTTTCATGGGGCTGAATAAAGGTAGCTGACACTAGAGCAAACAGCCAAAGCCCTGATTTCTAAGAGAACATGGCATCTGGGCTCACTTTCTAGCTGTGTGAACTTGGGGCATGGCAGCTTACTTATCTCTTTGTGCCTCAGTTTCCTCACCTGAAGATGGAAATGAAGTAAGGATTATTTAAGTCCTGCAGATAATGCTCTAAGAACAGTACCTCATGTGTACTAAGCATTTACTGAATATCAGCTATTATTATCAATGTTCAAATCCTTCTCTTGAGGAGATGAGGAGGCAAAAAAAGTATCCTTGCCTCCTCCTACTCCACCCCTGTCTCCAGACCCCACCCCGAGACCTTGGGGTCAGAGAGGGATGCGATGGTCCAAATACATCAAGGAAGATGAGATGAGAAAGGTTTCTTTCCAAGCCTCTTCTCCTACATGCATATTTGGGTTTGTAGATACATAGCTGTGTCCCTCGTTCATCTCTCATGCTGGGTTGTGACACTCTTGTAGACCAGAACTCTGCTATGCTTATAATTGAATCTCCGTGGCAAACTGCATGCCATAGGTACTCAACTAATGTGACAAGTGGAATAAGCTAAGGAAGTTATTAAAAGAAAGAAAAGTAAGGTCAAAGAAGCGAGGGTGGTGATGTCATCAATATTTGAAATTCTTGACCAAGCTAGGAAGTTCGCTTCCTGATGATTATGAAGCTACAGCTGCTTGGACTGAGCAGAACAAAGAGCTGTGCATTCTCAAACATCAGGCACATTTCCCCATTGCTGGTTATGAAGGAAGTGGGAGGAGAACAAGAAAAAGAGAACGTTTTAATGGACATCATCTTAAGATTTTGAAAAATGAACACCAGTGACTGTTATTAAATTAAAAACAGGAGTCAAGGGGCGCCTGGGTGGCTCAGCCGGTTAAGCGTTGAACTCTTGGTTTTGGCTCAGGTCGTGGTTCGTGGGTTCCAGCCCTGCATCAGGCTCTGTACTGACAGCTGCGGAGCCTGCTTGGGATTCTCTCTCTCTCCCTCTCTCGGCCTCTCCCCTGCTCACTGTCTCTCTCTCTTTCTCTGTCTCTGTCTCTCTCTCTGTCTCTCTCTCAAGATAAATAAATAAACATTAAAAAAAAAAAAACAAAACAGGATTCAAGTGATGCCCCAGGACCCATCAGACAGTGAGTTGTGCATTAGCTAGACAGCAATCATCAGAATATTCCTATAACAGATGAGATGGAGTTTGTGGGGAGTCTTGACTCAGGATTAGTGAAGTGGGAAAGATGAGACACTTTGTTATGAGCATTAAATCAGTGCTGGTCATCTCAGGGCCTTCTGGCCTTCTTTTGTGGAGTCCTCTCCCCCTCTGGCTTGCCCCATCCCTCCAGTCCACTGGGGTCCTTGCACCGAGTAAACTCCCTACATGCAGCTTCAGCTGGACAGCTAATTGTGTCCCAGGTATCTCCTGGACCTCCCCCACCCCTTTCCTCAGCCACCTGGACCTGAAATATATTGCCAGTGTAGTGGGTTAAATGATGTGTCTCCCCACCCCCAAATTCATGCTCACCTAGGACCTCAGAATGGGATCTTATTTGGAAATAGCGTCTTCGCAGATGTAATGAGTTAAGGATCCCAAGAAAAAAATCACCCTGAATTTAGGGTGAGCCCTAAATCCTACAACTGGTACCGTTATTAGGAGAGGACACACACAAGAGACACAGAGAAGAAGCCATGTGAAGACAGAGGGAGGTAGAGACTGGAGTGATGCTGTCACAAGCCAAGGAATGCCTGGGGCCACCAGAGGAAGGATTCTTTCCTCAAGCCTTCAGAGGGAGCACAGTCCTGCTGAGACTTTGATTTCAGACTTACAGCCTGCAGGGCTGGAGAGAATAAATTCCTGTTGTTCTGAGCCACTAGGTTGGTGGTAATTTTTTACAGCCACCCTAGGGAACCAATACAGCCAGTGGGATGCTGGTGACTGAAAATGGGTATCTGTTACCCCCAGACCATTTTCACTTTAAACCTAATTAGTGGGAGAACTGATGCCTTAAACCCAAAGGGACAAATCTCAGCTGGTGAGGTTTCAGCAGTATGGTGAGCCAGCGGGGTTCTTAGGTAGGGGTCCTTTCCAAGTGCATCCTAAATCACTCCACAAAGGTAACCAATGCTCCTGTCTATGTGGCCCAAGCAAGTGGGTATGAATCCCTTAGAAGATGGTAAGAATTTAATGGGCACTAATATTCCAGTTTCCCAAGTCAGTGACTCATGCTTGTTTCAGATGAAAATTTAATTTCAAAATGGAGCAATTAAAGAAGTATATAGAAATTGTGCTAAAAATGGTTAGAAAAATATGGAATGATATTAGGCAGGAAATTTACTTTTTGGTCTGCAAATACTGACTGATTTATTTTCAAAGCACTGCACTGAGAAGTAAGATATAGTATAAATGTGATCTAATGCAGAGGGTTGACAGCCCTACCTATGAAGTAGTTTATGAAAGAAAGAAAGAAGGAAGGAAGGAAGGAAGGAAGGAAGGAAGGAAGGAAGAAGGAAGGAAGGAAGAAGGAAGGAATAAAGGAAGGAAGGAAGGTAGGAAGGAAGGAAGGAAGCAAGGAAGGAAGGAAGGAAAGAAGGAAGGAAGGTGGGAGGGAGGGAGGGAGAAAGACGAAAAGGAAAAGGAAAGAAATTAGCCCTGAGTCTGAATAAACCTTTAGGTCTAACCTCAAATTACATCAACTATAGAAAAGAGAGGACCATGTTAAAGGACACAGGGGGATGCAATCAGCAATGTTTCTTAAACTTTAGCTGCCTGGAAATCATCTGAAGAACTTTAGGAACCCAGATAATTCTGATTCTATAGGTTTGGGGTGGGACTTGAGATTTTGCATTTCTAACAAGCTCCCATTCAACTGAGACCACAATTTGAGAACCACAGCTATAGAAGATGGTTTTTCTAATTACAACAAGAACCAAAATTACAAGAAAAAAAAGAAAGAGATGGAAGAGGAACATTTATACTAAAAAGATGTAAGACATATGTCAACCAATAGAAATTCACATGTGTGCATGTATGTGTGTGTGATATGTCAGCCAACACCTGTGTGTGCATGAGTGTACACGCATGTGTAAAAATCAGAGAAATTTGAACACTGAATGAATATTTGATGATTTTAAGAAAGTTCTGTCAATGTTTTAGGCATGATCATTTTTTTAAAGAACACATACTGCAATATTTATGGATGAAATCATAGAATGTCATAGAATGCCAATTCACTTAAAAACAATTCAGGGAGTAGGTGGGCAGGAAGTATTGATGACACGTGATGGGCCATGAGTTGGTCATTACTGAAGCTGGGGACTGGGGATCCTTTATGCTGTACTCTGTAAATTTGTATATATTTGAAGCTTTGCATAATAAAAGGTTAAGGATAAATAAATCAGGCAGAGAGTCATCTTTAGATTCATCTAATATGTATGCAAGGCCCACTGTGTGCAGCGTTTTTACCTGTATTTTATTTAACTCTCACAATACAATTAGCTCCTTTATATGGGAGTTCTGATGGACTGAATTACTGGCCCTGGTAGTAGGTGGTTGAGTCGGGAACTCACATTCAGGCCTCCTGAGTCCAAGGGCAGTGCTCATTCTTTTATATCAGTGCTCATCACACCTAAGAAGGCAAAAGAATCCCCTTGGGAGTTTATTAAGGTGCAGATTCCAGGCCTCCCACCCAAAGTATCTCTGAGGCAGAGGATCTGGGGTGAGGCTCAAAATTTGGTATGTTTAATAAGTCGTGCTGGTGACTCTACTCCAAGTTTGGAAGGCACACCTTCAGAAACAGGGCCTTGGAGAGCAGAGAAAACGGGAAGAACATCCAGTTCCCCAAGAAAGACATCTGAGTTTAGAAGCCCCCAAGAAAGGATCCTACCATTCCCTGGTTCCTTCTGTGGGTACTGGGGTGATGAATCTGACTCTGGCTGGGTTTCTAGGCCCTTCCATAATGGCTAAATGATCGATGCTGTACTAAGGGGGAAGGGACAGGGTTTGAGTCACCTGAAACAGCCTCCTCAGGGCCTGGAGCGGAAAGGCACATCTAACTCATCAACAAGCACTGAGTACTATCCTTCTCTTAAAGGAGCAGCTTCCCAAGGCTGTAAATATCAGCTGTTTTTCTTCTTTGCCATACAAAGGAATGAGCTCTTGTCAATTCTAATCTTATCTGCTGATGTCTGCCAAAGCCTTTAATGAACGTTCTGGAGCTCTCCGTCTTCTCTTGGAAATGCTAATAGAGCAGCTGGTGGAGAGAATGTTGGGGGAGGTGTCATGAAGTTCCTTTTGAAACTTAGGGAGACAAAGTTGACTCCCCTTCTGATACCCCACCTCCCAGTTGGAGAAGACTCCTGGGACCCAGTCTCATTTTTGCTAATGAGTGGAATTTAAAGGCAGATTACACCGTGCATTTCCTCAGCTATTTATTTGAATCATCTGGGGTAAATGTACAAAACTCTGAACACCTAGGCTCCCCCTTCAGACCATTATGTCAGAATAGCTACAAGTGAGACCCAAGTATTCATATATTTTAGAACTTCCCAGGTGATTCCTGTGCAGCCAAGATTGAGAACCACTCCCAGTGATTTCAACATTGCTTCTCCCTTTGAGACCTGGCTTCCAGACACTTTGGTACTTGAGCTCCCTGCTAACAAGGCCCAGATATCTCTCTTCTCCTGTATCTTCTTCAGCATCCAGACCACTGGGTATAGATGCTGTCCTCAAAAACATTTCATTTATTCAAGAGGTATTCATTGGACCTACTGTGTGCCCAGCACTCATAATACATGGCCCTGGTTGTACAGAAACTGGCAATGTAGTTGGTGAAATAAGATATACCAACATAGAAGTTAAAATAGTAATGAAAGAATTGAACCACGACTCAAGATATTTTGCTGCAGTCACTTATCACATGTGCACCTACTGAGGGGTTTCAGAAGAAAGAGCAGCTGTTGGGGTGATCCCAGGAGGCTTTACCCACAAGGTGGGTCTTGTGGATATGGAAGATTGGGCAGTGGAAAGAGAGAAGACGTGGAGATATGACTTCTTCAGATACGTGGAGAGGCCCACATTTGGGCCTCCATGCCAACTTCTGTGGTGCCAAGTCCTCCGGTTCTAGAACATGCTGGCATTTGGGGTATCTCGCTCTTACTTTTTGAGGGAGAATCCAGATTGATGTGTTGGAAAGAAGACTGTACCATGAGTTAGGAAATCAAGTAAAAACAAGCAAGTCTCAACCTCTCTGGTCCTCTGTCTCTGTGAAATCAAAGGCAGATACTAAGAGAATTTTAATGCTTTCTTTCCATCTGAATATTTATTCAGGTCCCAGAACCATAAGACACAGGCCCTATTTTGAAAATAAACCTTGTTAAGGTATAATTTATATACAGTAAAATGCACCTATTTTGAGTACACATTTTGACGAGTTTTCACAAATTTATATACCCATGCAATCACTACCATAATCAGGATAAGAGACATTTCCATCACCCCCAAAAGTTCCTTCCTGGTCAATTGCCACTCCCCCCTCCCCCACTCCAGCCCCAGGTAACCACTGATCTATTTCCTATCACTCATTTCCCCAGAGTTTAATAAATGTAATCATATAGTCTTTCATGTCTAGGTTCTTTCATTTAGCACAATATTTTGAAATTCATCCATCAGTATACATCAGTAGCTCATACCTTTTTAATGCTGAAGACTATTCCGTTGAATGGATATATCACAATTTGTTTCTACACTCATCTGTTCATGGAAATTTGGGTTGCCCCCCAGTTTTTTGGCTGCTTTAAATAAAACTGCTATGAGCTTCCGTGTATAAACCTATGTGTGAACATATATTTTCATTTCTCTTGAGCTAATACCTAAAAGTGGAATTGTTTGCACAGTAAGTATACACTTTATAAGAAATTGCTAAATTTTTCCAAAGCAACTGTGCCATTTTGTATCCCCAGCATTAATCTATGGGTGTTCCACTTGCTCTACACTGTTATAAACATTGGTATTGTTAGTCTTTTTAATTTAGCCATACAGGGACTGTTTTGATCTTAGATTTTAGATTATGCCTACACAGCAAGGAACAGAAGGGTCATAACAACACTTCAGTGGGACTCCCGCATGATGCTCTTTGGCCCTAGAATTGGTTCAGCTTTGTAAAACGTAGGTGTGTCAATATTTTTTCAGGTCCAGATACACTGGTCAGTTTTCCCGGAAGTTAAGGTCAGGGTGAGCCTGATGAATTGACTCAATCTCCACCATCCATAGTAGATAAAGCTTTAAGTTCCTTTGTAGTCGGGTTTCACAAGCCCAGCACTGCAACCAGTGCCTCCCCGGGCCTCTCCTACAGGGCTCCCAACACATTTTTAATGAAGAGAGGCTGCCTTTGGGTCCCCAGATGCTTTTCTTCCCACTTGAGCCAACCCCTTCATTTTATGACATGTTTTAATGAGGGAGGATGAAGAGAGAAAATGAGTACCAGATGTATCTGAAATGGAACTGAACAATAATTACATTCTGCAGTGAAATTACAGAAATGCTCCATTCAATATGCTTTGGAAGGAGCTGGCAGGAGAGAAATATGTGTTCCTGAAAGCACAACTAAAGGAGCACATTTTCAAGTTGTAGCATTAAAAAAGATATCTAAAACCCCTACAGAAAGCTGATGCTTATCCTGCCCCTTCCACTTTTTGAAAGGAAAAATATGAATTGAACCTCGGTGAAGAGTGTGAATGATCAGCCCCGCCTACAATGGATTCTGCCATATTGGATTCTAAAACAGTTAAAGGAAGGTGGTGTGGCACACCCAACTTCCCCAGCCTTGGGGGGAATGTAACTGGGGGAATGTTGGTCAGACACTTCAGAATCCAGAAACTGGAGCACCCAGTCCAGCAGCTTGCTCCCCCTCGGCCAGGCCACAGCTTGTCTAAGACCAAAGGCAAAGAACCAGAGTCAATCTGAGCCTTCTCTGCTCTTGGAGGTTGGCCTTCAGGAGGGACAGTGCCATGGCTCACCTAGGGAGGCCTGCTCAGCCATCTAGGCATCTCCCCTGAGAAGGCATGACACCTGCCTCAACAGTCCAGTTGTTTGGGTCCACGTCAGCCTTAGGCAAGGATAGCAGTGGCCAACTTGAAGTAAGGGCCTAGAAAGCCCAGCCATCCACACAGCCCATCTCAAATTGCTAACAATAGCCATTTTTCTTTCATTTCTTTATTTACCACCACCCACCCCAATACAATGAGCTAGCTTACAGAAAACACAAATCTGAAAATTTAAATTTAAACATTAGACCTAGGGAAACCATTTTGTAATGGGTAGCCAAGTGTGAATACACTTGGCCCTGATCCAATGATAGGTCTGACCCCTATTATTCTTCACTGATGTTCAAGTCATATTTTTTCTCTGGCAAAAAAAAAAAAAAAAAAGAATGATGATCAATGCCAACATCCTGGTTGCGATACTTATATAGTTTGCAAAATGCTATTGTGAGGAGACCGAGTAAAAAGTACATGGGATCTCCCTATAATAGTCCTTACAACTGCATTTGAATCATATCTCTCTTACTCAGCCTTTTGTTCCATACAGTTCTTCAACACACAGGATGGGACCCACCCACGCTGGGGAGGGAGATCTGCTCTACTCAGTCTATTAACTGAGATGTTAACCTCATCCAGAAACACTCTCACAAATACACCCAGAATCACGGTTAACCAAACATCTGGGCACCACAGGGCCCTTTCAAATTGACACATCAGATTAACCCTCACAACCTCAAATGAAGTTATTTCACCTGTCTGGGCTACAGTTTCCTCATCGTTAAAATGGGCATGATGAGGGACACCTGGGTGGCTCAGTCAGCGAGGCGGCAGACTTCCTCTCAGGTCATGAGCTCACGGTTCATGAGTTCAAGCCCCGCATCGGGCTCTGTGCAGACAGTGCAGGGCCTGGAGCCTGCTTCAGATTCTGTGTCTCACTCTCTTTCTGCTCCTCCCCTGCTCACCATCTCTCTCTCTGTCTCTCTCAAAAATAAATAAACATTAAACAAAATTTTTAAATGGGCATGATGGTAGCACCCTTCTCACCCAGCGGGGGAGGAGTTCAAGACAGAAAGCATAAATACTTAGTAGAACACTTGGGGTACAGGAAGCGCCCTAGCTCTCTGGGAGGGGAGATGTAGAAAGGGAGCAGGGAGAATCAGACAAGGGCTCCCCAGCTAAACGCACCTCTAACTTGACCATCTCTCCACCCTTGACTCCAGGGCCCCTTCTCTCCTTATTTCTCTTTCTCTTTGCAGCCACTCGGATGCCTACATGTGAGAAGGTTTTCATTCCTCAGAGTGGCACTTGTGAGGGTCTAGCTGTTCCACTCAGGATTTCCGATCAAGACTGAGGCACAGGGCAGGCTGGTGTGGGTCGTGGGGACTTCATTGTCTGCTGCTCTGACATGTGACGCGGCCACTGAATGACTGCTTCCCACATTGTAACTGCTGTTGACAAAACACAAAAGCCACCCCCCCCCCACACACACGCTTTCCCAGCTCCCAGTGTGGCTGTGCTCATTCAAATGACCGCATACATAGTCTCTGTGGAGCCCGCTAAGCGGTGATATTACCAGCTGGGGATTATGTCTTCCACTGAGGAGCCAGGAGGAGGTGGCGGCGGAAGTGGTTTATGTGAACAAAGTCTCCCCTTTACACACAAATATCTAAAAACTATTAATTTTGGGGCAGCAGCAAGGAAGAAATACATGAAAGGAAAATTGATTTCTATTTAAATGGTATGTTTTCATCGCCCTTCTTCAGAGCCTAAGCATTCATCTTTGAGTACCTGTGCTAATTGATTTCAAATGCAATTCAACGCAATCGCTGTAGAATAATAAATCTCAGGGCAAAGAGGCTAAAGGGGGGAACTTGAGTGGAACAGGAGTGGGATGTAACCCATGACATTTAAGAGGCGTGTCTGTGTCATCGGGGGGTGAACTCGGGGGCAGGGCCCTGAGGGGAGGTGGGACTGGTGCCAGCAGCAGTGCCTTGAACTTGAAATCTTTCTGATCCAGGGAATGTCCGTTTCTGGATCACTTCCTGGGACTCAGGTAGCTGTCCCAGTCCCCAGGGGTGCTCAGACCCCCCTCTGAGGGAGGAGAACCCTCTTGTAGCCATCCTTCTGTTCTTTCTGGCAGTGTCCGTGGCCTTCTCTCCCACAGGTTCCTCACAGGCCTGGTCTTCCTGGCAAGCCTTTTTCACACGCCCCTTTTCTTTCTAAACTTGTGCCCATTTCTCCCCAAAAGCTATCACCTCGGGAGGCAAGCAGCTGAGCTGGTTCCTGGAAGGTATGACCGAGTCTTGCTAGAGACCCAGAAGCCTGCCATGGACGGAGGCAAGAACCTCACAATGCCACAGGTGCAGGCCCAGGGGACAAGTGGACCCTTTGGGTTTCATCCAGGTGACCCCCTATGGGTGCCTGTCCACCTGCACTGGACTCCTACCATAGCTTATCCCCGGAAAAAGCGAGGGCTGAAGATGTGAGGACTTGGATGAAAAATTGGATAGAAAGAAAAGGAATCAACCAGGGCCCTTGCTTTCAGTGTGGCAGCTTTCGTGGTGCTTTTCTGAGCGAGAATCTAGTTGATAAGAAAGAGAACCACTAATCTGTTCAAATGCCCCATACGAAGAAGGCAAACAACCATGAAAAAGTGACGTGCCCACTCTTGAAAAATAATTCGTGGGAGATAGGCCCAATCTCTGAGCACCGGGTCAGCAGGCGGCCCCACTTGGAAGGAAGGAGAAAGTGGTGTGGCCAGCCTGCAGGAGCCAAAGAAGGGCTGGGATCAGAGACCCGCACCCACCTGTAGAACAGTTAGGTCCTGGTGGGCTTGCACAGCAGGTGGGTACTAGGTTGGTGCAGGGCATCAGGTCTCAAGTCTCTGTAACTACCCACTTGGCATTCCCAGAACTCTGCTGTGGCAGGATTACTCCCCTGCAGGACTGAACTCTCTGCAAGAGCTTTTCTCTAAATGATTGAGATCAGGAATTTATTTCTGAGAATGGACAGCCCTCCCCCCAGGATATATCTGCATAAACCAGAAGCAACATCTATGCATAATCAAAATACAGAGACATTTCAGTCAGTGTGGGTACAAAGGCAATTAATCCAAATCTCCAACAAATTATCCCAAGGCAGATTAAATTATTCATGGATTTAATGGCTTCTTTCTTGTATTGATATCACTTCATTCTTTATGATAGGTATTTCAGCGGTTACAGGAGTACATTTAAAATAGCTGCTTATGTTACATCCAGCGTGAAATGAGATGAATCCTCATGTCCTACATCTCTCCCCACGACCTTCTCATTCATTCATTCATTCATTCACTCATTCGCTCACTCACAGTCTCTACCCTCACGTAGCTCACTGTTCGGTGGGGAAAGTCGGACATGAAGTAGATGAACACTTCTCCCTGTGTTGTGGGGATATGATAAGGGAAATTCAAAGCAAAAAGCCTGGTGATGGGTGAGCCTGAGCCAAGCTTTCACCCTCCCTCCACCCCCCCATTTGCCCGTCTCCCACCTGCCAACCTCCCCCAGGGACTATCGATCTCTGACAATGTGTGATGTCAAATCACATGTCGTGATATCTTTCAGTATGGTGCTGACAAAGCCAAGAGGAAGCCCATCTGGCTCGTGCCGAGGGTTCCTTCTTCCACCCCCATGCCCACTGGAGCCAGTTTCAGAATTACATCCACAGCTGGCAGGGTGCAGTGGCAGCAAAGACACCCCATGGAGGGAAGAAGATAAATAAAATTTCTGTCGGGCCCATTGATCTCCTCTCTGAGCAATTTAATAGTCGGGGAGGTGGAGACACAGGGAGGGGCTGCTGTTTAGCCGGCTTCTGAGGGGTGGGGGACATCTCTAGGTAAATCTGCCACTCGCTGAAGTCACACGCCCTGCTAACAGTGCCTCCGTGACAAACCCTTGATGCCTGTAGTCCCAAAACAGAGGAAAAAGAGGTGGGAAGTAATTTGGAGTCCGAAACAATAGGCATTGACAAGCTGACTTAAAATACCCATTAGGTGATGAGGGGGTTTGGCTGGCATCATTTATGCAGCCCTCTCTCTAGAAGCTGCAAGAGACTCTGAGACTTCATGACCTGTGCAGGAACGCACAAGGACTCATGTCTCTCCTAGCAAGAGCCCACAGGAGCCCAGGGAATGTTTGCCAGCCTTTCCTCTGTGGCCGGCAAAGTACAGCCTCTCATCAAGAAGAAAATCGGGCTTTGTCTGCTGAGAGCCGGTCCTGTTACCTCATTCTTTTTTTTTTTTTTTTTAATTTCTTTAATGTTTATTTATTTTAGAGAGAAAGAGACAGAGCATGAGCAGGGGAGGGACAGAGACAGAGGGAGACACAGAATCCAAAGCAGGCTCCAGGCTGCAAGCTGTCAGCACAGAGCCCAACATGGGGCTCGAACCCATGAACCGTGAAATCTGACTGAGCCACCCAGGTGACCTCATTCTTTTGCTCCGGGTTCTGCACTATGAGGGGTTGCTAAATCTCTGGACCCGACTCGGGGTTCCCGGGCCAGAATTTTATCATGCTATTCCCCTGGTGGAAAAATCCTTCACCTTGGTATTGATATCCCATAATACACTAACCCTGAGAGCAACTTTGGGGAGTTCTTCCTGATCAACTGAGGGCAGGGAAGAGTCTGAGACAAATGTCACGGAGTTTAGCAGAAGCAGTGCCTGGTCAGCACCCACAGCTGCTGACCAAGTTGGCGTCCATGAGTGGCTAGGACTGGCCCTCGCAGACGGTAAGGGAGAAGACTTTTACCTTGCTCCTTAGGGCCCCACTTCCCCAGTCTGAGTCCTGTGCCCTCCTCTCTCCTCCCAGCCCTCACTGAGACCACCAGCATCTTCCCCCCCACGCCCCCCTCCCATTTCCCAGCACACCTTCCCAGGCTCAGATCTGTCACTGGTCCTCCACCAGGCATCTGTCCAAAGGGATGTCAGCATTTTAACTGCATCCAAGCTTTGGGCTGAAGGGAGGGGGCTCTAACCAAAGTCTGTGGACAGGACTTTCAGACATGAGAGGGTATTTGGGGAGACCTGGGCCTTCCGGTGTCATGATGGGTGTTAGGCATTGCTGTCACTGAAATCTGCTGAGCTCCCACCCCTTGTCCCCAGTGGCAAGACGGGGGTGACAGTGTGCCGGCCAGTGGGTACAAAACTCTACAGTACTACCAGCTCACTGCAGGAGGCCCCTCCTGGGTCCCCAAAAGCTAATTGTGGGTGCGGGAGGCTCCACACTGAACCCCTCAGTAAGTCAAACTGACTGTCTGCCCATAGCTCTCCTGCTCCCCTGCAAGCCTGTCCTCTCGGGACTCAGGCTGTCAGTTCTTCCTGGGCTCCAGACCCTCTTCACTCTGGACACTCCAGGTTTCCTTCAGGTTGTCACCATCAGAGCCAAGTGTCCCCATGATTCCAGAGAGTTCTCTAGGGGTGAGAGTAAAAAAAAACTCATGGAGCTGGTCTATGCAACCATTCACCTGGGAAGGGGATGGTTTCCAACTTTCAGAGATGGGTAACCATCCAAGTGGGTTTTCCCCTTAGCGCAATTAAATCTCCAGCGTGATCCGATTCAGTGATTTCGATGGGTATCTCCTGGGGAATGACAGCAATAAACATGCTGTCCTAGTCCCTGTCTCCACGGAGCAGTGAGTCCAGAGGATAAAGGGGGATGCAGTTGAGGCAGTGGGATTTCTAATACAATGTGGTAAGAACTTCAGCGAGGGAAGCAGAGTAGGGCTCCTGAGCTCTTGACAGAGGTCAGGAATGGAGCTCCGGAGGAAGAAACCAGGTCACAGCTAAGCCTTAGGGAGTGAGCCAGACTTTGCAGGCAAAGCAGGTGGGGAGGAGGGGAAGGGGAGGAGGGGAAGGGAGGAGGGGAGAGGGCTGCAGGCTGAAGGATGAGCATGTGCATCGGATGGATGGAGGAGAGAGCTGGATGTGGTCTGAGGCACGGTGAAAAGTGTAGCTGGAGCGGGGACAGTGGATGATGATGGAAGAAATGGGGAGAGATGAGGTTTTAGGAGTCATGAGGGCACAAACTACCAAGGTCTTCGCAAGCCCAACTAAGGGTGTGGGTTTCATTTCTCCTAAGAGTACGGACAGGACAGTGGGAAGTTTTCGGGGTTTTTTTTTTTTTTTTTTTTTTTTTTTTTTTTTTCAACGTTTTGTATTTATTTTTGGGACAGAGAGAGACAGAGCATGAACGGGGGAGGGGCAGAGAGAGAGGGAGACACAGAATCGGAAACAGGCTCCAGGCTCCGAGCCATCGGCCCAGAGCCTGACGCGGGGCTCGAACTCACGGACCGCGAGATCGTGACCTGGCTGAAGTCGGACGCTCAACCGACTGCGCCACCCAGGCGCCCCTTTTCGGGGTTTTTTAAGTGTATTATTTGTTTTGAGAAAGGAAGAAAGTGCAAGTGTGGGAGGGGCAGAGAAAAAGAGAGAGAGAGAGAGAGAGAGAGAGAGAGAGAGAGAATCCCAAGTAGGCTCCTCACGGTCAGCGCAGAGCCCAATGCGGGGGCTCAAACCCACGAACCGTGAAATCATGACCTGAGCCGAAGTCAGACGCTTAATTAACTGAGCCACCCAGGCGCCCCTGGGAAGTTTTATAAAGTTTTTTTTTTTTTTTTTTTTTTTTAACGTTTATTTATTTTTGAGACAGAGAGAGACAGAGCATGAACGGGGGAGGGGCAGAGAGAGAGGGAGACACAGAATCTGAAACAGGCTCCAGGCTCTGAGCTGTCAGCACAGAGCCCGACGCGGGGCTCGAACTCACGGACCGCGAGATCGTGACCTGAGCCGAAGTCGGCCGCTTAACCGACTGAGCCACCCAGGCGCCCCAGGGAAGTTTTAAACTAAGAGAGTGATGGGCTCACTTGTGCGTCTGAAGAAGAGTTTTCTGGCTGCAATATGGAGAGAAGGTGAGCAGCCAGGGAAAGGGGCCAAAGGCAGCTGGACGGCCGAGGTGAGAGAGGCACCAGGTAAGCTCAGTGAAGGCAGACACCGGAGGGGCAAGGCAGGTGACTGAGAAGGACATCTGATGTTCTGATCGAGAGCTGCGGTGCCCCCCCCCCTTGGAACAGGGGGCCCAAGAGGAGGGAATCTGGAGTGAGATAGTCTCTCAGTCGTAAGCCTGGGTGCTGGTGTACCCCATGGGTCCTCTGCCACACCAGGCCCCAGGGGGAAGACACTGACCCTGAACGCCGTGTTGTCAGCCGATGCAACATGCCCTCCTCTGTGCCCCCAGCTCCTGGCACACAATTGGTGGTGACAAGTGTTTACTGAATGCATGCAAGAACGCATGAATCAGTGCACATACGACAGAGTCTCTAACTTCAAAGTTCTTAGAGTCTGATTGCAAGACAAGATTATCCTACATCAAACAATTAAAGAACAGCACGAGATAGAACATAATTAAGTTCTAAATCATCTGGTTCAGTCTGTAAGTGCCGGAGTTTCAGAGAAGGGAAAGATCAATGCGGGCTGGAGGAGTTAAGGATGGCTTAAACATAATTCCCCGACATTACAGTACCTTGGAAACAACAGAGCCTGTCTTAACACTGAAGAGACATAAAAGCCAATACGTAGAGCCTTATTTACCCGGTGTTGTACAGGAGACCACCATGATATTGGGGGACTGAATTAATAACGTTGGCCTTGGGGTAAATGCTGTTCAAGTGGATTTATTCCTGTACAGTTAATAATGGGCTTTGACATAATTAATTCTCATTGTATTCTTTTTATGAAAAAAAATTTTTTAATGTTTATTTTATTTTTTGAGAGAGAGAGACAGAGTGTGAGCAGGAAAGGAGCAGAGAAAGGGGGAAACATGGAATCCGAAACAGGTTCCAGGCTCTGAGCTGTCAGCACGAAGCCCAAAGCAGGGCTCGAACCCACAAACTATGAGATCATGACCTGAGCCAAAGTCAGATGCTCAACCGACTGAGCCACCCAGGCGCCCCTGTATTCTTTTTATGTTTAAAGATATTTTTTATCATGGTGAAATTCATAGAACATAAAATTAACCATTAAAAATTTTTTTTAACATTTATTTATTTTTGAGACACAGAGAGAGAGAGCATGAACAGGGGAGGGGCAGAGAAAGAGGGAGACACAGAATCTGAAACAGGCTCCAGGCTCTGAGCTGTCAGCACAGAGCCCGACGCGGGGCTCGAACCCACAGACCGCGAGATCATGACCTGAGCCGAAGTTGGACGCTTCACCGACTGAGCCACCCAGGCGCCCCCAAAATTAACCATTTTAAAATATACAATTCAGTGGCATTCAATACATTCACATTGTTGTGTAACTGCCTCCTCTATCTAGAGCCAAAACATTGTTATCACCCCAGAAGAGAATCCTGTCCACTGTATCCTTGAACCGGCAAAGCAATATGGTAGACTGAACGAGCCCTGAAGTCTCACCCGAAGACCATGATCAGGTCACATGTCCGCCACTGGGTGAGTCGCCAATGATTCCTGGACCTCAGGTCTATCATTTGTAAAATGGGGGAGCTTGATTAGGAGGATAACCGAGGTCTCTTCTAGCTTTACAACCCCGTAATTCTAAGCAAAGTTGTCTTTCACATTTGAAGATGATTAGCATAAAAATAGATTTATTGGTTAACTATAATATGCAAAAAAAAAAAAAATTGTGCACATGTGTGTGTTTTAAGGGACAGAGATGGGACGGGGGAGACTAGCTATGCTCTACTCTTTCTCCTTAAAGAGCCAAATATAAAAACCTGTTCCTAACTTGGGCTTTTACATTTCGCTTATAAATCTCATTATTCTATATGAAAGTCTAACAAATTTTAACGACCACTTTAAGGGACACTTTGATTCACAGTTGATTCCATTTATAAACTTGGTTAATTAAATTCCTTTAAACATTTTAAATGGCAGTTATAAATTTACAATGTTCTATTTCCTTTTTAAGTACCTCATTTGACTGATTTAATAAACAAAAACCTCCCAGCTACCTACATTCCTATAAATCTAATCAATTAAACATATGAGTATGGTAAGCCTTAAGTTCTCCTAAATGTTTTAACCCTGTATGTTAATTTTTTTTTAATTTTTAAAATGTTTATTTATTACTGAGAGACAGAGAGAGACAGACCATGAGCAAGGGAGGGGCAGAGAGAGGGGAGACACAGAATCTGAAGCAGGCTCCAGGCTCTGAGCTGTCCGCACCGAGCCCGACACGGGGCTCGAACTCACAAACCGCGAGATCATGACCTGAGCCAAAGTCGACACCTAACCGACTGAGCCAACCAGGCGCCCCAAACCCTGTATGTTAATTTTATAAGATTCCCACTTACCAGCACAAATCTGATGAATACTCAGTTCACATTTTAAGCTAGAATGGCAAATTTAACTGTTATTACAGAAGACAAAGTCTCTTAAATGTTACAAATGTAAGATACAAAATATGCACAGAATTTCCTAATGCAGACTGTGAATGCATAACAGTTTAATTTTTCATTTTAAAACCCCCTGGGTTAAAACATGCTTGCATTCTAAGGAAATAATTTTATTATCCTGAACAAATTCGGGTGGTGGATTACTTTCCCAGACTTTTCCCCTCCCTCTCTGTACTGGCTGTGATTTCTTAAATGACTAGGGGTGTTAACCATAAATTGACCAGATTCTCGTTTGCCATTCAGGCTAGAGCCATGTTTACAGTCACGACTCATGGTTTTCAAAACTCAAGGAACGGAATGGTTATGTACTCCTGGCTCTCCTCGGGTTATGATTTTAGATAATTTTTAAGTCATGCAGTGCCTGTAACCTCTCCTCAGGTAACCGCATACTTGATTGGGTTCAATTATCTATTTGCTACTCCATTCCATTCTGATTTATTTTTTTATTCTTCCTCTCTGTTAGGGCTTTGCAACTTGTATGGATATTAATATCATAACTGATTGAATTCTGCATGTCTCCTGTGGCCGTGACTGACTCGAATTACAACTCTGACCAGCAATGTTCACACACATACACACAACACTAACACACTCCAAGATGCTTTTGCGCCCACCTAGGATCCTAGACAAGTTACTGGCCAACTTTGAATCCTAACTGTAAGCATTTGCTTAGGGGAGTTAGAAGAGGGATAAATAGGAAACATCTGCATAAGTTAAATGTGAAGGTGCTTGCTAAAGAGACACAGATTTGACTGAGGATTTGAAATGAAATTCCGGACTAGCTCGGGGAACTGCCAATCAGCCGATGACACAGCCCCCGCCCCTATTCCCACTCTGCCCGGAAAATATTTCTCTTTCACTGTAAGACTTTGAAAGACAACCTAGAGGATTCAGAAGTTCATTTCTCTCTCCTCTAGACTCAACGCCGAAGCCCCTTGTACTGGCATTATCATAAAGCCTTGGTAATTGCTTGAACATGTTAATTTACCTTGCGATGCACTGGTTTCATCTGACAGTATTTAAAGAATTGAATGGGTGGCAGGGAAGAGCTGGAGAAAGGGGACTGGTCTGCGAATGCAGAAAGTCTGAGCTCAGAGATGGATGTTATCAGGACTCAAGTTTGCTCAGAGCATTGAAATGGAGTTGCTCACGGCATCATCATCGCTGGTATGGAACCTATTCTGCTCGCTCTCCTGTCTCTCCTCCCCACCTCTCGGAGCTCACCTCACAGCTAGCTTGGCCACAGGCTCTCCCTCCCTCCCTCCCTCCCTCCCTCCCTCCCTCCTTTTTGCGCCCTCAATCCAGAGACTGTAACCTCGCCAGAGAGTGGTGGATAGACAACCCCCAGCCCCCACCCCCAAATCTTATTACTGTTGCTACAATCAGAGCCAGGAGCGGTTTGAATGCATATATTGATAATCACAGCTGGGACTGCATAAGCAAAATAAAGCCAGCAAAATAAGAGCGAGTGGACAGTCAGAGACCATGGAAAACCCATCGATTGTTGCTGTGGCTTCTTTCCGTATAGCAGAATGAGCACGGAAGAGCTGAACCCTGGGTAATTTCTAGCAAACAATGTGATGGAGAGCGTTATTTGTAGTTCCTGAAAATCGAAGTGGAACCCCCAGCCCTCCATAGAACATGCTTCGTCAGTGTGGAACAAAGAGCCGGCTGCCGGCTGGGACAGCATCTCGCACTCTGCCCATGGTGGGGGTGGGGGAGGATGTGGGCAGGTACAACGGAAGCTCGGGGAGGCTGTGCTGACCAGTCCCTGCACCAGAGAAGGCTCCAGGACAGAGGGGAGCCATTCTCCTTCTTGTGCAGAGTCCGCCATTCGTAAGGCCAAAGATGTCACAGCCCTGGCGCTCACCGGCTGTGTGACCTTCTGCAGCTTCCCTCCTGCTTCCCTCACAGGGTTCTGGTGAGGACTAAGTATGAAGAAGCCAGCAGAAGTGTCCACTGTGCCCCAGGATCCTTGGATAACCCCTGGGGTCCAGGGAGGGGACTAAAGGTGATGCTCTCCTGCCCTCATCCTCAGAGGAGAAACAGTGTGCCCAGTCATTCACCCTTAGAGTCGATGGACTCAATGTGTTGCCCTCAAGAGGTCTTGCAAGTTACAAGAAGATGCCTAGAGATTCTCAAGAACAGAGATCCCTACACACACACACACACACACACACACACACACGCATTTAAGAAAGCAGGCGGGCAATACTTGATCTATCTACATCACACACCGTGGTGAAGCTTGAGGCACTGAGATACTTTGGTAAGATATTTGGTGGCAGGAAGCCTTCTAGTGTTCCCAGACCACAATCAAAAAGAGAATGACCCCTCTGTCTCCACACAAAACTAAACCAGCCCTGACACCTTCTTATTCCAAATGGAATACGAGGCAGCCTCCCTTGCTCAGCTCTTGGGGCAGTTAGCCTCAACGGAAGGGCAGACCTACCCACATTGCAGATTTTCCACTGCATCTGAGGCATCTGCATGCTAAACTGGGTCAGAAACTACTGAAAATGGAAAGGCACCCACGAGCGATTCTCCTGACGCACTGAGTGCACGCTGCTTCTCCTGCAGCCAGCACGCTGGTGGGCACAGGTGGGAGAGGGAGGGAGAGGTTTGTTCCAAACACCTTGTCTCTGCCAGGCAAACCGGGAGAACATGAATAAACAACCCGAGTCTTGAACAGCAATGAAGGGAACCGATGAACCTCCTTCTGCCTGAGGCCCCAAGTTCTACTGGCCGAGGATTTCCCGGAAAATCAAACCTGCTTGGCTGGCTTCCCTGGAAAAGAAGGGAACCCACGGAAGTGGCCTTCCATGACTTGGAAATCATCGAGGTCAGTCCCACACAGAGGGTGTCAAGTGGGTCTCCTTATATTTACGACAGTACCAGCAGGAGAAGAGCCAGTAGTGATGGGCTCTGTGGTTTTTCAGTGATCAGCTACCCTGGCAGGCAGGAAAGAGTTTCCAGAAAATTAAACCACCCACACAACCGACCTAAGAAAGGGGAACCAGGAAGACCACTGCGTCTCCCCTCGGAGTCTGGGGGTGACTCCACGACCTCTTGTGTTTTTGCCTGGTTTGAACTTAAATGTTTTCTTTAATATATTAGTTTATGAGGGTTTCATTGATTATCATAAGATAAATGATGTCACTTTGAAAAACATTTTCTCTCTCTTTCATCATTTTAAATAAAGGCGACAATACATCAAATGGTAAAAACTCTCCTTAGGTTTGGGTTCTTTCTGGGCCCATATATTTTGCAAAATAGATTTTTCAACTCACTGGGAAGAGACCCAGAGTGGAAAAGAAAAATGTAAGGGTTCCCTCTGCTCCCCTTGCCAATTTCCTTGACGTTGCAAATCCATCTTGCTGGGCCTGATGCCAAATTGCTGCCTCCTCACTTTCCTACTTATTTAACTTCTTGGATGGTCTCCAGGCCTGGCTCCGAAGGGCCACAAAGGGGTTGAAATATGCTTTTTCCTGGGCAAGTCAAGGGAAGTCCCAGGACTATGCTAGTCATATCCATGGCAACCATGTGCTGGGAGCAATATATCCCCCTCTCTGCCCTCAGGTGCCCTGGACAGGACAGGCACCCCAGTGCTGGTCCATATGACCAACTGCCTGGCTCCCACACACCGCTCACCAGCCCCGCCCTGAGGGACATGGCCAAACCTCAGCCTGTCCGGAAGAGGAGGGGTTGAAGGCAACCTTTCCTTCAGTGCCTTGAAGTACCATTTTGTATTTGAGTCATTTCCTAAATGCCTATTAGCTATTTTCAAGGCAAATGTTGGGAAAATGGCTCATATTCTGGTTATGTAAAATGCCCTTAAATGCAAAGACTTTGGGTCATATGAGCTTTGGGACCAGGCCTGGCTCTATGAGGCAGCTGCTCAGTAGGAGTCAGTGCCTCGAACTTGGGCTCAGAAGACTTGGATGTGAGCCCAGGCTAGCCCTAGACCTGCCACTGATTTACTGGGCAAGTGACTCATGCTCCTCACTCTTCAGGGGACTATGGTGAGGACCAAATGAAACCAGGATTTTTTTAGCCATAAAAGATTCCAGAAAACAGCTCCTGAGGAAACTGGACTTGGGGATAAGTGAGCAGCAGCCTCGTGGTCTTAGGAGCACAGGAAAACACCCAGGTAGGGACGCCCAGCTTCTTCCAAGTGTGGGTCTCATATTCATTCCCAGTGAAGGTGTGAACACTCAGGACAACCTGAAATGGAAGTTCTGGAAACATCACATTCATGGTGTCACTTCCCTGCTCAAAAGCTGTCTATGGTTCCGAATATATTTCAAACCATCAGGTGCAGCAACGCAGCCCTGCCTGCCCGGGTTTCTCTCCTACGGCATGAACCTTCTTTTCCATTCAAGTTAGTCTACCAGAACATGGCTTCCACTTCTCCCAGGTTCTCCCTAGGAGACCCTCTTTCTTGGGGTCCAGACTCCATCTCACTCCTCTTTGGCTGGAGCATCTTCTCTCACCAGCCCCTCCTCCTGGATTTCTCCCTCCTCTGGAGCAGAGCACTTATCATCACCACTTACAAGGCAAAAGTCACGCACTGCCCTCGTGGGGGCTGTTTTGAGCTGTTATTCAACTCTTGGGTTAAGATATAACTTTTGCTGAGTTTTTACCTTGTTTCTGCAAGTAGGCTGGGAACTCCTCAGGGGAGCTGGAACTATGTCTAATTCATCTTTATATCCCCTGGCAGAGAGTAGGTGTTCAATCAATGTGCACTGAATGATCAATATGAAAATCCTTCTATCTCCAGAACTTTGTTTAGATCCAAAAGCTCAGAGCAGAAAACAGTCTTGCCCAGGGACCTCGTTGAGAGCTCTCCTGTGCTGTGATTACAGGCTTGGAAAAGAGCCCTGTTCCTCTAGTTACCTCACTTCTCTGGTGCCTCCAGTGACTCTAAAGTCTCACAAGGAACACAGGGTGTTTCACAGAACCAGCACAGTAAAGCTCAGCAACTAGTCTTATTTTTCTCTCCCTCCCTCACCCTTTTATCTACTCCAACATAGCTGTTCAGTCACAATTTGATGTAGCTTAGTAATAACTGCTAACACTTATCGAGCGCCTGTTGTATGCTTAGCCCTGTGTTCACCACTTCTTACTTGTGATTTCACCTAATTTCCACTCCAACCCTTTGAGATGGGTTCTATTTCCCACGCGAAAGGTATTGAAAATAGCAGGGAAGGTGTTACCCAGTGTCACGTGGGTGGGGGAAGCATGACTGACACAGCCTCCACCCCCGTCTTCTTCTAAAAGCCCCTACTTAAAAACTACTGCGCACTGCAAATAGATTCTTCATCTTGGCCTGGGAGAGGCAGTACGCAGCATGGACCTGTCTTCCTCTACATACAGTCCAGCAACCAGGATGCAATGCTTCATTGTGGTTATTCCAGAGAAGACAGAGCAATCCAAGCCACCCCACTGATGCTCAGGAACAGGTCAACCGATTCATTCGGGGGCACAGCGTATCCTTATCCGTGCCACACCGTTAACAAGTGAGTGACACGATCAAGTGGTATTGTAGAAAACTCCCTACCGACCAACAAAACACACAGAACATCCATGCGTTCATTTACTAACTTGTCCGTACAGCAAGTGTTTGTTTGTTTCTCTTTAATTTTTTTAATGTCTGTTTATTTTTGAGAGAGACAGAGACAGACACAGAGCCTGAGCAGGGGAGGGGCAGAGGGAGAGAGGGAGACACAGAATCTGAAGTGGGCTCCAGGCTCTGAGCTGTCAGCACAGAGCCCAATGCGGGGCTCGAACTCACAAACCGTGAGATCCTGACCTGAGCCGACGTTGGATGCTTAACTGCTTAACCGACTAAACCACCCAGGTGCCCACAAATGTTTATTTTTTGAGTGTCTAGTATACTCCAGGCACTGTGCCAGGATTGTGGGGTAAAAAGTAATCAGTACTCAGCCTTGAGGGGCCCACTACCTAGTGAGAAAACAGATATGCAGACACACAATTACAGAGCTGAGTCAGGGGTGAGCAATGTTTGCAGGAGCTTGGAGGAGAAACCAACCGTGCCTGGGGAGGTCAGGGGAGGCTCTCCTGCAGCCCTGGGCATCCTGTTCTCTCTTCTCAAAGATTTTCATGCACATTCACCTCTGACACTTGCGTCTCTTCCCACTTCCCCCTCCCTCTTTCATGACACCGGCAGGTTCTCCAGAGAAGGGAAATTTGACTGACAACTCAGCTTAGAAGCTCTGGGAGCTGCCACAGAGACATGATAGCAGTTCTGAGTCTTCTGGAGAGGCCATAAGGTGTGGGAGGCAGAAACAAAGCTAGGAGGGAAAACACAGGGGATGGGAGAGAGAATGGAAGTAGACCTCCTACCTGGGAGCACCTCAAACCTTCTCTCTCTCTCTCTCTCTCTCTCTCTGTCTTTGGATCTCTGGAACATGTACTCCCTGGCCACCACTGGAAACAAAGCAAAAAAACCTAATGCATTAAAAAAAAAAAAAAGGCAGGGAGTGCCTAGATGATCCTGTTGGTTAAGCATCCAAATTTCAGCTCAGGTCATGATCTCACAGTTCATGATTTTGAGCCCCATGTTGGGCTCTGGGCTGACAGCTTGGAGCCTGGAGCCTGCTTCGGATTCTGTGTCTGCCTCTCTCCATCTGCCCCTCTCCTGCTTGCGCTCTGCTTCTCTCTCAAAAATAAATAAACATTAAAAACATATACATACACACAGCGTGTATATATATATATATATATATATATATATATATATATATGAGCATATATATACACACGTATACATATGTATATATATATATATATGTATATGTATATATATGCATGCATATATATGCACATACACATTTCAGAGCTTACTACTCCCCCACTAAGCTCAGTGCCCTTTATCCTGTCCTCTCTATGTATACCCCAAAATAGATAAAACCCCAGTTGGAGGTGGTGTGGCATCTAATCTGGCTTTGAGCCATCCAGAACCCATCTAGAGGCTTGCCTAGTCCCTTGCCCAAGAAGCCATTATGGGAGAAGTTAATTCAGCACAGCCAAGCTCTTGATGATGGAGGACAGAATGAATCCGTCAAAACATTCATATATATTTGATGAACAAGAATCTTGAATGAGTGAGTAAATGAAATGTTACTGAGGCCCTCCTATGTACCAGGGCCCGTGCCAGCAATATTTAAGAGTATTACTTATTTTAATCCTCATACCAACTTTATGAGGTCAGGATTATTATCTTCATTTCGATGGCAAAGATTCTGAGAGTCAGATTGGATACTGTTGGGTTTTTTTTTTTTTTTTCCAAGATAACATAAAAATGCTAGTAAGTGGCCAAACCGGAATTTAGTGGGATCTCCATTGTTTCACAGCTGAAACTGTGTGTTCTGCTGGATGGTAGGCACATGGGAGAAGTGTAAGAAATAGAAGGTACTTGAAGAGCTCACGGATTGGTGAAGAGGAATAACATGGCTTTCAGATCCAATGGGAGTGGAGGGCAAGAACTGCCATCCCCAACAGAGAATACAATGAGGCATGTCATGGGGATTCAGGGGGGAGGGCTCAGGTCCTGCCCAAGGTCTACACAAATGCTATATGGAAGCACAGAACTCTCAGCTCAGAAGAACACGGTGGTTTCCTAATGAGTGTCAGGTTGGTCTGGTGCAGACAGATCAATGGAGAAGCAAAAGCAAAAGCTCAGAAACAGGTCTATGGGTAAAAATAATTTACTCTATGATAAAGGCAGCATTTCAAGTGAGTAGGCATCTGATGGCTTAGTCAATAACTGGTTTGGGAACACCTGGCTTCGCCATTTGCTAAACAGAAAAGCTATGTTCTGGCTTTATACAGCACATTTAAAATAATTCCGAAAGAATTAAGAATTTTCATGAAAATAATTCCAAAAGAACCCTGCAAACATACAGCTAAATGTCTTAACTGAAAGGGGAAGTTTTTTCTAATTATATTTGCAAAGAAAGTTTTACAAATAAAAGAACAGACTCAACTTCATAAAGATTTTAAACTCCAATATATCAAATCAAATGCTATTAAAATTTAAATGCTGTACAACAAACTGGGAAAACATTTTAACCGTACATGAGAGACAGAGGTTAGTATATGTGATATATAGGATGCATTCACAATCAACAAAAAAAAGATAATTCCATTAAAAAAAAAATTGGCAAAGGAAACAAACAGCATAATTCCCAAATCAGAAATGCCAATGGCCAATAAGCCTGTGAAAAAAAATTTCAAACTCACTAAGTTTCAAAGACAAATTAAAATTTTAAATTGGAAAAGTGTTTTTTGTATTTTTGTATTTTATATTTTGGATAGTGGGCATATTTACATGGTTCCAAAATCAGCGAACAAAGAATACAGTGAACAGTCTTCCTCCTATTCCTGTCCCCCATCTGCCTAGTGTTCACCATACCCCAAATAGGCAGCCACTGTTACAAATATCTTCTATATGCTTCCAGAGCTTCTTTTTATATGTACAAGCAAATACCAGTACGCATTATTAATTTCCTCTCTTTGAAATAAAATCTAGCATATTTTATATGCAGGCTCACACCTACTTTTTTCTGCTTAACAATATATATTAGACAACTTTTCATATGGGTATATTAAGGGCTTCTTCTCTATTTGTCATGAAATACTTTTCATTGTATAGATGTACAATAATTTATTTAGATACTTTCTAATCTCTTGGTCTTGCAAACAATGCTTTCAAAGAATAACCTTGAAATATACGTTGTTTCTCAAATATGCCAGGATATCTGTAGAATGAATTCCAAGAAGCGAAATTACTGGGACCAAGGATAGATGCATTTTTAAATCCGAAAAAGGTTGCCAAATTGCCTTCTACAAGGGTTTTATCAAATTTACACACCCTATTTCTCCACAGCCTTGCCAGCAGTGTGTGTTATCAAACTTCTGGAATTTACCAAATGGATAAGCAAAAGTGGTATCTCAGGATAGTTTCAATTTGCAATTCTCTATTGTAAGTGAGTCTGGGCACCTTTCCATATATTAAACAGCCTTTTTTATTTCCTTTTCTATAAAATGCATGTTTATGTTATTCAAAATATTCCCCATTTTTTTCTCTAAAGCATAATACAAGGACCCAGACCTAGACTATTAAACAGGGGTAAAAACTGATAAGAATGTTTTTCAGGGGTCATTTGGCAACATGTATCAAAACACTTAAAGTGTGAATATTGTTTGACTCATAAACTCCATTTGTAGAAAGGCTTCATAAAAAATCTTCATAGATGTGGAAAGATGTATACATGTAAGGATGGTCATCAAAGCATTGTTTATGTCAAAAAGCCAGAATCTGTCTCTCTCTGGACTCTCTTGGGTGCTCACTTATGTTTCTCTCTGCACCTTTTTTCATTAATCTGGCTTTTCTCATGCCTACCAGTGTCGGTCACTGCCCATCGCCTCACAATGGTCAAGACAATCTACACTGGCTAAAGGTGTCACATCAGGGCCAGCGTTGGCAACTATGTGAGCCAGCCTCTCTGAATCCCATTCCAAATTCCTGGGAGAGGGAAGATCATTGTCTCAGGAAGACTCTATATTGGGAGGAAGATGCTATGCTTCAATAGTGATGGTTGAAGAAGAGAAAATTCTTGTCTAGTGGCTATGAAAATAGAGTAGTGCCTGACAGTTAGAGCTTTGGAGCATCAGAAACATGCATCACTTCAACCTAAGTACCTTCCAGGACCCCAGACGTGGTAAGAAGGGTCCAGACCCCAGAAGTTTAAGGACACAAGAATGGTCCAATGGACTACAGTCATTAACTATCATATTACAAAATTATTTCAGTTGGCTGGCAATTAAAAAAAAAAAAGCTTATCAAACTAAGCTGTATGATTTTTTTGCTTGAACAAGCAGCCACTTCTTGTGAATAGGGAAGAAAACATCTCAGCTACAGTATACACACTGGTAGAGAAGAAATACTCCTTCTGATGTCTTGAGAGCATTTTGCACCTGCAAAACCTCTATGTTGCTTTTGTTTTGTGAATGCAAGGGGGAGGCTTATATAATTTCTTTGTTGGAGGAGAAAGGGCCTCTGGTGAGTGGAGGATTTTCCATCAGTTTATCCTAAGCCCAGAGGACAAATTGGAGAGTCATTTCAAAGTTAGGAGACTTGGTGAATAATTTGATATGGTAGACAAAGTAAGAGAGAAATCTATTTTGGAATTTCTAGATTGAGAATGTAAGTGGATCACACCAAATGGAGTGATCTGGAGTGTAGAGAAAGACAGAAGTAGAAATCAACATAAGGAAGGGGCAAAAATTAATATAATGGGTTCAGTTTGGGTCATGTTGATCTTGAGATGATATACTTCTACAGGTGTTACAAGTCTGGAAATCTGAAGTGAGTCTGACACTGAAATTTTAGCCATTGAGTATTCTCATTTGGGCCAGAGAACCTGAGACACAGACTTGGATGCAGGTAGTTTAGTTGAGAGGTGATGCCAGGGAGCAGAGTAAAGGAGACAGGTGAGTGAGACAGGGAATTAAGAAAAGTTGGGGCGCCTGGGTGGCTCAGTCGGTTGAGCGACCGACTTCGGCTCAGGTCATGATCTCATGGTCTGTGAGTTCAAGCCCCGTGTCGGGCTCTGTGCTGACAGCTCGGAGTCTGGAGCCTGCTTCTGATTCTGTGTCTCCCTCTCTCTCTGACCCTCCCCCGTTCATGCTCTGTCTCAAAAATAAATAAACGTTAAAAAAAATTAAAAAAAAAGAAAAGTCAATAACAGGAAAGTTGTTCAGTTGCTTATCTCAATGGGCAACTAGGGCTCAATCTCACTGGAGACTCTCAGAGAAGCCACGTGGAATGCATGGAGTAACCACTTCAGAATGATCCTTTTAAAGATGGGAAGCTAGAGCATTTATCTACTTCCATCCTCTATCAGCTGAGGGTTGCACCCATGAAACGTTAGCTCCTCCAAACTTCCTGCACTCAAGTTGGGCCTGGCATAGCTTCAGAAGAAGCCCTGAGGCAGGACAGTGGAGACACCTGGAGCACGCATGAAGTTCTTCAGCATGGCTGCACTAAAATCCAGTGGGCTGAAGAGATGTGGTACATTGCACATAAAGCATTTTCTACAGAAATCAAGAGAATTTGCGTCATATTTGACATCACAGCATAGATAAGATTGGTGAGTCTACAAAAAAGAGAAGAGGCAAAGGAACAGAATCCCAGGACCCAGAAGAAAGGACAAAGGGTGATCAGAGGGGCAGGAGAACCAGGATAGTGTCACATCAGCCAAAGGAGACATGATTGTCAAGGAGAGAAGATCAACGGCACCAAATGCTGCAGAGTTAAAATGGGCTGAGGTCATTGTTGACCTTCGTGGTTAGAGTGGGGGCAAAAGCTCCATTGCCTTTGGAGACAGTAGATATAATATGAGGAAAGTATCAGCCACTCTTTCAGCAACTTTGTTTTTAAGAGGAAGGTGAGATGTGCTGGTAGTTGGAAACATGGCGGGGTGGGAGCTGCGATATGCTGGTAAACTTAACAACCAACTGTAAGGACACACACCAACCCCCTCCTGATTTATAGCATTTTCTGATATCTATAATGTGAATACTCCCACTGAGGCTGATTTCAGCCTCTAAAATGATGCCAACTGTCTTGCAGAATTCCTGAAATTGCAGCAATCAGCTCTTGTGAGTTGGTAAGAGTTAGCTCCAGCACCACACTGAATGGGAGATTAAGAAGTGTTATTGTTCATCTTCTTGCTCTTGTTGATTGGAGAAAATTTTAATTGAGGGGACTGAACCAATGGAGAGGGAGAGACAGAAGATACAGGAACAAGGAGAGTACAGTGAAAATTCTTGGAGTCAAGTCCTAAAGGAAGCAGAAGGGCATGGAATAAGAAGTACAATGGCTAGTCACTTTGGGATGGAGTATAGATAGGATTGAAGGCCATAAAGAGCTAGAGGCCAAATGGAGAGGTATTGAGGAAATCAAGTGCATGCCTTGGAGGGGCCAGGGGGCTCTCATTTTTAATAGATAACATCATCCACTGAGAGTTCAAGCAGGAGTTGGGAGCACTTAAGACCTCAGACTTAAAAAGAAGAAGCACTGGAAGAAAAGAATGGAAATACAGGGTGGAAAGGAGATACATTAGGGAAAATACAGGCCTGGGTATGAGCACCAGCTTCACAGCTTACCTGCTGGGAGAGCTGAGGCAACTTACTTAAACTCTTGAACCTTAATTTCCTCATCAGTTAAAAAATTGGGTAAAATGCCTACCTCAAAGGATTCTCATAAGGGTTAAGGAGGTAAGTATGTGAGAATGAGTAGCTGAATATAATAGCAGTAGAGTTTGTTGAGCACTTAACCTTGTGCCAGACACAGACTTCATGATAATCTCATTTAATCTTCGCATGAGGTAAATTCTGTTATATCCCAATTTAACAGGTGAGAAAATGACCTCCCAGCGCAAAGAACTAAGTCTAGAGCCAGAATTTGTACTTGAACATTCTGGCACCTGTATTAACCACTGCACAAAACTGTCTCCTATGACACCCGGCACCATGGAAGCCCATGGGTGACAATTTTATTCCTTGCATGAGGAGGGAGAACTGGTTGTGGAAGAATTAAAAAATGTCCCAGGGATGTGTTTAATTAGAAGTGAATCAAAGAATCACTTCACAGTATTCACCAGTGAGGTCAGAAGTCATAAATTAGTCACCGTGTCAATCAGCACAGTCCATAAATGTTCACGGAATTGAATGAGATGCTAGTTTCCTTCCTGTGAGTAGGTTTTGACTGAAGTGCTGGAGGGATTCGGAGGGCCCTGAGACATTGAGGTGGGGGAAACAGAGAGGCAGGGGTCAGAACCTTCCACTTTTCTCTGCTAGATCAGGCCCTACCTATATGGTTGGCCAGAAGGACAAGCAGAGGGTTACTTGGAAATCCAATATGTACAACATAACAGAGATTTTAACAATAGTCAAACCTATTCCCACATCCAGATCAATGTAGCCAAGATGTATTTCTAAATAACCAATGGTCTCGGCACCTTTTCCTCTTATTTAGTTTGGGATGGGGAAGGAAAAGCAACTCTTGAGTGTTCTGGAAACTAGAAACCGGGACGTTGTCCCTAAATGGCTATCGCCTAGGATCAGAGAGGTAACAATGGTGGCTGGATTCTGGACACCTGGCCTGCTTATCTTCTAAGTCAGTGGGAACCTTGACAAACTGACAGAATTGTTTGTCCTTTCTGGGCAACTTCTTATTAGACTTGAGAGCAAGAGAGCTCCACAGCATAGAAGGTGTGGCCTAGACTTTGTGCTTCCCACAGGACAAGGCAAGAAGGAGACTCAGAAAGCCGCCTTTTGGGGCGCCTGGGTGGCGCAGTCGGTGAAGCGTCCGACTTCAGCCAGGTCACGATCTCGCGGTCCGTGAGTTCGAGCCCCGCGTCGGGCTCTGGGCTGATGGCTCGGAGCCTGGAGCCTGTTTCCGATTCTGTGTCTCCCTCTCTCTCTGCCCCTCCCCCGTTCATGCTCTGTCTCTCTCTGTCCCAAAAATAAATAAAAAACGTTGAAAAAAAATTTAAAAAAAAAAAAAAAAAGAAAGCCGCCTTTTTTTGTGTGTGTGTGCAGCTGTACATGGTATGAAGTGTGCAGTTTTATTTACTACTTGGGCATCTGGTAAACCAAGGCCAGTGGTTCACCTATGAGCAGCTGTCAGAAAAAAAATGTCAACAGGCCACAGCTTTGCATCTTGAGGACAAAACCCTTCCCTGGCCCATCTCCCATGGGGAGGGGCCCAGTTGAGCTTCCAGGCCACAGGACATTGAGTGGTGGGAGTCACCTGTCATCTCCTGTAACAAAGAGATTTTTGCAGGCAGGCCCAGCAGTTGTGAGTATGACAAACTGTCTCATATTTTTTAATGAAAAAATGATACTTCATCTTTCTAATGACAGAGAACTTGGAGGTGGCTTACAGTAATATATGCCTTTTTTAATACATGGCTCGTCATCTCAGAGCAACGGCAGTATGAAGGATGGAACAGTAGACAAAAGGTTAATAGAGCATCGGGCCTTTTTTAATTGAAAAAATGACTGAGGGACCCCACAGCAGACTGAGTGGTAATAGCGTTACAGACTGTAAGTACCATTCCGAGACTTACTGTTCATCTGGGGGTAGGGCAACGGACATCAAACCACGTCACCAAGCCTCAGCGAGAACGCGAGTCCATTCCCAAGGAGGCTAATAAGCAGCACACGGTCTTTTTCAAAAAGATATATATATTTTTAAAAATACATCTCTCTTCTTTTTATTGTTCTTAATTTACTATTACCTTCTAAGAAATAAACGCACCACGTGTTGGCCCAATGTGAGTCAATTCTTCTTTGTCAGTGTGTCTGACTCAAATTTAGTCAGGTTTTGCAAGCCCAGCTCTCATTCTGGGAAAAGTTTTATTTTTTCACTCAGGTAATAGAAAAAAAAATACATTTTAACTTCAAAGAGCACTTACTGAAAGGATCCAGTGTGACACAGAAAATGAGTCGTTTTTGATGGGCTACAGGACGTAAGAATGAGGTAATGGGTGAGGAAGTGCTTTGAGGGTATAATATGTAAATATGAGCTTCTCCTTCGGCTTGATCTTCATGTAACTACATTTGTTCACATTAGGATTTTCGGTCTCCCAAGGCAACTTGGAATCTTGTGAGTCTTGAGGAGTATAGGGCTGAGCCCAAGAATGGAAGTCTGAGCCCAAAGTAAGGAAGGGACTACATTTAACCTTGAGCTTCCTAAGCATTTCCCAAACAAACATAGGAAGCCTGTTTAGAGGAGGACTTAGGAGCTACCCAGGCAAGAAGGGTAGCCATGGCTGATGATGGGGCCTGTCACAAAACTGTCCCCAGCTTGGGAGGGGCCAGTCCCCTCAGGCCCATCATACATCTTCACCCCTCCTGGCTGACATCCTGTTACCTTTACCCATAGGGAGAGGAATGGAGTGATTAAGATCAACAAACATAAGGAATCTCCCCCTACATAAGGTCCAGGCTTAGACATTACTGCAGACGACGTAAGGGTGAGAAGACAGCCGTCTTCCCAGCAAAGAGCTTCCAATCTGCAACTATGACACAATCGCTGTGACTCATCTGGGTCTCCCTGAGCCCCCCAAAAGCAATTTTCTGGTCTAAGTTCCCAGAATATGTGCTCTTAGCAATGCTCTTGCCCACAAACAGAAATGCTTCTACGGAATTCTATTACTCCTTAGAAGACAGGTAAGAATTTATTTCCACTCATGATGACTCAAAGTTTGTCTGCTAAATACCAATTTAGAAAGATGACTTTGTCAAAGGGCTTTGCTGGCTCTGAAAGTGACATGGGACACCTAGAAATGATCATTGCCACCAAGCATAACCTTGCAACGAGACTCCTTTGCAATGTCCCACCGAGTCTCATAGAACACACATCTACTCTGCTGTTGTTCCAGTTTTACTTCATGGAAATAACACGATTTCCTAAGTCAAAGTAAAATCAGTTTGCCTTTCTACTCCAAAACAATGGTGGATTTTTAAAGTCCAGTCTTCCCAGACTTTGAGTGTCTCCAAAAGATAAATGGGTGTGGGAGAGAAGCGTTTTAGCTCTCTGAGAAGTTACAACATCACATATGTTCCCTGTAGTCCTCCACTGTCTGGAACAGATAGGAAGGGTGAGTATAAGGTTTGACACCATCTGCATGGAAATTTGGGGGCTGGTTGATGAGGGGTTAATTGGGGCTAATTTGAAATGCACAAGCTAGAAACACTCTCCCTGGAGAACCCATGCCAGCATCTTAGCTTCCCTTTTGCTGAGAGATGATGGTCTCCAATTCATTGTCGCCTGCTCCAGGGAGCTCAGAGAAATGATATGTACATGGACCCAGTAGAAAACATAAAAATAATAAATGAAACTAATAATGCAAAAAGGGTTCGGAAATAAGTAGTCCCTTCTGACATGAGCTCTGCTGGAAGCCTTCAGGAAAGAGGGCTGGAATATTAAATGAAAGATGTAAATTGTAAAAATTGGAGCAGTAAATTTTCCTTTGGAAGAAGAGGGAGCCAACAGTTCTGTTCAGTGGGAACTGAAATGACAGAAGCTAGTTTCCAGTTCAGGTTCAATCCTAGGAGGGTACCCCCCCCCCCCCCCCCGCCCACACACCTCTTCCCCAAAGGGGCTCAGGAACAGGGAGGTGTGGGGAGGGAGAGGGGGACAGGTGAGCAGAACTTGGAACCTGCCATCCTTGTAAAATAAATGTGCTGTTTCCCTGGGGACTGCGAGGGCCCGATGGCAATGCAGGACAGCATTTCCTTGTTAAACCTTTTCCTTTCCCAGCAGAGGCCTCTTCACCACCGCCCCTTCTCCCCTGAGATGCCCAACCAAGGAAATAATGCCACAGTGGTCAAGTGGAAAATCCTGACAAGGATGAACAGAAAAACCTAATGAGGCAAACCTGCATTGATTTGATTGAAATGTATTTCCAAGTGAATCCAGGGCCACAGGATAGAAGCATGGAGACGTTTGGTCTGTTTTGCTCTAAAAAGAAGGCAAGAACAGAGGGAGGGTGGAAAGACCCTCCTGTAAAGAGGAGACTGTTCTTGCGATTTAGTTGTATGTTGATGATTTTCTGATCTTAGCCACAGTGCTGACTTAATTTCATTTGGCCAGTCATTTTCAGCTGAAAAGTTCAGGGCAAACAATGAGGCATTCTCTAGGCTGCGGCAATCCAGAGAAGCCAAATCTCACCAAATTCCACCCTTTGCCGGAGGCAAGTGTGCCACACCACCCACCTCTGAACCTAGCCTGGGATCACCTCCCCCTGCCCACCGTCTCCTACTTTGGGCAGGTGGAAAATGGAGGCTTCAGAGCTATGGAGTCAAGAGCAGAAGCCCACGGCCCCTTGCCTGGCCTGGTCCTCACTGCTGCTTCCCAGTCTGTCAATCCAAGATGCAAAGGATAAGAGCAATCTGGGATTGACATCACCCTCTCATGGCACATTTTGCCTGATACCCCCCAACCCCCAAAGTAAGCATCAGCAGCCTGTGGGGACAGACCTGGGGTCCAGTCCTTTTACTCACTAACTCAGCATACGGGCTGCATTTACTAATTTATTACTCATTCAGTAACTCTCCACTGAGCCTCAAAGATGTGCCAGGCACCGGGTCTACAGTGGTAAGCGGAGCGGATGTGATGGGCACATCTGTGGGGCTTTGTGTAAGAAACACCAAATATGCCCTGAGCATCCAGGGAAGGTGGGAGGAGATACGATTCCTGTCCTCCAGAGGTCTCCATCCAGCCGGGGAGGTTATGCTTGGGCTGCACAAGCGAAGGAATGCATCTCGATTTCACAGAGGAGAAAAGCATGGCTTGAGAGCGTGGCTTGAGAGAGCCAGGTCAGAGCTCCATCTTCCACTCCATGGCTGCAGAATGTGAGCAAGCACCTTTCAGAATGCTTTCTCCAGGGGCACTGGTCACTGAAGTGACTCATCTTGGTCTGCACATCCTCTGTGCCTTCCCAGCCAAAGCACAGTCCAAGCAACGCTCGCCAACCAGCTGGTAGCGTTCCCGTGTCCTTGTCTCCGTGTCGATTCAGCATCAACCAGCTGTCTTCATGTCCTAGGGCTGCTGCAGTGAAGTACCACAAATTCAGTGGCTTAAAACAACAGACATGTATTTTATCACATTTTTGAAAGCTGGATGTTCAAGATCAAGGTGTCAGCAGGGTCTTGCTCCCTCTGAGACTGTGGGAAGAATCCTTTCTTGCTGCTTCCAGCGTCTGGCGGTGGCCAGCAATCCTGGGCCTTCATTGGCTTGTAGACATGGCACTCCAATCTCCGCCTCTGTTGTCACATGGCATTCTCCCCGTGTGTCTCTGTCCCTGTGTCCAAATTTCTCCCTTATAAGAACACTAGTCTTTTTGGATTAAGGGTCCTCCCTACTCCGGTATGACTTCATCTTGCCTTAACTAATTATATCTGCAGTGACCCTATTTCCACATGGGCCATATTCTGAGGTAAATACAGGGGACAGATCTTTTTTGGAGGACATAATTCAAACCGTAACACAGACCACACCAATCAGCTCACGGAAGGTCCCTCAAGGAAGATCCCAGAACGACTGTGCTATAAGGCAAAAAAGAAACAGCTTTCGTGGTTCCTCCTTCACCATGCTACTGTGTACCAGAAGGTGCTTTTAATCAATATTTATTGAATGATTCTTTTCAATCTCCTGAGAACCTCATCCCAAACATCACTGTACCTCCTTCTTTTAAAAAAGAATCACAGTGGCTGCTAGTCTCTCAAAAGTGCAGCTTAGTTTCATAAAATCCCCACTCATTTCCTCCTCCAATATTTGTTGGACACACTCTTTGAAAGACACCATGCTAGTCACTGTGGGCACTCCAGAATTTTTTTTACATATGCGTGTCTAAAGTAATGGTGCTGAAGATAAGAAACCAGTTGACCATTGGCATGCCATCGTTTTTAACTCCTACATCCTCTCCCTGGGAGGTAAACTGAGATTTGGCTGAGGTATGTATCTGTATCATGCACCTTTCAAGGACACGAAGGCAAAAGCAGTTTCCTTAGCCCATGAGTGAGCCTAGCCACCTACCTGTGTGATTCTCTGCATGTCCGTGTCTATGCCTGCCAAAATGGTAGCCATTAAGCCCTATGTGGCTGTTTGAATTTAGTATTAAATTAACTAAAATTAAATAAAAATGCAAATTCAACTCTTCAGCCACACTGGTCACATTCCAAGCACTCCATAACGTATGTCGCGACCCCAATGGATGGCACAGATCTAGGTTTCCATCACTGCAGGAGTTCTTTTGGACAGCACTAGCCACTGCGGTAACTGGAGTGAAGGGGTAAAAACACTGTTCTTTGTAAAAACAAAATGGCTCCCATAAGAAAGTAAGTGCTTTACCAGATGAGGAAAGTGAAGGGGACGTAGAGATAGGACCTGAATAGAAAATCAAAGTTGTGTGAAGGCAATTATCCATGGCAAAGAGTGTACGTTGTGACCCGGATACCTGCAAAGGTCCTGGGCACATTCCTTGTGAATGTCATGGGTCTACTCTGTGGCCATTGTGCCACAAGAAAGTGGCAGGTGCCACAAAAGGAGTGGCAATGCACATGTTTAGCTAAGAGGCACCCTCTGGCTGTGGGATCATAGAAATAGTTCTGGAGAAGTGGCATCTGAGATGGGTCTGGAAGGTTGAGCAAGTTCAGACCTGCAGAGATGACGGAGCCACTGAAGAAAGCTTTGTTATACTCCCCAGATGCAAAGTAACAACAGAGGGTGATGTTTCCCTTCTTGGGGTTCCAGAAACTATAGCAGGTGCCTTTGAATTAAAAAAGAAACTCACAGTACAAGTGATTTATATTGATGCATACATAAGGCACCCAAAGCCTACAAATGGTTACTAAGGGAAGGCAAGATGAGGCAAGATAAGATAAGGAAGTCTCTCGGCTGTAAGAGACCCACCTTTTTAAGGTACTGTTAACAGCCCTCAGTTCTACGGGTTCTTCCTTAAAGGCTCTAAGAATCAGCAAGTGGGAGACACTGCTTCTCCAGTCCTGATCTACCTTGGAAACCCACTGACAGCCTAGCTCATCCAGGCTAATAGGATAAAACTAACATTTATCATAGCAACCACTTTTCCTGTGCGTTTACCAGAAGACACACACCATGCCTGTCTGCTGGGGACCCCTCCCCTTGCATTGAAGGTGAAACTTCCTTGACCACCATCCCCCCATCACCTTTAAAGCCCAAGTCTCTCCTCAAGATCTCTGTGACTTCCTGTGAGACCCACAGGCTCCTCCCCCTCAGCCCTCATTGTCCCTGCCATCTCTGGACCCTCCTTGAGCCACATGAGAACGAGCATCCTACCCCCCCTAACCTGACCAGCATCCATTAGCGATCTGGCCTCACCAAGAATTTCTTGAATCTTCCATGGAAAAACTGGGGGAAAGGTCACTAGGAAGGGCACTCTGCATACCATTTCCCACTTTATTTGCCCTTCCCTTCTCCCACCCCCTCCTGTGAAAGCCCGGTCCTGCCCTCTTCCCCTTATCCCCTCCAGTTCCAAACCATCTCCCTCAACTTTGCAAGGCAGCTTCAGCCTTCCTCTGAAGCCATGACTGGTCAATACCCAGGCCCTGGGGGCTCAACCCCAAGTGGGCTAATCAAGGGATTCTTTCCACATCAGACGCTCTCCCTTGTACCAGCTCCAAAGAAAATAACATTTTCTCCATCTCAGTTCCGATTCAGTATCTCACGTCATCTCCTCCATAGTCCTATGGATAGGTACCATTATTGCTCTCATTTTGCAGGTGAGGAAACTGAGGCTCAGAGAGGTTGAGTGACACAGTGAAGGTTGCGTAGCAGGAAAGTGGTCAGACCGGTTTATGAACACACATCCGTGTGGTTCCAAAGCCCTTAGCCTGACTCTCCCACCCTGAAATGACCCAGTCAGAACCTTATTCTGCCTTTAGGGGAATGGGAACAAACCAATCAAAATACAGTGAGGTTTCACAGAAGCTCTGTCCAAGCTGTTTAAAATGACTGGGAAAATGGAACCCTCTGGAAGATATGTAAGATGCTGCTTGGTAAGAATTCTAATGAGCTTACAGTCTCTGCCGTGCACGTCTGGACTGTATCTATTGAGGGTCAGAAATGAGGGATTTATTCCATCCGTGAATCGGAGAATAACTATTGTTATTATTTAGCATTGATTAATTGTTCCTCTGGCCCTCTAGGCCTCTTCACACAGTTCCCAGAAAATCATTAAGCTTCCAGGGCTGGCTGGGCCTTGACATTCTGGGTAAAGAGCTGCACGTTGAGCCCTGCAAGAAGGAACCGGTCTCTGAGTGGCCCGGCCAGAGGAGGGCCCAGCCCCCAGCAAGATGCTCCCTCCACCACCCCTCGCCCCCACAGTGGTTCCCCGCAAGGACGCACGCAGAGAGCCAGAAAGCACAGACCTCCCCTTCCCTCCCCGTTTTCTACGTTGAGGACTTTGGGAAATGCATACAGACTGCGTAATTACTAATACGAAAGGGGTGCTCTTCGGGGTAATTATAGCCACCAATATCTCAGCCGCATTTGCGCGCCTGATTAAACGTAACGTGGTGAAGGGAGCCGAGCAGTGAATTTTCATCCTGACATCCAATAACACTCCCTGACCCTTTGGATATTGTCCTCCCCAGAGGTCAAAAATATGAATAAATTATGGTTCTGACAACCTTGACACTGAGTAGAGGTGGGATGAAAAGCTCTCCGGGAGAAAAAATCTGACATTACATTTGTGATCACAGAGAATAAAGGAAAATCCATATCCTAATTTTGCTAAATTTAGGCTTGAGGGGAAGAACAGAGAATAACCTTTGACGTGATGTTTATTCAGGAGGCAAGGGGCTCTCTGCGCTCAAAGCCAAGATACGGCCTCTGTCATTCAGCGTGGAGGTGGGAGTTACTAGTTCCCACGGACATTTTTTATTGATTAGAAATGGTCAACCCCGGGATAATGCCATCCGAAGGAGTTGGCTCTGAAACAATATTGTTAAATAGTTAACAGTGGTGCTTCCAGTTAGGTCAAATGTGTGTCCGGAGCGTGGGGCCATCCGTCATGTGTGAGGAACCTCATTTACAGACAGACAACTAAGCCAAGGCGATCAGCCTGAGATCTGCTAAGCTGGGAATTTATAACAGTTGGGCAAAGGAAGGTTGTCTCTTGTTTTAGGTTCTGTCAGGGGGTGGGGGAGGAGCAGAGATCAAGGCCTGGAAGGAGAGGAGTAATTTACTCAGGTAGCCTTGGGTAGACTGTCTTTGGGATGAAGGGTAGGGGTCAATGTACAGAGACCATCCATCCATCCCTCCCAGCCTGGAGCCTATCTGCCACGAGTTCAAAGACCCAGCACACAGGACATAAAACCAACCAGATTTGTCATTTCTGCAGCAGGAAACATGTCCAGGCAGGAGCCCTATATCACTCAAAAGGCTGGACTGATGGCAGGAGAGGGACGAGCAAATGCCCTTGTCCTTGGACAGCATGACCTTGATTTGACTGTGCCACTGGCGTCACAGTAGCCTGCTCAGCAGCCAGCCAGCATGGGCTCCTCTCTCTCCCGAGTCCAGATGGGTCCACATGCTCCTAGGCACAGACCCCAGAACACTATGACCCAGCTTCCAGCGCTTTGTGGCCCTGCTGGCATTTCCATTCCACAGAACAATATGTAGATTTGATTTTGTAACACAACAGACTTCACAACCTTTCCTGTTGCTTCGATCATTCCTTTCCCTCAAAATACTTCCTCTAGAGACTTCCAAGCAGTAGAGGGCAGTGGTTAAGCATCCAGACTACAGAGCCCGACTGCCAAGGTCCTAAACCTGGCTTTACTTCTTCCTGGATGTAATGGATGCTGTGGTGTGCCACCCAGATGTCCCCTTCAGGACCACAGCACTCCTTCCCAGCTGCAGGGAGCAGGGCCATGCCAGCGCCTACAGCCCATGGCGAGAGGAACAGTCAATACTACTGACCTGGTTTTATGTAAAATTTTAATTGGTGTTTGTTTATCAAGGATGATAGAGTTCATTATAATTTTTAATCATTTTGTAATAAAATTACTTCTCTTGTTGCAGTTTGGCACCCCCCTTGGGGGAGTGCCTCACTTCTCTTGCTGTGGCACTGGCAGAGAGTAATGGCTGCTGAGGGCACATAGTAGAGCACCTCTCCAGAAGAACCCTTGGCCAGGGGAAGCTGCCTCACCCAGTGTGCACCCATCAGACGTAGGGGCAGCCCATATCCAATGACTGGTCAATAAGGAGGTTCAAAGATCCAGTCCCCAGATACAGCTGGGGGAACCCCAAAGGGCCATCCCAGCTCCACAACTCCCATGGGATCAACTGTATTTGTTTCCTAGGCTGCCATAACAAAGCACCATAGACTTAGAATGATAGAAATCTATGGTTTCAAGGTTTGGGAGGCCAGAAGTCTGAAATCAAGGTGTTGGAAGGGCTATACCTCCTCTCAAGGTGACAGAGGGAGGATCTACGCCAAGCTTCACTCCCAGCTTCTGGTAATTCCTAAATTGCCACCTTCCTCCTCTGCCCACCCTGCCATCTTTTTCCAAGTCTCTTCTTCCCACCTTAGTTAGACAAAGGGAGAAGATCAGATGGTGTGTCGCATGAGCATAAGCAATCAGGAAATGAGATGCCAGGCTCCACTTTCTGCAAACATGTGTGATCTCCATGAAGGATTCTCTTAAAGCTTCTTTGAGTAGAGAGAGCATCCCTCTCCTGCCCCTCATGTGGAGGATTCATAGCAGTCTCCATTGGACCAGTAAACCCTAAATTCCTACCAGCTTTTCTCCCTCTTCTTTCTTTCACTGCTCAATTATTTCCTCATGTTGACTGGGGAGTTGTGAGTAGAGGCTCTTCAGTAAGAGGAGGGTGGCAGCCAAGTCATTTGTCATTTCTTGGTGGCCATTGGAGCACGCTGATCCCCCACCATTCAGACACTTTGTCTTCACCTGTGATTCCCGGTTGCTGATTCTGATGCTACAGAAACTACCATTCGGCATTCTAGTCCTAGGATTCTCCAAGAAACCTGATTCCCATGCCCCTGGGGACAATCACTAGGGAAATGTGTCTACAGCCTGAGTGTCCCTCCATGAGGACAGGCTGCCATGCGGTCACTTCTGTCATCACTCCAAGCATAGAAGTGATCTCCACTTTTACCCAGCCGGAGGGACACATTGCCCCGTGACTGTAGCCTGGCTTCTAAGAGAAAACCTCTGCAAAGGACTCCAAAGAGCACCAAGTGTGGCACAGGCTCTATTTTCTGCACATTCCATGTATTTCCTGGTCTAAAATGCTGTTTCATAGTGAAATCAGTTACTGCCAGGTTAGCACCACTGGCATCCTAGCCTCCTGGTGGCATCCTGGCCTGCCTGCCCAAGGCCTTCATCAGCTATTGTCTGGGATCTCTTCACTGCAAAGCCCAAGCAGCTAACCCCAGTTCCAATGACTGCTTCACAGAGGCCATGATAATCACAGTCTAGTAATGATAGCGAGAGCTAACACTGAGTATTTAATGTGTCCAGGGTGCAGATCTGAGCACTGCACTCAGAGTTTAGCTCACTGGATTCTCATGAAAGACCCTACAAGGTAGGCATTTCAGGGGGGTCTCATCAAAGACACATGTAACTTGGGGAAATCCCACTGCATGTTAATTTCTTGGAGGACTGCCATAACAAAGTGCCACCATCTGGGTGGCTTAAGCCACAGACACTTATTGCCTCACAGTTTGGGAAGCTAGAAGTCTGAAATCGAAGCGTTGGGAGGATTGGATTCTTCTGATGGCTATGGAGGAGAACCTATTCCAAGCTTCCTTCTCAGCTTCTGGTAACCTCAGGAGTTCCTTGGCTTATAAGTCACCCTCTTCTCCCTGTGTCTTCATTTAGCTTTCCCTTTGTATGTGTCTTGGTGACCAAATTTCCCCTTCTTATAAAGACACCAGTCATATTAGATTAGGGCCCATCTAATGACTTCATTTTAACTTGATTGCCTCTGTAAAGACCCTGTCTCCAAATAAGGTCATATTCTGAGGTACTAAAGAGTTAGGAATTCAATATATCTTTTTTGGAGGGACACAATTCAACCCATAACAAACTGTGCACACTGAAAGGGGGGGGATTAAGTTGCAAGGGTGATTCCATCATGTTTCCACTGGAAGATGGGCTGTGTGGAAGAAGGGGCAAGAGGAGACATAAACTTATTTTTCTCCCCCACCAGATTCAGTTCCTAAGTCCCTTCCAAAGTGTCAGCATTTCACTGTGAAAAGTGCCATTATAATATTTCAAGAGAGCTATTTTTCATGTAAAGTGGCCTCGAAAAACAAACCAACCACAACCTCTTTTGATGAACCGAAGAGAGCCCAACCTGCAGAGTGAGAGATGCTGTTTGACCTCCAGTGAGAAGGGAGAATCTATTACTGAAGTGTGGTGGGTTGAAAGGGTTTTCAAGGGAAGCTCCAGCCAATAACCATTCCCTCCTTAGAGACTGACTTTAGAATGCAACCCTGATAAAATTGCAAACACTATTGCATTGTCTCCACTGTAGAAGTGGCAACCTGAAAAACTCTCGGGGTTGATACATTCCTTCCTCAAGATCATTCAGCTGGTACATGGCAGAGCTCAACTTTGGTCATTGAGTCCAAGCCTAACTGACTCCAAAGCCCTGTCCTATTGTCTGTAATTTGCCAGTAGGCCAAGGGAGAGACAGTGTGTCCCCTCCCATGCCAATCTCAAGGATCAATGAGTCGAGGCTGGGTGAGATTTGTAGAAATCTGTTTTCCCCTAGAAGGGGGAATGATTGCTCTTTATTTGAACTTATCATGTTGAACTAGCTGTGTAGAAGCCCACTCTGGGGCTGGCTCCTGTACTCCTTCTCTCTGGGGTTCTAGATTTATGGGAAGAGGCAGGGAGAACCACCCTGCCCACAGGCAGACAGCATCTTTGAAAAGGGTCCTGGGGAGGTGCACCTGGGTGGCTCAGTCAGTTAAGTGTCCAACTTCAGCTCAGGTCATGATCTCCCAGCTCGTGAGTTCGAGCCCCATATCGGGCTCTGTGCTGACAGCTCAGAGTCTGGAGCTTACTTCAGGTTCTGTGTTCCTCTGTCTCTGCCCCTTCCCTGCTCTCTCTCTCTCTCTCTCTCTCTCAAAAATAAATAAACATTAAAAAAGAAAAAAAAAAACGGGTCCCGGGGAGCAGTATTTTCTCCACAGATGAGTTCCAGGACTAATTCCTATAAAACCCGGTATTTCTAATCTTTGGCTAATGTTGGTCAGCCTTTAGGAAGGGGTCCCTAAGTAATAACAATCCTTGATAGAGTGGTGAGTTTCCAACAACAATGCTTCAGAAGCCAGATCCAATCCTATAAGGTGGTCCTATCAGTTTAATGGACATCCAGGAGAAGGAAAGGGAAGGAATCTAGACAGCTTCTAACAGGCAATGAGCAGTAGAGCAAGAAACTGTCTTGTTTCTACTTAGTGAGCATTGAGGCCATAAAGCTGGGCTTATCGTCAGTCTAAAGGACACTTTGGTCTCTAAAAGTGAAAAAAGTAGACATCCTGGTGGGGGTAGGGATTGGGGGGTGGGGACCTGGACAAGGACAAGAAACAATTGGTCATTTGGGGAAAATTAAGCTTGCTGTCTGTGAGTTTAAATATCCATTTGAATATAACCAAAATGCTTTGGGATCCAGTGCTTGGAAGTAATTATGGTGATGGATTTTGCATTTTGTCACACAATGCAATTAAGGGCTAGGATTCTGCCAACGTCTTAAGCCTATTAAGAGATCCTCGTGGAAGCTGGCCCTGCTTGCAATAACTCTGATGGACTGCATCTCATTTGTGGTGCAAACCCGCACCAGACGCACCAGCTCGGGCCACACACCGTAGGAAGCAGGTGACAGCAGAGGGGGCCAGAGGAACCTGCCCAGCCCGCTCCCCTATGACTCTACAGCACTTTAATACATCACCATTGTGGCCCCTGTCACCTCTGACAGCAAATATGATTTTAGCTGTCAGGCAGCTGACAGAAAACAAAACATAATTTACAGCCAAATTCAGCCTGCAGAAGCACACATCTGGTTCCCAGAGGCTCAAGCGGCAGAAACACACCCTTGGGTAGGATTTGGCCGTGCAGGCTCAGTTAGTGAAACCACCCCCTCCCAAGCCGGTCAGTCCTTGCCGTTGGAGGAAGGGGAAAATGAAGAGGTAGGTACTGCTTCATACTAAAATGTCCAAAATACGCTTTGAGAATTTTATTACTAATAATACATTCTGTCCATAATGATACTGTTAGCAATAAATTGCATCCTGAAGCAAGACTTTTTTTCGCTAAACTCCAAGGGAGGGCATGAGACTTTGTTTCATTCACTGCCTGCTTTGTAGACGGAGTCTTCTAAAGGGACACTGGGGAATGATCCTGTGTCCTTACAGAAGGACACAATTTGAAAGTCCCAAATTCTCCTGCTGGCTGCTTGGGATTGGAGGGGATGGGGAGGGCTGAGAGAAAAATATCTGGGAAGGAACTGAAACTCAGAAATGTCAAGATCTGTTTTTCAGGCTTGGCAGTGAGCTCTCAGAACGGAATGGATGAGTGTGTGTACATACGTGCTTGTATGTCTGTGTGGCAAATTTGCATCAGAAATGAAAAGAGCCCAACAGATGAGGTGATGGGAAATCGAAGCTATGAAACCAGAAAATGTTGCACTGTGGCTTATTTTAAAGGACGCTCATCAGCTGCACCAGGGCTTTGGGCACTGATGCCCGGAGTGAGGACATCTGGCTCTAGTCTGGTTCTTAATTCCTTGTGCAACCGCCATTCAGTACGGGGTATCAATAAAGCACAGCAGCTGGACCAGTCAGGCCCATCCAGGTTCAAATCCTTGTTTCATCACTTATTAGCTCCACGACCTTGGCCAAATCACCTAATCTTGCTAAGCCTCGGCTTTCCCTCTGTAAAATGGGGATGAAAAGTATACATACTGCAGAAGGCTGTAGAATCAAATGGAATGAAGTAGGTTAAGGTGCAAAGCACAGAGCCCAGCACATCGTAGCTGCTTGAGAAATGGTACTACGTATAGCACATACTGATTCATTCAACAACAACTAAGGAGCACCTGTTATGTACAGGCACATGGAATCATCAGGGGTTAACAGGATGGAGCCTGCTTTCCAGGAGCTCGACAGGGAAGGAGATGATTCAAGGTGAGAAGAGGTAAGACCCACGAGAGTGACATCTGGACGAAGCGCTCTGGAGTTGGGAAGAGGGAGGAAAAGTTCAAGTCAGGGAGGGCAGGCACGTCACTTCATCAATCTATTTATTCATTTCCCCACCTACCAAAGGAAATAATGATCTTCTTTTCTCTTACCTCTAGGGCTAGCATGGGGCCCAAACAAGTTACAGATACAAACACACTGGAAAGTGCCACACAATCTAAAGACCACAGGGGTAGAAGAAGAGTGGTGATGGCGGTGGCATTGATGACAGTGGGAAGGATTCTTGGGAATTTTGTGGCATGGAGGTTTATGAAAACCAGGGGCGGTCTGTAGGTGTGCCAGAATCCCAGAAGATCGCCCGAGGCCTGAGAACTGGAGCGGGATTTCAGATCCCCAACTCCGTTGCCGTTCAATTGCTTACACGCTCACCAATGGGCAGTTGAAAAGTCACACGGAAAAAGTGGCACAAAGAAAACTTGTCTTTTTCTGGAACCTTCTGCTGCCGAACCTCTCAGGAGTGGAGGAGGGAGGAAGAAAGAACCTTTGTCCGAATTTCACACAGCTCTAGAAATAAAAGCCTCATCCATGGCTGAACCATGTGGGTGAAGTCAATTGTTAGACTGTTTGGTCTATAAGGAGCCAAACAAAACGTTGAGAGGGCTGCCCGAGATTTCTGCACGCCTCCTGGATATGCAGCCTTGCCTGGGCTCACCCAGTAGGGAAGGTGTGGGTCTCAGGGAAGTGAAAGTGGGCGCAAGGTCCCATTCCTCCCTGACCATAGGCCAAAAGACTGTCCCCCTCTCTCCTGAAATGAATACCTCCTCAAGCTACCTACTGTCAGCTGCAAACATCACATGTATACCTGTAGCAGCCACCTGTTCCTGTCACTGCCAGCAGGATGGACTGTGAGAGGGTAAGGAGCCTCTGTGCTCACCTGACCAGTGACCCTGAGACTGTTCAGTACGACACCTGTGGGGCAAGTTAAACATGCAGATTCTCAGGCTCCATCCCAGCCATCTGAGGGGCCAGAGTGGGGGCCAAGAGCCACCTTTTTAACAAGCACTGAGGGCCACACTTGGAGAAATACTTATCCAGCAGGATCCTCTGAAATACAAATGAGGAAACTTTGGCTTCAAAATGTGGGGTGACTTATCCAAGTACCACAGAACCAGCCAGCGGTAAAAATCCATTAGGACTCTGTCATTCTGACCCAAAGTAACAATAATATCAACTCAAGACAGTTCAGTGGCCCACAGGGCTCTGTTCATTCCCACATGCCCTACTACCTCTCTCCATTTCCCAAAGTCTTCTTTGGACAGCTGGAACAAAATCGGCGGAAAATTAGCATTTGGGGCAAAAATCCTCTGGACGTTAGGAACACCTGAAGCCCCGAAAATATCTGCTTCTTTACTTTCTCTGCCCCCGGTTCCACCTCCTGTCTATTGCACAAAGGGTTTGAGACAGTGAAACACATCATATATACGGTAGCAGGAATGGGCGAAAGGCTAGTACGAGACAAATATAATCAAATAGCTAAATAAACTTCAGAATTCAAAAGGAAACTAGAATTTTAGCCCAAATTAACATGCGGTTGAATTAATACTTGTGCTTCTATCCATCTCTATTTATGACTGGGTAGTGCCACAGGCTTTGCCTCACAAAAGACCATTTTGTACACATCCATTTAGGGTCGAAAACATAATCTTCCGAGATTATCAGAGGAATCCAAGGTGGAGGTGATTTCCCCCTCTTGTGTGCTTGAACTTGGGAAGACTTTCAACATAATGGTTGACATATAAAAGACATTTATAATAATTACTTAGGCACTAATGACAGTTTGGACAATAAGAAGTCTGGTTCCAAAGTTCCTTGACCAGCAGTGTTTGCAGTGACTAAGAGCCATGTAGACAGCAGGCATCGACTTTGCCTGACCTTTGCACTTGTAATAAAAATGCAGTAAAGTAATTGGTTAAAATAGAGACATGCCTGATAAAGAATATTTGCTTTTTAAAGTAACTGGTTAAAATAGGAGCCTATCTGATAAATGAGTTTATGGGGGGACAGAAGGCCACGCCTCACTAATTAGTCAAGATTCTGTTTCCTACAAGATCCTTTGAAGAGAAATGAAGCGATGGAACAATGGAAATATTCCATAATATTGACCAATAGCACATCTACTCCTCAAATAATAGAGAGTTGTTTACATGCTATAACACTTGTTTTAAAATTCCCTTGCTTCCCAACACAAAGACACAGCCTTCTATGGCATATTTAATCAGAAAACTGGTTCCCACCAGGACACCGATATACTTTGACCTTCTTTGCCATAAAGCAGAAGACCCTGAAATGCAGGAAAGAGATTCTGTGTAGCCCCTGGTCTCTTAATTCATTGCCATCTACACCACCGTTGAGAATCCATGAGTGTCTGGATCAATCTTATTTCCCTTGAGAATTTGCTCTACATGAAGTTCCTTTCAAAGAGTCCCGATTTTTTAATTAAAATTTTATTTCTTAATAATTAAATATATAAAGAACGGCATTCAGTATGATTATGATCAGGCCAGAATACATTATACATGGCAACAGTAATAAGAATGACAAGGACAAGGGTACCATAAATAAGCATGCATTGATTCTTCACCTTTTTGTGTCCCCCTAATAGCAATTAATGAACCTGGAAGGAGGCCATATTGGCTTGGGACACTGTGTAAAATAGAGGCCCCTAGTACTCAAGAATTGATGCTCCCTGAGCTGTCCTTGGCTTGGCCCTAGTGACTGACTTTAATTAAAGTCCTCGAGGGCACCGTCTCCTTCTGGGATAAACTATATCTTCCCTAGGGGCTCCCAACCTTTGGCCAGTTTGGGGAAGCTACAGAGAGTGAAACAATCTTCGAGGACTTACTCTTCAGGCAAAAAAGCTGTCTCTTTACACAACCTGGCAAAGGGAGAGAGAAAATTCCAGCATCATGGTGCCACCTACCCTGGCATCCAAGCCTGGGAGCATGACATTAGGGCCACAGACAAGATCAGGCCTTATGTTCATAACCACTCAGTACTTAACAGGGTATCTGCCTAGACACAATGCTCTGCTGGGAAAGAGGCATATTACCCAGATGAAATCCACAAGAAATGCCCCTGCTACTTCCTAGCCCAACTGCATCCTGCTCTATCTTTCCCTCATGGTTAGTAACAAAGACTTATTTTTTAAGACTTGCCTGTTTAGAAAGAAATCTCAATTCAGCAGAACCCACCTAACTAGAGTTTTTGGTTAAGTGGATGTTCCCCCTGGAATAGACTTGTTTTTTTATTTTTTAATATTTATTTTTGAGAGAGAGAGACAGAGATGGAGCGTGAGCGTGGGAGGGGCAAAGACAGAGGGAGACCCAGAATCCGAAGCAGCTCCAGGCTTTGAGCTGTCAGCATACAGCCCAACGTGGGGCTCCAACTCACGAACCGTGAGATCATGACCTGAGCTAAAGTCGGACGCTTAACTGACTGAGCCGCCCAGGAGCCCCAATAAACGTTTTTAATACTTATAACAGTGAACACTTGCACAGTATTTTGCCATGTACCAGGCACTGTACTAAGCACTTTACACTTAAGCTGCATGATAAAAGTTGAGGCAAGTTCTCTATTATTATCTCAATCTCTTAGATGACAATCTGGGAGTCAGAGAAGTCACACTGCTAGGTCTACAAGATTGCACAGTGAGCACTGGCACTCAGAGAAGAGCTTCTTAAATCCAACACACTCCTCTGTTAGTAAAGATTGAATTATGGCCACAAGACTGGGCTTGTCATAGCCAGGAGAATGCTTAGATGTTCGGGAGCATTACTGAAAACATCAAGTGTTAAAACAAAGTGAATTGAGGGATGAAACTTTAGTTGTCCCAGAAATTAAATGAATTTGTGGACTCCAATAATTCTCTGGTTCTCTCCTTTCCCTCGACATCACTCTCCCTGGCCCTGTGTGAGTCATCCCCCGAGGACTAAAGTGCCCCCAACATCCAAAGTGACTTCCAGGAAAAACACTCCTATTTTTGGCACGGGAAGGAAGATTCAGGATGCAGGTGTCAAAACAGAGCTCCCAGACTTACACTTCAGCCCCCACAGGTACTTGAGCATTACCCTGATGCCAAGCTGGCCTGAAAGGAAGTCTCAAAGATTATCTCAACAGACCCCCAAATGACTAAGAATGCGAGCTCCTGTCTCTGCTAGGCTTTAAAAGAAGTGGTCTGACTACCATAGGGCCTTTCAATGTATCACAGGGCCCTGGAGGAGGTAATGTAACTATTTTATAATCTGGGAGGATAACTAGGGCTATGAGGAGAATTGGTGGAGTGGTCATGTTGAAAGAAGGAAAATCCTTCCCTTTTCCTTCCCCGGTGAACATGGACACAGACACCAACTCACGGTGGCCATCAACATCAGGTGAGAGTGCTATTTAGACATACTTGCTGAACTTTTACCATATCCCAGGCTCTATTCTCAGTCCTTCACCTACACTGTATCATTCATAACCCCATGAGGTAAATTCTATTATTAGCCCAATTTAAAAACAGAGAAACTATGGCACAGAGAGGTTAAGTAACTCACCTACAAATAGGCAGTCTGACTCTAGAGCCTAGGATGAAACTAGGGCTTAATAAAGGAATATCGATTTGATTAACTGAGAGACTACTGTGCCGTGGTTAGTCACTCTTGCACTCTAAGTAAGCATTAAGTCCACACAAGACAAACATTTGACCAGCTCTCTGATAAGGCTGGAATGTCCAGTTGCAAAAACACAAGGCCAACACATTTCTCTGGGAGAAATGACCCAAAATGAGAGGAAGCAGTGGCTGGAAGCTGGATGGTAGAACACAGTTGAGACGTTCCAGGTCTTTGCAGGTAATCTGGGGACCTGGCTGCCATCACATGCCGGTTACAGAGACAAATTCCCAGACTACCCTTGGTCTGGGGAAAGTTCACGTGTCCTCTGTAAGTATCCTCCGAGGGGCTGAAAGTAGCTTTCCTCCCACAGTGCTCGTCATATCAAACCAGGGCATTTGGAGACTGGAAAAAGCCATAATCCCTCCTTACATTTTTGTCCCCTATAGTCACAGGATTGATATGTGGAAAAGACATCCCTTAAATGGGTTTGGTTGTCTAAAGCTCTTCGTGGTTGCTAGGCAAATCAAAGGAGAACAGCCTCTAGCTCATATCCTTTGGGGACAGGAAACCCACACCTCACAAACCCCTCTTGAGATGTCTGCAGACTGCCCAACGTCTTCCCGAGATGCTTCCTCTTACAGCACGTTGTGCACCAGCCCCGATGCTTCAGCCTCTGCGGAATTAATCAAGGTTGCTCTGCTCATGTTCAGTGTCAACCATATCCCTTTTGTCTACAGATCTGACAACAGAGGGAAGAGCTTCCTGGGGGGAGCTGCCCAGACTCAGGCCCCCTTTGTTGTGTCTCCAAATCCTCCCTTCCAATCCTGGCACTTTGCAGAAGGCTCTGTGTCCCCACTCAGCGATGGCACCTTGCTTGTATTGCCGTTTCCCTTTTCACTTTCCCTGATTTGAATTGTGAATGAACCGGGCTAAGCTTTTGGGAAATTAAGCAATTTTACAAACTGCAACTTTGCACAAATGGTTAAAACCAAAAGCAGCACATGTTTTAAAGATCGGCTTACTTTGCCCGAAGGGTTAATTCCATGGGGGTTCCCTACAAAAACGTTATTTCCAACAGCTGACAGAGCAAAAATTACAAGGAATGCACATTCTGAGTGAAATACCCAATTCAAAGATTTTTCAACAGAGATTTCTAGGTCTCTGAACCCCAGACAATGCACACCTTGGCTGTCATTTTCTCAGTAGCCCATTTTCCCCACTGTGCCAATTCTTTGACTTCCTGTTCCCAAGAATACAGGTAATAACGAGGGCTAAAGATACAAAGGCTTACAGGTGACCTCTGCATGATTCTAACTCAACTTTGGGAAAAGCAAAGAATTGAGTCAGCCAGTCTCCTGATTCGCCCCTGCACCACAGAATTACCAATTTGGTTGATACTATTTACTAAATTAAATTGTCTTCACACTGAATTGACCAGCTCCAGCATCGAGCAGGGCAGGAAGAGTGTATTAGGAGTAGTTCTTGCCGGCAACTGGGTTAGGTTCACATATAAATTTTCAGCCTCAGAATGAAACAGTCCTAGCTGTAAAGTGTTTAACTCAACCACTCAAAACCATGTCCTTCTGTGCCCGCTTTGAGTTTGTGGGCCTTTCAACAGCTCGACTGTTCCACTGACCTATTTACTTCCAGTTTTTGGCCCCTCTTGCCGCTAGGGAAGGAGGAAGGTGTTTTAGCAACAGTCGTCTCATAATCCTAAATCCTCTTTTAGGAAGTGGCAACAATCAAAATGCGGTTTCATTCATGCTAATCTGTTCACAGAAATGGGAATCGGCTCATTAGGGAGTTAGTGGTAAGCTACCACGGAAAGAAACAGCAGATTCTTCTTTCCTAGACCCCCCACGTCTTTGGCTGACCTCTTTGGGATCCTCCAGGTTCCGAATGAGCCACAGGAGGGCTCCCAGAGGTTTCCTGGGATGCAGAAGCAGGTGGAGAACCGTAATTAAGGCTCAACTCAAGGTGCAGACACAAAGACAGTTTAAGTTCAAAGTGCTTCCCCGCCCTGGCAGTTGCTCAGGTGGCAGTAATTGAGGACAGGGAGAAAAGTGACAGGTGCTGTGGACACCAGCCTAACAAGAACAAGCTCAGACTTGGGGAGTCTGCAGGGCAGGTGAGCATTGCTTATCCTCTTTTCAGCAAGGTGCAAGGAGCTGCTGGGATCTTTCAGTACAAAGAAACTGGTGATGACCCTGAATGTGGGGCTTCAGAGCAGAAAACTGGGTGTAGGTCTAGACTCCTGTCCTCTGGCCCAGTCTGGGATCCTCTATAATCCTCTGCAGGCCGGTTTGGATGAACGATTTCCCTTACCCCGGTTTGGATGATTGACTTCCCTTACCCTGTGCCAACTTCCTTAGACATCAATGGACGTTGCCATGCCTGGGCACTTACACAAGATTTGAGAGAGGCCATCCTCCTTTTGCATGTTTGGCCCGTCTCTTTTACACCTATAAGCCCCCTGGCCTGGGAATTTGCCTCTTGGGAATTAGGCTCCTCATTTAATCTGAGCCACGAAGAGGCCATGAAACTAACCTTGGCTGATCAAGGCAAAGTACACTCCTCTGTACTGATCCAAGACCAAGAGCATCTGGGGCTGCAAAGGTATCGTTACCTTCCTTTTTAAGGAGGAAAAGAACTGCGCTGCTCACATGGTCCCCACTCATCTCTAGCTGACAAAAGACCTTGAAAAGGAAGAACCTAGAGTTCAGAAAGGCATGACCCCTACCTTCCCTAACTTCTCTCCACCCCCCACTCCATCTCCTTTGCATCTCTTTCCATCTAAGGAAAGGGTGTTATTGGCCTATTAGGAGTCCTTGACTGATTCAGGAAAGTTAATTTCATTGACATAAACTTGGCCTCTAAAATCCAAACTGTTAGCAGACTTTTTTGAGATTTAATCCTTGGAAGCCAGCAACTGTTCTATCCCATGGAATCTCCATTGACATGCTACCTGCAAACTGTCAGATAGTTTCCTTCTAGGTTGAGCATTCGAATCAAATTGGATCATTATCTGTACCTTCTTTGCTCTTCACAGCTTTAAAGTTCCCTGAGGGGAAGAAGAATCTGGAGGTTTCGTGGTTGGTAGTTGGGTTTGTGGACATTAGCAAGTTGCCTTGTAAAAATTTGAGTGGAAAGAACCTATAAAGAAAGAAGGGCCAGACGGAATTCCTTATTCCAGGACTTTTTTTTTTTTTTAAAGAATGGGCATTTAAAGTCTCCCAACGACTTAGGACTTGGACATTCAGACGCTTCTTCTTAGGAACACGATTTAGAACCAAAAACTAGGCTTCCAAAGCTCACCAATGAGCAGAAGAATCAAGGTGAATTGACAGACAGCAACATCTTTTAGAGTAATTGGAAGCAATTATCATGTAACTTCCGATTCATCAGGGACCTAGCCCACCAGCACTAAGACTTTTAAAAAGAATGTTAGACTGTTTTGCTGTTTAACATGAAATTGGACAGAGAAATTGGTGTCATGGTCTACATTCTTCTACTACAAATTAGCAGGTACCCTTTGCTCAAAATATCCAAGGCTTTTGTTGTGGAGCCAAAATTGATCAAAGGTTACTGCAATCTAAAAACAAAAGAAAGAAAGGGAGAGAGAATTCTCCAGTTGCCTGGTTGCTAAGCAACCATAGTCTGTTCTGGTAACTGGGTCCGGGGGTCTTTGCTTTCATTTGCTGCTGACTTTCACTCCATATATAATATATACCAGCATGTTTATTCTCCTGTAAATGCCCAGCAAATAAAAAGCGATAAAGCCCTTTCACTGAAATTATTCATGTGCTAAAAGCTTTTATCCACATCTCTGGTGTGATTGACAATATCATACCAGCAAGCTTCCAGAATTAGTTCTTGTTCTGCTATTGTACTCCTGGGCTTTCTTTCTTTAATAAAAGAAAAAGAGCTACAGTTTTATTTAAGCTTTCTATAGTCTGGCATTACAGCTCCTTAGTACCAATGATTAAGATGTCATGTCTATTCCAGGCACGTTTTTTCCTTCTAGTTGCTGTCAACTTTCTGGAGAAACTACCTTTCACATGATTTTGCCCCCTTAAAAACTTCGGGTTGCCCTTAGAGCTCATCCGCAGGAGAGAATTTGAATGAGTTATTAGTACATTTCTGAGAGCCTTTAAGGACATCCAAATGGTATGTGACACACTTCAGACTGTTTCTCAAAGTATGTACCAAGGACCACTTACATCAAAATAAAAATTCAAGGGCTAGGCCTGGGGATCTCCATCTTATCCAACACCGTGTGCCTCTCCCCACCAGGTAACTGTGGTGCACACTGAAGTTTGAACACCACTGCCTGAAAGGACTTGATTGTTTTCATTTGTTCAGATTAATCCATCCTGGCCAAACCTTTATTTTGAATTCAGAGATAGAGAGTATCTATTTGGCCAAAGGCTTCAGGATCCCTCAGAAACGACCAGTTCTTATGGTTAATGGCTGGCTGTCAGCACTGGCAACCAGGCTCCTCACTCCCTCACCAGGAAAGCAGCCCACAAGACAGGGGCCTTAATGGCAAAGATGACCACACATACGAGGCTGGCCACAAGCACAAAGGGGTAGCTTGGTGGTCAACCCCATCTCCCCTTTTCCTTTACCTAAAGATTTTATCTTGGCACTGAAGATCCATACCCAAAAATGTATGTAGCAGGTGCAAATTTCATGAGTCACAAACTCAAGGGTTTTCTCTCTGACAGGATTTCATTTATTCATCAATATCTCATTTCTACCTGATGGCCAGAAACTCAATCTTACTAATTTCAGGAAAACGTCAAATTCAGTGATAACCCTTTCAGGTTTAAATCTCAGTCACATTTGGGATTTCTCGCCCTCCTTGTGCCTTTCTGCAGCTGATCCTAAGCTCCAGGGGGGAAGAAGGAACAGAGCTTGTGCAATGTTGTTGTGGCCCAGTGTGGACAGGAACAACTCCTTCTCCACCCTGAACTAGCTACATCCTCTGCTTCTATGTAGGCACGCCATGGGTGCTCTGCTTATCTTCCAGGCTCTGCAGAAGGGCCCTTACTGGCTACCCAGCTCTAAGCCTCCCAGGAAAAACCTAGAGATTGTTCTGGCCATCTTTTGCCTGCACATACCTCATCCACCATCAGTTCTGTTCCACCACTGCCCCACCCTGACAGTTTGGAGAACTTGACTATGAGTCTTATTGAGTCCCTGGGCCTCATCCTGGAAGCAAGTCACACAAGCCCTCTCTGCCCTCACATTTGAAAATATAAATGGGGATTCCAAGAAGAAGGAATAGTTATTTCCCTCCCCTGAACCTAACACCCTATCTCCTTTCCTGTCAATTTCTTCATTCCTACAAGAAAGAAACATATCCTAGATGTTTCCACCTCCTCTGTCTAAGTGAAGATGGGGAAGATACAAGGTCCATATCAGAACCCAAACCCCTATAAGTTTCAATCTAAGGGAGAATGGGGATGGGGTATGAGTGAGGAGTAAGTAAAGGAACTGCAGAAATAACAACAACCCACAAAAGACAAACCTCTATATCTCATCACACTACTGCTACATGGGGCCCCGGAACTAGATTTACAGGGCAAAATAAACATACACACAGAATGAGTGAAAACACCATCAACTCTGGCTCTTGGTTAAGAAAGAGCCCCATGGTTAGATATCCAGTGAAGTGCCTCAGCAGTAGATTTCAGTCTTTCTTATCTTGCCGTCAAATTGTAGCAACTGTCAAGACTTTGGACATCATCTCCTAATTGATTGTACTAATCAGGACCACCACCATTACATGGGGCAAAGCTCTGCCTCCAAATGACTAAAGGGGACTTACTGATTTGCATAAGGGAGGTTTTAGGTACAATGGACCCGGGGCCACAAATGATGTTGTCAGGGCTCAGTTTCTCCACCTCCTGGTTCTACGTCCTGCTGCCTGACTTCAGTCTGTCTTCTGTGCTATGCAAGATAGTCTCTGGCAGCCCCAAAGTCACATGCTCTTCGTTTAATAATCCCAGTGGAAACTGACAGGAGTCGACATAGCTCTAGCAGGAAGTCCCAGGGAAGGTTTTCATTGGCCTAACTAGAGGCCCACTCCTCACTCTGGACTAATCGCTAGGCAGGGGGGCAAAATGGAACAGGTCTTGCTCCAGGAGGAGGAGTTCGGTGGCCAGGTGCAAAGGAATGTTCCGAGCAACTAATGACAAATGTCCACCAACCTGATGACCCTATCATGATTCTTTTATCCCTTTGCACCAACAGAGTAAGTATCTTAAAGCATAAATGCTCATTAACTCCTCACTTCAGTCATCAATCCTATATTTAATATGTATTGAATGCCCACTATGTACCAAGGGCTGGCTAGGTCTTGAAAATATCAAGGAATGAACAGACAAGATCCTTCTTGTAGGGAGCTTACTTCTACTCCAGACACCCCTTCCAAGTCCTTCCAACCTTTCTCTCCAGCATCATTTCCTTCTCCATACAGCCTATGAGGCCACAGGGAACTGGCCATTGTCATCTGTCTCCGTGTCGGTCCATGTTACACCATCAGTCTGGAACAGATTTGCTCATCTATAAATACATTTGAAATATTTCCTACCTGCTGTACCTTTCAAAGTTGAGTCATCTTTCAGTGCCCACTCCAATGTCTCCTCTTCCAGACGCCATCCCAATTACCCCACCAGAATTACTCACTCCTCCCTCTGCAATCCCACAGCACTGGATTTTTACCCCAGTGAAGCACACATTCCATTCTGTTCAGGATCCTGGTTATTTGCATGTGTGTTTTCTCCAATGAACTGCAATCTCCTGGAAGTGTTCTTTAAGTCCTTGATTCCTCCCTTCAGAGCGCAGCTCAATGCTATGCACATAGCTGGTGTCTATTAACTATTAGTTAAATAAAACAGGAAAGGCTAAGCAGAAAAGTATTTCGGTGTTATCTGCCCTTGAGTTTACCCTCACTTTGGCCATTTGCTGGTGTTAACCTAGGCCATTGTGTGACACACATAATTAGAATTCAGTTCTGAGCATCTGTGGGTAAACAGATGTGAACACCATCATCAAATTCTCCACTTCTAAACCTGCTGTTTGGTGGCCAGCTATGTGACCAAACATAGTTCTTCTGTTGTCCCAGAATTCTGGTTAAGATTCAAGTCTGGAGGCAACATTCTTAGCTCAGAAAACTCCCAGGAATTAAAGTCCTTCTTTCAATACTGATTGAGAGAGGTCATTTTAAAACCAGCCCAGGGGCGCCTGGGTGGCTCGGTCGGTTAAGCGTCCGACTTCGGCTCAGGTCATGATCTCACAGTCCGTGAGTTCGAGCCCCGCGTCGGGCTCTGTGCTGACTGCTCAGAGCCTGGAGTCTGTTTCAGATTCTGTGTCTCCCTCTCTCTCCGCCCCTCCCCTGTTCATGCTCTGTCTCTCTCTGTCTCAAAAATAAATGTTAAAAAAAAAAAATTAAAACCAGCCCAATCACTCTAAGAAGGGCATTGCATTATAAGAAGAGGTCACTGGCATTTGGGCAAGGCCATCCTTTCTGAGCTACTCATTAGAGAAAGAAAATGCAATGATTCCCCTCCCTGATCCAAAAAAGGCAGCTGACATGAAACTTCCTTATAAAAATTGGGGTGTCTGTAGGAGGAAGAGAATGTCTTTACATAATTCAGGACTGAAAAACAATTTCTGCAAAACCTCATGAAAATAAGATCCTCTTGTCTTCCTCAGGCAATCCGTGTGGTCTTCGCTCTCCTCTGCTTCCCAGGCAGTCCATGGACCTGAGTACATGTGAACATGATTTAGCCTCCCTCCAAACCCTGTGAGGCCAAAATGGAAATGATATTCTTCATAGCCAACATTTACATAGCACATCATAGTTTTTAAAGGCTTCCACATGTAGTTGCTCATTTGATTCTCACGGGAAATATAACTTAACTTAGATTATACAGTCAATTTGGGGTAGAACCAACTAGAACCCAGTTGTCCTAACTCCTAGATCAGCAAGTGATCCTCCCACTAGAACACAGAACCAGGACTCTCTGTTCATGCAGCCAGCATGGACCTGCGACCAGTGCACAGGCTCGGATACAGCTGGATGGTGTTGAACCATCATTTTCCCATCACTACACCTCCTTCAACAAAATCTGGAGAATTTTTACAAAAAATAATATTTCCATAGGCAGGGTAAGGGCTGTCTACTTTGTTGTAGGCTCTGGGCTAAGCCCATAACATCCATTCTCTCTAATCTTTTTCAACACTGAGAAGTAGGTATCATGATCTGTCCTTCATGGATGAAGAAACTGAGACTCAGAGAGGTTAAGAAACATGCCTAAGTACTCCCAGCTAGGAAGTGGTAGGACCTCCCCCAGAACAGGATTGCTCTACCTCAAAGTCAACATTCCTCCCCCAACACTGGATGTGCTGTGATTATAGGAGAGTATTCTTGTCAGGTGGCCTGAAACTTCTCCCTGGTGGCCACTCTTTTGGATTGCATAGTTACCTGCAGGAGGCCAATGTTCAAATAAAAACCAGTTTACTGAAAAGTAACATAACACAGACAACTAGAAGTAAAGAAGACCTTGGGGAGATGGGATGTTGGCCAGATGCATCGTGATGGAGGACAGAAGGCTGACAAAAGGTGTGGAGGTCTCACACAATGGGACAAGGATCCCAGGGTAAAGAGAGGGTATCTGAAATCGGGACATCGCTGAAGATAGCCTTAGAAGGATCAGATGCAAGAAACTTCTACTCATTCGGGTTTGCCCTCAACCAGCCTTCTTTCCCAGCATCAATCTTTGGACAAATTCTATGGCTGCAACATTGCTTCTTCTGCTTCTAACAGGCTCTAAGAGCCACTAGGTCCAGAGTAAAAAGAATCCTCTTCCTGAGTGTGTCACCATGACCAGTATCCCTGCACAAGGCCTTGGATGCTTTGTAAGCATTGAGTGGTTTAAATAGTCATTGCATTCATACATAGCCCTTTTCCATCATCATGTTTTATATGACATTAATTATTTTTCCCTTTCTTTCATTGAAAAAGCTTTCAACCAGAGAGAATTCTAATTAATTTGAGGCAAGAATAATTTTTCTTACATCTTGCTGCTTCCAGTGTGTGATTAAAAGGAGCAATTTAAAGTGGGCATCTTCAAACCTCTCGTGTAATATTGAGTGGCTCTGCTAAATAGCTTTTAGATGTGCTGTTCATGTGTTATTTTGATGAGAGTTGGTGATGGTGTTAAGTTCTGATAGAATACTAGATTGCTGGGTTCTCTTTCTAACTAAGAGATATCTTTGCACAAAGGGAAGGGCTCTACCATCTCATTTAGTCAGACTTCTCTCTTTTTGTCACGATATTGCTCATGGTCCCTTCTCTTCTGTGTACCCCCTCACAGATTGTCTTGATATGTATTATTTCACTTACATGCATTTTATCATTCCAAACGAACTGTATTCTTCGGAGTGGGACCAAGCTTTTCCCTAACATCACAGGCTGCATTATCTTGGTAAAAGCACTAACTCGATTCTGGTAGCTTGAGTAGAAGGAGATCATCCAATCTCATAAAGAATCACATGTTTCATGCTCTTCATGGTGGACTGGCACCAGAAATGGAAAGCCATTCTGACTCCAAGAGTGTATGCAGGATCTGGTTGTGATTCAAATCTTGGGGGGGGGGGGGGGTGCCTGGGTGGCACAGTTGGTTAAGAGTCCAATTCTTGATCTCTGCTCAGGTCTTGATCTCAGGGTTGGGAGTTCAAGCCCTGTGTTGGTTTATGCGCTGGGCATGAAGCCTACTTAGAAAAAAAAAAAATCTGAGTATCATAGGCTCTTAGAAAGTTATGAAAGCTAAGGATGTGAAGGAAATTGCTTAGAAAGGGACATAATGTGAGACAGGAATGAGAAGGGGGGACAGTTCTCGAACAATACAATTTAATGGTTAGAAAGACAATGAGCCCCCAAAGGGAAAAGGAGAATAGTTGAGATAAAGAGAAAGAATATAATAATCTACTGCATTGGGGAAAGCATGATCCAATGCAGGTCAACTCTGTTCAATGCTGCTGAAGAGTTAAGAGACAGAAAGGTGTCTGTTAGACTTAGTTACGCAGAGACCTTGGTAAGAAACAATTCTATGGAGCTCTGGGGATAGAAGAAAGTGGTTAAGGTATGAGGGCCAGGTGAAGAACTGGAAAAAGCAAATGAAAGTGAGGCTCTCAAGAAGTTTATCTACGATGGGGGGGAAAAGACCAAGGGTGATCGATGATGGTGGACATAGAATCTGGAGAGGTTTCGCTCCCATTTTTAGAATGACTCCATCGCAAAAGTGGAAAAGTTTAAGGAATGTGGTTATAGAGAGAGTCTTCTTTAAATATGTATGCTCCTCTCCCCAGCCCCACCACCACATATATACACAAGCTATGCGGCAACACCAGTCTTTGGTCTTTCTAGCAGGAAAATTCTCCAGATAAAAAAGTAAAATCCAAAGCTATTCCTCTGACATCAATACACAGCCCAGCTGTCGTGGCTGGCCAGCCAATTGCGTAATGGCATTCGAAACCCCTCCCCTAGAAAGCAGAGGGAATGAGAGTCCCAATCTCATGATGTAAGGATTCCCAGCACTCATATGGTCTTTGCCCTATGAAATCTCAGAAGGCTGAGTTCCACCAGACTTCTAAACCATATGCTTTTGGTCTCTTACAAAAGGAGTACTTCTGTGTATTTTTAAACATAGTTTGCACCACCTATTTGAGGCCACACAGAATGGCCTAGGTGAATTGTGACTTGCCATCAACTACGGCAGAAGTGGGCCCAGAACCCACAGCCCCCTGAAGCAGGCCGGGTCTTCTCACAAAACAGATGAGCCGCTTCAATCTCCTCCTCACTTAGCAGCTTTGTCTTTACCCTCAACTCACAGAACAGAGAGTTTGGGTTTGAAAAGCTTGATGGGTTACTTTTCCACACCACTACCACACCCACCAGTTTACAGTGGAAAACTGAGATTCAGAGAGGGAAAATGTCCGTCGCCCATGGCAACCAGCTAGATTGAAGCCCGAGTCCTCCCATCCTCAGGCCAGCATGTTTGTGTATCTGCTTCACGTGTCCACATGTGCAACGGGCGGGTCTGGGTGCATCCTAGCAGTTCAGCAGAAGGAGGAAGACCTCCTTTTCTTAAAAACCTGACTATCTCCCTTCAAGCCCCTCCTCCAACCAAGAACTTGATATTGCCCAATTTATTCTCTCTGGGAAGAGCACTAGGTTCCTGAGCTATAAATATTAAGTCCTGTGAGGTTTCCTCTCAGAGCTGAGGTACAACTAATGAAGCCTAAAAGCTGTGCTAAGTGTGAACTGAAAGAAAAGAGTTTTTACTTTCAGGCCCATCAAGGGGAGGAGCATTTTCTTTCCCCAACCAAAATGATCCAACAGGGCCTTCCAAGAAAGAAATCTTCACAAGTGGAAATTATTGAGGCAGGAGTGGTTATTTCTGATCACCATGAAATCCCCCCTAAATCACCACGTCTAGTGCTGACTCAGTGAGGAGGGCTGCATCACCTTCCTACCTCATTTTCTCCAAAGATGAGATGGCCCTTGGGTCTGCCAGCTTATATTGGCCACCAAACAGAGCCTATGCCCTTAGCATTGGCCCCAGTTTGGTCCCTTCATTCTTCCATACTGTGCCTGAGACCCATTTTTCACCAATCTGGGAGATTTGAGTGGCTTAATTTCTCCTCTAAATCGAACTTCTCAATGGCCTACAGCCCTCTCTTCCCTGCCCTAACTCCAAGGACCTCCATCGCAAAGTCTTGAATCGAATTTTTGCTGGTTAAACAAAGTGATGTCACTTGTGCCCTTTAGGCCAATAGCCTCCTGTGCTTTGCTGTCTCTTCTCCCTTAAATCTTTGCAACCCAACCCTCATCATCAACATTAAATGAAACTATAGTCTTTAAGGCTAAATCTCAAGTGCTTTGTTTAATCACCCTGCTCTCATTTCTCTACAGCACTTGACACATTTAACAACCTCCCCCACCCTGCACACACACTTCTTTGAAATTCTCTCTTCCTGGTTTCTGTAACTGTCTCTACAACCTTTCTGCCACCTCTATCTTTTGCAGTCTGATGACTTTAAGACCTTTCCTTTTGGATGTTCTCAACTTCAACACATCTAAAGCCACCCTCTTTAGTGGTCTTCTTTTGAAACCTACTTTCCTGGGGCGCCTGGGTGGCGCAGTCGGTTAAGCGTCCGACTTCAGCCAGGTCACGATCTCGCGGTCCGTGAGTTCGAGCCCCGCGTCAGGCTCTGGGCTGATGGCTCGGAGCCTGGAGCCTGTTTCCGATTCTGTGTCTCCCTCTCTCTCTGCCCCTCCCCCGTTCATGCTCTGTCTCTCTCTGTCCCAAAAATAAATAAAAAATGTTGAAAAAAAAATTAAAAAAAAAAAAAAAAAAAAAAAAAAAAGAAACCTACTTTCCTGTGTCTTGAATGTCACCACCATCTCCCAGCCTAGCAGGCTGGTACCAAGGAGTCATCTTTGACTCCTCTCTATTCTCAGCCCACACGTTCAATTAGTCCCCAAATCCTATTGATGCTTCCTTCAAAATATCTCCCAGACTTATACCATCCTCTTCATTAACACACTGTTCTCTTCTTTCTAACCTATTTTGTCCATCATTGATGGTTTAGTCCCTCTTGCCCACCACTGATGGATCCTTAAAACACTTCCCAAGCCTTACCAACAGTGACTCCCATTTCCCATATGAAACTAAAGTCCTTGCTCTAAATTTAAAATCCTGGGGCACCTGGGTGGCTCAGTCAGTTAAGTGTCCGACTTCCACTCAGGTCATAACCTCTCAGTTCATGAGTTCAAGCCCCACATTTGTCTCTTGCACAGAGCCAGTTTCAGATCCTCTGTCTCCCTCTCTCTCTGCCTCTCTCTCTCTCTCTCTCTCTCTCTCTCTCTGTCAAAAATAAATAAATGTTAAAAAAATAACAAAATGCCTAAACACACTTGCTCTATCCTGCTTAATCACCTCGAATTCCCATTACTGCACAGCATGAATTCTTGGTAACAAGAATTGCTTTGCTGCCTTCATGCAAATGAACATGATTTACTAGTTTCCATTGCCAACAAGTTGATGTGCTACTCTCTATCCTGGGAACACCTTCCACTGCACTCCACATTGCCCCCCTCTTATTCATCCTGCAGGGTCCTATTGAAGCCTCATGTCCTTTCTTGTGTACCTGGTAACACCTGGTCACCTGGAACTATAACTCTTCTTGCTCTCTGTACTACATAGTACTAAGTATTTTATGGTGGGAGTAACTATTCAACTCAACATATTTAAAAGATTTATTCTGACCAAGTCGCTAATAGAGAATACAAAAGGTGGGAGGGGATACAAAGATTGTTTTTAATGGTCTGTACCACTGGCAACTTGGGGGTAAGGAAAAGGTTTTAGTCTTTCCATAATCTCCTTCAGCCACCCCTTCCATTCTCTCTTTTTTCCTTTATACACAATAGAAATTTATTTCTCACAATTCTGGAGTTGGGAAGTCCAAGATAAAGGTGCTGGTGTGTTTGGTGTCTAGTGAGTCATTACATGGCAGAAGGGACAAGAGAATTCTCTGGGGCTTCTCATTCATGACCTAATCACCTCCCAAAGGCCCCACCTCTAATAGCATCTCATGAGGGATTAGGTTTCAACATATGAATTTTACCCCCTCCATTCTTTAACATGGGTCATTGATGTTTTCTCAATTTTAGGTAAAATCTATAGAGCCTGTTGAGGTCCAGGTTTCCATTCCATCAAGTTTCTTGACAACAAGAAAAATAACTTAAGCTGATGGTTAGCTGTTAATGTCTAATCCAGACATAATTGTTAAAAACAAGTAATTTAAATAGATGTAAATAATATAAAAGTTTAAGTTAAACCAAATTATGGATATTCATTGAATATCTAGGTAATTTCCAAATAAGATAATGTACATAAATATTAATTGACAAACATAAGTTATCTACTTCTGGCATCTTTTTTGTTAAGTGTTTCCTGATAAAAATCTCACTATCTCACACAAATTTTTTTTTTGTAATAAAAGACTACTTGAAGAGCTCTATATACAAGTTTCCTACAAAGCATTTTGCGAAAGTACTTATCCTGAGATGCTCGAGGAAATTATGTAATAACATGTAGAATAAACAATTTCCATTTCAAAACTTCCATTTTGATAGCATACAAAAAGTATGGCATGAGATCATCAAAAATGCCTAAGACACTACCAGAAATACTATGAGGTTTTCCTGGGGAAAACTTCTTTACAGATTTTCTTTTTACACTAAAGAAATAGTAATGTTATGCTGAAACCCAATATTTGCATACAATATATCCACCCCCCCCCCCCAAAAAAAAAGCCTAACTGAAACCACACAAAAAGAGCCATCCTAGGGTGTTACACCCTTATCTTGGTTGGTACTTTTTATAGTAACAGAACCAACAGATTAGGAATATGGCAAGAATATTTTCTCCTTTAGGTGGGGCTCCTCATATCCTCATTCTGTCTTCATGCTCAAGCCTCCACTTTTCACAGCAGGCTCTCCTAAATTAACTGTCTTCTGATCCGGTGATCCCATCAACTTAGACTCAGTCACTTCCTTTCGGTATGAAGGCTGTTATTTACCAATACCGTTACACTCCATTTGAGTAGAAAGGTAGGTTTAGAGTGGAAAACGTCTTTTAAACATGATTATAGAGTCTCTTAGTATAAACAATTCTCTCTCTCCATCTATCTACACACACACACACATATAATGTTCTTGCCAAAAACATTTTCCCAACTATTTTAGCTTTATAAAATACCAAATATTCAATCAAAATAATTTCCAACAGGGGCGCCTGGGTGGCTGAGTCGGTTAAGCGTCCAACTTCAGCTCAGGTCATGATCTCACGGTTCGTGAGTTCGAGCCCCACGTCGGGCTCTGTGCTGACAGCTCAGAGCCTGGAGCCTGCTTCGGATTCTGTGTCTCCCTCTCTCTCTGCCCCTTCCCTGCTCATGCTGTGTCTCTCTGTCTCAAAAATAAATAAACATTTAAAAAAATTAAAAAAATAATAATAATAAAATAATAATTTCCAACAACACCCAGTCCACTTTCCTTTTTGATTTTTTAATTAAAAGGATACTTGATACTTAATATTAATTGTTAAATGTAAGGTTATCTACTTTCAGCTTCTTAACTTTTATAGAGAAACCAAAGATATTTGGGTCTATTAATAAGTATTTTTTTGCCACATTAAAAAATTATACTATGAAAATATATTGTCTAAAAAATTATAAATGTTATAATTATTACTAATAAATTTGCTAAGCTACTATTGAATGTTCAACAGCTTGCTTCCTAGCTTTCCTTGGAAAGTCAAAGTCACTAATAGTCAAAACTTATGAACCCCTGTAAAAAAAAAACTACTAGAAACAATAAGAGCAATGGGAAACAATTTTGTATACAGAGTATGAGAAGAATATGGCATGTTTTTTTATATGAAGAGTATGCAAGGAATACAAGATGGATTTTTTAAAGTAAGTTTTCCTTAAAAAAATGATTGTTTCAGAATAACAAAAAGAAAAAGAATAAGACAAAATGTAAATGAATATAGAAAACTGCTGAAGGTTTGTAGGAAAAAAAATTTTATGTTGTGAGGTCCATGCGGGCTAAAATTGAATAGATATATTTATAAGGGCTTTTAAATAAGTTCAATAATATTATAATACAAACCTAGAGTTTAATTTTCTCTCTCTTAAAAATCACAAAGTATCTTAGATTATTAGTCTGCTTTTAATAAAAGAGTATATAAGGTTTTCTTTACCTTTAATGTAAGCTTCCTAGGAAACAAAAATTTTTTTTCAAATAAGCTCTACACCCAATGTGGGGCTTGAACTCACAACACTGAGATCAAGAGATACACACTCCACCGACTGAGCCAGCCAGGCACCCCAGGACACAAACACTCTTCATCTCATCAAAATATTTCCTAGGGTTCACATTGTCTTTATCAGCTTTTTAATTACTTAGAAAAACTAACTCTTCAATATTGAAAGAGCTAAGGTTTTTCAAAACCATGTAACTTTCTGTATTTGCCCTAGAGATTTTTAAAAATATAATTTATTGCCAAGTTAGCTAACATAAAGAGTATACAGTGTGCTCTTGGCTTTGGGAGTAGAATCCCATGATTCGCCACTTACGTACAACACCAAGTGCTCATCCCCAACAAGTGTCCCCCTCAGTGCCCATCACCCATTTCCCCTCCTCTTCACCCCCCTGCATCAACTCAGTTTTTTCTGTATATTTAAGAGTCTCTTATGGTTTTCTTCCCTCTCTGTTTGAAACTATTTTTCCCCCTTCCCCTCCCCCATGGTCTTGTTTTCAGTTTCTCAAATTCCACATATGAGTGAAAATGTACGATATCCGTCTTTCTCTGACTGACATATTTCACTTAGCATAATGCCTTCCAGTTTCATCCACATTGTTGTAAATGGAAAGATTTCATTCTTTCTCATTGCTGAGTAGTATTCCATTGTATATATATACACATCTTCTTTATCCATTCACCAGTTGATGGACATTTGAGCTCTTTCCACAATTTGGCTATTGTTGAAAGCACGGCTATAAACATTGGGGTACATGTGCTCCTACGAATCAGCACTCCTGTATCCTTTGGATAAATTCCCAGTAGTGCTGTTGCTGGGTCATAGGGTATTGTATTTTTCATTTTTTTAAGGAACTTCCACACTGTTTTCTAGAGTGGCTGCACCAGTTTGCATTCCCACCAACAGTGCAAGAGTATTCCCGTTTTTCCACATCCTCACCAACATCTGTTGTTTCCTGAGTTGTTAATTTTAGCCTCTCTGACCAGTATGAGGTGGTATTCTCAGTGTGGTTTTGATTTGTATTTCCCTGATGATTAGCTTAATTGACACTTTGGCTGAATGGATAAATAAGTGTTTCACAGTGACCTGTGATTCTATTTGATTAAGTTTTTTAAACCTTTTGATGTTTTTGACAAACTTCCCAAAATCAAATTCTGAATGAAGTTTTTTTGACCTTGAACTAACTTAGCAATTTTCCATAGGGTCCTTGGAAGATCTCAAGAGTCCTTACTCTCTCTCCTTTTACAAAAAGAAATGTTAATTAATTTAGACTTATTTGATGTTAAATTGCATGGGAAACATTATCAAATAAGAAGGGATACTTAACTTTCTTAGGTTATATTTATATAGATATATATTATTAACATAAGTAATTCAGAAATTTATATGAAATTACTAAAAATCTGATATATCCTGGTATAGTTTTATCAGTCACAACTCCAGTTTTTATTTTGTAATATTGTATGTCACAAACATAACCAAATTTACTTATCAACTGCATCATTTTTAGCTCTCACCAGAGCTTTAACCATAGCTATTTTTAAGTCTTTTCTCATTCAGAGCTATTATTTTACTCTTTATTCTTCTCTGAAAGTATTTACAAATCAATTACAAGAAAAATGCTTCATCTTCAAAGAGATTCATGGACAATGTTCTAGAATACAGAACTCTAGGGGTGCCTGGGTGGCTTGGTCGGTTAAGCGTCCGACTTCGGCTCAGGTCATGATCTCACGGTCCGTGGGTTCGAGCCCCGTGTCGGGCTCTGTGCCGACAGCTCAGAGCCTGGAGCCTGTTTCAGATTCTGTGTCTCCCTCTCTCTCTCTGCCCCTCCCCTGTTCATACTCTGTCTCTCTCTGTCTCAAAAATAAACGTTAAAAAAAAAAAAAATTTTTTAGAATACAGAACTCTAGAATACAGGTTTCTGATAACTTTAAGATTGTAACCCTGAACTGGGTAAAAATTTCTAGAACTCTGTGGAAAAATTGATTGATTCATAAAACTGCTAACCTAAGATCAAACAAACATGAACTAATTACATGAGAATGAATGAACTGATGAAAATGATTATAATTTTTGTGAGTTCATTCGAAACATTGCTGGTTCTTTAATGTTTTGTTTTCCAGATTTAAAGGACTTGCTTTCTCCTTTCTTTGAGGCTATCTCTAATTTATAGCAATTTGGTAAAGTATAACTTTGCAATCAAAGGTTGAAACATTTAACTTTTTCTCTCTACCTGATCCCTCCAGAATTCAGAAACTCATATTAAATTTTCTTGTTTTTCATGACACTATATGTATTTACATAAATTCAATAAGAATCTCTTCTCTTTGTAACAGTACACAATTAGATAAGTCCTTATTAGGCAAGTCTTAGCTTGACTTATTTGCCTAGAGAGACTTTTAAAGGTCTAACCTGAAATTCCTTATTATCAGACAATTTTAAAGAACTAATGTTGACTTTGTGAAGCCAATAAAGCCCCATGGATATTAGCAAAGCTTTGGCTGAAATGTTCTATTTGAGAATATGCACGGAATCATTATTCTTGCTACCTTTATATACATAATCAAGCCAAGTTTGATAAGATTAGACTTACGTTTTTACAAATTAGTTTCCCTATAATTACCTTTAATTAAAATGGGATGACCATAGGAAAAAAAATTATGTTTCAATAGAAAAACTACAATATACATATGCATGACCAGATTCTAGTTCTGTTTCTTGTCTATAAATATTACCATCTACCTGTAAACCTCAGATAAACTACCATAAGAGAATATATATAAACAACCTTCATGCTTGTTGCTATATAGGCCAATCGAAAGAGTTCACCAGAACACCCAGTGACATCATCAAAGACAATCAAACTGCAAATCAGGAAAATTCATCAGATTGAAACTGCCATCTTCATTCCACGATCTAACTTTGCTTCAAACTCAAATGTAGACATTCTCTCAACTGGCTGCCCTCCAAACTCAGAAATTAAGTTCATAATTGCTCCAACTATTACTCTTTGTTTTTCTTTCATTTCCATAGAAATGCCTCTTATTAAATTACCTGATTGTTCATATCATAAAGAGGTCATATTGGAGGAAGTTCACCTGCAACATCCCTTCCTGAAATAAAATATCCTCATGTTCATCTTCTCCTAAGTCATCATGAAGATATGTGATTGCTATTACATATGTTATACCTATGTAAATAACTCAGAAAAATTGAGACCCAATTACACATTATTCAGAAAAGTATAGGTTGACTTAAACCCAAGTCTTAATAGAAGTCTTTTTATTTATTTATCTCGCTAAGTGTTGGTTCCTAGGACTCTCTGCTCTGGGGAATTTTTCAATCCTGGGATATTAGTCTCCTTGTAGTCATCATATCAACCTCCCTAGAGGGCTTACCTAAAACCTCTCTAGGGTTTTAAATGCCACTCATAGGTCAAATGTATCCATCAGGATTAGACAACTGGAAGGGCCTAAGGATGGTTATACAAATGGGGAAAACAGTGACATGACCCTCCCTCCCAACTACTCAACTGTTGGAGGCAGCAACTATGTGACTCTCCATCCAGACTACATCAACAATGGTATCTGAGAGAAATGCTATACTGGTTAGTCACACACACAGCTTGTTGAAAGGATGGCCAAAAGAGGAGAATTGTTAAACAAAATCAAATGGAGACCAGGCTTGAAAATCTCCCGAATAGACAAAACCACTTAAGCCATGTAAGTAAAACTAAATCTAGTTTATTTCAATAAACATAAGCAAAACTTAACTTAGGTTATTTTTCATAAGTGCCTCTGATGATCAAAAAAGAAACCAGTCATCTTCCTAAAATGGTATGAGATAATCACGTGTATCCAATCCCTTGCTGGCTGGAAACTCCCATTCTAATCACCAACCATTGTAAAGGTTAAATAATTTTCTCATTTTCACTTCATAAGCCATCCTGTAACATCATATCCTTGAATTTCATGACAGTTTTGAATTTGAAAGCTCCTAGTTTGCAACCTGCTTTTATATGCACACACACAAAAAAAATTCTTACTAAATACTGTTTTACTTATTTGGCTTTAGTTTTTCTATTTCTGGATTTCTGGTTCTTGAAAATTTCAAAAGAGATTTTAAATAACTCCCAAGCTAAGAAGAAACACAAGCAAGTTACAAACTATTTATAACTCAAAAACAAGAGTGCTGCATGGCAAAATTTATGGGATGCAGCCAAAGCAGTACTTTGAAGCCAATGAATACCAATAAACATGTTTATTGATAGAAAAGATAGGCTGAAATGAAATGAACTTAACTTTCAAATCAGGAAGAGCAACAACAAAATAATCCAAGGAAAGTAGAAGGAAGGAGGTAGAAAAGATTTTTTTTTAATTATAAATTAATCAACAGAATAAAACTGATCCTTTGATGAGACCAATCTTTGCTAAGTTTGACTAAGAAAGACAAAGCACATGAACACAAGTACCTGAGGAAGGCATGAGGCTAAATTTCAGACACAAAGGCAAGTTCCTTAACTTTGCTCAGTGCAGGAGAGATGCAGAAAATAAAATGTATCTGAAAGTTCACCAGAACACCCAATGACATCATCAAAGACAATCAAACTGCAAATTGGGAAAACCCATCAGAGTGAAACTGCCATCCTCATTCCACCATCTAAATTTGCTTCAAACTCAAATGTAGACATTCTCTCAATTGGCTGCCCTCCAAACTCAGAAATTAAGTTGATAATTTGCTCCATCCACTAATCTTTGTTTTTCTTTCGTTTCCATAGAAATGCCTCCTATCAAATTACCTGATTGTTCACATCATATAGAGGTCATATAGGAAGAAGTTTACCTGCAACATCCCTTCCTGAAATAAAATATGCTCAATAGTTAATAAAAAATCCTGGCCCACAAATTCCTGTCAGCATGAAACAGCACATGTAGGGGAATTATCACATTGCCCGCTTCATAGAAACAATACTAAACACTAGCAACTATGATGTCATGGACTTAAACATACAGAGCAGTGACCCTCAGTCCTGGCTTTACATCGGGATTCCCTGTGGTAATTTTAAAAAGTCTTACTGACTATTTCTATTATTAGGGACAATCTGATTTTCTCATAGGAGGAATCACTTTTATAATTCTCTAGACGATATTGTTAACACAACCTTGCTTTATAGGTGTTTCCAAACTTGGGAATGTCTCATTTTGTAATCTTTTTTTCCCCAGAATATTTCTTTGGTTTCTTCTCATGTAAGCTTCAAGACTGGTAAAGTCTGAAATTAGAAAATGTTTCAGCATTTTCTTTCTTTTTGCTCTCTACCTCCTAACAGTCCATAATCAAGGGTTTGTTTAGGCCACAAAATAAAATTTTAAAAAGTGAAGCTGTCTTTAAAAAGTGAAGCAGCCCCTGAGACAAGGATCTGCATACAAGTGGTTTATGTGGGAGACTATCTCAGGAAGCGTCAGTAGGAAAACAGGAAATTGAGCCAAGGAAGGGAAGGAGGCCAGTGAGGTGCACTCAAGCCTAGGTTGCCACTTTGCATGTATTAACATATTAATCTCCCTTTCACTATTTGCTAGTTAGGGTATCTGTAACGCCCCTGCCCATCTTTAAAATAATAATTAAAAAAAACTATTCTTTTCTGTTTGTGACAATGAACTAACCAAGAAGAGAGAGGCCACCAATCACAAAACTAGCAGGTATAAACTTCTAATGATCATCCTGGGGTTGAGAGGTTATTTTTATTAGATTCAGCTGGGGTAGGGGGTATCATTGTTTCCTGATATACGATAATTAAGAAATGAAAGTAATGGCAATACTGTGATTTGTAGAATCCCTTTAACTTCCAAAAGGATGTTCTATTCACTTACGCACTCATTCAACATGTTTTTATGGCAGAGTTACATTTTATAAGAAGCAGTAAGCTCTGAAAAAGGTAAGAAAAATATTGCCTTTAAAAATTCCTGAAATAACCAACAAAGTACCATGTACATGGTCTGTGCGTTGCCAAAGTACTTGGTTTGTATTTAGACACCGTGTTGTATTAAAAACATGTATTTTTAAACATTAGTCTGATAATCACATTCAGCACAATGAGATGCTCACTCAAAGAGGAGCTCAAGGGAACAGAAACTTACAAAAGAATGGCAGATTCAAAGTTCGCATCTCATTCTCTCTCTAGAGCAGAAATCAGCAAACTTTTTCTGAAGAGGACAAGATGCAAATATTTTAAGCTTTGCAGTCTCTGTCACAAGTACCCAACTCTGCCATTGTAGCACCAGAGCAGCCATAAACTAAATATAAATGAATGGACATGGCTGTGTCCCAATAAAACTTCATTGACAAAAACAGCAGGCAAGGTTTGACTTACACCTTGTAGTCTGCAGACCCCATTCTAGTTGCCCACCCATCGCCTAGGATGGGTGAACAGAATCACAGGCATTATTTTGATGGGTTTTTTCTCTCTCTCCTTCTTTGTGCAGTTAACTTAACAGAAATTCAATAGCTAGGTGATACAATTTTACTGGACTGAACACCTGCATCAGAAATGATGTAGGGAGCACTGTTATTCAACATAGTATCAGAAGTCTTAGCTTCAGCAATCAGACCACACAAAGAAATAAAAGGCATCCAAATCGGCCAGGAGGAGGTCAAACTTTCACTCTTTCCAGATGACATGATATTCTATATGGAAAACCTAAAAGATTCCACCAAAAAACTGCTAGAACTGATCCACGAATTCAGCAAAGTGGCAGGATATAAAATCAATGCACCGAAATCGGTTGCATTCCTATACACCAACAATGAAGCAACAGAAAGAGAAATCAAGGAATCGATCCCATTTACAATTGCACCAAAAACCATAAAATACCTAGGAATAAATCTAACCAAAGAGGTGAAAAATCTATACACTAAAAACTATAGAAAGCTTATGAAAGAAATTGAAGAAGACACACACACACACACAAAAAAAAAAAAAAATGGAAAAAGATTCCATGCTCCTGGATAGGAAGAACAAATATTGTTAAAATGTCAATACTACCCAAAACAATCTACATATTCAATGCAATCCCTATCAAAATAACACCAGCATTCTTCAAAGAGCTAGAACAAATAATCCTAAAATTTGTATGGAACCAGAAAAGACCCTGAATAGCCAAAGCAATCTTGAAAAAGAAAACCAAAGCAGGAGGCATCACAATCCTGCACTTCAAGCTATACTACAAAGCTTAATCATCATGACAGTATGTTACTGGCATAAGAACAGACACTCAGATCCATGGAACAGAATAGAGAACCCAGAAATGGACTCACAAACGTATGGCCAGCTAATCTTTGACAAAGCAGGAAAGAATATCCAATGGAATGAAGACAGTCTCTTCAGCAAGTGATGCTAGGAAAACTGGATAGCAACATGCAGAAGAATGAACCTGGGCCACTTTCTTACACCATACACAAAAATAAACTCGAAATGGAGGAAAGACCTCAATGTAAGACAGGAAGCCATCAAAATACTCGAGGAGAAAGCAGGCAAAAAACTCTTTGATCTTGGCCGCAGCAACTTCTTACTCAACACGTCTCCGGAGGCAAGGGAAACAAAAGCAAACATGAACTACTGCGACATCATCAAAATAAAAAGCTTTTGCACAGCGAAGGAAACAATCAGCGAAACTAAAAGGCAACCGACAGAATGGGTTGCAAATGACATATCAGATAAAGGGTTAGTATCCAAAATCTATAAAGAACTTATCAAACTCAACACCCAAAAAAAACAAACTATCCAGTGAATAAATGGGCAGAAGATCTGAATAGACACTTCTCCAAAGAAGACATCCAGATGGCCAACCGACACATGAAAAAATGCTCAGCATCACTCATCATCAGGGAAATACAAATCAAAACCACAATAAGATACCACCTCACACCTGTCAGAATGGCTAACATTAACAACTCAGGCAACGACAGATGTTGGCGAGGATGCAGAGAAAGAGTATCTCTTGCACTGCTGGTAGGAATGCAAACTGGTGCAGCCACTCTGGAAAACAGTATGGAGGTGCCTCAAAAAATTAAAAATAGAACTACCCTACAACCCAGCAATTGCACTCCTAGGCATTTATCCAAGGGATACACATGTGCTGTTTCAAAGGGGCACATACACCCCAATGTTTATAGCAGCGCTATCAACAATAGCCAAAGTATGGAAAGAGCCCAAATGTCAATTGGTAGATGAATGGATAAAGAAGATGTGGTATGCATATATACATATATATATATAACCCTAAATGTATATGTATCCATATGTATATATGTATATATATAATGGAGTATTACTCAGCAATCAAAAAGAAGGAAACCTTGCCATTCGCAACTACATGGATGAAACCAGAGGGTATTATGCTAAGCAAAATTAGTCAGAGAAAGACAAATATTATATACTTCACTCATATGAAGACTTTAAGATACAAAACAGATGAACATAAGGGAAGGGAAGCAAAAATAATAAAAAAAAAAAACAGGGAGGAGGACAAAAACATAAGAGACTCTTAAATATGGAGAACAAACAGAGGGTTGCTGGAGGACTTGTGGGAGGGGGGATGGGCTAAATGGGTGAGGGGCACTAAGGAATCTACTCCTGAAATCATTGTTGTGCTATATGCTAACTTAAATGTAAATTTAAAAAATAAATTAAAAAAAAAAAAAGAAATGATGTAGGGTGCCAAGACATGGAAAGGACAAGATCCTACCCTCCCAGAGATCTTAGATGTGGAAGAGATAATGAACTGTCCACTAAAGACTCAAAACTTACCTTTTCACTGAATAGAGTTGTCTCTGGCACAGCTGCACAGCCATGGGCTCTCATTCTCAGTCTCTTTTGCCTCTAGGTGGAACCATTGGTCTCACCAATGAACTCTGAGCAGAAGTAACATGAGTCACTCATGATGGAAGATTGCAAAGAAGCAGGTGTGCATTCTCCATGCATTCATCCTGTTTTCTGGCTGGGTGTATATAATTCCAGGGAGCTAGGGGATGACAGAGCGACAACACAGAAGGAATCTGGGTCCCTCAATTCCAAGTGATTGATAAATATACTTTTATTGGGCTAAACCTGTAAAATTCGGCAGTTTTCCTGTCATGGCCACTATCATTACCCTGACACAATAGCCCAGCAGAGAACACAAACTCTGTCAACTGTCCTCACCAGGTGAGGTGAGAACTATGTAAAACAATGTGCCGTGATCGTACCAAAGAGGGAGTGATAGGAAAAACAACTTCTACCTGGGAATTCAGGAAATATGTATCAGTCAGCAGGCCTAGGAAGATTAGTCCATCTGATTTTCACAACCTTGTCAACACCATTGGACACATTAAGACTCTGCGATTCAAGATGACATGATACTCTACATGGAAAACCCAACAGACTCCACCAAAAGTCTGCTAGAACTGATACATGAATTCAGCAAAGTTGCAGGGTACAAAATCAATGTACAGAAACCCGTTGCATTCTTATACACTAATGATGAAGCAACAGAAAGAGAAATAAAGAAACTGATCCTATTCACAATTGCACCAAGAACCATAAAATACCTAGGAATAAACCGAACCAAAGATGTAAAAGATCTGTAGGCTGAAAACTATAGAAAGCTTATGAAGGAAATTGAAGAAGACACAAAGAAATAGAAAAACATTCCATGTTCATGGATTGGAAGAATAAATATTGTTAAAATGCCAATACTACCCAAAGCAATCTACACATTCAATGCAATCCCAGTCAAAATTGCATTAGCATTCTTCTCGAAGCTAGAACAAACAATCCTAAAATTTGTATGGACCCACAAAAGACCTCGAATAACCAAAGTAATATTGAAGAAGAAAACCAAAGTGGGAGGCATCACAATCCCAGACTTTAGCCTCTACTACAAAACTGTAATCATCAAAACAGTATGGTACTGGCACAAAAACAGACACATAGACCAATGGAATAGAATAGAGACTCCAGAATTGGACCCGCAAATGTATGGCCAACTAATCTTTGACAAAGCAGGAAAGAGTACCCAGTGGAAAAAGACAGTCTCTTTAACAAATGGTGCTGGGAGAACTGGACAGCAACATGCAGAAGAATGAAACTAGACCACTTTCTTACATCATACACAAAAATAAACTCAAAATGGATAAAGGACTGAATAGGAGACAGGAAACCATCAAAACCCTAGAGAAGAAAGCAGGGAAAAACCGCAGCTCTTTGACCGCAGCTGCAGCAGTTTCTTACTCGACACATCTCCAAAGGCAAGGGAATTAAAAGCAAAAATGAACTATTGGGACCTCATCAAGATTAAAAGCTTCTTCACTGCGAAGGAAACAATCAACAAAACTAAAAGGCAACCGACGGAATGGGAAAAGATATTTGCAAATGACATTTCGGACAAAGGGCTAGTATCCGAAATCTATAAAGAACTTATCAAACTCCACACCTGAACAGCAAATAATCCAGTGAAGAAATGGGCAGAAGACATGAATAGACACTTTTCCAAAGACGACATCCCTACGGCCAGCAGACACATGAAAAGATGCTCAACGTCGCTCATCATCAGGGACATACAAATCAAAGCCACACTGAGATACCACCTCACACTGGTCAAAATGGCTAAAATGAACAAATCAGGAGACTATAGATGCCGGCGAGGATGTGGAGAAATGGGAACCCTCTTGCACTGTCGGTGGGAATGCAAACTGGTGCAGCCATTCTGGAAAACAGTGTGGAGGTTCCTCAAAAAATTAAAAATAAAACTACCCTATGACCCAGCAATAGCACTGCTAGGAATTTACCCAAGGGATACAGGAGTGTTGATGCATAGGGGCACCTGTACCCCAATGTTTATAGCAGCACTCTCAACAATAGCCAAATTATGGGAAGAGCCTAAATGTCCATCAACTGACGAATTGATAAAGAAGATGTGGTTTATATATACAATGGAATACTACTTGGCAATAAGAAAGGATGAAATCTGGCCATTTGCAGCAACGTGGGTGGAACTGGAGGGCATTATGCTAAGTGAAATAAGTCAGAGAGAGACAGATACCACATGTTTTCACTCATATGTGGATCTTGAGAAACTTAACAGAAGACCATGGGGAGGGGAAGGGGCGAAAAAAGTTACAGAGAGGGAGGGAGGCAAACCATAAGAGACTTTGGGTACTGAGAAAAAACTGAGGGTTGACGGGGGGTGGGGGAAGAGGGGAAAGTGGGTGATGGACATTGAGGAGGGCACTTGTTGGGATGAGCACTGGGTGTTGTATGGAAACTATTTGACAATAAATTATATTTAAAAAAATAAGGTTTGATTGATTTAACAGGAAAAAAAAAAAAAGACTGCGATTCAGTATAGTTAAATGACTGGGGCAGTCATTGGCAGAGCCAGGACTCCTAATCACCTCCTGTTCTCTTCCCCTTACATGGCACTGTCTGAAAACTCTTCCTGCAGAAGTACAATCTGGACGATTGACTGGACCAGCCAGGATGGTGCTTAACCAGAAGATACGTCCCCTGTTCCTCTGCACAAGACAGCTAGCTAGTGCCCCACTTCCAGAAGCGATCTTGCTCAGTGATTCATGAATAAGACAACCCCTTTCATTCCTCAGGAGAGAAAGCTAATCACGACATGTGACCTTGAAGGGTCTTGTCCACCGGTGAAGGTGCTCCCTGCAGCACAGGGTATGTGCCCCCTGCAGATGCTGGCCATCCCTCTTACTGCCCGACAGCAAGCCTGGCAGCGTGGGAGTAAAAAGGCAGGCGAGAGAAGAGAGCATGGCAGGGAGGGTGGAGGGGGAGATATTAACTGTTTCTATTTTTCACGTTGATTTTTTTGACCCATTAAGGAAAAGAATGTTAATACATCAGCACACACTAAAAAGCCAGTTTCCCAAACGCAGTATTCCCTGCGTCGTTCCTGGCAAGATAAAGCAGACCACACTTCACCTTGCTTTTTCTCGTGCCTGAGCATCTCAAAAGCAGATTTCTTCTTCTGCTTCTTCTGCTTCTTTTTTTCCTATGGAAACAACAACCACTATGACCTCCAGGATGAATATATACACCCCCCTGATATACCCACCAGAACACATAGCTTTCCAGAACACATTGCGTTTGCCCGTTTTAATTATGCTGAAAACAAACCTGTCTCCTTTATACTCATGCAAATGTGCCACTTCAAGACGTTTTGCAAACCCTGCATCAGACGAAAACAGTATCTAAACCCACAAGTCTGTGTTAAAGAGCAGGAGAATTCAACCAGAACAGACTGAATTCAGATAAACAGCTTTAAAAAATACGTTAACTGTTCCAATTTTTTCCCCCATCCCACCCCTCCCTTGTTGGTATCCACATACACAAACCGATTTGAGCAGATGAGCTTAAAACTAGCTGGAATACTGGAGGGAGGGCAAATTGCTGTGACCTTTCTGGCCACAGGTATCAAACACCTTTAAAATCTACATTCGCTTTGACCCCACAATTCCATTTCTATGAATTTATCCTAAGGAAACAATCATGTAAGCAGGCAAGGGTTTATATACAAGAATGTCCATCAAATAATTTATAATAGCAAAACAAAACAAACAGAAAAACACTTAAAGCTCCAACGATAGATAATAATAGTTTTCTGAACTATGGTTTCTATATATGAAACCATATGAAGTCGTTTTAAATGATACTGTTTATATTTAAGGTAGAAAAACATGAAGCAAAAACAAACTCGCACAACAGTATACAGTCTGTAGACTGTATGGGAACTATAAGAAATTTATACTTTGGCTTTGGAAAGTCTGGAAAAGATGTACGCCAAAATATTCAGAGTTATCCTTGACTCGTGGAAATTTGTGTGATGTTAATTTTTGGCTTGCCTATCCCTACTCTCTTGTTTTTCTTTTTTTTTTTTTTTTTTTTTTTTTTTTTTTTTATTTTTGGGACAGAGAGAGACAGAGCATGAACGGGGGAGGGGCAGAGAGAGAGGGAGACACAGAATCGGAAACAGGCTCCAGGCTCCGAGCCATCAGCCCAGAGCCTGACGCGGGGCTCGAACTCACGGACCGCGAGATCGTGACCTGGCTGAAGTCGGACGCTTAACCGACTGCGCCACCCAGGCGCCCCTCTTGTTTTTCTTTAAACAGGTTACTTGTACTACAAAAAGTAATGAAAAAAAGTGAATAAAACAAAATGTAATGGTTCTGAGACAGCTTTGATCACCACGGTGGCAACTACCCAGAATGCCCAAACTTTTCACTAATGGGTCAGTGGCTGCAGAATTAGAACAGAAACACCCAGTTCAAAGTGTACGAACGAAATGTTTAAAATGTCTAATCCTGCATCTGGGCTTCTCAGGCCTCCTGTCCGGACACTTCTATGAGACTTTATCACATAAATATATTTTTTCTATGTTAAAATACAGGCACAATAATTGGAAGATACTTCTATTGCACTCTTCTCCAGACAGAGAAACAGGAACCTACAGAAAGGGGTCTACCATGGAGTTTGGGGGGTGGGGGGGAGGTTGTTGTTAAGCAGGAAGAGCAGAGAGAACAAAGAATAACCTTCAGTCGACAGGTCATTTGATGGATGCCCTGGCCATCTGAAAGAGGCCTGGAGCACCCTGGATCCTGGGACGTCAGCCAGGAACTGGTCGGCAGGGCGGGTTCTGCAGCTTAGAGCCTCCCCGCTCAGCAAAGGCCGGCTTGGTGGCGGTAAAGAAAGACTGCAAGATTCATCTGTTTAATCAGCAAGCTCCCAGATGATGCTTGGAGTTTGATACGGATCATTCCAGCCTCTCTCAAATCGATCAACAAGTATTGATTGAGTGCCTACTGTTTGCCGGGCTTGACGCTAGGCATTTTGGGAGATGCAGAATGAGTACAGAACAAGGTCTCTGTCCTCTTCAATTAGCGCTACAAGCTCACTTGTAGTGAAGTGGGAACTGCCTGAGTGTGACAATGGGAGCTGCAGAAATGCAGAGGGCGGGGCGCGCTGAGATCCAGACACAGGGCGGGGGTGGGGGGGGGATATCACTAGTGGAGGAAATAGGAATATGTGTGAGGGGAACACTAGCTGCAGTAACACATCACTCTGAAATATCAGCACCTTGACACAACAGAAGCGTATTTCTTGCTCACAGGCAGAACACTGGGCATCAGGGAGAACACTCCTCCACGCGGGCGCTTAGGGTCCCACGAGGCTGATTCCCTTATCTTCACCACATGCCCTTCAAAGCTACTCAAATTCAACATTCACCCAGCAAATAGGGGAGAGGTGGGCCAGGGTCACACGGAAGGTGTATGTAGTTCAGGACGGCAGGTGGCTCACCTCACTTCCTCCACATCCTGCCGAGGAAATGAAGTCAGGTCACTGACCCACCTGGCTGAGAAGGGGATGAGAGCTAGGGTCTCTGGTGGGTCGGCCACTTTCTAGCAACGGCAATGAGAGAGGCACACAAAACTTTGGTGGCAAGTCAGCCACAGAGGACAAAGGCCAGCGGAGGGACCCAGCACAGCAGACTGTGAACATACAGGAAGACGGTCACACCAGAGGGACATGGGGTACCGAGACCAGGGAGGCAGGGAGGGAGGAAGGAGACCCCAACAGCAAGGTGCTTCAGACTACTCAAGCGGTGATGACAAACTGTAAACCGGCAAAGCTCAATCCAGGCGGAGGCCCGCCTGGGTGGTCAGCACTGTGGGCTTTGGGGACTGGAATGACTTCAAGGAGCGTCTGTGCTCCCCCGATGCCACGGTGGCAACCCCACAAAGTGTCTCAGGGCCCAACAGGCATCTTCATTATGTGGCTGGCCAGAGAAGCCAAAGAGTTTGCCTCCCCTTCCTTAAATATTACTCAGATATTAGGGACTGTTCACATTCCTGATGCAAATTAGAGAGACCAAGAGGACCAGTTGGAACGGACAGGCCTACGGGTCCCTAGCTACCCTATGAGAACCATATGAGTGGGTTTTCAGGAAGGCCCAGAGCATTCTACCTGAGGCTGTTGGGAATGTGCTCAAAAGGCTCATAGGGACTGAAGTCCCGCCCCATCCCAGGGCAAGAGAGGTGATGAGGTGCTGTCCCATAACCCATACCTACGAATTCATATATTTTACACTGTTTTTCAAAGAAGGCACATGGATAGTGGCTTTACACAGGTCACTGGAACCTCCCCGGACCTCAGCTCTCCGTGAAATAAGCGAGTATGACACCATGATCTGCAAGGCCTCCCCAGATGTCAAGTCCCATGCACGTGAGTTCTCTCCACTCAGGAAGCCCACATATGCACCCACAAGATCCTACAAATTCAAGAATTAAAAATTAAAAATTAAAATGGGGGAAAGGAAAAGAAGAAGACCCTAAAGATTATAGGACTAATATTGCCCAAAATGTATTTCAGAAATATTGGTTCTACAAACTCTTGCTGGGATTTGCATATACATGTGTGCGTGGTTTGTTTTTGTGTGTATATGTGTATCTACTAACTACATATAAATTATAAATATATATCTTTATAGTATATATCTACCTATGTTTCTCTATTGACGTCTACATACCTAATACATAGATACACATTTCTTTATAGTATATACCTATCTCTTTCTCTATGCCTAGGTAGGTAACTGGAGTAAAAGCGGGCATCCACAGAATAAGGCTGGCATCATGCAAGAGCCATGACCTGGTTCTTTTAATCCTCCTGAAAACCTTATCATCATCCTCCTCCTCCCATTTCACAGAGAGGAAACTAATGCTTATAGAGGTTGAGCACTTGTCCAAAGTCACTGCAATTTTTTTTCGATTTTTTTTATGTTTATTTTATTTTTTTTTTTTAAATTTTTTTTTCAACGTTTTTTATTTATTTTTGGGACAGAGAGAGACAGAGCATGAACAGGGGAGGGGCAGAGAGAGAGGGAGACACAGAATCGGAAACAGGCTCCAGGCTCTGAGCCATCAGCCCAGAGCCTGACGCGGGGCTCGAACTCACGGACCGCGAGATCGTGACCTGGCTGAAGTCGGACGCTTAACCGACTGCGCCACCCAGGCGCCCCTATGTTTATTTATTTTTGAGAGAGGGACAGAGAGAAAGAGAGAGCAGGGGAGGGGCAGAGGGAGAGGAAGACAGAGGATCCGAAGAGGGCTCTGCGCCGACAGCCTGATGCGGGGCTTAAACCCACAAACTGTGAGATTGTGACCTGAGCCCAGGTCGGATGCTTAACCGGCTGAGCCACCCAGGCGCCTCCCAAAGTCATTGCGATTTTAAGGGGAAGGGAAAGATGTAAGCTCAGCTACATCTAACGCTGGACTCTGCTCTCAGTCATCACACTCTGCTGCTTCCTGAGGGTCAAGCCAGTCTGGGGACTGCTGGGATGGTTACCCGTTTGTTTCCTGCAAAACTTCTCAGAGTCCTGCCTGACTCCCGCATGTGCACAGAGCGGTCACAGTGGTTAAAAGCACAGACTTGGAGGCAAGTCTCGCCTTGAGCCCCAGTTTTGCCCCTTACTGGGTGTGTGACCTTGAGCACGTCCCTTAGCCTCTCTGTACTTCATCTGTAAAAGAAGAATAACAATAGCACCGGCTTCACAGGATCGCCTGCAAGGACTGTGTTAATATATTTTGAGATCAAAACCAAGTGCAATTTGTTGGCTGATACCAGAGTGGACTGCGTAGTCAACTCCATTGATCCTGGAGCCCGGTTTTCACACAGCATCTCTCAGGGGCAGTGGCACGACCTGGACCATCCTTCTCACTTAACAATGAGGAAGCTGAGGCAATAAGGCTGGCTCAATGCCACTTAGGCTGCTACTGTGCACGCTGGCGGGGGGCTAGAAGTCAGGTCCCCAGACTCCAAGCCCCCCGGACCCAGCCTGCCTCTCTCTGGCAGACTCAGCAAATCTAGTTACAGAATTGTAACTAAACAGGAAATCACGCTGTTGCAGCCTCCCCCCGCACTCCCACTCCCCCCACCGCTGAGAAGTGTTTATCCAATGCCCAGAGCAGGGACTTGTTTTGACTCAGAACAAAAGAGATGTGGAACTAAGTTTTGTGCAGCAGTGGAAGCACCACGGCCTCCCAGAGGGCGGTTCTGTTGATGCCTGAGGCAGAATGACACCGCTGGGCACCTGCAGCACCCAGGGCGCAGCACCAGAACTGGGGCAGCCGGACCGGCCTGGCAGTGCCCAGAGCGTACCCTGAGAGCCTGCAAAGGAGGAAGGAGGGAAGCGATCTCTCTTAGGCTTTCGGAGGGAAGCGTTTTTTAAAGGAGAAAGGATTAAAGTGGCCAAGACAGTAAAATGAGCGGGGTTAGGATGCAAATCTTCCTATTAGGATGACGTCCTTTCCATTTGTGTGATTTCTTTGTGATGCTCTGTGTATCTTACTGCCCTGATCTGTGCAAGTCTTCGTAGTGCATGTGTGTGTGCGTGTGCGTGTGCATGTGTGTGTGTGTAAAGAGCTATTGCAAAGAGCCAGGAGACTAGATGACCCAAGGGACAGCTGGAGAGCCGCCTGCGAGCCCCAGACTGTTCTGTGGTTCTTCCTCAGGCCAAGGCCCTGTTTTGTCTGCCCCCCCCCGTTGTTGAGTTATGCCTGTCTGCTCACGAGGTCTGAGCTCAGCGCCCACCTGCCACCCTTTTTCCATTCTCACTGTACATAAGCCAGCTCATAATTTCAAGCACAGCGTCCCTCTTTTTTGTGCTCTGGATACGATGCACCTTTATTCGTAAGTTATTAATGACTATTACTCACCGGGTGCTGAGTACACGCTGAGCACTTCCCGGGACCCAGTGGTCCCCCCACGTGCACCATTTCCTCTTCAAGGAGGAGGATTCCAGGAACCCGCTGTCTCCCGAATGGCCAGGGGAATGGTCTGCAGGCATTGTCTTGGTTGAGGGATTAGATTAATGGACTTCACAAATAAAATACGTGGGTCTTCTCAGCTGCTCTTGCCCACCTCAAGGGGCAAGCACGTCGAGGGGGTCTGCGAGTTGCTGAGAAGGAAATCTCTCTCCCTCTCTCCCTCTCTCTCTCCCTCGGGTCTGCCGACCGAAGTAATCACAGCCCATGACAATTCAGCCGTCACATTAGATGCTCCATGTATGCAAACTGACACAATTCATTAAGCGTTGGTTGGGCTCCTTCTCTTGAATCCAAATAAGGTAGTTTTGTTGTCGATGTTTGTTTTGTTTTGCTTACTAAACGAAAAATAAACTAAATATGTTTATGTTTAACCTTCAACCAACATGTAATTACGTTTAAATATCCTAACCATTGTTTTCAATGCACTCAGGCATTTTTGAATTAACTAGTTTTACAATTACCCCTCTTTTTAACTATTTTGTGCAATGTGTAGATTCAGGAAGAGTATGTACAGAGCACAGGGATGAAAAAGATGAAAAATGATTAGAAGCCCTCAGCTTGCCCTAAGCAACTCGGATGTCTGTGAAGTCCCCTTATTACTCCTCTCTTCCAAAAGAGGTTTTAGGGCCAGCACCAGCTATTTAGCAGGGGGTCACAGCTGAAACTGCTAAGGATCAATCACTTATTCAACAAGCATTTATTGAGTACTTACTATATGCCAGATGCTGTGAAAGGCACAAGGGACCCAGCTACAAACAAGATACAGTCTCTACCTTCTGGAGTTCCTATCAAGGAGCTCAGGAGCTGAGACCATCAGACCCAATCCCCTAGTTAGACAGATGAGGACAGAGGACACCAAGACCAGAGAGAGGAAAACGGATTTGTTCAAAGCCCCCTTACACCTGAGTGCCAGAGCTAGGTCTGCTAGCCCTAGGCTGGGGTCTGTCCCAGCATGTGCACTCCACCTCTAATGAAAGAAAGGATCCTCAGTTGGCTTCCCTGTCCTGTGCCACATGGCTGGGCACAGGACCATGACAACAGAGACCAGAGGAAGATCACATTTGAAACCACATTGTTGACACGGCTTCTACTGTTTGCTATTTGCTCATGCAAAGCGTATCACCAGCTTCCAAAGGGCAGCTGCCCTATGTATATCACTAATTACACATATATATTTAATCAGAGTGGACCTAAGCATGGAGGTCACACCCTTTTTTTTTTTTTTAAGTTTATTTATTTATTTTGAAAGAGAGAGCGTGCACGAGCAGGGGAGGGGCAGACAGAGAGAGAGGGAGAGAGAATCTCAAGCAGATTCCACACTGTCAGCACGGAGCCCAATACGGGGCTTGACCTCACGAACCATGAACTCATGACCTGAGCTGAAATCAAGAATCAGATGTCCAACGAAGTAAGCAACCCAGGTGCCCCAAGGTCACTCTCTTCTTAACCTTAGTCTCCCAGGCATCAGTTTCTCCCTCTCCTCCAGGAAGTGAGATCAGGAAAATAGAGAGGTGGCCACAAGAAAAGGACAAGTAATGACACTAGCTAATATTCACTAGCACCTTCCGTATGCTTGGAGTTTCATTACATTCACCATGTCATTGAATGCTCATTACAGCCTGTGAGGTAGGCATTAGGTACCCCCATCTTATGAGGGAGGACAGAGCCTCGCCTTTCTCCCAGTTACTCAGCCACTAAGTGGCAGGACTTAGTTCCAAACCTGAGTCCATCTGACTCTAATGGCCATCCTTTGTCCACCACACACCGATAATATGGAGCAGTTTTTGTGGGAAGAGGTAATGGGAACAAGGAAGGAGCGTGATTAAAATGAGGGCGAAGGGAGAGGGCTCAGGTGGTGAACCAACAAATGTTTAATGAACACAAGCTACATACAAGGCATTCTGCCAGGCATCTGCTGGAAAGATGCCAAGGAAACTGGCCCCTCCTGCCACCCCAACCAGGACATGGGTCTAGCATTCACCCACTGGTCAAACCAGGAATAACCTGTGACTACCCTCTGCCCCTCACCCTTCACCTCTTGTAACTTCCGCTGTCTTGATCCTTTTGTGTGCCACCTGTCTCTCTGCTCACTTGTAAAACGGGGATACTCAGGTGTCTACTTCATTAATGCAAATGTAGATAAAGTAATTAGGACAGCCTAAGGCACATAGCAAGTTCTCAGTAATAGAACAGAAGAGAACAGAATAGTTGGACCAAGTTCCCATCTCACTACAGTTAGTCACCATTACTGTATTTTCTTTACCAGCTGAAATGATGGTGAAATTGACATCCGAATCTTCAGAGCACAAGATCAAATACAGAGAAAACCAGGGGTGGTTTGAGGCCAACAGTTCCACCCTTTTTTGCTAAAGATACCTTGTAGTGTCAGGTATCGGCACTTTTTCCATGAGGGATCCTATTTTCCTCTTAAAATTTCTTCAAGACCTAAATGAAATACAAGCATTCTAGAAATGGCCCCCTGACAGAATATCTTTTAGAGAAGCACTATGTAATAGAAACATAACGTGAGCCACTTCTATAATTTTACATTCTACGTAGCCCCATTAAAAAATAATATTTATAGGGGCTCCTGGGTGGCTCGGTCAGTTAGGTGTCCGACTTCGGCTCCAGTCATGATCTGATGACAGTTTGTGAATTCGGGCCCCATGTTGGACTCTGTACTGACAGCTCAGAGCCTGGAGCCTGCTTCGGATTCTGGGTCTCCCTCTCTCTCTGCCCCTCCCCTGCTCGTGCTCTGTCTCTCTCTCTCTCTCAAAAATAAACGAACATTAAAAATTTTTGAAAATAATAGTTATAATAACTGTAATTCAGACTTTATTTAACCCAATATATCCAAAATGTTATCATTTCATTGTATAAGCAACATAAAAATTACTAATGAGGGATTTTACGTTCTTTTGTTTGTACCAAATCTTAAATACCTGGCGATTAATTTATACTCACGGCACATCGCAGTTTGGACTAGCCATAATTCCAGTGCTAACAGTTACATGTGGCTAATGTCTACCACTTTGGATCTTGCACCTTTAGAGCAAGCTGAGTCTGCTCCTTTAAAGACCAAAACATCTCTCCCATTAATTGGGGTGTGTGTGTGTGTGTGTGTGTGTGTGTGGATCATTAGAGTAGCAGGTGGTCCTATTGGTCTCTCTTCCCCCAGGGAATGTGTGAAGAAGGAGTCTGTTTCTGGCCAAAGCAAATCACACGAACCCATCCAAGGTCCTGCTGATAATACATTCATAGAGTTTCACACCCCAGCACACAAACAGGCCCCAGCTAAATAGGCTTTTACAAATACCTTCAGATCTGTAACCACCCCTCCCTAAAACTGGCTTCACAAAGACAATACCTCTGCATCCCAAACACTCCCTTTTAAATGAGCACCCAAAGCCTCCACTTTCTCTAGCACCCTGACAGAGATACAGTTCTGAATAATTTACTCATTCTTTACAGATTTTCTGAGCACCACTGTAGGCTGGGTACCTTGCTAGATGAATAAGATATAGCTCCTGGCCTCAAAGCTGTCAATGGGGGAACACAAGTAATATTAGGACCAGCCTTTCTCTGATCTTTTTTTTAGAATTCCAATTGGAATTAACATGACTGTGTCCCAGAATGGGAACGTCCATGACCACTCAGCCTGCAAGCTGGCTTCTGCTCTTGGTTTTGGTTTCATTTGTTAATTTGCTATACACTCTCTCCCCTCTGGGGTACCCAAATTAGTTGCCCTGAACTACCTCCACAGCATATTTTAAGGCCACAGTCTGTGTAGGCTCCCAGGGCCACCCAGGAAACCTGGAGAAAGGAAGCTTATCTAGCTGTGCCTCTGACCCAGGCCCTTTTCCTTCACAAGGGCCACCCTTGTGTTCTAGGTGCTAGAGATCAGAGATCCAGACAGCTGTGGACTGGCTTCTGTAGGACAATGAAAATAACGAAGAGTTCTGCTGGCCTCAAATTTCTTTTTCTGTCCAGAAAGGCCAACCAGCAGACTCATGAAAGTTTTCATCAAAGAAGCAGCCAAATGAATGCCAGTAGTACTGACTCATGAAGACAGGCATTAGATGTAAACACAATCAAGTACACTGAGTCTCAACAGCCAACAGGTTGATTGTCTAAATTATTTCTCATCAACCAGTTCTCATGACTATGTGTGGAAACCAAAACCAAGAGTCTTAGAACTCAAAATACCCATCAGAAGGCATTTAGTAATCACCCTCAACACCATCAGACTATGTGACTTCCAGGAGTTCAGTTTTGAAGGTGGCAAGCAGGGGTGTTGAGGTGGCTATTGACCATATGGTTCTGGAGTTCAGGAATGACAATTGGGCTAGAAATAGAAATTAATGAGTCATCAGCATATAGATGATATTTAGAGCCAGGAACCTACATAAGATGATCAAGGGACTGAGAGAAGATAGAAAAGATAAGAGATCCAAGGACTGGGTATTGGAGCTGGGGAGATGAGGACAATAGTGAAGGATTCAGAGGAGGTGTCAACCACAAAGCAAGAGAGAAGCTAGAAGAGTGTAGTGTTGAAGACTCAAGGAAAGAGGAGAAGGATAAAGAAGAGAGAGGGGTACACTGAGTATACAGGCTACACTTCAGTGCTGTCGCAAATGGGGACTAAGAATTGCTCGTCGGTTTTAGCAACATGGAAGCCATCAGTAATCCTTTTCTTTTTGAAATGTTTTTATTTATTTTTGAAGGAGAGAGAGACAGCATGAGCGGGGGAGGAGCAGAGAGAGAGGGAGACACAGACTCGGAAGCAGGCTCCAGGCTCTGAGCTGTCAGCCCAGAGCCCGACGCGGGACTTGAACTCACGAACCGTGAGATCATGACCTGAGCCGAAGTCGGACGCCCAACCGACTGAGCCACCGAGGTGCCCCAAGCCATCAGTAATCTTAATGAGAACAATACTTTTGGATTGTTGGGTACAAAATCTTTATTATTTTGGATTGGAGATTGGAGGATAGCAATTGGATACAGCAAGAGCAGAGAGCGTTTCAGAGTTTTTGCCATAAAAAGGGCCAAAAGATGAGGCAATAGCTAGAGACGCTCAAGAGAGTCTGTGTTGTATTAAGGCTGTGAGAAATTACAGCATGTTTACATGATGATGGAAATGGTCTACACAGGAGGGGAAATTTTAATAATTTCCAAGAGAGAAGGATAATTTCAGGAACTATGTCCTTGAATAGAGAAGAAGGAATCCCATGCAAAAGCTGAGATTCTGGACTGAAAGGAGCAGAGATTGCTTACGCAGAGCAAAAGAAGGGAAGGCAGAACTTTCTGGTGTTAAAAATCCAGAAACAGCAAAATTGGAACCACCAGGTCAATAACATAGTATTTAGATAGAGTTTAGTGTGCATAGAAGAACAGTTCAAAAATGAGGTGCTGTTAAATTCAAAACTGACATGAGGGGCGCCTGGGTGGCTCAGTGGGTTGAGCTTCCGACTTCGGCTCAGGTCATGATCTCGCGGTCTGTGAGTTCGAGCCCCGCGTTGGGCTCTGGGCTGACAGCTCGGAGCCTGGAGCTGGCTTCAGATTCGGTGTCTTCCTCTCTCTCTGACCCTCCCTCATTCATGCTCTGTCTCTCTCTGTCTCAAAAATAAATAAACATTAAAAAAAAACTGACATGAAACTCAGGACCAAGACATTATGGATTGTCTGATAAAGAGAAAACAGGGGAGTTGTTTAACTTTTATAATGATCGGTTATTACAAAGGGGGTTCCAGGTGGCCAGGAATTGGTTAAAAGTGAGGGTCTGATACCATTTTAGAAAAATGACTCCGGTTTCTCTACAGGGTATCTTATAAAGTGAAAATGAGGAAGTAGTTGTTTAACCTTGACAATGATTGGTTATGATAATTGGGGTTTCTGATCAGCAGGGGGTTCATTAGAGTATGAGTACCTCAAACCATTTTAGGAAGATGACCAAGTTTCTTTTACGACGATCAGGGGCGTTTACAAGAAATAACCTAAGTTTCACTTATGTTCATAAGCTAGGTTTAATTTTGCTTACGTGGCTTAAATGGTTTTGTCTCCTGAAGAAATTTTCAAGACCGGTCTCCATTTTGCATTTGATTTTTTTTTTAACATAATTTATTGTCAAGTTGGCTAACATACAGTGTATACAGTGTGCTCTTGGTTTTGGGGGTAGATTCCTGTGATTCATTGCTTGCATATAACACCCAGTGCTCATCCCAACAAGTGCCCACCTCAATTGTACATCATCCTTTTCCCCTCTCCCCTGCCTCCCCCCATTCACTCTCAGTTTGTTCTCTGTATTTAAGAGTCTCTTATGGTTTGCCTCCCTCTCTGTTTGAAAATATTTTTCCCCTTCCCTTCCCCCATGGTCTTCTGTTAGGTTTCTGAAGTCCCACATATGAGTGAAAACATATGATATCTGTCTTTCTCTGACTGACTTATTTCACTTAGCATAATACCCTCCAGTTCCACCCATGTTGTTGCAAATGGCAGGATTTCATTCTTTCTCATTGCCAAGTAGTATTCTATTAAATATATAAACCACATCTTCTTTTAACACTGGGCACAGACGTAGGTAGGTGAATGGGCTTCTCTTCTGATGGCTTCAATCTTCCCCGTGAAATAGCAAACCAAGATCATCAACTGGTAGTAAATATGGGGAAGGTTTGAGGAGAGAGAAAGTAGAAATTAGCCAAATGTGAAAGTGTGAGCAGACCTGAGATACGCAGTAGAATGGTCCACTGGAAGTTAGTGGTGGTGAATCCAAGGCAAGAATAGTCAGTGTGGCTGTGCGTATTTCTCTGGTCCCATTCAGCTCTGATGGTGCAGTTTCACGGCAAGAGGACAGCTGGACTTGATCAGAGTTGGACTTTTGAGGGAGAACCCAGCAAGGGGAGCATGTATGTGAGAATGTAGATATAATGATGGGCCACAGAACTAAAGATGGGTAAGGAAGGAGTGTGGCCACTGAGTGGGAGAAGGACAGCGAGAAAGTGGTAGGCTCAGTGGACTTGGAGGTAGCAAGCAAGGATGAGTTGTTAGGTTTGGGGAACAGAGAGAGGGAACAGACTAGATGTGACGTGCAGAGTATAGAAGCGAGATGACTGGAATGGAAGGACTGGTAATGGCAGCCAAGGTTATGACTTGAGAGGATGGTTGGGTGGAAGGCAAGATGAACTGGAAGGAGGAAGTCAAGGAGCAGGTAGGCTAAGATAAGAAAGTATCACCTACCAAGAATTTCGGCAGGAATATTGGCAAGGGTGACAGCCAGCCAGGAGGGAAAGTCTTCAAAAAATGGGGGGGGGGGGGATGACTCTGGGGTTGGCAAATGACTGTGACATGATGGGCAAGGATGACCTGACATCAATGCCAAGACTTTAGGGAGACAACAAGGCATAACAGCAAAGAGTAGAGATTGGAGTTAGCCTGCTCGGGTTTGCACCCCGGCTCTGACATTGATTCATCATGTGACTTCCCATGTCACATAATCTCTCTGAGCTTCAGTTTCCTGGTCTGTAAACTGAGGACTGGGTGAGTGCATAACAGTTCCAGTCCATGGAGAGGGCCACTCAAACGGCTGGTATTGTTACTGCAAGGAAGACTAGGATATGGAAACTGAGGCACAGAGCAGTACTTTAATAAGTTGTATAAGGTCATTCAGCCAGTAGGTTGTTTGGGGACCGAACACCCAGCTCTGTCCACCTCCAAACCACTCTGAACCACCAGACCACACTACTCACAATGGTAATGAAAAATAATAGTTACAGTCACAGCATGGCTAACACATGTGACATGCCCCCCCCCCCCAACGCCAACTATGAGATAAGAGAGTCCTTTGCCTCCTTCTCTCCTTGGTGGTCTGCTACCCTCCCCACTCTGCACACCTTGCCCTTAAGGCCTTGGTGGTCTCCGGAAAAATCTGACATTTACTCGTGCTGAGACGTGAAGTCCTTGAAATAAGATGCCTCCCTCGCTCCTGCAGACCCTGGCTTTGGATCAAAAGGAATCAGGTGAAAAGAATGGGTTTCCTTGCTGAGAAAGGGGTCCTACTGGGGACACAGCCAGGCTTTCTGGGATCCCCTAAAATCCCTGTCCTGTCTTTCCTCAGCGGCTTCCTCTCGTGACCGACACTGGCTTTGTTGAGCAATCTCTAGCAGACCGATGTGAGTGAGGCCCCCTTACCCCTGGGGTAGCTGGCAATAATAGCAGGCAGTGGCCCTGGGAAGGCCAACAAGTGGGGGTCAGCCATCAGAACTGATGTCCAGGGGCACCTGCGTGGCTCAGTTAGTTAAGCATCTGACTTCGGCTCAGGTCATGACCTCACGGTCCATGGTTTTGAGCCCTACATGGGGCTCCCTGGAGCCTGCTTCAGATTCTGTGTCTCCCTCTCTCTCTGCCCCTCCCCTGTTCGTGCTCTGTTTCTCTCTCAAAAATAAACATTTTCGGGGCACCTGGGTGGCTCAGTCGGTTGAGCGTCCGACTTCGGCTCAGGTCATGATCTCACCGTCCGTGGGTTCGAGCCCCGCATCAGGCTCTGTGCTGACAGCTCGGAGCCTAGAGCCTGCTTCGGATTCTGTGTCACCCTCTCTCTCTGCCCCTCCCCCACTCAAGCTCTGTCTCTGTCTGTCTCAAAACTAAATAAACATTGAGAACAAACTGAGGGTTGATGGGGGGTGGGAGAGAGGGGAGGGTGGGTAATGGGTATTGAGGAGGGCACCTGTTGGGATGAGCACTGGGTGTTGTATGGAAACCAATTTGACAATAAATTTCATATTTAAAATAAATAAATAAATAAACATTGAACATTTTAATGTTAAATAAATAAATAAATAAATAAATAAATAAATAAACATTTTTTAAAAATTAAAAAATAAAAGAACTGAAGTCCAGCACCCTCGTAGGAAATCACTTGGACCAGAGATGTGAAGACACTAGCCTGGGGTCACACAGCTGCTTGCTGATAGAACAAGGGCTGGACCAAAGTCATCTGATGCCCAGTCTTTGTCTCATTCCACAGCCCCACACTCAGGGACAAACTCAGGAATGGCTGACAAGGGATTGGGGGTGCCATTACCCACATTTAAAACACCTGTTTTATGAACAGTTGTGGAGATGAGCCTTCCTCCTCACTTTGGCACACGGAGAGTTTTCCCATGGCGCCATATGTTGTGAGGACCAAGTATAGATCTCTATGACAAATCCACACAGCTATTGGAGACTTTAAAGGAAATAATCAAAAAGCCAGAGTTCAAGGCAAAGGAGTTAAACAGTCCTCCATTCTGCAGCAGACCCAGACCATCCATCCAGGCTGGGAGCGGGCTGTGACGCCAGTTTCTCAGGCCACGCTCCCAGGTGGATGTGGCTGGGAAAGGGAGAGAGGGAGAGAGAATGCAGGCAGAAGAATGTGATAGAGGAGAAGGAAGGGGGAGGGGGAGAGAGAAGATGGAGAGGAAAGAGGAGGAGGGGGAGAGGGGGAGGAGGGGGAGGGGAGCAGTGGGAGGGGAGGATGGAGACATCACGATGGCAAGCATACACCGTATCACGCTTACTATGTGCCAGGCTCTCCGCTCTCCACAGCCTTTGGAGCAGCTGTTATTATTACCCCCACTTGATAGACGTGGAAACTGAGGCACAGAGAAGTAAGGAGAATGAGAACAAATCAGATCCCAGCCTGGGAAGGAAGGGGAAGCTTTGTCGGTCACTGTCACGGCCCCTCCCCCCTTGCTGGTGCGACTGCAATGTACAACCAGGCTCAAGTTCCCACTCTTAACAAAAGGTTTTCCCTTCACCTTGTCCACAACATGCTACTGCTTCTAGAATGGTTTCCTTTTGCCCTCAAGTTACTTGAAAGAGAAACATAGCCTCTCTAGTCCCTGACCCTCACACTTCAGACTTCTTAAAAGTGGCTCCAACTGAACTAATGGTTGGACCCAGGGTTCCCTCCTCTCCAACCTCTCTCCCTCTTTCTCTCCTTGAGCTGTCGCTGACCGCTGCCCCGCATCCCTGCTGACATTGGCATGACCTCCACCTACCTCATCAGCCATGTGCAGGTCCCTCTACCTCTCTGAAATTCTTCCTGGGTCACCTCGCCTATGGGTTACTCTTAAATTAGCCAGCCCCAAAAATCCCAAGAAGGCTTTTGCACACAAACCCCATGGCCCGGGCCCATGGTTTCCAGCTGTGTGGTGAGACATCACAATCACCCAATCCCAGTGCTAAAAGTCGAAGTAATGGGTCTGGGATTCTGCCCAGCATCGGCACATTTTCTCAAGTCCCACTCCCCCACCCCCGCCAGGCAATTCTGCTGTGTGGCTGGGGTGGCAATGCACTGATGTAGGGCACTGAGTGTGTCTTGGGGGAGAGGGATCAGGGGACACACTCAGGTGAGACAAAAGGGCAGAGGAAGCCCCCACAGGAAGGGAGAGGGGGCTAGCAAAACTTTCCCCCATGCAAAGGGCATGCCTGGTATCTGTCCTGCTTCTGGTTTCTTAAGCCACTTCTAAACTTTTTCACTTCTAAATCTTCCCCCCACATCCAAAAAATCCGATCTCCCTCCCCAGCTGAAAACGGTCTGCTAAAAAGGAAAAATAAGTAGAATAGACCAATTTCTCCTTATTAAGACAGCTCCATAAGAATTGTTTTATTGGTCTATTTGGAACTTGATTTTTTTTCTTATGAGATCAGGCAAAAATGAGCATTAGTATTCCGTGCATCTACAGAGGTGACCCTTGGTATTCAAGAAAAAATAACATAAAGCAATAGACTGTTCACATTAGGATCATGTTCAGTGTTATTTTTCCCCTAACACTGTTTTCATGATTCAGATAATTAAATGGGAGCATTAGAAGGTCCCTTCAAGGCCATTTGGTTCAGCCCCCCTTCCCATGAGGAATCAGGGAGGCTTCTTTCAAGGGGCATGATCTTACCATCAAACCAACCTAAGTTTCAATCCCAGCTTGGCCACTTTCTAATATAGGTTCCTCGGTTTACTTGTCCATAAAAAAGGGGTCACGATACCCACCTCCACAATACCACAGAGCTGTTGCAAAGAATGAATGAGTCAACAATAAATGTTAGTCCTCTCAGTTGAATTCTGAATGTTGAGTGCCATATTTGACCCTCTAACCATGACCACACACAAAAGCATTTTGACACAATCAGTTTCTGTCACTAGACCTTAAGATGCTCTGAGGCATCAGTCTCATTTGTAGGCAGACCACGGGGCCACCAAGGCAGAAGCCCCTTTTTGTCAAATATCTTCTCCCAGCAGTTTGCAAAGTGCTAGGAAGCACGTCATTATTGAGATGCCTTGGTTGGAAAGCAGTGTGGTAAAAGGGGATCCACACTAGGAGTCAAAATAATTAAGCTGACCCCATTTCTGCAAACTTCTGCCTGTGTGACCTTGGGTAAGCAGCTTAACCACTCTGAGCCTCAGTTTTCTCCTCTAAAGGTGAGGATGATAAAACTTGCTCTTCCCACTTACATATGGGGGGGGGGGGGGGTCAAATGAAATTGTTTCAGGCAGTAGCTCTCAATCAGGCAGGAGGAGTCATGGGGAAGTTCATCTTAAATCTCCATTTATATTTTTCAACGACACCTCAAACCCAACATGATTAATACCGAATTCATGCCCATCCCAAATCTGCTCCTTCTCTATGGTTCTCTGCATCATCAAATGGCAACACTATCCATACATAGGGTTGCTCAGGCTGGAAACCCAGGAATCATTAACTGCTTTCGCCTGCCCATTCTCATCTAACTCGTCACCCAAAATAACCGATAGACTCCATCCACTTCTTTCTACCTCCACCCTAGTCCCAGCCAATACCAGCTATTTCTTCGATCACTGCCTTGTAACTGGATTACCTTTCCCCACTATTGGCTCTCCATTGACTTTTCCTGATATTTCTCTCTCTGTCTCTCTCTGTCTCTCTGTCTCTCTGTCTCTCTCTCTGTCTCTCTCTCTTTCTCTCTCTCTCTCTCTCTCTCATACACACACACACACACACACACACACACACACACACGTTAAAGCTGCTAAAAAAAAAAAAAAAAACCTCCAAATGCTTTTGAGATAAAGACTAAAATCCTCAACACAGTCTGGCCCTTCGTCTGACTCTCCAATTTCACTTCTTACCATTCTCCCTACCCTCAGCATTGGCCAAGTGGCTCGGGGTTCATTTAGTTCCTTGAAACCAACATGCCACAGGGCCTTTGCGTATGCCTCCTCTTTTTCCTTGGACCTCTCCCAGTCTCTTCCCCCTGAGTAACTCCTACCCTTCCTGAAGATTTTTAGCTCTAGCACTGAATCACCACATCTTCAGGGAGTTGTGTCCTGGCTTCTCTGACTAAGCCAGTCCTCCCATTATTCCGCCTGTGCCCCCACCTCCTCTTCTCCATGGCATATGTCATGCTGGTAGTTTTATATTTTCATGTAAAAGAAGACATTCCATCTGATTTGTTGCTGACTGTTATATTCATAACATAAAACACGGTACCTAGCACATAGTAGGAATTTTATAAATATTTGTTGAATGAACGAATGTGGTTTGCAAAGGCAAATCTGAAGCCAACTCTTAAAAAAACAACAGCAACAAAACCCTCAGGTTCATTTTTAAGTTGCTAAGATATTTTGAATCACTCCAGTGCCAAGACTAGCTTTTGGCCTGATGGAACATCTTTATGCTACACTGTCTGAGATGCTCTCCCACCTCTCTGAACACTTAGGCAAACACGCCGGGTACCAACAGAGATTCTCAAACAATCTGCCTTCCCCAGCACTGAATTCTGTTTTCCTTGGATACCTCCCAACTGCTGACAAATTTTCCAGAAGCTCTTCCCTCTGGGTTAGGAGATCCTTTTTTTGCTCCCAGGCTTTTTAAAGCCAGCTTCAAGCCAGGAAGAACACTCCACAGCAGCTACCAGGCTGGCCCTACCGAGGGATTCATTTCAGGAGACTCTTCTGAAAATTATCTGGCTGACCTCTGCTCCTCCTGGCTGTGAAATACATAACCAGCAACACAGCAGGGCAGGAGGTGAGGAGCTGATCTTTCCATCCCTGTGAGGTGGGGCCTGTGAAGGAAGCCTGGGCATTCTTCTGCATCCTACACCAGAGGGCAGTTCTCAGATACGGCAACTGTGAGTGCCAGGTATATATGGAGAGAGCTAGAGCTAGAGACAGAGACAAAGAGAGGGACAGAGAGCTTCTGACCCAACAAGACTTAACCAGACATGAAAGATGGAATGTGCTATATTTTTTCTTTCTCAAGTCCTCAACGTCGCATCCAGCAAAAATTGGTTACCCATTCTGTGGTGTGTGTTCTCGAAGTTCTTATTTGTATGAAAAGAAATGAGAGAGAGAGAGAGAGAGAGAGAGAGAGAAGGAAACAGACAGAGGGGAGGAGGGGAGGGGAGGGAGGGAGAAGTTAAGGAAGCAAGCAGAGGGATGGGAAGGGAGGTGGTAGAAAGAAGACACAAAGAGAAAGAGGCAATTATGGAGAAGAGAAGCTCATTCAGGGGGATTTTTTTTTTTAGTAAATTCCAACCCAAGGAAGCTGTGCACATGGGCTCCCCGTTTTCTCCTCCTGAAGCCTGAAGGCAAACCAAGATGCCGTGTCAATTACAGGAAAAATCAATGAAGATACTGTTCAGGAGTCCTTTTCGCCATTCCGTGCGGATGGTATCCTTCACTTTCTAGCACTGATTCATTTACTTCCAGCCTCTCTGGGGGCTGCTGACATATTGCTATCTCTGAAGAATCGGAAGCAAAATCACCTTTGTTTCTTACTGCAACTTTTCCTTCGTACAGTCTGTTTCAGGAGCAGCCACGTGACCTCACCAGCGGTATAGGACTGAAGGGCAGACCTCACTGGGCCAGGCCTCCCTGGGTGCCTCCTTCCACCAGCCCGGCATCTGCTCGAAGGAGCTCAGGGCCTCAGAAGGCCTCCAGCATGGAAGCAGAGAACCTCTCATATTTTTACACCTGGTTTCCTTCACTGTATCTGTCCTCAAATACATTAAAACCTGCTCCAATGCCAGTAGCTTCCCAGCTCAATAGCATTGTGGAAGCAGCCTTCTCAGACAAGGTTACCCCGAGGCAGCGGCATTGTGGTAAGAGAAGTAAGTGAAGGCGTTAGACACATGACAAACATCCCTGGAGCAGACTGGCCTTGGAAACGAGGCATGCAGCCAGTTGCGTGGCTGAAATCCCACCATGACAGAATCATTCATTTGAGCTAAGTAATGCCTTTATCCTTTGAGCACATTCTAGATTTTCAACCTAGAAGCGAGGCCAAACCTTCAGTCCCCAGACCAGTTTCCTATTGCTGCTGTAACAAGTAATCAAAAACTTTTGGCTTAGAACAACATAAACTTATTTTCTCCCAGATCTACAGGCCAAAAGTCTAAGATAAGTCAGTGGGGCTGCATTCTTTCTGGAGGCTCCAGGAAAGGATTTTTTTGTCCCTCGATTTTTCTACTTTCTAGAGACTGCCTGCATTCCTTGACTCATGACCGTCTTCCTCCATTTTGAAAGCTGCAGCAAAGCATCTTCCAATCTCTGTCTCTCTTTCTGTCTGTCTGTCTCTCTCTCTCTCTCTCTCTCTCTCTCTCTGCATTCATCATCGCATCACCTTTTCTGACTCTGCTTTCTTCGTCACTTCTCCTATTCTGCCTTTGATTCTCCAACCCCCTCTTACAAAAACCCTTTGGTTCTATTGGGCCCACCCCATTCATACAGGTTAATCTTCAAAAATACGTTAAATAATCATATCTGCTAAGTTCTTTTCACCATATAAGGGAGCACATCCATAGGCTTTAGGATTTAGGACGTGTGGGGGAAGGCATTATTCTATCTATCTACCACACTCCCCAATGGTTAATATGAGTGAATGATGCAATCATATTTCTTCCCAGCTAGTGACAGGGCAGATGAATGGAGAGACACAAGAGTGGGGTAAGAGAGGAATGTTGGGTACTAACAGGGGGTAACAGTGCAGAATTGAGACATAGAAGTAACACAGTATTGATTTCAGTGACTTTTCCCCTGATTTTGTGTGACTAAATTCAAGAAAAAAAGCAGTCAGTAGAACAGACCCCACTCCCCCCAGATAATTCAGAAAAACAGATTAAACAAAATTTGGTATTTTTCTACAACGGAATAGTACTCTGCCAGAAAAAAGTAATGAGCTATTGGTACATACAACGACATGGTTGAATCACAAAAATATTTTGAGTGCAAGAGACCAGGCACAAAACTGTATTCTACATGATTGCATTTATAAGAAGTTCAAGAGCAGGAAAACTAATACAGGATGGAAAAAGTCAGAAAAAATGTCTATGAGAGGTGGGAATTGACTGGAAGGGGGCATAAAGGAATGTTCCTAGTGATGGAAATGTTCTAAATCTTAACTGGGGTTGTAGATACACAGGTGCATATGTTTCCCAAATTGTATGCTTAAGGTCTTTGCATTTCTCCGTATATAAATTTTACCTCAGTTGCAAAATAAAAAAATAAAAACTATAAAAGATGGATCAGAAGATTAAAGCATACATGTAATCAGACTTCTTAGAAGAGAACTGAGGAACTGATATCAAGGCAATATTCAAAGAGGAAATAGCTAAGAATTGATGAGAGATAATGAACCCTCAGATTGGAAGTGTACAAGTGCCAAGCAGAGTAAAAAAAAGATACATCCCCACTTAGACACAGCATAATGAAACTGCAGAATATTAAAGATAAAATCATCAAAGCTACCAGAGAGAAATAGAGAGATTACCCACAAAAATATATTCATTAAATATGCTCATTTAACCTAACCTTGCTCTTTCAACACAACAATGGATGCCAGAACACAACAGAATATCTTCAAAATGCTGAAGGAAAATGCAATAAAAACTATACAGTCTGCTAAATGATCATTAAAGAGTAAAGATGAAATAAAGACATTTTAAATATACAAAAGCTAATAGACTTTTTTTAACTATCCACACGACCTCTTTGTATAAACTACCAACAGGTGTTCTGCAGCAAAAAGAAAAGTCAAAGTAGAGGTATGGTGTGAGCCACCCAATGAACCCAGTAATTGTAAAACACACTGGCAGCTTTTCATTAACTAGTAATACAGTCAGTCGAAAAGACTCACTTTTATTTTGAAAGGTAAAATAATATAAAAGAAATATAATGAATGTTCACTGTAGAAGATTTAAAAAATACAGAAATTTATAAAGAACATATAAAAATCACCTATTGTCCAGCACCCAGAGATTGATTGCATTGCTATTTCTGCTGACCCTGTAATCACCACTGAGGCACAGTGCCAGTGCATATTCTGTGCAAGAAATTTTTAATTATATACATTGTTATATTGGGTGGTATTTCCACAATGAATACAACCAAAATCATCTGATTTGCCTTAGAAGTCTACTATTTTCTATAATGTTACTATAAAGATCCTTGTGGAGATATACATATATAGATATATATAGATATATATCTATATATGTATATCTCCATTTTATAAGTCACTATTTTGCTAGGATAAATCTCTAGCAAAGACTGTTCTAGAAAATTCTGAACCATCATGGCCTGGTCTTGTTGGAGCTGATATATACCTTTCAGTTCCCCTCAAACAAACGACATTGAGGGGTGCAACATGTTACTTCAACAACGTTACCAAGAATATATAATGGAAAAGAATAGTCTCTTCAACAAATGGTGTTGAGAAAACTGGATATCCACATGCAAAAGAATGAAACTGGGCCCTTATCTTACACATAAAAATAAACTGAAAATGGATTAAAGACAGACCTAAGACCTGAAACTATAGAACTCCCAGAGGAAAACAGGGGGAAAGCTTCATGCACAGGTCTTGACAATGAGTTCATGGATATGACACGAAAAGCACAGCTGCCAAAAGCAAAAATAGACAAGTGGGATGATATCGAACCAGAAAAGCTTCTGCACAGCAAAGGAAACAACTGACAGAGTGAATGGGAGAAAATACTTGTAAACCATGTATTACCCATCTGATAAGGGATTAATTTTCAAAATATATAAAGAACTCCTACAGCATAATGGCCCAAAGCAAACTATATTAATAACTCAACTAAAAAAATGGCTAAGGACTTGAATGGACATTTTTCCAAGGAAAACATACAAATGGCCAACAGATACACGAAAAGATGTCCAGCGTCACAAACTGTAACAGAAACGCAAATCAAAACCACACTGAGATATCATCTCACGTCTTTCTGGATGTGATTATTTAAAAAAAAAAAAAGATAACAAGTGTTATTGAGGATGTGGAGAAAGTGGAGCCCTTGCACACTGTTGGTGGGAGTGAAAAATGGTGTAGCTATGAAAAGCAGTATGGAGGTTCCTCAAAAAATTAAAAGTAGAATTTCCAGATGATCCAGCAATCCTGCTTCTAGGTGTACGTCCAGAAGAATTGGAATCAGGATCACAAGGAGATAGATCTGTGTTCTCATGTTCATGGCAGCATATTCCCAAAGGCCAAGATGTGGAAACAACCCAAACGCCCATCAGCAGATGAAAACATGAAGATAATGTGGTGTATACATACAACGAAATATTATCCAGCCTTTTGAAAGAAAGAAATCCTACAATATGCAACAACATGGGTGAACTTTGAGGACATTGTGCTAAGTGAAATAAACCAGTCACAAAGGAACAAATATTATGATTCCACTTGTACGAGTGGAATTAGTTAAACCCATAGGAACAAAGAATAGAATGGTGGAGGGAGAAATAGGGAGTTACTGGTCAATGAGTATACAGTTTCAGCTATGCAAATGAGTAAGATCTAGAGATCTAACTGTACACAATTGTGCTGTAGATAACAATATTGCTTTTATACACTTAAAACTTTGTTATGAGGGTAGATCTCATATTAAGTGTTCTTATAATACAATTTAAAATTTATTTAATTTTTGGGGGCACCCGAGCGGGTGGCTCAGTCGGTTGAGCGTCCGACTTCGGCTCAGGTCATGATCTCGCGGTCCGTGAGTTCGAGCCCCACGTTGGGCTCTGTGCTGACAGCTCAGAGCCTGGAGCCTGCTTTGGATTCTGTCTCCCTCTCTGTCTGCCCTTCCCCCACTCACTCACACTCTCTCTCTCTCTTAAAAATAAACATTAAAAATTTTTAAAAAAATAATAAAATTTATTTAATTTTTTTAAAAAAGAGGTTATGTTTAATGTTTATTTTTGAGAGCAAGAGAGAGAGAGACAAAGCATGAGCAGGGGAGGGGCAGAGAGAGAAGGAGACACAGAATCCAAAGCAGGCTCCAAGCTCTGAGCTGTCGGCACAGAGCCCAACGTGAGGCTGGAACTTGTGAACCACGAGGTCATGACCTGAGCTGAAGTCCCACGCTTAACCAACTTAGCTGCCCAGGCACCCCCAAAAAAGATGTTGTTTTGAATCAACCTCTGCCACTAAGCAGCCAGTTGCTTCCCTGGGCTCCCAGATTCTCCTAAGTCACGCGAGAGTCAGGCAGAGGATTTATCAGGTCCTCCCTGCTCTAACATCCAGTGATTCTTCACCAGACAGGCAGATGCCCTTCTACTCAAACTCCCAATGAGCAGGCCTGACCCAATCCAAAAAGAACTCTCCCTTCCCCCCAGAAAAGGCCCTGGCTCTAACACAGTGGAAATTTCTCTCTAATTCCAGCTCCCTGGGCAAGTGACACTGAGAAGCGAGAGCTTCTTGCAGAGAGAGGTGATTCCCCCCCTGGGTGGGATCAGATTTCCCCAGTGAAGACTGACCAGGGTGCTGTGCAGCAGGCCGGGTCAGCTTCTTTTGTGCTCGCTCCCTGCGGCCAAGGGTGTCCTGTCTCCTCCACCTCTGGCCCTTCACACCCAACAGACCCATTGACGAATATTTTGCTCTCGCGCTTCCCACAAGCAGACGACAGGGAAGGCAAATCCTCTGAAACCTGGGAAGAGGCATAAAGAGATCTATAGCAAAAATCTGTTTTCACTTTAAAAATGCATTTGCTTTTTATTCCATAGTCTTTCTATATGTATTTTACTGTAAAAACCGTTGCCCCATTCTTCAAGTAAAACTGATACAGCCAGAAAATACATCACATTCATCTTATGGCTGTGTCCCCCAGCACATGGGACACCCCCACGGAGGGTACACTAGCTGGTTAGAGAAGCAGGGGATCTCTCAGGACTCCTCCTTCCACCCCCCACCCTCAGTGCCTACTTGGCACCTGCTTCTAGTTCTCAGTTCGAGGGCCCCTCCACTTGTCACTGCTGGATTCATACTTGACCCTGAGGGTCTGTAGCCTTGGCAGTTCCTTCAACCCAGAGACCCCTCTTTGTTTTAGAGGAGGACGCCGTGTTACAGTCCTTAGACCCACAGCACCCTACTTCCAAGCACCAGGAAGAAAGGGTGGCCATTCTGACACTACATGCCAAAATTCAGTGTCCTGGGGGACTGTGTCAGATCAGGCCCCCCTGGCCAAACCCCTGTCGCCCACATCTGTATCTAGGTAAGTCTAGCCAAAGACAATTCTTAGGGCAGCTGAAAAGAAGAAAAGTGGGGTGGGGCAGGGGAGAAGGTTGAGCAGATCAACCCAAGAATAAATTAAAAACTGAAATGTAGGCAGTCAGCCCCAACGATGGGGGTTGTCTCTACAGGGGCACCAAGGTGTGTGGCTTGGGTGGGGAGAGTTGCGACCACACGCCTAATGTCTCACCCAACCAAGAGCAGCCTCCCCCGCTAGGGAGGAGCAAACCCAGCTCTTCAGGCCCTTGGGGATACACCAACTATTGGCACAATTTGCAAAAACACTTGCTCAAATCACTGGTGCCTTAGAGTAATTGTTTCCTTTCCCCGCTACTCCAGGACTGGCAGCCTGGAATTTTCCATGAGAAACCACTGGTGGTACCAGCCAGGAATTTCTAGAAATCGATGGTCTCCAAAGTTTTTTTTGACCACCCATCTCTACAAGTAAGAAATTTTAGGTGTGTTCCCAATATACGTACATTTAAAACTATAAATTTACATTTATAATAAATTAAATAAATAAATACATTTATAATAAACTATAAATTTATTTATAATAAATTACATTTATGATTTATAAATTATATACAACTGTACTTGTATATTAGGACAATTTTAAGCATACACAGAAATAGGCATTTTTGAAGAATGAGTCGAAAATTAGATTACGCAAATAAATCTAATGTTTCTCCCTCTACTCCATCCAGCCAATCACCAGGTACAACCCTCTTTGAAGGCCATGGCTGTAAGCATCCTCCCTGTCTGTTACTCTTTTGTTCCTTAAACTTTTCTGGAGGTGTCGTGTCTCTGCTCAGCCATTCGTCTCAGATGTGCCAACTTGCTAGAGAACAGGAATTTCTTTGTCCTGTGGATGAATATGTCTGAGGGTGGGAAGAAGGATCCTCAAACTCGAAGGATCAGTCTTACACATTCTGCAACAATTCAAAGTGCTTAAGTGGCCACTGTGTGCCTGGCACTGTGTTGGGTACTGAGAAGCATACAGGGAAACACAAGAATGAGCTGGGCATGGAACTTGCTCTCTGGAGCACCCATCTCTGCCACATCACTCAGATTCAGGGCAGCTGGGTAAGTAAGAGAAATAATGGACCATAGGAATATGACAGGAGAGTTGAAAGGTATGTGCTGCGAGCTGGTCTCTGAAGGATTCGGCAGGATATTGCCACGGGGGATTGGACTCCCCGCAAACTTAAGGTAATCAGATGTCTCCAAACTCAAGGTAATCAAATATGCCAGATGGGGCTGTCCTAATGAATATCCTGTCCCAACCTCTATTGGACGTGGGAAACCACAGGAAGAACGTGCCTTCTCTTTGAACCAGGCAGGCCTGGACTCCAGTGTTAGCCCTTCTACCAGCTAGCTGTGCGACCCACAGCAAGCCACTCCACTTCCCTAGGTGACAGCTACTTCACCTGTTACTTTCAGATACCACAGTTCTCAGCATTGTTACAGAGTGTAAATAAAACAACACCCCTCAGCATCTACTATATAAGTATGGTAAATATGGGCTCCCTCCAGAGAACAGCACTGGAGAGTGCCCACGGGGATGGAAAAGCTCCCAGTGGCCTCTACTGTCTTCAGGGAGCCCTCTGGACTGACCATTCGTGAATGTGTGTCCCACCTTTCTGACCAATTTGTATTTTCATCCTGGCCCATCTTAAGGCCCACGAGTGCTTCCGTTAAGAGCACAAGATGGAAAAGCAAACTCTCTTGGTTCAAATCCTGCTCTCCCATGTGCCACCTGCAGCCTTGTTAGCCAGCCCCTACTATCTCAGTCTCTTTTTTTTATTATTTTTTTAATGTTTTATTTGTTCTTGAGAGAGACAGAGACAGAGCACAAGCGGGGGAGGGGCAGAGCGAGAGAGGGACACAGAATCGGAAGCAGGTCCAGGCTCTCAGCTGTCAGCCACAGAGCCCAACATGGGGCTCAGACTCCCAAGCCATGAGATCATGACCTGAGCCAAAGTCGGACACTTTACCGCCTGAGGCACCCAGGCGCCCCTCTCAGTCTCTTTTAAAAAGAGCATGTATGCATTCATTTAGCAAGTATTCATTTTGCACCTACTATGCACCAGACTCTGTTCTGGCATATACCACAAAGCTGAGATACAGCAATGAACAAAAGAGACAGAAAGCCCAGGTCTAGAGGAGAATGTGTTACACAGTGAGCCCGGAACATCTCTTTACCCAAGAAAACAAGGCAGCTATCCAAAGTCATTTCAAAAGATCTCAGGAGCCAACTTGAAGAGACTCCTATTGGTGGAGGAAGAGCATCAAAAAAGATAATCAGAGGTCACTGAAATGCATCCCATTTGTAAAAATCCAAGAGTTCATACTGATATTTTTCAAACGATCACATTTTGAGGATGCTGGGTACATTATCCTGAAAGCTGAAAAGAATACAATAAAATAAAGCATTTAAGTCACCCTTCCTGAATGAGCTGTATCTCAAGGTAATTCAATAGTTTAAGAGAGGATATTTCATGCTCTAGGAATGAATTCTATATTTTGGATAATAAATGGAGAAGAAATGATAGAATAGCACCATCTTGTAACCAACTAACGAATTAATGGATCTGGGTATGATCATCAATGACTTCTCATACCACAAAAAGAGACAACTAGATATTACGTGACTCCTGACACAGTACCACCTCTGAAGAACTCCTGGCAAACAGCAAAACCAACATGAATCTCAAGAAGCTTCCAGATCTACCAGTCTGTAGGAAATACAGGGGACAGAGGAACGTGTTAAACACTACCATGGGTATGCAATCAGCAAGATCCAAGACAAACCACCCAGTTTCTTCCACAGTAATTTCAAAGGCAGAAAAGAGGGAGGGGAATCTAGGAACATAAACACAGTATCAGTCAAATGCAATTGATGGATCTTAAAAGTACCGATACAAACTCACTACTGAAAAGTCATCTATGGGTACATAACGGGTACAGTTTCGGTTTGGGATGATGAAAAAAATCTCTGAGATGGATAGCAGAGATGGTTGTACAACCGTGAGCTTAATGCCACTGGTGTGTGCACTTAAAAATTAGCAAAATAGTCCGTTTTATGTGATATATATTTTATCACAATAAAAAATCATTTGTGAGACTACTGGAGAAATTGGAACACTGACTGGATATTTGATGACATTAAGCAATTGCTATGGTTGTACTTTAAGTGTTCTTGTCTTTTAGAGACACGTATTGAAACATTTGCAGGTTAAATGGTATGGTGGCTATCATTTGCCTTAAATTAATCCAGTGGTGTGGGGGGGGGGTATGAATGATACAAGATTCCCCAAGAGTTGATGATTATTATAACTGCATGATGAATATAAGGGATTTATTGTATATTTGATATGTTCCATAATACAATGTTTTTTAAAAATGCCTTACCACATAGAGTTTACCATTTGTCTGTGGTAAAACAAACAAATAAATAAGCAAAATATACGTTATAAGGTAATGAGTGTTATGGAGAAAAAAAAATAAGCCAAGATTATTGGAGGAAATGCAAGCTGGAAATAAAAATTTGCAAACTTTCATGCTAAATGGAGTAAGTCAGAGAACAACAAATAGTGCATGATTTCATTTATATGTGGAATCGAATAAACAAAACAAACAAAATAAAACTGATAAAGAATGGAGGAGAGGGAGTCTGGGGGTAGGTGTAGGGGGTGAAGGAGGTCAGTAGGCACAGATTTCCAGTTATGAGATCAATAAGTCATGGGGCTATAATGCACAGCATCGTGCATATTTGAAAGGTGCCAAGAGAGTAAATCTTAAAAGTTCTCATCACCAGGAAAAAAGAATTCTGCAATTATGTATGGTGACAGATAGTAACTAGACTTATTGTAGTAATCATTTCTCAACGTATATAAATATCAAATAATTATGCTGTACACCTGAAGCTAATATAATATCATATGCCAACTATACCTCATAAATACATACATACATACATACATACATACATACATACTGAAATACTGAAATACTAAAAATATTTCAGAAATTTTCAGCATATTTAAAGCCAGGAGACTAGTTGAGTTCATCTACGGAATGAGCATAGCTAAAAAATAGTAGTCTGAGTTGTGGGTCCTGGGACCCTTCATGGTTGATGGTTTAGGGAGCTGAGTAGAATCTAGGAAAAAACTGGGTTCTCTGGAAAGGTATAAGCAAAAGCCTGGTTACAGTGGGTTCTGGGGAGAATTGGAGACATGAAGAATAGGCAACTTTTTCAAATATACGATACCATATTGTTAACTGCATTGTATTGTACGCTTAAAAGTTGCTGAGAGTTGATCTGAAGCATTCTCACCCCAAAAATAACTGGGGGTATTAACTACGTTAACTATGTGCGGTGACGGATGCGTTAATTATCTTGATCTTGGTAATAATTCTACAATGCATATGTACATCAAATCATCACATTTTACACTTTAAATTATACAATTACATTTGTCAATTGTTCCCCGGTAAAGTTTAAAAAAAAGAACAGACAACTCTTTTGAGGAGGTTTTGCTATAAAAGGGAACAGAAACCTGGGGAGGTAGCCGGAGGAGTGTGTAGAGTCAAGAGAAGGATTTTTTTTCCAGGGGTGGGAGAGATTAAAGTGTGTTGGTAGGCAGTTGGGAGTGAAATAGCAGACAGCAACGATTCGATGATGCAGGAGAAAAGAATGCCCTTGGGGAGGCAGGGGCAGACAGGGTCTAGTGCGTAAGTACTTCATCCATGGTAACAGGAGGGAGGGTGGATGGTATCACGTTGACACAGAGTCACCAGGTAGTAAGGACATGCAGCTGGCGAAGCTGGGGGAGGAGGTGTGACAGGTATCCATGTGAGTGGAGCAGAAGCATGAAAAGACCCAGGAAATACAGAGGAACTGTCAGGATAATGACTGCACCTCCAGCATAAAGTTGTAAGAACTCTTAAGTGGTCTTTAAGAACACCTAAAGCGCTTCGAATAGTGCCTCGCATAATAATAAACACATGGTAAATATTAGTTCTTAATTTTTTATTATAAGGCCCCTCTTCCCAAATTCTCTCCATCTTCAAGAATTGCCACTACTTCCAACGTACAAAGTTGACTGAAGCCCCAAGTCGTCTCCATTGGATACTTCTTGGGATGAAGCCTTGGAGAACAGCTGCGTTATCTCAAAATCAACAGAGCCATCCCTGCCACAGACGTCTCCCTGCGCAAGCCTGCAGAGGAGTCAGCCCTGGAAGGCATCCCCCTGGCAGCAGGCACAGCAATAGAACGCTGTGTCCCACTGAGAGGAGAGACCATTCAGATCAGGTAGCCCCTTGTTGGTAATTAGAGTCCCGGCTTTGGAATTTCACCAGGACCTGTGGTGTAGCACATGGTACAAGTAAGAGATTAAAAACAGCTACGGGGTTGCAGGCTCCGGGGGTTCTGTGCTGTGACCCTCTACAGTGAGCTGCCAGCATGAGAGTGGGTTAACTGATGAAGATGGAGATGACTCATCCGTGTGCAGACAGGAGCAGGTGGCTGGGGAGACACTGGGTACGAAGGTGGGAAGTACTGAGCCAGGAGTCCTAAGGCTTGGGGTGAAATCTTGGCTCTGCCACATGAACTATGTTACCTTGAACTATTCAGGTTCCTTTTGCGTAAATAGAAGTGGTGATGATGATGATGATGGTGATGATGATGATGATGATGGTGGTGATGGTGATGATGATGATGATGATGATGATAGCTTTACTCCGATTCCAGTGAAACACAATCCCTGCCATTCTGAAGTGCATGCTCCAGAAAGAAGAGAGATGGGAAGGAGCAAGACACTCTTATCAGCTGTCTTCTGTTTGCACCTCCAGAGTCACACTCCACTCCACTCCACTCCACTCTGCTCCATGTCCTGGGACATGGACCTAAATCTGAGCTGCATCGATGAGCTTCCTTGCTTTCCAGTGTTAGGTTCAGCTAACCCAAGACCCCACCTGGGTGGCTAAGTCGGTTGAGCATCAGACTCTTGATTTTGGCCAAGGTCATGATCCCAAGGTCAGAGGATCAAGTCCTGCGTCAAGTTCCGTGCTGAGCATCGAGCCTGCTTAAGATCATCTCTCTCTCTCCCTCTGCCCCTCTCCCCCACTCATGGTCTCTCAATAAAACAAAATAAAATAAAATAAAATAAAATAAAATAAAATAAAATAAAATAAAATAAAATAAAATAGACCCCAGGTGGAGATCAAAGACTGGAAGAAGTGTGAGGTCATGCATCTAGTTGCCACAGGCTGGCTGCATCCCTCTTCTAAAGGCCACAGCTCATATAGGCTGTCCCCCTCATCACTTACCCTGTCCAAGTTCTTATTTTCTTGCCCTTCTGGGGGGGAGTAAGAGCTCCTCACTGTCATTAGTCCCATGATGCTTCATCATCCCTTACTGGCCCCTGTAAGCCCTGCCTACACCCTTATTAAACTTTTTCTTTTTTTTATTATTTTTTTTTAATTTTTTTTTCAACGTTTTTTATTTATTTTTGGGACAGAGAGAGACAAAGCATGAACGGGGGAGGGGCAGAGAGAGAGGGAGACACAGAATCGGAAACAGGCTCCAGGCTCCGAGCCATCAGCCCAGAGCCTGACGCGGGGCTCGAACTCAGGGACCGCGAGATTGTGACCTGGCTGAAGTCGGACGCTTAACCGACTGGGCCACCCAGGCGCCCCTTAAACTTTTTCTTATGCCCATTTTGGTGGTGTCTACGATTTCCTCCAAAGATCTTTCTTGAGTTCTCTTTGCTAGTAAGTACTAGACTCTTTTTTTTTCCAGACTCTAATTTCGTCTCTTAACTGAATGCAGAAATAATTGACAAACACTTGAATCATACTTATTGGGCAGTTAATGCATACCAGGTTTCACTTAGGTTACAAAAAGAAAAAAAAAAAAAGTACCACTTCACTGCAAAGGACCTAAAAATCTCACTTAAAAAGTCAAGGCATATGTACATCAAAAAGCACAAAATGTGCGTGTACAAACATGCTTGATGAGTCTTTCCCTCCTAACTAGATGGAGAAAGCTGAGTTTCAGTTGCTGAGTCCCTGGGCCACTTGCCCACCCTCGTCCCCTACAAACAAGGTCCCCACCGCACCAGGAGGCATCATAGGGAAACTACAGGATGCAAGTTGTCAGATTTCCTATTGTAGAACATATTCTATCAAATCTCCAGTTTATTCATCTATATCCCTAACAGGTCAGTGAGCTCTGTGAGGACAGAAATCCTATTCATCTTGTCGACCATTCTCTTCTTATCTGAACCACTGTGGGGGGCTCCTAGCTGTCTTCCCTACTTAACCCTTGCCCCTCATCCCAATAGCCATTCTTCACACAGTATCAGGAGTGGTTTCCAAAACTGTAAATCTAACCCTACTGCTCCACTGCTTAAGACCTTCCAAGGACTTCCCACTGCAACCAGGATAAAGTCCAACCCCACATGCTACAAGGGCCTATGGGATCTGGAGCCAGCCTCCCTTTCACCATACCCCCACACTAATCTTTCTGTACCTCACACATGCCAGGTTAAGTCCAACTCTTGGGCCACTGACTTGCTGTCCCCTCTTCCTGCACCATCTGGTTGGCTCCTTGTTCTCTTCTAGGCCTCAGCTCAAAAGTCACACCCTCTCTCACACTTCCTTTTACAGTTTATACATAGCAGCCAGCACGATATGAAATAATTTTGTTCACTTATCACCTGTCACTTCCACAGTATCATGAGAGTGGGACCTTCTCTATCTCATTCATGTCCAGATCCCCAGAGCAGGCAACACTGCTTGGGCACACAGTATGTTCTTGCTAAATATTTAGCGAACAAAGGCATAGTATTCAGGTGAACTCAGAGACGTTCGGGAGGAATATATTAGAAACAGAGAGAAGTTCCTTAAGCAATAGTAAAAGAGAAATAAACAAACTGACTCCTTATGTTGTTTTAGCAAGTAACTGACAAGAGCTGCAGGAAAGAAAGGAAGAGCTGGGTCCCCATGCAGGGAAGGTGTTGGGGACTATATCCCTGGAAACCTTATAAGGCTGGAAAACTGTCCTTCACATAGACTGACAGGGGGTAGGGAGCCATGCAAAGCCACCTCACTCTTTTATACCCTCTTCCACATTGTCTTCTTTCTCTCCTCCCACCTTTCCTTCATCTCCTCTCATTCGGTACCAAAAAATTGCCCTCATCTAGCACTATCAGAAAAAAGTCTCTCTTCAAGAGGTCCAGAGTCATTAGACCAGGGACCAGATTTTATTTTAATAATCAGAATTTAAACAATGTGGTATGGGCACTATGTCAGTTAGGATGCCTTTGGCCAAATTAAATCCAAACTCAACTGGTTTAAACATTAAGGAAGATTTATTTTCTTTCATAGCTAGCGGTCATGGTAAAGGGATGCTGTAATATCAGTTAGATCAATTCCTTGTGAAATCCTCAAGGACCCAGTACCTTCTGCCCTTCTACCTTATCATCTACAGTATTAGTTTTGTCCTTAGCTGTCTCCCCTCATGGTCCCAAGATGGCTGCCACCATTCTAAACCTCACAACAATATTCAGGGAAGGAGAGCAACTACTCTTCCTTAGGCATCATTTTAAATTTGAGGTAATAGTCTTCCTCAAAAACCCTCCCAGGCACTTCCCTTCATGTCTCATTGGCCAGAAGGAGCCCATACTCCCCTTAAAGCAGAATGCGGCAAGAAAACATAATTACCATTTCTGCTCAAGAGCAAAAGATAAGTGTTGGAGAGTTTGCCAACAGAGTCAGCTTTGGTACCCAGTCAGGAGTCTCACTCTGTTCTGAGGTAGTAGGTAGAAGGTACAAAGTTACCCAAATTTCAATGTAATAATCATTGTGAAATTTGGTATGTGAAAAGATGGTTTAGCCCTAAATTTCAAAATAATAGGAAACTATGTAATTGATGAAAGCAGAGAGAGCCTAATTCTAATTCTTTTGTGGAGAGTGGGGGATAGTAGGGAATGGAAAGGGAACTGGGATGCTTTCTCAGAGGAGATGCCAATAATTAAGCCAACATATCTTGACATTACTATATACCTGGCCCTATGCTAAGTGCATTGCATAATTAACTAATTTTTATCCCTTGAATAGCCCTCTGACATAGTTACTACTTTTTCCTATTTTAAGATAAAGAAACTGAGGCACGGCGAAATTAAGTAGATTTTCCCAGATCACCAATTTAGCTAACTGATTCCTGGATTCAAGCCCAGGCAGGCCAACCCCAGACCCATTCTTTTATTTAATCCCTGGGCTATTCTTCCTCTCTAATCTTGCCAAAAAGCTTTTCAAAGGGACAAATACAAGTTTTAAACCCAGATGGTTTAACTAGAGGTAGGAAGTCTAGGCAGAAGGAACAAGTAAACCTGCTAGAAAGTTATTACCTGGTTCAAGCAGGAGGTAGTTAAGACCTAGTTAAATGGTCCTAAATACAAAAAAAAAAAAAAAAAAAAAGAGGCAAAATTGAGGCAAATTGAAAAGTATGTTATTTTCAAAGGAAGAAATACTAGTACTGACATTGATATAATTGCTTGCGGGTGGGTGTCGTCAGAATAGTCTCATGCCAGCAACCTTAAGAAAAATTGAATTTCTATAAAGGATTCACAAAACTTGGAACTGAATTTAGAAAGCTATTCAGTGTCGAAGCAAGTTGCATCACAAAATCAGACTGATAGTTCCTCCAAATCTGCCATTAATGTTCTCTATGTTGTCTCTCCACATTCCAAGGAAACTGCGAGCCTTCCTCCCTAGTTACCATATGAGTAACTGGCCAATGGATGGATGGACCCACTCCTGGTCCAGTCAGTGCCCCGGGTACAGCCTAGCACTCTTTCTCCACCAGAGGCCATGGGCAAGGCAGTGTCAGCCAAATGGGGAGACCATGATGTAGGTCTGGGTAAAGGAGAAAGATGATCCAAAGGAGAAAGATGATCCAGGACTGGAAGGATGAGGCTGTTGGAAGCAGTGATGTGGGTAGCAAGCATTTTAAAGAGCTATTTTGTAGACGGAAGGAAGATGTGCTTAGTGTTGAGCCGGTTTGGTTTAAGAAGATGGTGGCACGTCCAAGAGATGGCATTAGAGGGGCAAGACTTGAATGCAAGTCCGAACTGCATACCCAGATCTGAGATTCAGTCAAGTAGGTCCATTCATCAAGCTAGTGAGCATGTGTCTGTCCTAGGTTCTAGAATGGTCCTGGGTTCTAGAATTGTAGCAGTGATTGGAAGAAAGGCTCTGCTCTTACATGGCTTATGTTCTAACATCCAAGCCCTTGCAAATAAATGACCCCTTGCACAACCTTCCCACACGCTATTCCTCTGAACCCTATGTAACCATGCAGAGAAAAGAGTAAAGTCAAAGTCATGTAAGTTGGGAAGACAAACAAAGAAGGTGAAGAAGAAAATAAGAAAATAAAAGGGTGTCACTAGAGAAGAAGAGGAAACCAGGAGAGTGTCATTTCATTAAAACCAGAAAGGAGTGAGTTTAAACAAGAAATTAATGTCCAATTGGTCCAGGCTAGTAGTGAAGAAAAAAACCACTGAATTTGACATGAGCGTTGCCATTGGTCAGCTTCTAACAATGGTTTTTGATCCTAACTGTGCATCAGAATCACCTGAAGAGCTTTAAGACACACGGATGCCTGGGAACTACCTGCAAAATCCTGATTTAATTGGTTTGGGGTGAACCTGGACCCCGGAATTAATTTTCCGTTGTTCAGGTGACTGAAATAAACAGGTAGAGGTGAGAAACATTGCTTTAAATAAAGCAGTATCAGCAGTAGAAGCTAGATTGCAGAGGGAAAAAAAAGAGGGTAGAGGAACTAGCAGTCTTAACATCAGACATGGATGTTTAGCTTCAGTCTCCTCCTGCCTGTCTGTGTGATTTAACCTCCTTGTGTCTTATCTGTGAAATCAGGATAGAAATACTTGCTGTGCCCAACTCACAGTTTCCTTGGGAGGTCAAGATGGGATAATAGATGTGAGAGTACTTTGAAAAAAGATTGAAGTGCTATAAAAATGTAAGATTTATATGGTTGTCAGTTTTTTCCCCAAAGATGGCCCTAAAGATAGTGATTATCAACTATAAAGACCTACGTGGAACCAGCATCCCTTTCCACTGAGCTCACAAAGAAAGCATCCTTTGATAAGTGCTCACAGCCACTATCTAAAGGTCTGAGGCTGTTTGCAACTCTCACTTTTGCACAGCTAGCCTTGCACAGGACCTATAATAGATGCAGTTTCCACAGTCTTGCAAATCCTACCTAATATTGCTAAATCACACAGCCAGCCAACATAAAACTCAAGAGTTAAGCATGCTGCTGTAGAGATTAAAAAGTAAGTTTAATGTTATAAGGTTTCCATTTAGTTGTCAATCCTACTTGTTAAAGAGAATGGGGAAGGCAGAGGAGAGGTGGAGAGACATCTGTGCTAGCAGGCAATGCTGCAGGATCAGAAAAGCCTAATTCCCCTGGCAGATGGGGAAAGATTATCCAAGAGCTGAGCCAAAACCAGCAGCAGAATTCAGTGACCACCTTGGGGTCTACTTCAGGTCCTGAATATGCCTATCTCTATGGGATGTCATGTCTGGTCTCCAAGAAATGAAGCAACACTCTCCATCTTCCACTCTCTGACTGCCCTTGAGGTAGCACCGGCCCCGGGGGGAGCAGCGATACCTCTTTGTGGTGACTAACGTCCAACAAGGGGACTTTCTTTAATCACAGATGACAGACGTGAAGAGCGGTTTTATAATATGCTTTCTACTCGCTTTCACTTGACATTTTCCTTGAGTAAAAATGCAAGAAATATAATTCTTTGTCAAGGAAACAGCATACATAATGTTGAGGGCTTTTTTTTTCTACTAAGCAAGTTGAACTCAGAGCAAGAACAAAAAGATAGGCAAACTCCTACCTAGGAATTAAGCCAGGTGTCGGGTAGCTCGTGCAGGCATCAGAGACAGCCTGCGAAAGATCAGTTACCTTGCTCTCGCCTCTAAGCCTGCTCTGGCTCCTTCTACTCCAGATGCTATTAGGGAGAAGGTGCTAATTACATTCTTGATCCTCTTGCAACTCCTCAGAGATACTCTCCGCCAACCTCCTTCACCTGCAGATCGTCTTACTTCAAAACTGCCTTCCTGAAAACAAAAGTACAGACACCCAAAGCCAGACGTTCCTTCATGTTACACCACCCCCAACAGAACTTAAACCCTTTTGCAAGTAAAACTCTAAAACTACAGAACAACATAGAATTTTGAAACAAAGAGATAAGAGATTCTTTGCAGGTTTCTATTGATCGTCTCATCCATTGAGAAGTCACTTCCCTTGTAGTCAAACGTTCTGGTAAAAACCTAACCGTGAGGAGAAAGGGGCACAAAAGCCAAAATGGGTACCACATCCTTGGCTCTTTTTAAAATGAGAAATATCCACTACAAAGTAAAATTTTTCATGTCCCAGTGCACAAACCCTAAGCTTCTAGCATGGGAGGCAACAAGGTTTGGTGAAAAGGGGCATAACCATCCAGTCAGTCATTCAGTCCTATATTAAAATCCCATTTAAAAAAAAAAAAAAGCTGCTGTGAACTTGGCCAAGTTATTTAACCTCTCAGAGTCGCTCTTTCCCATAACTATGGAAAAAAATAAAAATGCTATCACATAGCATTACTATAAACATGACTTGATATAGAACATACAGGTCCATAATATAAAACATGTTGTAGCTCAGTCTCCTCCCCCACTGCCCCTACTGAGACTGGATTTTTCAATATCGAGAAGTCCAGCAACCTCTTATCTCTGTGAATTTCCTATGAACATAAAATAAGAAATCTCAGCTAGGGGTGTGTGCTTATAATTGGGACTAGGGGTCCAGAACTGAGAGAGGAGGGTACTTAGAAATCCATCCATCAACAATCCCTACCATTTCCTCTGTGGAAGCCGCACCTACCAATAAATCAGCAAATGGTAGTGCATTTTTAATAATTACAAGGAAATTTTTACCAGCTTTTGTTATAATAACGTACAAACAAAACAGTGTTTTTTTCTCCTGCTCTCAAAGATGGGCTGTTGACAATTACAGTTTTAGAAGCATAAGGAACAAAAACTGCCCCAAAACTCAAGATGAAGACTAAAATTAGATTTCTTTTTAAAACACCTCCCCTAATGGTATGCCAGTAATGTTATTGTGGCGGCTCTAACCGTGGGTGATTTCTTATACCCACAGTGAGTGCAATAAAAAGACACAATAGACATAAGAATAGCTTAAAAGTTAACTGTAAGATTATTTTTCAAGTAGCTTCTCAAGTATAATACCTGAGCTTCTAGAAGAGGTAATCGCTGAAAACATTTAAAAGGTGGAAATTCTATGCAAGGACCCAGGAGATTAACACAATTGAACATAATAGCTCCTTCCAAACCATTTCCTAGGGACTGGATCACAAATAGTCTTAAGACGGCTTTCCAAATATATTTTATTTATTCAATGAAGAAAGGGCTATTTGAAGTTCTTATATTCCTTTCACATAGAGCCGCTTCACTGAGCTTTAAGAGAAGCATTCGTCTGTAGGCGCAAAATGAGTAATTCCTCAGCTTCTAGAAAAGGTAATCATTGCAAACATCTGAAATGTTAAAATTTTATGCAAAATGTCTTTTGTAAAATGCAGACAAAAGCCATGAAATAAATATCATTTTAAACTGGTCTCAGCATTTACGTTTAAAAATTAATACTCACATGCTTTTGAATGCATAGAGCATCTCTGGATGGCAACAGTGGCTGTCTCTAAGGAGATAAGGTGGGAGGAGGGAGTTTTACTGTTCCCACTGCATCCCTCGTGTGCTTTATATTTTGTACTATGTTCATGTATTAATATCAGTCTAGCTTGATCTAACTACTTAACCTCATTAAACATGGTCTCTTCAATAGGTAATTTAACTCATCTACCCTAGTTGAGGTATATCATCTTTCTCTGCAATCAGTACCAGAGACCAACCTTCTCCCTACTCTGGACTTCGGGTATTCTGTACAGCAGAGAAGTTCCCTGCCTTCTTTCCAAACTGAGCATTAGTTGTGCTGATTGGTGTGCTGGCACTAAAGGATACAATGAAAGTAAGATGCTGTCTCCTGGCTAACCCCACAGGATGGCTGGCACTCTGTCCCCAGGCTCCAACCTTACCCAACCTTCCTCCAGCCCCAGAGTAGCCACTGGTCCTCAGATGAATCATTCGGGTTGTTTCCTTGTTGCTCTGGCACTGCACCTTTATGATTAAATGGCTTTTTCAAAGAGGCTACGTACTCTCTTCCTTAGTAACCCTGAGATACAATGGCCAAGAGAGAGAGAGTTAAAACCCTTCTTCCTCTGAGCTCTGGAATACCAATAGAGTCCACTCTTCTTCTGGAACACACTAGTTGTGTGACCTTAGCAAGTTATTAACCTCTCTGGGCCTCAGTTTCTTCATTCTCTGTCCATCCTCATAGGGATGGAATAGAGATTAAATGAGATCAGTTGTTAAAATGCCAAGGTAATACCCAAAACATAGTAGGTGTGCAATAAATGCTATATGACATCATTTCCCTCCCCCTTCTTCTCCTCCCCCTCCTCATCAGTATTAACTGATTCTCACTCTCAAAGAATGATGCTTTCAGATTTCCCAGGGCTGCACACATTTCCAACTCTGTCTCAGGAACCACTTCCAAGCAGTTTGGAATAGTGGGTAGGGTGGGCTTTAGAGTCAAAGAGGATTTGTCTTGAGCAAGATCATGTCCATCAGTTTCTTCAACTATGCAGTGAAAATAATTATACCTTCCTCTCCAGATCTGGGTGAAGATTACAGATTAGGTATAAAAGACTCCTGGTACATAAGAAGTGCTCTCTACATCTTGGCTGTTTTCACTTTACTCCAAGTGGGCTTATCTATTCGCTGGCCCCGACATGCCTTTCCCTCTTCTTCCTCCACGTCTCTGTTCAGCCTGGTTGGCCCTGCCCTGCCCTCTCCTGCCATCTCCACCTCTGGAAATCCCCATGCATTTTCTAGTCTCAGTTCCATCTGAGGGCTTTTGAGAAGCTTTCTTTGACTACAGTGGCTTTCCCACCCCTGAGCTCATAAAGTATTTATCTTTTAAGGGAAAATAAGAGGTAGAAACCTCCAGAGTCCCCAAGTCTTTCCCCTGTGGCCACTGTTAGACCCACTAGGAACTAAGAAGTCGAGCAATAATGTGCAGAAAGAACTCCGGTCACATGTGGCCCAAGAGCAGTTTCCCAGTGGACTGTCCCCGAGCTCCCTGGACTATGATCTCCATGTCATCCAGGAGGGGTCACTTGCCCTTCCAAAAGTCAACTCCCTGGTGCCTTACTCAGGAGTGAGTGTCTCATAACAGAAAATGGTCAATTGGTTCATTGATAAATTAAGGCACACTGGTGCTTCTGGCACGTGGACAGAATATATCAGCTGATGCCCACATGAGCAGCTGCTGTTCCCATCTCCCCATGGGCCTGCCTCCAGCTGCTCCTGCACTAGTCAGTGCAAATTAGATTGAGCCATTCCTCTCTTAAACGCTGGGCAGTTGTGAGTGGAGCTGCCAAGGACACGGCCAACTCCTTAGCACATCATCCAGTCTGGCCCTCACTCCCTTTCTGGGCTCTTCTTTTGTGGCAGTCACCTCACATCTCTTGTTGTTAGTCAAGCCCACCATAATTAATCTTCCCTACCTCCTCCTCACCCCTCTACTTGGAATGTCCTTTTTTAACCTCTTTACCTAATGCATCATACTCATACTTTAAAGCCCAGCTCAGATGTTGCCCTCCACGAAGAACCCTGACAACCTGTCACAGTTTATTCTCCGCCTCTCCCATCAGCCCTCTGCTGTCGAGCCGTCCGTAGTACTGGCAGGACGCCTACTCCATGGAGCCACCCGAGTGCCCACTCACACGATACTGCCATTATGCCGGCTGATCTCTCTCCCACAAGACCATAAGCATTAGGAGGTCAAGGACGATTTTATAACCCTTTATCTGTCCGGCCAGGTGTCTGATAACCAACACATTTTATTTAATGAATTGATGAAAGAAAACAGAAATAAAGAAATGAATGAAGCTCTTTCTTACAAAAGACATCATCCTTCCCAGGTTTCCCATCCAAAATGCCTGGAAGCTACTCTTGGTAGGTATGAGTTGGTGAGGACCTAGACAGGGCCCCAGAGACATGTTTGCAAAAGGTGCATACTCACGGAGGTAGGAGAGGGAAATACTTGTGTCCAAAATAACAGCTCCCCTAGGAAACAGAAGTCAAGGAGGTCTTTCATTTCTGTATTTCTTGTTTTCACCCTCCTGTTCTCCCAGATAGATCTCATTTCTAATGAAATTTGTTAGGTGATAGTCTACAAATGTCCTCATTATTTTTTTAATTTATTTTTATTTTTTTTTAATGTTTAGTTATTTTTGAGACAGAGAAAGACAGAGCATGAATGGGGGAGGGGCAGAGAGAGAGGGAGACACAGAATCGGAAGCAGGCTCCAGGCTCCGGGCCATCAGCCCAGAGCCTGACGCGGGGCTCGAACTCACGAACGGTGAGATCGCGACCTGAGCTGAAGTCGGACGCTCAACCGACTGGGCCACCCAGGCGCCCCTTTTTTAAATTTATTAAGTAGCTATCATCCCCGGCTTGAAAAAAATCCCATATCTAGTACTGTAGTCACTCTGTGAAGCACCATCCCCAGAAATTTTCCCGCTGGTAATTGTCATTTCCACCTCTAGGCCTGAAACAGGATTCCCGCCTGCTGGTTTCTTTTCTGGCTAAGTTGGTTCCTTTACATCATATGACTTTCAGTGACCCATATGCAATCTGGGGATCATCCTCCTAGGACTTCCTTCAGAAAGTTCACAAAGGTATGCTAAACATAAGCAATATATCAATTTTTAAATCCAGGTGGAATGAGTCTGTATCATATGTCCCAGGAAAGCCTCTTATGTTCTTTTATAAAGAAAACCAAAGAGCTTCTTGATCCTTGCCATTTTCTGTAGGAAAATGCCTCACCAAGTACATCCCTTCCCATGCACTCTGTAGTGGGTCATTTATGGGGCCAGAGAAAGACACTGAAAACTTGTCCAAGCTGTTCAGCTCATATTTATTGACAGCTTAGTAAAGACCCAGAGCTCTGCCAAGGCCTTTACATGTCTTGTGTAATCTTCCCCCAATTCCTGGTTCTGCAGGTGAGGATCCTGGGACACAGAGAGGCTGATAATTTACCCAAGGTCACATAGCTGTGGGTGCCAGAGTAAGCTTTTGAAGTCAGGTCTGCTGGCTTCAGAGCCTGAAAGTGTAACCATTACTCTGAGCTCTGTAGCATGTTCCCCTGACTCCGTGTTCAAGAAGAGTTTTTCCAACACGTGTAATTCCTAGATAGCTCTCTAAGACACGATCTTACTCCTTTTGACATTTTACGCTATATTCATATGGTCTTCTCTTTAAAAGAAACTATAGCAATTATTCAAAAAATATCATTCCAGTATTCATCATATAGATGTGCAGGCCTTTCTCACATTTTTTAAATAATGTAAGCCCCATGAGAAAAAGAAGATTATTTGTGTCTTCTTGGCCCACATTTTTAGATTTTGGTATAAAATGTCTTCAGTGGGTACAAACTGAACAACTCCCCTTGTCATTCACTGGAAACAGACACTTGCATTCTGCGTGCCTCTGTCCACAACCAGACAGAGATGTTTTTCCAAGGGACCTCACTCAGTTCTCAAACATTTATTAAGCATACCCTCTACATGGGACAATTGCCAGACAGTATGTGCAAACAGCGGGGAAGAAGACATGGCCCCTGGCTCTGCAGGAGTTAACAGTCCAGGGGTTCACCCCTGTAAGGAATGTGAGGTCCACAGACAGACGTATCATCAGGCCCACCGAAGTCCATAAGGCAAGAAGTTCAGGAGAGAAAGAAATCATAAAAACTTCGGAAAGTGTCAATTTGCTTTATTGGAAAAGGTTCTCGGAGGACAATTTCTCACCTCCAGCTTCTTTCATTAGTGCTCATTGGCCAGTCCAATAAGCTGGGAGGACCAGTCCAAGGGTGAGACTAGGGTGGAAGAAGCCACAAGTTGATTGCAAAGAACAGAGCTAAAGAAATAGGCGGGTTGCCGCTGAGTGTCCAGCAGCCTCACTGAAAATGGATTAATTTTTATGTCCAATGAATGTTATAACGGGCAACATATGAATATTCTAAAATAAATGGAAGGTCATGCAATATAAAACGTTAGGCAGTGAGCTTTCCTTCCACCCTCAGAGGCAGCCACTCTTACCTGGTTCTTGGACTCCTTCAAAGGTGAGTTCCATGTATTTATAAAGTAGTTTGTAAATGCTTCTGGACCAAGCAGGACTAAGTTAGGTGGCCCATCCCCAAGACCTGGCCCCAGGGATGGATCAGGAAAGTGGGCAATGAAGAGTTAAATCAGGCGGAATTGCTCCTGGGGGAACACAGCCTAGCTGACCACCTGCCATGTGCTGAGACACTGACAGGGAGGGAGAAACCAGCCCCCCCCCCCCCCACAGCTCACCTCACCGCTGTGCTAGGCACTGCCCACCTTTCAGAGAGAAGCAATGTATGCGGTGGGCAAAGGAAGCGGATAGGGGAGAGGTTCTGGAAATTTCTAGGGAGGTTTTAAGCACTCACAAGCCAAACTGGGCCAGCTGCTCTCAGGGCTTCTTTGCGGGGGCGCTGGGGTGCTAGGACGCATGCTACCCCGTGGGGCTCAGGGTGGTGCCTCAGTGGTGAGGAGAGCTTTTAAATGTCTATCTTCCTAAAACTACTCTCCCTGAATCTAGGAGAAGCACGCAGTTGGTGTGTAACCTCCAAGGCAGCAAATCCAGTTGGTTATCACCCTATCCTGCATCATATTTGTAAAGTAATGAACGGTCCGTTTAACCAAGTTTGGGCTTCTGTGTCGCCCCAGCCACCTCCCCGCGCGAACCCTCAGCCGGGAAGGCCACTGACGTGGGCGGCAGCCTTCCAGCCTCAATTCCCCTCCCTCTGCCACCCCTCTTTCCCCCTCCCCTCTCCGGCCCCTCCCCCCGCTTATTTGGGAGATTAGAGTTCATTAATTAAATCCTGTGCTTAGATCGAACTGTAACGTTATTCCAATCACATTTATCTTACAGGCGGCGGAGGAGATGGCAGCCTAGCTGGAAACGCGCGGGGGAGCCTCAGCCGGCGGCCGGGGACGCACAGCGCGGCGCGTTCCATCGCCACGCCGCCGCGCAGGCCCTCCATCTTCCTGCCCAGCCTCCTGGCCCCGCTCGGCCCTGCCTTGGGGGTCGGCTTCTCTCTGGGGCTCCTACCCTTCCCCACCTCCCGGGCCTCCGCGGCTCCCCTGCCCGGTCCCCCTCCCCCGCCACACACGCTGACACGCGCGGGCGAACACACACACACTCACACACTGACACGCCAGCGAGCTGCTGGCCGCTCAATGGACCGATTTCCCTGCTTCCCTTGATCCCAGCCCAGCCCGGGATGAGAAATTGCAAAATGGCCCGGGTCGCCAGTGTGCTGGGACTGGTCATGCTCAGCGTCGCCCTGCTGATTTTATCGCTCATCAGCTACGTGTCCCTGAAAAAGGAGAACATCTTCACCACTCCCAAGTACGCCAACCCGGGGGCGCCCCGAATGTACATGTTCCACGCGGGATTCCGGTGAGTGCGGGCCTCTCTCTATTTGAGCGCCCTCGGGTATCTGGTTTATTGGGGGGGGGGGGGGGAGATGACAGGGGGGTGTTTTGGCTTCTCCGAGACACTTTGGGCAAGATGACTGCGTGGTCCTTCCACTCCTCTTTCTGATTCTCCCTTCCCCCTTCCTTTATTTATTTGAACCCGAAGCCCCTAAAAGCCGTTGTCCTAATCAATGTGATTGCATTTCTCGTATTCTTCCTCTGCATCCCTTCCCCCATTTCAAAAATGGGGGGAGGGTTTAAGGAGAATGATGATGGAGGGAGAGGCAATGAGTGTGTGTGGGAGGGGGCGGTGAACCGGGAGATGGATGTGCGTGAGGTGAGCGCCTTCCCGGTGCGGCGTCCGCAGACTCCGCGGCCGGGCTCCGGGCGGTCCAGGGCGATTTAATGGCGCAGGCGCCGGACTCCCCGAGCGCTGTGCTCACTCCTCTCCGTCACGCCCCACCCCATCAAATGATGCGCGGGTCTGTTCTGAAGCCCCTGGGGTATTTTACCTCGATCCTTTCCCTACTGCTGCCACCACCGCCCCCCGCCCCCCTTTCCGGGATTTCTGCAATTCCTCCGCCCTCTGCGGGAAGCGAGCCTCCTAAGGGCCGCCTACCCTCGCCCCTGGTCCAAGTCGCCGCCGGGCGAGAGGGCTGGACAGGGAAGGGGCCAGGCGCAGCTTGGCGCAGCTCCTCGGGAACCCCTGCCTCTACCTGTGACCCTCAGGGGCTCTTCCAGGAGGACCTCCCGAGGGCCAGGTGGCAAATGCAAACTGCAAGCTGTGGTCCAAGCGGGCCAGAGGTGCGGAACCTAGAGAAGCCCCACCTGGGCAGAAGAGTGGAGCTGCCCTGCGGCCTCCGGGGTCCCCAGTTAGGGGACAGGGAGTGAAATCAGACTCGGCTCGGGAAGTAAGAGGTTAAGGCAGGAGCCACCCCCAGTCTTCCCCTGGGACTCCGGTTTCCTCTGCCCTTTCTCCAAAAATCAATTCACCCGGACAGCCGGGGCGTCGCGGGTCGGAATAGCGGAGGCGCGGCCGCTGTCCGCGGTGCTGACTCCTTGGTCCTCACGGCGCGTCTGGCTCCAGCAGTGCGCCGGGCTCCCGCCCTGCTCTCCGCGAGACGGCCATTTTATGGTCTCTCCCGCACCCGGAGGGATGGACAATGGAGGCGGATTTCCCTACTTTTCCTTCTTCCCCCCGGGTGTGTGTGGGAGCAGGGAGTGGGCCAAATGAGAGGGGCTCTGGGGCGGGATGGAGCCAGTGCGTGTGCCAGGTGCACCCCTCACCCCACACGCGCGCGCCGCCCCCAGCCGCCTGGACTTTAATGGCTACGTTGGCTTCCCCCAGCTGAGGCCAGCACGTTTGTCTGTGTACTCATGCTCCTCTCCAGGTCACAATTTGCGCTGAAGTTTCTAGATCCGTCATTTGTGCCCATTACGAATTCTCTGACCCACGAACTCCAAGAGAAACCTTCTAAGTGGACATTTAATCGGACAGCGTTTTTACATCAAAGGTAGGATAGGGGGAAAAGATCCGAAAGGTGTTTTTGAATTCTGGAGTTCAAACAAAACAAAACAAAACAAAACAAAACAAAATACTCCAAAACAACAAAAATCTGTCCCCCACCGGAGGTGTTATTTGCATTGTCTTCTAGGCCTGACTGCACAAAGGCTGATTGGTAACTCTTTTTTATGTATGTAGTGCCCTCTCATAAAAAAAAGAAAACATCAAGAAGACCAATTTGAATGGGAGGGAAAAAGATATTTCCAATATGCTCCCTAACTTGGGCTTAATTGAGCACAATGATTTATAGTTAACATGCATGGGTAACACTGCCAAAGCCATCTACTAAAAAAAAAAAAAAACAAAAAAAACAAAAACAATTGCATAAAGACCATCTAATAATGTATTTTCATTCTCCCACTGAGAAAAATGTTTAAAAATGAAATAAAATAGAATTGTCTCACACTGAAACACACAGAAAATACCATAATCTGCCCTTATCAATTACTAGTCAAAATCTTGGCCCAAATATATGCAGGTATTTAAGTATGGTTTTGTTCTGGTTTTGCCTATTTGTTTTCATTAAACCTTTACAGCCCTTAATACATTGTAAAAGCTACCCAACATCATTTTTACAGGTTGTTGTCTTGTAACAGCCTGGTTTATACATGAGGGAGTTTGTGTGTGTGTGTGTGTGTGTGTGTGTGTGTGTGTGTGTGTATGTGCGTGAGGTGGGGAAGAAGGATGAGATTTATTCAAATTTATTATCCTGAGTGATTCTGGTCTACTCTTAGCAACCCCAGTTAAGTCATTACTCCTTCCTTTTTGGTGGGATTATTATGCTACTAAATGGAATGTGAGCCATCTAGTGTATTCATTAGGGGTGTGAATATTTATTTTACAAATGATCATTTTACCACTCATTTAGGGAGCTGTGTTTTGTCATAGCATTTCTAGTTACTGCACCCTTTTTTATTTTGAGTGACAGAATTAAAACCAATTCAGTAGATATCTATGGTGTCATGAAAAGCTGATATAGTCATGTGATTATGAATAAAAATTTTAAAACACTGTTCAATTAGAAATTAGTTCAATGGCAATAATTGATAAATTCTAAACCATAGAAGTACCTTAAAAAAAAACTATTGGGTTTTTAGTCCAATATTAATTTTATAGACAAACCAGAAAACTTTCATGGTAGAACACATTATACCTTTCCCAAGACATATTTCTAACATAGTAAAAATTAACTTCCCACACTGGGCCATGTGACCCAAATGACCAGTCAGAACAATATTTCCTTCTCAAAACTTCCCTCCTTTCAATCCACTTATTAGGTAAACTTTAATTAATTTTCCCAGTATCATTTTAAATTTACTTTACCTTTATAACAGGTAAAGACTAGCTTGTAAAGAACAGTATGGGTAACTCTGGAAATTTTAGATTAAAGCGTTCAGTTTATGTTGCTTTATATTTTGACAAGTGAAGTGTTTTTTTTTTTAAATAAAATTCCAGTTAAAGTGATGATATGCAAAGCATTTAGTTTCAATCCTATTTTTTTAGGCAAAAGACATAGGAAATTTACAATGTGATTTCTTAGAATTAGAGAATCTAGTAGCAAAGTAACATGTTACTGGTCTCTCATAAATATTTTAAATAGCTGAAACTCTAAGAGGAAATACTTCATTTTACTTAAAGCTCAACATGAGAGCAACCTGAAATTAATGCTAAGTATCACCCTTGCCTTGTTTATCCTCTGAATTCTTAGAATGTGCACACATTTTCAGGATTCACGATAGCCTGTTTTTCTAAGGATTAAGTTCCTCCAACTAAATTGTGTTTCTATATAATCAAGTATAAAAATATTCCTGTTTCATTATTCAAAGGACCTTAATGAGATTATCATCTCATTTCTATTAAATACGCAACTACATTCACTATTGTTACCATTTCCATATTTCAATAATAGATGGTATTATACTGACTCGTATCTATTTGGCTCTTATTTGGATACCAGTGACATTTGATATTCCTTGAATGCTGCAGTCCAATAGCAAACAAACAGTACCTGGTTACAAACTCTAAGTCACCAATGTTTGTGAATTAATGTGAGCTCTTTGGAGCCTGTGTAAATTGTCTCCCTGTATTTTCTGACATAGTTTGACCTCCTATGATCATGCCTCCTCCTTGACCAAATACACTTCTCACATAGAGCAGAAAACCAAAGAATGCCAGCTAAAACTGTAAGTGACAACATTTATAAGCCTTGAAGGATTACATCCAGAACTTGATTGAGAAATTAACACCTCTGTAGATTCTCAAGTAGTCTTTCCCGCAATGACCGCAATTATTATGAATGTATAATCTTTCTTAGATACAATGGGCCTACAATTCTTGTCTGAATGAAATGGCAGCATAAGACATAAGATGGAAAATCAATTCTTTTGAATGGGATGCATTTAATGAATTTCTTTTCATTTTAGGCAAGAAATTCTTCAGCATGTCGATGTAATAAAAAATTTTTCTTTGACCAAGAATAGTGTTCGGATCGGACAACTGATGCACTATGATTATTCCAGCCATAAATATGTTTTCTCTATTAGCAATAACTTCCGATCACTGCTTCCAGATGTGTCACCCATTGTGAATAAGCATTTTAATATTTGTGCTGTGGTTGGAAATAGTGGGATCCTGACAGGGAGCCGGTGTGGACAAGAAATAGATAAGTCAGATTTTGTTTTCCGTTGCAATTTTGCCCCTACGGAGGCTTTCCAAAGAGATGTTGGAAGGAAAACCAACCTTACCACCTTCAACCCCAGCATTCTGGAAAAATATTACAACAATCTTTTGACCATTCAGGACCGTAACAACTTTTTCCTGAGTTTAAAAAAGCTCGATGGGGCCATTCTTTGGATCCCTGCATTTTTCTTCCACACTTCAGCAACTGTTACCAGGACATTAGTTGACTTTTTTGTTGAACACAGAGGTCAGTTAAAGGTCCAATTGGCTTGGCCTGGAAATATAATGCAACATGTCAACAGGTGTGTATATTTTATTGCCTTTAAGTCTTACCCCACCAGATGGCAAATCAATATTGTAATCTCTTGGGGGTGGGAGGTATCTGGTTAGTTACTTGTTGTGGTTAGCTTAGAACTTTGAGGCAAACTCTTATGTTTTTGTAATGAAAGAATGAATCATTCTCAGTAATAAGTTCAATCTCCTACTCTCCTACTTCCAGCTGGTAACAAAGTGCTATATGGGGGAGGGGGGGACTGGTGTTTCGTGAGTCTGCCCTCTCTAATCCCTGTCCCCTCCCTTGGTGGTAAGCCTAACAGGCAGTCATGGAAATCATCAAAAATCAAGAATTGTCTTTAATGGAGAGCTATGTCCCAATCATGCCAATGGCTGAATTAGACAAACCAAGTCAAGATGCAATTGACTTAAAATGTTCCTTTTGATTTTATATTTGGGTGTTTTGTCAATGTCCAAGATTAGAAAACCACTTAAGGAAAGCGTAAATTGCATAACTGGCCTTTAAAATTTGGGATTTCAGTGCCAAAACATGTGAAAGATATTTTATGAGCTTGCTGTTATCCCTCATAATTTGATAGAGAGATTGATCAGAAATGCAATATTTTTGTCTAGTCTGTTGAGTCTTAATGCTGGCTGTACATTAGAATCACCTGGAGAACTTTTAAAACTACTGTTGCCTGGGCTCTACTTCAAGGGATTCTAATGTAATTTATCTGGCAGGGGGAGGGGAAGGGCCCGGTACCTGTTTTTCTTAATAACTCCTAGATGATTCTAATATGCAGTCAAAATTGGGAGCCACTAGTCCAGGGCATTTTATAAAGCAAAATCAGTTGTAGGATTTTTTTTAAATCATCTGAGGAAACTGCCTTAACTCTAATTTCCCCTGAGCAAGTAGCCTCCATGTCCTAACATACTGTCCGGATAGTCCCACAAGTTAAAGCGGGTTCTGGGAGGACAGGTAACCAGAGAATTCTAAAGATGTTTATCCCATAGTATATTATTCCCATCCTGTAGTCCTCTGAAGCCTACCAAACTTAATGTCTGTTTAGGTTACCTCTGATAGAAGGAGGAATCATCATCTAATAAAGTAGTATATATCTAACAGGTAGGGTGACACCATAATATATAGTCCAAACTGGAGCTCTGTCTTTAAGAGAAAGAGGGTACTATTAATAACAACAGGATAACAAACAAAAATTGAGACTATCCCAGCTTCCCAAGATGTATGGTCATCTTTTCGAGAGGTTAGGTAGCCCAACTCTTGTTTAAAGATGAGTCAACTGAGGTACAAAGAAAAGGAATTATTTACCACCCAATGTCACTGCCCCAAATGGGCAAAATCAGAATTAGAAGCCATGCCTCCCACCAACCTGTCCTCCTGTGGCCTTTTGACCTCATCATTTTGCTCCTGCCTTACTTGACTTAAGTTCAGCCATACCAAAGGAATTGTCAGAAGTCATTCTAACTCTTTAGTAAGAAAACCAAGACTAAACTGTTACATTTCAACTGGAATGGGGAAAGGTCTGTGAAGCTTTCAAGTAATAAAGAAGGAACTATACGTGCTTAGAAGCTTCAGGAAATTGGCCTGTGTGGCCTACCCTGCCCCTAGCTTTTCAGAAAGGCCACGGAGTTAGCCATAATGCTTCACAGCCACTCAGGCTTGAACCAAACACATTGGTTCAATGAAAACTCAAGGGAAATACAGTCCGTAGAAACCTGATTCATAAACAGTTTAATTTTGCCTACACAGCAAATGATACACACACACACACACACACACACACACACTCCCTAGCAGTCTCGAATATTTGGTAGTATAGGTAGGAAGGCTTCAAACTACTGTTTCAATATGGAAGGAAAAACAGCCATAATTTAGCTTTTTTTTAATTCAGAAAGTGTTTAAATGCTTTTCTTGGGTTCTGGCATGCTAAAGAAGGGAACCCCTAGGAGCCCTTAGGTAGAAAACAAAGGAACAGGGAATATGATTTTTTTTTTACAAGAAGCTACAGAAAAATAAGGCCCCACAATCTCTCCAGACCAAAGAAGAAGCATTTAACCAACCTCTAGATTTGGATAAGAAGGTGACACAGGAGCATAGTCATTCCCATTGCTGCCAGCCTTCTGCAGTGTCACCACTGAATCAGGGCCACCACTCCTTAGCACAGCCAAGAGCCGGGGCTCGTGTCACGCGATGTATAACCTGTGTGGTCACACAGGAGCTGTGCTCAGGAGGGCTGGCACTGGGTTTAATGCCCTGCTATCGCCCTCTGGAAACTCAGTGATTTTTGAAAGAAGGGCCCGCATTTTCGTCCCATACTGGGTCTCACAAATTATGTAGCCGGTTCTGCCCAGAGGTGTTCTAAAAGATAGATTCAAAGCAAATACTACTTTAAAAAAGGCAAATCCATGTACCAATCCACCTCCTGACCCAGTCATGTTGACCTATTTGCCTGAAACCAACACTGGCTTCTGAATCCACATGTACTTACTGTTCCACAGGTACTGGAAAAACAAACATTTGTCACCCAAACGGCTGAGCACAGGTATTCTCATGTACACCCTTGCGTCAGCGATGTGTGAAGAGATCCACTTGTATGGATTTTGGCCTTTTGGATTTGACCCCAACACAAGGGAAGATCTTCCATACCATTATTATGACAAAAAAGGGACCAAATTTACCACCAAGTGGCAGGAGTCACACCAGCTGCCTGCCGAGTTTCAGCTGCTGTACCGAATGCATGGGGAAGGGCTCACCAAGCTGACTCTGTCACACTGTGCCTAAGACTCTGAACAGAAAGTGCCAAATGGCCATTTGAAAAGTGCCCCAAATCAAACGGAATAGTCTTCAGAATAGAACCCTAGAGAATTCCTTATAAAGACTGTCTGCCGCTTAAAAGGAAAGATCTCTTCTCTCCCTCTTTTTGCACCTGCTCTCTTAAGAGTCTTGGCAAGACAAACGAATTGAAGCCACATGATGTAAACTTGATTGATAAAGGGAATGTCGCATTGGGAACCATGCTGCTAACGAAATGGTCGGAAGTATTTTAGTGTTTGTATTTTGATAATAAACTGCCTCCCATTTTTTTATGAGGACGGGAGCTGTCATTGCTGCAGCTTTGAGATACAGTCCTCATTGTCACAGGCCTCTGGCCAATTTGGGCAGGATTTCAGTTTTGCCTGGGTGGGATCAGACTCTTCAAAATGGAAACAAAAAAACCATTTGCGTATCTCATCTCTCACTCTCTCTATTTCTCGCTGTTGTTCTCAATCTCTTCCCTACAATCCCTCGCCCCACCACTGTGGAGTTTAATAATTTGCTAGGAATCATATTAAATTAGCTTTGCTTGTATGTGTTGCATCTGTACTTGCTTGATGTGTTCAAGGCTCTGGGTAACTTTGCTGTTTCGTGACAAGCTGACCAAATGATGATGGGTCCCCTTATGACTACTTTTATAAGAAATGCCTCTTACAAAGTTCTCACTAGTCCATGCCGTCATTCGACAGCAGAGTGGTCCCTCTGTGCTGAGTGGCATCTTTCACTATCACAAAGAAAATGAATGTCATGGGTGGCACTGCATCTCTTGACACGAATGCTATTGTGGCAGATCATTCTATCGCCACATCTGTGAGGGCATGCCAGCCTGAGTTTAGTGCGTCCCACAATCCCAACCCAAGAGCTGGGTTGGGCATTCTCTCAGAATATAGAGGCAATGAGTCAGCTTAAGATCCTGGGACACAGAGAGGAAAAGGAAGAAAAATACTTAGAAGTTGTTATGGAATCCCCATATACCCTAGAACGTTGTAACCATGGTGCCCATTCAGAGACACCTGGTCTTTGAAAGCCAGCAGAGTTGCAGCAAAGTAGAAGACTAGAGGTTGATCAGGACAGGCCCCTGTGGGAACAGTGCTGAGGTGAGGTCATCTTCAGTGTCACTGTGTCCACCAGCACCGCTCAGAACCATTTGTTCTCTTCAAGATAATTGTAGACACCGGATACTCCCTTTTCCCACTGAAATCAGATCTGTATATCTAAAAATTAAGGGTTTCATAAGGAAAAGCCATTGGGTAATGGCAAGATTTGATACAAAATAACCCTTGGAATTTAAGCTGTGTAGATCTGCCATGAAGGAATTAGTTGGCCGTTCTGTCTTTTTTTATTATCATTATTTCAGCCTTAGAAGTAGAAATCACATCACTCCCACCCCGGGCTTTTCACTGAGCAGCACTTTGTTCTTCCAATTCGGCCCAAAGTCTGGCCAAGTTGATGTTAAATTTTAATAAGAGTTTCTTTCTTCTTTCCAAATGCCAGTCAAGCACATTTGTAATACATTTGGGTGGGGTAGCTTGTTCTTTTCCAGAAGTCTCATCCTACACTGCTTGTAATGTTACAAATGCCGTTTAGAATAATTGCCATAGTTCAGTGATCGGCTCACTGTCCCTCTTTGGGAAGGTATAATCAGGCCCCCCATTAAACCGCATACAATAAGAAAAGACGTTGTTTCTTATGCTCATGTGCCTCCTGGTCCTAAAGGGGAGATGTCTGGTTCTAATTGTTTTCAGAAAGCTAATCAGAGCAGCTAACATATATCCAGATACTAACTGGTGAAAGAAAAACCATACAGGCTTGGAGTTGCTGCTAACTGTGGCACATCTTACAAAGTTGTACGAATGGCAATCATCCAAAGAGATGGGAAGAAACAGGAATAGATGTTTCAAAATGGGAAACACTGACACAGCTCAATACTTGAAAGACATTAGAGGAGGAGGTAGTGAAAAAAAAAAAACATGTTTTAAATTCACTGGTATAACCTGGTGGGCATCAACACCACCCCATGCTTGTTCCCTGTCACTTTCAAGAGGACAGTGCCACAGCGCTCATGCCGTGCTCTGCGAGGATCACTGCGAGATTGACAACTGACAGGAGTGTCTAGTTGGCTCTTCCTAAGCACTTAGTTCATCTGGTTGCAGCTGAGTGATATTAATGCCAATATTACATGGGCCAGATCCTGACTCTGGAGTTTTAATCCCAATGTGCCCATTAGATTTCACTAAATATAAATATGTAGACACGTTGAACCAGGGAGGTTAAAAGAGCACAGGACCAGAATCCCTAAAACTGGTTAATTGTTCTATGGTGGACCTTTTAAAGTAGACCTCATCATAATGCTGTTTTAGGAGTGGGGGTTGTTTTGTCGTTTCAAGTTGAGGAAGACGTTTTACATCTCACACCACTCTCGGCTTCGTCTTAACCTCAGTGTGAGAGGACTTTACCATCCCCCAGTATCGTCTCATCTGTTGCTTTCACAAGAACTCAAAACGGGCTTCTTTCCTAGAATCAGAGGGCTCAGCAGCCAGGCCTATCCCATTTCCGGGCAGGACTTCCTGGGACTGATCCAAAAGGACCACCACCCTTCCCTTTTCTGAAGAAAATCTTAAGCCCTGCCATAGGGTTAACCACAATTCTCATAGCTTATAAATTCTTTCTGTACAGCCTATATGCCTCCTGTTGGAAAACTTGGACACAAAATTTGGGTAAAGCGTCTACCCCAGTTTTCGGCAGGTAGTAAACACTCACTAAATGGCAGCTTTTACTGTTACTTCTGTTGTTAGTTGTGCCCTTGACTTACAGTTGCAGCACAGAGAAATGCAGCCTCTAGCTGATCATACACGATCTCTTTTTGTTTTTGAGGACTGTTTCAAAGGTCAAACCTATGGAACCACTGTCGCGACCAAAAGACTCGGTGGGTCCCCTGAGTCCTGATTAGAAAGGCAGTGGTGTAAGTAGCCAGAACTCCCTGGCCTGTGTGGTCAAGAGCAGTGAAATGGGCAGACAGGACTATTGAGTTCCCCCTCCTGATTCAACTCAGATACAAATCCCTGGCTTTTGCACTGCCCTTGCTTTGCTGGTTCTAGGTTAAGTGCATCCTTTTATCAGAACCTTTCATCTTTTAGGATACTCACAGCAGAATCTACCCTCAGCCATTGGAATGAATTTTACCGTAAAGCCCTCAAGGCTGTCTACACATGATACCAACACAAATGACCAATTCAGTCGCAGAGGGGAAAAAAAAAACCCCACAAACATTTAGTGACCTGCTTAATGCCAGTCCCTCAGTTTTGCATTGGCTGTTCTGAGAGTCATGTGCAGGGATTGTAAACCAGGGGATTCAGGACTAAAATGTGGTACCAAGAGTTCCTCCCACACCCAGAAATCTTTCCCATATTTGATGATTAAAACATTTATGGCTCCTCTGCCCTTGCTTCTGGGTCTCAAGTGTCCTTGACCATTATAAAAGTGCTGTGTGTTTAGTAGTGTTGTGTGCCTAGCAGTGCTGTGACTGCTGTACCATGGTGTCAGGTGACCTTGGTGTCAGGCATGTGACCATGAGGCTGCCAGCCAGGATATGCAAGGTGAGAGGTCCCTCCAGCCTCCTTGTGTCTGGATCTCCAATTATCCACGAATATGAGTGCCATGACTAACCTGATTTGGTGGGACGCTAAGGAATGGAAGAGCATTTCTTCTGACTTTGGGCTAAGCAGTAATTTTTGGACACTCTCAAACAGCAAAGAAGGGTGGCCTGAGGCCAGAGGAAGCAGGGACAGAACTGTAGAAACATGGGACATTTGAAATGGAAGAACCTTTCAGTTTCTCTAGTCCTAATCCTTGATGCTACAAATGAGAAATGGAGAAGCAGAGAGGCTAAGGGATTTCCCAAGATTGCAAGGATAATGAGTAGAAAAAGTATGACTCCTCATCTCCTTATCAGCATCTAATGAAGATGGGCACAAAAAGAAAGTGATTTTGGTCTGGGGTCCTCATGGCACAGAAAACAAGTAGTCTGTAAAGGAAGAAGATTTATCCCTCTCCCACAAAAAGTATTTATTTGTCAATACAAAACAATAAGGGAGATGGTTGCCTAGGCATACAACAGTTCGCGGGTAATATCCTACATTCTCCTTCCCCTAAAATAAGAGAAAACCAACTTGGTAAGTCATGATTCTGGTAAATCACAATTTAGTTACTGATAGTTCACAGTTGATAGCTGGAATTTTATCCAAGACTCTATTCACTTATAAAGCCTTGTTTTAGAAATATGTATGCACAATTTAAAAGCTGAATACTGAGAATAGTTATGTACTTCTTTTTAAAAATCTTTATCAATTTATTTAACCTAAAAAAATGGTTCACTCATTGTATTTCTCCATGTATATAGTTTCAGCTGGGGCCTGTTGAGATAAGGAATACCTTTTGTCAATTCATTCCACATCGTAAGTAATTTCAACAGCAGACTTTACATTATTGCATTTAGTTCAATATGCTAAGAAGACGTGTAAATAATAGTGAATAATTTGGGCCGAGTCTTCATGTGCAAAATGACAGACCAGTTTTCTATATAAATCTGCATCTCTAAATTGTTTTCCTAATGGTTTAAATGTACCAAGCAAAAGTATCTGTGTAGCCTCTACTTCTCCCTGAATACACAGAACTGTCCTTTTGCTTACAAAGAGAGTTGGGGCTGTGTATGTGGCTGAAAACCCCAGATGGAACATGTCAAGTGCCAGAGACTTAGGTGGCCCTGGGCCACCTGACTGATGTGACTGGGCTCTGTGGCCCAATTAATCAAGGCCACAGTTGAATTGATGACAAGGACCAAAATGACTAAATATTGCTTTGCCACATAAGTATAACGTTTGAAATGGGAAACCTTTTAGAACGTCATTATTGTATTAGAGAGTATTTCTGAAAATTTGTTTTTATTGTGATTATTATTATTGAAGATATGTGTTTTAATAGATGTCTTATCCTCAATGAAGCCCGTTCTCCTGCTGTTAATTACAGCGGAATCATAGGGAAGAGCCTGTCGCAGAAAAGCTGACTCCAATCTAAGATGACAATGGGGTGATGGGGTTAGGACCTGGATTATGCTGCTGATCCACCAGCAAACAAAGCTGGATGATGTGAGGAGCTCTTTAAAACACTCTTCCTCCCCACACCAGACCTTTGACTCAGAATGTGCTGGGATAAGCTAAGCTTACAAAGATTCCCAGGTGATTCTGATGTTGCCAGCATTGGGAAACAAATAACATATAGCCAAGTCACATATACCATTTTGACCAAAGTAGCTGAACGCTTATCACTCCTCATGTAATTAGTATCCTATCTGTCCCTTAAAGTTATCATAATACCCGGCAATATAGACACAGTCTTAGTGACTCAACTATTCAAGTTGCGTTTTGGCTGAAGTGACCTGTCACTAATTTGTAAGCAAATAGTAACTGGTTAATTTAGTCAGAATGGACGCAAGCCTGAAGACAGAGCGAGGGACATAGCTTTAATATACTTTACCCCAAAGCCGGCTCTTTATATTTCACTTTTTATATTTCAAACTAAGAGGCAGATCTCAGGTCAATCATCTTTACAGATAGACAGACAGAGAAACAGAGAAGTTAAGTGGTTCATTCAGATTCTACTTGGATGTCATTCCCAGAGCCTAAAATATTCCTAAAGGGGTCTGATTTCTCAACCTACAGGTAATTCCCCAAATACAAAGATCCTCAGGTTAAAATGAAACCAATCAAAAAAGGAAATTCAAGAAGTTAAAATTTTAAGACCAACTGAGTATAAAATTCTAAGACCAGCTGAACAGGTTGGCACTGGCTGCCGTGGGCCAGCCTCTGTTGAATAAGGTGATACCACTCTAATGTGGTTTGGGCCAGGCTCATTTTGACAGCTGTGCACATGCAAAGCCTTTAATCATCAGAGATATTAAAGGGCTCCTGTGATTTTCTTTCCATGGGGCTCAGAGACGATTGTAGCTCTTGAGTGTGCTGCTAAACTTTTAACAACTGGATCTGGAGAAAGTGGGGCCCTGATTTGTAGCATTTGCCAATTTCCATGGTATAAATACTGTCAGCATAGAGTTTCAAGCTACTAACTTGATGTCAACCAGCTGAATATGTAAAAACATGTTTTCAGGAGCCAATACGAGCTGGCTCCAGCACCGCACTGCCTGAACGACTTCTGAGTCGGTGAGTCCCACATGGGAGAGGCTAGCAGTGGCTTTGGAGAAACTCCCAAGTGCCCCCTCCCTGCAAGGAGGCGTTTCTACTTCGGTTAGATCTACTAATTTTTCGTATATTATTGTGTCCTTGAAGCTAAGGACCCTAAGGTGTTCAAAATATTTCCTAGCCATGTGACTCTTAGGAACCTCTCAACAGACCACTCAGTACTTTGAGAGATAACCAGCCACGGTTTTTCTAATTTCTAAGGATGAATTTCCAGGTAAACATTTTTTAATTTAACTGCCCGTTGAAACCATGTTTGGCTGATCTTTTCTCATATCTTATAGTCCATTACCTGTTTCCCCAGATCTCTAATTTTCCCTGTCCACTTGCTCCTCATTCTTCTGACACAGCATCCAGAAATCAGCACTTGCACGGAAGCAAGGGAAGAACGGACATCCAGTAAGCTTACCTAGACTTACCACCCCTAGAAAGTCTCCTTTCTTCAAGTGTCTCTACCCCAGTAGGGGACACCTGCTAAGCCTCATGCCCAAGGCTTGAGTATGCATTCGGCTGGGCTTTCTTTGCCCTCAAAAAGTTTCTGACTGGCTGTAAACAGCACAAATAAGAACACCACTGGGCAAACTTTGTAGAGGAAGGCATCATGTGATGCCTTGCCCTTAGCTATGCTAGTGTAAGGCGGGACCTGGAAAAAACCTACCAAATCAAACATTTGGCCACTACCATCCCCTGGGCATTGAGAAGTAGTTGTACTATAAACTTCCTTCTTCTTCCTACTGGTTGTAAGGGAATTTCCTACTTACAGAGTGTTTAGAAATCAAATACTCTGGTGAGCCACAGAACAAGCTTTGTTTGCAAATTAAAGGTTTTTCTGATGGAAATCATTCTTAGGTGAATTTGATTAAATCCTTTGGAAGTCAATGCTGGAAAAATAATGTATTTAATTCCTCAAACATAGTAAGTGGACATAGGCTTTTATTCTGTATGTAGTAAATCAAAGCTAGATTATAAAGGACAAAATCTAGTTTCCTTGCTGTCGTAAAATATCCTACAGGGTCTATAACATGTTTCTAGACTATAAATGTTTGAAACTCAACTTGAACATTGTCTATCTTATGTTTAAAAGGCCAGGGTATCCCTCTGTTTTCTGTGCTCCTTAACAGCCATTGAAATGAGCTTGCTTCTCTATACTGAATAAGCTACATCTTGTTTTAAATGATCAGGTACATGTTCAGATGTTTTTCTGTATTCAAAACAAATTGCATTTGGCCTGGGCACAAAATACACCTTCATCCCCTGGCTCTTTTCTGGACACCAAAGAGATAAGGCCATAGCTACAAGCAGAAGGGAGTTGACAGAAGGCCCCATCTTATTATGAACAAATTCACAGTAAAACCAGCCTTGAGGAATGAGTCACTCCCAAAATATATTTAGCCAGGGAAATGGGTTAGAAAAATGGGTAGATGATGAGAGAGAGGTTTGTTCAATGTGTAGAAGTGGAATAAAGTCATTGAAATACTTACAAAAAGGAAAGGGAAGTTTCCCTCTGATATCTGGAATCTAGACCATTTTGCAAGACTTAGAATAATTGGTCTCCATGTCTAAACACTCTTTAACCATGTTTCAAAATCCAGGTCTCAGCCCTTATTATACAGAAAATCAGCCTTACAGCCAAGAGCCCTGGGAGGGGGTTATTGATGAGTTGAGATCCAATCACCAAGCATCAGCAATTAGCGCTGAAATTCTCCAAGGACACAAAACAAAAATATTGAAACATCACAATGCAGCATCGTTTGTTCACATAGGAGAATCAACTACATGCCTAGCAGAACTTCACAGATCTAGACACTATCTCAGGTCTAGATTCCAGATCAACATCTTCAACATGGAGATGAGACAGCTGAGGGTCAGAGAGTAGGAAGTGACTTATCTGCCCAGCCAGTTAAAAGCAATCAGAGTCAGGGTCTCCCAAACCATGCTGCACACCATGCTGCCTCCACTCTACAGGGGGGAGGCTGACAATCCACTGTAAAGCATAAATCAGAAGTCAAGACGAAAGAATGTTTGCGATATCTTCTCTCACGTAACCTACTTGGTTTCACCACTTCATTTTAGCCTCATTTTAAAGAATGCTACACCAATGTAGAATGAACAACCAAGCTCTTTTCAGAGTAATGATGAAACCGAAAGGTCAGAGGTGGGAGAACAGTGAATGTAAGTTATTAACGAAATGAGCAAGAAGCATGTGTCAGGGAAAATCAATGCTTCTTCCATTGTCATAACCACGGAGCCCTCCCCTCACACACTTGACGCATTTATTTTGGAAAATGCCCTCTTATGCTGAGACACTGGCATTGAAGACTTCACTCCTTCTCACCTACATCAGAAGTACTCTCACTCTTCGGGAGAAGCCGTGGCCCTTAGGATCAGACTCACATCTCCTGTGACAGGCAGCCTCAGCTGCCCTCAGAAACAAGCTGCCAGACTGGCAGGGCCATGGAGACCTGAAAGGAGCCAGCCCTGCTGGACTGAGGAACATGTAAATATCTTCTGCCTTCTTGGTGAACAAGGATGATCATCTTTCTTTTGTAGGGGTAATTGTGTGTATATTGTGACTAGTCTGTGAAGAAAATGCAATGATTTGCTTCGACAGCTCCCCAAATGTACCTGTTAAGTGTGAATGTGCCTGCCTCATTGCCTCATGTGCCAAACACAGTACTGAATGCGTTGTTTTTAAATAAACTGTTTTACTGTGCATTGGAAAACACTGCTGGTTGTCTCTGTCCCATTTGGAAGACCCCCCCTATCTCCCCACACACACACGAACATTCTCCATCCAGTGAAGAGATTAAGCGCATCCTCCTTTTGTTCATTCCCTGGGTTTTGAGGAATTCTCCAAGGAATTCTCCTTGGAGATTTCCAGAAAGGTTGGGCTTAGCTGTCTTCAGCCATGAACGAGTAGCAAATAGTAAAAGCACCCCCCCCACACACACACACCATCTTTCCATTGGCCCTTTATGCAAATGATGCAAGAGGACTTCATATGATTAATAATAATACATTAAGCTTGCGTGTACAGTCACACACATCATTTTATTTCAGCAAGGATCAGGTGACAGAGGGACACTGAGGGACTTGGTCCATGTTGCACAGTCGATGGTGAAGTGAAAATGAGATCTCGGCCAGACTCTTGGCCCAGGGCTCTTTCTCTTGCCTCTTCACCCCATTTCAGCACTTTCTCATAGAGCCTTCCCAAATGCCCCCATCAGCCTCCATTCCTTTACACAGTGTTATCTGTCTTCATAGCATTTTCTCTCCCTGTTTGAAGTGATAGTATTTAAGAACTCATTGTCTGTGTCTGCCACCATGTTATAAGCTCTACCTTCAACAAAGTAGGCAACTTTGCCTGTCTTAATTATACTATGTTCCCAGTGCCTACAATAGTTCTGGGAACTTAGCAGGCTATCAACTGATATTTGTTGGATGGATGGATGGATGGATGGATGAATGCATCATACAGTTCTGTGTATCACTTCTCTTTTTTTATCTCCCTTCCCATCTTTATGCCTACACCACAGACACCAAAAGTCCTCACTCTGCTCTGACTGTGCTACCTCAGCACCATGAATAATAGTATTTTTTGACTGAATGAATGAACAGCCCTAGGAATTGTTTTACTCGATATCCATGCTCCAACATCAAGAATGTCTCAGCATATTAATGCACCAAAGCACATCCTGTTCTTGTACTTGGCTAATTATAATTTCAAACAAAACAAGAACTTCTGTAGGGTGAAATATAGCATTATTGGAAAGACCCTGCCTTCAGTAAACAGGGTCGCGTCCGAAAGGGCCTGCTGCAATGCTCCTTAATTCAAGTTGAAAGCCCTCATTGGTCACTATGTACAATACTGGGCAGGATAGGAACAGGATACAAAATGAGCAAAAAAATCACAATGCCTATCCTGAAGGAACGTACATGTCTTATTGTCAAAACAGTTCAACACATTACCAGGGAATATCTTTTATCCTGGGCAGCACCAGGGAATGTTAGGATGCAGGTAAGGGACAGAGAAAAAAAAGAATGGCCACCCCCACCCTACCCCCTATCCCCACTGACACAGGGAATGATAAGTTCTCCTAAAATAAAACACTTCACAAACTTTGGCAAAACATGGAATTGACACCAAGTTTATTGCAGGCTCTCTTTGCCTGGAGCCGCATAGTACAAATTAAATTTTAAAAGCAGAATTTTTTCCCTAAGAAAATGCATTGGCACAGCCTGATCAAGACAAAGAGGATTAAGGAAACCCAACTCATAAAAGGACCAATCTGACCCAAGACTCCCAAGCCAGTAAGGGAAGTAGGCTTTCCGTGTCAGTCTAAGCAAGAGCACGGGCTCCTTACCCAGAAGGCCTTACTTAGGGTCTAAAGGCCTGGGGTGGCTGATACCCACCTCGACAACTGAGGTACCCTCCATTCTGAGTGTGCTATTCTTGGTGAGTAAGTTAGCTCGATAAATAGCCTGGTCTGGACGCAGTGTCATGCTGCTCAGAATGTTGTAGGTGACCAGGAACTTAAGGATTCAGTGAATTAAAAGCTCTCATTTCCAGATGAAGAAACCGAGGCTCAGGAAAGAAAATGATTTGTCCAAACGTAATCTCCTAGCAAGCAACAATTTAAGTAAGTTATCAGTTTTTCTGGGAAGCAAAAGGAAAAGAAAGGTTTTTTTGTTTGTTTTAAATGATAATTTTTTTTAACGTTTATTTATTTTTATTTATTTATTTATTTATTTTTTAATTTATTTTTGGGACAGAGAGAGACAGAGCATGAACGGGGGAGGGGCAGAGAGAGAGGGAGACACAGAATCGGAAACAGGCTCCAGGCTCCGAGCCATCAGCCCAGGGCCTGACGCGGGGCTCGAACTCACGGACCGCGAGATCGTGACCTGGCTGAAGTCGAACGCTTAACCGACTGCGCCACCCAGGCGCCCCTATTTATTTTTGAGACAGACAGAGACAGAGCATGAACGGGGGAGGGGCAGAGAGAGAGGGAGACACAGAATCGGAAGCAGGCTCCAGGCTCCGAGCCATCAGCTCAGAGCCCGACGCGGGGCTCGAGTTCACAGACCGCGAGATCGTGACCTGAGCTGAAGTCGGACGCTTAACTGACTGAGCCACCCAGGCACCCCAGGTTTTTTGTTGTTGTTGTTTTGTTTTTTATATCAATCAGCATTCTTAACTCTAAATGAAATATTTGAAAGCACGGTCTCCTCATCTTAAGTTAACTCTTTTTTCTTATTATTATAAAAATATTCTTGAGGCATATGGCTGGCTCAGTAGGTAGAGTGTATGACTCTTGATCTCAGGGTTGTGAGTTCGAGCCCCACATTGGGTATAGAGATTACTTAAAAAAAAAATCTTTAAAAAATATTCTTTGAAAAAATATTAGAAAATAAAGATAAGTAAAAGAATGTTTTTTAAAAAACGCCTAAAACTTTCACCTGTTCTTCTGAGTGTATACTTGTCCTATACCATGCATACTGTGTGTTTCCTGCTTTTTCTCCACTTAAAAATACACCAAGACATTTCCATGTCATTAAATATTCTTTGATGAGCTCACAGTATGGAAGCACTTAATCAATTCTCTATTGTTTCAAATTTAAGTTTAGGTTCTTTGCCATTATTCATTGCTGTAAACTGTGCTTTGAAGAACATCTTTGTAATTAAATGGTTAAACATCCATGATTATTTCCCTGAATAATCTCCTGAAGTAGATTTTCAAGAGGCATGAAAAAATTCAGTAAGAGGAGTCTTTTTCAAAAGCAGTTAGAAACGTTGACTAGAAGGTCAATGACAAAATTTCTAAATCTTTATTTCCCTAGAAAACTTTAAAAGGAAAGGTTAGGAGAAAAGCATACATCATCGAGGATGACTTCCTCCACAGAGAGGGAAAGCCTTTTTATGTACTATATTAACATAAATAAATAAGCTACTGCTGTGTACCACTTAAATTCAGTTACCGGGGGCACCTGGATGGCTCAGTCAGTTAAGGGGCCAACTTCAGCTCAGGTCACCATCTCACGTTTCGTGAGTTTGAGCCTCGCGTCGGGCTCTGTGCTGACAGCTCGGAGCCCGGAGCCTGCTTCGGATTCTGTGTCTCCCTCTCTCTCTCTGCCCCTCCCCCGCTCATGCTCTGTCTCTCTCTGTCTCTCAAAAATAAATAAAGATTAAAAAAAAAAAGATAAAATTCAGTTACCGTATCTCTTGTTTAGGAGCCAGGAGAATTTCACACATTTAGAGAGAAAGCCCATCCAATCGCTCCTCATGGTTAATCAAATAAAAAGCACCCAGGACTATCTGGGAAAGACAAACCTTCAATACAATGATGGATAGCTCTTTTCCTTATTCCAAGAGGATGTTTATTGCTTACTCAATCCTACCAAGCTAATAATGCTTCCAATTCACATTAAGTCCAAGAACTCAAAATGAGGAGGATGAACTAACACTCTACCTTGAGGCTACACAAATCCTATAGATCAGTTGTTTTTGTTGAACTTTCTTTTAATCAATATCTCCACTTCTCTAGGAGACATGTGACTAAGCAAATTGAAATATGAACATATAGATTTTCAAAGCAGATACATTAAGGGTAGCTGAAGAAATCACTACAGAATTCCCTATTCCCCATTGCTGTCCCTCTCTTAAGTAAATCTGTATTTGCACAGAAAAATATATTAGTAAATATATTAATCACTATAGGTCTTACGGTCTCTATAACAACTACTCAACTCTGCCATTGTAACACAAAAGCAGCCAGAAAGCATATAAATGAATAAGTATGGCTGTGTTCCAATAAAACTTTATTTATAAAATAGGCAGCAGCCAGTGGGGCTATAGTTTGCCAACTCTTGCTTTAAGTAACATGTCCTTTATGTAAAATATTTCAGTTGACAACCTTCGTTGTATTCATTTCCTAGGGCTATCATAATAAATTACCATGGTGTCAGTGGCTTAAAGCAACAGAGATTTATTCTTTCACAGTTCTTAAGGCCAGAAGTCTGAACTCAAGGTATCGGCAAGGCTGATTCCCTCTTGTGGTTCTGAGGGAGAATCACTCGATGTCTGTTTCCTTGCTGCTGGCGGCTGTTGGCAAGCCTGGTGTTCCCCGGCTGGTAACTACGTAACTCCAATCTGCCTCCATCTTCCCATGGCCTTCTCTGTGTGTCTGTATCTCTTTCCCCTTCTCTTCTAAGGACCTGCCATTGGGTTTGGGGCCCCCTGTAATCCAGAGTGATCTCATCTCAAAATCTTCACCTTAATCACACCTGCAAAGACCCGTTTTATGAATAAGGTCACGTTCCAGGTGGACATATCTTTTGGAGGCCACAATTCAGCCCACTACATCCCTTTAGGATATAACCCTGACCACCAAGTAATTCAAGGGCCCACAGAGAAGAGCCCGTGGAGCACAATTCAGTGATGCAGACTCAGATGTGTTTCAGGTGCCATTTTTTTCCCCTTTGAAGGTAACAAACCCATACTGTACATGCCCAGCAGCATTATTGGGTGGTGGAAGTTATGTTCTCAAATGACATTTATAAAGCTCTCCAGTATCTATAGACAGTAAATGGATGTGCTTCCAACAATGGATTCAGAAACAAATCAAATATCACCTCCGAAGTCAATAAATTCTAAAGATGTTATAAGTATACAAGAACTCATTCCCATACCCAAGAGATGCTCAGTGCCAGGGATACTGATCTTATGTTAAGTGAGTTTTCTGGCCGGGGTGCATGCAACCACATTGAAAGTAAAAACGTGTGTGGTGAAAATACAAAAGTTGACCAACCTATGACATGAAGTGATAAGTTCAGAAGAAATTCCTGAAATGTTTCAGTAGACACAGTTGTTCAACACTTAAAGATCAATTTAAAACTCATTCTCATCTTGCAGCAGATACCATAGATATATAGATATGGATCTAAACAACTTTAGTCACAAACACCAGTATGTCTGATTTCACCTCCAGAAACCTTTGTGACCTAATCAGCAAACAAAGCCTACTGGGAACTAAGGTGGAAATTTAGTTGGAGATATTTTTCTCAGAAATAGAAACTATCATTAACAAAGCATAGAGATAGTAAAGGAGGGTGATTGAGTGACTTGAAAGAGAGAAAAGTCAGAGTTAAACAGAAAATCAGAAACTGAACACATAGATTTGTTTTGTCCTTTTGGAAGCATTACATCCTTCAAAATGGAACGTTTACAGTACAAGAAAGTTTCCTGCCTTAAAGGACATTAAGATCAGAATGACTACTTGGAGCCTCATTCTTAGGAGATAAAATTACATGGAATGTGAAGGCTTCCAAAAGGAAATGGCCCAAATGGTTTTTCCTGTAGGAAGCCAAATGTTCCCAGATGGGAGACATTCCTCCCCAGTCCTCCAACTTGGATGTCCAAGACCAGGAAATGCCCCACCAGTGCCAGGGAACACACACGGCCAGTCTATTTTCACTCTCTGATCCAGCCCTAACTAAGGGTGAGTATTTTCCATATGACGGATCTAGCAAACACTAAAGCAGGGAGAAATAATGATGGAAGGGGTAAGTTCAGTAAGTCCTTGGTATAAAAGGGAGAGGGTTGGGTTGACCTGGCTATTCTCTAAAGAAAAGAATCATGAACTACCAATCAGGGACAAGGGACCAGAGAACTTTGTCATTCTCTTTCACCTTTGTAATTCCCTATGTTCCCTATGCTGCATGCCTAGACTATTTCCCCATTGTGAATAGAGTTAACTCTCTGGAAGCCCCTCTAAATGGCCCCAGCATGCTGCTTCAGGGTAGTTCTCCACATGTGCTTTCCTTCTGACCACACTGACCTTCCTCACATGTTCATTCCCAACAGTCCCTCTCCTACTCAGCTCCCAGCTTGGGGATGTCCTCATCTACCCAACACCAACTCTAAGACCTTACATTGTTTTTGAACCAGGGATTGATGTTGCAATTTGGGACATGACTGAGCAAGCCCACAGCACCCCAGGACCCAGCCCATGTAAGGACAGAATTATCAAAATAAGCCTAGAATCTGGGATCTAGCAGCCTGGCCTCCTTGGCTGCTAAGTTGGGGACACACAGAGAAAGCTCAAAGGATGGGGTGCCTGGGTGGCTCAGTAGGTTAAGGGTCTGACTCCTGATTTCAGCTCCAGTCTTGGTCTTGATCTCACAGTTTGTTAGCCCCTAGTCAGTATCTTTATTCATTAGCTAAAATGCTCAATGAAACAATAGATGCTAAACAGGAAAAACCAACAGGCCCACTCACTTTTATAGCCATACACAGGAATATCAGTCTCCACAGAGAGTTCCAAATAACCCATTTGGGCTGACTACCAATGATGCCCCATTAATACTCCACGGTGTTTCTTGTGTCTGTCCCACAGAACAGGACCCAGCAGCTCCATAAACCATGACTAATGGTACTTTGAGACTTGGCTCACAGCGAGGAGTGAGGAGGAAAATGCAACCCCAGTATACTTCCTTTCCTCCACCTAGAAACAGGATGTCGAGTGGCTGAGGGATGATACTTTCCAGGTGAACGGGCACTAAAAGTATGGCTTCTCAGGCAGACAACTAGAGGATACTAACATTAGAAGGAATTTCAGGGGCTCAGAGGAGTGAATGGACTTCTACTGAGTCACACAGCTGGTCAATGACAGATGCAAGACTTCCGCCTAAGTCCTTCCTCACTCTTACTCTGGGCTGGGCCCCTTTGCATGACTATGCAAAAAAAAAAAAGGCACAGGGACTTCAGAAGCAAAGTGCCTTCCTACATCCCTGTGACCCCTGTGGGCAGCCATCTCCTCCGTCCCTCACTGCAGTCGCCCTATGCGGCTTTCCTGTGTGCACTTCTGGGCTGTGCTTTGCTTTCTGACTTCTCTAATCAAAAGGCAGTGGCTTAGATTTGAAATAACCACTGTTCTGCTGTAATTAGTAATTAACTTGTCAGCTTCCAACAGCAACAATAAAAATATAACGGGGTCCACTGAAAATTAAAATCAAAAAAGTGTTTAAAAAACAAAAGCAAAGTAGGTTTAAAGGAACTATATCGCTTGGTAAGTCAGGTCATTGGAGCTAATTCTAACTCCTCCTAATAAATGAAAAGGTAATAGTGGGGTAATATGTTGCCTGAAAGGCATCTTTCTGAAGGAAAGAAATTTACATCTTACCATCGAGTTTCCACAGCAGATATGCTTAAACTGGGGTTCACTAAGAGACCAACTGTTCCAGTTTGCAAGGGACTGTCCCGATTTTAGCACAGGAACTTCTAAGCCCTGGAAAATAATTGCTCACCCTACATAGAATTCAAGAGGTCCGTGAATCTGAATGGGAAACAAATTACATCTCTAATTTGATTAACCTCCAATTAAAATTAACAAATTTCAGGGGCGCCTGGGTGGCTCAGTCGGTTAAGCATCCGACTTCAGCTCAGGTCATGATCTCGCGGTCCATGAGTTCGAGCCCCGCGTCGGGCTCTGGGCTGATGGCTCAGAGCCTGGAGCCTGCTTCCGATTCTGTGTCTCCCTCTCTCTCTGCCCCTCCCCCGTTCATGCTCTGTCTCTCTCTGTCTCAAAAATAAATAAAACGTTAAAAAAAATTTTTTTAAATTAACAAATTTCATTCAATTATGAAAGTAGGCAACAAATCATAGTAATATTAGCAATACCTGAGGTCCGGTTACCAACAGAAATCTCAGATATTTTCATTTCATATTAACTTTCAGCGGGTATCTTAAAATACCATGTGTTCATCACAACTTTGAAATAAATAGGCATTAAAGTCACCACTAAGTCTTATTTAATTCATTAATCTAAGAAATACATACTGCTGTATCAAAAATTTTGTTTTTACTACTCTGATAGTCTGATAGTCACATGCCATGTAACTGTATTTTTAAAATTATGAGACAAGGTTCTAAAATTATGAGACAAGGCTTCACTAGACAGACAGAGAGATCCAGCAGCACAAAAATGGTTACGAATTGTAGAGGCACCATGCAGAATCTGAGAGTAACTTTCTAGTAGTGGAATTTATGGAATGATGTACCAGGCAGCATACAAAGGACTTTAAAACATTATCTCATTTTCCTCTCAACCATCTTGTAAAGTGGTTACTAACTCCCACGGTCATGCTGATGAAGTCCATATACTTGGCCATCAGGCAAGACCTGGGACTAGAATCTCTGAGACCTCCTGATTCTCAGCACAAGACACACCCACGGGGCAAACCTGGGGACAAAGAGTTCCTATTTAGCAGCACACAAAATTGGAAGGCGGCTTCCTGCTCTCACCGTCTTAGAGACTGGATTTACTTATAAATTAGCATATTTATTTATAAGGGTCTCAGTCCCACCTAACTGAACATAGTGGTTGTGTTTTTTCTAAATCCCACTCCTTCCCTAGGATATGAGGGAAAGTCACTAATGTCTGGAGCATTTTCCAGTCATCTCCCAGATACTTTCTAGTCTCTGTTACCTATATCAGAGTCTGTGTGACCCACTGAATTCCTTCTGAGAATGGATTTGAGTCAGATGTCTCTTAGTAAAGTGAATTCCATCAACGTGACATTATTACATTTCAGAATGGCTTGAACCCTGGTCCCTTAGGACTTTCTTCTTAGTCCCTTCAAAGCTTTGGCAGCACAGAGATGACACTGATAGCTTATAATCTCTATGAGTTTCATAAATAGAGGTTAATAAACTGCCTTCAAACATAGAAAATAAAAAGGAGGGGTAATCTGTAAAGGAGACCCCTTCTTTTCATGTCATCAGAACCTGTGAAAGGAGGATCCATGTTTCATCCTATTGAGAAATTAATTTCATCTCAACAACTGTGTTTTAGCCTACAAGTGTCAATATCTTACTACTAGGAAGTCTTTATTATTCCACAGAAATGGGAGACAGTAGCCCCCTGAACTGGAAGGGCTGGAGGCCTTTCTAAAACCCCTCTCCCTGCCCTGCAAGCAGCGGCAGTGACAGGTCCTGACACGTCATCAGATCAAATGGAACCTATGTGAGCTCACGAGATCAAGCTCCTAGATCCACACTGCTGCTGATACCCAGGCTGCCACAATCCCATGGTCTGAGACATTTTAGAGACCCTTATTGACAAGATGAGAGTTCATCCCCACAGCCCAGGACAGGAGGGGCTTTATGACTCTTCCCTTGGCATAATTATTAAGAGAGCTGCATCTCCCTCTCAAAAAATGTCATGATGTGGACAATATATAATAAGATTACCCTACTTATTGATCATCTGGTCTAGCTGCTTCTTTTCATATAGGAGGAAACTCAAACCCAGGTAAGTGAATGACTGATAGAAGCTCACAAAGTAAAGTGTTGACATCAACTTGCCTCTCCCAAACTCTTCACCTAGGCCTGTGTCAGGATTTCCATTTATCAGTGTCCTCATGGTTCTACACCCTTTGCTAACATTACTGTGCTTTTCCATATCTAGAGGCCAGAGTTTTCTTTTTTTCTTATTGAAGTATAATTTACATATAACAAAGCACACAAATATTACGTGTTCGATTCCATCACTTTTGACACCCAAAGTAGCATATAAAATATTTCAATCAATCCTGAAATTCCCATTTATTCCCTTCCAGTCAATTCTCCCACCCCAGAGGCAAACACATCTTGATTTCTATCCCCATAGATTACTTTCCCCATTTTTAGACTGCATATAAAAGGGATCCTACAGCTTACAGCTCTAGAAGGAGGAAAGGAAGAATAAATTTTAAATGCACTCGGCCAGAGCCTTGTCTATAACAAAGGTCCACCTTCCAGGGAAAGATTTTGCCAGAACCGTGTACCAGCTGAAGGAAGAGAATTCTTCCCACCCCAGCCCCCTACAGTCTTCCTGTTTCACATAAGAGGGGAAAATGCAATCAAAGGGGTCAGAGCTTCAAAAAAATAGATTGGAAATGCTGCATCCAGGGAGGGGAGGCAGGGGCCAGAGGAAGAAAGGGATACCACTGAAGAAACACTTGTGAAGGTCACAGCCCTGAGACACAGGCCCACTAAAAGGTTGAGATTTAGACTAGAAAACGATCCTCCTTCCCCTGCCTTACCACCACACCAGGAGAATAGCAGTACAGTGACAGTGGCTTGCAGCTAAAAGACCTGCAAGGCAGACTCTCACTGAAGAGGGGTATTTAGGGAAGCCCCAAGTCAAGAGGACACAAAAGCAAAGACACTAGAAGAAACTGAATCTTCTGGTACCTGGAATTACGGCAAATATTAAACCCAGCCCAAATCTTAGATTAACATAAATCTAAAGGCCTATTGACTTCAGTTCCTAGTACCCAAAACAATATGCATGGCTTTCAAGAAAAAGTCGCAAAGCAAGCAAAAATGAAAAAAGAAACAAAGTCTGAACAAACCATCATTAGAACAGGCTCAGATGCGACAGAGATGCCAAAGTATCAGACAGGGAAACTTATTTTCTATTTTTTTATTTAAAAAAATTTTGTTAATGTTTATTTATTTTTAAGAGAGAGAGCATGAGCCGGGGAGGGGCAGAGAGAGAGGGAAACACAGAACCCAAAGCAGGCTCCAGGCTCTGAGCTGTCAGCACAGAGCCTGACGCGCGGGGCATGAACCCATGGACTGTGAGATCGTGACCTTAGCCGAAGTCAGATGTTCAACTGACTGAGCCACCCAGGTGCCCCAGACAGGGAATTTTAAATAACAATGATGATTATGTTAAGAGCTCTAATGGAAAAGAAGACAACATTCAAGAACAAATGGCTAATGGGTAGAGATGGAAGCAAAAGAAAGAAGCTAAAGGATATGCCAGAAATCAAAAACATTAACAAAAATAAAGAATGTTTTGATGGGCTCATCAGTAAACCGGACACAGCCAAGGAAAGAATCCATGAGCTTGAAGATACGTCAATGGAAACTTCCAAAACCAAAATACAAAGAGAAAAAAGAATGGGGGAAGAAAATAACACAAAACCCAGAAAATCCAAGAACTGTAGGGCAGTACCAAAAGGTGCAACATATGCATAATTGGAAGAAGAATATCAGGAGAAGAGAGAATGAAGAAATATCTGACGTAATAATGGGCCATGAACTTTCCAAAATCAATGTCACCAAGCCACAGATCCAGATGCCCAGGGTTACTAATTATTGGTCTACTTTTTCTATCAATTGAGAGGGTGTAAAATCACCAACTATGAGTGTAGCTCTGTCTATTTCTCCCTTTAGGAAGATTGGTTTTGTGTCATAATATTGAACTTCTCTTATTAGATGTAGGCACATTGGGGAATATTAATCTTGATGAATTGATCCCTTTATCATTAGAATATATCTTTATCTCCGGTAAATCTCTTGCTTTGAAGTCACTTTTTATGATATTAAGCTACACCAACTTTCTTATGCTTAGAATGTGGATGGTATATGTTTTTCCACCCTTCTACTTTCGATCTGTTTGTGCCTTTATATTTAAAAGCTGTTATATATGTTATTTATATGAAATTACAAAAGAGGGAGAGAGAGAGAGAGGAGTTTTATTCAGCCTGACAACCACTGCCTTTTATGTGGGGTATTCATATAATTTGCATTTAATGCATATATATGCATCTATTTCAGTTCTCCATCTTGGTATTTATCCTCTTTTTGTTTCTTCTTTTCTTTGTTTTCTATTCCTCCCTTCCAGGCTTCAAGTTAATCAAGTATTTTTAGTAATTCATTTTACATCCCCTACTGTCTTCTTAGCCATATTTCTTACTACTATTTTTTTTAGTAGTTGCCCTAGAAACTGTAATATGTATCTATAACTTATCAAGGTCTAATTTCAAATAATATTAATATAGCTTCATTAACATTGTAAGATTAAAACAGTATAACCCAGTTGTTCCTTCTCCTAACCTGTGTGCTTATTCTCATATATCTTACTTCAACATGTTTAATTACCCCAGAATATATTGTTATTGTTTCATGTTAAGCAGTCCATATTCTTTTAAAGAAATGTAAACACACATACAGACATATATATAGGTGTGTCTACCTATTGAATAATTTTGAAAAGGTATTTTATATTTATCCGGATAATTCTCTTTTCTGGTGGCCTTCAATTGTCTTGAAGATCTAGGGTTCCATGTGGCATCATTTTTTCCTTTAGCCTGGAGGACTTCTTCTGGAATTTATTTTAGTACAGATCTGAAGATTTTTTTCATGTTTATTTATTTATTTTGAGAGAGAGAGGGAGAGAATGAGCAGAGGAGGGGCAGAGAGAGAGCGGGAGACAGAATCCCAAGCAGGCTTCGTGCTGTCAGCACAGAGTCCCCAGTGAGGGCTTGATCCTACAAGCTGTGAGATCAAGAGTTGGATGTTTAACGGACTGAGCCACCCACATGCCCCCTGCTGAAGATTAATTCTCTCAGTCTTAGAGTATCTGAAAATGTCTTTATCTTACCTTAATTTCTGGAGGATATTGTCACTAGATAAGGGGATTCTAGATGGAGAGCTTTTGTATTATCTTTTAGTAAAGTGCTTCTTTCATTGTTTTCTATAGTTTAAGATTATTATTATTTTTTATCTCTGGTTTCCAGCAGCTTGACTCCCATGCACCTAGAAGTGGTTTCCCTTGAACTGGAGTGCTTCAAGATTCTTTGATCTGTAGGTTAATATCTTTTAACAATTGTTTAAAATCCTTGGCCCTTATTTCTTCAACTATTTCATCTGTCCCATTTTCTCTCTCTTCTCCTTCTGTTTTTCCAATTACACATGTAATGGAGCATTTGTTTGTGTGTGTTCTTGCACTGATCTAAGATCTCTTCTGTTCTCTTTTTTGTTGTTTAAGCCACTCAGCTTGGGGCACTTTGTTCTGGCAGCCCTCAAAAACTAATAGAGTATATACTATCTCCATGTACTCAGTGAAGCCCACTATAAAGCGTTCATGGGTTGGTTCAAACCTGATTTGTGGCTGGAGTTTCTTAAGATACTAACTGCTCAGGCCAACCTACATGTGGCCACTAGAAGCTCACCAAAAGAGTTGAACAGACAGCAAATATGCACCAGAAAAGATGCTCACCGTCACCAGTCATTAGCAAAATGCAAATTAAAACATGAAATGCCACGGCATACTCTTTTACATGACTAAAATAAAAAGACTGACACCATCAAGTGTTGGTGGGGACATGGAGAAAGTGGTACTCTCATACACATTTGGGAAATGATTTGATGGTTTCTTTACTTTTTAAAAAATTTTTAATGGCTATGTATTTTTGAGGGGGGAGGGGCAGAGAGAGAGGGAGACACAGAATCCGAAGCAGTCTCCAGGCTCCGAGCTTTCAGTACAGAGCCCCACACAGGGCTTGAACTCACGGACCACTAGATCATGACCTGAGCCAAAGCTGGACACTTAACCAACTGAGCCACCCAGGTGCCCCAATGGTTTCTTTCAAAGTTAAACATATACCTGCTCTGTGATATAGTTATTGCACTCCTTGGTATTTACCCAAGAAAGCTATGTCCATATAAAAACTTATGCACAAATACTTAGAGCAGCTCTATTTGTAGCAGCCAAAATCTGGGAACAATCAAAATGCCCATTAGCAGATGAATTGATAAAAATTGTGGTAGAACCACACAACGGAATACTATTCCACAAGAAAAGAAATGAACTATTGATACACTCGGGAATGTAAATGAATCTTAACATAATTATGCTGAGTGAAAAGAGCCAAGCCTAAAAGAGTCAATACTACATGATTCCATTTATATAAAATTCTTGAAAATACAAACTAATCTATGGTGACAAAAAAGCAGATCATTGGTTGCCAGAGGATGAGGGTAGTGGGTGGGAGAGGGTTGAGGAGAAGGAAGGATTACAGAGGGGAGACAAGGAAGGATTACAGAGGGGATTACAGAGGTAGTATGTTCATTATTTTGATTGTGGTGATAGTTTCATGGATGTATAATGATGTCAAAATGTATCCAATTTTACACTTTCAGTATTTGAAATGTATTGTATGTCAATTATAGAACCATAAAACATTTAGTTTTGGTTTGTTTTTTTTTTTTAAGTTATCTGAAGCTCAGCTGACTTCTTATCCCTGCCTCTGGCATCTTCTTCTCCCTCCCACTACTCTGTTCTTCCCATCCAGAAATAGCTTATTTATTTAATTAGCTTAATACTTCTGGGTTGTAGTTCCTTCAAGTTTCTTTCTGTCCTCAGTTCTCTGAGGGTTTCTTTTTAATTCTGGCGAAATACACATAACATAAAATTTACCATTTTGTTCAGTTTTAAGCGTACTATTCAGGGGCATTAAGTGCATCCACATGGTTGGCCAGCCAGCACCATCATCCGTCTCCAAAATGTCTTCATCTCCCCAAACTGAAACTCTGTACCCGTGAAACAATAACCCCCTACTCCTTTCTCCCCAGCCTCTGACAACCGCCGCTCTACTTACTGACTCTGAATTTGACTACTCCGTACACCTTGTGCAAGCAGAATGAATGATATATATTCTTCTGTAACCAGCTTATTTCACTTGCCATAATGTCTTCAAAGTTCATCCAGGTCGTCATGTGTCAGAATTTCCTTTCTTTTTAAGGCTGAATATTTCACTATATGTAGTAGACACCACATTTTGTTTATCTATTCATCCCTCCGTGGACACTTGGGTTGCCATTGTGTCTGATGAGGTTTTTTTGATGTTTATTTGTTTTTAAGAGAGAGAGACAAAGACAGAGTGTGAGCGGGGGTGGGGCAGAAAGAGAGGGAGACACAGAATCTGAAGCAGGCTCCAGGCTCTGAGCTGTCAGCACAGAGCCCGACGCGGGGTTCGAACTCATGAACTGTGAGATCGTGACCTGAGCCAAAGTTGGATGCTTAACCAACTGAGCCACCCAGGCACCCCTGATGAGTTTTTAAAATTATGATTTTGTAGCTTATATGGCTTATTCTCCTTTTTAGGGGGGAACAATTGTCTCTTGTACCTTCCTATCCCCCAACCAGAATTAGAATTCCTCTATATGTCCAGTGATTATCCCACTTATCTGACACAAAATCCTAGAATTGAGGAAAGGATATACCCCAATTCTATCAAACAAAGGATAATAAATCATTTTGAAAACCATAAATCATAAAGCTTCATATATGTAAATGTATCTATGTTTTTCAACATCTGAGACAAGAAAAGAGTGACATAAACAGGACACAGCTATGACTGGGCAGATACTAAAATCCACATGCTTTTGACTCTTAGTCTGGTGTTTCCCTGCCACACAGTGTTTTCTCTATATCGGAAAATACAACATCAAATTGAGAGATGTAACATCATAAATGGGTCAATTTTCCTGCAAATTAATAAATACATTTAAAAGAGTTGCGATAAAAATTCCCACCAGACTTTGGGAACAGAAGGCAGAGAGCAAGCAAAAACAACAACAACAATAACAGCAACAACAACAACATGAACAAGTTAACTTGACAAAATGTCTATTGAGTTCAGCCTAAAAAATAGCTACCCAAAAATAACCAAAAAAATCATTGAAAAACAATTAATAATGAATTACAAACCTTGGAGGATGTGAAAACATATAAAAGAGTTACTATAACTAAAAGTGTATTATTAGTGAATAAGTAGACAAAAAAGTCAATATATTCTGTTCTGGAACAGAAATTCTGAAAGCAGATTCCAGAACTCAGTGTATGACGATAATGACATTTTAAACTAGTGATTAAATAAATGGTGCAGAAAAATGTGGAAGTACTTGGGAATGAACAGTAGGAAAGCTAAAGTCACGGCCGTTCAGGTGTCCATATCGGAAGGGAGGTGATGATGGTGGTTTTCAACAAAATCTCCCATGTGCTCCTTCCATTATATTTGTTGTTTGTTTCGCTTACCAGTGAAATGTTTGGACTAACCAACCACCTTGCAAAAAGTCACTTAACCAAAGCGAGCAACATTTTTTACAGGCAAATTTTAAAGAATTGGGATCTCTTTTATATTACTGCAGTGGAGAAGCCTGGGGACTATTCTTCAGATGGTTCCAAGGCTGGGAGTATTTACCGATACTCAGTGAACATGAATTGAATCCTTCCTGTGAGCCGAGCAGCACTGAGGATACAAAAGCGCATAGAGTTCAATCCTACCTTCAAAATCCCATTTAACCGATCAGTGAGTCAACACACTGTCTCCAATGTACATTATCTCCTCACTTACTGTTTGTTACGATTTAGGTATAATAGGGGCACGAAAAAATACCACGTACAAATATGAAGCACAAGAAAAGTTATTCAATACAGCTTTTGTTTATTAGATCACTGAAGAGAAATTAAACAGGATTATTAGATTCTGATGCCCATGTCTGAGGACGCTCACTCCAGCAAATTTGCTGAGCAAGATGGATCTTCTAGGTTCTCGCCTTCACACCACAAAGCAGTCACAGCTCGATGCTTTATCATCGCTCTACCCTCTCCCCGAACAAATCTGACAAGCTGATCGCATTAGGCCGTGACATACAAAATATGGCATAATTGTAGACTGTAATCATCATGATGATAGCTGACTTGATAAGAGAGGTCAAATCCCATTTTTATATCCTGAATTTCTAAAATATTGTTTCGTCAAAAAAATCAATTTCTCATTTTTCTAGCGTTAACTTGAAAAGGGTATAATTGATCAAGCCTAAATCCCTTACATCACCCAGGACTCTGTGAAAGGCTCATACCCAACAAGCCACTTGAGTTAGGGACAGGCACACAGCAGTTGTCCTCGGCATCTAACACCCATGGGCCTGAGCAGCTTCAAAGCAAGAACACGTTTTACATCCTTTGGTTAAGACTGTGGGGAAAACACAGGCTCATGGAATATAGATGCTCAGCTGGCTCATTTGGGTTTTGTGGTCCAATTTGTGGATGAGATATTTATAAAATCCGGTGATTACAATGCCGTCTCATTAACATTCGTTAAGTGAAAAGCACAAAGTACAGGATGGGAACTCCAGTCTGAGGGGAGAGGGAAGAAGAAGATGAATAGGGAGAGATGGGTTTTCCTACCTCAGCACTGGCAAAAAGAGATGGCCAGAGGGAGAGGGTCCTTTCCTTTAAGTCAGACTTTCTCCTTACTGAAGGAAAAAGGGAAGGCCAGAAAGGAGAGTAGCTTTTCCGCTTGTCAGTTGTGTTTGATCCCTAAGCGAACCAAAACCAAGGCAAGCCCAAGTGGACTTCCCCATGAATCTGAATTCTCCCTTCCTTGTATGATTTGCTAAGGAGACACCTTCTCCATGATGTCTGCCTAGACTAAACTTACCCTACGAGATGTTTGCATGCTCAGTGAGACTGTATGGACTAGACTGAATTCAGTGTTTTCAGCACAAAGTTGCTGTTGTTGCCTTGTGACTGGTCCCTGCCTCTGTCCCTATGGGGAGGCAATGCGACTTCCAGAAGAGAGCCAAGGCTACACAGTCAGAAGAGCCTGGACTTCAGTCCCAGGTCTGGCATACACTTGTTGCGAAACCTCTGATAACACCCACTTGGCGAGGATGTTGCTACAGTGAGGGGTGTCAGAGCAAGGGTTACATGAATTATACAGTATCTGTCTAATGAGTAGGTAGTCAATAAATGGTAGCTACAATTATGATGATTTTACTGATATCACTGACTTTTCTTTGCTGGTCAATCTTAAACCCATGTGTGGCTTAAATAATGCATTCCACACAGAACCAGCAATACAATTATTCACTCAGTAGACACTCAGTAAATACCAGCTAAACATATGAATGATGCTGTGCCCAGAGGGGGAGAATTTGAAAGTTGGACTCTATCTTCGATGATTAATCAAATTCAGTGATGATGCCTATGGTATGCTCAACAACTTTACTTGAGGACTGTGCACAAATTTCAGAAGGGTCTCCTTTGTCAATTACAGATTAATCTAGATCTCTGAGATTCTTCCCTCCAAAGACCTTACCCCACCCTGCTCCTCCTCTCACACACACATGCACATACAGAGAAAGAGACAGAGAAAGAGAGAGTGAGAGAGAGAGAGAGAGAGAGAGAGAGAGAAAGAGAGAGAGAGAAAGCAGGGATTATTTCTATAGTGCTTAGAATCACTGACAATAGAGCCAGAAATTCCAAATGAGGATACAGAGACCCGGAGGCAGAGGCTGTCACACAGTCAACAGAAAAACCGTGATCCACGTTTGTAGCTTTTACCCACATGTATGTGTTTAGGGACATAGGGCAGAGGACAATCAGCTGCAAAGCACTGCTTCTGTGACTTTAATCCGACCCTGCCTTTTGTCCCTTTCAATGTGCAAAGCAGAGCTGCATGCATAATTAACCCTCGCAGGCTGAGATTGTTGGAGCTGTTCCTGCTGAGGACTAAATCTGTTCCCTTCCTGAGGGCCACACACAGGTTAAGGGATGGAAGTCAAAGGAGGATTTCCTAACCCTACTACCTGAGAACAATCAAAGGGGCTGCCCTCTAAGCTTCTAGACTTCTCAGACCATGGGGCTGGACTTTAGTAAGCAGGCACCCCTGGAAGGCTTGGCGGTGGAGTGAGCTGAGCACCGCTGATGCAGTGGTTTGGGGGCCTTAAGGTTTCAAAGCTCTGCTTCCAAACCTCCCTGTTTATGACGGATCAGTTCTTATATAGGATAGATTGTAACATACAGAGTCACATTTTCTTTAAAGGTAGGACAACAAAATCCCCCATCCTACTCATTAAAATCTAGGGAAGAAGTCTGGAGAAGATATTTTGTGTTCACTCTTCAACATTAGAGACTTAACAGTCTTGGTCTGCCAGCTGATGGTTCCATCCTCATAGCTGGAATATCCTTCAACCCCCTGTTCTATCTCCCAAACACACACTCTCTTTGCGCCTAGGTTTCCCTCTCAATTCTGCTTCATCAGCATAAGTAGAAGCAGCAACTTGGAAGACATTCATACTCCCTCCCACCCAAAGTCTACCTCCTGTACCTAACTGCAACTTGTCCCCAAAACAGCTGCTATAGAGATCTACCTTGGCGTTAAAGTAATTCTTCAAGAAGGAGGGCATAAGGAGCACCATAAACATTGAGGCACCCATTACTTTACCAACCTCCTAGCAAAGGTCCTGAGAAGAGTAGGAGCAAAACTGGAAAGTCTAGAAGGGTGGAGAGCTCAGTGTACACGGTAAAAAAATGGATCAGCATGTTAAGAGAATGGCAGACCCACGGGGAGCACCAAAGTTAGAGAGGGGAGTTAAGTAGCCAGCAGTTCTGGAGTAGAATGAAAATGAGGGCCTCACAATAGAAAATGCAAAGAAGTGAAATGAAGCTTGGTCAATATTCATTCACTCATCTATCCATCCATCCATCCATCCATCCATTCATTCATTCATTCAATGTAGATTCCTTGATATACCAGGCACTGTTCTGGGCACTGCCCAGTATAATAAAAAAAGTCATGGCCTTTGATGTCAGCCAGGTCTGTGTTGAGGGACTAGCTCAGCCTATTAAATATAGGTACTTAAATCAATGAGCATTGGTTTTCTCCTGTTTTGCCAGGGGATTAACTGAGATAATTGCACACAACACAGTCCCTGCAAAGTCATCAATCTTCCCATCCTCCCCTTGCCCTTGCTCTACAATTCAACTAAAGTTGACTCTTTTTTCCATCCTGGAAGTCCTAGCTGTTGCAGACAATGACCCTACCCAAAACACTCAGTTTCAGAAAGGCACTAAACTCCCTGAGCCCTGGGCTTCAAGCAAGTATTCATCTGCAGAGCTGTTTTATCTCCAGAATCTCAGCAGGGCAAGGTCTGCAGCCATGCTTGATGGTGAATACTATTTTTCCTTGAAAACAATGAACCACTATAGATGGAGCAAACCACTGCACAAATGAGCTGACAGTCTCTGGGGAGACCACATAAACCAGACAGTGTAATGAACCAACCAGTGGGAGATGAAAACGTATCAACACGGTTTACCAAGTAATGGTTCCAGGCTTATTTCAAAAGGAGAAAGGACTGGTCCAAAGAACTCATAAATTAAATCCTCAGGTCATCACCATGAGGCTGGAGCTGTCATCATGTATGGCTCCTAAAGCCAGGGCTGTAAGAACCCACTGCATGGTATAAAGTCAAAAGGAACACCATGGCAAACATAACGCCTAAGCAGCTGGGGCCCCTGCTGTCCTGAGACTTGCACGCAATGAGGACACCCACACACTCAGCCCAACTTATGTGTAGTTCTAGATGGAATACAGAATGAACTGTAGAATTCCCATTTAATGGTAAGGAGTCTGGCTACTAACAGCTCACATACGGTTGGATTTATCCAGTTTAAGGGACCTCGTTCATTCATTGGACAAGTATTTACAGAGCACCTACTATGCACCAGACACCGTCACAGATGCTGGGGAAACAAGTATGACTAAAACATGGGCCTGAACTCCTGCATCTCACACTTTAGTGAAGAGAGATAGACAATAAACAAATAAACAAGGATGGAAAGAAAAAAAGGAAAAGAAGGACAGGAGAAAGGCAGGCAGTTTCTTCTTTGCATTTATCGCCACTTAAAACTAAAAGCTGGGGTCATGTGTTAGAGTGACTAAGTGACCTGAATGACAAGGAGCCAGCCATGCAAAGATCTGATAGCATATGTTGTTGCCTCATATTTCATAGAATCATGTACTTTTCTTATTGGAAAAGACCTCGGTTATCAAACCCAATACTCTCAATTTATGAAGCTGAAGCTCAGGGAAGTAACATGATGTTTTCACACACACTGGAAATGAATCAGGGTTCTCCACACGGGGACTGCCCTGTTTATTTGTTGGAAGGTCCAAAGAGACACATGATAATTACCCAACAGATAGGGATTGAGCTAGTATTCTTTTTTTTTCTTTTTGAGCACTGTGATAGCCGTTCCCCAGAAATGCAATTCTCCACAGAGAAATGAGAAGCACACAAATGGGGTAAGCAGAGATCCATCCTGTGCTGACTGGAGGGCCCGGGCATTTGGTTCAAAATAGCAAGGAGAAGGGATTCACCCCAGGAGGATGCCTGGAGGAGGTGAAGTGTGAAGTATAGGACAATCCAAACAGGGGAAACACCCTGGAAAAGGTGCAGGAAAAAAGAGGATGGGGAGGAGATGAGTTTAAGCAAACGAATGAGTAGGTAGAAGAGGGGTGGGACCTCAAAAGCAAGACAAAGGATTTAGGAGAGGAGGAGTTTCAAGGTGTTTCAAGAACGTATATAAATACGTCACCAGGATCACCCCATACAATAGCCTCACCCGTCATTCTCACTCCCTCTGCACAAACCCCCAGCTCTCCCTGTAATCGCTCAGTGAATTTAGGGTGACAGTTCTAGATGGCTCAGAGAACCTGAACATTCTCAGTACCTGCCACCTCCTGGCTTGCAGAGACTGACACTTGAGGCCACCCCAGTTCACCTTGATCCTTTCTCCTCCTCCCCTTCACCTGTCCTTCACAACAGGTGCCACACAGGGTACTCTGCACACACCAGCTCAAAACAACCGTCATTTATCCAGTCGTTTGCTCAGCATGTAATGGGAAACTCCTACACGCCAGGCAAAGATCTCATTTAACCCTCACAATAACCCCAGGAGGTACACACTACTAATTACAATCTTTAGCTAGCAAACTGAGTTTCAGACAGGTTAAATCATTTGCCTGAGAGAGGCATCTGGCTGGCTCAGTCAGCAGAGCCCGTGACTCTTGATCTCAGGGTGGTGAGTCCTAGCCCTGCACTGGGTGTAGAGATCGCTAAAATAAATAAATACATAGATAAACAAACAAACGTTAAAGAAAATAATTCACACAGCTGGAAGATAATGGAGCTAAGACTTTTTTTAATGTTTATTTATCCTGAGAGAGAGAGAGAGAGAGCACAAGCAGGAGAGGGACAGAGAGAGAGGGAGAGAGAGAATCCCAAGCAGGCTCCATGCTGACGTGGGGCTCGATCTCACAAACCATGAGATCATGACCTGAGCCAAAATCAAGAGTCAGATGCTTAACCAACTGAGCCACACAGGCGCCCCAGAAATGGAGCTAAGATTTTAATCTGGGTCATTTGAACACCAAAACCCACATACTTTCCAATTTTTACTATAAAAACATTCAAGTACAAAACTGTATAAAAAGGAAAAACAAACTTTGCCTCCTTCCTAAGTCAGCCTCAGCCAACCCTAGCTCTTTGGACACTAGGGGTATTTTGGTTCTCTCTGAAATTCTTTTTAGTCCTTGACCAAATTTCCTGGATGCAGCTCAACTATGGGCAATTGGCACTGGCATCTATTCTTGCCAACTATTATTTAATCCTTAATCCAGGAAATGCAGAACTGATTGTGTCTTTGAGCCTTCCTAGACGGCATAGTGCCATCATCTTTTTGAGATTAAAAAAAAGAAGAATTGGTTATAAATGGAAGTGGTCCAACAGGGATCAGTCATGAGCAGGTGCAGAGAGAACATCTCAGGCTGCACAGGCTGGTGGCACAAACTCACAAATCCTCCAGGACGACTGCACCAGCCCATTGCCTACAGCTGCATGAGGGAGCCTCTCAGGACTGGGAGACATGGGAGGGAAGAGGCTGAGCCGCTTCAGCCTAGAGCTGAGCCGCACTACAGCCCACGCAGGGGTAGCCTGCATGGGGTAGCAATCTTCCCAGGAGGCAAGGCTGCCAGTGACGCACTTGTCTTCCACTTTGTGCAGAAAGTAAGTGGAAGTTACATATACGTTAACTCAGGGACAATGGCCTAGCCAGTTAGTCAGGGGCCTGGTGGGAGATAATTTGGGAGCCTGGGGAGAAGGAGGTTTGAGAAGAGGCATTTGGATGACCTATAGGAGAGGGCATGAACACAGAAGATCTTCGAAGTACATGTTAATTCCCACCACAGAGCATCTCTGACGGAAGAGATTAAACAACAAAGTTGACAGTGAATTGGCCTATCTTTGTCATCAGCCACCCCGGTGCTGGGATAATGCCTGAATAAACATAGCAGCCACGATTGCAGGGATAAAGCCTATGAATGAGTCTAATAGCACAGGCTCTCAATTACCAAGTGCCAGCACCAAATATTACCACATATCCAACATATGACACCATCCCTCAAAGAGATCAGCCAGTCACTTGGTGGCAAGTCAACTACATTGGACCTCTTCCACCCTGGAAAAGGCCACAATCCATCTTGACTAGGAAAGATACCTATTCCAGGTGTGTGTTTTCCTTCCCTGCGCACAGCCCTGAACAGTTATCACTATCCAAAGACTTATAAGAGTGCCACCCACTTGGGATTTCACGAAACACTACCTCAGACCAGGTGACCCACCTTGCAGCAGAGGTACTGTGGCAGGGGGCATATGACTGTGAAAACCACTGGTGTCTTCACATGCTGTAGTACTGAGAAGGCCCTAGATTGCAAGAGCAGTGGAATGGCTCCTTAATGACATAGCTGAGGGACCATCTTAGAGATGATACTCTATGAGGCTGGCTCCAGAACTCAACATATACTCTAAATGACCAGCACTTATTTCTGTGTCCCCATTAGGTAGAATACATATGCCCAGGAACTAAAAGGTAAAACTATTTATCACCCCTGCCACCTGTAATCCGCTTGGGTTACTTATGCTTGTTATCCATGCAAGTTTAGGTTCTGTGCGTCTGAAGGTCCTAATTCTCAAAGGCGGAATACTTCTACCTGGGGACACAGTAAGAGTCCCTTTGAACTTCAGCCTATAGCTGCCACCCAATTACTTTGGGATCTTGATACCAGGAGGCCTGCAGACAAGCAAAGGAGTCTACCATCCTGGCAAGGGGAATTACCCCTGGCCCACATGAGGGGATTCTCTTAAGCTACATAGCAGAAGTAGGGAGGGACGTGTTTGGCAATCAGGTGATCCACTGCAGAGTCTCTTGATGCTCCCATGCTTACCATTTCATGGCAAATGGATAAGAACAGGAGCCATAACTTGAGAGGGGCACAGTTGCCAAGAGCTCAGGATAATCTGGGAGATCAGCCACCTAGACCAGCAGAGGGGCTAGCCAGGGCTGAGAGGTCTCTAGAATGAATGGTAAAGAAGCGTAAGTCACAGCCTTGAGATAACTGTAGAAGCAAGAGCTGTAGTATTTCCTAATAAACCTTCATTTTTAAGCTCCAAGGGAACAAGACCAACCAAAACGCAATAGATGCTCCCAGATCGGGTGAGTTTATTTATAGAAAAGAAGTAGATTTGAGCAGCACAGGGAATGGACCGTAGGGCACTCGAAGGTTCTCCAGCCAGTGCCCCTCTTCAGGACCGATACACTCATGTGCCGGCTGCTAAGGATCCTTCGTGCTGGCGACTCACAGATGAGTTCTTCACTGGGAATTGCCCTCAGCTGCAGGGATGTGCCTCAACCAGGATGATGGTCCCTGCTAGGGGACTAGCTATGGCCAATGACTGGCTCATGAAGGGATACAAAGGTCTGGTCCCAATGCCTCAATATGGGACAACTCTGAAGGGCCACCCCAGCTCCAGAGCTCCCTGTAGAATCAGATGAGACCCCCGTTGCCACAGAACTATAAGTCAGTGCCTCCCGGAGCCCAATCCTGTCTTCCCCAAACCATATAGATGTTTATTTGCAATACACCTTCTGCGTGAAACTCTGGCTCAGAGTTTATCTACAAGTGCTCAGTCTAGGATAGCCCTACCTATACACGTCACCACATGGGCTAAGCAGACTGCACAGGGATCCTCAGCAGGAGAAGTTTCCTATCTCGGCTCTATCTCCTTAAATAAGTGCATCTAATCAAATCAACCTGCCTTCTCAAAATCTGGGTAAGTGTCCCTCCATGTCTCGTTCTGAATCTATGAGTCTACACAAGCTATTTTAAAAAACTGTTGAGGGACACCTGGGTGGCTCAGTCAGTTAAACGCCTAACTCTTGGTTCCTGCTCGGGTCATGATCTCATGGTTTGTGGGTTCGAGCCCCACGTTGGGTTCCCTGCTAATGGTGCTGAGCCTACTTGGGGTTCTCTCTCCCTGCCCCTCCCCTGCTCTCTCTCTCTCTCTCTCTCTCTCCCTCTCTCTCTCTCTCTCTCTCTCTCTCACACACACACACACAAAATAAATAAAATTTAAAAATTAAAAAAAAACTGTTGCAAATTATCCTGCTTCTTCCAACACAAAATGTTCGACTGCAGATATAAACAGAGATCAAAATAGAATGGGTTAAAAGATAGTACATTAAAAACATTTAATGTCAGGGGCTCCTGGGTGGCTCAGTCAGTTAGGCGTTCGACTTTGGCTCAGGTCACGATCTCATGGTCCGTGAGTTTAAGCCCTGCATCAGGCTCTGTGCTGACAGCTCGGAGCCTGGAGCCTGCTTTGGATTCTGTGTACCCCCTCTCTCTGTCCCTCCCACATTCATGCTCTGTCTTGCTCTGTCTCTCAAAAATAAATAAATGTTTAAAAAAACTTTTTTAATAAATAAATAAAAACGTTTAATGTCAGAAAGTTCACATGAGAAAGGGTTGAGAAGACTCAGTCGATAAGGTCTCAAATAACCTATGGAAGTCATTTACTCTAATATTTTATGATGTCTGGAACACAGTACACATTTCCTATACACCTGGTATCAAACGAAGAGAGAGATGCTTTGCAAAACTATTCTGAAACTGTAACACACTGCAAAAATGCCGGCAGTTTGATTACAACCTAATGTATCTAATAGGTACTATTTTACATCTTCTCAGAGGTTTAGCCTCATTTCCTTAACAAAAATGGGGTCCTTCTCCTTCCTTTAACTTCAGAACAACTGGCACAGTGTTTGTCAACTGGTGCTTAGCATCTTTCCCCTGACCTGCAAGACCATAACCAGTGAGCAAAACCGTGCCTTGGCACCCTGTGAACACAGCAAGCACAAAAGCTTCGGAAAGACTCTGTTTAAGGGAGGGTTTGGTTTTTTTTGTTTGTATCAGACTGTAAAAGACGAGGGGAAACTACATTTCCCCAAACCACCTGAAATGCCACCCAATGACTTGAAATGCATTTCTATCTGTCTGAATGTATTTCCAATCAAGTTATTTCTAATCATCTCTGATTTCAGGGCGCTGGTGTGTGTGCACCAATTTATCTTTATTTTTATTAAATAAGGAATCAAGGATGACATCTATCCTGTGCTCAAAATTTTTAATGGAACCCAAATCCTCTGAGGATTATCTTAAATCCGGGTAATATTCTTAAGTGGGACCTGAATGTTGCCAAATAGCTTCATGGTTAGAAACCTGTCTATCTGTCTTCTTAAAGTGATTCTATGAATTTGGCCCCCGGGGTCATGAACCACTTCAGTGTTGGCATATATATTATGAGGAAACACAAGGACTAAAAGTCACAGAACACTCAAACAAACGCCAGATCAGAATGATTAGGAAAAACTCCATCAATCCAATCCATCCCATTTAACCTCCTCTTTGTTTAAAAAAAATTTTTTTTAATGTTTATTTTTTTGAGAGAGACAGAGACAGAGACAGAGAGATGGAGCATGAGTGAGAGAGGGGCAGAGAGAGGAGACCCAGAATCTGAAGCAGGCTCCAGGCTCCGAGCTGTCAGCACAGAACCTGATGGGGGGTTCAAACCCGCGAACCACAGATCATGACCTGAGCTGAAGCTGGACGCTTAACCGACTGAGCCACCCAGGTGCCCCTAATCTCCTCTTTAACCGGCCCCAGATCCTGTATTCCTTTCCTGTACCTGAAACTTTTTTCCTTCATCTCCTTCCCTTTATCTATGTTAGTACCCCCAGTGCATCAGTCAGCCAAACAGCTTTCTTTTCCAGAGCCATCTCAGATCTCACTCCCCAGTGAGACCTTCTGAGTATGCATAAATTTCCAGAACCCAGCCTCCTTTGTGAAACTTGGAATTCCCCGCATGCAAATAACTGCTCCAGAGGCCACGCCAGGAACTGTTCACCACTGGTTCCTCTCCGCGGGACTAAGAGCCAGGCATAAGTCACCACTTGCTACCATGTAAACAGTTGTAATAACTACCAAGGACACTGAGTTGCATTATTTGAACAAGACACGAAAATCACATACTGCAAAAATTTTTAAATTCCTTTCTATTATAATTTTTTAATGTTTATTTTTGAGAGAGAATGAGAGAGAGGAAAGAGAGGCAGAGCGTGAGCAAGAAAAGGCAGAGAGGGAGACACAGAATCTGAATTAGGCTCCAGGCTCTGAGCTATCCGCACAGAACCCAAGATGGCGCTCAAATTCACAAATCATGAGATCACGACCTGAGCCAACGTCAGACACTCAACCGACTGAGCCACCCAGGTGCCCCAATTTCTATCATAAAATATTTCTTCACGTTAGTGATCTACATTGACATCACACTGTAAGACTCACTCATTCCTGACTAAGTTAAGATGCTGATTCCCACCACAGCGGCCATGTGTCACATCGGCTTTGGTTCAGTACCTGAAAGCATCCTTGCTCTGTTCCATTTCCTTACCTGCTGCTCTGTACTGGAACAATACAATGGGAGCTTTAGTGCTGAAGTCTCGATGGTGGATTTTATGTGTCTTTCCAGCATACTGCTTTCTTCACGAGGTCTTCAGTGGTTGCACTTAAAGAAATGAAAAGAGATGAAAATTTCAAATGCCATTGCAAGCTAAGGAAAGGGCCATTTTTCAGCAAAAAGTTCAGAAACCGTCAGTCCTTCAAATCATACCATGTAGACTGTCACTTTTCTGTCAAGCGTGTTCTGCATTAATTAAAAAACGCTTAGGGGCACCTGGGTGGCTCAGTCGGTTAAGCGTCCGACTTCGGCTCAGGTCACGATCTCGCGGTCTGTGAGTTTGAGCCCCGCATCGGGCTCTGGGCTGATGGCTCAGAGCCTGGAGCCTGCTTCCAATTCTGTGTCTCCCTCTCTCTCTGCCCCTCCCCCGTTCATGCTCTGTCTCTCTCTGTCTCAAAAATAAATAAAATGTTAAAAAAAAATTTTTTTTTTAAATGCTTATATGTTGATCAAATTAATGAATAGATCAAAGAGGAGAGAGAGAGAGTGCGAGACAAATGCTCAGAAAGCAGGAGACCTATTTCTAGTCCTCTCTCTACCAATAAACTATGTGGCCTCGGACAAGTGACTTAGCCTCTCTGTCTTACATACCTCACTTGTGAAACTGACACAGTTTTATCTTACTTCCTAATGCAGAAAACTAGAAAGGAGTACAACCCCCTATTTTATAGATAAAAAGAAACACTTAGAGTAAGTGACTTAATATCAGAAAGTCAGTAAAGGAGGCAGGGCTACAACCCAGGATTCTAGGCTCAAGTCTCCACCTAGTTTTCTGATTTATTCCAATACAAGATCTAAAGCCTTATGAAATAAGTTGGGTATTATAGTCCTATGTGACAAAAAGATAAAAGTGAGGCATGAAGAAGTCATGTGGTTCAATCATGGCAAAAGTTTGACTAGAACCCAGGCATGCTAATGTCTAAGCCAGAGTCTGTCTACTATATCAAGCCAAAGTGCTCTAACTTGACCTCTTGTTTTTCTTTTTGAAAATATAAAGGTAAACTTGCCCCCAAGTAGGTATATTTAGGTATAGCAAATGTCCTAGAAGGCCCAATCTGAATCCTATTTTGTTGGTTTCTTCTTTTATTACTTGAATCCTTCCCCTTTATTTGATCATAATAATTTTCTATTATGTTTCTACTATCTTAAGATGATGTTTACATCACTTATTTTCAGTCTTTCTTCTCTGAGATTTGCATTTAATGATATAAATTTATCTCTAAGCATAATTTTAGTTGCATCTGCCAAGTTTTGCTAAGTCATATTTCCATTAACATTTGATTCAAAATATTTTGTGTTCTTTGATCCAAGGTAATTTAAAAGCACACTGCCTAATTCCAAAACTTTGAAGAATTTTCTAGTTACATTTTTTAATGTTTATTTTTGAGAGAGAGAGAGAGAGAGAGAGAGAGAGAATGCAAATGGGGGAGCAACAGAGAGAGAGGGAGAGGGAGAATCCCAAGCAGTCTCCACACTGTCAGCACAGAGCCCGAAGTGGGGCTCAAACTCATGAAACATGAGATCATGACCTGAGCCGAAGTCAGAGTCAGATGCTTAACCAAATGAGCCACCCAGGCACCCCTCTAGTTATCTTTATAATCAATTTCAGGCTTAGATCCTCTGTGGTCAGAGAAGTTACTCTGAATGAATAAAATTTTGATATCTGTTGAGATCTGATTTAAGTCCCAGCATACAGTTAATTTTGATAAATGTTCTATGTGTACTTGAAAATAACATGAATTCTTATTATTGAATGCTGGGTTCTATATATGTCTATTAAGTTGAGTTTGTTTATCACATTGTTTAGGTCTTCCATAGGCTTTCTGATTTTTTTTTATCTGTCTATACTATCAGTTATCAACAGAGACATGTTGCAGTTTCCCTATATTGTTTTGTGTTTCTACCAGATTGGCCCTTTTGTCTTCATAAAATCTTACTTATCTAAATTAAAATATTTCTTCCCTAAAGTCTAGTTTGTTGAATATTACTTATATATTTCCCATTCTTTTTCTTTCAATCTTCCTATCTTTATGTTCAGGGTACATCTATGAGTAGCATTTAATAGGGTTATGTTTTTATCCAGTCTCATAATGGCTGTCTTTTAGCTAAAGCATTAATTCCATTTACATCTAAAGCGATTACTGATGTTACTTGCATCATCCATCTTATTATCTGTTTACTATTTGTTCCACCTGTTTTATGTTTCTTTTTCCCTCTTTCTTTGTTTTATTTTAAACAAGTATTTACCATTCCTCTGCCTTCTGTTTTCTATTTGGGCCCTTAATGGATTGGGTGATGCTTACACATATTGAGGGGGACTATCTACTTTATTCACTTCACCAATTCAAATTCTGATCTCTTCTAGAAACACTCTCACAGACACATCCAGAAATAAAGTTTCGTCAACTATCTGGGCATCCCTTAGTCCAGTAAAGTTGGCACATATATTGACACATATAACTAAGCATCACAATGACCACGTGATGTTTATTCCAGAGATGCAAGACAAGTTCAGTATTAGAAAATCAATGTAATTCACCATATTAACAAACAAAAGAAGAAAAATTACATGAACACATCAATCGATACACGAAAATTATCTGACAAAATTCAACACCCATTCATGATAAAATTCTTATAAAAACAGGAATATAGGGGAACTTCCTCAACTTGATAAAGAGCATCTACATGTAATGTTATACTAAATAATGAAAGGCTAAATGTGTCCCTCTAAATGGACAAAGCCAGGATGTCCATTCTCACCATTCTTGTTTGACACAGTACTAGAAGTTCTAGCCAGTGCCATAAAGCAAGAAAAGAAATAAAACTTCTATACATCATAAAGGAAGACATGAAATTTTCCTTATTTGCAGATGACAATGAATGTCTACATAGAAAATCCTAAGAACTCTCCCCCATTTAAAGAAAAGAACTAATAAGTAAGCTCAACAAGGTTTCAGGAGACAAGATAAACACATAAAATAACCATATGCCTATAAACAACAATGAACACATGGACACCAAAACTAAAAATACAACATAATTTACGATCACCCACCAAAATGAAACTCTTAGGGAAAATATAACAAAATGTGAATAGAACTTGTATGTAGAAAACTACACATCAAGATGAAAGAAATAAAATAAAATATAAATTGAATGACATACTATGTTCATGGATTAGAAGACTCAATGTAGTAAAGATGTCAATTATTCCTGAATTTATTTTTTTAATTACTCCTGAGTTTATACATAAGTTTAATACAATTCCTATCAAAATTTCGGCAAGATTTTTGTAGATACAGACAAGATTATCCTAAAATGTATATGAAAAAGCAAAAGAACTAAAATAGCTTAATATTTATTAAAGTAAGACAAAGGGGAAAAATCTAGTCTACTTGATTTCAAGGCTTACTACATAGCTATAGTAATCAAGACGATGTGATATTAGTGGAAAGGCACATAAATCAATGGGATAGAAGAATGAACTCTAAAGTAGACTCATATATTTACACCCAAATGATTTTTGACAAAGGTACAAACATAATTCAAAGGAAAAAAGATAGCATTTTCAATGAATGGAGCTGAAGAAATTGAACATTCACAGGCAAAAAAGAAAAAGAAAAAGAACTTTGTTCTAAAATTCACACTTTATAGGGGTGCCTGGGTGGCTCAGTCAGTTAAGCATTGGACTCTAGATTTCAGCTCAGGTCATGATCTCATGGTTGATGGGTTTGAACCCCCATTGGGGTCTGCATTGACAGTGCAGAGCCTGCTTGGGATTCTCTCTCTTCCTCTCTCTCTCTGCCCCTCCCCCGCACTCCCACTCTTTCTCTCTCTTCTCTTTCTTTCAAAGTAAATAAACTTTTAAAAATTAAAATAAAATAAAAATCACACTTTATACAAAAATTAACTCAAAATGAGTCATGAACTTAAATCTTAAATATAAAAGTATAATTTTTTTAATGTGAGAAAATAGATGTAGGGCTAAGCAAGGTGTTATTAGCTTTGAGACCAAAAGTATGGTCTATAAAAGGAAAAATTAATACACTGGTTTCATAAAAATTAGTGTTTACTCTGTGAAAGTTCCTATTTAAGAAAGTGAAAAGACAAGCTACAGACTGAGAGGAAATATTCGCAAGCAACCTGTCTGGCAAAGAACTAATATCTAGAATATAAAAAGAACTCTCAAAACTCAATAATAAAACAAACAATCCAATTAGAAAATGGGCAAAAGACAGGGGAGGGGCCAAGATGGCAGAACAGCATGAAAGTTTTTTGTGTGTCTCTCATTCCTGAAATGCAGCCAGATCAACACCAAACCATCTTGCACACCTAGAAAACTGATTTGAGGATTAACACAACAATCTGCATAACCTGAACCACAGACCTCAGCAGGTATGTGGAACAGAGAGGTGAACTGGAGGAGAGTGAAGCCTCAGAGGGCAGGGAGCTGCTTTTGCTGGCAAAGAGATGACTGAGAGAGGATGGAGATGGGGGGAGAGTACGGGAAAGCATCCCCCCACCCCCTGCCTAAAAGCAGCTGGAGAGAAAAGGAAGAGTACGCAAGGGACTCAACAAAAAAGGGAGAAAGGAGAAAGGAGAGAGTTTAAATTCCATCAAGACTCTATAAACAGGGGGAGCACAGAGTCTGAAAGTCTGCAGCTCCACACCTGGCAGTACTTTGGTGAGAAGGGCAAATCCCCAGGAGCAGAGAGCAAGGTCCAAGGGGTACTTGGGCCACACAGGAGAGTCAGTTCCCCTGCTGGGAGGACATTTGGTAGAGACTGCAGAAACCCCAGAGGCAAAGGTCCCAGTGGGCCCTGGAGAACAACCACGTTCACTGGTGCTGGAACAAGGACATTAAGGGGGAAGCCTGGTGCCAGATGTGTGTTGTGATTTACCATAATCCCTGAAATGCTGCAGCTACACAATCGTGTGAACTTTTTCTGGGGCGGGCTGGCACCCAGCTGCAGTCTCTGGGCATCAGCAGCATCACGGTCCCATGAACATTCCTGGGGGTGGGCGGTACCTGGCCATTGCTCAGTGAGACTCTCCCACAGAGTCAGGATGGGTCAAAGCCACAGTCCCTCAGAAGTGAGGGGTTGGGAAACACAGCCGAATCTGAGATAAAACTCATGAGGGAGGTGCTGCCTGGCATTCTGACGGCTTGGTCACGGACAGTGTAAAAGCACAGAGTGGACAGAAGCCAGAGACAAAGGACAGCTGCGTGACTGATGATCAGGGAGGACAGAGTCCCGATACTAGAGACTGGGTAGCTGGGTGATACCATTTTCACCCCTTCTGCACATGCGCATACACACCCCAACAACCCACCTCAGTAAGGTAAGCAGCGCCATCTAGTAGAGAACAGAGCTGTTACACTAAACCCTGCCCAACTGGACCAACTGCGCTCTTGAGGAGGAACACCACAAGTCTCTCCGCCTGCTTAGTTTATGAACTATAAAATGCTTCATAGTTTGACTTCCAGGGGAAACCAATGTAATTTCAATCATATTTCAGTCAGTCCCCTGATCCATCTATTGAATTGTTTTTTCTTTTTCTTTTCTTTTCTTATTCTTGAATACAGAAAGAGAAAAAAATTATTTTCCATTTTTATTAGAAATATTTTGATTTATTTTTTCTACTACATCTTTTACTTATTTGTAAATTTTTCAAATTCTATTTTACTTCCATCATTTCATTTTATTCTATTTCATTGTACTCATTTTTTCAAATTTGCAAACGTTTTTCTTGCTTTTCTTTTCTTATCTTTCTTTCTTTTCTTTTTTCTTTCTTTTTTTTCCCTTTTCTTGTCTTTCCCTTTTTTTCTCTAATCTATCAATCTCCTTTCAACAACCAGACCAAAATACACCTAGGATCTGGCATCCTTTATTTGATTTTTTTGTGTTGTTTTAATTTTTTAAATTTAAGTTTTTTACGTTATTAATTCCTTTCCTTCCTTCAAAATGACAAAATGAAGGAATTCACCCCAAAATAAAGAACAGGAAGAAATGACAGCCAGGGACTTAATCAACACAGATACAAAGAAGATGTCTGAAAAAGAATTTAGAATCATGATAAGAATACTAGCTGGGGTTGAAAATAGATTAGAATCCCTTTCTGCAGTGATAAAAGACGTAAAAGCTAGTCAGGATGAAATAAAAAAAAATGCTATAACTGAGCCGCAATCTCAAATGGATGCCACAGCGGCAAGGATGGATAAAGCATAGCAGCATAACAGCGATATAGGGGACAAACTTATGGAGAACAATGAAGCAGAAAAAAAGAGAGAAACAAAGGCAAAAGAGCACATTTTAAGAATTAGAGAACTCAGTGACTCATTAAAAAGGAACAACATCAGAATCACAGGGGTCCCAGAAGATGAAGAAAGAGAAAACGGTGTTGAAGGGTTATGTGAGCAAATCACAGCAGAAAACATTCCTGACCTGGGGAAAGACACAGACACCAAAATCTAGGAAGCACAGAGGACTCCCATTAGATTCAACAAAAACCGACCATCAACAAGGTGTATCATAGTCAAATTCACAAAATACTCAGGCAAGGAAAGAATCATGAAAGCAGCATGGGGAAAAAAAAAGTTCTTAACCTACAAGGAAAGACAGATCAGGTTCACAGCAGACTTATCCACAGAAACTTGGCAGGCCAGAAAGGAGTGGCAGGATATATTCAATGTGCTGAATCAGAAAAATATGCAGCTAAGAAATCTTTATCCAGCAAGGCTGTCATTCAAAATAAAAGGAGAGATAAAAAGTTTCCCAGACAAACAAAAATTAAAGGAGCTGGTGACCACTAAACCAACCCTGCAAGAAATTTTAAGGGGGACTCTCTGAGGGGAGGAAAGACGAAAAAAAACCCAACAAACAAACAAACAAACAAAAACCCAAAAAGGCAAAAGCAACAAAGACTAGAAAGGACCAGAGAACACCACCAGAAACCCCAACTCTACAGGCAACATAATGGCAATAAATTCATATTTTTCAATACTCATTCTAAATGTCAATGGACTAAATGCTCCAACCAAAAGATATAGGGTAACATAATGGATAAGAAAACAAGATCTGTCTATATGCTATTTACAAGAGACCCACTTTAGACCTAAAGACACCTTCAGATTGAAAGTAAGGGGATGGAGAATCATCTATCATGCTAACGGTCACCAGAAGAAAGCCAAAGTATCCATACGTATTTCAGACAATCTAGACTTTAAAATAAAGACTGTAACAAGAAATGAATAATTAAGGGGTCTATCTGCCAAGAAGATCTAGCAATTGTAAACATTTATGCTCCAAATGTGGAACACCCAAATACATAAATCAATTAATCACAAATACAAAGAAACTCACTGATAACACCACCATAATAGCAGGGGACTTCAACATCCCCACTTACAGCAACAGACAGATCATCTAAACAGAAAAATCAACAAGGAAACAATGGTTTTGAATGACACACTGGACTGAATGGACTTAACAGATATATTCAGAACATTTCATCCTAAAGGAGCAGAATACACATTCTTCTCCAGTGCACATGGAACATTCTCCAGAATAGATCACATACTGGGACACAAATCAACTCTCAACAAATACAAAAATATCAAGATCATACCGTGCATATCTTCAGACCACAACACTATGAAACTCAAAATCAACCACAAGAAAAAATGTGGAAAGATAACAAATACTTGGAAACTGAAGACCATCCTACAAAAGAATGAATTGGCTAACCAAGAAGTTAAAGAGGAAATTAAAAAGTACATGGAAACGAATGAAAATGATAACACCACAGCCCAAAACCTCTGGGACACAGCAAAGGCGGTCATAAAAGGGAAGTATATAGCAATGCAGGCCTTTCTAAAGAAGGAAGAAAGGTCTCACATACACAACCTAACCTTACACCTTAAAGAGCTGGAAAAAGAAGAGCAAATAAAACCCAAAACCAGCAGGAAGACAGGAAATAATAAAGACTGAGCAGAAACCAATGCTATTGAAACAAACAAAACAAAAAACAAACAAACAAAAAACAGCAGAACGGATCAATGAAACCAGAAGCTGGTTCTTTGAAAGAATTAAAAAAATTGATAAACCCCTAGCCAGTTTGATCAAAAAGAAAAAGGAAAGGACTCAAGTGAATAAAATTAAGAATGAAAGAGGAGAGATCACAACCAACAAAGCAGAAACACAAACAATAATAAGAGAATATTACAAGCAATTATATGCCAATAAAATGAGCAATCTGGAAGAAATGGACAAATTCCTAGAAACATATACACTACCAAAACTGAAACAGGAAGAAATAGAAAATTTGAATAGATCCATAACCAGTAAAGAAATCAAATTAGTAACCAAAAATCTCCCCCAAAAACAAGAGTCCAGGGCCAGATGGCTTTCCAGGGGAAATCTACCAAACATTTAAAGAAGAGTTAACACCTATTCTCTTGAAGCTGTTCCAAAAATTAGAAATGGAAGGAAAACTTCCAAACTTTTTCTAGGAAGCCAGCATTACCTTGATTCCAAAACCAGACAAAGAACTACAGACCAATTTCCCTGATGAGCATGGATGCAAAATCCTCAACATGATACTAGCCAACCAGATCCAACAGTACATTAAAAAAATTATTAACCATGACCAAGTGGGAATTATACCTGGGATGCAGGGCTGGTTCAATATCTGCAAAACAATCAATGTGATACATTACAGCAATAAAAGAAAGGATAAGAACCACATGATCCTCTCAAAAGATTCAGAAAAAGCATTTGACAAAATACAGCATCCTTTCTTGATAAAAACCCTCAAGAAAGTAGGGACAGAGGGTTCATACCTCAAGATCATAAAAGCCATATATGAAAGACCCACTGCTAATATCATCCCCAATGGGGAAAAAATGAGAGCTTTCTCCCTAAGGTCAGGAACAAGACAGGGATGTCGACTCACACCACTGTTATTCAACATAGTATTGGAAGTCTTAGCCTCAGCAATCAGACAACACAAAGGAATAAAAGGCATCCAAATCGGCCAGGAGGAGGTAAAACTTTCACTCTTCACAGATGACATGATATTCTATATGGAAAACCCAAAAGATTCCACCAAAAAACTGCTAGAACCAATCCATGAATTCAGCAAAGTTGCAGTATATAAAATCAATGCACAGAAATAGGTTGCATTCCTATACACCAATGATGAAGCAACAGAAAGAGAAAACAAGGAATTGATCCCATTTACAATTGCACCAAAAAACATAAAATACCTAGGAATAAATCTAACCAAAGAGGTGAAAAACCTATACACTGAAAACTCTAGAAAGCTTATGAAAGAAATTGAAGAAGACACAAAAAAAAAAACTAGAAAAATAGCCCATGCTCCTGGATAGGGAGAATATTGTTAAAATGTCAATACTACCCAAAGCAATCTACATATTCAATGCAATCCCTATTAAAATAACACCAGCATTCTTCACACAGAACAAACAATCCTAAAATTTGTATGGAACCAGAAAAGACCCCGAATGGCCAAAGCAATCTTGAAAAAGAAAACCAAAGCTGGAGGCATCACAATCCTGGACTTCAAACTGTATTACAAACCTGTAATCATCAAGGCAGTATGGTACTGGCACAAAAACAGACACTCAGATCAATAGAACAGAATAGAGAATCCAGAAATGGACCCACAAATGTATGGCCAGCTAATCTTTGACAAAGCAGGAAAGAATATCCGATGGAATACAGACAGTCTCTTCAGCAAATGGTGCTAGGAAAACTGGACAGCGACATGCAGAAGAATGAACCTGGACCACTTGTTTACACCAGACACAAAAATAAACTCAACATGGTTGAAAGACCTAAACGTAAGACAGGAAGCCATCAAATCCTAGAGGAGAAAGCAGGCAAAACCTCTTTGACCTCAGCCACAGCAATTTCTTACTCAACATGTCTCCAGAGGCAAGGGAAACAAAAGCAAACATGAAGTACTGGGACCTCATCAAAATAAAAAGCTTCTGCACAGTGAAGGAAACAATCAGCAAAAGTAAAGGCAACTGACAGACTGGGAGAAGATATTTGCAAACGACATATCAGATAAAGGGTTAGTATCCAAAATCTATAAAGACCTTATCAAACTCAACACCTGAAAAATAAATAATCCAGTGAATAAATGGGTAAAAGACATGAATAGGCACTTTTCCAAAGAAGACATCCAGATGCCCAACCAACACATGAAAAGATGTTCAGCATCACTCTTCATCAGGGAAATACAAATCAAAACCACAATGAGATACCACCTCACACCTGTCAGAATGGCTAACATTAACAACTCAGGCAACGACAGATGTTGGCGAGGATGCGGAGAAAGAGGATCTCTTTTGCACTGCTGGTGGGAATGCAAACTGGTGCAGCCACTCTGGAAAACAGTATAGAGGTTCCTCAAAAAATTAAAAATAAAACTACCCTACAACCCGGCAATTGCACTACTAAGTATTTATCCAAGGGATACAGGTATGATGTTTTGAAGGGGCACATGCACCCCAATATTTATAGCAGCACTATCAACAAGAGTCAAAGTATGGAAAGAGCCCAAAATGTCCATCGACGGATGAATGGGTAAAGAAGATGTGGTATATATATATACAATAGAGTATTACTCAGCAATCAAAAAGAATGAAATCTTGCCATTTGCAATTATGTGGATGGAACTAGAGGGTATTATGCTAAGCAAAATTATTCAAAGAAAGACAAAGATCATATGACTTCACTCCTATGAGGACTTTAAGATACAAAACAGATGAACATAAGGGAAGGGAAGCAAAAATAATATAAAAACAGTAAGGGGGACATAACATAAGAAACTGTTAAATATAGAGAACAAACAGAGGGTTGCTGGAGGGGTTGTGGGAGGGAGATGGGCTAAATGGGTAAAGGGAATTAAGGAATATACTCCCGAAATCATTGTTGCACTATATGCCAACCAACTTGGATGTAAATTAAAAAAATAAATTTAAAAAAATGAGAAAAAAAAAGAAAATGGGCAAAAGACATGAATAGACATTTCACTGAAGCATATGTCCAAATGGCAAATAAGTACACGAAAAGATGTTCTACATTAATATCCACTAAAGAAATACAAATTAAAACTACAATGAGACATTATTACATAAACATGGATAACACCTAAGCTGGTGAAGATGTAGAGAAACTAAATCACTCACACATTACTGGTGAGAAGATAAAATTATACAGTCACTCTGGAAAAAATTTTGTAGGTTCTTAAAAAGTGAAACATACAACTACCAGATAACCCACCAACTGCATAATTGGACATTTATCCCAGAACTGTGAAGACATATCTTTACACAAAAACCTGTACATGAAAGTTCATGGCAGTTTTATTTATGAAATAGCCAAAAACTGGAAACAATCTTCAACAGCTGCATAGTTAAATGAACTGTGATACAACCATGCCATGGAATAATATTCAACAATAAAAAGGAACAGATTATTGATATACAATCTACATATACCTTCAAGGAATTAAGCTGAATGAAAAGCGATTCTCAAAAAGTTGTATACCATATGATTCTACTTACAAGACATTCTTAAGACGACAAAACTACAGAAATAAAGAATAAATTGGTGGTTTCCAAAGGTCAAGAAGAGTACTAGGACTTAAAAAAAAATGGAGGTCAGCATAATCGCAGAATAGGACATCCCCAGCACTCATCGTCTCACAGAAACACTTACTTGGCAACCATCCATAGACAAAAAGGTACCTTTGTGAGAGCTTTGTAATCCAGATAGGAGGTTGACATCCAGTGGAACACAAAACTGAGGAATGTCACTTTGAGAAGACAGGACTATTCACTGGTTGCAGACCAACCAACACCCAGCTCCAGACCTGGAAGCAGTCCTATTCTTCCATGGACTCAACTCCAACCCTTCTTGTGTGAGGTCCTGTCACCAGCTTTTCCATCCCACACCCCCAGTAATAGGTCCACCAACCACAGACCCAGATACAGACTCAGAAACATCCCCATGGCTCACTTGCAGTGCTTCTAGGCTATGATTATGGAGGGAGTCCCATGCATCCATTCTCCTGTCAGGAGAAGGTCTTTACCTGCAAAAACCAGTCTGCAAAGATGGGAAGAGGTTACTCCTTCTTTAAATGCACAGACATCAACCTAAGGCTACAAGGATCATGAAGAATCAGGTAAACATGAAACCATCAAAAGAAACTAATAAACCAGTAACTGACCCTAAAGAAATAGAGGTCCATGAACTGCTTAACAAATCCAAAATAATAATCCTTAAAAAGCTCAGTGGGTTACAAGGAGATAGAGATAGACAACTAAACAAATCAGGAAAACAATATATGAACAAAATAAGAAATTGAAAAAAGAGACAGAAACCATAAAAAAGAACCAAACAGAAGTCCTGGAGCTGAAGTACACAGTGACTGAACTGAAAAATTCAACAGAGAACTTCAACAACAGATTCAACCAAGCAGAAGAAAGATTAGTGAACTCACAGACTGGTTATTTGAAATTATCTCATAAGAGGAACTGAAGAAGAAGAAGAAGAAGGAGGAGGAGGAGGAGGAGGAGGGGGAGGGGGAGGAGGAAGGGGAGGAGGGGAGGAGGAAAAGAAGAATGAAGAAGGCCTATGGTACTTATAGTAAACCACTGAATGAATATATGCATTATGGGATTCCCAAAAGAGATAGAGAAAGAGTCAGAACAATTATTTAAAGAAGTAATGACTAAAAACCTCCCAAATCTACAGAAGGAAAAGGACATCCAGATAAATAAAGCCCAAAAGTTCCCAAATAGGTTGAAGCCAAAGACAAAAACACTGTAAACTGTTAATCAACATACTGTAAACTGTCAAAAGTCAAAAAAAAAAAAAAAAAGAAAGAAAATTTTGATAGCCACAAGAAAAAAGCAACTTGTCACATACAAGGGAAACTCTCCCCACCCCATAAGGCAGATTGTTCAGCAGAAACCTTGCAAACCAGGAGAGAATGGGATGATATATTCAAGGTACAGAAAGAAAAAAAAAATGCCAACCAAGAATATTGTACCCAGGAAAACTGTCCTTTAAGAATGTAGGAGATAAACAAAAACTAAGGGGGTTCATCTCCACTAGATGTGGCTTACAAGAAGCGCTAAAGAGAGTTCTTCAAGTTGAATAAAAATATGTTAAACAACAACATGAAAGCATATGAAAGTAAAAATTTCAATGCTAAAGGTAAATATAAATAGAAAAAGAGAATATTCCAATACTGTAATGGTGGCATGCAAATCATTTTTAACCCTAGTTATATGAATTAAAAGGTAGATATAGTAAAAATAATTACAACAAGAGAAATTTGTCAATTCAACACAATACAGAAAGAAGCAAAATCTAATAACAATGACATAAAGTGTGAATGTGTCAGAGGGTAAAGTGTAGGGTGTTTGTATGTGACTGAAGTTGTTACCAGCTTAAAACAGATTGCTTTAATATAAAATGGTAACCACCAAAAAAAATATTTCCATGTGCATATGGAACATTCTCTAGGATAGAGCACATGACAGATCACAAAATAAGTCTTAACAAACTTAAAAATATGGAAGAAATTTGAAGTATCTTTTCCAATCACAATGCACTGAAACCAGATGTCAACAATAGAAAGAAAAAAGGAAAATTCACAAACACATGAAAATTAAACAACATACTCAAATAACTATTGGAGCTAGGTAGAAATAAAAAAGGAAATTGTAAAATATGTCAAGACAAATGAAACACAACATACCGAAACTTAGAAGATGCAGCAAAAGCAGTACTAAAAGGGAAGTTCATAGCAATAAACACCTATACTGAAAAAGAAGCAAGATTTCAAATAAAAAACCTACATTTACAACTCAAGGAACTAGAAAAAGAAGAACAAACTAAGCCCAAAATTAACAGAAAGAAGGAAATAATAAATATTAGAGCAGAAATAAATGAAACAGAGAATAGAAAAATGTTTTTTTAATTGATGAAACTATGATTTGGCATTTTGAAAATAAAAACAAAATCAACAAAATCTTAGCTAGACTAAAAAAGAGAGAGAGAGAAGACTCAAAATCAGAAATGAAAGAGGAGACATTATAATGATCCCACAGAAATAAAAAGTTCATAAGTGGCTATTATGAACAAGTATACACCAACAAACTGGACAATCTAGAGGAAATACAGAAATTCCTAGACACATACAACCTACCAAAACTGAATCAAGAAAAAATAGAAAATCTGAACATACCAAAAACAAATGAAGAGATTAAAAAAAGCAATCAAAAACCTCCCAACAGAGAAAAGCCCAGGACTAGATGGTTTAATGGGTGAATTCTACCAAACATTTAAAGAATTTGGGGCGCCTGGGTGGCTCAGTTGGTTAAGTGTCTGACTTCGGCTCAGGTCATGATCTCATGGTTCACAAGTCCGAGCCCCGCATCGGGCTCTGTGCTGACAGCTCAGAGTCTGGAGCCTGTGTCTCCCTCTCTCTCTGACCCTCCCCCTGTTCATGCTCTGTCTCTCTCTGTCTCAAAAATAAATAAACGTTAAAAAAAATGTTTAAAAAGAAAGGAAGAATTAATACCAATCCTTCTTAAAGTCTTCCAAAATTAGAAGAAACACTTCCAAATTCATTCTATGAGGAAAGCTTCAAACTGATACCACAGCCAGAAAAAGCACGAGAAAAGAAAACTATAGGCCAATATTCCTGGTAAACATTGATGCAAAAATTCTCAACAAAATACAGGCAAACTGAATATAACAGCATATTAGAAGAATCACACACCATGACCAAGTAGAATTTATCCCTGGGATTCAAGGATGGTTCAACACATGCAAATCAATCAATGTAATACACCACACTAAAAAAATGAAGGCTAAAAACCACACAATCATTGCAATAGATGCAAAGAAAGTATTTGACAATATTTAATACCCTTTCACGATAAAAACTCTCCACAAATTAGGTATAGAAGAAGCTTACCTCAATACAATAAAATCCACTTATAAAAAGCTCATACTCAGCAATGAAAAGTTGAAAGCTTTCTCTCTGAGATCCAGAACAAGGCAAGGATGCCCACTCTCATTTCTCCTATTCAACATATTACCAGACATCCTGCCAGAGCGATTAGGCAAGAAAAAGAAATAAAGCCATATAAATTAGAAAGAAAGAAGTAAAACTATCTCTGCTTGCAGATGATATGATTTTGTACATAGAAAACAAAAACTGTTAGAGTAAGCAAATTCAGTAAAGCAACAAAATACAAAATCAACATACAAAAATTAGTTATGTTTCTGTTCACTGACAACCTATCTAAAAAGGAAATTAAGAAAAAAATTCCATTTCCAATAGCATCAAAAAAGTAAAATACTTAGGAATAAGCTTAACAGAAGAGTTGAAAGACTGTACAATGAAAATTATAAAACAATGACAAAAGAAATTTTAAAAGTCACAAATAAATAGAAGGACATTGTTCATGCAATGAAAGAACTGGTATTTTTTAAACATCCATACTTACCAAAGTGATCTATAGATTCAACACAATTCTCATCAAAATCCCAATGGCATTTTTTACTGAAATAGAAAACGGGCACCTGGGTGACTCAGTAGGTTAAGCATCCGACTTCAACTCAGGTCATGATCGCATGGTTCATGGGTTCAAGCCCCACATTGGGCTCTGTGCTGATAGCTCAGAGCCTGAAGCCTGCTTCAGATTTTGTGTCTCCCTCCCTCTCTCTCTGCTCCTCCTGCTTGCTCTCTCTCTCTCTCTCTCTCTCTCTCGTTCTCTCTCTCTCAAAAATAATAATAATGATAATCCTAAAATTCATTTAGAACCACAAAAGACCCTGAATGACCAAAGCAATTTTGAGCAAGAACAACAAAGCTGGCAGCGTTACACTCCCTGGTTTCAAAACATTATAAAGCTACATCTCTAGACGATCTTTCTCAACCAGTCTCACGACTGGACAAACCATTTTTATATATACAACTCTTAAATTTATAACTTTAACCTCAATTTTTTTTTACCTGAACTCCTGACTCATCCAATTAACCTACCAAATATCTCCTCTTGAACACCTAATAGACATCTCTACTTACAATATTCGAACACATGATCTCCCCGCCTCAGCTTGTTCCTCTCCCTGTCTTTCCCTAGGAGCTTCTAAGAAAAAGAAAGAAAGCTTTCTTAGAACTCCCTAGTAAATGGCATGACAGTTTTAAATCATGGCTTCAAGTTCTTTGACACCTCATTGTCCCCATCTCTTTTAACCTGGATGAGCCTGTGCATAATTCTAGCCACAGAATACGGTGGAAGTGACACTATGTGAGTTCTGAGGCTCAGTCATAAAAGCTCATGCAGCTCCCTTCTGGTTCTGAAATGTTCACTCTCAGGAAGCTCCCCCTTTCAAAACGCACAGCCATTATACTGTAAAAAGCCCAAACCAATAAAATGTTTAAAAGATAACAAAATGGTAGTTGGTTTAGTCCACTATTTTAGGGCTGGTTTATAGTTAATAAAGAGCTGAGACTGATGGCAGGCTTATTCTTTCAATAACTCAGACCAAAACTTATGAAGTCACCCTTGACTCCTCTCTCTCACATTCCATATCCAGTCCCTCAACGAATCCTGTCAAGTCTCTTTTCAAAGTACGTCCAAAATAGGACCAATGTCCATCACCGCATCTACAAAATGGATCTCTTCTGGTCAAAGCTCTTGCTTGGAAACAACAGAAACTGACTCGGGCTAAATTTGCCGACAAATTTAGTGAAAGGAAATCAGATGGCTCACAGAATAGAACAAAGAGGATGCCAACTCTAGAAAACGGTCTGAAATCAGTGAAGTTTAAATATAAGGAATCATAGCCAAAGAACCAGCCTGATTGATAAGCTGCTACTGCCACACCAGCTTCACCTTCACTTATTCTAAGCTGTCCCCATTTTTTTTGCTCTTTGGTGTCTTCCCTCCAGAGAAGTGTATTTACTTGGCTGAGCTTAGTTGATTTTCCTGAGTCCCAACTGCCACAGGCTGACAAAAGGGAGAGTTGGCATGGTGGCTTTCATAGTAAGAAGTGGAGACCCATCTTCCATAAAAACTCATTTCACAATGCATTTTCCAAACACCGGAAGTGGCTACAAATTCTGAGCAGCCTAAGGGTTGGGTGAGGAGAAGATACATTTTGTATCACAAACAACAGATTCTCATTGTGTGTGGAAAAGTAAGTAGACTCTGATCGAAAGCCTTGCATTCAAGTCCTGCTCTAGCACTTATTAGACGTGTGACCCTAAGCAAGTCATTTAACTTCCCTGAGACTCCCATTTTTTCATCTTTAACATGAGTGCAACAATATCTGCCCTGCTTATCTAGCAGATTTGTTTTGAGGATCGAATGAGTGTGTGAGCATATTAAGGCTGCGATCTTGATCCCTTTCATCTTTGTAACAGTGTTGACTAGCGAGGGTTAGATGGGAGTAGGTGTTCCATTAATGTCTACAGAATGAGTAATAGTTATAGAAAAGATTTGTAAAATGAAAGCCATTAACTGATCCTACTATATCGTCCAGCTAGACCAGAAAAGTGTGATATTGTCACCCAGTGCCAGACTAAAGTAATATCAAATATGCTTTGGGAGGAGACCCCTGACATTGAAAATTTCTGCCACCAACCTCTTCATAAAATAAATATGGAAATGGCAGATCAACTTAATTGTTTCACTATATAGTATAAATTTGGCTCATAGAGCAAAATCCTCCTGTGACAAGTTTTAGAGATCAGATAATGGTTCTTGAGAATCATGCTCGCATGGGGAAGTAATATAGCTTAAGTAGATTTCTGGCCAATGGATTCAAGTTACCCTGAGGAAACAAGATCTAATTGTAGGATAGCTAATAATAACAATCCTTTACCCAAATTCTTTGGAGATAGATTTAGAATTGAAAATTTCTCAGATATTTGAAAGACGTTAGTGGCAAAAATCGTATATTACACAACCACTAGCAGGGTCTGAGTCAGTACCCTGTAATCAAACACAAAATATTTCTGCAGAGATATGAATGAATGCTCATTCTGAGTATAACAAACACTGAAACAATCTCATATCCATTTAGTTAAGGTGATTTCAACATAAGGGTCAAAGCACTTTTGGGGGGCGTTTGGGTGACCCAGTTGGTTAAACGACCGACTTCCGGCTTTGCTCATGATCTCACAGTTCGTGAATTCAAGCCCCACATCTGGCTCTCTGCTGCCAGCCCAGAGCCTGCTTCAGACCTTCTGTCTCTTTCTCTCTCTCTCTCTCTCTCTCTCTCTCTCTGTCCCTCCCTCCTCTCTCTCTTTCTCTCTCTCTCTCAAAAATAAATAAACATTTAAAAAAAAAAAACATTAAAAAATAAGAATGTTAAAAAGACACTTTTGGTTTTCAAAGCTTTTCTTTGGATTTTAAAAATGCAGATAAGAAACAAAGTTGTATTTTTCATGAAAGGGTAAATGGACTTATAGTGCCTTACGATAGAAAATGCTCTACCATGTACAAGCTTGAATAGTAGTAACACTCTCTCTCTTTAAATCTATATAAAATCACTTTCAAAAAAATTTTTTAACATTCAACTCAGCAAATTCTTGAATTCAACCAGAGAGATCATCTATTTCAATCTGCCACCTAATTCAGCTAATGCTTACTAATAAGCATTCGAGCCAGACAGTCACTCAGCCTTTGCAAAATACTCCTATGGGTGAAGAATTCACTCCTTCATGTGGCAACTCCCTGCATTCTTGGAAAACCGTAATTATTAGGATCAAAGTCAGATCTTCTGTCACTTTTACCCTTTAGTCCTAACACTGCCGTAGGGAGCAGGAAAAATTTCTCTACCCTGTCTGCCATGTGACAGCTAGGCAAATATTTGAAGTGGCAATCACATACCACATCATTTGCCTCTTCTCTAGGCTAAACATTTGCCCTAACTCTTCCACATAAGTATAGTTTCCTCTTCCCTCACATCCTGAGAGCCCATACTAATCTCTAACTTATCAATGTGTAAAATAAAGCAAGGCAGCTAGAGCTAGATAAATCTCCAGCCCAGAATGCAGGGGACCTGTTATCTTCCTTGTAAGCTATATATCATGTTTTTAGTAACACATACTACGATTTTGTGTGTGTGTGTGTGTGTGTGTGTGTGTGTGCGCACGCAGCATAATACTTTTGGATTGTTTTGCATTTATAGTAAATTAATCTCCCCATCTTTTCACACTGCACTGCTGTCACAATCCAAGAACCTCCCTTGATTTATATGTGTCAGTCTCAGTAAAGGGCTTTTGTACTGGTCTTTGTTAAATTACATCATGTTAGTTTTCATTCCAACATTTACATTTCACTTTGAATCTCGATTGCACCTTTCAGTATATTAGCTACGTCTGACAGCTTTGTGTCACCTACAAATTTGACACCTTCAGTAAAGACTTTAATAAAAATATTGAACAAGATAGGATCAAGAGCCCTGTGGCATGCCACTGGAGACTTCCCTCCTGGATGGCATCCTCAAGTGCTTAACATCTAAAACAGGCAATAAACTTCATACACAAATAATAATACCAAGGTTTACCTGACAGGTACAGAATGAGCAGTAAGAAAAACAAATGCTATACAGAGAAGAAAATAGCACATCTCAGAACCATCACACCAGGCTCTACATTTTAGTAATTAATTTCACAGGTTTCACTACCATAGGGCATTGAAAAAGATGTCTCTCATTCCTGAAATGTGTATATGTGCTAGGGTTGCAACATAAAATCCATTTCCTGCTAAGGATCTCGCCCAGAAAGTTTACAAACACAATATTAAAGGCTGAGCAGGATTTGAAATGTCATAGGGAAAGGGGTAATTAGCAGAGGAAAACAATCTTACCCCGTTATGGATCAATAAACTCCTATAGATATAACTCCTCATGCTGCCAACTTGGCTCCACCTACCCCACCCCAAACACCCACTACTGTCAGCAACCCGAAAATGCAAAAATCAATATTTTAAGTACATATGTTTTTAAATGACTGGTTTGCCAAGGGATTATTCATTTTTAAAATGGGTCATACAAGGGTGTCTGCCTGGCTCAGTCAGTGAGTCGACAGAGCATGACACTCTTGATCTCTGGGTTGTGAGATCAAGCCCCACATTGGGTGTAGAGGTTACTCTAAAAAACTTAAAATAAAATAAGATAGGTCATACACAGGGCTCATGTACAAAGCAACTGACCCTGGTTTAATATGGGTTCATTTGCTTGACACCCAGTTGGTTTTTTTTCAGAATACCAAGAATACAAAATATCCAGGGTTGCCACTGTTTGCTTATATTGTGTAACAAACCTAATGTTAAACATGACCCTTGAAACTGTTCCCACATCTTTCCAGTCAGGACGCTTTGATGATATAGTAAATATCACCATGGTTCCACCTTGAAGAAATAGGGTTTAAACAAGGATTTTGCTCCATCAAGTAATTTTGTCCACGTAAAGCTTAAAATTCTCTTCAAAAGCAATACCTGTCAACAATCTGTAGTAAATATATATTTAATAAAACATATCTCTGAAGCAATTCTAGACTCCCCAATTACTTTAAATCATGACAGTTTCTGTTCTCTCACTTTGTCTTCTATTCCTTCTGCCTTTCTTGGTCTGAAAATTAGTTACGGATACGAAAAACCCAGAATGTAATCTGAAACCGAAAGCAACGAGCCCATTCACTGAACTAAATCACTTGTAATTAGAAATAAAAGAAAATTCATTTATGAAAATGAAAATCCTAAAAGCTTTTTGGAATATGAAGTTAATCATTACAAATGTATCCCATCAGAAATAGCTTTTTAAGGCAGTAAGCTCCATAACTAATTTTAGAATAGCTAAAGGAAAGCCCTCAGAAAATTAAGGCAATCACCATAAAGACCCCATTTTGATAAAAGGGGATCTATATTAAATCAGACTGGAAGCATGGAGAGGACCTCAGAGAGCATCTACAGAACGTAGACCACAATCACACAGGAGACAAGAATAGGACTGGGACCGAAATACAGGGCCCTTTCTCCAGTTCCAGAGCTTGTTTCTACCACACTCTTGACCTTGAGACTGAGGGTGATGGACCTGACACAGCACCTCCTACATCAGTAATTTCTGACTTGTGCCTCCTGACCAACATCCAACCATACCCAAAAGACAACAACAACAAAAAAAATAGGGGCACCTTGATGACTCAGTTGGTTGAGCAACCGACTCTTAATGTCAGCTTAGGTCATGAGCCCAGAGTCATAGGATCCAGCCCCTAGTCAAACCCCGTGTCAAGTTCCACACTGAGCGCAGAGACTGCTTAAGATTCTCGCTCTCTCAAAGTTACTTTGGCTTCCATTCAAGATTCTCTCTCTCTTTCTGTCCCTCTGCCCCTCTCTCTCCCACTCAGCGCTATTAAAAAAAAAAAAAAAAAGAAGAAGAAAATTAGGAAAGTTAGCCCATTACTTTGAGATGGTATCTGAATAACTGTTTTTTCCCCTCTTTTATACAAAGAATATAAAAATTCATGCAAGTATAAAACATTTTAAAGTATAAATATTTTAAATGTATTTTAAAGATTATATTATTTAATAGTATTATAAATATGAATATTTTAAAATATGAAATAAAATATTCCACTATAATACAGGATTCATGAGGGTAGGGTCCATATCTAACTTGTTTATTGTTCTATCCCCAGTTACCTATACGGTAAAATATTTCTGGGTGCTTTTTGTTTGTTTTCTGGGGGTTTTTTACTGCCCTTGATCCAAATATCATTCTTATTTTAAAGTAACTCCCTACAGTATGCATTGTAAGTAGAATGCAATGACCCTCTTCTCACCTTCTCATAGTTAGGGAGACATCCAGCTGGTTCTTGTAGAGGCAACGTAAAAACACAGGGATAGCAGAGAAGTTACTCTTGGCTGCAGCAACAGAGACAGCAGCACCAGCAGAGGCTGTCTGTTGCACGGAGTGACCTTGACCCTGCTCTAGCTCCTATTCTCCCCTGGTCCTTACTTGTTTTCCAAGCTTGTACCTCTTGCATTTCTGTTGCTTCTGTGAGCTACCTGGTTTCTTCCATGAAAATTCTTTTCTAAATACTCAGCTGGTTTAAGGCAGCTTCTCTTGTTTACACCAACAGCTCTAACATGCACATAGTAGGCATTCAATAAATATTTTTTAAATGAACAAATCAATTAATAAATCAATTAACCATCATCATAATTTTCTGTATAACACTTAGAATTTTCAAGAACTCGCCTATATTCTGATTATTGCATCTGGTTGCTACCCCACTTATGCTCCAATATTTAAATTGCGATATTTAACAAAAGTAAATTCTTTTTGAAGCAAGAGTCAAGTACAAAAAAATTATTATTTTAACTAAACTAGGACTAGACGTCATTTACCAAAGTCAGCCATGATACCTCATGGTGTCGATTACCACTATGAGTAATGCCATTTAAGTAATAAGTAATTTGATGAAGTAAAAGTCTTTGAAAGAGAATTTTAAAATAAGAGCTAGGGAGAAAAACTAAGTACGAGCACGAAAAAATAAAAACTGTGAAATAATTTTATTCAAAATAAGTTAGATTTGCAAACAGCATCAAAAAACAGGTGTAAAAAAAAGGCAACTGAAACTTCAGATATGAGCTGACATTCACGGGGCACACAGTGGGTGGAAAAGTTCAGGGACTTTGAAGGAGCGGTGTCTGCAAAGACAAAAACTAGGTCCCCTTATAACACAAAAAAAATCTTTGCTTTAATCAGATAAGGCTATTTAACCTTACTTGGTTTGTGAATTCTTTAAAATGTTTCCATTCACCCCTCCTCTACTCCCCTGAAAGCTGAAATCAACCATAACTCACTCCTTCCACACAAAACCCCCTGATTTAAAAGGGGAGGGGAAGGACTAATACTAAAAACTGAAAATTAAATATCCTAGTTTTGTAGCACATGTATGTAGAATACTAGTCAAAGGATTTTCAGAAATCTTTCAAGCCCAGAATCAACTAAATGGAAAATTCTGAGGACTTTTCACATTTAGACTCAGGAACCATGTTTGAAACATGTGTATCAAAACATGACGTTTCAGAATTGCCCTAAGAAATTCCACTCCCTTGTTACAGATTTACATTGATAAGGCAAAGAATTTAACACAGTGCGTTGTGTTTGGTTTATGTGGACACAAAGCCCGGAGACCAGGTTTCTCCAGTCTGATACCATTACAAAATCCATTAAACCATCTCAGTAAGCAAGAGAGGAAAGGCCATTTTGTGTTCAGTGACCTATACTCAGCCCCATGGATTTTGAAGCAGGCAATGTAGTTTTGACTCTATATCTGATCTCCAGGGAGCCTGAGCACAACTCCTTTCCGGATAAAGTCTGAAGAACACCTTTCGCCAAGAAAAGTAGGTAGTAAGCACTTAAAAGTAGTTTTAAGAAGAGACCAAGAGGAAAATGAAACATCGGGAATGAGGACTGTGAAACTCTCATTATTTCAGCTCCACGTGGCCTATGCATTTCCTGTATAATCTGTGATTCCTACAAAATGTGGTCATTTCAAACTGTGATGTAAAGACGACCCAAGAGGAGAACCCAAAATCTACACACCGAAAGACTACCCCCTGGCTTCCAGTGCTTTTCTGATACAGATTCGGGGGAGGGGGGGAGCTTTTCCTACACTACTTGGATGTATCAAGTCCCTCTACATTTTCGTGTCAATAGAACCATAATGGCTCCTTCAGCATGTACGGTCCACACAACCGCGTCCGCTCCTTGCTCTGAGAACGCACAGATATTCCTCCTCAGGACGACATTCCTGGCCCCGATCCTGAGCGAAGGAGAAGCAAGGCGCACGCACTGCCCTCGGGGCTCCTGGGTCCCGCCTCGAGGACACCCAGACTTGTTGCTCCGGCGGCGGGAACTCACCATTACGGACCGCGTGCGGCGCGCCCTGCCCACGAGGAGGACGGCCTGTGCTCGGAGCCGGCGTCCCGCGCCCGTCGTCCCGCGGCGGCCCTGCGAGCCGGTGCGCCTCGCGGGGCCGGGCCTGGAGCGGGCGGCGGTCCTACAAAACCCGCGCCCCGAGAGCGGGGACCGGAAGCGCCCGCGGTCCGCCCTTCCGCCTCCAGAATGCGGGCGCCAGGCCTGGGGCGCCTGCTGGGGGTGGCCCGGTTGACCCCGGGGGAGCATCTCGCCACCTCCCGCCCTGCGTCTTCGCCTCCCAAAGGTCTCCTCCCAAAGGGGCGAGCGCAGCCCCCACCCCGAGCCCGCGCCCCCCCCCTCCCCCCGCCGGGCCTAGCTCGAGGAGAGGAGCCCGAGTCCCGGTGGCCCGACCCTGCCGCGTGCGCGACCCGGGCCGGGGCCGGGGGGTCAGGCCAGGGCACCCGCTCGAGGGCCCCCGTGGGCCGGGCCCACTCCCCTCCCTTCTCCGCACCCCCGCGGCCTCCCCGCTCCCGCTGGCTCCAGGAATCAATAGTGACCGCTGATTTTTTACGACAATTGCAGCTGTCTAATTCATCAGCGAATAATTAAATCAGAAGCAGCCAGGCCTGCTTTGAGCAGAGCCGGGTTTGGCGTCGGGGACTAGGGGTCTCCCCTACCAGATCCCAACAAACTGGGGGCCCAGTCGGGAGCCGGGAGGGCAACCAGGGGACAGGCCTCGCCCCGTGCCGCGGCTGGGAGAGCGGCTCCGTGCGAGGAAGGAATATCCCGGCGTGGGGAGTAAGCGGGGGGTGGCCGGGGGACAAGCGGGGCGCTCCGCCGCGGAGCTCCGTTTGGGGGCTCATCCCAGAGCGTCCTGGCCCGCAGTGCCTCGCGTGGGGCTGCGCTTTCCACTCTCCTCACGCTGACTTTGCGAAGGGAGAGGAAATCACCCTCGGGAGGCGATTTGCCTTTGAGGAAGATGGAGAGGAGCAGAGAGAAGCGCCTAGAAACGGCATTGATTTAGACATCAATCCTGGCCGGCTCCCTCCGCCTCCCGAGCCGCGGGGCCGCGCAGCCCCCTCCCCGAGAAGCGGCTCGCCTCCGGCCGGAGGCCGCCGGGCTCCGCGGGGGCTGGCGAGGGCGGGCGGAGCCCGCACGAGGGCACGGCCAGCCTGGGGAGCCGCTCGCAGCCTCCCGCGCCGCCACCCCGCGCCCGCAGCCTCGACGCCCGCCTCGGCGCCGCCGGAGCGGCCGGCGCGAGCACCGCTTCGCCGCGGCCAACAGGTCTCCCGAGTCTCTCCCGAGTCAGGGGCGTCGCCGCATCTCTCTCGCAGCCGGGGCAGCCGGACGCCCTTGGAGCCCGAGCTCTCCAGAAGCGGCCAAACCACCTGTGCCTGGCCAGGCCCGGCCCCCGGCGCGGGTCCGAATGGCCCGCGGGGACCGTGTGCCGCTCCTCGAGCCCCCACGGCCCCCACAGTAACTAAACAGCCTCGTCTGAACCCTGTGGTCGGCCAGAGTTGCTTTTTCTTACACGTTTGGAAGCGAAACAATTCGAAATTCCTAAAAAGTAGCATCGAAGCGATTTTCCAAAATAAAACGCTCCTGAAATAATCTGACTGTGCTCTATTACTTCTGATCGTGTTACCTTGAAAGATCAGCTCAGACTCACTCGGTCATTTAATTACTTTCCGAGCTAATATGCACGGAAACTAAAAAATATATACCATGTGATTTCTTTTAAAAGAGATAGCCTGACTCGCATGAATATTTTAAACCCCTCGATTGGTTTTGTTAGTTTTCAAATAGATTATCTTTAGAAATCGGAAATAATATTTCTCAAGTTTAAAAGCTGGCTAACTCTTGATTTTTCAGTACTCTGTGCCCTTTTTCTGATTACATGGTAGCCGAGACAATTGAAATTACACAAAAATTTTTAAACTCTCCTATTTTCCTAGAGAGAGGAAGTGCTAGGTATTTGTATTAATGCCTAAACAATATTGAATCCTCAATCAAAAGTGGTTCTGTCCAGAGCAAATAAATGATCGTCTTAAGAAGGTAATAAATAAAAAGCGATGCCCGTGTTTAGTGTCTCAGGGCAACTTGAAAACAGCTCCACTTCCAGAGAGTGAAATTTGTCCTTTTTACCATCAACTGCAACTTTTGCCTTCCCTTTGAAAGGACAACAAAAAGATTTCACGCACAACTTGGCCTGAACAAAAGGACCTCACGCCAGTTTCTCTTTTGTGGGGTGACAACTGGAGGAGAGAAAAACTTTATTTTAAGCATACACGAATTGTACTGTTGGAAACCCACTGTTAAAAGAAAACGCGACTGCGGATTCACACAGCTCAAAACCGACGCTACAGGGCTTTGGGGGAAAGAAATCATAGGACAGGTACGGAAGGAAGGCCGGTGAGCATAAAACTCATCTTCGTTCTCAGGCTAACAAGTTGCTTTATACAAGCGCAACGTTCTTGTAGAGGAAGCTGTGTTCCTGTGAGAGCCGTGCTCCAGGCTCCTCGCTTCCCCAGTATTCCCCCAGAAAAAAAAAGAAGAAGAAGAAGAAGAAGAAGAAGAAGAAGAAGAAGAAGAAGAAGCAGCCCTCTGATCTCTACAGTTTCCAATCCTCAAATTCCCCTTCACTTTTTGGAATTTCATTTTCCCCAACCGTTAATTTTTATCTCCCACCAGCTTCTGCACTGGGAGCAGCCGCGAAAACAGAACCGAAGGGTGGCCCCAGAGAAGGTTGTAAGGTGGGCCCCGAATTCGGGGGAAGAAAAATATCCTGGGCAATCCCAGCACTCAACTACGGCGACAGTCAGCTTCTGTCCGTCTCAGAGGCCCAGGCTCTTCCGCCCAAACTCCTCCCGCGAGGGGTCGGGAAACCGGGAGAGGGCAAGACGGGAAGACGGAAATGTGTGTGTGTGCGTGTGTGTGTGTCCTTGAGAGCACAAAACTCCAACAATCTCCTATCTGTGGGAATGGAGGGGGAACGATCAAGGTCTGCAGACCTAGTCCCAGTCTTTCTTTAAAACTAGGCAGGTGGACGCTCTAGCAACTTAGACCTGCGGAGTTCGGGATTCTGGCTGTCGCTGCTCTTCCAGACCCGCAGCCCCGGGAGCAGGTGCTAACTTTCTTCCGGCTAGGGGGGGTCTCCTCTTCCTTCCCCCCGCCCCCAAGCCCGCCCACTCCCCGCGCCCGACTACTGAGGCTGTGGTGGCTTTTGCCCCAGCCCAGCCACCGCGCTGGATTGGCCCCGCAGCCACGCTCCCCACCCTCGAATCCAGGCACTGCTCTGGGGGCCCCGAGAGAACGCTCCCCCAGCTGCCAGAACTCTTGTGGCTTCATTTTTCTTTTCCTAAGAGGCCAGCCGAGTGTGGGAAGAACACTAACACACTCCTAGTGCTCCTCCACCCCGGCGCAGTGTCGACCAAAAAGTTAAGGGCCGTCCCTGGCAGCTTACAAGTAAACTGGCTTTTCCATTTTTAACCAGATCGACGCAGGGGAGACGAGAGTTCAAGAAAAAGGACCCGTTTTGCCTCACCACCTAAAACACTTAGGGGGGAAAAAACAAACAAACAAACACCTCTCCTAGATTTAACTGGAATCTGCAGAGTTTCAGAGAATTTCTGAGCTGAGAGGCAGAAGGGAGTTAGTGGTGCTGGGCTTCGGTTTTAGTTTTTTTCTCCCTGTGCTCAACCAGCCTGCGCTTTCGGGCAGAATAAAATTGAAGCTAATGGAGATATCAAACAGAGCCACAATTCCGAAGGCTCCTTTTTCCGCCACAAGCACCCACCGTCCATCTGCAAGTGTAATCACAGAGACTTGCGGTGTCTTCATCACTATAGGCTCCGGAAGAAAAGGGGGGGGGGGGCGGGGAGGAGAAATTTCTCCGTCGTTAAAAGGAACCCTCTATTATCACATTATTATTTGTGTATAGCAACATAAGAATTTCCCCCCTCCTCTTAAAATTCTCCCACAATATTGAGACAGCATTTGTTGTACGATTCATACAAATGCTTGAGGCCTTTCTGGAAAACCATTACCATTCAATGGCTAGAAAATTGCTCTCCTTCCTTTAAAAAAAAAAAAAAAAAAAAGGCTCAGCAGCAGCTACCACGGACAACAAAAACTTTCTCCTGCATAATCCTCGCCCACGGAATGACAAAGAAATGATATTGACTTACCCCTGAACGGATGAAGTGTTTGATAAGGGGGGGACTTTTCTGAAGATTTCTTTTCGGGAGCTGCACAGACAGCTGCAATTCATGGGCGACACTGATTGCCAGAAACGCTATGGATTGGCATGGGGTCTGCAGCTCACAGATCCTGATCAATACCCCTACACTCACACGCCAGATGGTTTGGGGAAGGACAAAAATAAAATAGTCCAAATCAACCCACCATTATGTCTTTTTGTATTGCTCTGATAAACCTAGTTGCAGCACAAATGTGTTCTGCCCAACACAAAACCTTCCTCAGCATTTTGAACATTTGGGTAGAAATAAACAGCCCCCCCTCTTCTTGGGATTTGGGCTGTGGTTACTGTTTTTAGTAAAAACAAAGCCGTTGGGCCCCCTATCCAGATTGGGTTTACTTGTAGTCTGTTTATTTTAATGTGGGTTTTTTTGGTGAATAATTTATAGGGTCTCTTTTAATTGAATGTTCACCTTTCTCTCCCTCTCAGAGCCTAAAAAAAATTTTTTTAATGTGAAAACACACATGAAAAGCTCTGACAGTAAAAATTTCCAGTCTATTCCCATAATTGTTAACTAAAGTTTTTTTCTTTTATAATGCACTAGCTTACATTTGTTGTCAAAGCTGCATTTTATTTACAGACTTCTTCTTACTCATTGAAGTGTCTGATTTTGAAGAAAATTGGACCTGCGGATGTGATATGTTAAGAAACGGATATCCTAATCCTGATATAATGGCTGGTACAACCGTCCACGTTTTAATAGTCACGAACTAGCACTCCTGTTACCATATTTCTGCAGTCTATTTGTGAATCAAATGCTGAGGAGAGGAGGGAAAAGGAGCGTAACTTCAAATTAAAAAAAAATTCTGAGTTACACAACTTCTGAAGGTTAGAGTACGGGTGCTAAACAAGGGACAGTCAGAAAGCAACTCTTCCTTTTATTTGAGAAAGAAACATCAAAGATATTTTGAAACACACTTGAAAATCTTATTAAAACTGATATTCTTAAAATTATCTTCGGGTAGAAAATAAATTTTTTTCCTTTTTAGAAAGAATGGGAAAGGGCATGCAAGACTAATTTAGTAAAAATTAAGATGCTGACTAAACATGCACATTAATTTTCCTTTTAAATGGGTTTTAGGTTGAAATACAAAACCTCAAACCATCATTAAGAAAAACAACGTGAAAAATCTGCTTTAATCTAGCCCAATGAAATTATACACAAAGAAGCCAATACGATTTCATGATTTCCCTGAGATCGCCAATATTGATCGAGGGAAGGGGGAGGGATGGTGGGAGAGAGGGAGGAGGGAGAGAGGCAGGGAACAAGGCAGCGAGAATATGCAACTCACCTTTCAACTCTCCAGCACGTGACTGCTCCCAGGCACACCAAAATGCAATTCCCAGGAGCAGATTTATCTTGGTAGCCTGGTAAATGAGTTTATCATTTTGAAAAATTATTTTAATGGAAATCTACATATTCAAGTTTCTGTATGGAGGCAGTGCCTACTCAGGGTCCCAGCTCGGGGTCATTGGCCACTCCTTGAGCTTGGAGCCGGGGCAGGGAAGGCTATGTTCAGCTTTGGGTCCCATCAGACAGACTCTTGCCCCAGCCTTGCTTCTCTCTTGCCCTATTTCAGTCTCTGAGCACTCCTAGACCAACAAGAGGTTGCACTCTTGTGAACTTTTGTTCAACTCGGTAAGTTTTCAAACATTAACTGTTGCAAATAATCCCAAATGTCCAGCTGCCATTTGGGGAGTGAAAAGAGAGACAGTAAGAGAAGGTTGAGGGGGAGAGGAAAGACAGAGAAACAAAAAAAAGCAGTTATTTTTACCTGTCTAAATTCGTGACATTCAAGATGTGAGCAGCTAGAAAAGTATGTCTAGCAAAGTAGAGGACCGTCCACTTTCTTACCCAGGCTTTGATATCACAGAGCAGAAGCTACTTGAAAGAATGATGGGCAAGGTATTGGACAGACCTCAATAAAGTTGATCTATGAATAACTCACTGTACATTCATGTGACAGGATGGTGTGGGAGGGGGTGGATTTTTTTTTTTTTTTTTTTTTTTTTTTTTTTTTTTTTTTTTTTTTTTTTTTTTTTTTGCTCTGTAGCTAGAAGGGAAAGGAGGGCAGCCGCAAAAGGTCACCAAGACTAAGAACTAGTTTCCAAATGAATCAAACCTTTCTCTAGTACCAGGAAGACACATGCAGTATCTCAGGCTGTGTCCTTGTTTTCTTATCAAGTTTTCTCTAACAGCTGGAAGTGGTTGGAGGGGGCTGTCTTAAGGAGACCCCCTGCTCTTCTTTTGACAGCTGATCAAAAGAAAATAGGTCACGCTTCTCAAACTTATGTCCACCCTGTCCTTAATTACTGTCTCTTTAAACAAAGGCAACATCTGCGCAACCTCAGCTAGCTTGAATCTTCGGAGGCAAACAGAGCGCAACCTGCCTTAAAAGAATCTGTTACTTTTAAGGGTTTCAATGCTGGGTAGCTCCCTGTCTTCAGCCACCCCTCCACCCCCACCCAGGCCTCAGAAATCTCCACCTCCTTTCTCCGCAGCTCCACTTCCAGTCCCCGACCCAGGATTACCAAACAACGGAAATTCTGGATAGACGAAGGTGCACTTTTGAAAGCTGCGGCTTTCGAGCGTTTTAAAACTCGCCAGGATTCTTGTCTTTTCAGAAACAAGTTTTGGATACACAGATATCGGGCGAGAGTCCGTGTCATCTACCCACAGCCGTAACCTGAGGTGTTCCTTTCTAGGGATTCGAGAGAAGCGTGTGTGTGTGTGTGTGTGTGTGTGTGTGTGTGTGTCCGCCCGCGCGCGCGCCCGCGCGCGCGCGTTAGGAAAAAAATCTGCGGGTGTCGTCCCGCAAGGTTTACGTACTCCCTGCTCCCAGGAGTTTGCTCACTATAGGCATCGGCAACAATCTTGCCACACCGCCCCCCCCCCCACTTCTTTCCAAGTCGCTAATGGGGGGAGCATTTGGTCACCTTGAAACCTCAGCTCCTAGAGTTCTAGTTTTGTTTTGCAATCTAACAGGGCCCTTCTGAAGCCTCATAACTGGGAGATTTATGGGCTCGCCGGGTAATTAAATGATGTTATTGTGTTAACTTTGCTTGGATTACGGTGGCCCGCGCCGCCTGTGGGCTTGCGAAGCTGACCGCAGCTCCTAGGCGGCGAGGGCGCTGGGGTTCCTTTAGCCCAGCAGATTATGCACGCCCCGGTCTCGGGGATCTACCCAGCATTAGAATACTTAAGCGCCTGCATTTTGAAAGCCTAAACTACTGCCCCCCAGCTAGAGACGCTTGAGGAAGTGGCTTGCTGGGAGACTTGGGTTTGTTTTTAAGCCAGTACGTTCTGGCTTTCTAGCCTCCAGAAAAGCTTTGGGGTGAGGCAAGGAGAACTAAAGCAATGCCCTTTTCTCCAGATCGCAGCTGCTCAAGAGGGACACAGCGAAGCATCTTTAGCATAATTTCTCTCCCTCGCTCGCACTCTCGCCTCTCTCTCCCCACTACCCCCTCTTCCCCTCCCTCCCTCTCCTTGACGTTCGATTCTAGTGGCAAAGGAGGAAAAAAGGCACAGAGCCGTCAGCCAAACCTGAAAAGCACAGCCCCGCCCCCTCCTCAGCCATTGGCAGCCGCAGTCGGGAGGCCCGCCCCCCAGGGCAGCCGCGTACTTGGAGTGGCTGTTCGCCGCGCCCATCGGGCGCGGCCCCGCCCCGGGTCCGAGAGGCTAGGTTGGCTGCCCCGGCGAGCGGCAGAGCCCTTCTGGACAGCTCCCGCTCACCCAAACAGAAGACGTCGGCGCCGGAGCGGGCTCGGACATGGCGAGGCAGCGCGCCGGCCCGAGCGGTGGGGCCCGGTGATCCCTCCCTCCCTCCCCGCCCCCTCCCCCTTCCCGCACGCACGCCCCGTCCGCCCCCACCCCGCCCCCACCCCGGGCGCGCCCGCCTGCCCGCCCGCAGCCCGGGGCGCACACCCGCACGCACGCTCCCCCTCCACACACTCACGCACTCCCGCGCCCTCCCTCCGCTCCCGCGACCGAGCTCCGCCACGCGCGCCTTGCCAGCCCGCCGGCCGCCCCCGCCGCCCCCGCCGCCCCCGGGCCCCGATGGACTGAATGAAGGCTGCCTACACCGCCTATCGATGCCTCACCAAAGACCTAGAAGGCTGCGCCATGAACCCGGAGCTGACAATGGAAAGTCTGGGCACTTTGCACGGGCCGGCCGGCGGCGGCAGCGGCGGGGGCGGTGGCGGGGGCGGCGGGGGCGGCGGCGGGGGCCCGAGCCATGAGCAGGAGCTGCTGGCCAGCCCCAGCCCCCACCACGCGGGCCGCGGCGCTGCTGGCTCGCTGCGGGGCCCGCCGCCGCCGCCAACGGCGCACCAGGAGCTGGGCACGGCGGCAGCGGCAGCGGCGGCGGCATCGCGCTCGGCCATGGTCACTAGCATGGCCTCGATCCTGGACGGCGGCGACTACCGGCCCGAGCTCTCCATCCCGCTCCATCACGCCATGAGCATGTCTTGCGACTCGTCCCCGCCCGGCATGGGCATGAGCAACACCTACACCACGCTGACGCCGCTCCAGCCGCTGCCGCCCATCTCCACCGTGTCGGACAAGTTCCACCACCCGCACCCGCACCACCACCCGCACCACCACCACCACCACCACCACCAGCGCCTGTCGGGCAACGTCAGCGGCAGCTTCACCCTCATGCGCGACGAGCGCGGGCTCCCGGCCATGAACAACCTCTACAGCCCCTACAAGGAGATGCCCGGCATGAGCCAGAGCCTGTCCCCGCTGGCCGCCACGCCGCTGGGCAACGGGCTGGGCGGCCTCCACAACGCGCAGCAGAGCCTGCCCAACTACGGGCCGCCGGGCCACGACAAAATGCTCAGCCCCAACTTCGACGCGCACCACACTGCCATGCTGACCCGCGGTGAGCAGCACCTGTCCCGCGGCCTGGGCACCCCGCCTGCGGCCATGATGTCGCACCTCAACGGCCTGCACCACCCCGGCCATGCTCAGTCCCACGGGCCGGTGCTGGCGCCCAGCCGCGAGCGGCCACCCTCGTCCTCGTCTGGCTCGCAGGTTGCCACATCGGGTCAGCTGGAGGAGATCAACACCAAAGAGGTGGCCCAGCGCATCACCGCCGAGCTGAAGCGCTACAGCATCCCACAAGCGATCTTCGCGCAGAGGGTGCTGTGCCGGTCTCAGGGGACTCTCTCCGACCTGCTCCGGAACCCAAAACCGTGGAGTAAACTCAAATCTGGCAGGGAGACCTTTCGCAGGATGTGGAAGTGGCTGCAGGAGCCCGAGTTCCAGCGTATGTCCGCCTTACGCCTGGCAGGTAAGCACAGAGGGTCTCTTGGAGCCAGGCTGCTGTGGAGAGGGCTCCGGGGTTCTTGTGGCCCCAAGTCAGCGCGCCTAGTCTCGGTTCTTTCCCCCTCTTCACTACGCACTTCCTATTTTCTCTCGAATTTCTTTCTTCTACTGTCATTTCCTCTTTCTCCTCCCTTCTTCCATTTCTGTTCTTTTTCTTGTGCATTTTCTTACTTCTCTCCCCCCCTCCTGTCTTCCAGCTTTCATTGACCGACCCCCCCCCACCACCACCACGTGTCATTCACCCTCCCCTGAATGTGCCAATTTTACCCTCCATTTCTGACCTTCTCTACTTGTGGGACAAGGGACGGGGGGTATGCAGTGTTCACTAGGAGCCTTCTCTTTACAAGACTCACAGAGACTGAGGATTGGCCTTTTTCAAAGCCCTGTGCACTTGAACTCTTGAGACAATACATTTCAGTTTTCCAGGCTGCCTGGTCCCCCTATTTGGAGGCAGTTGAGGGGTTTTGCTCTTCAGAATGGAAAAAAAGTCTGCGTTCTCCTCCTACCCATCATAGCAGGAAAACTTCTTTAGTTATTAGCAGGAGTCACAATCTTGACCGCTGGGGAACGGGTGGCTAGGTTACAACAGCGCTTCCCAAGCGCAGCTCGGGCCTTGGGGTTGGCGTGGGGAGTTTGTGACCGAAAGAGCCGGCTTCGGCCAGTTCCCACGTCTCTGCCTACAGAAAGGGGAGGGTGGAAGGACGAAGGGTGGGACTAACACATTCGCCTCTACCAGGATTTGGGAGAAAAAACAAGAATGCAGAGCTCCCTGACGAACTCGCGGGCCAATCTTGCCCGGCTCCCAGCTTTTGCTGGGATTTGCCAAGGTTTGGCTTGGCTTGGAGAGAAGCTAGGCGCTCCTGAAGAGAGGTGCTGAAAAATTAAGATGCAGGTTAGTTAATGCATCTTGGCCACCGGCTACAGGCTCCGCCTTTGCATTAAGCGGACGCTGATTGTGCGCTGTAGCGCGGCTGCGGGGAGGGCTGGCGGCCCGCGGGAGGGGACGGGTCGACGCGCTGGTTACATTGTTCTGGTGCGGGCTTGGTTCTTTGTGCCTCCTCTAGCGGCCGAGCCGCGAGGTACAGCCCTCTATTGTTCTAGGAGCAAGGATACCTCCTGTGTAGGCGGCGGGAGCGAGAGAGAAGGACGCAGCAGTGGCTGCGACTGGCACAGAGTTGCGCGCTTTTGTGCGCACAGACCCAGCGCGGTGCGCGTGGCAGTTGCGCTGCCCCCCTCCCCCCAGGACCTAGCCGCCGTCCCAGAGAGGCAGAGGTTCACCGCGCCCCACTGGGGAGGACACAGAGTACCCTACTGCAAGTCCGGATGGGCAGTTTCTCTTGCACTGGGCCCATCTCTCCAGATCGGTGGGCTACCAAAGGGGACAAATCGTAGTGGCAGTGATTTACATGGGTGCGGGAGGTGGCTTGTGCGTTGTGTGCGGCCAGCACGGTTCGGAGCCAGCTACATACAACGCGCTTCCGGAGCCGCAAGCTCAGGCTTCCTCTCCCGCTCCCTGGGGCTTTCCCCGCACCACTGAGCCTGACTTATGGGGTGCACTCTACCGACGCCGGATGGGGCCGGGGGCGTGTTCACCCAGGCTTGGGAGGGGGCGTTTCCACTCTGACCGCCTCCGCCTTTGCCGGCTGCTGGAGGATTCTGATCTTCAAGCAGTAATCGCCCCACAGTACTGATTTGAAAAGGTAAAAAAACAACAACAAGAAGCAAACAAAAAAACTAGCTATCCCCCCAAAAGCTTCCCTAAATCGATGGACTCCTAATACTTTTGTGTGGGTTTACTGATCTTTCTCTTTTAGCTTACTCTTCATTCTCTCCTACAATTTTCTCCTATTTGCTCTTGGTTCCTGGGAAAGATTGAGCAATGAATAGAGAGCAGCGGTGAGAAATATACTGGAGGCTTACTGACACTTCTGAACAGTGTGGTGCCCCTTTGTCTTAGGCCCGAAAACACCCCCCTAGCCCCTCTCAGGTAATGTCTAGCATAGGCTGGCTTCCTGGGCACAGGCGACCAGAAGGAACGTGGCAGCTGGAGTGGAGGATACAGTTAAAGGCAGGATGACATCTATTCAATTCCAGACCATCTCAGAGCGCTGCCGCCCCCTCACGCCTGTCCAGCAAAGGACAGAGCTTTTAGAAAGAAGAAAGAAAGAAAGAAAGAAAGAAAGAAAGAAAGAAAGAAAGAAAAGAAAGAAAGAAAGAAAGAAAGAAAGAAAGAAAGAAAAGAAAAGAAAAGAAAAGAAAAGAAAGAAAAAGGAAAGAAAAGGAGAAAGAAAGAAACCATGTGCCTTATGCCCATGTATGTCTGAAAGTGATGGGGCAAGTAATCCTTTATCTGTTAGCCCTCCTCAGCTTTTCCAGTGGCTCAAGCATTGCTGGGGTGAGAGAGAGTGTGGCGTGCCTGGGGGTCTCCAGTCCCACCACCTACCCTAGGAAAATCACGGTGCGGGCATACTCCTCGGAGGCTGGACTCCGGAAGCGTGGAGGCTTTCCTGAGAAGGAGCCCTGAAGCCACCTGCACAGGAGACTGAAAGCCTCCTTCGGCGAGTGGGAAATCCTGCTGAGGACCCCGCTTTGCTCAAGCATTCAAATGTGTGTCTGTTTTATTACCCCGAGTTGAAAAGGGACAAGAGCTTTAGCCTTTTTATCTGGCCATTTGATCAGCAACTACAAGTGTGTTGAGTGGTTATTATTACATAGGAGGCTTTTCAGTTTGGGGTCAGTAGATCAGTCTCTTCAGACACCGACGCAGAAGCTAGGACTGGTAAGTAGGTATTATGTGCTCAGGAGCGCTAGGGGACAGGAGCAAATGGAGAAGAAAAGCAGAGGCCTTCTCGCCAGGAATATCGATCGGAATCCCCGCAGGGATGCCGCTGAGGGCCCACACGGTTCAGCTCTGGGGTTAAACAAGCCCAGTGGCTCCACAGGGCTGCTGAGGCTCACTGCCAGGCCAGAGCCTGGGAGAGCTGGCTCCTGCCTCCCCACCCCCACCCCAGCTCACCAGAACTAGGCCCCATTTCTCTCCCATAATCTCCTTTTAGTTTCCCTTTCATTTTCTCATTTTTGACCCCTTTGGGTCTTGCCAGAGGCCCAAGCATACAGGGATTTGAGGGACCTCAAAATTAAGGTATCTGATTCGGACCAGCTCCTGCAGATCTCACCTTTAGGTGAAGCAAACCCAGCACAACAGAAGCAGGTCCTCCCTCCACACGTACCTGCCTCCCACAGGTCTATCTCCTCCTTGCCAACTTACTTGGGTGTATCCACACCCGAGGGTGGCATTTCAAAGGTAAGGGAGAAGACATCAGGGAAACTCAAATTGCCCCAGCACTACGTTTCAGAGAAACAGACTCCAAGTAAACGGTTTCGTTGGGAAAGGGTGGCCAAGGCAGCAAGTGGTTGTAATCGCACCCACTTGGGCCTCGTTGGCAGTGGTTCCAGAGGCAGGCTCCTGAAAGGCAGTTTGCGTTACCCCAGCAAGATGCAGCAAGGACAAAATCCCGCGGATTTGAACCCAAAGATTCCCTGGCTTTGAGCCCAAGAAGCCTCTGAACCAAACACAAACATGAAAAAGGAGGGACTGAAAAAACCCAGGCAAAAACTGGACGGGCGCCTCTCAGAGGAAAATCGAGGCTTTCCTGGCAGGCGAGTGGTCTCCTCCAACGCCCTGAAGACAGAGCAGAGCCTCTGAGCACTAAGGTTTGCACCTTGCAAGGCGGCCTGCTAGGAACCTGCCACAGTTCCCGGTGGCTGACAGACATAAGGCCTTCTTCAGACAGCAACTCCCAGCGGCCACTGTAGAAGCAACTGTGTTCTAACGGCCGATGCCTTTCACCAACCTGCTATCGCATCGTCTGGGCCACCTGACGCCTGCAGCGGCAAAGCATGGCCGGGACAGTCCCCAGCGGCTTTTGCCAGGAGCACCACGGGCATGCGTGTCTCCTTTGGCGCGGGGAAGTCTTGGGCAATGCTGGCCGACCGGCATGTTCTAAGCGGAGAGGCGGGGACCTCATTTTAAGAGCCTCACACCCCAGTTCCCTCCGGCTAGTGCGACTCCCGGCCCAGGTCAGCCCATTTCTCCCCGCAGTTCCGATCCGAGCTCTAGAGACCGAGCGCAATCCCCGTCCGTCCATACGGAACACAAGATGTTTTCGCCTGCTGGCTCGTCGGATTAATAATTGAAAAGCAACTGTTCTTGTGTGGTCAAGTCCCGGGTGCCTGAAGAACACCTTTCTAACACGCGTTAGGGGGAGCGGGAGCGGGAGGAAAAGGCAGGACTCGAGGGAGGGTAGTGAAGCCGAGCGGGAGAAGTAGCCCAGGCCGCCAGGCGCCCTCGACGCGAGCGGCTGTGCATTTATTTTTATTCCAGGCTTTCCACCGTGTGGTTATGTCACTTTCTCAAACAAATGTGTATATGGAGGGAGATCGATGCTGATAATGTTTAGAAGATTAAAAGAGCATTAATGCTGGCAACAATAACGTAAACGTGTGGACCCAGATCTCATTGATCTGGAACCTGATCCGGCGCGTTTCCAGTAAGCCCGACGGCGCGCTCTTCCCAGCAGAGCGCTCGCCAGCGCCCCCGCTCCCCAGCGCCCCGTCTCCCCGGCGCTCCCGCCGCGCCGCTTTCCGGGCTCCCGGCGGACCCACGGGTCGGGCTGCGGCTTCTCCACCGCGCGGCCCCAGCTAGCCCTTTCCCAAGGCTTTCTCCAGTCGCAGAGCTGCTAGCCATCCCCGTGGTCCCCGCGCGCGCGCACACCGCGTTCTGAGCTCTCTACGGAGGGCTCTGTAGGTGGCTGAGTCCGCGAAGGAACTGCACCGGACGCGCCGCCGAAGCCCTCCCAGCTCTCTCGTTCTCGGGGGACCGTAGCGGCCCCCGGCGGATCAAACACTGTCCGGCGCAACTTCTTTCTTCCATCTAAACCCACCCAGGAAATTCGACCTCCCTCTCGATATGCGGAGACGACCAAGCCCAACTTGGAAACGTCTCTAAAGCTGCCTGTTAAATGCGCAGCTTCCCGATCCTCGGATCCCTTCGCACCCTTCCTTGTTTTCATTAGAAGGGAACATTCGCACTAAAGTGTTCTTACTCGCAGACGTTCTACACTGATGCATTAGTTGGGCATTCAAATGCGGCCCCGGTGACAAAGGCTTGGGCTTCATCCCTCAGAAAGGTCTGCCTTGGGCTAATTAGGTCAACCGGGGAAGAACCTTAGCTCCTATACCGGCTGGGGCAGGAAGGTAAGAAAATCAGACTGGGGAACCCCACCCCACCCCTTCCCACCAGCTGGAGAGAACTTGTGCTCTGAGACTCGGGTCAGAGGTTTTCCCTGAGGCACCTGCAGTGACTGAAAAAGAAAGAACTTTTGAGTTCTTCCTTCCTTCCCCCCCTGGAAGATGTCCACGCTGTGCCACACTGCTCCCCTTGCCAAATGGTGGCTTATTCCAGAAGGAACACTAAGGTGAATTTTACTGAAATTCAGGGTGAAAGAGCTTGGATGGTAATGGAGGGGTGCAATAGGAATTAAATTGTTCCGGCTTTTTGAAATTCTCAATCCTCCAACCGGTGAAAGCTAAGTTTTTCTTTCAAGAGGAGGTCTCAATCTGGAAGGAAAGGAGTGTTTTCCTTCCTTTGCCAAGAATGAAATGGGGGAAAGGAAGAAGGAGAGAGAAGAAGAAAAATCTTTCATTGTTCTGCTTTGAGGGGTGCCAGAGGGTGAACTGGTATTTCTTTCTGTCATTCCCAGAGACGGGGTTCCCCTTCTCACCAGTGGACTTCCTTAAAGAAGGGAGCTTTGGTATAGCATCTTGATTCCTAGTCAGGATATATCTTACCAGCCCCCCCGCCCCCAAAAACACATTAACGTGGGTCACACGGTCATATACAGAAAACAAGAATACCTGAGCGGCATCCTTCAGGTCGGGAAGACAACTGCCCCCCTCCCCAGAGGCCCCACGTGAAGAGCTCCTAGGTTCTGGGAGGGGTGAGCAGGCTTAGACTCTCCTCCATACCCATCTTAGAATCCCAAGAATAGGGCAGGGATTCTGGTGAATGGTGAGGGTAGGGCAGAGGGGAAACTGATTGCCTCAGATTTTGTCTCCAAGAGGAAAAATGCTTTACCTCCTTCTAGAGCCACATCTGCCCAGCGGTAACAGGGTCTGAACCCTGAGGAAAGGAGAGCCTGTTTTGCTTTCATCTTTAATCTGAGACTTTATTGTCAGGTCACTTCTTGGTTTTCTGGCCTTTAGAATCTGTTTCTAAAGGAATATCAGAGGAAAGAGGTTGAAGGAAGAAAGTACTGGACCCCACCACACTACAGCTGCTGGCTGGTGTTGGCAGAAACTGTCTTCAGGGAGAGTGGTAGCATGAAGGGGAATCCCTGGAGGAAGGAAAACCTCAAAGGAAAAGCAGAGAGATTTCATTTCTGGGTTCTTGCCAAAGGAAGGGAAATGAGAAGGGAATAAATAGAAATAATTGCCTGGATGAAGGACCCTGAGGAAAAGGGTGAGTATTGAGACACCCTGGGCCTTAAACTTTATCTGTGGACTCTCTGGATTGTCCTCGCCCCTGACCATCTCAGAGGTGCTCTGCCCCCCCCCCCACCTGGGGAAAGTCATTTCCTCCAGGGGACACGTTTCTTGGTGGACAAAGAGAACATTATGAAGAAGCCTACTGGGGTCATTTATGCTATCAGGTGCAGAGCCTGCTCAAGATAGGCCAGAAGCCCATCAGCACCCCTCACCACCCACTCTGTTTCCCTACCCCACTGCCGTGCTTTTGGGAAAGGCTTTTTGTTTTCCAAGTCTCACTCAAGGCAACAACTGAAAAGTGTGCATAGGTTTCTGTATCAGCCCATCTGGTGCCAGACAAGGTGCAGGATGGGCAAGGCACAGAGGCAGGCTGTCGACATGCATATAGAGATCGTCTTACTTGGGAAGCAGGATTCCTAGAACTTGTGTGCATTCTTTATGAAAAACTGTCCCCACGCAAATTGCCCCGGAGGGAAGGGAGGCACTGCATTCCACCCTGATGCCTCTGTTGCCATTTGAAGATCCATTACTCTTCTGCAGAAAGCAGACTTTGTTTGGGTTGGAAGCACACCTCCAACGTAATTTAATCAGCATTGGACTTTGGCTCATGTAATCAAATATACATATACTTTCTCCTGCAGGAAGAAAAATAATTTCTCTGTAACTGGTATTGACTTGAAGTCATGTAATCTCTGGAAAGCATCACACTTTTAAAGGGAAAGGTAAAATTAAGGGGGAAAGAACCCACAGTTGTAGTGGTTTGCCTTGCCATTGCTAAGAGAGCCAGTTACCACCTAAGAAAGGGCTGCTCCAATTTTAGATATTTCATGCCAGCTGCCTCTGTGTAGTCAGCCTCCCACATTTATATATAGCAGGAACCAGGGTTGACTGGCTCACCAGATCCTGGGAATCTTTGGGCTGAGACATCCTTGGAGGACCCTATTCGATGTTCCACAGGCGGCAGCAGCAGCAGCAGCAGCAGCAGCAGGCTCTCAGTGGGCAGCCAGCCCCCTTCTTTAACTGCGATTGGTAGCTATTGCCAGCCCACTCCCTACTCCACCCACAGGGCCTTGAGCATGAAGCCCTACCCTAGAGCATCCTCCCGGAGCGATCCTGGACTCCCCACCCTCCGGGCGAGGCTCTGGGCTTTACCCAAGTTGAGTCTGTTAGGGAATCTGTTGTAAACACAGATCCATTGATTTGCATTTGTCAGAGAGTAAAGTTAAACCAGTGAAAAGAGAAGCCCTTACCCTTTTATGCAGGGCCAGGGAAACCTTTCATATTGATCCTATTGATCCAACCTTTCCCTTTAAGGAAACCACATAGTTAAAGACCCTCGTTCAATAGATTTACCCTTCGCGCTTGTGATATTCCTTTAAGTGTTCTCATCTAGGATAGCTGGGCATTAAGCCCACACTCCAAACCAAACAAAAATGAAAAGGAGGGTAGGAGGGGAGGGGTCAGGAGGCAGAATTGTGGGAAGTGAAATTGAACCAAACTGAAATGTGTAATGACTCGGTTGGAGATGTTTTTCTCATTCTTCTAAGATGACACGCAGGGTTAAGAACAAAATAGATGCACTTAGCATCTCTCTCTCTCTCTCTCTTCCACAAAAGAAAATCTGTTTATATGCTAGAGTAGCAGTGTTTCAAGAACATCATTTTCTACTGTAAAATTATTTCAATCAAGCCACTAGCTGGGTTCATTCAAGCTCATACTTAAAAGCAGTTAATACTTCCATAAAAATTATTTTGCTTCATTTATAGCAAATCAGGAATACAATAGAACTGTCCCCAGAAATGCAATATTTTGGACTATGTATTTGAGCGTGGACACTGAAGTCACTTCAGAAGAAAGAGCGCTTGGAGTTTTGTGTTCTGATAGAAGTGGGTAGAAAACAGACTGATAATAAGGTAAAACTTTTTTTCTTTTTTCTTTCTTTTTTTTTCTTTTTCTTTCTTTCTTTCTTTCTTTCTTTCTTTCTTTCTTTCTTTCTTTCTTTCTTTTTTTTTTACAGAGCAGTATAGATGGAATAGGAGTTGCTAACTATTGATCAGTATCCCTCATGTTTGCAGATATGAAAATGAAAGTCCCCTTTGTTTCCAGAACTGTTGGTACAATCCATTTCATTTCTTCCTTGACCCTTTTTTGTTCTGTAAATAATCCATGTCTGATTTTATTTTCAACATGGTACATGCATTATTCCTAATTGGCTAGCTTTTGGGTTGTGTTCAGACATTCATGTTTGTTTTCTGTGATTGAAAAATATTAATGATTCCTTAGGTGAGCTAATGTATTTATCTGCTGAGTGAGTTCAAAGGGCAGAGTTCAGCTATGGTTCAGGTTAATTGAACAGGAAGCAGTGAGCTCTCTGGGCTGTGTTGAGCAAGGGACCAGTCCCTTAAAATATCACACTCAGCAAACACACAATTTCACTGTCCTCATCGTGGAGTCTGATGTAAGAGGCTCAGATCAACTCGGATTGCCTGTTTAAAAACCCAAAGCAAAGCACAGCAACTGCAACAAGCCCTCAGAGTCCCCCTCGGGGAAGAAGAGTTTTCTCATTGGCTAATTGCTTTATTGGTAGCACTGACCTGCAGAGCAGCTGCAGGGGCCTGGATGAAGGCTTAGGCCTCATAATAATGTGCTCCATTAGAACAGGGCAAGGCATTTTTTGTTTACTCAATTGGAGCTCCCTGCAAAGTGCCATTAACCCCAGCCCAATCGTGTGTGTGCTGCAAAAGCCAAAGGTCACACCAGTCAGGCTGTAGGCAGAGCCTGCTCTGCCCTGGTGGGAGGGAGGGGGCATCCTGCTGGCATTGCCTTCCCCAAGCTTGGCCCAGCCCTATAGGCCCCTCCAGGGCTTTGACCACAGCAAGCAGTTGCACAATCTGTTTACATTTCCCAATTGCTGAATCATGTTATTGATGATTAAACAGTTCTGATCTAAGCACCATCAATCACACCAGAAAAAAAAAAAAAAAAAATCCTCCCACTGACCCTCTCTTTTCTATTTATGTTTTGTTCATTGTGCATTACAGTAAACAGAATTGTGCAAACAGTGCTTATTAGCAGGAATATAGTCTGGATAAGTGCTTGGATCAAGAGGAAGACAGACCTGCAAACATGGCTGGGGGTGGGGTGGAGGAGTTCTTAGCAGAAAGAAGGTTTGAGATGGAGCCCCAGCATAGTCAGGGCTTCTACAGAGAGCACCTTGAGCTAGAGTGCCACCTGCCGGGAGTCTTCTAACTGCAATAAGCCTTGCACCTCCCACAAGGCTCAAGCCCCTTCCTTTACTTTGTTCCTCGTATCTGTGTCCCCATTCCTCACCCTCCTGACCACTACCCACATTTCCCTAGGAATTTCTTGCAGGACTTTTTCCTTTTTCCCTGGTACTCTAGCCTCTGCCTCTCCTAATTCATTGGTTCTGCTGTGATGGGTAAGGTGATTTGCCCACTCGGCACACTGAAGTAATAGTCTCCTCTTTCTTGGGAGAGAAGGGGTGGAGAAAGCAAAAAATATCTGTGGGAGAGAAGAGGAATGGTTATTATGTATGTAGGAGAAATGCCTCAGTTGATGGTGCCAGTGAGAACTCTACCAACTGTAAGGTGCTCTGCAAAGGTAATATATTGTACAAAGGAGGGGAGTGGGAGAGAATTAGTACTGGCAGGGAGGACATCAGGAAAGAGATATGCCAAATCAGCGAGCCAGAGGTGGGCCTGTGAAATCCCCTGGGAAGAAAGAAAAGTGAACCAGCCGTTTTGCAATTGCAAAGAAGTGAGCCAGTGAGCTAGATTTGGAGCCAAACTGTGGAGCTGACCGTATCTCTGTGGGCAGCAGCTTTTTCCAGACTCGCCTCACATCGATCTCGGCCCAGAGCCCCTGGCTGCCTAGCGCCTGTGGGTGGGTTGCCGCCTCCGCGCCCGACGCGGGATTCAGCACCACGAACAGCGCCACGGAGCGCCCCAGAGACTGCCCGCCTGGGCTGCGGTCTGAGCGAGTTTCCATCTCAACCCAGAGAAGAAAAATGGGTTCCTCTACTCGGGTTAAATTCAGGCAGGACCCTGAACAGTAGCTACAGCTCTGTAGATCTCGGCGCCCCAGACAGAACAGGGCTTCAGATTTTCCTCTCGAGCCCCATGGCTTCCGTTCTCTGTGTGAGGTCACCGATAATAGAGCGAGAGGAAGCGATGCCAAGTCAGAGGACAAAAGATGCTAAACGACCCTTTCCTTCGGAAGAGGAAGAGCATTACCTCTGTTGGGAGGGCTGAGGGATTGAACTGTTTTTCCCCATGTTACTAGCTTGTGCAGACACTGATTACAGCTCTCAACAAGATATTTTAGATTTGGGTTTTCTTTCCAGGTTTACAGTCTAGTTGCCCCACACAGGTGTACACAAATGGATGCTTTTTCCCCCTACCTACATGCTGATTTTTGAAAACATGGTTTTCATTATATTGAACAATATTCTCACATTGTATCAGCACTAATGTTGCAGGGAGAGCCAACTGAGGGACATCACTACCTCCAATAAGTCTTGAAACTGGGTTCTATTTCTTGAGATCCATGTTTGATGGGCTCCCTTTAAGAACCTCTGCACCACTCTCTGGGCCAAGGGTTGAGTCACTTCCTCTAGGTCACACAGTGGAGACAGGTGGGCCTAGCCAGGGTGAGAGCTGACATTAGGCACAGACCCCTGACTCTGGCCATTTTTTAATCAGTTGCTCTGCTTTCTTTGTATTTTTATTCCAGAGAAAAGAGACAGATAGATGGGTCCTTACGGTCTATAATAGGGCACAACTCACCTCTCTTTGGATTTCTAGTAAAAATATGGCCCTTGACTTCTCAAAGCTAATTAAAATGAAACTTTTGCTTTATTTTAAGGAATTTTAGTTGAAGCCTAATTTATTGCTAAAGTGGTTTCAGGGAGGTCAAGCACAGGAACAGACAAGTGTATCCACTTTAAAAGAAAGTCAAGGATGTGATATATGAGACTGTCTTCCTTATGACAATTCATCTTCAAATTCCAAGTGGCTCTTGCATGAAAATACAGTCCAAAAAACGGAACAAATGTGGTAGAGCATTCACTGCCAGTATTAAAATAGAAAATAATTTTCTTTGTTCAAATTTTGCCGTCAGAATGAACAGGAACATGTTTAAATCATATCTAAGAACTGGTTTTAAATCTATTTGATAAACATTGATTAAAGCAGTTTCTTCAAGCCGCATGATCCTCGAATTTGCAGACATGCATTTCTTAGTAGTTGTTGGGTTACACCATCAAAACCTTTTCCAGTAAAACATGGATTTGACAGTAAGCAAAACCTTTTTTTTCCCGTCTATTTTATATGCATCACTGCATTTTATTAAAATAAGACAGTAAATTCTGTGAGGGCTTATGCCAAATGCATTTCTTTTACAGTGAACTCAGTAAGTGAACTTTTCCAAAGATGTTTCCACAAGACTACAATGTAAACAGGACCTCTCCTAGTCTCTTTTGATTCCAAATACTAAAAAATGGGTGGGGTAAAGAACTTTTTTGCTTTTCTGAAACAATGTAACAGATTCCCAAATCTATGATATTTTTCTTGGATTTAGTGGTCTCCTAATGTATACCAGAGTCCACTTCGGTTCATGGTCAAGGCACAAGAGTGGATTCTTCGTTCATCTCAATGTGTAACCTCTCTTCATTTCTCTTTCATTCTTCTGCAAAGGAAGAGACAGTTTTCCCGAGGCCAATTCCTCAACCTGATTCTGGGCCCTTGTCCCTCCTGTCCTCTCAGGATCCAAGACTCACCTGTGTTTATACCCTCTTCCTCTCCATTACCATCTTCCCATCAGCATATTTGTGCTCCTGTTCCTCTTTTTAGAAAACGCACCCCCCCCCCTTCCAACACACACACACACACACACACACACACACACACACACACACACACCTGTCCTAGCTTCTCTTCCCTCTCTTCACTCCTGGAGTTGCATGAACTCTGTGTCTGTTTCTCACCTCCTCCTCCCAGCCCAGCTTTGTGCAGGCTGGTTCTAGCCACTCCTGTTTACTAAACCAGCTCTTGAGCAGTGTCACTGTTGAGGTTCTTGTAGCCAAACCCAACGGGCGCCTCTCAGTTCTTATTTTAACTGGGCCTCTCCTCAGCATTTCGCACACTGCTGACCACCCACATCTTGAAACCCTTTCTTCTCTTGACTTCTGAAATAATACTGTATACTCTCTCATTTTGCTTATTAGCATCCTGGCCACTCCTTGCGGTCTCCTTTCTGGGCTCTCCTTGATTTGTCCATCTAGCTCAGAATCCTGGCCTAGGCTATTTTTACCCTCAACATACTCACTCTGGAAGATCTCACCCATCCAGTTACCATCTCTTTATGCTGAAGACTTCTTGGTGTCTCTCCAACCCTATGTGTCTCTTAGCTCCAGGTCCTTATTTCCTTCTGCATCTGAATATCTTTGCCTGAACATCCTCAAATGTAGTTTACCTCTTCTTTTATCCCCTTTCAGTAATATTACTTTGTACACAGAATCTTATGCCAGAAACTGGGAAATCAACTCAGACTCTTTCCTTTTCCTCTTTCCCCTTGAGTCGACCATACTAGCCCCGTGGATTTTACTTCCTAAATATCTATCTGTCTCTCTCCATTACCTGTGCTGCTGCCCTAATTGGAGCCATCCCAACTTCAGCAGCCTCCTGACTGGTCTCCCTATCTCCAGTCCTGACTTCTCCCATCCATTTTCCAACTTAAGCCAGAGTGGTTTTTCTGGAACCCAAATATGACCACATGACACCATTATTTAAAATTCTTTGTTAGCTCCCTGTGACCATCGGATGAAGGTCCAGACCCTGAGCAAGATGTACCGGCGCCTATGTGGACTGACCCCTCCTCACATATAGTCTCATCTCACATCGTCTCCATTTCACTCTGCTCTGGCCATACTGTACTATTGCCAGCAACTCAAACACATCAGGCCATTCCTTTGGCAAAAAACACTTCTTTTCTTACTCAACTAACTTGAACTTAATTTCAGATCTTGGTTTAGATGTCCTTGCCTCTAGGAAGTCTTCTCTAGTCTCCTCAATTGGGATGCCCTTGGACAACCCCTCCCATTGCACATAGAACATAAACAGGTATCACCTGATGTGTGTCTTCCCACCAAAGATTGTAAGTTCCAGTAGAGCGAAGGTTGGATATATTATGTAATAGACAGCCAATAAGTATCTGTGAATAAACTAATAAATACCTTTCTTTTATATGACACTGTTTCTTCTCACTTACTCACCCAAGTTAGTGGATGGCATTTTGAAACAGAATCATCATGGGAGCGCCTGGGTGGCTCAGTTGGTTAGGTGTCTGACTTCGGCTCAGGTCATGATCTCGTGGTCTGTAAGTTTGAGCCCTGCGTCCCGCTCTGTGCTGACAGCTCAGAGCCTGGAGCCTGCTTCAGATTCTGTGTCTCCCTTTCTCTCTGCCCCTCCCCCACTTGTGCGCGTACACGCATGCTCTCTCTCTTGCTCTCTCTCAAAAATAAATAAACATTAAAAAAGAAAAAAAAGAATCATCCGTGTTGGTGCATCATTTTGGAGCAGTATTTCATATTTCACAGTATCAAGTTCTCATCATTGTCATTATTCTCCTAAGCTAAAATAGTACAGGTATATGTGAGTTGTAACAGGAATCTTGAAGTGGGGTTGAGTCTTATCCAAAGCTTCAGATTATTACCAATGAGGTGAGGAATGTAAAATGACAGTCACCAGACAACTAGAATAGGGACCTGTTTTACCAGTTGACTCTGGTACTCCAAGGTAACCTGCTTCAGTCAGGTCATTTTTCTTGCTATTCTGCTCATATGTTGTCCTCTTTGCCATGACTATGTCTTTGCGCACTCTTTTCCCCACTACTTGGAATGCTTTATTTTATGTCTCTTTCGGTCCCTTCCCGGCCACCACTGATCTTCCTTCTCTAGAAGTTCCCAGCCTACTCCAGTCTCTTCGTTTCTCTTTCTTTTCTAAATTCTGGCTGCAATCATCCATTCCAAACTGCATAGCAGCTTCTTAGCTATGGTCTTACCCCACTCTCTAGACCTCTTCTAGGTCTCCCTCCAACTCTGGAGAGGAGATATTACATCCTGTGTCTCCCACAGCTACTGGTCCACAGCTGACCCCATAGTAGGCATTTTTTTCCCAAGTGAATCATTTGATGGAATCCTGCCTATCTTTATGGAATCCCCTAATTTCGGTCACTCTTGCAGGGAATAGGTTGTGTAGATTGACTTATATTTGGCATTCTTTTCTAGCCTCTACTCTTCAAAAATGAATATTCTTTTCTATAAATATTTTGATTGTTGACAGAAATTCTTGCTTACATAACCAAAAATAGATTCCTATGTCAACCCAAAATGAGAGATAAGCTAAATACGGAGGAAACAGTGCTCATGATGGGTCAGTTAATTCCAAAGGTTGTTCTACTTCCAGACAAAGCCAAACATTTTAGAACATTTACATCTGCAAACACATCAGCAAATCATAGGGACTGGTTTCCTCTATTCAGTCATTTTATTTGCCAGTAAACTAAACTTGAGTTAAAATGGCCATTATCTGATATACTGCAAATTCTTAGATTATTGATTTAAATTTACCTATAAAGAAAAAAGCCAGAGGTCAACATTTTTGTATTCATAAGTTTATCCTTTTCCTTTCTCATTTCCTTATCTTTTGGCAAATGTGTACATAAGCAAAATTACCTGAGATCTTTGCAACTTAGTCGTTCAGAAATTTCCAGATGTACCAGTTCTGCCTACACAGTACTGAACTAAGTAGTTAAGAAGGGGGACAAAAATAACTTTCTTAATCTTTCATTTTACTGGATTTTTAGGATTTAAGTGAGCAAATCCTCATTTACCTTTACAATATCCATATAGGATTGAGTGAAAAGAAATTTTATTGTCATCTCAAGTTTAGTGGGAAATTGAAAGTAAGATAATTTGCTATATATCTTATGTGGAACTTATTTATTGCCTTGAGATGTTTTATCTTTTTTACAGCTATGTTTTGACATTCATATTACATGAATAAAACACTAAGAAGACCAAACATGTATAAACAGAATTTAGTGTTAAAATTAAAACATTCCAGACTTTTTTTTTTCCTGATGAGTTTAATTGAATGCATTGCTGTGCTGCATGATAATTAGGGATCCTCAGTAACCAGTTGACTTAAGTGACTGTCATTCATGTGCCTTGCATAGCCCAACCAAGTTTCTGTTGACACAGAGGCAGAGATAGACAGGTTGGGCAGAGCAAGAGGAAGCTCTGGGGCCTGTCTGAAGACCTCCCAGTAGGGGCCAACCTCTTCTCTGGCTGGAGCACTATGACCTGGCACCAAAGACCACACATTGTCCTTTATTTCTTCTGCCTGGTGCTTTAGCCTCCTCCCCTGCCATCCTCCCAAAGGAATCAGGTTGGACCCAGAGGAATCAGAACAGCTGAGCTCACCCCTCCCTGACCTGTTTTCCATCAAGAGCTTTGGACTCAGGCTTCCATAGGCAGATTCTGGAAATTCCATTAAAAAGGGCAGAGTGGGGAGTAGGTAGGTGATTGGATTGGAGGGGAAAGGAATGAAAATCAACAGGATAAATAGGTGGGCTTTTCTGCTATAACTCATACCAACTGAGGAGCCCAAGTGTTCTGCCTCCTTAGAGCTCTGAAATTCCCTAGGATAGGCAAATCCCTATCTCAGGTTGGTGAAGAGCCTCAAGCTAAGAAGAGTGGGAGTCTATGGCAGGTCCTGAGAACAGTGTCTGTACTACCCAGATCCTTCTCTCCTGAGCTATTGGGAAGGGGTTGGAGGCACCAAAAATTCTTTTTTCACCACACCTTCACCCAGCTGATCTTACAGAGGTAGGAGCAAGTTAGTACAGTGGGGAATGAATGGTCTTTGCTTTGGAGTCAGACAGGCTTGAGTCTTGTTTCTAACTCTGCCATTTACTAGCTCTAACCCAACTGCTCTGAGTCTCAGAGCAGGTATCTACCTTGGAGAGCAGATGTAAGTATCAGAGAGGATCTGTATAAAGTAGCTGTCAAGTAATAGGCTGATGGACTGTCTACAGGACTTCCCCACAGAATCACTTACTTGGAGTGGTGACCTGAGGGACAAGATGACTTTGGATGTTGGAGAGGGGTTGCAAAAGGATTTTATTGAAATTCTATTATATGCTATGTATCAGTTACCTACTGCCGTAACAATGCCAAGTAACAAACCATCTCCCAAACTCATGGCATTCAACAATAAACATTTTTTTTTCTCTCAAATTTGTGGGATTCAGTTGATCTAGGCTGGTCCCTGCTAGGCTTGCTCATGCATCTGTGGTTCAGCTGGCTTGATCATGTGTCTTTGGGTGACTCTGCTCCACACGTCCCATCCTTTTCTGGGACCACTGTAGTGGCCTGAGCATGTCCTTTGCATAACAATGGCAAAGGGGAAAGCCCAAGCAATAACATACTCTGCAACATACCATTGGGGAAAGTGAGTCACATGGCTGAGCCCAGAGACAGAGTAGAAGGGTGAATTGGAACTTTTTCTTTTTTCTTTTCTTTTTGCAATCTATGTAATGCCATATATTTTAGCTCCCTTTTAATTTTGCAAGAAGCCATCCATTTCTATGGTAGGGATAGGACAGGATAAGCAATTTGGCAACAAATAGAAAATAAATGTGGAAGTATCTCAATATACTTTGTTATTTTATACTTTATACCAGTGATAAATGTATGGCCAACTTGATGGGAGCCATATTTCTTTGTACTATGTCTATCAGTGGACATGCCTGACCTGTTCTTCTAGATCATAGCAGGCAGGCCTCCTGAGCTTTGCTCTCCTTCATCTTCCCTTTAGTGCTAGTACAGGGCTTAACATGTAGTTGGCACTCAGTAAATACAGAATGCCAGATGATCCCCAGGGTGACATAGCTCTAGTGTCCTATTAGGAGATCCCCTCTGGCTGACCACATATAGCTCTCCCTGTATTTATAAAAAGGCTTTATTTTCAGTGGTTCTATTTTTTCCCGCCGAAATAATCACCAAATATCTGATGCCTGCAGAAGTTAAACCTTTCGATCCAGATCTCAGTTATTCTACGCCCACAAAATCCAAACAATGTGAACACTTTGCTTAGAGTTTGCTAATGAAGACAGAAGCAATTTGGAGATGCTATCAAAAAGATCAAAAGATTTACTCTCATGTGACTCTGACAATGTTTAAAGTTTGTTTCTGTTTATTTGTTTTTAACCTTAGATTCTACATCTGGGGCATTATTTTTTAAATCATAAGCAGCGTTAAAAATACCTGACGGTTTTGTTCTGATTCTTAATGTGGGTGTTAAGAGATGCTTTCCATTAGTGAGTCTGCCCCAGATAATGTGTTTATTTGCATCTTCCTTTTCTCTGCCTGTCCCCTAATGGTCTGGTACACAGAAGGCTACTTGAGCTGATTTATATGGATCTCAGTTGCTCTCATTTGTGCATACTTAATTCAGAGAGGTGATCCCATTGATTTCTGAGTCCCACTATTCAAGACATTGTACTTACATAGATATCTCAGCTGCTCTAACTACATTGTCTGAAAAGGAAAACATTTTAAACCTTTGGAAGCAATTTTGACGGACATTTCATTGTGTTCTATATTACTTACCTAATTAAATTTCCTTCACATCAAGGTCTGTTTAAAATTAAATTGAGAAATATTTTTGAGTTCCATTGGGCAGATAACTTTGTTTGGCTGGATTCGTTCTGCGTATATATGAAATGGCATCCTATGAATCAATACCCAGTGCTTAGACTTCCCATAGATGTGAAGAAATGACACCCTTACTAGGCAAATGTAGTCTCCTGTTATTATAACAAGCTGTCCCTGGTTACTGAACTTGTTTACCCTGTAATTCCAAAAAGTCCTCACAGTTTTGTGCCTGTGGTTTGGGCAGGCTGATTTATTCAGATGCTAAGCATTGCGAACAAAATTTGTCACTTATTTCATGGATTAGCTGGAGTCCTGGGACTCTTACCTATAAGCTCACAGCCCAGCTCGAGGCAGCTAGCTTCCTCGGGGGGCACGCAATCTTATTTGCCTAGCCAAGAGTTTAGAATTCCAGACTGGGTTTGAAAGCAAAAAGGGTGAGTTGTCTGAGGGTTAATTCCCAGTGGAAGAGGTGTGATAATGTTTTGTATCTTTGGAAGCAAGAAATAGGAGAAAGGCTTTATCTCTCACTCCACCCACTCTGCTACTGAAGACAAGAAAAACAGACCCTCCTCACCTTTTATCCTAGCCCTCTTTGAGACAGCCATTCCATTAAATTCTGTGGCAAAGGACCCTGTGGTAATAAAGCTGTAATTGAAGAGCTGGCGCTCCGTAGGCACTGCTTTAATATTTTTAAAAATATTCCCAAAGAACTGCTTTTTGTTGCACTGTAAATTGGCCTTTCAGCATTTAAGAATTCATTAGAATCTTCAAGGTCTTCAAGGTTTATCCTTATCTGGTCTTAGTCCATTCAGGCTGCTATAACAAAGTACTGGCAACTAGGTAGTTTATAAACAACAGAAACTTATTGCTCAGAGTTCCCGGGGCGGGAAATTTGAGATCAGGGCACCAGCATGGTTGGCTGAGGACCCCCTCCTGGGTTGTGGACATTCCCATTGCGTCCTCACGTGGAGGAAGGGACTAGGGCTCTCCCTGGGGCCTCTTCCATAAAAGCACTAACCCCATTGGTGAGGGCTCCGTTTTCAAAGACTCCACCTACTAATACCATCACCTTTGAGGGTAAGGATTTCAAACATATGAATTTTGGGGTCACACATAATGGGCCCATAGCAAACTCTGTGCCTCAGATTATAGGTACGTCATTAAGTTACCGTAGGCCTTAAATGAGCCCATGCATATAGATGCTTAGAACAATAGGTACCTCATGAATGCTTGCTAATTTAGCTGCTATCATTGTTATTCCTGTTGACTCAGACTACCTTTTGCAAGTTCTCTGTATATCAGCAGGAGATTTGGCCCAAGGGGCCAACTCTCCCACAGTCTTTATACATTAAGAGTATTGCTCGGTGTTGTCATCGAGAGCATGAGCTCTGGGGCTAGACAGATTGTGTCCCAGCTACACCACCTACTAGTTAGCTATGGGACTTCAGGCGAGTGATCGACTTCAGAGAGACTCCGTCACTTTCTCTGTAGAATGGGGGTAAGGTTGCTGTCTGACATCACCTAGTTGGCGTGCAGACTAAATGAGGTACCACCACAGATGCTTAATGCTGCACCTAGCGCACTTAACTCTTATCTCCTCGATACCGCAGATGACACCCCGTTTCACATGGACACATCTGTCCTTCAGCATAATGTATGCATCATTCTCACTGGTGGAATTTGTGATGACAGAGATTGCCAGACACCACACTGGTCTCAGGATGCAGTCCTTTCAAACGGGTCAGACGTGCCCCAGGTTATTTACTCCTACCCTGCCCCACGCCACCGTGTCCTTTTAAGACTCAACAGTTATGGACATTCTGCTAAGCTCATGCTTAGAACATGGGAGTCTAATTTGCACGTAAGTAGGTCCTGACTGAACCCTCTCTGACTTCTATCGGGATAAAGTCTGTTTTGGTGTGGTACGTGTTGAGCACAAAGTCCAGATTTGCTAGAATTTTACATGTAAAAACTGCAGCTCAGCCAGCGAGGCTCAGCTTGTCTTTGTCCTCATCGTGATCATAGGTTTGGGGGTCATATCAGAAAGTTATTTTCTCAGACATCCTGGTGGTAGAAGGCTAAGAGTGCCGAGAATGGTTTCCCTGTTAGCATCTTTTCTGGTTTCGGTATGTCTGGATCCTGCCTCTTTACCATGTTCCTCAAATCTACTCTTTGTGCATTACCATGGGTGCTCCTGTAACTCCCTGTATGACTTTTATTGTGGTTCACACCATCATCTTTACTCCCAAAGCCAGGAGCCTTAACAAGAAAAAAAAAAAAGAAAAGAAAGGGAAAGAAAACCCATAGACACCTTGCTGTTGCTTTTTCTGAAGTAGCAACTTTTTTTGCTAATAAAAGATTTTGAAGCCATGGGCCTCTGAATTCTCAACACACGAGTCTATTTAAACAGCCTCCAGAATCCTTTCCTGACCCCAAATTACTCCCACACATTAATTGTCCTAGTGGTTTCATGGCCACATTATTTCATATTCATTAGTGTTTTCATGAAAAATTATAACGCTAATTACAGCAGCTTCCAGTTAATTCACTTGGTGATTCATTTTCTCTCCCTCTTGGTGTTCTGCGTGTGGTCATCTTGGAGAAAGCATCCAAGGGGTAATTGCAGCTGTATTCCCTGAGTGATCGCCTAATGCCATTAGTTCTGATCCACAGGCGCATCTTGGGCAGCTCTGATGGGGTCTAGTTACAGCTGCACCCTGGGCCTGCCCTTCGATGCAGGGAGGGAGGGAAGGCTGCAGGGAGGACAGGTCTTCTGAAGGGGAGGGACGGGTTTAAGGAGGATGAAGTGGGAGCAGAGCTTCCTGGTGGGAGTGAGCGTCACTGGAACCTCTTCTGGAACCGGGGGTAAGGACAGGATAGCGCCAAGAGAAATCGGCCTTGAGAAGGCATGTTTGGAAGAGAATAAGGCAAGCAAATTCTCTTCAGTTCTTGCAGATGTGTGGACAGGCCCCAGCTACACTCTGGAAGCCTGCTTCCCGCTCAGAGTTCTGATGCCAGTTCTCCTCATTAAAAGTTTATTTGACCTCACCGCCATTAGGATGGCAGCTAGCAAAAACACCCAGAAAAGAACAAGTGTTAGATGCGGAGAAATTGGAAACCTTGTGCGCTGTTGATAGCACTGTAAAATGATGCCGCCTCTATGAAAAGAATGTGGCAGTTCCTCAAAAAATTAAAAATTAAATCACCGTATGATCCAGCAATACTACTTCTGGGAACGTAACCCAAAGAATGGAAAGCAGGGGTCCGGAGAAGTTTGTACACCCGTGTTCATGACAGCATCATCCATAATAGTCCAAAGGTGGACACAACCAAATGTCCATCGATGGATGAATAGATGAACAAGATGTAGTATGTACATAAAATGGGATATTACTCGGCCTTTAAGAGGAGGGAAGTTCTGACATATGCTACAACATGGATGAACCTTGAGGACATTATACTAAGCGAAATAAGCCAGTCACAAAAAGACAGATACCGTGTGATCTCACTTATGTGAGGTGTCTAGAGTAGTCAAATTCATAAAACAGTAGGAGAAACGGTGGTTGCCAGGGACCAGGAGAGGAGCAACGAGAACTTGTTGTTTTAATGACACAGAGTTTTCTGTCTTACAAGATGAAAACGTTTTGGCAATTGGTGGGACAATAATGTGAATACATTGGACACTGCAGAACTGCACACTTAAAAATGGTTAAGATGGCAAGTTTGATGTTATGTGTATTTCAGCACAGTTTTTTAAATGTTTATTTATTTCTGAGAGAGAGAGAGAGAGCACGTAGGAGAGGGGCAGAGAGAGAGGGAGACACAGAATCCAAAGCAGGCCCCAGGCTCTGAGCTGTCAGCACAGAGCCCAATGGCGGGCTTGAACCCATGAGCTGAGAGATCATGACCCGAGCCAAAGCTGGACGCTCAACCAACTGAGCCACCCAGGCGCCCCAACAATAATTTTTTTAAAAGATTATTTGTCATTTATATTGTCATGCTTGCTTACTATTAAAAATGAGAAAATAGAGGGGCGCCTGGGTGGCTCAGTCGGTTAAGCGGCTGACTTCGGCTCAGGTCATGATCTCACGGTCCGTGAGTTGGAGCCCCGCGTCGGGCTCTGTGCTGACAGCTCAGAGCCTGGAGCCTGTTTTGGATTCTGTGTCTCCCTCTCTCTCTCTGCTCCTCCCCTGTTCATGCTCTGTCTCTCTCTGTCTCAAAAAAATAAATAAACGTTAAAAAAAATTTTTTTTTTAAATAAAAAAAATGAGAAAATAGAAAAAATAGAAGAGCAAAAATGTTCTGCCACTTAAAGACAACCATATTAATACTTCGCTTTTATTAAATTTATTTTCTAATTATTTAGGTAATGCATTGAAACATTCTTCTTGTGCAGGGAGCCTGGGGGGCTCAGTCGGTTAAGCGTCTGACTCTTGGTTTCCACTCAGGTGATGATCTCACAGTTTGTGAGGTGGAACCTGCGTTAGGCTCTACACTGACAGCGTGAAGCGTTCCTGTGATTCTCTCTCCCTCTGTGTCCCTCCCATGCTCATGCTTTCTCTCTCTCTCAAAACAAATAAATGTTAAAAATAAATAAAAATAAAACATTCTCCTTATAAAGACTCACAACCTTAATGATCAGGAGGAAGTCTCCTTTGCCCACCTCCTGTAATCCCAGTCTTTATCACTTGCCAGTAGTGACGTTCTTACGGCTTCGATGATGTCTGCCAACCCAAGTGCTTCCGATGCATTCATTTACCTATACATGTACTCACGGAAACGTTTATCTCAGAGGCCTGCACATTGTCCTGCCTTAACGCGAGTCCCGTAGCACAGCACGCATCGTTCTGAAGCTCGTTGCTTCCATTCAGTGGCTAAGTCCACCCAGTTTGTCTATATAACTGAGATTCACCCAACCCAGACCTGCTGCAATGTATCCCATGGCATGGCTGTTTTCATTTTGTTAGCCATTCCCGTACAGATGGACCGTTGGACTGTTCATCCTGTTTTGTTCTTTGCCGTATTTGCTCAGCGATGTTGAGCGAACAGCCTTGTACGCGCCTCCCTGGGTATGTGAGCGAGTACTCCCTGGGGAAGACACTGAGAAGTTGGTTGCTGGGTTGTGGAGAAGCACATGTTTGAATTTTTATAGATACCAAACTCAGCAATGTGGGGAAGCACCTGTTTCCCCCACACTTGCCAATCGTTAATATAGTATTCGTCGCCTTTTTTATTTTTTTGCATAGTTGATGGGGAAAAAATGGCATTTTGCGGTTGTCTTAATTTACATTTTCTTGATTTCTGGTGAGCTTGAATATATCCATAGACCTACTGGTTATATGTATTTCCTTTTCTGAGAATGTTCTGTTCATGTCCTTTGCCTTTTTTTTCTGATTTTTCTTTTCTTTTTCTTTTTTTGTACTTCTTTGATTCCGGATGATGGTAATTCTTTGTTTTATATACTGAAAACATTTTTTTCCTGTGCTTTTTTTGAAACTTAATGAGGTTTCTTTTAACTTTCATGCAAATTAGTCTTTTTGTGTTTTTATTTTATGTGTTTTGCTTCTTGGATAACTTTTAAACATTCGCCTGTTTATTCTTTGAAGACTTTATGTTTTCTACAACACTTTCAGGTTTACAACATAGTGAGAAGGAAGCTACAGGGATTTCCCGTATACCTCTTGCCCCACACATGCATCGCTTTCCCCCTTATCAACACCACTCACAAGAACGATACATTTTTGTTTATTGACATATCAGAATCACTCAAGTTCATAGTTTACCTTAGTGTTCACTGTTGGTGTTGTACATTCTGTGGGTTTGGACAAATGTATGACATGTATCCATTATTCTCATACAGAGTATTTTCACTGCCCTAAAAATCCTCTCTGCTCTGCCTCTTTATCTCTTCCCCTTTCTACCTCCAGGCAATCAGTGATCTTTGTATTGTGTCCACAGTCTTGCCTTTTCCAGAATGTCATATAGTTGGAGTTATGCAGTATCTACTCTTTTCAGATTGACTTCTTTCACTTAGTAATATGCATTTAAGGTTCCTCCGTGTCTTTTCACGGCTTGCTAGCCCATTTCTTTTTAGTGCTGAATAATAAATATCCCATTGTCTGAATCTACCACAGCTTATTTATCCATTCACCTGCTGAAGGACATCTTGGTTGCTTGAGTTTTGGCAGTTAGGAATTAAACTGCCCTGAACATCTATGTGCAAGTGTTTGTGTGGACATAGTTGTCATTTCCTTTGGGTAAATACCAAGGAGTGCAATTTCTGGATCAGATGTTAAGAGTATGTTTAGTTTCGTGAGAAACTGCCAAATTGTCTTCCAAAGGAACGACAACTTTGCATTCCTGCTATAGCAACGTATGAGAGCCACTGTTGCCCCACATCCTCGCCGGCATGTGAAGTCAGTGTTCTGGACTGACATTAGAATTTCGGTCTTTCTAATGGGTCTGTAATGGTATCAGATTATTGTTTTAATTTGCACATTTCCCTGCTGACATATGGGGCATTTTTGCATATACTTGTTTGCCATTTGCCATCTGTGTATCTTCTTTGGTGAGGTATCTGTTAACATCATTGGCCCAGTTTTTAATTGAGATGTTTGTTTTCTTGTTGAGGGTTCCCCCCCCCTTATTGTTGAGTTTTAAGAGTTTTTTGTATACTTTCGATAATAATTCTTTATGACACGTGTCTTTTGCAATCATTTTCTCTGAATTTGTGGCTTGTCTTCTAGTTCTCTTGATATTATCTTTTGCAGAGCAGGAATTTTTTTAAAAATTGTTTTTAACGTTTATTTATTTTTGCAAGACAGAGACAGAGTGCAGGTAGGGGAGGGGCAGAGAGAGAGGGAGACATAGAATCCAAAGCAGGCTCCAGGCTCCAAGCTGTCAGCACAGAGCCCAACGTGGGGCTCGAACCCATGAACCGTGAGATCATGACCTGAGCTGAAGTCAGATGCTTAACTGACTGCGCCACCCCGGCACCCCGAGCAGGAATTTTTAATTTTCATGAAGTCCAGCTTACCAACTGTTTCTTTCATGGATTGTGTCTTTGGTGTTGTCTCCAAAAAGGCATCACCACACCCAAGATTGTCCAGGTTTTCTCCTTTGTTATCTTTTAGTTTTATAGCTTTGCTTTTTACATCTAGATCTCTGATCCATTTTGCAGAGGCCAGATTCTTTTTTTTTTTTTTTTTTTTTTTTTTTGCGTGTGGATGTCCAGATGTTCCAACCTATTTGTTGAACAGACTATCTTAGCTCCATTGTATCACCTGACTATATTTATGGGGGTCATTTGTGGGCTGTCTATTCTGTTCCACTGATCTATTTGTCATTCTTTCACTGGCTGGGCTACTGTCGCTTTATAGTAAGTCTTGAGTGTCAGTCAGTTCTCCAACTTTGTTCTCCTTCATAATGGTCTTGGTATTCTGCCTCCCCATATAAACTTTAGAATCAGTTTGTTTATATCCATAAAATAAGTTGCTGGGATATAGCAACTGGATCTATGTATCAAGCTGGGAAGAACTGACATCTTAACAGTATTGAGTCCTCCTATCCATGAACATGGAATATCTGTCCATTTATTCAGTTCTTTGGGTTTGTTCATCAGAGTTTGTGCTTTTTCTCATGGATCTTATATGTGTGTGTGTGTGTATACACACACATATATATAATTTTTTTTAATTTATACCTAAGTATTTCATTTTTTTGGATGCTAATGTAAATGGTATTATGTTCTTAATTTCAAATTCCACTTATTCATTGTTGGTATATGGGAAGGCAGTTAACTTTTGCATATTAATCTGCATCCTGCAACCTTATTCTAATTGCTTATTAGTTCTAGGAGTTTTTGTTTTGGGGGCTTGTTTTTCGGTTTCAGTTCTTTGGGATTTTCTACATAGATGAACATGTTATCTGTAAACAAAGTTTTATGTCTTCCTTCTCAATCTGTATACCTTTTACTTCCTTTTCTTGCCTTATTGCATTAGCAAGGACTTCCAGTACAATGTTGAAAGGGAGTGGTGAGGGGCCTCTGGGTGGCTCAGTCAGTTAAGCATCCAACTTTGGTTCAGGTGATGATCTCACAGTTCATGAGTTTGAGCCCCACATTGGGCTCTCTGCTGTCAGTGTGGAGCCCACTTCGATCCTCTGTCCCCACCCCTGCCCCCACCCCTCTCTCAAAAATGGATAAACATGAAAAGAGAGAGAGGGGGGTGGGTGAGAGGAACCACTTGTCCTGTTTCTTGCCTTGTACCTGATCTTAGTGGGAAAGCTTCAAGTTTCCTACCATTGAGTGTGTTGTTAGCTTTAATCTATTCTTTCATTTGTCAAGGATTTCTTTTTATAAGTGATGTGGGTTGGGATTTATTTTTTTTCCTCAAATGGATAACTACTTAATCCAACACTAGTTGCTGAACAATTCATCCCTTTCTTAGGATTTGAAATACAGTATTTTATCATGATTTAAACTCACTTATATACTTGGGTCTGTTTCTGAACTGCATTCTGTTCTATTGATCTATTAATTCCCATGTCAACATCACACTATTTAAATTATTTAATGTCTTGAGGTCTGGTGAAGCATGTTTTACCTCTTCATCTTTTGGTTGTGAATTTTCTTAGCCTTTCTCGCACTTTTTTCTTCCATAGAAATTATGGAGTCAGCTTGAATTTATATATCATTTTGACCTTTTTGATTTTATAGGGCATAGAGTTCACTTAGCCAGATTTTTGTTTATATTTTCATTAAGAAAAGTTTTAGCTTTGGTCTGCCTATTTTTTTGCTAACGGTTGTTATTCCTAAGTACTTGTGTCATTGTGAATTTTTTTTCTGTTGCATTTTCTATAGGGCCTTTCTGGTGTAAAGAAAAGCTATAGCTTTTAAAAATGTTTTATTATAGGGGCGCCTGGGTGGCTCAGTCATTTAAGTATCCAACTCTTTGATTTCAGTTCAGGATATGGTCTTGTGGTTCATGGGATCGAGCCCCATGTCAGGCTCTATGCTGACAACGTGGAGCCTGCTTGGGATTCTCTCTCTCCGTCTCTGTCCCTGCCCCTCCCTCACAAACTCTCTCTCTTAAAATAAACATTTTTAAAAATGAAAATGAAAATAAAATAAAATGTATTATTATAAAATAAAGCATATACACAGGGAGTGCATGAAAAATAAATAGGTTGCTTAATGAATTATTGTAAAGCAAATTGAATACTGCCAGCTCTCCAGAAGTCCTCCATATTCCCTTTCCTTGTCAAAAACCTATCCCTCAATCATAAAATTTAAGTAGTAACCTGCCTTTTATGGTAATTGTCTCTTGGCTTTGTTGTATAGTTCTTAACACTCATGTATGTATCCCTAACTAGTTTTGCCAGGTTTTTAAATTTCATTATCAATAAACTCACTCAGTATGTATATCTTTATGCCTGGCTTCTTTTATTCAACATTCTTTTCACTTTGTTACATGTAGCAGGAGGAGGAGGAGTTCTTTCTTTTTCATAACTGTATAGTATTCCATTAAATTAATATGCCATAATTTATCCATTCTCCTGTTGGTGGGCACTTGGACCGTTTCTACTTTTAGAACAAACAGCTGCTCTGAACTTTTCCAGTCATGTATCCTAATGTACATGGCATATATTTCTGTAGGGTTTTCTTCATTTGGGTTCTCCCAAAAGCAGACTCTGAAACAAGGATTCCAGTACAGGTCATTTATTTGAATGAGGATCCCAAAAAGCACTGGTAGAGGAGTGGAGAAGTAAGACCAAGAAGGGAAGAAACACAGCAAGTGGTGTTGTATCAAGGACGTTCCCACAGTAGGCAACCGGGGCTCAATCCTACTGAGTAATTCTCTGTGTGTCCATAGAAAACACGCCTCAGAATCCTTCCACCTGGAAAACAAGGGTGTTGGGGTATTGATCTGGCAGATCTCATCATTCGCTGATTGGGAGAAGCTTGGGGGAGGGGGACATCAATTCCCCAGCCTTTCTGGCATGACCTGTGTAGGGACATAGCAGCGTCTGGCAACCAGAGAAAGCCATCTGACAAAGCGATAAAGTTGCTGGCGGCTGGGGGTTGGGCATGCACGACAATGGTGACAGCCAATGGGGTGTACTAGCACATGAGAGCGTCTGCAACAAGGCAGTCTATCTAGGAGCAGAATTTCTGGGTCATAGGGCATGCACGTAGTCAGCTTTATCAGATACTGCCAAATAGTTTCCCAAACGGTTGTACCAATTGACACTCCCCCAACAGCATAGGAGAGTTCTCCTATCCCTGCCAGCACTTGGTATGGAGAGACTTTGACAATTAAGCCATTTTGGTGAGTGTGTAACATTGTTTTTAATTTGTAATTTCTAGATTGCTAATAATTGTGTCTTTCTAAATATTGTTTACGTTTATTTTTGAGAAAGAGAGAGAGAGAGAGAGAGAGACTGCACGCACTCACAAGTGAGAGGGGGAGGGGCAAAGAGAGAGAATCCCAAGCAGGCTCCATGCTGTCAGCACAGAACCCGATACGGGGCTCAAACCCATGAACCATGAGATCATGACCTGAGCTGAAATCAAGAGTCAGACGCTTAACCAACCGAGCCACCTAGGCACCCCTAATGGTGCCTTTTTATATAATTACTGGAAATTTGGATTTCTTCTTCTGTGAGTGCCTGTTCAAGTCTTTGCCTGTTTTTGTATTGGGATGTCTGACTTTTTCTTACGGATTTCTAAGAGATTTTATGTATTCTGGATTCACACCCTTTGTCTATCATATATGTTGCAAATATCCATGGCTCTCCTTTTACTCTCCCTTTCTCCCTTTTTTCCTTTTACCCTCTTATTTGTGTCTTCTGATATACAGAAATCCTTAATTTCAATATGCTTCTATTTGTAAATGTTTTTTCTTTGAGTCTTAAATCTTTCACGTGATTGTAAAGATACAACCCTATACTACTTTTATAAACTTTACTGGTTTGCCGTTAACATGAAGGACTATGTCGACCATGCAGAACTTATTTTGTGTGTACAACAGGAAGGTAGAGGTTAAGAATTAAGCCCTGCCCCAATGCCTATCCAGTTACCCCAGCTCCATTATTAGAAAGAACACACTGTCTTCATGTTCTCCAGTGCCACTGTCATTAAATGACACTTGTCATTAAATCAAGTGTCATTAGATCTTGTTACTAAATCAAATGTCCATGTGTGTGTGGATCTGTTTGGGGGCTTTCTGTTCTGTTCCACTCATCTAGTTCTATACCCTTATCCCAGTACTACACCATGGTAGTCGTACTAAAGGTCTTGATGGCCGATGCAGCGAGTCTTCCTCTTTCTTTTTATGAAGAATAGCTTGACTATTCTTTGATTTTTTTGCATTCTCATAAAGGTTTTAGAACCAGCTTGTCAAATCCCCCCAAAATTGGAAAGGCAAGAAAGAAGAAAAGGAGGGATGGAGAGAAATCTGCTGGGATTTTCATTAGAGATTTGATTGGGTCTATACGTCAACATGGAGAGAATTGAACTCTTATCATACTGAATCTTCCAATCCCTTTATTTAGATATTCTTTAATTTCTCTAACAAAGTGTATAGTTTTCTCTGTCAAAATATTGCATACCTATTTTTAAATTTATTTCTACATGCTTGATGTTTTGATCCTATTATATAAGTGGTGTCCTTTTCCTTTTCTGTTTTTGTGTGATATCGGATTTTTGTCTACTGATAATTCTATTAATTCTAATAGTTTTATCTGTTTATTATCTTGGATTTTCTATGTGTACACAATCAATATTGATTTTTACATGTTCATCTTGTACCTGAGCACCTTCCTGAATTTTCTTATTGGTTCTAGTAATTTGAGTATTGAGGTTTTTGGGTTTTCTAGGTTAAAAAAATCATATTAACTCATAATTATGAGTGTTCTGTTTCTGCCTGGAGAAGCAGTACAGGGTAGCTGTTGGGTACAAGGAGTTTGGAAGCAGACCACCTGAGTTTGCATCCCAGTCCCATTAACTCACTAGGTAACCTTAAGTAATTTGCTCACTCCTCTGTGACTCAGTATCATTATCATTAATCATCAACTCTTGGGTTGATTGTAAAAATCAAGTGAGTTAATACCTAGCAAATAATGTCTATCAAATAATGAGCAGTCAGATTATGTAGACTTCTGTCATTTTACCAGTTTCATTCCTTTCTAAATTTTCACTTATTTGTTTTTTTCTTATTTTTATTGCATTGACAACTTTGCCAACATAATATTGAAGAGTAGTGGTGCCTTCATGCCTCTCCTGAAACCGAACACTTTGGAATATTTCCTTCTTTTTCTTGTTGTTGTAGGCATAATTGTTTTCTTTTTCATCTGTTTCACATACATGAAATCATCTTTACTTGGATTTACGAATCTGATGTTTCACTCTGGAAGAGGGAGATACTTTCCCAGAGGATTTTTTTTTTCCCAACCGTATACTTCACATAATGATGTGAAACATTAAGTAATGGAATTATTTGTTTTTAAACATCACTGAGATCCTGTTGCAAAAGGATCTACCTTTTAAAACTTAAAAACTGTCCTACCTTCTTACAGAGTCACTGCCATAGCCTTTCCAAAGAGTTGATGTTTGTTAATATACTGTCCTTTGGATACTCCTTTGGATGTTCGGGATGGGTTCGGGGTATTCACAGCCACATGGGGCTGTTGACCAGTTCTTTTCTAGGACAATATAACATTCTTGACCTTATGTGTTGGGTTATTTTTCTTTTCATAAAGAGTCTATAGATAACGCTTTTCTGAGTCGTCATGTAGCCAAGAACGCCTCCCTGTAGGAAAGACCCCCTGAACTGCAGAAATTCTAGCGTTACAGCCGTTGTGCCCATTTTGCCCTTTATTTCCTCCAATGCTGTGTATTTTTCTCCTGCAAGTTTCTATCTCGTCTCGTCTTACTGTTTTTTATTACACACTATTACTTAGGGAGTTCTGTTTTCTTAATCATTTTCCATTCCTGTTTCATAGAAGCCATCTCCTTGGGCATTGTCTTGAGAGATACCACCTGATTCTCTAAAATATTCTTGAAGTTTCTGTAAGATGTTTTCAGAAGAATTTCCTCTGATTCATTCTCAGATGAGAAAACCCCGATCAGGCCTGATGCGGTCGACAAAAAAGGTGTGTGTTTTCCTTACCACTCATTTCTGGGTGTCGGTGCATTCACCCTCTCGGCCCTGCTCTGAGTTGCCAATCGATGCATCTAACCCAGCTCCTACTATCGAACCAGCTTTCTTTTAGCTTGGCCCTGCTGGACCGGCAGAGACTCGTGGCCCACACGCACCCCCGGGGCTGCATGCGGACAAGCTGGTCAAAGGGGGTAGACGCATCAGTCCCCACACACTGTGCACCGAAGCCTCCCTTTGCCCCGCGTTCACCTAGAGCACTTTTTGGAAACTGAGCCTTCCACGCTGTGGTCTACCACTGCTGGTGTTCCTCTTCCACCCCCCGGCCCTCAATTTTTTTTTTCCTATTTTCTGAGAGCTGCAGTTCTGCATTAGTAAGTAGGTAGGTGTGGCAAGCACACTGACCGTCTCAACAGAGACCTACCAAGACAAGGGACGGTTGCTTACAGCCATCTTGCCGTCCTCTTGCTGAGCAGCTGGAGGACTCAGGTGCTATTTTTTCAATTCGGATACTATTTTTCAGCCTAGTTCCATTGGCCTTGTGTTTGAGGGGCAAGTGCCTCAGAAATTGCCCTCACACAGGTTGACCGAAGTCCTAGCTTTCAGTTTGGTTGAGTTTTATCTTCTAGGTTTTTGAGATGATTTTAAGTGGGAAGTTAGGAAAGGCTACGCTGCCTCTCTTCACCATTTTAAGCCAGACATTTGCATCCAGAATTAAATACTTGTTTTAGCAATTCACGACTTCCTGGATAGCTTGCAGGACAAGCAGCTATGCCACAGAATGAAAGATTTTTCTTTGGGCGCCTGGGTGGCTCAGTCGTTAGGCATCTGACTTCGGCTCAGGTCACAGTCTCATGGTTCGTGAGTTCAAGCCTCACTTTGGGTGAGCTCGCGCCCTGCTTCGCGTGAGCTCGAGCCCCGCTTTTGGTGAGCCCTGCTTCTCTCTCTCTCCCTCCCTCTCCCCTCTCTCTGCCCCTCGCTCACTTATGCCCTGTCTCAAAAAAAAAAAAAAAAAAAAAAAAAGTCTTTGCCAGACTTCAGTATAGGCAGAATTAAGAACCAGAAATTGTCATTTCAAAGGCTGAATGCCCCCCAAAAGACTTATTCTAATAGGAAGATAGGAAGTAAAAGCCCCCTGGACTAGGAGTGAGGGCATCTGGGTTCTCAGGGCTCTGTAACAGACTAGCTGTGATCAGTCGTGGGCTACTCGTGGCACCTCTAAACGCCTCAGACTCCTATACCCAAAATGAAGGACTGGAGCAAATGGTCTCTAATGTCCTGCCATTCTGAGACTCGGGGATTTTACCAGCTGTCCTGGAACATCTGCTGTTTAGCAACCTGTCCCTCCTGCGGTCAGAGCTTCTGCTGAAAGGGAAGCAGAGACTGAAGGCACATCCGCACTGGGTGTGCAAAGCTCCAGCCATGGGCAGAACCTGCTGGGGGTTGTGGGGGGGGGGGGGGCAGCAGGAGGAGCGCTGGACAGCATGTGGTGCTGAGGTCTGTGCCCTCTTTTGGAAGATTCACCCTCTGGGGACACCTGGGCCTTTTTCTGGCTCTGCCTCTACTTAAAGTTGTCAGGCATCCAAGGGTCTTCATTTCCCAAGTCCCCTTCAGTGACTTTGTATTGGCGGTAAAAATAAAGACGGGAAATAAAATTTGTTTTCTGCAGAGAATGTCTGTGAGGCACGGGAACCGAGAATAGTGGCTGGCTGGCTGCCTTTTATTTGACAGTAAATGGACATCCGGGAGTTGCTGTAAGGTTTCTCAGGACCAGCCTGCTTGGAATCCCCTCCCCGCCCCCAACACTCCGGCAAAGGCAGGGGCAGGACACAGGAGGAGCAGAGATTTATCAGCCATCAGACGGGAAGAGGGTACTGCAGGGTTACCTGGATGGCCCAGAGTTTGCCCCATGTCGGAAGGGAAGGCTAAGGTGTGGCTCAGGCGCTCAAGGGAGACCCCAAGCCTCCTGGGGCTGCTGGCACCTCTGCACTTTGGACATGACCCCCTTCCAGCATCTCCAGAATGAGGGGTATATGCGTGTGCATGGCCCGTGCTTTCTCGATCCTTCTCCCTCCTCTCTCTCTCTCTCTCTCCCTCTCCCCTTTCCCTCCTGCTTCCCCAGCCCCCAGCTCAGTTTTGCTCTAATAAGCCAGGCAGCAGCTCTGTCACTGTGTAAGCTCTTCACCCCGGAGTGCCTGGCTGTCCGGGATGACTTGGCAAATGGTTTAGAGGTCTCTCTCGCCAGGGCTTTGTCTGCACTCACAGAAGGGAATGAAGGAAGGATGAAACCCAACAACCAAGATTGCCTCCAAGTCCATCTATGCGGTGCGCCCTCCCTGTCTCTGCTCTTGGCCTCTCCCATGGATGTGGGTCTGGATGTCACTGGCCCCACTGCCAGAGTGCATTGGCCTCTGTTCCGTGAGGGAAGCCAGCTCCCAACCTGGAGACAAAGCCATTAAGTGTCCCGTCTTATTCAGGCCAGAGACATTTGCAGAAACCAGAGTGAAGTGAGGGTTTGGCTCTCAGGGGCCAAGTTCACTGCACTGGCTCCCTAGTAATCTGGCCTTTGATAAGAAGGTCAGGAATCAGAGAGAAGCAGGGAAAACTGCCAAGCGTTTAAGTGCAAACTATTTATACCTTCCAAATTTTATTTATTTTTATTTTTCAATGTTTATTTTTGAGAGACAGAGAGAGAGACAGAGAGAGAGAGAGAGAGAGAGAGAGAGAGCAAGTGGGGGAGGGGCAGAGAGAGAGGGAGACACAGAATCCGAAGCAGGCTCCGGGCTCTAAGCTGTCAGCCAAAGCCTGACGTGGGGCTCGAATCCACAGACTGCGAGATCATGACCTGAGCCGAAGTCGGATGCTTAACCGAGCCACCCAGGTGCCCCTACAGCTTCCAAATCTCAGACAGCACAAGGCAATTCAATAATGATTTGAAAAGATCGAGTCCCTTGCAGCACCTCCCCCTTCATCAAACCCTCCCACATCCCAGGTGGGTGATCAGTGCCCGTCAGGCCTGGCCCTCAGGGCTTAGAGCTGGAGCCCTACGTCTTGTGTCAGACCCCCCAGCACCATGTTCCTGTAGCAGTGTGCCAGCACATAATTCCTGTTCTGCCCGAGGAGCCTGCACTGGCTAAGACTTATCAGCATTGATGGCTTCCTAGCATTAAATATGTACCATCAGAGTATGCAACTCCTCTATTCTTGCTTCCCTATTTGAATGCAGGGGATCTTGTTATTGTTTTAAAAGCTCGTGAATATGCAGCTTCGTTCCTGAGGAAGGGCAGCCTCCCAGGACACCATCCCCTCTTCCATGGGCTTGCTTTTGTGTCACCCACCAGAGGGCCGCCTCTTCAGAGCAGGAAACAGAGGGACTTTATTTCGCTTCTCCTTATTTCAACACCCCACAGGTTTCTCTGACTGACCTACCTATTTCACTTAACATAGTAGTACTCTCTAGCAACATCTAGGTCTTGGCAAATGGCAAGTTTTCATTCTTTTTTAGGACTAATATTTCATCGTATATATGTGTATGCACACACGCACGTATCTTCTTTATCCATTCATCAGCCAGTGGACAGTTGGGCTCTTTCCATAATTTGGCCATTGTACATAATTCTGCTATAAACATCAGGGGGCATTTATCCCTTTGAATTGGTATTTTTGTGGTCTTTGGGCAAATACCTCCCAGTGTAGGGTAGTTCTGTTTTTAACTTTTTGAAGAACCTACTGTTCTCCAGAGTGGCTGTACCAGTTTGCACTCCCACAAACAGTGCCAAGAGGGTTCCCCTTTCTCCATATCCTCGCCAACCTTGTTGTTTCTTGTGTTGTTGATTTCAGCCATTCTGCCAGGTGTGAGGTGGTCTCTCATCGCAGTTGGCACGAGATTTGCATTTCCCTGACGATCAGTGATGTTGAGCATCTTTTTGTGTGTCCGATTTTACTTGTATGTGGAATTTAAGAAATAAAACAAATGAGCAAAGGGACAAGGCGGCGGGGGGTGGGGGGGGGGCAAACCAAGAAACAGACTCTTAACTAGAGAACTGATGGTCACCAGAGGGCAGGTGGGAGGGAGATGAGTTAAATAAGTGATGGGGATCAAGGAGTGCACTTATGATGAGCACAGGTGCAGTATGGAAGTGGTGAATCACTATATTGTACCCCTGAAACTAATATTACACGGTACGTTAACTAGAATTCAAATAAAACTTTAAAAACAACCCTCGGTTTCTCAGAACTAGGTTGGAGCTATAAATACGAACTTTTGTAATTGGTTTTTCCCACACAACCCAGTTGATCTTGCCGGCACAGTGCTCTAGCCCTGGTGTGTGTGCCCTCCGTGCGGGAGAGGGGCCACACTCCCACTTTGCACGAGCCCTTGGAAGAGGGCAGCTTCGGGCTCTCCGAATGAAAGATGCAGCACTTCTGCTCAGCATATTTTCCAAACCGGTATACTTGGAGGTGAAGTGACCGCTGACAAATGCACACACCCACCCCCCCCATGACTTCCTCCCCACCCCCACCCCACCCTGTGCCTTGGCAAGATCACACTGAACTATTGAGGGAAAGTATTTACTGAATGCAAGGAGAATATGGCGCTTCTGCATTATTTATTAGGGGCTAACAATACCCATCATATGTAGAATGTATTTGGACATAAATTAGTGATGTTAGGAAGCACCAGTGGTCCCAAACCTATTAGGATCTCTGACACATATATGAAAACACATCACAGTCTTACCTTTTCTACAAGGCTGGGAATTGGCTGTGAGACAACCTCACAGTGAAAACAAATCTCTTTAACCTTTTATTTGCCATTAGCCCCCTGAGCAGTTCATCTACCATTGAGTAAATCTTGGAAAACCATCTCAAATTATGAATTCCTAACCTTACCTTCTAACATACCTTTTCTCTTCTTTCTCTATGAAAGTAGAAAGAATATTTACATTTGTTAAGCACCTACTATGTGCCAAGTGTCACAGCTAGCATCTTGGTGTCTGGAGAGATGGGCATTGGGATCCCCATTTTATAGATTAGGTTACTGAGACTCAAGGTCATGCAGCTGATAACCAGGTCTGTTTCAAGCTGACTCTTCTTCTTATCCTACAGTTGACTTTCCCTGGGCAGGAAGGCAAAGGTTTTTCTTGGCTTCTATATCTGTCACCACAGTAATGCTATGTAGCACAGAACCACAAAACCAGTGGCATAAAGCCATAAATATTTATTTTTGCTCAGGAGTCTGTGGGTCCACTGAGCAATTCTGCTGCTCCAAGCCACGCTTGGGTGGTCTCAGCTGGGCTCACTCATGCACCTGCCGTCAGCTGCTGGGGCCACCAGGGTCGGTTGACCCAGGCTTGCCTGGGCCGTCACATGACAGCCAGGCAGAGTTCCAAGAACGTGAACAAAGCACATGGCTTCTTGAGGCCTGGGCTCAGGACTGCCACATTCGTTTGGCTGAAGCAAATCATCCTGCCAGCCCAGATTCCCAGGAAAGGCAGGCAAACACGATCTCGTGCTGGGAGGAGCTACAGAGTCACGTTGCAGTGGGTATAGATATTGGGAAGGGAAGAATTGGGGCCAATTTTGCAATTAGTCTGCCTCAGTTCCCACTGTGGGGCTGCTCTGCCCCCTCGGGGGCACCTGCTTCCCGTAAGCCTCCACTCCCCCCTCAAAGCCTGCTCTAGGAGCCTCTCCTCGTTCACACTAAGGGGCAGGACGACAGTGCTGTGGAGAATTTAAAATGACTCCCTTCCCAAGAGGAAGGAGGGCGGTCAGTCTGGCAGGGGTTAAGTCTTCAACTCATGTGATTAAGCTAAAGCAGGCGCCCTGGCATCGGCCAGCATGCAGAGGGGATTCTGGGGGAGTGGGGACAGAACTTCCAGAGCTCTTGGAAACCACATAGCTAGATCCTTCTCCACCTATGCTTCAGATTGTTGCTTCTTGCAGATTCCCCTTCGGAATCTGCTCCCCCTTGCCCAGCCCCAAGCATCGCGTTTTGCTGGTGGAGCCAGCACGCCCCTCCTCTCCAGGAACTCAGCAGTTCACCTTCCCACCGGCCTCTGCAAGGACCTCTCTGGCCCACGTGCTTGTGGTTTCCAGGAAGGTTGGAAGGACAAATCCATTTCCGCAGGGCTCCAGGGCCAGCCGGGCCCACATAGGAAGTGATGTTGGATGGTGGGCAGGTGCTCAGTGGACGGAGGAGGGGAAAGTAAGTGCTGGAGCAGAGGTGGCAGGCACAGCTGGGTTCCAGGAGGACAGGGACGGGCCAGGCCAGGAAGCTCATGAGGAAGAAACGACACTTTGAGAGGAAACTGGAGAGGCAGGAGTTTAAAAATCCTTATCTCTGAAAGAGCAGAGATAAGAGGAAGAAGCCAGGCACAACCTGGAGACCAAATCAGGCCACACTTGCCCTGCTAACTCACACTCAATGCCTTCACCAGCAGATAACTCATGAGCGCCCCCTGGGACCCTCGCGAAGTGGTCCCAGAGGCCAAACTCTGAAGCTTCTAGTCTGGGAGGGAAGAGAAGCTCCTGATTCCACTTTTCACTAGGTATGTGGTGTCAATAGCCCCCAAAGAGGCACCTGCCCAATTTGGGACTTTCCAGGCAGAACGGATTGTGTGTATTAACACAATTGTGTATATTAAGCTTGCAAAAGTTCCGTAATTCTTCTGACCACCAGAGGGGAGATGGACAGATGAGGTCACTGAGAAAGACAGCATTAGCCTTTGGTTTGGGAAAATAAGTGGCGGAGGGAGAGGCCCGTGAAGGTTAATCCACAGCAAAGGGGGGAAGGCCCTAGGCAGCCACGTCCGGTCCAGTGAGCACCAGGAAAGGGAGGCACAGGGAGGCCCGGGGACCACACAGCCAGGGGATGGCAGGGCTGGGCTTTGTACTTAGGTCAGCACGAACTGCCAAGCCCTCATCCGTCTCTGTCTCCTCCCCCTGTCGGCTGCTCAAGAAAAATAAAACTGCGTCTCAAGTCTTGGGAGTGTAACTCATTTCCGTGAGACATTTTCCTTTCCTGTCCATTGAGGCTGGTATACAGGAGCCCAAAGAACCTCCCGGCACAAATTCTGGAGCAAACTGTCAGGCTGAATTCCGCAAAGAAGAGTGTTCCGGCCCAACAGAAGGGGTTGCTTAATAGGGGCCTGAATTCACAGGCCAACCCCCCCCCCCCCCCCCCCCCCGCCCCGCCACCCAGGGTGAGAAGTTTCAGCTCCAGAGCAGGCGTGGCCGAAGAGTCTGATCCGGAATTGGGTTCCTCTTCCTTCACAGCTTCCCCGGGGACCAGGCGGGCTGGGAAGGGGTCTCTGGGCCCACGTCGTAGCTCCAGTGCTTAGTTATGTCACCCTGAGCAAGTCCCCGAACCTTCACCAACTGTTAGATGAGAAGCCGCACCCCCCACCCCACGTTCCTCTCAAAGACGTTGTGGAAAGTAAGTTCTGATGGGGGTTCAGCTTTTAGCTCCAGCTCCCCACGTGGACGTCGACAGCCCCGGGGCCAGACAAGAGCCCTCACGTTCCGCAGCTCAGTGATGAAGCGCCACCTCTGGCGGAAGATGGGCAGGTGCCATGAACAGCTGCCACCACGGCACCTGTGGGACCCGGTGTCACGATGGAGTGTGGTTCCAGGACGACTGTGGCCTGTGTCTGCCTCACAGAACCGAGTTCCTCCCCCGCCCCCCGACTCTCCACGCGTAAGCGCACACGCGCACACACACACGCACACGCAGCTGAGGTCACTCACCTGGGACACCGGGCCCTGCCACGAAAGAATGAAAGGGAAAACGAGCAGGCGGCAAGTGTCAGGCAGCCCTGGGCCTGCCCCTACTTTGCTTCTCCCCAACACTCGGTCTTCCCTCCCCACAGAGGCCCTGGCTTCCCACAACCCTTTATCTCTCAGCGTGCAGATACCAAGAGACCTTTGTCACAGGAAGGAAAATCAGTGGTGGGTGCAAACCAACTTTTCTGTCGGGAGAAACTGCGTGGTCACTGACCTTTGTGGCACCAGGGCCCCTCCTCCACCAGGAGGAAAAGGAAAGCACAGATGATTCAGGGCTGTTCTTGGCCTCTTTAATCTTTCTTTAAATGTATTTTGAGAGAGAGAGAGCGGGCATGCGCACGCACGCGAGAAAGCAAGCACGTGGGGGAGGAGCCGAGAGAAGGAGAAAGAATCCCAAGCAGGCCCCGTACTGTCAGCACAGAGACCAGCACAGGGCTCAAACCCACCAACCATGAGATCATGACCTGAACCGAAATCAAGAGTCACAACACTTGACCAACTGAGCCACCCAGGTGCCCCTTGGCTTCCTTAATCTTCTCTAGTCCCTGGTATTGAGCCTCACCTTGTCTCACCTCCCTCTGAACACCCTCCTGATGTGAATCACCTCTGGCTTTGTCACCTTGCTGCGTGCCCTGACCACACACGATGGTGCCCGTGTGACCAACCCCTGGCGTGCCCTCCACCCCCGCCTCTGCTTTTCTCCTAGAGGAGGGAGAAGCACCAGACCCAAGTGGTCGGCAGGAGCCTGGGCTAACCTCAGACCTTCCAGAAATATGAGACTCAACCCGCCCTCACCGCTGATGAACACCTGCTGTTGGGTTTCTGACACATTCCTGGGTCATAGGGAGCTACGTGGCTTGTTCCGAGCTGTTTAGAAATGGGTATTTGACCACAGTGTAATATGTTCACACCAAAGCCATTTACACTCGACTTGTGCCTGTGGGGATAGCTGGCTTCGCACCTCATACCAGCTTCCAGGCATCATTTGGGCTTAGATTTTCAAAACAGGTGTTCTCCCTCTTGTTTTTAGTTCCCTTCAGCTGCAGATCAACTGCTTTTTGTAAGAATCGTGGGGTGAGTGCTGTTAGTGGTGTTTTTGTTATTTCCGTAACTGTCGGGGGTGGAAAGCAAACCTACCTCTTGGAACCGTGAAGAGGTAAAAAACTTACAGCACCAAAACAGAAGTGTGGGGTGCCAGCTGCCAGGTGTAAAGACTCTGAGCTGGTTATGTGCCTACTGCCTCGGTATTTGGGGCTCTTGGACTTGCCGTACCTTTGCAGACTGCAGGCTGCATCTTTGCGTTGGTTGGTGTGAACCCGGTGGATTTAGAAAGCCGCTGGAAAGGGACACACAGGATCTGTCGATCTGTTCTTTCTCTACGTTTGCTGAACGGTTGTGCCTTGAACATCTTTCTCTTAAAGTGGGGGCGGGGGGTGCACACACGCACGTGTGCATCTAACAGAATATAATCGTTCAGGCCAACGTGGACCTGCACCAACGGTCTAAACACCCTATTAAAAGTACAAATAAAATGGGGCGCCTGGGTGGCTCAGTCGGTTAAGCGTCCGACTTCAGCTCAGGTCATGATCTCGCGGTCCGTGAGTTCGAACCCCACGTCGGGCTCTGGGCTGATGGCTCAGAGCCTGGAGCCTGTTTCGGATTCTGTGTCTCCCTCTCTCTCTGCCCCTCCCCTGTTCATGCTCTGTCTCTCTCTGTCTCAAAAATAAACGTTAAAAAAAAAATTTTTTTTTAAGTACAAATAAAGCATTATCCGAAGAATAATCAATATCGGCAGGAAAATTGAGGGATGTACGGTTAATCCAAAGGAGCATGGATCGGCAAAGGACCTCGGCCAGTGTTTGTAAAGGGTATTTGCCCAGGTTTTGTTATCAGGAGATTACCATGCAGCACCGTTTACTCAGCATCCTCCAGATGAAGGCTGGGCGCCAGGGGTCCCAGGAGGCGGGGCCAGGGACAACAGTCTGGGATCTGAAGTGACAGTGTTGTCAAGCATGCTGGCTCCCCGTGTCACGGAGGGGTCCAAGGAGGTTTATAAAAGCACAGATTCCAGTACCCTGCCCCACACAGTGAAAATCAGAATCTCTGGGGGTGGGGCCCCAGAGACTGCCCTGCAAACAGATCCCCCTCTTATGGGCCAGTGTCACGGATGCTGTTTCGGTAGAGGAGAGAGACAGAGAGCCGGAAGACAGGATTCTTACCCTGGGTTTGGAGCAGACTTGGAATGGTACCTACCCCAAGCCTATCGCTCAACCCCTCTAGGCCTCAATTTATTTCATTTTAAAATGAAAATAGAGGCGCCTGGGTGGCTCAGTCGGTTAAGCGTCTGACTTCGGCTCAGGTCATGATCTCGTGGTCCGTGAGTTCGAGCCCCGCGTCGGGCTCTGTGCTGACAGCTCAGAGCCTGGAGCCTGTTTCAGATTCTGTGTCTCCCTCTCTCTCTGACCCTCCCCTGTTCATGCTGTCTCAAAAAATAAATAAATGTTAAAAAAAATTAAAATGAAAATAATTCTGCCAGTTTACTTGCCTCAGGATTCCTGGGCGGGGGGGGGGGGGGTGGTGGTGGGAAGGGAGCCCTTGTACATGCTCTCCTGGGCCTCTGCAGAGGTCAGCGTCGCTATATCCACTGGATGAGGAACGTGGGCTCTGATAGGTGAAGCAGTCTTCTGAGGTCCCAAGTCCCTGTAGGTGAAGAAGCCCGGCTTTGAATCCAGGTATGTCTGGTTCCAGACCTTTCCTTCCCATCAAGGTGCTCCTCTAGATTTCAGAGATCAGGCGTATGCTTAGCAGTCGGCTGAGGCATGTGAACCAGCATTTGCCTGGGAGCTCATTAAAAATGCAGGTTCTCAGGCCCCACCCCAGGCTGACTGCACCAGAATGTGCATTTTAGCAAGCTCTCCAGTGATTCCTGGGCACCTTAAGGTTGAGAAGCACTGTTGAGGAAGACTTGAGATTGGACAAGAGAGAGTAAGTCTGAAGATCACGGTATGGTAAACAAAAATGCTCACAGGGATGAGCAAGGAGGCCGCCTTTACTGGGAGGCTCCCGTGAGGAGTGAACAGGCGTAGACCATTTTAGCCTTTCTGTCTGAGCTTCTGTTGCCAGGGAAGTACGCCTTATCTAAGAAAGTCTGGGCCTCCAGGAGAATGGGTTTTAAGATGGACACAAATTGTTTTTATAGGTGTGTGTATATTTAATTTTCAAAGATAACAGGATTACTTATATTTTAAAAAAGAAAGACGAAAAAATCAGGAAGAAAGCGTTTAGCGAAATGTCATCACTTTTCATGCATTTCAGAAGTGACTCCTTTATAGCAGATAGTACCCACCAGGGAGGATGGTCAGTTGCGGGGGGGGCGGGGAGAGTGTGCTCAGGGTCCTGAAGATCTTCTCTATGCATGCTGGTCCTCAGGCTAAATCCTAAGACCCATCAGTTTGAAGGAGGGTCCCCTGATACACTGTAGCGGCTCCCCAGCACAAGATGCTCCCTGCAGAAGGCAATGCCCTGACCCAGGGCTCAGCAGCGAAACTGGCAAACCTGGGCTTTGAGGAATGTGGGAAAACCTCCATGCAGCCTCCCAAGCTGCTAGCTTTGGGGGAGTGTCAGTCCAGTACTCAGAAATTCTCAACCTGGGCCAGATCTCACGTTTCAATTCCTGATTTGTATTCACTGTGTTGTTTAACCCTTACAAGTCACTTTTCTGAGGCCAAGTCCGTCTGTGAAATGCACAAATCCCCCGGAAGTGTCTGGGCACCATGTGTCATTGGCGTGCCAACCATTCATTTATACCCGTGGCTCCAAAAGGAGCCAGTCGGGAAGATTACGCAGACTTGCTCCCTGCCTTCTAGGAAGTTGTATGGGGTAAGGCAGACAGGGTGACATACGTTAATGTCCCCCTAAGTCTGGGCTGCTTCTGACACCCTCAGCCCTGGTCCTTTTGCACTTGCTTCACTTCAAACTACCCAAAGTGGAGTCGGCCAAACCAACTGTTCTTGTTTCAGTCTTTCCCTCCTTGTTGTGTTGTTGTTTTGTGTTTCCTTAGTTTTTCAAAAGCCTGCAGGAATGGGGATGGTACTCCCATTCTGTTACTTCTAATCTCGTTAACAATTTTTTGAATCACGTGAGTAGAAGCTTTGAGGTTGAGAAATTACGCACTTTCGAGTTTTGATTCCAGAAAGTCATTTCAGCTCAGCTGTAAACACGTCCAGAAGCTGAATCTGAAAGAGGAACTGCCCGCCCAGGCTTCCCCTGGGGAGCTGGAGGCATCGCCCGCTTCACGGTGCCTGATTTCCAGAGATCAGGAAGTTTAAGGGTGTGCCGGGAGGCAGGGGGTAAAAAAGAAAGCAAGTGCAGTTGGTTTAAAACCACACAGTGCAGAACAGTCCTGGCGTTCTCGCGTTCCTCCCTTCCGCCACTAACTGGTGCCTTCCATCACCGGGAGATGAACCGGGAAGGCTGGTTATTGACAGCTGGGCAATTTGTACAATAAAGTTTAACGGCTTACATCCCCTCGTACGACTCTGTCAATGTTTCCAACGGATCACCTTCTCAGGTGCTGGTTCTCACGCTCGTACTGACTCGCTCCTTCTTCTCTTTCCCTTCAAGCGTGCAAACGCAAAGAGCAAGAACCAAACAAAGACAGGAACAATTCTCAGAAGAAATCGCGCCTGGTGTTCACCGACCTCCAACGCCGAACACTCTTCGCCATCTTCAAGGAGAACAAACGCCCGTCCAAAGAGATGCAGATCACCATTTCCCAGCAGCTGGGCCTGGAGCTGACGACCGTCAGTAACTTCTTCATGAACGCCCGGCGCCGCAGCCTGGAGAAGTGGCAGGATGATCTGAGCACAGGGGCCTCCTCGTCCACCTCCAGCACTTGTACCAAAGCGTGATGGAAGGACTCTCGGGCGGGCACAGGTCGCCTCCGGATGGGGACAACCGACACCAAAAGAGAACGCAAAGGAAAAAGACACCGGATTCTTAGCTGGGGCCCTTCACTGGTGATTTGAAAGCACAATTCTCTCGAAAAGAAACTATTCTAGCTGTAATCATAGGCCAGGTGTTCTTTTTTTGTTTTCTTTTGTAATGGCGATGGAGTCCAAGTGCAAGCTGAAGATTCATCTCTTTGAACCGGACATTGTCCTCCGAGCATGCTAAGCGTCCCAGAAACCCAAACGGGGCCTTCCTGGAGCGAGTTAGTTTCAGTGTGGTGTCAGCCAAGCTCAGGATCACTTCCAGTGTCAACGGTCTGGCTTTGGGGCCCATTTCGGTCAGGGCTCCCCCGTGTCACAGTGGGAATTTGGCCTGCGGAAGGATTCTGAGATTGGGCTCCCAAGACGCTACTGTGAGAGATTCTTCTGGCAACAAGAATGACCTCATTTGCTTTCTGAGTGCTTGGCCTCATCATACCACAGTACACCAAAGTTCACAGCCATAACGTAGAAAAAAAAAAAAGGCAAAAAAACCCCAAAACATCAGAATGATAATTACTGAGCACAACTTTTAAATATGGAAATTAAAAACAAAAAACCCAAGGACCTGTTTTTCCAACTCAGGCATCGTTCCACTGAATGGTTTAGAGAGCTTTAAGTTGATCCAGTTTACAATTTTCTTTTCCTTACCTCCTGGAAATCTCACGTGGTCTTGGATCCATCAAAAAAAAAAAAAAAAAAATCAGTTCTCTCGAGCTCAACGTATCAAGCACAACGTAGATAAACAGAGAAGTAAGGAAGGTTCTGGATTCACCACATCTGGATTTTCAAGACGCTGATTGTGAAGTCATGAGGGAACCGTTGGGAATATGGCTTCAAGCACATTTTGCAGTTTGCTACAAATTCTGTTTGTACATAATGCAGACACGCACACTCAGGAGGCCAATTTAACTGTTACGGTACATGGAGCAAATGCAGCATTTTAAAAGATCTAGATTTTTTTAGATCATTAATGTTCCTTCTCAGTTATCAGTCACCTGGTTCCTCCTATTGTGCATTGTAACCGCCACGTAATTCATTCTCACTCTTTCAGACTTCAGTTATTTCCACATCCATCCCATTGGTAGGGACGTTTTTCAGTGTTTTCTAGCAAGAAAAAAAAAAAAAAAAGTAATTCAAACCACCGTACGGGTTACTCATGAGGGTCATCTAGTCCCAAATCTCTTCCATTGTCGAATCATCCTCGCGAAACAGCTGAGTAAATCTGGAGAAAACACAGCACACCAAAGAAGCAGAATACTGCAAACCAAAGACATTTATTACTTGCCATTTTCTAGCCTAAAAATACTGTGATTACTTTTAGAAATCAGAAAACCTCTGCGACTCCGAATGGCATTCAGCTCTTGCATCTGGCTCACCATCGGGCTGAGCGAAGCGGCTAGCCAAGCCACCCAGGGAGCGGCTTTGCATCGCCAGCTCTGGTTCCCGGCTGTCACCTTCCCACAGCGAGGGGAAGAGCGCCCACAGAACTCTGGGAGATTGCGAAGGTCACGATGTGCATACTTACCAGTGAATGGCCCCAGGGGGGCACCATGGGGGTGTTCAAAGCAAGCCAAACGCTGCAATGATTCTTTACAGACACTTGAGACTGACTTTTTTATGAATTACTTAATCGAAACCAAAGAAACTTTTTCTGCACCTACTTCTGCAACAAACAAGACTGTTCCATTAAAATGAATAAATAAATAAATACGTAAATCAATGAAAATCACCACCACCAAGAAGGAAGCACGCCAGAAAAAAAACAAAAACAAAAACAAAAAAAAGCGCGAGACACACTGTGTTTAAACAGACCTCTTGGGACATTTTTTGGAAGCAGATTGTAAAGAAAGGGTTGAGACAAGACCAGATCTAAGGAAAAGCCTCAGCGGCTGCTGCTTCATTTGACAACTCACGCGGTAATCTTAAAGTTGAAGATTGTCTTTAATTTGTGCCTATGCAGTTTTTCAAAAGAACACGGAACAGAGCAACAGAAACCTCAACAGCTACAATACCAAAGATGAGGATTTCTCACATCTTTTGTTTCAATTCATTATCTCCTCTTGTCTGGCTAAAATACTAATCGCGTCATTGATCTGTGTAAAGGTAATCAATTTTGTTTCTGAGCGACAAAAGGAAAGGGTCATTGATTTGATTTGATTGTTTCCCTTTAATTTTGTTTTATGGCTTTTCTACCCCAACATGGAATCTCTCGAAAGCTTCCATGGACTCCAAGTTTAAGATGTTGGGATACCGAACTATTCTCTCTACTCCTCAGAGTATGGGGAATAATGTCACTTGAATGTTCTTTGCTTATCCCTTAGACTTGGCTCCTTCTATGTTCAGAGTCTCAGCATCAGGGGAGGGAAGGGGAGTGAGGGTCAGGGTTAGGGGTCTTGGTGACACATCCTCTCCTGAACCACAGAACCAAAGAGTTTATAGAGGAATCGACAGCCTCATGTTCATGTGATTGCTACATCATAATGGCTTCATTTGGGGGTGGGGGGAAACATGTAAAAATAATTGCCAGTTTCTACTTTTCTATTAGCTTTTTAAAAATCAGCTGTAAAGTTGCATTTCTAAAGAAAGATATATATATATAATATATGAATACATATATAGATTCAACTTGACATTTGGTGATAACCCAAAATTATTGCCGTCCAAATCCAGGTCTTGTTTTGGTCAAGTGCTTCATTTATTAAGCATTCGGTTCAGAATTTTGCTCATCTCTCATGCCATCCCAGAGTCCATCTTCCACTGTGGGTGATTTGGAGTATTCAGATTTCTGTGGAAATTCCCAGGAAAGGTTGAAAGTCGAATTCAAGCATTTCAACATTTAACCTGTTGACAAATGGATTCATGGTGCAAATGAGTTTTACTTGTATTTGGGGTCCTCTCTATTCTACGCCTCAACCGCAATCAAGGTGGCGAGTGAGGTCTGTCCATGAGACCCGGGGCACAAGTGGGGCAGGGCCAGTGGGGCGCTCGTCTTCTATAACTGCTGGGAAGGCTCAGTGGGCCATTCCCACTGGCTATGGAGATGAGGCCAGCCCAGAAATCTGTTCTCCAGGAGCTACTCTGTCCCGTCGGGGTGTTCCAGATCCCCTCAGTGAGCAGATTCACCAAAGGGAATTCTCACAGGGGAGGTCCAACTCCTGTTGCAATGAGTTGATCAGTTTCCTCAGGGTGGTAATTACCAATTTGTATTGACAAGCCTGTGTGCAACCACAGCGGGCGCTGGAGTGAGGCAGTGGTGCTGACTGGGGGCTTGTCTTGATCCCGGAGAGAAAATGCAAAGCAGGGTGCAGGGAGAATCCCAGAGTCCTGCCCCTGGGAGCCCCACCGTCCATTGTGCCACCTCCTTGCTCCCGCCATGTGAGTCTCCCTTCGCAGGGGCAGCCGCCATGGAGCCGTGAAGGAACGCGGCCCTCCAAGGCTTTTGTACTTCATCCTACCTCGGATGTTCCGGGACTTGCCCCCGTATCCTTTTGTCTCTTGCTCATACCCCATTTCCCTTTTGTCAAATGACCTAGGAAAGAGTGTATTTCAGCAGGGGAATGCTCCGTATGGGTTGAGAAAAATGAATTTCAACTTGGCTATTTCTAAATGAAATCCTTGTGACTTGCGGCCAACGTTCTGGAGACTGGATTGGGGACCAAGCCTGCTCGGTTTGGTTAGTGATCCTTCGGCAGGCTAACCTCACTGTTTGGGTTCTGGCATCCTCTGAAGAGGTCAAGACCAAAAGAGGCTGCCTCTGTGGCCTGAGATTTCCATACTGGTAAAATCTGGTGTAGCCACATACACCCCCTCAGTGTTCCTGGTGACCTGAGGAAGATGTCATCATGTAAAAAAGGCAAGAACTTCCCTCCAAGGACTTTTGTTAAGTGTCCCCTACTGGATAATGTCATACCGGAGAGAAGCGCTTGCCTTTAGAAACGAGTTACATACATATATAAATACATGAGCGTATTCATATATTTATGTATCAAAATTTTAAGCCCTACAGAATTTCAACTTGTAAAAATTCTGAAAGAAAAAAAAACAACCCTGCTAACTGAAAGGTAATGGAATTTGACTAAGTGGGTTTCCTCAAGCATTTTAAAATTTACTTTAAGTTAATGATCTCAGAGAACATAACCATTTGGGCTTGGACTTATACTTTAGCGTCTGTTTCTTCAAGCCAAGAAAAATTCCAAGCATGCCTCAGCCATTAGCAACAAAGGGGACAGTATGAAGGGACAGTTCTGAACCAAAATTCACATTCTTGAGGCAACAGAAACCTAAAGGCTATTGAGTGGAAAACTACTTTTCTTTATTCCTGTAGGGAAATTGGCTCACTCTTTTGTTTTTAACGTGATTTTGGTACTGGGGATATAAGTCTTTCATTTCAGAGAATTGTTTAACAGAGCCAGCTCATTTCTTTCTTAAAGGAAAACAGCAACAACAATAAAAGCTCAACCCTGATATTTAAAGACTTTTCCAAAATGTAAAATGGTAGGTTGTACCCCTTGAAGGTAGAGGAGAGAAAAAGAAATGAAGGACCCAGCATGACTCTGTCTCTGGATACATCAGAGCATCACCTCTGCGTTTTTTTCCCACAGGCTCTTGGCAATTGTGGGCTTAGGGAATTTAAGCAATTTTTCATTCTAGCTGAAAGGAAATCAAAACTAGGGAGGTAAACCTGACACACACACACACACACACACACACACACACACACATATTCATATTCATTTTTGTAATTCCAACAGTGTATTTCAAAGCCAAATATAATCAATCACTTAATCTTACCTATGCCAGGCTACCCACCTTTTTTTTTTTTTTTTTTTTTTTTTTTTTTTTTATTTATTTTTGGGACAGAGAGAGACAGAGCATGAACGGGGGAGGGGCAGAGAGAGAGGGAGACACAGAATCGGAAACAGGCTCCAGGCTCCGAGCCATCGGCCCAGAGCCTGACGCGGGGCTCGAACTCACGGACCGCGAGATCGTGACCTGGCTGAAGTCGGACGCTTAACCGACTGCGCCACCCAGGCGCCCCTGGCACCCACCTTTTAATGCCAATCCATTAAAGCTGAACAAATGTTTTAAAAAATCACTACCACCCGGTACAGGCGGGGACACTTTCCCACTGTTGAAAATGCTGGCAGAATTACTGAAGTGTCTGATTACCATTACCAAAGTGTCATAAGAATATACCTTGGTGGTGAACTCTGATTTTCAGGAGGTTGTACAGTAGGAATTTTTAAAAATATAAAAAGAACAGCCTGAGTCCCAATATTGTTGAAGAATAATGGACTATATTAAAAAGCAGAGAAAAAGAGATGATCATGTGGTTAAGGTTGACCCGAAGGCCCCAACATGAATACTGTGAAAATAACAGTCATGATTCTTAACAGATCAGAGATGGTTTTTTGTTGTTGTTGCTGCTGATGCTGTGTGATTCAGACCTGTTAGCCTAACCGGGGGGAGTGAGTACGCAATGATAGATGGAGGTGGTGTGCCTAGAACTTTCTAATATTCACGTGCAAGACTGGTAGCTTAATAATTTTGTACACTTAGCTAAGACCAAGTCACCTGTAAAACAATAGGAGATTCTAGCTTTCAAGTAAGGCCACAAAATCCTTCCTAAAGGAAGAAGTCCCATAAATTAATGACATTGGCTTTAAATAAGGACGTCCCAAAGCTTATTTTCCGTCCATGATTTATTTCCTTCCAAGGCGGGGGGCAGGGAGGGGGGGTTGTTTTAGAAAGCCTCAGAATGTGTTATAAAATACAAAAATAATTATTAAAATAATATAAGGCCTTACATATGGGTAGACACAAAGCCTGTGGCCGATGGGCTATCGCATGAGACACAAATTGAGGCCCACGGGCTATCGCATGAATCCCACCGGGACCAGAAAGGCTCATTGTTCTCAGATACCAAAATGACTCTGACAGTCTGAGGCAAGTTAAAGCTACAACCCCAGCATTCCTTATAGGGTTTTGAGTTTGGTTGACTGGAATTAACCAGCTAAGACCTTTGTAGTAGAGAAAATGTGTATAGGAAAAAAACATATTGCTACAGGGGTGTTCATTCCATGGAAGCCTTCCATTTCACAGACACTTCACAGAACATAAACCTCGGTAGATCAGTTTGCCTAAAGCTTATACAGTCCGTCAGCGTGGATGTATACGGATTTAGGGATGTCTCTCGACATCCCTGTGTATCCCCGTAGCAGCACATAGTACCTGTGGGTGTCCAGACTGTGCAGACATGTGTGCACAGACATCTCCATACATAGCTACTGTCATCTGTTACAATAAATGAATTTAAGAGATCATTTAACATCTACGTGAGCCTTCTACGATGTACCTTGCTTTATTTATTATAACGTTGAAAAAAACTGAAGTGCAGGAAAGAAAAGTATCCCAGCATCCTCGTGGTGTACACTCGGAATTGCTTTCATTTGGGCACATCCAAGATAAACTCAACTTTCAAGAAACCTTGGATATTGTTTACTCATCTGAGGAAGAATGACACATATGCTTGATGACTTCGGTTGAATAGCTTTATTCTGGATCTCTCATAACTACGGCTAAATCCAAAGACCTGGAAAAAGACAAGAAAGAAAAAAAAAACAAAAAAAAATAACAAAACGAAAGAAAAAAAAATAGCAAAACAAAGTGCAAACTAATAGGAGAAAAATGAGCTCTGGTTTCCAGGGTTGAGACAATGTGCTGTGGTGTTGTGGGGGCTGCACCAGCTACAGGGGGAAAGCGGGGATTTTTCCTTTGTGCTTGTCACATCTCAGTGGTCTTTATGAACATGAGAAAGCTTGAGAGGTTATGATTTCCTGCTTTATTTTCATTTAGACTTTCGAAAGAGGCTATACATTTTGTCCATCAAGAGAATGAAGACAGTTAAAAGAAACTTTTTTCTCCCCCTTGTCTCTTTGGGTTATGACCCAACAAGCTATGTACCATTCATGTAATTAATTTATTTAAATTAGTTTCTAGCACACAAAAGTGTAGGATTTGGGTAATTATTTAATCGTCTTACTTTGATTTTACTCCTTGTACTTATTTATCAAACTATAGACCAATGGTGCATCAGAGATGCAAGCTTTCATTTAGAATTCTCTTGAAAGGTAGTTTGCTTTATAAAGCAGTGAAATTCTGTTACAGACAGGGAAGAAATACAGGTTACCAAAAAAAAAAAAAAAAAAAAAAAAAAAGGAAAGAAAGAAAAAAAATCAAGGTATTTTTCCTTCTTGAATTAACTCTGGAAATAGTTTAAATAGTGATTATTAAATTATTTAATTTAAGTTTGCAGCCCCACCTGGTAGCAGGCAAACTTCACCTTTTAATTATTGGGGCCCTCAGAGCCTTCCTATCGTAACTTATTTATTTAACTTATTCAGCATCTACAAAAGGTGCACCGTATAGTTTATATTTTTTATTTAAAACAATAGAGAGCACTGCAGCTTGTTTGCTGTCAGAACAACAGAGCAAAGTGTGTGGACGAGCAGATGACTATTCAACCCGAACCTGTACATTCAGACCCTGCTTCACCAGCCTGGATTTCAGGGCGGCTTCACAGAAACTGGAAAAAATAAATTGAAAAGATCGTAACAGCAAAAAGAGAGAAAACCCTTACGCTAGCTGCTTCCAAGAATGAACTCTGTGTGTGTGTGTGTGTGTGTGTAAAACAACAAAACAAAAAAGGGAAAAAAAAAAAAGCAGAAAAAAAAGGAAAAAAAAAAAGGAAAAACTTTCTATTTCTAGTGAGAACCAAAGAAGGCTACCTCACTGACTTTTTCCATTTGTAATTTTAATCGTGTTGAAGACACCAAAGATACCAAAGATTTCTTTCTCTGTGCGGTCTGCATTTTGCTTGTGCTCTTTTATAATTTTAACTATTCTCTCTGACATATGGTATTTACAGCGGCTCAGATACCCCAAAGAAATAATTATCTATGTGACGGTGGCTGCTAATTTGGAAAGGGATATTTTCTGTGTTTCTCTCATTTGTTCGCTGTCCCCTGCACACGTTCAGATGCTGCTGTAATTGGATTCCTTAAATCCCAGTTTCAAATTGGTGAAGAAGGCTGGATGGAAGTGGCCTTCAGTGCTAGCCACGACCTCTGTCCCCGCTTTGGAGCTGTCACAGTAAAGATTTCTAATTCCTGAACCATAGAAATTCTAATCATTGAGGGGAAGAGCTGGAAGGGACCTTAGAAATCACGTGGTCCAACCCCCAGGGGCCTGGAGGAGTGAAATATTTACCCAAGTCCAACAGCTGTCTGGAGGCAAAGCCCAGACGGGCCTCTTGCCCTCCTGTTCCAGAGCTGCACCCCCGGCTCAGTGCCACCTCTGCATGAGACGGGCCACATGGTAGGAGAGAGGAAGGTGGCAATCCCGTAGCCACGAGCGGAGCCTGGGGCTTGTCACTTAATGTTTTCACGCCGTGGAAGAAGCCACAGGTATTACAGCGTTTGTCCAGTTAAAATCTCAACGTGACGTCACCTATGATCAGTCGCTTGTAAAGGTGGTCGGTCTTGCAATATTAAAGCTCACAGAGGGGTTTTCACCCTGGCAGTGTGCATTGATCCGGGTGACCACTGTTGAACCTCTGCGTTACAAAATGTTGTATATAAGCATTGAATTCAGCGAGAAGAGAAAGTTCATTCTTGGTCTGCTGAGTTTGATTATTATGGATATTTTTAGGTCATATTTATCAGGAAAGGGAATTTGAGCAGTACACGTGTGACACGGAAGGGGTTCGGCTTTTGGCCTCTTCCTCTTGATTTGTAGGTGTGTATACTTTGTTTCTAGGCCAGCTCTGTATTTCTGAGAAGTTTAAGCCTCACATCCTTGGATCCTTAAGGATTAATTCATTGTAAATGAAAGGTGACCCTAAAAGTTCACAGGAATAGACAAGCCACTTTAAGAAACAACTGACTTGAAGTTGCTTCTCTCTTCCCTTCTTACTCATAAAATGAATTGGTCTTTTTAAATTTTCTTTTGGGTCCATTCAATGATTAAATCACCATTAAGATCCATTCATCAGAGTGATTTGTATGTTAGCCAATGAACCATTCGCAGCTTTTGACCAAATGGGTTTTAGACATATGCAAAGATCCCCCTCTAGTCTTTATGGCTCTTTATTGAGTACTAGTATTTCCCACTTCACATAATAGAGTTATCTTTGAGCTTTTAAAAAGACCACTAGGCAAAGAAGCTAAGAAGGGAAAAGACCAATCGGCTCATGTGTCCCATGCATCAAAAGACTGTAGCTAGTGGAAGGCAGACTGGCAGGCTAGGAGCCGCTTGCCCCTTTCTGCAGTTTCCAATACAGATCTATTCGAAAGTCCTCTCCCGTCCAGACAAGCTCCAAGCTCCATCTTCCCCCATACAAGGCAAACTCATAAGGCCTTCCTTCCATTTGGTTTTCTTCCCCAATTCCTATTAAAAATAGAATCCTCAGAATACCGGGGAGACTTAAGAAGATCCGACGGTTGAGCAAGGGTGCTCCCCTAGAAGCAAACACCTTCCTCCCCAGCCTTCCTACCACCAAACCCCCACAAGAGGGAACCTAGAGAGAGCGACTGCAGCCTGAACACAGAAAACATCCCTCGATTGGCAGACCCCTCCTCAGCAACACCCCCGCCCCCCACCCCCCAACCCCAGCCTCATGCTTCACTTGCAAAGTGTGACATAACCACGGGACGAGTGCCTTGCTTGAACCAAAGCAACGATTTAGCCAGTCTGGACCTCTCTGTGCTTTTTTTAATCCTTCCTGTGAATACCTCAGCTTCAACTGGGCCTCCATATGGTAAATTGGTGGGCTTATTGTACTGTGGTGCTTTGCAACGCAACCCTGCAAAGAACACGGTTTGTACTAATACCAAAGGTTCTTTCTCTCTGTCTCCTCCTTCTGCCTCCCCCGTTCTTGTCCCTTTTCTAGTCCTTCATGGTTCCAAAGCTTTACTATGAACCTGGGCATGTTGGCAATGCAGACCGCGCAATTCCTTACCGAATTTTCTCAGATATACCTCATAGATAATAGTGTTTAGAGTAATGTTATTATAGCGTATGTAATAAATTATTCACTGTTTCTTTTGGTAACTGTGATTTAAAAAAAGAAAAAAAGAAAAAAAAGCTTTATACGTTTTAGGTTGTGCTTTTGTAATAGACAAAAAGGTGCGCTTAAAAAAAAAAAAATGTATGTTCTTTTTTTGTTCCCCCTTTGGATTTTATTTATTCTGGATTGGGGAAAGTTGCAGAATGAGCCCAAAGTTTACAGTTTCATATTTTGCTGAAGAAACAATCTGTGTTCATTTGCTCTGTTGAAAAAAAAAATTATTTTCTACATTTGTGCTACTTGGTCTGAACAATTAATTGTTCTGTGTTAACAGTGTAGTATTATAATTAGCAACTGCCAATCAGTGCTATAATTTTATGCATGAGGCTAAAACTTTAGCAGTGTGATGCATTGTGGTCTTAATAGCAACATTTTTCATTTTGAACTAGATCTTCCCCTTTGGTTCAATGGACTTTTTTTATGCATGGGCGCCCATCGTTTGTTAGCAATTGTGGAACAGTTGTGTATACATTAAACTGTGAAAATGTACACAGTTCAGCCTCAGACATTGGTAATATTGCTTTTATTGGGAGATGTCTCACCTCAAAAATACGCTTACATCTGTTGGGATTTCAAAATGAGTCAGATGGAATCAAGTTCAAATTTTGCGAGAAAGGTCATTCCAAGTTTGAGTTACCAACTTGCATTCCACAAATTGGGATCCTCATGACCCAGCAGTATCACTGTATTTGAGAGGGGTCTGGAAACAAGCGCTGAAAAACAACTCTGCATTTTTAATGTCCTTGGAAAGGAGTCACTTTGGCTTTATGTTCATGACCTCGGACCTAACTGGCCTGTGTATTTGGAGATGTGAATTCATCCAGCCCTCGCCTCTCCTAGATCTCTGCCCGGGAATGGCCACTTTCTGCTTGGTTTCTTCTGGTATTTTGTGGTCAGGTCAGTTCTCAGTAGCAACTCAAATGGAGTCAATATCGGCAATTACTCTCTGGCTTTGTTGTCCGTTCTCCCGGACAACCCCACCAACTGTTCCAGTGATTTAGGCCAAAATGGCCATTTCTCAAAACACCACCTGTGCAGCCAAATCATGCTTCTTGCTCCCAAGAGTCAGAGGTGACTCTGTGTCCTGCCCAACAATTTTATGTTTGTCCTAAAGGGAGTATAAGAAGTTCTGAAACACAGTTTTGGGAAACCATCTTGGTTTCACTCCCCAATTATCTGAGGCCGCTGTATCTCAAAAAGTATTTTACAGTTGCAGTGGGTCGGGCAGACTTGTTCTTCCTTACATTTGGGGTCTGAAACTCATTCTCAAGTTTCATACCTATTTCCCAAATCAGTATGCTTGACATAAAGCCAAACCAACTGCCAAGCACGCTTTATTCTGCGTAGGAGAGTGCAGTTAGGGAAACAGTGGTGGGAAAACAGCCATCTGCTATGCAAAATATCGGAAATCACCAACAGTGGAACATTCCTATTATTGGTCAACGAGAATTTGGGGGAACGCGCTTTCATCACCAATAGAAACAAGCATATTTTTTATTTGGCCTTATAAAGTAGCTTGTGATAATAAAAGCTTTGTAATATATAGTCTTTTTAATTTTTTCCCCTTATTAATTTGCCAAAGATGGGAATGGATAGAAGAATTTTCAGTTGGCTTTTGTAAGACAGTTAATGATTGTAATAGTGTTCAACCTTCCAGAAAGCTTTATATGTTCTTCTGCAATAAACCGAATCAATTGTTTGTTCCAGTGAAGTTCTCCTCACATGCGCAAACCCACAGATATCTTGGTGCAGATTTTATAACATCTACAAAGTTCAAATGCATTTTCGATCCAAAGTAAACAGAGGAGTGTCTGAGACATGAACGTGCCCAGCCCTTTTTATTACAAGCAACGCATGGGTCTTGCTCACCAGGATTTGCCAAGAAGACTTGTCTTACGAAACTCGAGGTGTATTTTGTTATGCCATTTTATGTCCTTTTTTTTTAAAAAAAAAAAAAAAAACAACTTTGTGGAAAGTGATATGTTGAATCAAGTGTAAGCTGAGTTTTCCAGACAACTGAAGTAGCTACATCGTGAATGTTATTTTGTTATTAAAAGGTTTTTACTCAATGCTTTGTGCCCGTGGACGTCCTTTCCTTGGAGACACAGAACTATGGAATTTCCTCAGCTTGGCCTGGATTCTGCTCCTGCTCTCATGGGGGAACGTGGCCATGGCCTGGAAAATTAAGGTCCTGGGCAAGAAGGTAGATTTGGGCTCTAGGAAGAGATCTCCTTGAGTGTCACTTTAAAGAGAGCTGGGCCAAGCTTGCTAACTTTATACTGTCTCTCTCTCTCTCTCTCTCTCTCTCTCTCTTTCTCTCTCTCTCTCAATGCCAGCACTTCTCTGAGATCCCTTGTCCTTGAGCACATGCCAGCATGAAAGCAGACCCCAATTCTTATAGGAAAGGCAAGGAAGAAAGAACAGCAATCCCCAATCTTCAGTGGCCCACCAAGCACCCATCTTTCCCCAGGTGGGGCTCTGCCAGCCAAGGATGTGGGTGGCCCATCTGGTTGGCTTCCCCACCTTAACTACCGCAAAGCATACAGGTCCCACAGTCCAGTCGGGCTCTTTCCAACCAGAATCCCCCTTACCACTCTTCCTCCGCATCCTGGTTTAGTTATTCCATCCACTTTTGTCCACTTTTGCTGACAGTTATGTGGAAAACAAAGAAAGGTATGAATGGGTTTTTCTGTCATTTTGTTTCTAATTTGTACTTCAGCTAGTCCCAGTTCTTTGATCTGGAAAAATACCAGAGAGAAAAGAACCTCTCACTGCCTCTTTGTGCCTTGCTGCTCTCTGAAGGGGCCATGCACATGCCCTGTGCTATTGGTCTTTCGTAAGGGACCGGAGGAACCACAGCAGTCAAACCAACCAGGACACGGCCCGCCAACGCGTACTTTATCTCTGCTTGAAAGTCCTATTTAAGAAGCTGTACAGCTTGGAGTTTCCTCCATCTTCCTCGCTTTGAGTCAGTTTGGCATTTAGTTTCAGAGTCAGTTTGCTCTCTAGGAAAGTTTTTTTCAGATTATGACAGGGAGCCTGCTACCTAGGAAGAGAGGTGAAGTATTCAAAGGCTAGCTATTGGGTAGGGAGTCATACCCGGAACAGATACTTCCTTGAAGACAGAATATTATTTCCTTTCTTTACTATGTCACTTTGTGTCTAAATGGTGCCGGCAAACTTTTCACCACACAAGGTTGTAAGACGTCTGCCAAATTGGAATTCCTGAAAAAAGAAGACAACTTTCACATTAACGAAATGGTAAAGAACATCTAAGTTTGGCAGGCAAGGACTGAGATAATGCAGGCATATTCTTGGTGCTGGGTTTTCTTCTAATCTAGATCGCCAACATCCAGATCTTATTCTCCCCCCTTCATCCTGGAGCAGTTCAGGCTTTTCTCTCCCAGTCTAGGATGCCAAATAATTTTATGGGCAACAATAATAGGGACTGACCAACGTTTCAATTAGTGCTCTTGAGACTTCATCCTTTGCTTTTCTCCAAGAAAGTGTTTTCCTGGACTGCCGAGAAAGAGCCTGGCCAATTTTTTTCATCTTTCCTATTCGCATATTTCTACCCAAATTAACATTTTATTAGTACAGGTACAATAGATTCTTTCTTGGTCAATGAATTCTTACTAGAGAAGCTATCCTTCCCCCAAAGTGAGCGAGAACAAGTTCTAATGTCTTTTCTTTCATGGGCTTTTATTCTCAGGATTGAGTGAGTCCTGGCTGTTTTCTCACTTTAGGCCCTGATCTCAAATGTGTTTATTTTGGGTACTAAAAACACGTTTTAGTATCACATGCTGGCCTGTGGAGCTTGAATCCTTTCTTGCAATCTGTTGGTTGCTTTGTGGTTTTAAAGGTGACTAAGATGAGGGAAGGGAGGAAGAGGAAAAGAGAGAAGAATTTGCCCCAGCTCTATTTAAAGTTTTAAAATGTAAAGAGACTTGTTAAGCCATGGGAAAGTGGCTGCAGAGGGTTAACACTCCCCTCCCTCATTCGGAGCCGTGTTCTGCCACACGACTCACAGGTCAGCTCTTCTAGAAATCCAGCCTTGTTGTAGAAACCCAGCTACCTTTCATAGACCTCTATCCAGATCCAAGATGACAAGAAATCAAAGAGTCATGTGCACACCTCTTGTTCTCTTTTCCTGATTTTTCGCATATTATCTCCAAGAAAATCACAGAGGAAAGCTTTACACTTTATTGGTCAATCCTTTTGACATCGCTTCTCAGATTTAAAATCGGTAAAACATACCCCTAAAACTTGCACTCCTTTTTATTTTGAAAAAGAAAACCCACACACTAGTTAATCCACATTCTTATTTTCTTTACACCCTGAGCTATATTTCCAAAGCATATTCTATCCCCGATTTTGCCCCATCTCAGACATGTTAAGTCGGACTGTATTGAAAGATTTTCCAGGGATGGTCAACAGGGTATATGTTCAGTGGCTGCCCTGAAATCCTGGTGGGGGTGAGGATCACACACCATTATCGAGGGGCTGCTCACCCCTTGATAAGCTCCCAATCCTTTGAAAGATTCCTTTGAATGTTAACTGCATTTTCAATTTTGCTCATTTCCCACTCTGATGTTTTGTCCACAACATTGCTTACACTGGATTCTTTCTATTTTTATTCCTATCATTAAATGGTAGTGCTGTAAATTCTGCAATTAATGTCAAATAAACTGCTTTCATTCATTGACCATGGCTCAGTTGGCTTCTTTCTCTTTCCATGGAAAGGATTAAGTATCCTTCCCCTATCGCATCCCATCATGGTTTCATCAAGAACAGTAAAGTTGCTCTGCTTTAAAGGTTGCAACTTCTTTACCTCTGACAGGACGCAAGACACATTTCATAATTAACAAATCTGTCAACCGTGTTATCAACCATAAAGGTTTGGGGATGCCCTGTAAAGACTGTCTTATTCTTAACCCATTAAAACATTAGAGATGACCTATCCTAACCTTGTCCTTATACAGATTCCATTTGAGGTTGCATGTGGTGAATTGAAAAGGGGATCACTTTATTGTCACCATATGGAAGAATGAAAACAAATTTGGAGCCACAGACCTCATATGGAATTTAGGCTCTGACATAAATTATATAGTTTTCAGGAAGTCACTTACACTCTCTGGGCTTCAATTTCTCCAACAAGGTTAAGGTTAGGATAGGTTATATCTGAAGCCCTTTACATCTCTGTCAAGAGCTTTTGAAGATATTTATATTTTTGGCATAAGTCATATCTTGGCATATTATTTTTTAAATTTAATGAGTTACAGAGTTCTTTAATCCATTTTAAACTTAAATATCCCCAAGCAGCAAAGGAGTTCCACTGGACCTTTGGTCTAAATGAAAAACCCACTTATAACCCAGCCCATGAAGCAGTTAGTGCCTTTATCTAAGCTAGTGGTTTTTAATTCTGGATACATTAGAATGACCTAGAGAACTTTTAAAATATACTGATACTGAGGTTCATCCCAGACCAATCAGATTTGACGGGGTGGACCCCAAATACTTATGTATCAGTTAGCTTTTGTCATATAACAAACCGCTCTGAAACACAATGACTTAAAAAAAAAAAAAAAAAAAGAACAACCACATTCATGGGACGCCTGGGTAGCTCAGCTGGTTAAGCGTCTGACTTTGGCTCAGGTCATGATCTGGCCGTTTGTGGGTCTGAGACCTGCATCGGGTTCTGTGCTGACAGCTTGGAGCCTGATGCCTGCTTCAGATTCTCTCTCTCTCTCTCTCTCTCTCTCTCTCTCTGCCCCTCCCCCACTCATGCTCTGTTTCTCTTTCTCAAGAATAAACATTTAAAAAAATTTAAAAAAATAAAAAACTATGTTCAAACACACATACACACTCAAAGAAACCACCATGTTGGTTGCCAATTTGGACTGGTCTCAACTGGGTGTCTCTTCTCGTCTTGGCTGGCTCATGTATCTGCCTGTCAGCTCCCCAGGGGGACTGCCTGGTCTCGGTCCCGCCCAGATTCACAGGGAGAAGAGTGAAAAGAGACTCTAGGTCTTGATGGGAAGAGGTGCACAATCACATTGCCAAAGGAGGAGTGAAAAACATGCACTTTTTTTTTTTTTTTTGCAATCTTCTATAATCTACACGTTTTAAAGTTCTCCTAGAGATCCTAAACGAAGGTCCAGCCAAATTTGTAAAACACTACTGTAAAGCCTACTGGTTCTCCTTTTTTTAAATTTTTTCACAACTCCAACCCTAATCTGTGCCCACTCTTTCAAATACCTTTACTGTATAGCTTGGACTCATTTTATAAGAAAACTATTTACAACTTCCAAACTTGTAGTGCAGGTTATCACCTGTAGGCTGACTTTACAGGATTGAAAAAATCTGCCCAAACACAATGATTTAGACGCTTGTTTTGTTGGTAAATGAACTACCAGCCTCAGCTACTGGTATCTGCCCACTATTCCATGTGCAGGGCTGGTGGGAAGCCCTGGGAAGGCAGGAGCTGTGCACGGAGCTCTTCCTGCTAGAATACTCTGGAGGAATTCTGGGCTACCTCAGGCACATGCAGGAAAGAGCACTGGGCCAAGCACGACCTTGGGGCCAATCATGGAGATCTTGAAATAGCATGGCCTTTGGTTCTAAGATGGAATCCTTCTTATCTGCTATCGGCATCTTTCTTCCCCAAATGGCATGCCCTTATTTATTCAGGCTTCTGGACAAAGAAGACCATCTTAGAGAACAATAAACGTGCTAGGCCAGGTCTAAACTAGATGATCACCAAAACCTCTTCTACTTCTGCTATCTTCTGCCTTGAATAATCCATCACTGTTACTCAGAAAGTTAAACAGTGGCTAAAGCTGGAAAGTTTCAAATCTCAGAGACGTCTGGTCTCACTTTAGCCTCATCAGGACAGCAGAAACAAAAGAAATTTGTAATGTCGGTGGACCCTTTGATTGACCCTTTGGATTGGACTCATTGGAGGGAAATACTTTCTCTTTTGGGAAGCTTGTTGACACGAGGCCATCTGTCGAGACTTTGGTTGGAGTCATTTGATGGGAAAGGGTATCCTTAAGTCAAAATACCCAAAATTATTTTTTTAAGTTTATTTATTTTTGAAAGAGATAGAGACAGTGCAAGCAAGGGAGGGGCAGAGAGAGAGGGAGAGAGAGAGAATCCCAAGCAAGCTCCACACTGTCAGTGCCGAGCCCAATGCGGGGCTCGAACCCACGAAACTGTGACATCATGACCTGAGCCAAAACCCCGAATGAACCACCCAGGGGCCGCCAAAATACCCCAAAGTATTAGCCACAGTCCTTACAAATCCCTTCTCTTACTTTTATCTGTTCCCTGGACTCTTTAATGGGGCGATTTTTAAGAAGGGAAAGTACTTGTGAAAGGAAAAGAAAAAGCAGGAACAAATTCCTGTAGACCTATCAAGCAGGAGGAAACACTGGTCAGTCCACAACTGTTCATGGAGAATAATTATTTCTGGAAGTAAAAGTAATGGTGGCAGCCAGCCCTGGAAGCACTCACTATGCCGTCACCTCCATAACCCTCCTTCCTTGCAGTACATGGCAACCTTGTGCAGTAGGCTGGGGCAGGGACCGTCATGCTACATGAGGCTACCTGGGTAGAACCAGAGTAAGTGGTAGCACCAGCATTCGGACCCAGACGTCAGAACTGACCCCCTTGGACCTAGTCATTCAGTGTTGTATGTACCACAGGGACCGGAGGTTCGCGTGGCACGCTTTCTCTGGTTGCAGCGATAAAACATATACCATGAAATCACTGTGTCTACGGAGTCATCTCTGCTAGATGCCAAATAAATGGCACAAACAATCAAAAACTGCCCAGAATTCAGAAGAAATGGGGATCACCCCAAACTGGGCTGCTCAAAAAAAGGCCTCTCTCGCCTCATGTAGGTTTCTAAGTACTACATTTTCTTTTTCTTTTTTTTTTTTTTTTTTTTTTTTAATTTTTTTTCAACGTTTTTTTTATTTATTTTTTTGGGACAGAGAGAGACAGAGCATGAATGGGGGAGGGTCAGAGAGAGAGGGAGACACAGAATCTGAAATGGGCTCCAGGCTCTGAGCAGTCAGCACAGAGCCTGACGCGGGGCTCGAACTCACGGACCGCGAGATCGTGACCTGGCTGAAGTCGGACGCTTAACCGACTGCGCCACCCAGGCGCCCCTAAGTACTACATTTTCTTAACACACTCAGCTGAGCACCACTCAAGCGTGGCCAAGTAATCTGGATTTGGAGGAAGAGAGGACATCCCTCTCCCCACATAACCAACCTCAAATGCACAGTATGCTCTTCACATGGTTAATATTTAGATGTCTGCATCATGTTTCCATTTTTACTTTAGCTCTCGCATGGGAGGGGAACCAGGGTTTTGAGTCAGAAGGTCTGAACTCAGGCGCCAGGTCCACCTCTAGCTAACATAGGCAAGTCACTCAAATTCTCTCATCTTCCATTTTCCTATCTACTGGGCATAAGAATATGACAATGTGCTACTGTCCTGCCTTGTTGGCAAAGTTATTGCGAACATCAGGCAGCACGCGGTAGGTATGGATGTGAGCTATTGAAGATAGCTATCATTTCATAAAAATAGAAGTCTGAGGCTCAGAGAGGTTAGGTAACTTGCCTTGGACAACACTAGTGGAGCTAGGATATTTGAGCCCAGGACTATCAGTTTCAAAGCCCACCTGAAAATGCCTATTTAAACGTGGATTCCCCAAGGAAAGGAGAGCCATGTTGTGGCATCTGTACCAGTGCATACCTGTAAATACCATGTCATAAGACGTTACTTAACAATTAGCCCCGACAACAGAAGTGTAACTAGAAGAATACATTCGCTTGTTCTTTTTTTTTTTTAAGTTGTTTTTTTTTTTTTTTTTTTTGAGAAAGACGGAGATGATGCAAGTGGGGGAGGGCAGAGAGAGAGGGAGACAGAGAATCCCAAGCAAGCTCCGCCCTGCTGGTTCAGAGCCCAACACGGGGCTTGAACTCACAAAATCCTGACCTGAGCCGAAACCACGAGTTGGACACTTGACTGACCCCTAAACTCACTTGTTCTGCCCTGCAAGAACTATTCATAAAAATTGTCATGAATTGACTAAGCCAATTTGGTCCTATACAAAATTTGGGTTCTTTGTGGTTGCTAATCATAGCCACCCAAAGCCTCTGAGATGGGCAAAAGTTATCTCCATCCCCAAAACTCCCTGTCAGATTTTAAAGAAAGTGAGTCTAAGACCAAATACTGCCACATAGGAGAATGTAACCAATTCTATTGAGCAAATTAGTCACTATGCTACGTATATTACCTGCTGTATAACCTCAACGAAGTCTGAGTTCTCTGTCCTACAGGGACCTCTATCCATATTCTAGACCCAGCAACATTCCAGAGACGGGCTTTCGTTAGCCCTTGGGCAGCATCAGACAAAAAGCAACTTCCTCAACCAAGGATGGAACACAGGTCTTCTAGGGATCAGACCTCCTGCATATCCCCCAACAGTGCACCCTGAAGGTGCCACTGGACTCTTACACCCTATGCTCGCAAAGGAGGGTGGGAGGGGCTCTCCAACCCAATTACCTTAAATACCTTTAATCTCTCACACCAGGGTCCGTTTGTCACACTTCTCATGATAATCAATGGTCTACTATTTTCACCATTAAAACGCCACTTCTGCATTCATTATGCTAATGAGCAGAGCGGGTGCTGACTGAGATGGTGGCTGAAGAGTACTGGTGTGAGTGGTGGCTGCCCTGCCCTTCAGAAACGCTGGTCACTCACCATCCAAGGCTGCGCACCCTTGATGAGGACGATTTACTGCCCCCAGACTGAAGCGTGAACAAGCTGACACACATTACTGAACTATCCGTGCTAATGTCTCTCAAAATGAGTCACAGTCATTACAACCAAAGTCATGTTTTTTTTTAATTTTTAATGTTTTTATTTATTTTTGAGACAGAGAGACAGAGCGTGAGTGGGGGAGGGGCAGAGAGAGAGGGAGACACAGAATCCCAAGCAGGCTCCAGGCTCCAAGCTGTCAGCACAGAGCCCGACGCGGGGCTCGAAACCATGAACCGTGAGATCATGACCTGAGCTGAAGTTGGACGCTTAACCAACTGAGCCACCCAGGCGCCCCCCAAAGTCCATGTTTTATCCACATCCTATGTTAGAAAAGATTGGAGAGCATACGTTAATTTCAATATAATTTATAATCCTTTATATCGCATTTATTCATCTCATTTTCCCCTGCAACCTGGAGCACGCGTATTATTATCCCCATTGAATAATTAGGTGCCAATTAAATCACCTTCTTCACGCTCATCTAATCACAGTTAAGGTGGACGAATATTTACTATGTGCTGGACATTGTGCTGAACACTTTACATGGTTTGTCTTTTGTTCTCCCAACTACTTATGAGGCAAGTACTGTAATTATCTCCTACATCACAGATGAAGGAACTGGTGCATAGAGAGAAGTAACTTGCCACAGGTCACCGCGAAGCAGCCTGACTCCAGGGCTAAGCTCTTATCCCTGTAGTTTCCTTCAGTTTCGATTAGTACTCACAGCTGGGGACTCCTACTCCCGCGTTCTTTCCACAGGAAATCCTGATTGCTAAGAAGCAGACGTCTGTAGAAGTGAAGGTAGTTCAAACGCCCTTCCAACATCTCTACAAAATGTGTTCGCAGCTTGATGTTATAGTTGATGGCCATTCAGAAGCTGTTCCCATTTCTGCTCCCATTTCTGTGTCTTCACTTCACCCTTGGGGAACTCCATCCAGGACACGTGTCTAGAACTCCGGGGAGCTGACGCCGATGATGTGGGACTTCCCAACCACCGACAAGCAGACAGAGCGGGAATAAGAGTTCACTCTCGGCTGCGGGTACACGGAGAGCCCACGAGAGTGAATTTTTAAAGGATACTAATAGAGCTGCAAAACTGAAACCACAAAGAAAGCAGCTGGTGTTGGGATGAAGCAGTGGCTACAAATACATCTCCTACCAGAACTATTTTGGAATCACCTCGTCTGAGCTTTCAATGGTCCTCACCGTTACCATCATTGATACTGTCATCACTACCTTCACCTGTACCACTCTGGCTCGATTTTCAGGCCAGTAAAAAATCCTCCTGTCTTCTCCTGAATTCGGAACGAATTGAGAAAGAGACATAGAAGTTAAAGTCTTTTTTAAAAATCCATTTCATTGGTAGAGCTGGATTGGAGAACATGCACTGGATTTGTGACCAAAGGGGTTTCCTAATGTAATCCTCCTGAACTGAACTTACCCCCGAAAACTGCCGGCCAACTTTTCCCTCTTTTCAGTCCCGCTTTGCTCACTCCTCATGGGAGTTGCTCCCCAAAGCACCTCCTGGTAAACCTGCATGTAGATCTTGGGTCTCTGGGTCTACCTCCCAGAGAACCTAATCGAACACACCTGCTTATATGCCTTCCTTCACTCCACTCTCCCCTCCCCTCCCCTCCCCTCCCCTAAATAAAACACACAAACTTGGCGAGGAGGAAGGAAAGGGGAGGAAATCTAGGAGACTCAACTATTTCCTGAAGCAGACTGTTTAAACAAGAAACTGAGATATTATGAAATGGTAAAACTAAGTTCCTAACACGTTCCCCAAAACAACTGGATAGGGCTCCTGAAGATTAGAAATAGAAAATTAAGAGGCTCTATCCTTTTTAAATATGTAAGATGTAAGCTGAACTAAAACTGAAGGGGGATCCAAATTGGACAAAGGCTGAAGGTTCTGGGTGCTTGAGGCCACCTAGCAGCGTGGGAGGCATTGCTGTGGGCCAGGACATCCCCCAAGAGAAGGACACAGCTGTCCTCAGCCTGTGTGCAGACGTTGGGGATGGAAACAGCGTATGAACTGCTGACGGTGGAGAGAAAGTTGGGAGATCGTTGCTGTTCTTGAGCATATCTTACAAAATGAGTATCTTTCCAATAATTTTCTAAGGCAATACGTTAACACGATGGTTATGACCGCAATGAACAGGTGTTAAAAGGAGCGTGAAAGCAAATCATGAAACAAGAGACAACATCAGCAAAGGAAGTAGCCCCCTTTTCACATGCTCACGCTCCCAATGATAATGGCTCAGGCCACCCCATCCTGCTTAGCCTTGCTCCCTCCTCACCCGGCTGCTGGAATAGGACCGGTGCCCTGGGAGTGGAGATTTGGGGTGTGAATTAGTATTCTATTGCTGCATAACTAATTAAGGCAAACTTAGCAGCTTAAGACAACACTTACTATCTTCCGGAGGCCAGCAGTCCAAAGGTATAGGCAGGGCCATGTTCCCTTGGATGGTGCTAGGAAAGGACCTGTTCCAGGCTGCTCTCTTAGCTTCTGGTAGTTTGGGGCAATCTTTTCATTTCTTGGTTTGTAGACACACATGGATGTAATATCTACTTTCACATGTTCCCAGGATGTTATCTCTGTGTGTATGGGTCCAAAACCCCCTTTTCTTATAAGCACACCAGTCATATTGCATTAGGGGCCTGCCTACCTTATTCCTGTATGAACTGATCTTAACTAATTGCATCTGCAATGACTCTTTTTAAGGTCACATGTGGGGTACCAGTATTTAGGGCTTCAACATATGACTTTTTGGAGGATACAATTCAACCCCTAACACTCAGTATGAGTCATTTGACAGCTGAACTTCGATCAAGACCTCTTGGTTCTATGGTTAATTAATTAGTCATTTATACTTTTTTCTGCTTCGGTTTAGATATTGTAATTTGCTCTTAACATTTTGCAGAAAGAGGAGAAAGGAGAAAGATAAGAGGAGAAACAGGAAGCGAGGAAGGAGAAGGAGGAAGGGAAAAAGAGAAGCGAGTGAGGAGAGGGATAGGGTGTCACTTGCTGTAATACTGTAGGGCCTGGATCCCATATGGATTAAATTGTATGACATTATATGTTTGTCAAGAGCTAAATTTCACAAGATCTAAAATACTCTGCCTGTGGGTTTTATGGCAAAGGAAGGCTGAACAGGAGCGTGACAGGCCTCTTTTCCCCCCAACCTGCCCCATCTACAATTAGAGACATTCCTTTCCTTGAAAAATTGCCCAAGGTAAAATATCGGTGTTCTCTACGATCCGCTGTGAGGTCAAATCCAGAGCCATGGGCAGCTTCCAAAACCATTTTCTGCCCACACTTACTCATGGCTGGCCACCACCCCTCAGCTGCCTCTCTCCTAGCCGGACCTCGGCCTGCTCAGCATCCTACAGCAAAAGGAAGGTCAAGAGTGTAGGTCTTGTGGCACTTCTGCTCCACGGGGTGAGAGTGGCCCGCATCCACCGACAGGGCAGAGCAGAGCAGAAGACAAGAGGCCCCGGATCCTTGTCCTCCATGAGCCGAGGAAAGACATGTCCTCCATGACCCACTGTACCAGAGGCACTGCCGCTCTCCCCTCAGAGAAGTAGGTGTATCTTCCAGAACAAATCTAGTCACGTAGAACTCAGGATTAAGTCAGGCTGAGGGTCTACGAAGCAAAGAACACGTCTGTCCCTCCTGCATGCACAGTGGAGTGGACAGATGCCTCTGTGGTGCGTGACCGGGAAGTGCGAACCACTCTGATGCCAATGCCTGAAACCCCACCGTGCCCAAGGTCCTCTTTTGCGTCAACTATTGCCCTCTTTGCATCTTCAATTTGAGTTTATTCATTTTTCCCATAAAGCCCATGTCCTGCATATATTCTTTCATTCATTTATCTTTGCTCGCTGTGCCAGTGGTTCTCAGCCTGGGTGGTTTTCCCCACCAGGAGGCATTTGGCAACGTCCAGGAACGCTGTCGGGTCTCGCTACTGGCATCCAGCGGGGAGGCCAGGGATGCGGCGAAACATCCTACGAGTTACCAGGCAGCCCTGCACAGCAAAGAATCCTCCAGTCTCAAATGTCAGCAGTGTCAAGAGGGACACACTCCATCCAGTCTGTTCCCATAGCAACACTATGTGGGTTTTTTGTTTTTTGATTTTTTTGTTGTTGTTGTTGGTAGTTGTTCATATAAAATGTGTACTGTTGGGCGCCTGGGTGGCTCAGTCGTTAAGCATCTGACTTCGGCTCAGGTCATGATCTCATAGTTCATGAGTTCGAGTCCCACACTGGGTGAGCCTGAGTGCCACTTCTGGTAGGCACAAGGCCCACTTGTGCTGGGTGAGCCCTGGGTGAGCCCCACTTCTCTCCCTCTCCCACTCGCTCCTTGTGGGATTCTCTCCCTTTCTCTCTCTCTCTGTCTCTAAAAAATGTGTATTTTGGGGGCATGCATTTTCAATTTATGTAAATGATATTGCATTAGAGCTCTTGTTCTGTTTCTTATAGTTTTCATTCATCACCCAATGTTTAAGGTCATTTATGTTGCTGTGTATACTCTGATCCACTGGCTTTAAGTGTTACATGGTAACCTGCAGAGGGCATCACCACATTTTACCCATCCACCGCCCCCCCCCAAGATTGATTCCCACTCCCAGCCACCATAAACACTACTTCAGGGAGTATCCTTGGGAATGGCCTCATACTGCCCATGTGAGAATGTCTGTGGTTTCAATATCAGGAGTGGAATTGCCGGGCATAAGGTAGGTGTATACAGTTCATCAGACCGAGTATGACAGACTACTCTCCAGAAGGGCTACCCCCATCTACACTCACATCAGCAGCATGTGGGTCTTCTCAGAGCCCTTCATTTGAAAGGTATTCTCTTTGAAAACACACCCATGTTAAGATCAGCATATTAAATCACCATCACATTCAGGATGAACTCATTTCAGCAGGCCATCTTCCTTACAGGAGGTAACTTCACTGGCCTGAGTGCCATGAATGAAATGGCTCAAAGCAAAAAGAGGAGATGGTGGGGGGGAACCCAAAGATAGACTTCTACCCAGGAGAATTTCCTTCACTTATAATGGGCTACCATCCATTTGGGTGGGCCATTGGATGTCACTTTCTATTAAATTTGTTTTCTTAACTTCTAAGATAATTTTAACTTGAAGGATGTTTCCTTTTTCCAAAAACAGCTTCAAGCATAAATCAAGAGGAACAACCTAGAGAAACAGAAGTGTATTGGAGACCAGACTCTTCTGAGAGGTGCTTGTGCTCCTTTGTGATATTACTCATGCTTAAGTCATTCGGTTTGCTCATGGGACATGGAGATCAATAAAGCAATATAACCACAAATAACAGATGCCTATCAGTGGTATAAGAGGAAACTTTTAAAGAAGATTCAGGGGCACCTGGGTAGTTCAGTCAGTTAAGCGTCCCACTTCGGCTCGGGTCATGATCCCACAGTTCGTGGGCTCAAGCCCCACATCAGGCTCTGTGCTGACAGCTCAGAGCCTGGAGCCTGCTTCGGATTCTGTGTGTGTCTCTCTCTGTCCTCCCCCGCTCATGCTCTCTCTCTCTCTCTCGAAAATCAATATTAAACAATTTTAAATAAAGAAGATTCAGTAACATTCTACACTGAAGATGGCCATCTCCAATGTCCTAAAGCTAAAGTCCATTCCTGCAGAGTTCATGAGTAGTGGACAATGGGCCCTGACCGCCAAGCAGACAGGACTAAGCAGCCCAGAAGGACATCTAGTGGTGTCAGAGGGGCTGGCCAGACAGCAGAGAGCCCCCAAGAGGGGATTACGCCCCCAACAGCAGTGCTCTTGAGTGCCAAATGTTCTCAAAAGTGGGTAGGGACAAAATCTTCTTTAGAATAATAGCCCCTTCAGGTAAGAGAAAGGATTTTGCGAAAACTTCAAGTTACTTCCTAGTGAGTTTTCCCCTCAAAATAAGGGATAACCACTAGACTATCCCTTTTTATCCGCTCCCACGTGTCTTTAGACAACTGAACTGAGCCCTGGAGATCCTGATGGGCAGCCCATAGGAGTCCAGGTCAGAGGCAGGTACTGTGCTCCATGTTTAATAAGCAAAAACTCACACACATAAACCACTACGATGGGCCTACAAAGTTTCAATCTTAGCAGTTTGGCACAACATCCCCTAAATATGCTTTAGTTCTCAACGCAGAAAAAAACAAACAAGCAAACAGAAAACATTCATTGGATCAATAACACACACACACACACACACACACACACACACACACATTGTGTATGCACAGCAAGCCTTCAGCAAAATTCTTTTTTTTTTTTTTTTTTAAGTTATTTAGAGAGAGAGAGACAGAGAGGGGGAGGAGGGGCAGAAAGAGAGGGAGAGAATCCCAAGCAGGCTCCACACGTTCAGTGCTAAACCCAATGCAGGGCTCGAACTCACGAACCGTGAGCTCATGACCTGAGCCAAAATCAAGAGTTGATGCTTAACCGACTGAGCCACCCAACCGCCCCAGGCCTCCAGCAAAATTCTAAAGCAGATGCAGTTTTCTCCGCTTTTTCAGTCTCTTCCAGGAGGTTGCCAGGGTCCTCACACTGAGAGCTCCCTCCAGACCTGCTCCCCACTGGCCCTAGATCTCTGGCGACCCCCTCTCTCCTAAGCCAGGACTCCATCACAAACCAATAGTTGGGCTTGCAAAACTGGAGCCCGGACAGGAAGGATAGATAGAGATACCAAACCTTCTCCAGGAGAGGAAAGAGGCCAGGAGAGAATGATTTGGCAGAAGCAATGATTTTTAAGCCAATTACCTGTCACTTCCTGAGAACTTTTGAAAGTTACCTATCTCTGTGCTCTCAACCTACAGAAAGCGCAGGCATCATTTAAGGGTGAGAAATTGATTCTGCCTCCAGGTGTTTCTATGTCACAGGGGATCCGGGAGCAGCATCGGATTTGCATTTCTATCACTCCCTCCCCAAGCCTGATTCAGGTACCAACGCTTCCCGATTGCTCCCCTACTGCTGGAAACCACCTTTGGCTTTGTTATGTTCCTAACCAAACCCCCACTTTGAATATACTAGTCATTTCTCAGAAACTTGGGAAACTTTCTGCTTTCTCCCTGTGTGAAGTTTCAGGAAAAGGTTTATTTCCCCCTCTAGGCTTATTTTTACTTAGCTGAAGTCATTGGAGACCGCATAGACTTTGCATTTTGATCAGACATCTTTCAAATGTGCCGGCACTATAGCTGAATTTCAATGATCGTGTTCAGGGATTTACAAGAGAGGATATCAAAAATGCCTATTCCCGGAGATCTCCTGCTTGTAAAAGTCCAGACAACACAGCATTTACTGTCTATTTACTCTCACAAGTACACTGTCTCCTTATTCCTTTTACGAGTAAGTAGGAACACTCTTTATTTGGGCCCAGCACTTGTGTTAGTAACCACAGCATACACAAAGTGTAAAATGGTCCACTTCCTTCCAGAAGTTCATAATCCAATTGAAAGTCAAGGTATGTACATAACATGGTTAAATAACATTATAAAGTAAGGTGAATGTGTTTTAAACAAATGCTCTAAGATGTACTCATGGGCTTCTATGCCCAAATTCCAATGCGGTGGTGGGGGGTCCCCACACATCCAAAAGCAAGCAAATCTTGCATACCAGCTGGGCATCCTACAATTAAACTAATTTCTGACACTGTCGTCCCAAAGGCAGCATCAGACCCCCCAGATGAAGGCCTCAGTCCTATATGACTGCCCTCCCTTCAGACGCCAGTTTCCACCTGTGCTTCTGACCAACTAGCCATCGACGGGACGTTCCCCCAACTCCCTCCTCAGGTTTGATTAATTTGTTAGAGCGGCTCACAGAACTCAGAGAAACTTTTTACTTACTAGAACTTCTGCAGAAGAGGTACACAGGGCAAGGTATGGGGAAAGGGCGTGGAGCATCAATGCCCTCTCCAAGCAAGCCACTCTCCCTGAACCTCCTGTGTTCAGCAACATGGAAACTCTCTGAACTCTCTCCTTGTGGGTTTTTATGGAGGCTTCATTACACAGCCATGATTGACTAAATCACCATCTGCTGGTGACTGAAGTTACTCTCCAGCTCCTCTTACCTCCCAGGAGGTCTGGGCGTGGAAATCAAAGTTCAACCCTCTATTCATGATTGCTTCTTCTGGCAATTAGCCCCTATCCTTAGGTGCTTGGCAGTAAGGCTGACTCTTACCAGTATCTTATCCTTTACGTGGTGGGACATGAGATCTAGAGGCCGGTAGGTAATGGTAAGAATGGGAAGGGTCAGGCCACGTGGGGAGAGGAGCCAAGAGCCAACCAAAAAAGCAAGAGAAGTGAGGTCAAGAACCAGCTGAGTGTTAGCAGCACACTGATTGGTAGAGGACTGATGGAAGCAGAGAGCAGGCACGAGCAGTGCTCTGTTGAGACGTAGGGCCCTGTGCCTCAGATTGGAGCCACTGAAGAGCCAGCTGCTAGGGGAGCACACGATTCCATGGCTCAGGCGAGTACCAGAATAGCCTGGAAGCCCAGGGGCTCCACTCTCCGTGGGAAGTGCCCAGATACGATGGCCTCTGATGACCACACTACCAGAACATTCAGGGCCTACAAGCCAGATGGAAGAGATAGACTAAGGCACATTTCCTTGGGGCCAGGAGAATGAGCCTTGGGCAGCCCAAAGAGCCCTTGGTTCTTCTGCCAGTCCCGAGGAAATGTATAAGGACCCTGTAAGTTTCTCCGTCAGGTTTTCCAGAGTCTCGGGGAAAATCTGTTTCCTCTCTGTGCCAAATACACACACAATGGTCATGACAAGAGCCCCTCTCTCATGAACTCCCCCATCTTTCCATACCATCCCCTGTGAATGCTAATAAAATATTTATTAAGGCTTAAAGAGCACTGTTAAGTGCATGAGTTGATTTAGAATGATGGAGAGTGTCCACGCAAAGAACAGGAACTCAGCCAGAGTAGGGACCCCCCCAAAGGACAAGTAGATACATCATTAGCTAAAGACTCAAGCTAGCAAATGTCACCAGCAGGGAAAAGCAATTCTTTAATTAGGGCTTTCTTTACACCTATTGTTAACACCAATGTTTTATAAATATAGATAGATAGATAGATAGAAAGTATTATAAAATAATACAAGCATAAAGTTTGAAAATTTCAACAGCACAGGCTGGCATTAAATGAAAAGTACAGGGACGCCTGGGTGGCTCAGTTGGTTAAGTGTCCAACTTCGGCTCAAGTCACGATCTCACAGTTTATGAGTTCAAGCCTCACATTGGGCTCTCTGCTGTCAGCACAAAGCCTGCTCCAGATCCTCTGTCCTCTTCTCTCTCTGCCCCGCCATCCTCCCTCTCTCTCCCTCTCTCTCTCTCTCTCTTTCTCTCTCTCTCTCTCTCATTCTCAAAAATAAATAAACATTTAAAAAATTAAGAAAAAAAAAAAAGAAAAGTACATCTCTCCATCTCTCTCCCCCATCCCCAACCCAAGTCCCACACTCTGGAGGCAACCCCTGTCAATCTTTTGTTTTTCATTCTTCTACGTTACTGCCATAATTCTAAACAATATGCACAGATCTCAATTTCTTGATTTAGCGGTGGTAAACAACAAGTTATCTCCTTTCTCTTTGAGAGAGGAAAAATTTAGCTTACGTTTCCACTCGATTCTCCCTTTCCTGAGTTTGGTCAGTCACGCTGGCGTATTAAAGCGCTTTTACACTTTTAACTGATCCTCTCTGTTTGCTCCACCTTCCCTACACAATATCTCTCGCCTCATCCCCAAATATAATGAGGAAGGCTCCACCCCTGCACTCACCTTCCCTCCCCCTTTGACAAGTTGACCTCTGTCAGCTGGAACATTACCTTTACCGGGTCAATGATGGCGCATACGTGCTTTTCTATAATTGTAATTGAGACTTCTGTTTTGATTATAAAAATTGAAATTGGTAACCATTTAACTACAATTATATGAATGTGATTATATGACTATTAGTCACTGCAGAAGTTGTGGGATTAGATCCACTGAAAAAGAAATATGATTGTCACTGATTCTCCTCAAAGGAGAATGGTCCAAGGGTTAAGGTCAAATGGATTCTCTTGTATTCCATCAAGTGCTCAAGATCAGGCCACATTTTTGCTCATTTGTATTTGAACTAAAAGTTTCTTCTCTAGTTTCCCAGTTGTTTTCTTGGCATTTCTAACCGTGCTTTCTTCTTGCTGAGAGAGGAAACAAACAAATAAAAAACAAAAAAACAAAACAAACCATCTAACTCTTCCTCATGAGGTCAAGAGCTCCCAGCTTCTTAATCGTGCTGCCTATTAAATGATCCCCATTCTATTCTTGGAGCAGTTTTTTTAGGGTTCTCTTACTTTATGTTTTAATTTGAGCTGGGCTTTTAGGTCTGCTGCAGAGGTATCACCCTGGAATGGCTTCCATTTCAAATCTAGAATTTTATCACTGTTTCCTGGGCCCTTAGCTGCTTATCTCTCTCCTGTACTCATGGTAGAGGACATCCTCAAATAAATGTATTAAAGAAAGTTTTCTTGGTAGATAAAAGATTCTGATTCATTCTGAACCCAGACAGCTGGAAAAGTGTTTATTTTACCTTCATACATATGTAATTTAAAATTTTTCTAGGAGCCACATTAAAAAAGTTAAAGTTATTAATTCGATATTTCACATTACTTTTTTCATACTAAGTCTTTGAAATCTAGCGTATATTTTATAACTATGGCACATCTCAACCTAGACTAGCTACATTTCAAGTGCTCAACAGCCACATATGGCATCTGGCTACTCTATTGGACAGTGCAGGTCTAGAACCTTCTCTTTATCTTTGTGCTTTATTGCTTCACCTAAAGATATGAGTGGGGTGCCTGGGTGGCTCAGTCGGTTAAGGGTCGGACTTCAGCTCAGGTCACTATCTCACGGGTTGAGTTTGGGCTCCACATCGGGCTATGTGCTGACAGCTTAGAGCCTGGAGCCTGCTTCAGATTCTGTCTCTCTCTCTCTCTCTCTCTCTCTCTCTCTCTCTCTCTCTGCTCCTTCCCTGCTCACAATCAATCTCTCTCTCTCTCCCCCCGCCCAAAATAAATAAACATTAAAAAAAAAGATATTTTCACTTTCCTGCTCAGAAATCAGTATGACTTTTAAATTTTAAAACTCGTGTTTTTCTTTAATTGTTAGAATGCTCAGGCTATAATTTATGTCATAATTTCCTCTCTCCTGTTCTTTCTTCCCAGACCTCTCATTACTTGAATGCTAGTGCTCTTAGACTGATATTTTATCTCTTCATTTTCCTCTATTATTTTTCATCTTTTCACCATATTACTCAGGGCTCTGAGAGAGTTCATGAAACTCATCTGCAGCCATTTTATTTGATTTTTCTGTTGGCAGTCATATTTTTCATTTCTACGAATTCTTTTTGTTTTCTGTAGGCTTTTTTCGTAGCAGCCTGTTCTTTACAGGTACGAGATCTTGTATCTCTCTAAGGACTCTCATGAGAGTCTTAAAATTTCTCTCATCAATTATACTTCAATTAAAAAATTGTTTTCATTCCAAAGGTATTTTTTTCCTTTTTCTTCATGTCTGTCTTCTCTTGTGTAGTGCTTGTTTCTTTCCTTCACAGTCTTGGATTGCCCACTCATATTTATGCACAAAATGCTCAGTTGACTGATACAGGAGGGTGATGGGTTTCCTCTAAGAAGGCATGCATTTCCACACATGACCTGGCCTCTCACCTGAATCAGGGCAATGGTGGCAGCTGATGCTGAGCTCAGTTCTTGAGAGCTGGCACCTCCCTATACCCCTTCCCCACTCGCCACCAATGTTTTTAAAGGGTCTTATTATAAAGCACCAGCATACACATGAGGAGCCCTAGCCTTCTCCAGACAGCTCAGATCATTTCTGCATATATCTCTGTTTTGGTGTATTAATTGAATCTCTGACAGAAATTAGAATCTCGGGGCTGCTGGTACCTTCCCCACTTCCATTCTCAGTGCCGTTATGGGATTTATTCATTTTTGGACATCTTCACTGTCATTATGCTGGGATGTTGTGTTCAGCTGCCATCTTGAATAAAAAGACCAATTATCTTTAAGGGAAATATCCCTCCTCTTCCAAAGCCACTGTTGCCCAACAGATAATGAGCAAAGGTTTGACTTTTGAATTTGATTTTCATGGTGGAACTTCTGTTAGCCAAAGCATAGGTTTTTACACTGACAAATGATGATCTGACCCAATGGAAGTCTAAACTGAGCCCAGGCAGGGACGCCTGGGTGGCTCAGTCAGTTAAGTGTCTGACTTTGGCTCAGGTCATGATCTCACAGTTCATGGGTTCGAGCCCTGCGTCGGGCTCTGTGCTGACAGCTAGCTCAGAGCCTGAAGCCTGCTTCATATTCTACGTCCCCCTCTCTCTCTGTCTTTCCCCTGCTTGTGCTCTCTCGCTCAAAAATAAATAAAAAATTTTAAGCTGAGCCCAGGCACATGCCTTCCAATCTTCTCTCCAAAGTTCTTAATTTGAAACATTTTTATGGAATGTGTAGAGACACTACCGACCCTTCCCCCTCTCCTTCTCTAACAATGGGTGCTTGGGGGAACTGAGGATCAAGGGTTTGTCTGTGTTTTGTCATCTACAATATAGGGTGAGGACACTGGCCTAATGGTGAAGAGACATGGATTCTAGTCTCTGTGCAGACCCTCTCTGTTCTGCGGTGGTTCCCTAACACTTGTGAGCCTTGGCTGCCTCGTCTGTACACAGCACATAAACACCATTCCTGCATGTCTGATGGGGCCGGTATAAGGAGGAAAACAGCTAATGTACCGACACATATTCTGTCCTCAAAAGATTCTGCTGAGTGATTAAATGAAAGGCTCAAGGCAGGTGTCTTATTTTAAGGGCCTGACTGCTAAAAGCCAAAAAGAGCAATCAACGTCCCTGCCAGCATCCAGGCTAGCATGCAGAGCGGACCGGGCTCTATCATCTCTCCCAGTGGGCTTTCCAGAATGACTTTGGTGATCACCACAAAAGCAAAGGAGGCACAGATAGCTCTGGTCACAGCCTTCACAAGCCAACAGCTTCCCACGTATAAGACACTCATTTACCCCCAAAAGGCTGGCAAGATGACAGGGAGTCTCAAGGAAAGGGCTGGAAATTATGAAGGGACCCTGCGTCATTAAGTCTCACACTCTCCTTTTAGAGATGAGGGACCAAGTGGCTCTGAGTGGAAAAGGGACTTGCCCAGTTAGTGACAGAGCCAAGACCAGAGTTTCTCGGACGATTGTCACATACCATCTACATCACCTGGAACCATGTCCTAACGCATGAAAGTCTCATTTTGAAATACTTCTTGGAGGCAAGTGTCTCTCCTCAACAATGCCAAGCTGGGCTTTGGGAGACTGACCTAAACCTCAAGCCCAAGAAGGCTTTGGACCCCCAAACTGGTGCAAGCACCTGCTGGGACTCAGAGCTTGTAAGACATTTCTTTGGGGGGCTAGTTCCACTTGCCCAGTGCCCAGGCCACTCTCCTTCCAGGTGACCTCCAGTGTCCGTGTGGCTGAGTCCCCACCTGGCAGGAACGCGCATGCCCACACTTTAGGCCAAAGCCCCAAAGTGCCCGGCACATTCCAGGCTTGCACCATCTCCAAAGGGCCCGAGGGCCTTGCCAGAGAAGGGTAATGGCAGGAAGCCACAATATATTAAAACAGTAGATTAAAACAAACAAGAGCATTTTGGATCGTATTACACATCACTTTCCTCACGTCTGACAACAGAAAAAAATCAAAGGCGGTAAAAGACCATCGTAGACCATAATGGTCTAATAACTTGGTGATAAAAGCGCTTGTGGGAGCAGCGTGGGAGTAGTCTGCTCCTGGTGCAGGAATCAAAGCTCTCCTGCAAATCCACAGTGGTGTGCTCAGAGGCATTACTGCTTAAGTGCTCGTTTAAGACTTCCTCCAAAATGCAGCACACTCACTGGAGAATCATAATTAGGCCTCAATTGTGGGCCATATTCACACGTTGTGCATCATCCTTAAAGATGACAGAAGAAAAAATTACCCAGGGCCACGTGGAGTGGATATTAGCTCTTTCACCATTGTCCTCCATGGAAAAAAAAAAAAAAAAAAATTAACAATTCCCTGTCTAGACTCACAGCCTTCCGAATACTGAGCACTCAGGACTTTGTTTTGCACTGAAAAATGGAAGAAGAGAAGTTGGGGGAGCAGGAGGGCCGGGGGGCCTGAAATTTGCACCGTGGGGATGGACATGATCAAATCCATAAGAAAGTAAGAGTGTCGGCTGTTCTCCATTCCTGGAGCAGGGTCAAACCCAAAGTCACGGAGATCAAGTTCATCAGGAGCACAGCAGCCCAGAGCTGATTGTTACGTAGGAGCACATCACCTTTTGAAGACCACTTTCTACTAAGGGTTTGCATGATGAACTAAAATGCCATGAAAATGTCCAGCCATTTGTCCATTACTCCTTCTTCTCTTCCCAAACCTGCTCCTGTCCCTAAGTTTCTGCTCCTGGGGAACAGCTTTTATTTTTTAAGAAACTGACAAACAAAACTGCCCATTGCTCAGAGTGTCCACGGAAGCTTCGGTCCCTGGTGTGTGGCTCCCTTGTCCCCGTGGGTCCGTTCTCGTTCAGCAGAAGTCCACTCGGTCTGCTATCCAGGGGAACGGACCTAAACCTGATCTCGGGTCATTTCTGTTTATATTCTGAACCTGCCTACTGCTGCCATTTCTGCATGCTCTTCTTTAAACTGATCCCACACAAAAAAGCATATGTTTATTGGCTGTTCTTTTTTTCTATTTCCCAGGAGCACTTAACAATTCCCACTGGCTCTTCTGTGCCCCCATTTGGCCCTCGGTCATGTATTACCTGAGTTTCCTTGGCTTTTTCATGGACTAGTCTGCCTTGGAACACATGACAGTCTGTTCCATTCCATGTGTCTCTCGCCAAGCCCATGTGCCGTGCTCATGGCAGAACTTCCATCCCCCCCTTGTTCAGTTAACTGAGTTGCTGACTCCAGTCAGCTCTTGTCTGGAGACCTGGGGCATAAGAACAAGAAATCTCTAGATTTCTCTGCTGTTCATTTTTTTTTTCAACTGTAAACCCCCATCCTTTTCCTCCCCAAACCATTCTCTCCCCACTTTTATAAGACTTGAGTAAAAAAACAGCCCACCTTTTCTCCTCCTGGCTTTGGCAGCATGGGAATACCAGCAAAGAGACACGTGATTATGAAACAGGAAAACATAAAAGGCCTTACTATACTCACAGTGGTTCAAGCCCTACGTAACATTACTTGTCTATAATTATCATACGCTTTCTGTAAGAACATGGTGAGCACGTTGGCATCTATTTTTTCTTTCTCTTTCTTAACTTTCGTTAGCCACCAAAGCATCTGTAGAAAGCTTCAGAATTTGCAACTTCCCCTTCACATAGATTTCCCTCATTTGATTTTCATGGCAACTCTAGGTACTCAGCGACCGATTATTATTTCCACCTTATGGCTTCTAAAATCTGCACTTTAATAAGAGCGTCATAGCTAATAATGGAGGCATCACAAGTCAGTGACAAAGGAATAAGTTGTTCACATGTGATTTTAGAAAAATCGGCTCTCTGGTGGCAGAAAACCTCTAAGTCCTCATTTCACATGGCAAAATAAAATAAATTCCAAAATTTAAATTCCAAAATTGGGTATCAAAATTATGATACCCAAAAATTTTTTTTAAAACTATAAGAAAATGTAGGTAAGTATTTATTTATCTGCTCTCTGCATTGAAAGAATTTTCCAAGCATAAAACAATGCAGGAGGTCACAAAGGAAAAGACTAATAGATTATATCACACAAAGATTTTAAACCTCTAGATATAAAAAATAAAAGCAAAGCAAACAATGAACTGAAAAAATATGAGCCACACACATGACAGGCAAAAGGTTAATACTCTTAATATATAAGGCATCCATACAAATCAATAAGAAAAAGAAGTTTTCAAGTGGCGGAAGGTCATGAATAGACAATTTATAAGACAGAAAATACAAATGTCTGCCTAATCCACATAAGAAAAGCTATTCAGCCATAAAAAAGTAATCAAAGAAACTAAAAAACAGAGTCACCAGGTAGAGCTTCTTGCTTTTTAAATTAGCAAAAAACTAAAATAAAATAGAAAGATTGATCGTGCCAGATGCTGCAGAGGTGAAGTGAGAGAGGAATAGAAACTATATGATCTTTCTGGAAGGTGGTTTGGCATTAGGTATCAAGAATCTTGAAAATCATTATACTCTCTAACCTGGTGACTCCTCTTTAAGGACTCAGTCTTAAAAAGTAATCAGAAGGGTGGGCTGAAATGTATGTAAAAGACATTCTTTAGAGAGATTTATAACAATAAAATATGGAAACAATGTCCCCTAATAGGAGAGTGGTTTAAATTATGGCATATCTTCATATGTTTTCACTCATATGTGGAACTTGAGAAACTTAACAGAAGACCATGGGGGGAAAGGTAGGGGAAAAAATAGCTACAAACAGAGAGGGAGAGAGGCAAACCATAAGAGACTCTTAAATACAGAGAACAAACTGAGGGCTGATGGCGGGGGGCAGAGGGGGGACTGGTGAGGAAGAGGGGAAAATGAGTAATGGGCATTGAGGAGGGCACTAGTTGGGATGAGCGCTGGGTGTTGTATGTAAGCGATGAACCATGGGAATCTACCCCCAAAACCAAGAACACGCTGTACACACTGTAAGTTAGCCAATTTGACAATAAATTATATTAAAAATTAAAAAAATAATATTTTACACAACTAAAAAAAATAAATTAAATAAATTATGGCATATCTACAGAACGGAATATTGTAAAGACATGAATATCTGGAATAACTTTAGTGACAGGGAAAATATTTACCTTATAGCAAGAAAAAAAATTACTGAGATAAGCCTCAGTATTTTTCACGAAAAAGTCTCAAAAAGGTAAACAGCATGATGGAATGCAACCTTGGCTTCCTGTCCCTAGGGGACAGGGTGTCCCTGTCGCACCCACTGTCCCTCCGCTTATCACGCTTTGTCATTTCACAGGAGGAAAACAAGACCCTACACAACTACGAAGCCCGTTATACTCTAAAATCACTTCCAAGTTGGTGAATATACATAGTTGCAATTACGTAGTTCTTAGCAATTAGTCCTAATTAGTGCTTCTGTGTTCTGCCTTTTCTGTTTATTATTATTTAATATTTGAGTTCCCATGGATCAGCAGAGTCAACAAGCGTATCATTTTGATGATGCCACATTGCTATGTGTCCACCAAACCCTATCACCCTCACACTCTGGGCATGTAGTGAGACTACATTTCCCAGCCTCCCTTGCAGTTAAGTGTGGCTAGATGGCGGCATTCTGGCCACTAAAGTGTAGTCTTAATGTTGCCCCCCTCCCCACCTCCAGATCTGGTTCATGAAATCTCCCTTGCTGTCCTCTGTTATCCCTTCATTCCCTCATGCATTTATCAGATACAGAGAGGAAATGATGGAGCCAATAAATGGCAGCAGCCCGGGTCCCTGAGTGACTTTGTAGAGTAGACTCAACTGACCCACACTGGACTGTGATGTGGGCAAGAAGTCAACATTTACTGTGATAAGCTTTGATGTCGTTTGTTAAAGCAGTTATCCTACCCTGACCCCAGACTCGGCTACTATCCTTAGCTACTTGGCTATTATCTTAACCGATCACAGTCTGCTTAACCTCTGTCCTGTCTCGGATGTTTTCATTGTTGCTAAATACTGCCACAATTATCTTTGAACAAATTTTGCTTTTTCATTTGCTCCTTCCGGCTTATACTCATTGAGTGTATTCCCCCGAGGGGGTTACCAGGGCAATACCAGCGCATTACCAGGATTAACTATCTCATGGCTCTTGTTATGCCGGACTGCTCTCTAGAAATCCTGGAGCAAATGAGTGCTGCATCGACTAATGCATTGTCTCCCCACATCCCCAGTAGCACTGGGTTTTATTATTTTTCGTTGTGTTTGTTAATTCCTTAACAACAATTAGGAAGTGCTTTTCAAGAGGTCTCACTGAGGTCATTTACACTTGCAATACTTCGTGGGATTTCCTCTCTCCACAGTGTGAGGAGATCGTATTTGGCCCCACCGACCCCACCCTATCCTCTACCCTCTGGCCTGCTCTCTGATGCAGGCAGCCACAGGGACCTTCACGGGCCCTGCATCAGGAAAGCGATGACATTGCAAAATGCAGTAAAAGGAATCCAGCTTTCGCTTCTTCGTTACAAAACAGGCTTTTGGAAACTCACAGTAGAGACTATAGTTTTAAGGGGGGAAGAAAGCGTTATGTGTTTCAAAGCACGGCTTTTGAGTGTAAGAAGCCTCAGGCCTGAAGGACTCTGGGCATACGGTGGAGGCATAAATAATAGATTTGGAAGAATACGTGATCAGTCAGAGCCAGACAGCTCTGCCCCAGGCTAGATAAAGTTTCTCTGGGCTGAGGGAGTGGAGAAGTAGAGAGAAGAGAGGGCTTAAATGGCCGGTCCCAAAGGCAGAGGTGTGTGACAGAAGCCCTGAGGGGCGGATTGAAGCCAAGTCCCCTGTGCTCCACACGTGCCCAAGTGGATTCACACGTTCATTCAGGAAGTATTCATGCACAGGCACTGAGCACTGTGGGCACTAAATACCAGGTCCTTGCTCTCATGGAGCTGACATCCTATTGAGGATGTCAGTACACAATACACAAATTACACACACACACACACACACACGACATATACACACATCTACATACACATATACATAATGTCAGTGGTGATCAGTGCTCTAAAGACAAAACAGGACACAGAGTGATGGAGGATGGTGTTATTTTAAATGAAATGTCAGAGAAGGCCTCTCTGAAATGTGACATTTAAACAGTGGAATGGGAGGGGAACCATGAGAGTATGTGGGCATAGAACACTCTAGAAAGTGAGAACAGCAAATGCAAAGGCACTGAGACAGGAGTGTGTCCTGGCATAGACAGATCTGCAAGGAGACCAGTGTGGACAGCGAGCGGGGGGGGGGGGGGGGGGGGGGGAGAGGGAGGGAGAGAGAAGTCAGAGAGCTGGCAGGCAAGCAGGGTGCTATTAGGCTTTCTGGGTAGAAAGGACAGAGATAGGCTTACTTAATACAGGGCCTGTCTCCTCCTTTCCTAGAGTAGTGTCTAGGTTTCTGGCTATGAAGGGCCAAGGCAATGAAGGTGGGTGTCACAATAGGGAATGTCTGGGCGGCAGTCACATCAGATGTGACCGATGGCCCCCAAGGTCTTCACGGTATCCTTCTGTCTCCTCACCGCCAGGCCACTGCCCAGTGTCCTCTCCCCACTGCTAGGCATCTCGCGAGCACGTGGGGGACAGCTGGCCTGCCCAGTGCCCTCTCCCCACCGCCAGGCCTCTCGCAGGCACGTGGGGGACAGCCGGCCTCCCTTGTACCCTGTGGATGGGTGTTTGCCAGGGACTAAGGCAAAAATGCAGGAGAAACAGGCCTTTGGACCCTGGTGCCCCCTGCTCTCCTGCTCTGCACCCTCATTAGCTGCTTATGACCACACTGCCACAGGCCTGGCCTGCCAGCTGTATGCGCTGGGTTTCTAAATCCCCACCACCTCTATGAATTCCTCAGGCGTTCAGACTAAGCAATCTAAATATGTGAAGAAACACCACGCGCATCAAAATGGAATAACCCTCCATGGAAATTAGTTGCTAACTAACATAAATTAAGTTTCTAATTAAGTAAACATTGAAGAAGAGGGGTTTTGTTTTTGTTTTTAGCAGTTTCTCACCTATTTTTCCACTAGGGCAGGTGAGCACGTACTCGCGCGCGTGCGCACACACACACGCGCACACACACACACACACACACACACACACACACACACACACACCTGCATCCTCTAGAAAAACAGGGATCAGGAATCTGGCACCCGCTATCGACAGATTGCCACTCCTGTTCTAAATGAACTGCCGGCCTGGGCCTCCTTTTCATCTCAAAGGCCATTTGGCATAACCCCATTCATCTGCACAGACTGTCAAATTCTCTCTCCCGGACTTCTCCTGTGACCTTCATTTTATTCTCTGCTTGTGCCTGAGTGTGGCGGCTGAACTGGATTGATTAAAGTTTTAGCCCTGTCTTATTTTAATTCAAGAGCTAAGTGGAGCATTTAAATGAACTCGTAGAAGGACCCACTGTCAGGATTCTGAAATCCGGTTAATATTTCTCCCTTGGCTGCCGCACCCCCCACCCCCCCCATCATCACTGCTCTGTCTCCAGGTTGGCTTCTGGGTGATGTTCACGGTTGGTTAAAAATGACATCATCGGAGTGACCGAGAGTAGATTAATGTTCATTTCCATCTATCCATCCATCACTGGAGTTCCTGGGTTCATTAAGTGTGCTCCAGTCATGAGTTCCCTCCATTTCCCATAATTCACCGCAGGGTCTCATGAACTAGAATGGAGTTTGTCAGTTTCCCCCAGTTCTGAATAGAAGAGACAAGGGTTCTTTAGCGCCAAGCATCTTTTATCCTGGAGAGAGAACGTGAGGGGAAGGAGGGGAGAAGGCCGGGCGTGGTGACATATATGCACAGCATGCTCATTCATCACTGCCATTTACAAACGCCGTGATGGGCTCCGCATGGTCAGGGATGCTGGACTCGCACCTTCTTCTTCCGCCCTGGCTCTTCAGTCTGATTGCTCCTTTTCAGAGAGTCTCCTGGTCCCTCCATACTATTATTGGGCTGTAATTGCCTAAGGTTCTTCTTAGGACAGAGGAAAGAGCATGAAAGAAGTAAGCCAGGCATCCATCCCCCAGGGCTAGACCAGCCATGTCATGTCATGCCCAGGCCCCCTCTAAATTCTCAAGGCTCTGCTCAGCCCCCCACCCATTTATTCAATTCTGCCAATACTTATCATTTGCCTTCTACATGAAAGGCCCTATGCCAGGTGCTCAGGTATTCTAAAATGTACCAGGGATCATGGTTTTATTCAGGTTTGGTGAGACCAACAGACCAGACGACGGCTGCCACCGAAAAGGAGAGCTCACTACGTCCCAGCCGCAAGCCCTGTAGGTCCCAGCCCGATGCAGGAGAACCCTACCCAGCAACGAAAAAGAACGAGCTACAAACACGTGCAGAAGCAGGGATGAATCTCAGAGACACAATGATGAGTGTTAAGAGGCCAGATACAAAAGGATTTCATTTATACCAAGTTCAAGAACGCCTAAAACTTAACAGAAGCCAGAATAGTGGCTACCTCTGGGTGGGTGGGTATTGACTCAAAGGGGTACAAGGTGGAGTGCGTCTGAGTGGCTCCATCAGTTAAGCGTCTGACTCTTGATTTCAGCTCAGGTCACGACCTCACGGTCTGTGAATTAGAGCCCCGCGTTGGGCTCTGTGCTGACAGTGTGGAGCCTGCTTCAGATTCTCTCTCTCCCTCTCTTTCCCCCCCCCTTGCTCTCTGTCTCCCAAAATAAATAAATTAATTTTTAAAAAGAAGTGGTACAAGGGAACCCTCTGGCATACCCATATGTTCTATAAGGTGCACTGCATGGCTGTTATAAGGATGAATACAAATGTAAAAAAAAAAAAAACCTTACAGTTTTAGGAACTTTAGGAACTTACAGTTCCTAAGAGGAGGGGGCACACCATGCCATGCCATGCGGGGTCACACAAAGAAGCACCAGGGTCAGCCAGGAGGCCGAAGGAACAAATGGAAAGTTATGGGCAAAAGCCTTTATTGTGGTTTTTGTGGGAAAGAATGGGTGAGGAAGGGTAAGCAGATGAGCAAGCTTGAGGTTGGAGAGTTTCAAGAATTTCAGCAGGCTCTCAGCTCTAGGGATGCTTCCTGGTGCCTGGCCATGGAGTGGGTGATTTAGGGCAGGAGGATAATGTCCTAAGGACAAGAGGTGGTTGGAGCCCATGACTTGAGATTGGTTGGTGTGCACAGCAAAGGCGTGCTTGCAGATAAGTTGTCTGCTATCTCTAGGAATTAGACAACCCTAGAAGAGGTAGTCCCGCCCTAGGGGCTGCAAGGCTCCAAGAAGTCAAGGCAGCATCAAATACAGAAAATTAAAAATGTGATGAATACATGGTGTCTCCAAAAATGACAATCTCTGCCCTTGAAGAGTTCACACACCGCAAAACAAACACTTGTTTTGTTAGTAAAGTTTGACACCATAATGGCACAAGGAGGTACACCAGTCACCTCTGGGGTATCCGCACAACCTCCCACTCTTAGGAAATAGACCCCACATCTAAAGTCACCTTTGCGGATATCTGTGCAACCTCCCACTCTCAGGAGATAGACCCCAAATCTAAAGGAGTAGCAATTTCCAGGCTTGTAATTCATGACCTCACTCTCCCCCTGCGCAACTTGGCCACAGCTAATTGGACCAAACAAGACAGAGGTCCCAAATTCAGCCAATCAAATGTCCCTCCCCACGAACGTGGAATCGACATGCAGAGACTGCAGACCTTGTGCGGGTGGAAATTGTAACCGATGAACCAGGAACCAGGAGATAGTCTTACTTCACCATGTAGACCAGTGATGCCGAGCCCTGGAGGCACGTTAGAGCCATCTGGGGAGCCTGTAGGAAATATTTACACCAGGGTCCCGACTCAAACCACTTACACCCTCTGAGGGTGTGTCCAAGTGTCAGCGCCCCTGTTCCCAGCCTGACTCACTGCACACACCCATCAAAAAGGAACTCCCTTGCACCCTAGGCCCCCCGAGAGCACTACTGTGTGGGAAGTGACCCAGGACTGTGCTATCATTTGTGTGGGTGTCCCATGCGTCCAAGGACTCACGGAACACTGAGTAGGGAAGCCAGGAGAATTTTGCATCACCGTTTTCCCACGAAAGCTTCTAATAAAATGGACGTCCATCAAAGAGAGATGTGTGGTGCACCCAAGAAGTCAATATGTCAATGAACCAGGAAATATTTTTAGAGAGGGGGATGGATGGGAGGAAAGACAAAGCTCCTGCTCTGGAGGAGTCTCCATCTGAGCTGCAAAAGAGGTTTCGATGCGGAGTAGATACATACCCAGGGAAATGCACAGGCGCGCGGGCAGTCCGTGTAGTGGAGAGTAGGAAACCCAAGCATAATACGCGCCGAACAAACGGCACGCCGCACAATCAGAAAAGAAAGATCGCTCTGACCTGGCTGGTCCAGGAAGACTTCCTGAAGGTGGGGGAATTTACCCTGGTCTTTTGAGGAAACGTGGGCTTCAAACAGGTGGAAAAGGCAGGCCGCCCCCAGGCCAGGGTAGCCAGCTGTGTGGTGCTTGAAGGAGCGTCTTCCCCACCGCACTGTGAAAAGCCAACCCTGCCAGAAGGTGTTCTTTGGCCTCTCCCCAGATCTTCAGTCAAACTAAATTGTCCTCTGCCCATTACTCTCCTACGGCGTCAGGATTTGCCCCTCTTTCCCATCAAGCAAACCAGGAAAACTCAGGGGTTTACTTTTTTTAAGTTTATTATTTTGAGAGAGAAAGAGAAAGAGCACAAGTGGGGGAGCAGCAGAGACAGAGGAAAGGGGACAGAGGATCTGAAGCAGGCTCCACGCAGGGAGCAGAGGCCTGAGGCAGGGTTTGAACTCACCAACCCTGAGATCAGGACCTGAGAGGAAGTCGGATACTTAACCGGCAGAGCCACCCAGGCGCCCCGGAAAACTCAGGGGTTTAAACTGCCACTAGTCCAAATCCAAGAAAGCACAAGGATCCAAGTGGGGCCCTCTGACCTCTGGGAGAGCAGGTGTCAGGAGACAAGGCAGGTGATCCCAGACGACAGGAAACCGGGGTGTCACCCCTGGTGAGACGGGGGCATCACACACTTGAAACTCAGGCTCCCCACCTTCAAAAGAACAACTCTGACAAGCGGAAACAGACAAGAGTTTTGTTCTAGCTGCTCAGCTCTTCCCAGAAACGAATCCCTAAGTGCCAGGGGCCTGGAGTAGGTCTGAGACCCAGTCATCCCAGAGAAAACAACTTTACTCCATTCCTCATCCACATCTGCAAATCCCTCCCCAGCTTGAGAACCAGTCATCCTAGCAAGAGCCATCTTCTCGCCACAGCTCTTCTCGTTCCTTCCCACTGCCCCTGTGTCCTGTCCTCCCTCCCCATCCCTACCTGGACCCCTCACTCCTTAGCAGCAGTCAACTCTCAAGGAATTAGCCCCAAACTCTCAAATATCTGCTTGGATTTTTTTTTTAAATTTACCTCTGAGAGAGAGACAGAGAGTTGGGGAGGGCTGGGGATGGAGGGACAGAGGATCTGAAGTGGACTCTGCACGGACAGCAGAGAGCCTGGTTCGGGGCTCGAACCCATGAGCCGTGAGATCATGACCTGAACTGAAGGCAGACGCTTAACCAACTGAGCCACCCAGATGCCCCTATCTGTCTGGATTCTTAAGGCCTTCAAACCCACAGCCTCTGTCCGAGTTTCAGGTCAGGGGTATCCTCTTTCCTTGCTTGCCCTGGTGGGGGGAAGACTCAGATTTGTATACATTCTTTAAAAAAAAAACAAAACAAAACCCTTCCCTCCCCTTTGGGCATGAGAATAACATCTGGGGATAGATGTCTCTGGGTCACCTTTGTCGTGGGGCTCGGTTTCCCCCTCCGTGCAATCCAGAGTAGACCCTGACCTCTCCCCAAGGACGACCCCTCCCCCTACTCTTGTTCCCGTTTATGGGCTTTTTTCCACCAAGGCAGCTTATTTGCAGCTGTAGGCTTTCAGCCGCGCTCCGCTCTGCTCCTTTCTGCTGCTGTGGAACATTTTCCATGCCACTGGGGAACGTAATTGCTCCTCACATGCATTTTTGAAAGACCTCGGAAACCTCTGCATAAATCAGTAGAAGTTCATTTATGGTTTTAGAATATTCTGGATAATTTATTTGGTGTCAAGGAGCCTGAGCCTGAGCCTTCACCGTTCAACCTGGGCCCTGCAGGGCTCCACTGCATTTCCCTTGCATGTTTGTTTTGGTTTGCCCTGAAATGCTAGCCAGCCACAAGGAGACCTTTATCATTATTCCAAATAGATTTTTCCCCTTTCTAATGACATACTCTTTGGAGGTTTGACACTGAGCCAGCGCTTCTTCCCCTTTTAAAAAACCAACAGCTAATCCAGAGCTCTCTTCCTTCCAAGCCGTGCGGGCTGCGGCTCTCAGATTTCAGCCTGTCCTTCCTGAGAGTTTGAATAGCAGGGCCAGCATGCAGACCTCCTTCCAATGACTTCCTGCCGTCTTCACGCTGGCCAGGGCGGGCAGCATCCAGAAAAGCGACCCAGATTATGGCGACACAGTTGGAAAATAGCATCTGGTCCCCACAGTCTGCAGATCTGGCATGCTTGACATTCTCGGTCCTGTCCTACCAGAAATGCCTGGAGAAAGATGGCGCTGACATTTTTAGCAATTTGCACAATGTCTATCCCCCTAGGCTTTTTTTTTTTTTTTTTTTTTACATCCTTCCTGGCTATGGACTGAGGTTCAGATGTTCAGTGTTCCCTGCTTTTTGCTCTCTCAGTATTCCCACTCCCCCAAATCATGTGCTCAAGCCCTAAACTCCTGTCCTCAGAGGACAATCAGACTGACACCTTTAGTGTTTGTGCTTGATTTTATGGCCTCGTGATCTTGTGCCCTTTGGGGTTCAAAGGTCACATCAGGCAGCAGGCAGGGAGGTTTTTGATGTAACCTCTGAACCCCAGAAAACAAAAGGACAGGGGCCCACAGAGACAATCCATCTAAAAATGTTCATATAAAGAATGCAACTCAATCAGCCCAGAGCATGCAAATTACCCAACATTTTTATGGAGCACCCGGCTAAATTCAAACTTCGAGTCAGAAGAAGGGACACAAACCCCATGATCCCAATACATAAATCAAAGCTTGAGAAAAGCAAAGAAATGAGTTTACAACCAATTCAGAATGGAAGGATTTGCAAGATGTGATTTATAAATTGTTTTCCTCCCCCACCCCCACCTCGGTCCACACAGAAGCGCGCGCACGCACACACACACACACACACACACACACACACACACACACACTCTGGTCATTACAATGCAACTATCTGAAAATCAAGCATTTTCTTTTCTGAAGGTTCGCCCAGTGCTAAGCTGGACAAATGAGAGACCCGTCAAAGGCCAAGTGCTCTCTCCTTGGCCACTGGAACCATCCTCAGAAACAGGCTGAAAGTCAGTAGAGCAGGCAACTGATAAGATGAGGCCTTGTCACATTCTGTAGAACAGATGTCACCTCCTGTACTATACAGATTGTCCTTCAACAGCCCTTAATACCTGCACACATGCCCCCAGGCAAAGGTCAGACTCATTTTTGAATTGCTGAAATATCCTCTTCACCTGGTGAGGTGGTTAAGCAGGGGATACTCCTGGTTTCACGACTATTAAAGTTTTATTTCTCTAAAAAATAAATACCTAAGTGTGTGTATCTAGCTTGGCAGGTAAGATGCTGATCCTGGGAAAGAGATCTTTAGAACTTTGCCAAATAAGTCTGTATGAGCAAAAGTTGTGTTCAGATACCAGGCCTTGGGGAGAAAAGAAATAGATATGCCTTACCCTTTTACTTCTTTTTTTTTAAGTGTATTTATTTATTTTGAGAGAGATGGAGACAGCGTAAGTAGGGGAGGGGCAGAGAGAGAGGTGAAAGAGAATCCCAAACACTCTGCACTGCCAGCATGGAACCCGATGTGGGGCTTGAACTCACGAAATGGTGAGATCATGACCTGAGCCGAAACCAAGAGCCGGTCGCTTAAGTAGCTGAGCCACCCAGGCGCCCCTTTTTCAATTAATTTTTATTTATTTTTGAAAGAAGAGAGCATGAGTGGGGGGAGGGCAGAGAGGGAGAGAAAGAATCCCAACCAGGCTCTGTGCCGTCTTCAAGGAGTCCAACTGGGGGCTCGATCCCATGAACCTTAAGATCATGACCTTGAGCCAGAGTCAAGAGTTGGACGCTTAACTGACTGAGCCACCCAGGTCCTCCTGTGCCCTACCCTTATATTTTTATTATTTTTTAATAATAATTTATTGTCAAGTTGGCTAACATACAATATGTATACTGTGCTCTTGGTTTTGGGGTAGATTCCCATGATTCATCGCTTACATGCAACACCCATTGCTCATCCCAACAAGTGCCCTATGTGCCTTACCCTTTTAAATGAAGGCTTGTTTGCAAATAAAATACGTGTCCCCTTCTACAGCAAATGTGAGAAACTTGCAGGAGCCTCCAGATTCCTGTTCCAGATCTTCCATTTGGAAGAATTTCTCTCTGCTCTGTCTCATCCAGGCTCCTCTTTTTCTTTTAACTTTGCATTAGACTGTAATTTCCCTGGGAGGAATGAATATATTTTTAACTATAACTGAACAGTAGCACAACAGTGTTCGATGAAAATGTGTCCTAGGGGCACCTGGGTGGCTCAGTCGGTTAAGCGTCCGGCTCTTCATCTCGGCTCACATCGTGATCTCGTGGTTCATGGGATTGAGTGTCGAGTCAGGCTCTGCATTGGCAGCACAGAGCCTGCTTGGGGTTCTGTTTCTCCCTCTCTCTCTGCCCTTCCCCCATTTGTGCACACACACTCTCTCTCTTAAAATAAATAAACTTTAAAAAAAATGTGTCCTACACAGTGGAACCCCAAAGCAATGTCAGATGAAATAAGAATCCCAGAAAGAACTCTAGAAAGGAAGAGGCCTGGTCCCCCAGTTGGATGACCTCACACAGGCCACCTCCCCTCTCTGAGCTTCAATTTCTCCACCTGTAAAGTCAAAGCATGCTTCTGATTTTCCACGGCATGCCCTGCACAGGCCCTGCGAAGGAGCCTGGACAGCACGATGTCTCTGGTTCTGGACAGTCTCCTCTGGACACAGGAGAACGGACTAAACCGCTGTTTCTCTAACCCTATTCTCCAACTCAGGGCTTCCACAAATTGTTTCCTTTCCAGGAGAAGTGAAATACAGCCCACCGAAACCATGTTCCCAGTGATAACTGAGCAGCAAATATTATTTTTAAATGTGCTGCAAAATTCTCCTGTGCTATTTTGGAAACCCAGCCCCAGGAGTATACATGAGCTACACTGAAGCTCAGAGTTCTCCTGGACAGCTTCTGCCAGACCAAGGGCTCGAGGCTGCTGTGGCTGAAAAAGCCAGGAGTCACTGTTAGATCGCACAGACACTCGGACACTTTATACATTCCTTAGGGGCCCACCAGAGGTCACAGGGCTAGTCAGGAACAGTCAGACTTGAAGCCTGGGTTCCTCCATTCCCAGCCCATAATAATGCTATGATAGCGAAGGATTCCTCCCACCCGGAGCATTTACTTCTTACATATCACGTTCGCTCTCTCCACAGAAATGTTACTCTCCTGGTCTTAGAGATGAGAAACCAGAGTCCTGAGAGGTTTGATTCCTTGCTCAGGTCTCATCCGGGGAACCAGGGTTGGGTTCCAGGTTCTACTGGATTCCAGGCCTGTGCTTGGAACACCCACCTCAGCCCTGAGACCCCATTTCCATGCTCTGACCATACGGTGCTGCCTCATAAGTGGGAGACGTGAAGCTAGCAGGTCCTAAGGAGTGTGGAGGAGTGCTTTCTGGGAAAGGCAAGAAGAGGGTGTGTGGGGGGCTTAATGGTGTCCCCCAGAAAGACATCAACGTGTCTTTCCGGCACCTGTGATATGAGCTATTTTGGGAAAAGAGTCTTTGCAGATACAATCAAGGATCTCAAGGTGATCCGGGTGGGCCCTAAATCCAATGACAAGTGTTCTTACAAGTGACAGAAGAGAAGACACAGGAGAAGTCTGCGTGAGGCCAAGGCAGAGATTGAAGTGACACAGAGATAAGCCAAGGAACACCTGGTGCCACTGGAAGCTGGAAAAGGCAAGGAACGTTCTCCCCAGAGCCGGTGGAAGGAGCCTGGCCTTCCCGACACCTTGATTTTGGATTTCCAGCCTTCAGAACTGTGAGAGAATAAATTTCTGGGTTTTTTTTGTTTTTGTTTTTTTTTAAGCCACCCTGTTGGTGGTACTTTGTCACAGCGGCCCCAGGAAATGAAGGGTGGAGTAAGCATTTCCTTTGGGGAGAGCTGCAGGTGTCCTCAGGAAGTGTGGACCCAGAGGGAGCCGCCCCCCACCCACCTGCCTACCGCACCAAAGTTCTTCCCATGAAGGCAGAGTCATTACTTAGGCTTCTGAGGCCCCAGCATTGGCTGCTGCCCACGTGACATCTCCTTCCAGGAAGCAGAAGAGCTAGAAGCGTCTGGTAGGTGAGCGCCAACCCCAGCCCAGGTGTCCTCAGGCTCTTTACCACTGTAAAGCTGCTAATAATGGGGTTTTGGACTATCTCTCCATGTGCCTTTTGCTTAACGGAACCCAGCTTCTTTCTCTTAGCAAGACGTCGCAACTGAACCCAGCCACCTTCCAGCCTGAGTCAAAAATCTTAGGTTTCCAAATTAGCCCAGGAGGGCGTGTGTTAGAGAAAGGGTCTGTGCTTCATTGAAGGTTTCCTTTAGACTCCCATCCCTCCCAAATATATGTGAAATGTACTAGATTTACAACACTTCCGCTGCCGGGCAAAATTTTAGGGACACGCCTATACGCAAAACATGGTCCGCGATGCGGATTGCCTGTTTGTTCCTGACCAACGTGCGCAGGGCAGACGGCTGCACTTCCTGTGAGACAGCCCTGTGACAGAACGCACCACAGGCAGGGCGACACACGCTCCTGATTGCCACTGCTGGACTGAGTCATCCTTCCCTGTGCCCGTAAACCGGAAGGACCCTCCACCCCAAAGGAGGGCCGGTGAGAACAGACAGCACCGTTTAGCCCTTGCGCTGTGCACTGTGGACCCAGAGGCTCATTTGATTGTCACCCCTCAGACCTTATTCCAGTGATTTCCCAACCTTTTTCAGGTGCAACACAGGCCAGACCCTGCTCGGCTGGTACTGTTCTGGGCGGCCAGACGTGACGAGCCTGGGAGGTCAGGCCACCTCAGGCCACACCTGACCACCCCAAGGGCTGATAGACCACTAAGCAGCCAGAACACCAAGAAACCTGCCTGAGCCCAAGAGTCACAAGGCTCTGCCTCACAAAGCTTATTTTTGTATGTATTTAATATTTAATAAACCTAATTTTTTTTTAAATGAGAGAGTTCCAAATCCTTAGAAGCAAATCTAAAGAATTTTGGAAATATTTGAAGATGCCTCCTAAGCAGGTAAAACAAGAGTAGAGGTTTTTAAAAAATAGAAGCTTACGCCAAGAGTTTTGATAAAATGAGATCACCGTAATAAAAAATTCTCTGGGATTCTGCTCCCACCTGTGAATCATACCGAGAATGAACCACCTCGCAGTGGACACCATAGTTTGGGGGGTATATAAAAGCCCCATTTTCCTCCCCTCTCACAACCTTCAGGTGCACACACAGGCACACACACAATGAACCAAGAAAGGAAGGAAAAGAGATCAGTAATGAGAGAGCCCACTAATGGATTGGCTTAAGTATAAAACAACATCCCATCACTGTTCTAGAAAATAATCAATCAAGCACTTAATTTTAAACATAAAAGTAAGCTGCCAGGAGACTGTTAATAGATAACCAAATAAATTAACAGTTGTAGGTGGGATTTGAAACCAGGTCAGATTTCCCTCTCCCCCAAGCTCCGAGCCCATGCATATAAAGGGTTTCCCCAGCTTGGCAGCTGATCTCACACTGTTTCAAAGAGAAATCTCCTTTTAGCCAATATCCCCTCTCAGCGGGCTGGTCACTTCAGGGAATTGTCCTTTGTGCGTCTTCCATAAATTTTATAACACCGCTACTTTAAAATATTGATGGGCAACTTGGCCTTGGCCCAGGCCCACAGTGGGTTAGTGTGGACATGAAAACCTTCAGGAGCACAGAAGCAGGAAGGAACACATCCCCCGCTGACCTTTCTTAAAGGGACAATTGTGTAAGTGCGGTGGTTACCTGAGCTGGAGGCCTGCCCGGCTTTGATGGATGGTTCTGCCCTCTGGGAGCCATCTCAGAGGCACACGGGGACAGGAGGGTGTGTGGGACACACACAGGCGATGCTCAGGTACCTGCAGACCCATAAAGGGTAAGTGAAATCCACACGTAAGCCCCCAAGTTGTTTTAACCTGAGACTCAAGTTTCTCTCAACATTCAAACTCTTTGCAAAGTTATTGATGAATAAGGATTGGCAGCTTTATAGTCTGTCTCTTCTCCTTATACCCGTGACCTTCTCAGGGCAAGTGACCAAAACTAAATGCAACAAGGAACATCAAAGGCAGGACTAGAGAATTGATCCCTGATTCCTGGAGGCTCTGTGATTGCTCTGAATTTCTAGGATGATATCCATTCTGCCATCACACTCTCTTCAAAATATCCCCCCGAAAAACAACACAGTAAAAGTCCACCTCCTAGAATAAAGTTACCACTGAGAGCAATAAAGCAATAGTCTGCTAATCAAATGAATAACACAATGATAGCTGTCATTTATTGGGCCTTACACACACACACACACACACACACACACACCCCAAGCACTGCACTGTATCAAATATGTTGTGCATGTGATCTCATTGAATCTTTTTTTTTTTTTTAATCTGCAAAAATATCCTTTGATTCAGAAAATATACTGCTAGGAATTTTTTTCATGGAAGTAATGGAGGCTATGTCCAAAGACTTTGTCTACAAAGATGTTAATCATATTTAAGTAAGAAATTAAAATAGGGGCACCTGGGTGGCTCAGTTGGGTAATCGTCTGACTTCAGCTCAGGTCTTGATCTCATGGTTTGTGGGTTTGAGCCCCGCATCAGGCTCTGTTCTGACAGCTCGGAGCCTGGAGCCTGCTTCAGATTCTATGTCTCCCTCTCTCTCTGCCCGTACCCCACTCATGCTCTGCCTTTCTCTCTCTCTCTCTCTCTCAAAATAAATAAACATTGAAAATAATTTTTAAAAAAGAAATTAAAATAAAAAGTTCTGGGGCATCTGGGTTGCTCAGTTGGTTGAACACCTGATTCTGACTCTTGATTTCAGCTCAGGTCAATGATATCACAGTTCATGAGATCGAGCCCCATGTCAGGCTCTGCACTGACAGTGTGGGGCCCGCTTGAGATTCTCTCTCTGCCTCTTTCTCTCTCTGCCCCTCTCCCCCCTTCTCTAAAATTAAAAAAAAAAAATTAATAAGAAAAAGTTCCAATAATGGAGAGGTGGTAAAAAAAATTACATTATATCCATACAATATAATATTGTGTGGCCATTTAAAACTATGTTGTAGGGATGCCTGGGTGGCTCAGTCAGTTTTAAGCCTCTGACTTTTGGTTTCGGCTCAGGTCATGATCTCACTGTTGGGGAGTTCAAGCCCCAAGATGAGCTCCATGCTGACAGCGTGGAACCTGCTTGGGATTCTCCCTCTCCCTATCTCTCTGCCCCTCTCCTGCTCACTCTCTCTCTCTCTCTCTCAAAAAAAAAAAAAAAAAAAAAAAAGAATTTAAAACTATGTTGTAAAAGATGTATTTACAAAGAAAATATGTCTAAGAGATAGTATTTGGTAAGCAATAGAAGAATAGGAACACTATGAATATTTTTACAAATTTATGGTAGGTAATACATATATATGCACAAAGTATGTGATGAAATTCATCAAAGTATGATTATCGGTGACTTTTTTTCTTCATTTTATTTCTCTTTCTGATTTTTTATAATTTCTTAAAAAGAATTTTTTTTAATATGTATTGTTGAGAGAGAGACAAAGAGTGCGAGTGGGGGAGAGGCAGAGAGAGGGAGACACAGAATCCAAAGCAGGCTCCAGGCTCTGAGCTGGAGCCCCAGGTGGGGCTGGAATTCACAAACTGTGAGATCATGACCTGAGCTGAAGTTGGATGCTTAACTGTCTGAGCACCCACCAGGTGCGGCCCCCCCCCCCAATTTTTTATAATTTCTAGTAAGAAAAATATTTTTTAGAGAAAGAGACAACAAGCAGGGAAGAGGGGCAGACAGGGAGTGGGGGGGAGGGGGAGACAGAGAGAATGAATGAATGAATGAATGAATGGGAATCTTGGGCAGGGCTTAAGCAGGACTCCATCCCAGGAGCCTGGAATCAAGGAACCTGAGCCGAAATCAAGAGTTAGAACCTCAACCGACTGAGCCAACCAGGCACCCCAAGAAAATTATTTTTTTTAATTATGGCCCGGTACTATGCCCAAATATTCATAGATGTTAATAAGCTTAATAATAGCCCATTACACATACAAATCCCTCTCTAGTCTATGATGTAGATTTGCCACATCATCTCAGCTGACCCTCAGGGCAACATTCTCGGGTAGTCAGAGAAGATGTTTTGGAATTCCGGAGATTTTGAAACACATACACAAAAATGAAAGAGAAAGGTACCAAGAAGCCAGGGCCCATCCTCAGCTCTCGGGCAGGCAGCACCCAGGCCTGTGTGGAGCCTGTGCTGGCTGCCCCTGGCCACGGCCCACAGGCCCTTCCCTCCAAGCCCTCCGCGACCACTGAGGGGAGCCCTGTGCCATCGGCTGCATCCGGGGCTCTCAAAGCCATCTGCCGCCTACCTCCTTGGGTCCCCCCCAACCACCACCCGCTGCCCCCCAGGACTCAGGTTCTCCAGGATTCCGCTCTGCTCAGGCCAGGAAGGGAGGGGGCGGGGCAACATTCCAGAACACCCGCGAAGCAAAATCTCTGACCCGGATGAGAGCAGTGCCACAGAGCTGGCTCCTACCCGCTTAGGAAAGCCAGTCGTTGGCATCTCTTCCCGTGCCTGCCATCAGTGACATCACACCGGTAGCCCGGAATCTGCGGTGGTGGGAGTATTTACACGACCGGAAGCGGCAAACAGTGTAAATCAGGGCTTTTTTTTTTTTGTCCTCGCAGAAAGCCAGGAGTTGCACCGTCACCAGCCCAGCACTGCAGGCTCTCAGAAGTAGAAATGCACGCACTGCAGTCAAGTCCAGCATCCCAGACCCCTGCTTTAAACAGGATCACACCTGCTTCCACCAAAGCAGGACGTGAACGCTCTTTTGAAATGGTGACGCATTATTCAGAGAACCGGTTCCATATTCCCAACGCCTTGCCAATCTGCCTCCTCTCCACTCACCTTGCGGCCACTTAAGTTTGCTGTGGCTCCTTCAAAGTCCAAGCAAGGCCATCTAGCGCACTTTTATTTCTAAACTTCACGGTTGAAACCAGCAGAGTGGCCAGCTCCCCGAGAGGGCGCCGGGTCTGGGTCAGACGGCTCCTGGGTCCTGGTCTCTGAGACTTCCCTCGGGGCGGCCCTCTGAGGGACCCGGCGGCTTGTCGGCCACGGCTCTGTCTCCAGGTCCCCGGGCCCCCTCCGCTGCGTGAACAATGTCTGCTCTTTCTGCGCTTGTGGACAACCCGGCTGGAAGTGAGGCCTGGGCAGGAGACCCCTCGGTCCAGATGGTGCTAAGGCGGACAGAAGTAACAGGCAGGGACATCCCCTGGCGCAGGTCGTTAGTCTGGGCGGGGAGGGGGGGGGGGGAGGATCCATTTAAATCTCTTTGAGAAGTGGCCGCAACCGAGCCGCCCCAGGCCCTCGGAACGCTACGTCACGTTGCGCAGCCGCAGTCAGGCGTGTGCGCGTGTTCTCGAGGAGTCCGGAAGGGAAGGCGTTCCTTACTGCGGTCTAGCGCCACCACGGCCCATCCGCGTACTTGGCCTTGAGGGGGATTCGGGAGGGATCAGGAGGAAAACCTTGAAGCTCTCCCTAGCTCCAGAGGATCAAGGGGATTGCGGCAAAGGTTCACACGGGGCCGGGAACAAAAGAAAGCATCTCAGAAGCACAGAAGGGTGAAGTGGCTGCAGGTTGTCTCTATTCCGGTCAAGTTCTGAGGCACAGGAAGAGGTTAGAATTCACCGCTTGCCGCAGTTTTCTCTCTTCTGCCCCAGACTTGACATAAGAAAGAAACGAAAGAAAATGCTTGTCTGCAGAGCCCAGCCCTAAGACCACTTTCCTTCAGGAAAAAGCGGACCCATGAGGATCTGATGGTCATCCTGGGGCGAGGCCACCGGGCGGCTGTCGGGGGGGCCAGCTCTGCACAGGGGTGCGCCACCTCGTTGTCTGTGGCCGTCACGGACATCATGAGGCTCGGCCTCCCCGAGGAATGGACGTGAAGCAACGAGCAAGCACCGTCACCAAACAGGAGCAGGCGCTCAGGGAGCCGCTGCCGGTCTTAAGGAAGATCCTGTTCCCCGAACGAGTGCCAGCTGCGGCGTGGGGTCCTCACTCGAGACCATTCTCTGGGGCCCAGTGAGGCGAGAGGCAGAACGAAGGCCTCCTCGTTAGGCCCCATCCCGGCCTCTGGCCGGAACTGATCGGGAAAGTCACACGTGCACGGTTCAGGGGTTTTGTGAGCACGACAGGCTCATGGGGGTTTTGCCGGAGAGGATTGGAATCTTACTAAAAAGATTGAAATACCTACTCACCACGGGGTGGCCTCCACTCTGAATAGACAGTGATGGAGAGACTTGCCTCCATATGTAGCGAATCTGAAGAACAACCCCAGTATGCAGTCCACATGTACCATTTCCAGGATTCCAGAAAATTCCCCCTTAGGCACCAGTGTGGTAAACAGTCCCCAACCAGCTCTCGGAAAAAAACAACCGATGCAGGAGTGTGTGTTTATTGTACATTTTACCAGTACAAAAGAAGACACACTTTATACAAATAATAATCAAATACACAATACTCTTTAAACTCCATATAGCCAATTGATCCTCAAAGAAATCCTTTGTTGATTTTTACCAAGCTCTTGCATCTGTAGCCAGTCTATGGTTGCAGTGGGTCAACAAGTATAGTTCTGACATGAATGTTGATTTTTTTTTAATGAGTAATACAAATGTCAAACAACTCCTCTGGGTGTCGAAACTTCACTTGGATACATTGGATAATAGTTTTCAAATAATGGAAGACTATTTCAGGTCTTTGTGCTATTTGCAATGTAAAGGCTATAGATGACAACTTATATCGGCATTATTAATATTTTTTCCATCACTTTCTTAAGTCTAGATAATCAACAAAACAATGAGTCAAGTCCCAACGTACAGTATTTGCTGATTTCTACAGTGTAAATAGCCCTATCACAGCCAAGGGCAAGCTGCCATGATGTCACCGAACCGACTTGGAAAGAGAGGCACAGTAACACATCATTCTGTGGTATTTCCAACCTACAGGCACGATAAACGTAAGTCACTGCTACAACAAACATAAGAAAATGTAGTAAAATAATTGAGAAGTGATGAATTTTGAGTATTTGTTACTTTGCTTTTTGACAGAATTTATTCTCAGCGTAAAATCTATTATTCCTTAAAATGTCAAGAAAGTAAAGCTTTGACCAGAAGGAGGAAAGTGGGCCTGTGTGCTCCCATCTCAGGAACAGGAGGCCGAGTGTATGCTGGGAACGTCAGAGTGACAGCTATCAAGAGACCAGAAACAGGACCCGATTCCTGTCCCAGGGCTTATAACAAAGGCTCCAACCAGGCTTTTTTCCAAAAATGTTTTTAATTCCGACATCCATCTTAATGGCTTACGGTAGCCTAATTTAGCCAGTAGTTTGTTATACTAAAAATGGAAGCTAATGATTTCAGCTAAAAACAACTAAGTCAGTGCCATCAAAGTATATTGTAAGAAACTGATTATCACAGGCTGCATTTGTTGTCCCTTCCTTCTCCCCACAGAAAGGCTTAATAAGATTCCCACAGCAAGAGCAAAAGGCTTACTTCCTCCCCTGGGACCCACGGTTATGAATGTGTTCTCTAGAGGGCATCTACCCCCCCACCCCACCCCCCGGCCACCCCACCAAGAGCTCTTCAAAGACTCATCTCTTGCAGGGAGCAGTGGTCCCACTAAAGAGTATCACCTGCTACTACAGGTCATATTAGTGTCGTTCGGCAAATATTGATGACATCACCCTATTTCTCTTCAGTACCCACCAGTACTCAGCTCGGGGCGATATAGCTCAGCACACTTTATCCTTTCCAAAATACTAGATTTTGAAAAGAGGCACAACTTTTAAGAAAGAGCAGATAATAGTCATACCACTTAACTGTCCATCTGGAAGAAATCCAGCCCAAAAAAGAAGGGGGGCACGCCTGGGTGCTTCACTTGATTAAGCGTCTGACTCTTGATTTCGGTTCAGGTCATGATCTCACAGTCATGAAATCAAGCCCCGAGTTGGGCTCTGCCCTGGATCTGGAGCCTTCTTAAAATTCTCTCTCTCCTTCTCCCTCTGCCCCTCTCCCCCACTCACTCACACACATGCTCGCTCCCTCTCTCTCCCTCTCTCTCTCTCTCAAAAAAAAAAATGTTTTCAGGTGCCACTGTTGGAATTAACCAGGAATTCTGATTAGGTAAGCACATTCAACACAATTATGACATGATTACCTATTTTAACTGGCAACAATTCAAACATAATGCAGATTTCTTGATTCAGATTCAATCCATTTGCTGTATATACTCTGAAACCTCATGATGCTAGTTTCCATAAAATGAAATGTGTCACAAAAAGCCACCTGGACTGGGAAATTACTGAAGGGACTTGTTACAAAGGGATCTCAGTTATTAGGCAATTAGGACAAAACTCCTGAGAATATTTACAAAGCCCTCCTGGGGCATGACCTTGATGAAATGTCTTTAATTTTATAATTTTTGGAAATGATGAAAGGAACGGTTAGCTTTTGTCTTCCTCTGAGGATTCTCCATTTTGCTATTGAGACTGCTAAACTGAATGATTTTAATTCAGGGCACTAGTATTAGCAGCTTAGAATTTTCTTTTCCAGCTTGTGACATCTCAACAAATTTCCTAGTTCCATCTAGTGTTGGGAGGCATGTTCCTGTGCCATCTTCAGGATTCTGACGGAAGGGGTTTCTCAGGCTAGGTTAAGAGCTTAGAGACAAGGTACTAAAACAGATGCGTTCCGTGGCCCCTGGCTTATGCACCTGCACCGGCACATGCGCACACTTCCGTTGAGATCTATGGCCGCCATCTTTAATTGACGCCCTCCGGCTGTAGCTATACAAGCTGGCCCCTTCTCCCAGGCCCACGCACCCCCAGAATGGAGGCCTGAACACAGCAGAGTTCTAGGACTGAGACCCATGTTCCTATATTTTGGGACCAGTGCAAGTCTTACCGCTGCCCCTACTCACTGGTGTGGGCTCACCTCATGGCTTAATAACATTTTATTATTTTATTTATTTATTTTGAGAGAGCCAGAGATGGCGTGAGCGGGGGTGCAGAGAGAAAGGGAGAGAGAGAATCCCAAGCAGGCTCTGCACTGTCAGCGCAGAGACCAACAGCGGTGGGGGGTGGGGGTGGGGGTGGGGGTGGGGGTGGGGAATGGGTAATTCAAACCCACAAACTGTGAAATCATAACCTGAGCTGAAACCAAGAGTTGGAGGCTTAACTGACTGAGCCACCCAGGTGCCCCATTTAATAACGTATTTTAGATAAACACACTGGCATCTGACTGAGCAAACAACCTCTCTTACATACCTTAGAGTCTCTTGGATTAAATACCCAATTTATGAGAACAGATAGCCGAGGGGGGAAAAAATGCAACATTTTATTCCAGGGAACTCATCCCACCAAATTAGTGTATCAAAAAGAAATCAAGAGAAAAAAAAAAACTATTTTTTTTTTTTTTGAAAACACCTGTTTTCAAGATCAGCTGAACATGTAAATGACCTAATATGACTTTAGGATTGTGGATACAATGTATCTTCTGAGAGGCTTAATTTGGGCAACTTGGAGCAGAAAACCCACTTTCTCTTCATATCTAGATAGCCATCATTGTCTACATAATCCCAGTCACAAAGAAAAATTTAATGGAATCCTAGAGAAATGTTACATTCTGTTCATGGATTTACTGAGCAAGGATGTGTACTCTGAGGTACTATCAGGAAGTCGTGAGTAGTTACTATTTAGTCAGCACCAAAAAGTCACCGGTACACATTTTTTTAAGTGGGCTCCACTTCCCATGTGGGGCTTGAACTCATGACCCTGAGAACAAGCACTGAATGCTCTACCAACTGAGTCACCCAGGTGCCCCCCCCCCCCCCCCGCATCACTGATACACATTTAAAGGGCTTTTAACGTTGAGTTTCATTTCTCCAGATATGAGGTAAATATTCTTTGAATGCAAACATTTCTTTTAATTTAAAAAAGGCAAGTAGTTCCAGAATGCATATCCTTTAGAAGAGTTCCTTCCTTCTGTGCTATCCATACAGGGAGCTGGGCCTTACAAGGACCCGGGCCAAGCTGAACCGGCTCAGCGTCACAGCCCCTGCAAGTTTCCTGTACAGGCTGATTCATCAGTTAAAGCCAGGTCTGCCTGGCTGCCAGCAGCTCACTGCTAATTACCAGGGCAAACGTGTATATTTCAAAGTTGGCAAATAGGATAACCCTTCTCAAAGGCTATTAGCTCTGCCACGAGCAATCGTTGATTTTGTCCTACTAAATGCTCCCCTTGAGTATGATCCTCGCCCATCTTTGGTTAAGAACAGTCAAAGGTAACACTCCTCAGGACAACAAATGCCCTGGGCAGTGATCCCAATAACTCGCCCTTTGTCTGTCACTACAAAAGCCGGGCTGGTCTCCCTCAGAATCAAGGATATTATTCCAGACAGCCCAGTCACTGTTGATTCAGAAGCTTCCTTAGCAAACGAGGGGTTTCAGATACCCTAGCAAGAGCTCCAGAGCTGCAGTTTCCTGTAACATCTCCATAATAATATGTATTTGGCTGAAGCAGGCCCTCCGCATGACTGAAGCACGGGGAATGGCTGCAAGCCTAACCCGCCTTCACTAACCCAGAGAATTGCCTTCACTGTGGGACTCAGTCTACCTTGAAACTAATCCCCCAAGAGCTCACAGAAACAGCCAACTATCTCCGCCTTGTACCTTTCTCTGGAAACACAATCTGCCAATAGGAAAACCAATTTGGAAAAAAAAAAAAAAAAGCAGCACATTACTCAAATTTCATAGCTGTTATCAGACTGGGAAAATTATGAACTAAAATGGATGGCATGTTTCTTTCCTTGTATTACAAACTAAATTCCTCCTATTTAATAAGTTTGATTATTAATGAACTTGCATTAGTTTTGATTTAACAGAGAGCATGAATCAAATAGTTAACACCTTAATGATGTGATAATATTTATTAGCACAGTAAATCCTGAATATAGGAGATCTATGATTCTTCTAATACTTCCACTTTATGAACTGGCTTTAAAAACATCAAAGACATGCTCTTTTGAAGAACAAAGTTTTCGAGCTTGGACGAAAGAGAAGGTAATCATTACAAATTCATTACGGATCCATCAGAGATTTTTTAATCCATTTAAATCCAAGTAAAGGAGATCAGATTCTGATCTTACATTATTTCTACATTTTTAGAACAACTTTTCACTCACAAATTCAAGGTTACAATGGCATTAAAAATATCCACAGGAAAAGACTGGCATGAGATAGAAGAATATGATTAATTGCTGTTGCATTAGAGTGATTTTTTTCCCTCTATTTTTCAAATTTCCAAGAGCAGGGTTACATCATTTTCATGGTAAAAATTATAAATTAAGAAAGAATTCAAGATTACAAAACAGCCGACTTTATAAAGTAATTCTTCAAACAAACGGGCAGAAAGAAGGCATTCAAGCAAAATAAAGAAGATGCTCCATGTAAAGTTTCACCAGGTTCTGGGACAGCTTTAGAGATGAAGCCCATTGTTAGTATTTCCCGGCATCACAGTCCTTGGGGACGGGAAGCAGTGAGAGCCCCCTTTCCTGTGACACTGCAGATCCTCACCAGGCAAGTATGACCCATGCTGGATTTCTACAGGTTTATTAGCCTTGTGTGCCTGGGGAATCTTAACGCACTTTTGGAATCTGTACTCGATTTGGTTTTATGGTGAGAAAAGTGAGGTTCACACGTAAGTACCACAATGACCAGTTAATGGGGACATCACCATTAATTGCTGAAAAAGCAGCCATTATAGGTGACCATCCTGCCTCATTACTGGCCTTCTGTAACCCATGGGCTTAGAGAAAGATTAGGTAACAGTTCCTTTTCAAATTATATTTCCTTCAGTCAAGTCTGTTCACTTAAAAAACAAGACAACTATATGCACAAGACTGTAAACAGATCTCATTCACACTGACAGCCCACAGAGGGGACTCTCCATTAATCACCCATGCAGGTTTTTTGACCAATAAACCCCAAATCGGTATTTAAAATATGTGTGCATCTATTAAGATAAATTTTTAAAACTTAGTTTTTAAATAGCCCAGTGGACATTCCAAACCGGTAACTTTACCCAGGGAGGGGGGATATAAATGCTTCCTGTATTAGTATATAAAAATAGAAAACCCCAATAAGGATTTCAGACTCTGTTCCTCAAGAAATCACACAATTTGTGCCCAAAGGCGGTACAGATACCAATGTAACTTTCTTCCCTGATCTCTGAATACATCTCCTCCACAATGGAGGTATCTGGGGGTTGGGCATTTGCCTAATCCCACGGGGTCCTCTGGCTGGGGTCACAGCTGCTGGCTGGTGAAGAAGGATTTAGTCTCCCTGCAGACAGGATTTACACAGAGCGGACAACTCAGAGTCAACTGCTTGGAGCACAGCTCGTTTGACTGGATGTGTGACAGCACCAAATCGGCCAGGGCCTGGAAGACGGGCGACAAGAAGCAAAGATTCCTCAGAAGCATCAAGTCTGCTCTCTCCCCACGCGTCTCCCTCCCCCTCCCATCTGCCCAGATAATCACTATGGCTGGGGGTTTCTTTTCGTCTGAGTTATGGCTACTTTGAACTGGATTCTATAATATCTTCGTTTCCTAAGGATCCTCGGCTTAGACAAAAGTTAAGATAGAGATTTTAGAGAAGAAAATCCTCTTACCCCACCTGCTAAATCTGGTCTCTGAAAGGCAGATCTTAAATCAGACATAGTTATAGGTGGGTAGAAAATAAGAAAATCGGGGTTATCTAAACGAAAAAGGAGCAAGAGCATAAGGAATTCGATTTTATTTTTGTAATTAATTGGAACTCAAAATGTTCTAATATGTGAGAAAACCAATATTCTGTAAGAGCTTCTCAGAGGATTACTCTCCGATATGTTCTACGAAAATGGTTGCAACAGTATAGATACCTTGGAGAACAATGGATTTCCATTAAGAGACTCTGCTCTTCTGATGTTTTCAACTCCACACTGAATCAAATGAGAAAAAGAGGGAAAACCACATACACATTTTATTTTCCTTTTTTTTTTTTTAAAGAAACCGCTACAGACATAGTAAGTAAACAGACATAGATACATACACAACTTAAAGTCTTACTTCCAAAGTGGTCCCAGACTGCTCAGAAATGAAAACAGCCACGGGACCAGACACAGATGTTGATTTTCACCTCTGTTATCATAAAATTGCTCTCAGTTTCTATTCCTTCCCCCACCCTATTACCTTCCCAGAAGTGCTTAGTTTCCAAACCGTTTTCGAGGCTATATTTGACAGAATTCTCAAGTCATTCAAATCTGCTTACCATTCTTTTTTTTTAATCTACCTTTCTAATGCGTACTTTTACAGACTCTACCTAAGCAGAATGTTGCTTTAATTAAATAAATCTTTATGCCTGTTTTGATTCCAATTGCCAAAAGAGGTAAATTAATTTAATGTCTGGTGAACCTAGATGGGATCCAATGCAGAGTTGGGTTTTTAAATATATTCTTACACAGAAAAATCCAAAATAAAACCTGAGGACTGTTTCACTATCATCCTTGCTTCCCTCCCCCAAAATACCCAGTTGATTATCCCCCCAAATAATTAAGAAACATCTAATTATTGTTCACTCAGGTAGTCAAAATCTTCTTTCTAAAATGCAGATGGCTTTTCTGTTGCTTTATCGTTTAAGTGAACTTCAACTGACAAGGGAAAATGGTGAGATCAGCAAACACATGGTTCTCAACTTAAAAAGAGACTGTATTCTAAAACTTCATGTAGAGGGGCGCCTGGGTTGCTCAGTCGGTTAAGCGTCCGACTTCAGCTCAGGTCACGATCTTGCGGTCCGTGAGTTCGAGCCCCACATCGGGCTCTGGGCTGATGGCTGGGAGCCTGGAGCCTGCTTCCGATTCTGTGTCTCCCTCTCTCTCTGCCCCTGCCCCGTTCATGCTCTCTCTGTCTCAAAAATAAATAAAACGTTGAAAAAAAAATTATTTTTTAAACTTCATGTAGAAGTCAGTAACTGCAGGAAAACCAATACTGGCAGTGGTCTTTAACACTGTTCATGTGACAGTTACAGGATACAACTCTGTAGGGCAACCCAGTAAAATATCTACCACCATTTAAATTCCATTTCTAGGAATTTTATCTAAGAAAATAATTGGAAAAGTAAAAAGGAAATGATGTTTATTACAGAGCAGTTTAGGAAAATACAAAGTTGGAAACATACTGATGCATACTGATCAAGGATTTGTTAAAAATAATTATACAGATCTAACTACATTTATTGACTTGGGTCTGTAACATATTTTTAAGAAAAAGATTACAAAACAGTATGAATAAAATACCATTTTTGTTAAACATGTAGGAGAATACCATTTTTCTTAAAGTACACATACATTTAGAGAAAAAAGGGGACTTGATTTTATTAAAATATTAACTTACTATCTCTCAGGGGTAAGATTCTGAGTGAGCTCTACTCTCAATGTGATGCTCCTCTAAATTGTCTGGGTTCTTTATTATTTTTATTATCGATAAGCAGTAATTTCATCTTGGGGGAAAAATTCAAACTACTTTTTAAAGAAAGTTGTTTAAAATTTTTTTTTAATGTTTATTTATTTTTGACAGAGAGAGAGAGAGAGAGACAGAGCATGAACGGGGGAGGGGCAGGGAGAGAGGGAGACACAGAACCCGAAGCAGGCTCCAGGCTCTGAGCTGTCAGCACAGAGCCTGACGCGGGGCTCGAACTCATGGACCATGAGATCATGACCTGAGCCGAAGTCGGACGCTTAACCGACTGAGCCACCCAGGTGCCCCTAAAGAAAGTTGTTTTAAACACAGCATATTCTCCCATCAAAACAATGAAGTAAACTGTAGCTAGATGGTCTTCTTTATTCTATGGATAATCTATTCATCACTAATAATCCATTTGATTACTAAGGAATAATCTCGGTTTAGTAATGTTAACAACTGTGAATTATCATGCAATACAAAAACTTATTTTCCGAACACACTGGTACGAACTATATTTGCACGTAAGTCTCTTTAGGAAGCTCACGACCAGCCAAGGTCACGGTGGGATACAGAAGGCACCATTACATGACGTCCACAGACAATGCTGCAACCGCTTTCCCATCATTTCTGTATCAGAACTACTGACACCCTCCAACTTCCTCAACATTTGATGACCAGCGTGCATAAACAGAACCCCGTGGGGTTACGTGCCGGCTAAAGCTCTCTCCAAGCCGCTCGCACCCTGTCCCGTGCGTGCCACCCATTCTCAGTCCCAGAGAGAGTGAGGTAGCCTCTGAGGCCAGGCCTCCATCGAGCACGCATGGGGATGACCAGGGCCGGGAATTCTGGCAGAAGATGGGGCGGCGGGGTGAGGGCTTCTGGGGTCCCAGAGCTTCCACAGTCCCCATAGAAACAATGCTATATACTGGATTCCGGTTTCGGGCCGGCCCCCCGCAGTCATGAGATGGGGCAACAGGAAGTTCGTCTCCACTGTGAATGAGAACTCACATCCATCTTACATTATAAGACACTAAGGACGGTAGGCTTTATTTCAATAATCAGATTGATCACAACACGGTAGCAAACGGCTAATTGAGTGTATCAAAGAAGTCAAGGAAATGACAACACACTCTGCTTCAGTGTTCATTCAATGGTCTTCTCCTAAATGACAAAATCCAACAAGAAACCGTGTAAAACCCCAAGTAGAGGGCACTATTAGGCCCAGAGGAATGCTAACACAGTACAATTCTTTTCCTCCAAACTGGTGAGAAGTCCAATTATTCTGTCTTAAGAAAATGTAGCTTTAGTACTTCCAGGTGACATACAGTGTCTCCAACTAGATAAAATGATGTTGCTCCCGGTCACGGCTCGGCACCTGGGTTCACAAAGGCACAAAAGCGCTTCCTCTCTGCTGACGTGGAATTAACTCAATGTGTTCAGACGAACTCAATTTAAATGTTATTTGGAACAATGAGGCCACGGTACAGGCAAACATATCTATCAAAGAACATATTATTTTATCCCTTCAAAATCTTTTTCTAATTCCAGTATGGTTAACATACAGCGTTATATTCGTTTTGGGTTTACAGTACAGTGACTCAACAATTCTATGTGTGCCTCAGTGCTCGTCAAGATGAGCCTGTACTCTTCAGTCCCCTTCCCTTACTTGGCTCACCGCCCACCCACCTGCTCTCCGATAACCACCGGACGGTATTTTTGAATGATGCAATTATATCGTTGCAGAGAAAGTTTCCTTCCAAAACAAATCACAACTTACAAATGGAACCAATAATCACATTTACCTCGTTAGCCAGAACTTGAGAGTACTCGATGTCCAGTTCGTACAGCGTTTCAATGTGATCGCTGGTAAACGCTATCGGGACCAAAAGAATGTTCTTTCTCCCCCTCTCACAAAGCCCTTTGATGGTCTCGTCTGTTTGAGGGCCCAGCCAGGGCATTGGACCAACCTGTGAGAAAGGAGAATGAACACACACAGGGACCCCTTTCTGCCCCGTGTCTGTGACACGCCACAGCCCACCGCCCTGGACGCACACCTGCACGCTGCTGAGAGTGAGGGCCACGCTTGACATTCGCATTAGTGGGTTTTGCTATTTCTCTGTTAAGCTCAAATCCTTCTAGAAGTTGGCATAATATAAATAAATAACAATTTCTGCCATTACAACTAAAAGCAAATAATACATTAAATCAATGAAATTCAACTAGTTGCTTGACTTCCCCTCCATTTGACCTGCCTGCAGAGTTCCTTCTGCTCATGGTGAACCACCAGGTGATAGAACATTCTGCATATGTGAAAGAGCCAAATCTAATCATTTCGTAACTAAGTCCTAAAATAGATGTCCCCAGAAAAGCTGACTGTAAACGTATGGAAGCCACCTACCTTGGACTGCCAAACCAGTCGGTAAGGGTTGGAGTAACCCAGCTTATCCATGACTCTCTGCACAGTGGCGCCCACCTCCTGAGGATAGGGATCCCCTCTGTTGACCACCTGCAGCAGAGACACATGGGTGTTCAGTCGCCAACACTGCGAAGGGGTCCAAGAGCCTTGGACTGTGCGGTGTGACCGTGTAAGCCGGGGACCTTCCCCACTGTCTTCTGCACTCAATTGCCAAACTTCCTCGGGTCTATTTCCTCATGGGCCAAAGGAGAACACCGCATTCACTCCTCTCTAAGTAGCTAGGAATATGTCAAATTCTATGTTCTCTGTTATTCGTAGGAGATTGATGTCTAACGAGGGAGGATGGGTCTTTCGGTTTCCCCATCTGGAATACGGAAAGCGGGAATCGAGAATATTGTGTGGACGGCGTCTGGACCTGTGGAATCCACGGCACCAGCTTCACAGAAGGGGCAAATGCTGGTGGAGTAAGACAGAAGAGAGAAGCAGCTCATGGGTTCACACACCAGGCTCCTCGAGAATATGACCTATACCTTCAAATTCCTTTTTTCCCACTTTCCCCACAGCAACGGACTGAAGGCAAATGTTTTGTGCACAGCAAGCATCTGATAACTGGTCCTGACACAACAGCTTGTTAATACTTTTGAAAATGTTCAATAGGAATTTTATTTTTACTGCTTTAACATTTAGCTGTGTACTGACTCCACAACCCCTTATACTGCTTTATTTAATAATATTTATTATATACTATCTAACTAAATATTATTTATTCGCACAATACTTATTACCTTCTGACATAACATACTATTTTTTTTCTGTAATATGGTTATTATCTGTCCCCCACCCCCACTCTCTGGGGACAAAGATTTTTGTCTATTTTGTTCATTCCCATATCCTACGACAATGGATAGACAGTGGATAAAACAGTACTTAGAATACAGTCGATAGAACAGTGCTCAATAAATACTGTTGAAGTGAAATCTGGATAAACTATTTTATGATATTACCAAAAGTTAGTTAAAAAGCCATTAGCATTAGAAACCTAAATGCAGAATGAATGAGGGAAATATAAAGTCGCCATTAGAACAACATAGAAATAATCACTATAGGCAAGATCTATTGAAGGATGCTAAAATTAGTGAGCAAAGGTCTAGGAAAAAGAAAGCATTTGCCTAGTCTCAAATTATCTCACCTAAGATATTTTAAATTACAGAGAGAAAAAGAGTAACTTTACTATGTACAAACCCAGCAGGTACCAAGTCAGACAAAAGGCCAAGGATCACATCACCAGTAGTAAGACGTGTTATTATCATGTGCCCAAATACAATGCACTGAGAAGGACCAATCAGCATGGAGTGTTCTTCCCCGTACTACATAACCTCAACCTAATCGTGAGAAAATGCCAGACGTGGGAATGCAAGCTAGTGCAGCCACTCCGGAAAACAGTATGGAGGTTCCTCAAAAAACCAAAAATAGAACTACCCTACGACCCAGCAATCGCACTACTAGGCATTTATCCACGGGATTCAGGTGTGCTGTTTCGAAGGGACACATGCACCCCCATGTTTATAGCAGCACTATCGACAATAGCCAAAGTATGGAAAGAGCCCAAATGTCCATCGATGATGAGTGGATAAAGAAGATGTGGGATATATATACAATGGAGTATTACTCGGCAATCAAAAAGAATGAAATCTTGCCATTTGCAACTAAGTGCTTGGAACTAGAGGGTATTATGCTAAGTGAAATTAGTCAGAGAAAGACAAAAATCTCATATGAGGACTTTAAGATACAAAACAGATGAACACAAGGGAATGGAAGCAAAAATAATATAAAAACAGGAAGGGGGACAGAAACATAAGAGACTTAAATATGGAGAATAAACAGAGGGCTACTGGAGGGGTTTGGGGGGGGATGGGCTAAATGGGGAAGGGGCACTAAGGAATCTACTCCTGAAATCATTGTTGCACTATATGCTAACTAATTTGGATGTAAATTATAAAAAAAAAAAAATTAAAAGAAAAAAAAAAAAAGAAAATGCCAGACATATCCAGATGCAAAATAACTGACATTCCACGAAGTCACTCTTCAAAAATATCAAGGTCACAAAAGACAAGAAAAGCGTGAAGACTGTCAGGGACTGGGGGCTCCCGAGGAGACATAACAACGTGACACGATGCTGAAGCCTGAGAAAGCCTGGCCCCTGGCTCACAGCAGTGCACCGCCGTTAGGGTCCCAGTCTGGGTCACCGAACTGCGGTTGTGCAGATGCTGGCATGAGGAGACGCAAAGGGAAGGGTGTATGTGTGTGTATATGTATGCATATATGTATATACGTGTGTGTATATGTATATATATATATATATATGTCTATAAATATACCCATGAACCCTCTGTACTATTTTTCAACTTTTCTGTAAGTCCAAAATTACTTCCAAATAGTAAGTCTTTGAAAAGTCATCAAGAAGGAAGGGTGAGCAGCAGCAAGTACAGGGGAAAAGAGAAGCCTGCTAGAACAGTCTGCTTCCTTGACAGTCCCCGTCTTCCCCACCCTCCCTCATCCTCGCGACTTCATGGCACAGCCCGGTCCCACACGGGAACCCGCGCAGCAGAGAAGCCTGGCAACAGGGTGCCCGGGCCCGGAGGGAAGGATGGGGGAGTGACTGAGGGAAGGGAAGGCAGCACCTGGAATCGTTCACGTGAAAAAACGTGCTTCCTTCCCCCCCCCCCCACCCCCGCCCCACCTCACCCCCTCCAGCCCAAGAGCTTCCGTCCGGCACGTCAGACACGGCCCCATCACACCTAGGACAGTTGTGAAAAGGATGCGGCCGGAGGGGCACACGAAGAGGCTTTGCGTGATACCAGAAGAGAGAGTATGAACTTGTTAGAGTAAAACAGGCAGGCTTCCAGAAGGGAGGAACATACTCCCGAGCCTCCTCCAGCTGCACCGGCACCTGCTCCGTTGAACGCAGGAGGGGGAGAGCTGTCAGGGCTCGACCCCCGTGACCACCAGGTGGCAGTAAAGACAGATTAGAGGGGTGGCCCCAGGCACTGGGGTTAACTCCATTAACTCTGGAGTTAAACCCTTAACACCTACGAAGACGTAATTCTTCGCCTCTCTGGCTTTGAAAGCAATGTGCTTAGGGCACAGTGATAGTTCTGAGCTGATGAAACTGGCCGCTCATTCCACGCACATCTCTATACCCTGCAGCGCACTGGCTCCATCGTTCTCATCGGCAAACGGGTGACAGCTCAGGCACACAGGCGGTATTTTCGAGAACACCCGGCGCAGCGTGATAAACTGGGGAATAACCAGATGACCACTCGATACACGCCATACTCACTCGCTAAAACGTGGGCTCTGGTCTCAGCAAATTAGAAACTGTAATCATTTCCTGGAGTTCAAACAGCCCCTGTCAAGTCTTGACAAAAGAACAGGACGGAGTGTGAACGGAGGCTCTTCAGTGCAAGATACTGACTGAAAATCGGGTGCGCTCCTCCAACGGGGCAGGTAACAGCAGCCTTCCTCTACCTGCTCCGCCTGTTCACGTATAGGAAAACTCCTCTACAACCCACCGCCAAGTTATCGTTTAAAGAGGTTTCATAAGACAATATTTATTCACAACATTATAATTTGAATGAATTATTATTCGGTTTCCAGGAATGAGTCTAGTTACAGGTAGCACCTAGGTGAAGTCTGAGATTTTAGAACTCGTCCTTGCACTGGGCTCAGGATGTTCTGGAAGGTGGGTCCCGTTTACGCATTCAGAAATCCTCTACCGCTAGGTCATCCAACAAAACGTTCTTACTTACAGACATGGGCAGTGAGTGAGCAGAAAAGAGAATGACCACCTCACTCCTCTTCTCAGGTGGAAAGTGGTCCAGTTCTTTCACGATGTGGTCTGCAAAGCACTGCGGGAGCAGCAAGAAAGGAGGGTCAGAAGGAGTTGGGAAGAAAGAAATGGAAGGAAAAGAAAATATTTTTGAAATGAGAGGTACAACAAGAAATTTCATGGCAACCCTCAAAAACTGGAACTCTCTTTTTAAAAAATTGCCAACAGTACAGCCTCCTCTTGCCGTGGTTCATCATCAAAATGGCTCGTAACGGTTTCAGGGGCCTAGGGAATTTGATGGGAAACTTCTAAAGCTCGCTAATGGCTCACTGAAAATGAACGCTCTGGATCTGCTTCCCCTCGGGAGGAACAGGGCACACTTCCAGATGGAAAGGAAACACAGATGGGAAGAAGTTGTTTTAAGATCTCTCATTTGCTCGGTTAGCAGGAAAACAGCTTACGGGGTCTTTCTAAATCTTCCTTAGTTTGGCTTTCAGGCCTATCACATTAAAACACATTAGACAGAAATAGTAGAGGAATAAGAAAATACTATTCTATTTTTACGACCTTTTCCTTCTGAGCCCAGCATCCTCGCTAAGTCAATCTTCATAACGACCTTCATAACAACAGACGAGAGGTTGTACGACTCATTAAATTCACAGAGGGGGGAAGAGGCGGCCGACGTGGGGGCCCATTCAGTCACATCTGCGGGACCTGGGCTACAAGGCAGGCCCGCCTCCGCCTCCAAATCTCTGTCCACCAGACCAGTTAATTCCCTCCGTCTAGTTGGCTCTTTCCGATTTACATCAATAGGTGCTGAAATACCCGATCTGAAGAGGCTTTCTTTCATCTCGCGCTTTAATCATTCCTTGTCATTTAACTCATAAAGCAAATGCTACAAAGGACATTAATGGGTCAATTGACAAAACTGGAATATGAGTGCAGATTAGATAAATTTAAGTATCAATGTTAAACTTACTGAGGCTGAATATTGTGTCACAGTTACAGAAGAGACTATTCCTGCTATTTCGATGGAAAGGGTGATTTTATAGATGTAAGTTACTCTCAAAAGGTTCGGGGAAAAAACACGTATATATGCACACACATGCACACACACAGAGGATGCAAATGCTGGCGAGTGGAATAAGTGTTAATAATCCGTGAATCTAGGCAAAGAGTAGAGTTCTGTACTATACTTAGTCTTGTAACTTTTCTGCATGTTTAAACTGATTTCCAAATACAACGGTTTTTAAAAAATTATAAAGGACGATTTACCAGGACCGCGTACATTTGCCTGTGTTGGTATTTTGACATATCAATGGCTAATACCATAAGAAGGGCACATAAATTCCCTAATCAATACTGAGATACTATTAACCTTCCCAAACGCTCAAAGTTTGGTAAATAAATGCGCTAAGGTACAAGAAGGTGCCTAGAGAGTTTCCTTTTCAAAATTTGTAATTTATCTACAGAGTAAATGTAGTAAGATTAGACATACACAAAACCAGTGGTTTTTGCAGTGTTTGGACACTAAGGACGTTCAGAAAGGATCATGTTTAGAGGGACAGTGACCTAGGTAAGGAGGCCCACTGTCAAGTTTACATAGGAGACTAGAATATGTGTTTACTCCAATTACCCCAGCAGCTAGATAAACAGCAATATTAGAGATAACAGTAGTAAAAAGACTGCTTCAAGTAATTACTACCTATAACAGGTAGAAACGTAGAGTAAGAGTATTTTTAGTGTTAGTTTTTAACTTTATTTTTAGTTTCAAATTAGTTGAGGCTTTGACTTTTTTTAAAGTTTCTGCTGGATAGCAAATCTCCTTGTGTCATTTACATAATGTTAAGAATCAAGCCTATCTATAAACTTCCACTTCCCAAAAATCTTAGTATTTTTCCTTCTCTCAGCTCACAGAACTACAAGTAGAAACACAATTTGTTACGGCTTACAACAGACGCTAACACCGTCAAAACTGAGGAGCCATGGGCCAGCCGAAGTGCTACTTAAATCATCCCAAATCCATCTGCGGTATTTTCGATGTGCGATCTCTCTGCAGAATGAAAGAGGCAGGCGGCTCTCAGAGCCTTCAATCACACCATCTAGGAGGGCAGATAAATACCTCTAAAATTCCCTTTCATTTTGTGAAGGGAGACTTCCTCAGTTAAGAGACCTTTCCATCTTTCTGCTTCCCCCCTTTTCAAAGGGCTGAATTTTAATGCAAATCTAATTACTCACTCGATCAGGGCAGGCAGATGCTGTGCAGATCCCTCCGTTCTCTGCTACCACATGTCGGTGCTGACCTGAAACCCCTCATTCCCACCCACAGGCCTCCGGGAGCAAAATAGAGCATACGGGGCTATCTGGACCCAGCAGTACAGCAAAGGGCACTGAGACCACAACCACACCTCTCTCTAAGGGAAGGCACCTTCTTTTCATTTGCACTTAAAACTGTTTTTCAATCTAAGTGTTAACCCCTGACATCACCTTGGTGCCCAAGGAACCTGGCCTGCTCCAGGGGAAGAGCAGGCCTGCTTTTAAACAATGTCTAGCACCATCTAGTGGTAGAGATTTTAAGCGACTCCAGGCTTTTAAAAAAGATGTTAACCTGGGATCTTTCCACAGAATGTCCACAGAGTGAAACAGACTGGATGAAACCCGAATCACTTAATATGTCTCCTACCTAAACTAACTCACAGGCAGAAGCGTCCTTGGACAGAAAAAAACTATATTCGTACGTTTTAGGGTAATTACCAATACTACTCTTGTACAAATGGCAAAAAAGGATATAATAACACCAATTCAAAGCTATTGGCTTCTGAATTATAGTTTTAACTGATTCTCCAAAAATCAAGCACCTGTTGATGGAAATATAATTGTGTAGGCAAAATGTGAAATTTCTTCTAATACATGACTTTCTCAATTGAAATGTTAAATCTACTTTCATGTCAGAATGTGTAGATTTAGTACCTTTAAAAAATTTTCAAACATTTTGTCATTTTAAAGGCTTTAGAAAATACAGGATCTCTTGGTCACCCAGTTATGTAAATTAACGGAAACACTTCGTATAACCTTTAATGTCCTGGTTATTGGGAAACACAAAACTCAGGACACAATTCTGCTACAGTTTGGAACTAACACTGTTAATGTGAAGAAAGGAAAGACTCTAACCTTTAAACCTTTATAATTATTTTCTCTTGTCATAATAAACGAAGACTCTAATACTGTGTTTTAATCCCAGCACACCATTTAAGCAAAAGAACGGTGAGGCTCAGAGGGACGCCACAAACGAGGCAGGGACCAGACCCTGACCCACGCTGGAAGCTGGGCTGACAGAAGCTGCTGGCAGGGGCTGGCTTACCTGAATGAGGAGGGGGTGTGTGGGCCACCTGTCAATTGTGCTCCACTTCATCGCAGGCCTCCTTCCCATTTCACTATAGTATCTGTAAATGGCATTCAAGCTGCTGCCTGAAACAAACAGGGGACCACGTAGTAGATGTGCGTTGATTATAGTGAAAATAAAGAACAGACTAGGGAAGGCAGTAAGGTCAAGATAGGTAACTGCTTCTATACTGAATCAGTCTAATCGCAGTTATTTCAATGCTCTAAAATGCATATAGATTTAACTACCCTGCAAATGGAGATCACTAAAAAGCAATCAATTTCAATGGCTTTTCAAAGACCAGTGAGGCCATTTCTAGTGAGAAACACGACAGCAGAGTATTTATGAAATATGAGCAGTCGCTATTTGCAGAGACCAGTTGTAACAACCAAAAGCATGTTAATTCCCCCACCCCACCCCGACACACACACACACATTATGAAGGTAATCAACCCCAGCAGGAAATGTAGGAGGTAGGGAAGAAAGGAAAAAAGAAACTGGCCATGACCCAGCATGCTAATACACTCATCATTTTACTCCAGCATAGTTCTTTCTAGTTACTTTCCTTTATAGCTATTTTGTTTCACAAAGTTGTCATTTTAGTATGTATGCAATTTTGTATCCCGAGTACTTAGGATATTTTTACTTAATATGATGTGATTCATATTTTCTATGTTACAATAAAAGCTTTACAGCCATCTTTTAAAGTGACTTGGGTTCTTTTTTTTTTTTTTTTTTAAGTAGATTCACACCCAGTGTGGAGCCCAATACAAAGCTTGAACTCACGACCATGAGATTCAGACCTGGGCTGAGATCAAGAGTTGGACACTTAGTGGACTGAGCCACCCAGGTGCCCCTAAATGACTTGTTGATAAGAATACTATCTTATTGAGAGCAGACTGTTAAGGTTTATGTGAGCATTCTTTATTTCTACCTGCTTCTACAAGATTTTCATCATTTCCCAGAGTAAGTTAAATGGAGACCAACTCCTTACAAGTACTCTAACAAAACTTGTCTTTTTTAAATTTTTTTTTTAGTGTTTACTTATTTTTGAGACAGAGAGAGAGAGAGAGAGAGAGAGAGAGACAGTGAGAGTGGGGGAGGGGCATAGAGAGAGAGAGAAGACACAGAATCCGAAGCAGGCTCCAGACTCTGAGCTGTCAGCACAGAGCCCGACGTGGGGCTCAAACTCACAGACCGTGAGATCATGACCTGAGCCGAAGTCGGACATTTAACCGCCTGAGCCACCCCAGGCACCCCAAAACTTGTCTTTTTAACCAAGAGGTCAAAATCACAAAAACTCAAAGACTGAAGGAAGGCAGGTGGTACCCACACAATTCAACATTTTCTTGGCCTAGTGGAGCTGGCGCTGGGGCTAAGGCTAATCCTATGCAACTCACCCTAACACAGAGCCTCTTCCTCAATCTTAACATAGGGCAAATGTTCCAAAGCGTTTCCTTGCTTCCCAATACCCATCCTCTGGTTTCTGTTAACTACGAGGACTGTGAATCTGATATGTCTCCATGTTAAAATACCAGCTGGTAGGGTGCCTGGGTGGCTCAATCGGGTTAAGTGTCGGCCTCTTGATTTCGTCTCAGGTCATGATCCCAGGGGTCGTGGGATCAAGTCCCACGTCAGGCTCCATGCTGAGCATGGAGTCTGCTTAAGATTCTCTCTCTCCTTCTTCCTCCGCCCCTCCCCTGCTCACACTCTTCCTCTCTCTCAAAATAAATAAAAACATAAAAAATAAGAATAAAATAAAATAAAATAAAATAAAATAAAATACTGGCCAAGATACAGCCATATTTAAATCAAATGTACACTTAGCCTAAAACTTAATTTTCAGAAAGATAAATGAGTTCCATTCTGGAATACAGCGAGTCAGATAAATCCAAATTGAGTCTGCTGCAGGCTCAAAAACAATCTCTCCAGAAATCCTGGAGAAGTCACCATCACATTCATACTGCAGGCCACATTTTACAGGTGAATATCATTTTCAAGACTTCTGAAGCCACAAAAGGACTTCTGGAAGCCACATTAGTTCTTCAGGGCCACTCAGAAACATTTGCTAAACTAGCAGAAGTAGTAATTAAGCGGAAAACAGAACCAAAACAATTGTATGTGATTGATACATAGCCTATACTGGCTGTGCCCCAACAATGTGTGTGTCTAAATGACACAACGGGTAAACAACACTCTCGTGGTCTCAAAGAATGGATGTGCTTTCTAAGAGCTTTCGCGTCTCAGAAGTGAAATGTACCTGCCCTCTCGCAAGAGATGTACCAGTAAAACTCACCAACACCTGAAACATACTGGTAGAGTCAGCTGTGAAATGAAACCCGTAGTCAATCCTCTGTCATATAAATAATCATCTTCTTAACTTGTCTGATTTTTAGAGCAGACATCTACATTTGAGGTATATTTTTTAAAGCAACGCAAAAGTATGCTTAGAAATTTATAAAATCTGATTCATTATCCAATAACATGTTACCAGACATTTTAAGTTGTAGAGGTATATTTCCAAAAGAAGTCACAACTCAAACTCTTGAGGGTGTCTGAAAACTCAGGCATTTTCATAGGGGCTCTGAACAAACATTTAAGGCACACAACAGCTTTTGAATATTTCCTCCAACAGCCTTTTGTTTTTCTTTACAGTTATAGAAATAAGATGCACCAACATCCAAAAGCAATCTGGGAGTAAAAATATGCTGATCCCCATCCTTGAAACAGAAGGCAAACAAATGTATTTGTGGGCAACAGTAAGAAGCTTTACCTATTACCAATGATACAGAGAAGAGAACACATGATTATTTTCTCCAGCTCCAGCTAAATACATAGTAAGCAACACACGGTAATATTTTCCAAAGTTTAGAACGCGGACAGAAGTTTACAAAGGGCACCTCGGGCTGGGCTTTGGTTTAACCAGTAAGTCAGCCCACAAATGAAGCTTAACGCAAACACACACCAATATCTCTAGTGCTACCTGGGCACCTCCACTTTCAAAATGGAAGCAGCCATCACCTTTGTTACGTTAATAGGAATACTAGGGTTGCCATCAAAGTAAGGTTTATTACGAAAACATAGAAAGCGGCTTAAGGTTCATCGCTGATCCATTACACAACTGCACTGAAGGACCAGCAGCAGACCGCCTCCCACCCACCGTTTGTAATTCCCGGCCGACTGGCCCATAACTCAGGGGACAGATGGACCATGAGATTTCAAATGGACTGACCTGAACTCTCGTGTTTAAAGCAGACGGGCTGGATTTGCCATCCAAATTGAAAAGGCTTTATCCTTTCCTTCCGCACCCAGGTCCCCCGGCTACCACTGCCGGGGCCATCCCTACCCACCGTCCCGCCGCCAAGGGGAAGGCTCACCTGTGGTCGAGCAGCTGTATTGTGGATACTGCGTGAAGGCAACAGCCCTTTCGATCCCGTCCCTCTCCATCTCTTCAATTGCTTCTTCTGTTAAAGGATGGACATACCGGAATCCAATATAGTATTTGTGAGGGGCTATTAGAAAGCATGTGTGGAGAGGAGAAAGTATTAATCTTTATATAGATTCCTTGGAGTCGCCAAACGTAATGCAAAGCCCGGAACAAAGGACAGTTAACCTAATTTCCTCTGAGGCTGATAATGTGGGTAAGTTTCGAATATTCCTTGGATCTTATCCAGTCTTCAGCTAGTGCGTGGACTTTTAATCACTATTTTCTGGGATCAACTCCCCCACCCCCCATCCCGCCACAAACACACCCCTTTACTTAATTAGCACGGCAGTTTTTAAAATTCAAGCTTCTGTTCCTTATTCTCTGCTCTTGGCTGAGATAAGAGAGACTCAAAGGAAGGAAGAACTGACACTTATTCCTGAGGTGCAGCCTCCTCTTACATACCAGACACTGATGGAGGCTTTGCTTGTATTTTTTCTTTCACTTACACCCCATTTTTCAGATAAGGAAACTGAAACTCTCAGGGGTTCATGAACCTATCCAAAGTCACACCTCACAGGTGGTTGAGCTGAAATTTAATGTGGGTCTCCCCAACTCCAGAGCCTACCCCCTTCCATGCCCCCCAGCCTGTTTCCACCACCCGCGGTTCCCTCTTCCTGCTCCCTCAGATTCCAGGTCGCCCAGTTAAGCTCTGGGATACCCAACAGAAATGCGTGGATAACAAATGACTGAAATGATTCTCCTCATTTAATAGATTAAGGAAACCCAACAACAAAGCTTAAACTGGAGGCACTGAGGGGGCGCCTGGGTGGCTCAGTCGGTTAAGCATCTGACTCTGGATTTTGGCTCAAGTCATGATCTTGTGCTTGGTTCATGAGATGGAGCCCCATGTTGGGCTCTGGGCTGACAGCAGAGACTGCTCGGGATTCTCTCTCTCGCTCTCTCTCTCTCTCTCTCTTTCTCTCTCTCTCCCTTCTGCACCTGCACTCACTATTGCTCTCTTTCTCTTTCAAAATAAATACATAAACATTTTTTTTTTAACTGGGTTAAAAAACCTGGGTGGCTCAGTCAGTTAACTATCTGACACTTGGTTTCAGCTCAGGTCATGATCTCAGGCTCGTGAGTTCGAGCCCTGCATGGAGCTCTGCTCTGACAGCATGGAGACTGCTTGGGATTTTCTCTCTCTGTCTCTGCCCCACCCCTGCTCACATGCTCGCTTTCTCTCTCTCAAAATAAATATTTTGAAACACACACACACACACACACACACAACTGGGGGCACTGATTCAGATTTGAAATAAATGTTCCGAGCACTTAAACAGCCCAACTCAGTGCACAGCTTTGCACTCCTTCCCCTGTGTTCCTTACAAACACCTTCTCCTGTCCCTCCTTTGTCCTTCTCCATCTTTTTGTCCTGTATCTTAAAAGTATCCACCACAAGGGGTTCCTGGGTGGCTCAGTCGGTTAAGTGTCCGACCTCAGCTCAGGTCATGATCTCACGGTTCGTAGGTTCGAGCCCCACATAGAGCTGACAGCTCAGAGCCCAGAGCCTGCTTCAGATTCTTTCTCCCTCTCTGTCCCTCCCCTGTTCACGCTCTCTCTCTCTCTCTCTCAAGAATAAACATTAAAAAAAAATTTTTTTTAAAGTACCCACCGCCACACAATTTCTTAGGCATTTATAAAATCATAAAACTGAAAGTTTCCTCACATTACCTGTCATTTCATAGGATAACGCCCAACTCACACTCAGAGAGGATACTGAGAATACACTACATAAACATTAAATAATAACAGAACCAAGATGATGCTACTGTCCAAGCATTAGCAGCGGCTGCCACTAAGCACAGGACACTAAACTGCCCCAAGAAGGAAAAGAGAAACATTCCGGTTGAAGTGAAGGAAAAGAGAACCGCCCGTTGTTCACCTATCTGTATAAAACATTCCACAGTGACTGGACACGGGGAACCGGCAGCCGATGGCGCAAGTTCCCAAGGACGGGAGCAGACGGTGGGAGGGAGAAGTACGTGCGCACATGGAAGGATGGCTGGTCCAACATTCTCTGGCTGGGCACCGCAAAAAGAGGAAGGAGGGGGTATAAGCAGAATCATATTCAGCTGTCTGTCCTTTCTAGGCCACCAAGTTTACGTTCTGTTGCCTAAAATGGTGAACTGCAGTTGAAACACACCAGAGGGCACGACTCCGTAAGCAAACTCCAAATGAGAGCATTATGTGGTTCATCCTAAAACTGCCAACGTTCACACTATCAAGCCCATTTCTTTTGTTTTGTTTTGGTTTTTAATATTTATTTACTTTTGAGAGATAGAACGTGAGCAGGGGAGGAACAGAGAGAGAGGGAGACACAGAATCTGAAACAGGCTCCAGGCTCTGAGCTGTCAGCACAGAGCCTGATGTGGGGCTCAAACTCACAAACCATGAGATCACAACCCGAGCTGAAGTCGGACGTTCAACCGACTGAGCCACCTAGGCACCCCATATCGAGCCCATCTCTAAGGAGCTCTGGGGCATCTAAGCTGAGGCTGAAGTGGAATTTCCTTTCTAATCTACTTTCAGCTAATACTATTATTAGATTTCTACCATAAGATCCTCCAAGGCTACAGGCCAACCAGCTTCTGGCATTCTCTTTTCACCTTCCAAAAGCTGCAGCCTCAATGCCTGGAGCCTGGGAGTTCGTTGCAGACAAGAGAGGTGGAGGGGACACCCTTGCAGATAAAGGCAGGGTGGTGGCCTCACTCTGAAGTGAGGGTGAGTAAAATACTCTGGAAGGAACAGATAAGACTGGCTAAACTGTTCACTGAAGATGGCCTGCACAAGCGGACTGTAGGCAAGTGGCATTGTGCTCCCTCTCTGACCAGGCCTGTCCCGAGGAAAGAACAAATGTCTCCCAAAGATCCCTCGCCAGTTGGGATGGGTTTCACACCGCAGCTGGAGGTCACCGGCAGGAGCACAGGGACAGAAATAGCCTACGGATGTTAACCAACACAGCTGGCAGGGGGCGCATCTGCTCTGGTGAGACCAAAACACACGACTCACTGGCCCAGCCTAGTCCACCCTTGGAGCCACTGCCCAGCAAACAGTCTTTGGTGAGACCCAGGAAAAGAAAAAAAAAAAAAGAACTCAGAATTGGATTTTTGAACAGTGAAACTTCATTCATTTCCAGCCCATCAGTTTAGCTGCATAACAATTCAAATGTCTGATTTGTGCGTGACTCTTTGAGAGAAAGGTGTGAAATATATAGCATAATCCTTTTTACTTTGTATCACATCACGAGCCCTATGCCCTGGACGAATAATACTAAACGCTCACAGTTAAGGAATTTTTGTCACGTACGCTGCCCCAGGCTGATGCCTTTCGGGATTATCGTATTGAATATTCACAATGATCCCAGAAGTGGGGCTCTGTTACCACCCCCATTTTCAAGATGCTGCTTCGTGGGGTAAGTCATCTGCCTAAAGTCCTACAACCAGGACCGGGGAAGCCAGCCCCATCTGAAAAGAGCCACCCTCCTCCCCATCAAGCATCCTGTAAAGAACAGTGTTCTACAAAAAAATAAAAAAAAAGAACAGAGTTCTACAGGATAGCACGTACGGCTTCGTGAAAAGCGGTCAGATTCTACGTAACTAAACTATCATCTTTTGAATGTATTTTAGATTTACTTTTGTGAAATGATTATACTTCTCATCTATTCCCTTCTGCATTCCCTAAATTCCTATAATGTGGTGTAGCCACATGAAACCAGTTCCAAGTTATATTCCCTCATAAAACTGACCCTGTGAGTTAGTAGTCAATTCTATGCAAAGCCAGTGCAAGCTGCAATTTCTATACCAGCCACCAAGCCACAACTACTTCCCTAAAAAATGAGAGCTTGAGGGGTGTCAGGGTGGCTCAGTTAAGCGTCCAACTCCTGATTTCGGCTCAGGTCATGATCTTGAGGTTCATTGAGTTTGAGCCCCTCATCGTTCTTTGTGAGGACGGCGTGCAGCCTGCTTGGGATTCTCTGTCTCTGCTCCTACCCCCCCGCACGCATGTTCTCTCTCTCTCCCTCTCTTTCTCTCTCAAAACAGATAAAATAAACTTTTTTTAAAAATGAGAGCTTGAAACATTTCCGTCCATTATCATCACATTGTTTTGCCGAAAGAGAATCTTTCCCAATAAACAAATAGACACAGTTTAAAAGTATACTTTAGGGGCGCCTGGGTGGCTCAGTCGGTTGAGCATCCGACTTCGGCTCAGGTCATGATCTCACAGGTCGTGAGCTCGAGCCCCACGTCGGGCTCTGTGCTGACAGTTCAGAGCCTGGAGCCTGTTTCAGATTCTGTGTGTCTTTCTCTCTCTGCCCCCAACCCACTCACATTCTGTCTCCGTCTGTTTCAAAAGTAAATAAACATTAAAAATATAAAAAAAAAAAAAAGTATACTTTACAATTTTGTAGGAAAGTAGGAGAAGGGAGGAGGAAGAAGAAGGACAGGAACAGAGGAGAGGCAGAGAAGCCAGAAAGCGGGAAGGAAAAGCCATACCAAGGGGGTGAGGCACCTGGGTCTTTGTGACTGGGCTTCAGGTCCATCTGTGAAGTACACAGAATCTCTTCCTAGATAATGTGGGCGAGCCCCTGAAGGAGCCACAGAGCCACCCCTGAGAATCTGGGTCTTCGGCACAAAGCTCCCCCAAGGCAGTTTCCAAGCCTTGAAGCCACCTCATTTTTCCTACATCTGCATTCTGTGCGACCACCGGCCCTCATACTCGTTGTACGTAGCATCTCTCCGGTAAGTCTTACGAGGTCTTCTCTCTGTCACTTAACAGACGAGCCTGCAGCGGCGGTCCCTCCCACTGGCCTGGGAGCTCCTAAGTAGAAACCGCGGTTTTGAATACGAAAAGCAGTATCGAAGTGCCGAAGTATCGAAGCAGTATCGAGAAGCAGGACGGAGAAGCACTCAAGGTGCCACTGACGAATCAATGAGTGGACATTCTTGGGCCTCATTAAGCGCCACAGCCTTAACCCCACAGCAGGTGTGCCAAAGCTGTCAGGGGGCCACCTACCATGCAGGCGACAGCAATAATTTAACTTGCCTGCTCACAGGGCTCCAAACGTGAACCACAGAGGACGGCGATAGGTCGCAGGGTCACCGGTACCAGAGCCCTCTCAGGACCAGGCCCTGGACAAACTTCCAAGTTCTAGAGGAACTAAAAGCAGCCCCCTAGAGAATTTACTCTCTGCCTCAGTGAAAACTACCAGGAAGCTCAGCTCCATGAAGGTAAGGGTGTGACTCACTCACTACTTTATCCCCCGTGTAGCCAGTGCTTATAAATACCCGGTGGTGGGGCTGGGTGGAAGGACGGACGGAAGTGGGAATGAATATGTGAACGAACAGGTACGTGAGTGAGCAAAAGGGCAAGTGAATGGCGTGAGGAAGGAGGAAGCATGATTGCTTGGGACATTAGTAAAGTGACTGGACAGGCAAGCCGCTGAGCTGCCGGTGCCTCAGACACCCTAAACTTATCCTCAAAGTTATAGTGAAGAATCAACTCCCTTCTTCATGTAAGTCTCTATAGGATAGAGGGTCATATGACCAATCACTCATGTTTTAAAAATCACTCTCACAGGGCCGCCTGGGTGGCTCGGTCGGTTAAGCGTCCGACTTCGGCTCAGGTCATGATCTCACGGTTCATGAGCTCGAGCCCCGCGTCAGGCTCTGTGCTGACAGCTCGAAGCCTGGAGCCTGCTTCGGATTCTGTGTCTCCCTCTCTCTCTGCCCCTCCCCTGCTCATGCTCTGTCTCTGTCTCAAAAATAAATAAAAACATTAAAAAAAATTTAAAAATCACTCTCACAATTCTGACTATGAAAATGTGAAATGGATTATTACTATTCTTTGGTCCCTGCCAAAGCAGGGAATAATCCTAGAATCTAGATGATTGCAACTTCCTTTGTACTAGATGGCCGCAGATGGGAATAATCAGACGTCTGATAGTAAGTGGGGCAGTGGGTTAAATCCGGGTCATTCCATAGGACTCTTTCCAGGCCAACCCAGGAGGCTGGGGCCATGGCTGGCCTGTCTGGTCCGGACAACCCGGCAGCCCCAGCACGGAGGGGCGAGGAGGTGGGAAGGATGCCGTCCATCCACATTCCTTTTTCAACTCTAACAGCTCTGCTAGGGTCCTCGATGGTGATGGAGCCTGCACGACCAGGCCAACAGAAACAATGGCATGTTGCCACCTCCTCTGTCCACTGGAGACAGCAGAGCAATTGCAGATCTGATTCACACTAAACCTTTTATCGTGATAAACTGTTAATGACCAGAGAGACGGTTTCTTCTCTATCAGGTGGGTGAGTGTCCCTCGTCTAACATTTTCAAGATACGTTGTGGGACGTTGTGGGACGTGTGGCTGAACGGCAGTAAGAAATGCCCTTGAGCCACGGCCAAGGCAGGAAGCAAACTCAATACGCAGAAGCATGATTGAGCAATTTTCCAAGTGAGATGAGCTGAGGGCTACAGCCCTTGTCCCTGTGTGCGATGGGACGTGGTGGCTTCTGAGAGCAGCTTGAGGTGACACTTAGAGGTGTTTTCTCAGAGAAGAGGGAAATGCTTTTGGGCCTGCCTGGTGGGGCCACTGTCCTTGAGGGTGGCCACCGTGTCACACGCCTGTCCTGATCTGGAAGCCCCAAGATGTATCTGTAATGAATGTATCTCATGTGTCCTAACATGCACATTTTTTGATTGAACATTTCTCATACTGGTGCACACCCGCAACAGACGTGGTCTCAAAACTACCCGGCAGAGTTTTTGTCTTAGTATATATAAAAACAATGGTGGGTCCCACAATCAATGGCGTCTGGAATGCAATTAAACACGGCACTTACAATTCATTCCTATAGTGACTGCTGCATTCTGCACATTATTATTCTGCCTTAGCAGTTCTCGGAGGACAGTCTCCAGACACACACAATCCTCTTTTCAGGACCTCGCACTAGCTGGTGTTGCCGAGAGCCGAGAACAGTCGCTGAAGATGCTTACGGTCTCGCGGCTGCACAATGGCAGCTAATTCTGCTCTGTTGATCGAATCATCTCTCCACACAGAAAGAAAAAGCAGTGACAGCAGCCCCAAGACTTCTTTCCAGAGCAATGACATACGCATCTTGTATACATGGGATGTGGCCTCTTCCTTATAACCTAGCCCAACTTTACACACACACCAAGCTTCCTTTTGAAACTAATGTTCCAAACCTTGGGCTCTTCCATATCTAACATAAGGAAGGAACAGGCTCCACAGCCAAGGCCAGGATAGTGCCTCGAGAACTGAGCTAAGTGATCACATGCCATGTAGGAACCCCCGCAAACCGACAGAACTCCATGTTTCGTCCAATAGCATTTGGAACTTTGTACCTACTTTGAAAGAACAAAACTGAGATGTTAGTGAAGAAACACTGTACCTGTGTTGGGGGATAAGTCATCTAGCAGCTTCACCATGCCTTCTCCCTGCTTGGAAGTCCACATCTTGATGGGGGACCCGCCTCCGATCCTGCGGTATTGCTCCTGAATTTTGGGGGTCCGGCGTTTGGCGATGATTGGTGCCAGCTTACTAAATCATTTAACAGGTAGGTAAGTGGCTTTTGTTCCACCTTAGCAACCTCAGAAACTACTCAATAGAAAAGATAAGCAAAATTGTAAGAAGAGCCTAAGAAGATCAAGCCTCTAAAAATAGAGGCTTGAGGTCATTGACGACAGCCAGCTCTTTTGGCCTCGATTAGAGACAAGAAAACAAAACACTCTCTGGGGATTAGCCACCTCTGCCCCACGAGTTCCTCTCACAACTCACCCTGAAGATTCAGGACACCACTCAGGCGCAGGCCCTAGATGCGGGCCAGCCACTATCTTAATACTTCCTGATCCTACACCTAGCAGGAACTAGGATATGTAAGACATTGGGAAGCAAAAAATACTCTTACTTTAAGAAAATGTATTAAAAAAAAAAAAGAAAAAAAATGTATATTAATCACAGATACATTTGAATATGTGAGCAAAGTTGAATGCACAGCACAGGAATGTTCATTGCAACACTGTAAACAACATAGATGTCCACCAGTGAGCCACTGGTTAAATAAATTAAGTTATGACCAGGCAAGGCATTCTATACAGTCATGAAAAAAAATAATAAACCGGGCCTATATAATCTGTTATAGAATAATTTCCAAGATACATTGTTAATTTAAAAAAAAAATAGCAAAGTGTTAAATAATATACATACGTACATTCCCATCTGTGTTAAAAAGGACAGGGGAGATATATATGTGCATATATACATATACATCTATATTTATAGATATTTAGACAAGCACATGCTTGGATATGCATGGACTGTTTCTGGATTGTCACCAGAAATACATCTGTACAATTGCAGATTTCTGTATTTCTGGTTACATCTGTAACCTCCATGGTGGGTAACCGGGAGGCTGGAGTTCAAGAAAAGAGACACTTGCTTTTTACTGTGAACATGTTTATGCTGTTTGCATTTTTTTATCACGTGCATGTATAAATTTTTCATTACAAAAACCTACTTTAAAAGAGAAAGAAAAGAAAGGAGGGAGGCTTGAAAGGAAGAGGACAGCCACAATATTATTAATGAATAATAATCATTGCTTCCCTGAGTATTAATCAGCTGTTGAGGGTCAAGTACAAATATATCGGTAACAATCTTTAAAGGGACATCAGGGGTGCCTGGCTGGCTCAGTCGGTTGAGTGGCCAACTCTTGATTTTGACTCAGGTCATGATTCCAGGGTCGTGGGATGGAGCCTATTTAAGATTCTCTCTCCCTCCCTCTCCCTCTGCCCCTCACTCCCGCTTGCACACTCTCCCTAAAATAAAATTTAAAAAAAATTTAAAGGGACATCAGGTGTGTCAAGACAACTGCCATTTCCAGAGCTCTAGGGAGGAAAGGGCTCAAGGAGAGGCCCCCCCCCAACTTGCTTTCTCTCTCCCCTGCATTTCTCTCAACATCATATCCTTCTTATACAATGGAAAATAATGATGCTGCTCTAGTCACCACCAGATAGGCACAAAAACCATTTATTTTCTGTAACTATAGAACTGACGTACACGTAAGGCAAGATGCACTACACAAGTTAGGAATAAGTGCAGGTGTTTCCACGCGTCTTACTTTTGAATAGGAAGCGTCATCAAGTCTCGGTCTAGGAAGAGCCTCAAAAGGAAGTCGTGAACATCTCCCAGGGTTTCAGGGCCCCCCATGTTCAGCATTAATATTCCAGTCTTCGGCTTCCTATATAAAATAAAATGCAGTTAACTTGTAGCTTTTTATTTTTCTGTAAGGTACACTGTTGGTTCAGCTAGCAAACTCAACATCTAATCTGTTCAGAGGTACAAACCTACAGATCTTTTCACTGTTATCACCGGGCTGCGTATCTGGGAATGCACAACGCCTCCGGTTCTGCACGGTCCCAGTTCTGACTCTGACCTTGGTCTCCCAGCTCCATCCATGGCACTGGTCTTCTCTGGGCTTGAAATGTTTCCCCATTAAGTTGTCAGTTCTGAACAAAAATCCCTCCCATTCTTTAAGGACTGAGAGTCAGGGTATAAAGCTCAAATTGTCCTGAGGCTGAAGCAAACGTTTGTGTGAATGCCTTCCAGATATACAAATTACTTGGTCTCTCCAAACTTCAGTCTCCTCGTATACAGGGAGTCCAGCAACGACCTCAAAAGGTTGTTTTGAGAATAGACAGCATAGTTATTTAGCATGATGTGGAACATATAGTAAGTTCTATCATACACAGAGAAACCATGGGTTTCCCTTTTAAACCTCCACAGTATAGGGGCGCCTGGGTGGCTCAGTCGGTCGAGCGGCCGACTTCAGCTCAGGTCACAACCTCGCGGTCCGTGAGTTCGAGCCCCGCGTCGGGCTCTGTGCTGACAGCTCGGAGCCTGGAGCCTGTTTCGGATTCTGTGTCTCCCTCTCTCTGACCCTCCCCCGTTCATGTTCTGTCTCTCCCTGTCTCAAAAATAAATAAACGTTAAAAAATTTTGAAAAAAAAATAAAATAAAATAAAATAAACCTCCACAGTATAATAACCAGCCCATCTCTCATTCTTTTATCTGCTCCTTTCCCTTTAAACTATTATTATTGACAAATGATTTCTTGCTACTCTGCTTCCTTCTCCAGAGCCTGCTGTTCCCCCATAGTGTCTCCTGTACGATAAAGTACACCTCTCACTTTGCACTCACCTCTCGATCCTCTACCTAGAGCGACTGCTTAAGGGATTCTGGCAAGAAATTGCTCTTACTCAAATAGGTCCCAGGCTAAAGAATCAAGCACTGAAGGAACAAGAAGAAGCAAAAAGAAAATCAAGTAGTTTGGGGGAAGTTAAATCAACAAAAGGACCATGCCAGCTCTGAACCTCTAAAACCCAGAGGAGCTCTGGACCCTGCACAGACTAAAGTGAGTCAGGCCGGGATGAGTTCTCCATTCCTAAACACCTTCAGGGGGCAAGAAGGGGCCAGAGTGGGACCAGGTGCCGCCCGCATGCTTCCGGTAGCCGCCGGAAGCCCAAGGCTAGAGACATGGAACCATGGGGTCAGAGCCTGAGATGAGGCCCTGGAGAACTGGGGGCCGTGCAGTGAAAGAGTCTGCAGGTGGGGACACTACAGGACAAGGAGTGTTTCTTCCATTCATGGTTTTTTGGTTTTTTCTTTTTTTTTGGCATTTGTAAAAATGTAGATATAATTTATATACCATAAAGTTTTCCATTTTAAAATACAATTCAGTGCTCTCTAATATACACACAAAGTTATGCAACCATAACAACTCTCTAATTCCTGAACATTTTCATCACCCCCCAAAAATATTCCCACATACTAGAACCATTCCCCATCCTCCCTCTGTCTCATTCTTGGCAACTAATCCTCCGCTTTCTCAGTCTATGCATTTGCCTATTCATAGAAATGGAATCACATGACATGTGGCCCTTTGGGCCTGGTTTCTTTCACTTGGCATAAAATGTTCAAAGTTCATCCACGTGACAGCGTGAATCAGTACTTCTTTCCTTTTTATGGCTGAATAATACTCCACAGCACGGATGGATGTACTCTCCATTCACTCTTGATAAAGCAGTGAGAAACAACCAGCCTGAAGTTTATTTTAAACTCTACTGGTACAAAGGCTGAGGGGTCCCGCTGTCTAAGCCTCCTATATCAAGGCCACCTCCAGCTACCGCAGTGACTAAGCCAATCCTGCAGACATGAATCCTGTTTGGAAGACTGTCCCTAATGTGTGCTAAAGCCAATGAGATCAGGATGACATTTTAATTGCAATTTTTAAACAAGTGCTAACAACACTTGGGATAATGTTACGCAGCAGAGTGTGTCAAATTCAGACAGGAAGAAACTGTTTTCTTGCCAAACATACTACAGGTGAATGAGGTAGAAATCTGAATTCTCAACCTAAGTTTGCAAAACAAGCTGAGGCAAAATTGCTGGGGTTAGCAGAATGCTGCATTCCAGTGAAGTCAGAGATCTCCTAATTTAGACCCCACTGTAAGGACAAACTAAGTTCGCCTTTCACATCACTGTCTTAGACAGCATTTCTCTTCCTCGGCACCACTGACATTTTCGGCTGGATGAGTCTTTGCTGTGGAGGGCTATGGTGTATGTTGCAGGGTTCTAGTAGCATCCCAGCCTCTACTTGCCAGAAAGCACGGCACACACCCCGTCCCAGTTGTGACAACCAAAAACGTCTCCAGACACGGCCATTGCCAAATATGTTGGAGGTGGGGAGCATCCCCCACCCCTACTGGGAACCACTGGGTTAGAGGAAGGGGGTTTCATCTCCTTTTTACTAAGCAACTACTCTGGAGGATGTCATTGTCCCACAACTTTCCCACCTCCTCTCACCAAAAGTCCTATCAATGAATTAACAAGCTGGTGTTTAGGTTTTTTTCTTAAATCCTAAAAATTTCAGATTCATTATATTGTGAAATTGTAAAATGCTCCCTTAATCTTTCCACTTAGACCACCCGTGCTCTGAGATCCTGTCTCTCACCCTCAAAATCTGTGACTCACAATAAATTAAGCGCATTTTTCCATGGATTGCTGCCAGTTAACAGATTACTGGTTAAGAAACCCCAGGCTAAGAGACTTACCTAAGCCATAGAGGGTATCAATGTGCAAACGAGATTTAGAACTGCTTTTCATCTATAACACCTGAGCTCAGAACAAGAGTGGCTTTAAATTGGATATGACTCTGCCCTGCAAACCCGTGTTTTATAAACCGTGTTGATCTTACACATGAAAGTGATGCACATGATTTGGAAATACCTAAATACACGTGCACTTAATTCAAAACTGTGTTATGCATGATGAATGGCGCATTAGCTACCCTAGCCTGACACCCTCTATTCAAGAATGCGAAGTGCAAAGCCTTAGCCATGGTCTCTGTTCTCCTCTCCTCCAGACAGAGCCCATCTGAGACCAAGCTCTGAATGTCAAGTTCCCTTTGTTTGAACGTAAAAGTGTAAATAGGGGAACATATTTAAAACTTCTCGCTTGAAAAGGTTTCAACATTCTGCCATTTTTATATTCTGGGACTCTCAAAATAGGTTTTTCCTTTGAGCTACTAATTGTACATAACAGAAACTTAAGATCATCAATTAATAAAGAAACAGAATCATTCAATTATACTGTATATAGTCAGCACCAAGATAAAGACACAAATTCTACCTCTTCATGAAACCTCCAAGATGTAATTGGCCTGAGTATCTATGCTGCCTCTAGAACAGGGTTTGGGAAACTACAGCCCACGGGCCAGATCTGTACATACACACCCTGCCTATTTTTGTAAATAAAGTTTTATTGGAACACAGCTCCACTCATTATTTTACATAGTCGCTAAGGCTGCTTTCACATTATAACAGCAGAGTTGAATAGCAGCAAAAGAGACCAAATGGCCCACTATCTATCCCTTTACAGGCGAGTCGGCTGACCCCCGGTCTAGTGGAGGTCTCATCTGGTATAGTCTGAGCACTGCGCAGCACGAGGCCTTCAGGTCTGGCACCAGAATGATATACAGAAACACTGATCACTTCATCATTTCTACTATTTTAAAACTAGGAAGAATGCAAGTGCCCCATAACATGGGAATGGGTAAATAAACTGTGATTTCATAAAATACTCGTATGCTATTAACATAATGGTGAATATTTACATTTATATGGTAGATATATTATTAAATTTAAAAAGAAGAAATTTAAAAAATACTATGTGCACGACTGTCACATTTTGGTAAATATTTACTGAATAAATATCAATCGGTACAGACATAGACACAAAACACTGGGTGGTGGGATTATCGGTGATTTTTTTAAATCTTTTTTTTGCCCGTCTACATGTCCTAAAATGAACCCATTTCTTTGGTATAAAGATGATACAAAATTACTTAATGGAATTTAGACATTTTTAGATTTTTATTTAATTTAATGATATTAAGGTTATATTATTGGCTTTTGCTACTAGGATAATATAGCAATGAAATAATTTTTCTCCCCGGGTTCCACACTGAATCAGTTCTTCAGGTTACATCAAATACTCACCCTAAACCCTAAGGACTTAAAGCACTTTGGACCATGGCTAAGGTGAGAAAAGCGGGGCTGTGGGGACACACAGGAACGGTGTCCAGGCTGCCAGGACAGAGACAGCGTCCCTGCTTCCTGTTTTCCTCACCAGATTCGATCACTTAGGAGGCCAGAGAGTGGAAAAGAGATGATCCGAGGCCCCACCCCTAATGCTCTATCCCCCTTCAAACCTCAGTTTACTTCAGTCAATGTACCCAAGTTCACACAATGAAAAATAACAACCACAAAATAGGACTATTTTCATAGCTCTATCGCTAGAGGAACCAACTGTCAAGGAGTTACTAGTTTGCAACCCGTCTCCTTCTTTTGCTCGGCTAGCGTTAAGGTGGGCTATTTCTAGGCACCCAGCTAAACAACTGCCCGTTCGAGTCCTGTGCTGCCCCTGTATGAGAGGAAGACCTAAGAAGAGCTGTGGCTTCCGTGATGGACGAGGAGGCCCAGAACAACGCCAGGCCTGCTGACATCCACCCGCAAACAGCAGGGGTGACGTCCGAAACAGGTACTTTATCCCTTTAATAAATCACAAATCGTATTATGTCATTTCGAATTCTGCTCACCCTGTTAACAGTGGAAAACAATGGCAGGGTTTACTAGATAAATTCTTGACGGATTAGTCACTCCTTATCCTAAACAGAACATACATTTCATAGGTATAATTATGTTAGTTTCATAAACACATTTCTACTGTCCATGAAATTTGTGTTACATGACATATTCCAGAACTAAATTCCTACATGATCTGCAGACTGCTGGTCCTGAGTTACATGTCCTTTAACAAAAGCCCTGTGGGATTTTTATTTGTCAATCATATCTCAAAAAAGCCGGGGAAAAAAATTTTAACAACAATTTTTTAAATCTATAAAAATTCCCCCAAAATGTTAAAACCTTAGCGGTGTGTGTGCGTGTGTGGGTGCAACTTGTAGCCTTCCAGCTACTGAAAGAAAGCCAAGAAAACAACACTGCACTCCTTCCACACTAGCATTCCCCCGCAGCTTTCCTCTTAAGGCAGCCTGTATCCACTCACTGGCGTCTGCATCAACAAAAAAAGGTTCTTATTAGTACCTAAAATTAGATTCATACCTCTTCCCCGGTTGAACTTGAGGTTCTGGGCTTCTGGTACGCTGGGCTGTTTCTGTGGCAGCTGCCGCCGTGGCTCCAATCGACTGGCCCCTCCACGGTTGGCGGGCCCTTGAGCTTCCAGGCACCACTGTGACAAAAGTAAAAGTAGCAGCATGAAATCTGGCTGGGAAGCAATGTCTTTGGAGGGGGTCCTCCGAGCAGAAGTCCTGGACTTAAAATTTAAAGAGACGCTATAGCACAGGTGATTTCCCCGGCGTTTCTCGGCACTCAAGCCCTCTCTGCCGGGGGTGGGGTGGCGCCTCCTGGGATGGCTTCTCAGGACCTGCACGGAGCCTTTTGAGAAACACACCTTCTCACTCTGCCCTGGCAGATTCTGACGTGATCCCTCAGGAGAATCACCGCATGCATACGGAAGTTAGTGCGCTGCTCACACGAAAGGGAGAAGACGCGGGACGTGTTCAGAGCCACCGGTTTACGGGGTGTTACTTGAGCCAGCTTTCAACCAGTTGCACAGACCTCGCATCTGCCTATAAGCCTCCTCCAATAAAGCACCAGGGCTGAGAACCCCAGCACTGCCCTTGGACACTGACAAGGGTGGGGGGTTCTACTTTAGAGGGCCCCTTCTGGCCCTCCTCGTGCTGCAGCCTCCCCCACAGGGTATGCAGTCTGCACAGCCAAAGACCCATGGACCCCAGAGCCCATGACCTACATTCCTGACCAGGCTCCCCATACCCAGAATTCCCTGTCCCCAAAAGCCCACACCCACTCCAGGGACTGTACAGGCCTCTTTCCTAGCTCTATTCTCCCGAAAGCTGATTGTGCCATCAGTGCGAGCAATTCTTGACCTAAGGGAAGCTATTTGCAGGAGCAAGAATAGAACCTGAACCTAGACTGGAGTGTCCACATGGGTGAATGCACAAGACTCTTCACAATTCAGGGCACAGCTGGCAGTGGAAAGAGAAGCAGGGAAGCCTACAGAGCAGAGGCGACGCTCCCAAGGCCACGACACTTCTGTGGGAACTCTGAAGACTTCAACAGTTCACCCTTCCAGATCATTGCGAAGGTCTATTTGCCAGTATTGGAGAACAGAACATACTTCACAGCTTGTTAGCGGGCGATCCCACATATGATACATGGGTCTCCATGTGCACTCTTGTCCTGTGCCCTGCCAGAGTCAGCTGTGGGCCTGGAGAACCCACCTGGACTGAGAAGTCCATGGGCCATACTTAGTTGTACCATGAAGAATATTCATCCTTAAATGGCATACAGTGAAATTAAACTGAAGCTATACAATAGACACTCAAGGTAGCAATGGGGGGACGGTGGTTACTGCTGTGCCCCACACCGTACACATGACCCATTCTCAAACCAGCCGATTTGAAACCAGCTTGAGATCAGTCTCCTTCTGCCCTCCTCATCCTCCTTCTAAGTCAGAGTCCCGGTGAGGAACTCGGGCTGTGGACCAGCAGTTCTGACCTCATGCAGCTCTGACACTTACCAGCAACGTGACTGGGGCCAGGCTATATATTTTCGAGCCTTAGTTTCCCCGGTAAAATGACAACACCCTGCTGTCAGGATCCTTGTGACGATTACAGCAGGTAAGACCAGCGATGCACTCTGCACAGCACCTGCCACGTACGATTAGTGCTGGCATTGGTTTCATTTGGAAGTGTCTAGGGCATAGGGACTATATCTGCTCTGATGTTTTTTCACCTACCCTGCCTATAAAATATAGGAGAATGGTATCTCCAGATTTCCAACTCTCCATATTGTGCACATTCCCAACAGAGCCAATTACGTGAGCTTGTGCTGAATAGTCCTTATTAACTCAAAGTGGAAGTGCAAAGATTGACATATAGAAGTTCAATTCTGCTCAAATGAAGTCTCAAGCCAACTCGCAGCTCCTTATTTTAGACAAGTTCAATTCTGAACTGCATGAGATGCAACCGGGTTCTCAATCAGGCCACAATGTCTGCGATTCCTGGTATGGATGAGATATTGGATTCCATGGGGTACTAGAATAGAATTTAGGCATTACATGATTTGACTGCTGGTGATAAGCCTTCCTCCTGTGAATCTTAAAAAGGGAGTGGCAGAAGGGAATCCGGGTGAAACCAGAGTCATCAACTAATACATTAGTATTTCCTAGCACAATTTGGGAGGGTAGTTTTTCAAGTTGTCATGCCCTATACTTAACAAAATCCTCTTCTCTGTGGCCGAACAAATTCTCAGAAGGCAATGCTGCTAATAATGGATCCTTTGTGCTCAGGACGTAGGGTTAGTACACCCTCCTCTCAAGGACTTCTCTGTAACACTCCTCTCCCCTAATGATCTGAAGGTTCCAAAGAAACTAAGAGTAGTCCCTGACCAAACGACCAACAGACATGTAGCTAAAGGAGTTTTAAGTAATTGTTCAAAGGACGAGCTGAGACTCCTGAAGACACTCAGTTCACAGCTTACGAGAAATCCAAGGGCACAGACAGCATTGTATAGCATAGAGCATATGTTCCAGAGCCAGAGACATCTAGCAGAAATCCCAGATAGGACCAAACAGGCTGTGTGTGGGAGTAGTTGGGCAACTCAAAGAACTACTCCCTTTTCCCATCTGTATGATGGTGATCAGGCCAACCCTGCAGGGCTGTTGTGAACATCAGGAAAAAAAAATCTTTACATCTATGTCCAGACCCAAGAACAGTGCCTGGCACACTGCATATGGTTAAGAAGTAAGAATACTCAACAGCAGGGACTTGCCCACTTATGAACTGAGACCAGGTATTCTAACCCTATTTATTTTTTTCTAATTTTGTAAACGTTTACTCATTTTTGATAAAGACGGAGCGCGAGTGGGGGAGGGGCAGAGAGAGACACACACAGAATCTGAAGCAGGCTCCAGGCGCTGAGCTGTCAGCACAGAGCCTGATGAGGGGCTCGAACTCACGGACTGTGAGATCATGACCTGAGCTGAAGTCAGACGCTTAACCGACTGAGCCACCCAGGGACCCCTTCTACCCCTACCTATGACATTAACTGCTGGTCTACCTTTTAAAGGCCTACAAACCATAAAAGCTATAAAACTAGGAAAATGCAGAAGAGAATATAAAGAAAGCAAAACTTTGTAACTCCTGGACAAACCCAAAAGGTGAAGCATTCAAAAGTATATATATGATTTAAGAGGTTCATGGGTATTAACTGGTTCTCCAAAACCAAATTATTTAATATTTTGGATGCTTAGGGGTAGGGCAGGGGAGGTTATAAAGCAAGGCACACAAGTACTTTAATATATAATGAAGCCATTTTTTTTAAGTTTATTTATTTATTTTGAGAGAGAGAAAGAGAGAGAGAGAAAGGAGGGTGGGGGGACAGGGGCAGAGAGAGAGGGAGACAGAGAATCCTAAGCAGGCTGTGCATTGCAGAGCCTGATGTGAGGCTTGAACTCACAAACTGTGAGATCATGACCTGAGCCAAAGTCGGATGCTTAACCGACTGAGCCACCCAGGCACCCCAGAGCCACTTCCTATCACATAGGAGATGAGATTTATTTCAAAAGGTACTTATAAAAATAGGTAACATTTTAAAAACTAACAAATAACTGGGGCACCTGGGTGGCTCAGTCAGTTAAGCATCCGACTCCTGATTTTGGCTCAGGTCATGATCTCACAGTTCACGAGTCTGAGCCCCACGTCGGGCTCGGCACTGAGCCTGCTTGGGATTCTCTCTCTCCCTCTCTGTCTCTGTCTCTCCCCTGCTCTCTCAAAAATAAGTAAATAAAGTTTAGAAAGTTAAAATTAACATAAATAACATCCGATATTGTGATTATTAATAAACATTTGGGGAGGGGAGGCTTTAAAAAAAGAATTATTTTCTGGTATGGCACCAAAATGTTCTAATGTCCTTAATTAAAACACTGATATTCTTCTTCATTATTCTAGATTCTTTTTCTAATTATGAAAGACATGGGACACTTGGGTGGCTCAGTTGGTTGAGCATCTGACTTTGGCTCAGGTCATGATCTCCTGGTTTATGGGTTCGAGCCCGGCGTTGGGCTCTGTGCTGACTTTCAGATCCTGGAGCCTGTTTCGGATTTTGTGTCTCCCTCTCTCTCTGCCCCTCCTCTGCTCATACTCTGTCTCTCAAAAATAAATAAACGTTAAAAAGAAAGAAAGAAAGAAAGAAAGAAAGAAGAAAGAAAGAAAGAAAAAGACAGACATATATGCTCAGTGTTGAAAATTTGGAAAGAAAAGGCAAAAAGAAAAAACAATAATTCATTAGTCTACCAACTTTCTAATTCAAAAATACATACAGTATATACAGTATGTGGCCCACGTCAGAGTTTATTGATTCTGTAATATGCTAAAAACTTAGTGTAAAACTTTGTTTTTGTACTTTTACTTTCCGAATTCATTTTCAGAAATACTACTCAATTTTTTCTAACTCAGATGTTAATTCCTTCATATCAACAAGATGATTAAAGTATTATAACTACATCTTAAAAATCAGAGTTCATAATTCAATTGGACTTCAAATCCACATTTGCTAGGGTTTCTGAATCCTTCCGCTTAGTTACTCATAATCTGGAACAAATCATTTAAAGCTTCTTAGATTGTTCTATGACCTCAAATCTAAAACCTGTAAGACTCTGCCACAGAAATGGCTGATGAAAGAAAAGGCTAATTCAATACATCTTTCAGGAACATTACTGGTACTGTCCTTCCTCTTCTTAAAAAAAAAAAAAAAAAAGATGCCTTTTGCTTCACGTACCCTTTGTGCCTTGGCCCTCACCACAAACTGGGTCTTTACTATCTTCCTCACAAAGGCACCTGTAATAAGATATGGAAATTCAAAGTGGATTCTCTCCATTCCCTCCTAGTAGGTGCCAGACTGAAGAATTTGGGAACTTCTTAGAGAAATAAAGCAGGTCTGTGTCCGGTCATCATTCAAATGCCTTAACTAAGCATCTTAGTGTGCCCCAGCCTTTCACATAATAACTGAACATTTAAGGGTCTCAATGTATCTACTGCATGACAGGCACTGTGCTACAAGTTTTACCGGCATCCAGCTAATCTTCATACCAAGCCCGTGAAGTATATTACCTTTCTCCTTTCACCTTTACCAAAACTCAAGCCAGGTGAGTGTCTTACTCAAGGGGTCACAGTTAAAAATGCTGCAGAGTTAGTGTGCCAACCAGGTGTTTCTCGCGCAAACTCCTCAGCTCATCCTAGAAGCACCCTACATTCAAAATTTGCATGAGAAACATGTTGGGTTGTCACTAGATCTTGTTCGTTCTTCAAAAATCTCTAGGAAATACTAGCCCAGACTCCCTCGCAGTGGGTGCTACCTGCCTAAGGACAAGTGAGCACCGGGTGACGCCAGGGGCTAAGACAGAGGGGCAGTGGGCACACTGCGACCTCCATCACCAGGGAGGGAACCCCATGACCCATGTCCGTGGTGATGACGATGATGATGCCTTAGTTACCGTCCTCAGTGGTAGGTCCGTAACACACCCTCCCTCCCATAATGCTCACGACCCGTGACGCTCATGATTATGCTTTTACAGATAAGAACTAAGGTGCGGATAAACCCCGGCACTGCTCACGGTAACCCCGCTGACTCATGGTGCTCCGGGACCTCTCCTGGCCGCGTCCCAGGGACCCCAGACGACCCGTGTACCGCCCCCCCCTTCAGCCCCTCCCAGGGGAGGGCCCCTTTCCGGTCCCTTCTCCAGGTCGCCCCTCGCCCCATAGCGCGGAGCTTCCTGCGCCGCTCCCGGAACCCCCTCAAGCCGGAGGGCCCCGGCGCGAGCTGCGCTGCCCACGCCGTCGCAGGGACCCCGGCAGCGGTGGCGGCCGCGACAGCCTCACTTACGCCGATCGCGGAGCAGGGCGCCCGCAGCTCGCAGGGCCGCAGCCATGTTGATGCCGCCTGAGAGCTTTCCCGGGGCAGCTTCGGCCCGGGACTCGGGTTCCTCCCACGGCGGCGCGATCGGGTACCGGCCCGGAGAGCTCCGAGCTGCTGGCACTGCCACCACAGGCCGCCTTATCTTAAGTTGCGGCCCCCTGCGCCCTCGCGGCGCACCCGTTCATTCGCTGCCTGGCCGGGCCTAGCCGGGGCTCGGGGGCGGGGCCAGAGGAAGACACGCCCCTCGAGACAGCTGGCCCGGGCGTGGGGCCTTCGGCCGGGGGAAGGGGGGGTGGAAGGGGTAAAAGGGGCCCGAGGCTGTGCTAGCGGCCCCGCCCCACCAGCCGGCGGTTCCAGCCCAGCAGCCCCTCTCCCGCCCCCGGTCACCCTGAACGAACGCCCTGGTTGCATCTGCCAGTCTGGCCAAGGCGGAAACCGCCGCCACAACCCGGCAAAGGGCTTTCCAGACTTTTTCAATACTATGACTTAGATATGAGAATGCTTTTGCCTCACTTCTCCAGTTTGCTTGCCTCGTTATAGTACAACTGAGCCGACCCTGTTTTGTTGTAAGCTTGGTTTTCAGAGTAGGAAAAGGAATTGTTTTATATGAGACACTCGTGAATGACATCTTTAATTTCCCTGTGGCATCTCTATACAGCACAGTTTGACAGGCGGGACCAGAAAGCAAACATTATACTGCTAACGCGAGAACGTTAGGAAAAGTGAACGCCAGTCCAGCAAATGGGTTTCTGGGAGGGATCGCATGGTGAAGTTTGCCCGTATATCTGCGCACCGTCGCAAGGTAGCTGTCTGGTCCCAATCCCTCACACGCAACAGGCACTGCTCTTAATTCTAGCCATTCCTGCATTCCCACACCTGCACCTGCCAACGGTACCCATTGTTCTGTGTGCCTTGAAGTACAAGACCAACCTTGGAACAGAAAGGTCTCAGGCATTATTCATTCGTTGAACAAGTATTGACCACCTACTGTGTGCATTGGAAAAACAGCAGTGAACAGAGAAGACAAGTGGCTTACATGGGGGTTGAGGGAGAGACAAAATAATCAGGATATGTATTGTTGGGGGTGATGATGAGCGTTAGAAAGAAGGAAGTAATATAAGGGAGATGGAGAAGGGGAGACTCTACTGCAATCTGAAATAGAGAGGTCAGAGAAATTCTCACTGACATCTGGACAAAGGCCTGAAGGAAGTAGGGGGGCAAGCTATGTGGAATATTTTGGGACGATGGAGTCTGAGTTGAAAACCACTTTTCTGTAGCTAAAATTTGTTCCTGGTTAGTTTATTATTAAAGTTGGTCCTCCTTATGGTTATAAGCCAAATATAAAACATCAAATTAAGTGCCTTTCATATTACCTACATGATCTTCAGATCCAAGCAGATGTCCCCTGAGAAATGGACAGTAAAACTTGCCCCAAGTGCTAAACTGCTCTCCTACATATTCTGCTAACTCTCTACGCTCATAATGAAAATTATATGCATTTAATTTGCCCTTTGGAGGTGACCTTCATAATGTACTTCTCTACCTAAAGCTTAAACATTTCTTTTAAGTAAGCTGCACAGAAAGCCTCTACATTTTGAAATGCTGTGCTGGACGAAGTGTAGACAAGTCCTGAGAACTGGGAAAGGCTAACTAAGGGTTTTAGATGTTTGAGCTGGATAGGCTCTTAGCTAGTCTGGAAGGCTCTGGATAAGTCACCCCTGCCTCCCCAGGGCTATGCCCCTTCTGCTAGGTGGAGATAACAAGGGCTTCTGGCCCCTCCTAGAGAAATGCTGATGATTAGTGACAATGCACAAAGGTGCCAAATCTCACATAATCAACAGCTAGGACGGGTATCTGCCCAGGAACCAGCAACACATGCTTTATGAAATATATCAACATAATAACATTTTTAAAAACGAATTAGTAGTTGCATACATTTTATTCATATCTTATATTTTCATTTTTACTCACTTGAAAAAAAAATTCAAAATCCCTCATGTACAAAACCCCCCAATGCACATATTAAGACTCATAGGTTATAGGTGGAAACAGAACTTCATTATTTTTCCTGAACAGGGAGTATCATAAAAACTGTTATTTCTAATCTCTGACTTATTTCTCACAAATATCAAATATAATAGCTTCCCAACAAGTACATTTTTATGTTTTTATGAAATGAAAGCAGATAAAATGCATTTTATACTGGTCGTTTCCAAAACTGATTAGAAAACACAGCACTTCACCCAGAAATTCTAAATGTGGGTTTATTAAGGAAACCAGAAAACCCCTTAAACAGCTAAGCAAATTTATAAAACAATAAGAGATTTGTGTGTGTGTGTGTGCATGTGTGTGCATATGTACATATAAATGCATTTTTTTCTGGCTTACGTATTTGTAACAAAGGTATATACCACTTGTCTTAGCAAACAGAAGGCCAAAGGCACAGTCTCAGGGTCAACTCGATAAGCCGCACCCCCACCGCACAGGAGAAAGGTTGTCTGAAACTGGGTGACTTAATTAGTGAAAAAAAGCACTCTCCTGTCACAGACAGCCCTCTGAGTTCAGCCTTTGGTCCTAAATAAAATGAACTTGTTGGTTTCAGCTCAATGCTTCAGGGAAGGGCAGGGGGATCACCTAATTCATTATTTGTCATGATTGGCACCTCTGAGCTACACACACCAAATTTAGATTACTCAATTCTGTCTCCTTAATCAGAAAAACAACAGGGCAAGAAGGGGTGGTGTGCAGCACAAGAGAAACCGTGGCTGCGTGAGGCAGACAAATGGTGAGCTGTAATGATCACTCAGAGAAATCTGATCGATTGTCCCCACAATTGTTTTACAGCAAAGAGGCCACCAAATCCAGGCCAATGTGGTGTGCATTTTGACTTCCTCTCTTAACCACACAGAGCCTTAAGCCACGAGTGATGAGGGATTTATTAGTCCATCTATACATATTTACTGAGAGTCCACGATAAGCAAAGCATGTATCAGGCAACGGGAAGGATAAAAAAGTAAAGAGCAAAATGTACTCTCAAGGAACTCATTCATTTATGAAGCAAATAGCATGGAGAGCCTACCTATGTCAGGTACGTAGTAGGCACTGGGTTTGCAGCAATGAACCACACACACTATTTTCTACTTTCATGGATCTTAGGCTCTTTTTTTTTCTTTTTAGGTTTATTTATTTATTTTTGAGAGAGCGGGGGAGGGCCAGAGAAAGGGAGAGACAGAAGCCCAAGCAGGCTCCGCACGGTCAGCGCAGGACCTAATGCAGGACTCAAACCCACGAACCGTGAGATCATGACCTGGGCCGAAATCAAGAGTCAGACGCTTAACCGACTGAGTCCCCCAAGCCCCCGCCCTGGAACTTACATTCTTGACGGCAAGGAAGACAATAAGTGAAAGATGCACAATATAATGTCGGGTGTGACTAGGGACCATGAAGAAAAGTGAAAGAGGCAAAGGAGTGGAGAGAGGCAGGAAGCGCTAGTTTCGGTGGTGCAGCTGGACACAGCCTCTCTGCAAAGGTGGCATTTGAGCGGGGACCCATGGAGAGCGAGGGGGCTCTCTGCCGAAGGGCTTTGCAAGCAGAGGGACCAGCGAGGCGGGAACACATTGAAGCTTAAGTTAGTTTCCTGGGGCTGCTGGGACAAAAATACCACAAACCAGGTGGCTGAAGACAGCAGAAATGCACAGCCCTGAAGGCTTAGAAGTCCACAAGCAAGGTGCCAACAGGACCGTGCTCCCTCTTAAATCTGTGGAGGAGAATCCTTCCCTGTTTTTCCCAGCTGCCGGGGTGGCCAGCAATCCTCAGCCGTACTTGGTCCGTAGCTGCATCGCTCCATCTCTGCCTCCATCGTCACTGGACTTTCTCTGTGTCTGTCCTTTCGTAACCATAAGGACACCAGTCATATCGGGGTTTTGTTGAATACTGGCCTACCCTAGGGACCTAGCCTATTGACCTCATCTTAAATTAATTACATCTGCAAAGATCCTATTTCCAAATAAGGTCACATTTGTAAGTAGCAGAGGTGAGGGTTTCTACATATCTTTGTAGGGGACACAACCCATAGCAAGGCTTTTTTTATTTTTATTTTTTTTAATGTTTATTTTTTGAGAGAGAGAGAGACAGAGAGACAGAGTGTGAGCGGAGGAGGGGCAGAGAGAGAGAGGGAGACACAGAATGAATCTGAAGCAGGCTCCAGGTCCTGAGCTGTCAGCACAGAGCCCAACGTGGGGCTCAAACCCACAAGCTGTGAGATCATGACCCGAGCTGGAGTCAGACGCTCAACTGACTGAGCCACCCAGGCACCCCCATTTAAAAAAAATTTTTTTTTTATGTTTATTTTTTTTGAGAGAGACAGAGTGCGAGCGGGGGAGGGAACCCATAGCAAGGCTTTTGAGGAACAGCAAGGGGACCCATGTGTCTTGAGCAGAGCGTGTGGGGTAAGCGGCAAGAAACTTGGGCTGATTGATGCAGGACTTTGTAGGTGACGAAACACTGTGGTCCCCTGAGCCATCTCCCTTTAGCACAGTGACCCACAGTGTTTCAGAAGGTTCACTTTGCAGTGTGGGAAATAGATGGGAGCTCCTTAGCCAGTATTAAGACACTTGCCGCGTGACCAAATTCGTTCATTTTCTTCTCTGGGTTGTGGGGTTTTTTAAGTTCATATGGGTCAGAGTGTTTTTTCCCAGAGAGTTCTCTGCTCCCTGGGTGGTGGAAGGATCCCTAAAAGACTTTCTGGTTTGACTCTGCCAGGATCCAGGGATCCCGCCAGTCTTAGACGGGGTGGGTGTTCATTTCTCAGCTTGGTTTTCCTGCTCCTGGCAGTTGTGTAAAAACCAGGAGCGTTGACTCTTTCCAGGAAGCTTTCATTCCCTATGCAGAGCCCTGAGCGATGGCAGCCTTCCTTGTCCTTCTCTGGGTCCCAAGGCCAATTTTCTAGATCTCTTCTCACACAAGAACCAGCCCTGAGGCCCTGCTTCATGCAAGAAGGGGTCCTGCTGTTTTTCCACCCTTCTGTCTGGGCATTCTTGGAGCTGGGTACACAATGCATTCACTTTGTGGAAACTCATGGAGTTGCACATTTATGATATGTGACCTTTTCTGTAAGTTATATTTTAATAAAAATATATTAATAATATATATTCAATAAAATAGTAAATATTAATATTAATATACAATATTATATAATATATAATAATATATTAATATATATTTAATACAAATATATTTAATAAAAATATATTTAAAAAGCACCTTCCCTGTGTCTTTATCTGGGCTCAGTTCTCCCCCTAACCCTCAACCCGAACCTAAAAGCCCTGGCTTTGAGACCCTCAGACCTCCCTGCCCTCTGCTTCTAATGCCTAGAGATATGCCTTTCACACTCAGCTGAGATTTGGGGGGTGGAGGGAATTATTATGTTTATTTAGTAAATCGATCTGTTTACCGTGGGGGAGCTAGAGGTGACCAGAGGTTTCCCGGATAAAAGTCAGTGATGACTTCAGGCTGAGAGGAGGAAGGAATGCTTTTTCATCCAAGTGGTCTCAGAACTTACAAGAAGAGGGGAACTGGAATGTCTTCAACGTGAGGGGACGCCACGGAGGCAGAAAAGCACACAGTACCCAAGAGCAAGGCATTCACGTCACCACTGCACAGGGTGGGGGAAGGACTAAGAGTTATAAGCTGAGGGGCTCACGGACTGGGGATAGTCGTGACGGTCCCTGAGAAGCGGAGCCTGCTGGGGGCTGTGCTCTGAGGAAAACAGTTGAGCGAGTGGTGTGCAGGCTACAGAGCGCGAGACACGTGGGGTGGGGAGAACAGGTAGGAGACAGGAGACAGTGCTGGTGGTTTCAAGCGCAAACCTAGAAGGAGTGGGGAGAAAAGGGAACCACCGCAACAGAATTTTGGGACCCGGAAAGCAGATGGATAAATGGCTAATGACTTAGCAACCCAAGAACCCTAAGCTGGCCATCCTAAGAACCATCGAGAGTCACACGACAGAATCCCTAGGCAGCTCAGGATTGGCGCTACCAGGTGGCTCTGGGGGTGGGGGTGGAGAGAGGGATGCTAGGAGACAGATTGAAAGTTGGATAAAGAAGTCAGACTTCCCAGATCCCCCCAACTGCAGCAGCCGGCTGGAGGTGAGGTTGCTGGGAGGCCGCCCAAGGCTCTGGGCTGAAGATAGCAGGTGCACTGCAGAGCAGGTGCACATCTACCCACACGCTGGAAGCCTTTCCAGCCCTGTTTGGAATTCTCGGCAGGTAACCATGAAGCACTACCCGACAACTGAGGAAAGCCTCTAACTGGAAAAAGACACCCAGCCAAGTAGAAGAAAACAATATGGAGGAAACAGGGAAGATGCAGTTAGAAAATGTGGAATAGAGACCTTAGAGACGGAACTTTCTGAGGTCAGAATAAGAATTAAAAAAAATTTTTTTTTATCCTTTACTCTGCTAAGAGATGAAAAACTCAATAGGACTGGGAAAAGGTTGAGGAACTTCCAGAAAATACCAAACCCCCTCCCTCACCAAAAAAAGATAAAAGAATATTTAGGGGCGCCTGGGTGGCACAGTGGGTTGAGCGTCAAACTCTCGAATTCAGCTCACGTCATGATCTTGCAGTGCATGGGTTTGAGCCCCACATCAGGCTCCACGCTGACAGCTCGGAGCCTACTTGGGATTCTCACTCTTTCTTTTCTTTTTTTTTTTAACATTTATTCATTTTTGAGAGTGAGAGACGCAGAGCATGAGCAGGGGAGGGGCAGAGAGAGAGGGAGACACAGAATCAGAAGCAGGCTCCAGGCTCTGAGCTGTCAGCATAGAGCCTGACGCGGGGCTCGAACCCACAAACCATGAGATCATGACCTGAGCCGAAGTCAAACACTTAACTGACTGAGCCACCCAGGTGCCCCATCTCGCTCTTTCTTACTCTCTGCCCCTCTCCCGCTCACACACGTTTACTCACTTGCTCTCTCTCTCAAAATAAAAACTTTAAAAAAAAAGAACATTTAAAAAGACTTATATCTGAATAATAGTTTTAGAAAGAAAGCAAAACAAAAACAAAACAGAAGGGAGACTTTCAATGAAGCAACTTAAGAAACTTCTTCACAGCTCCAGGGCACGATTTTCTGGATGTAAAAGGGGCTGGTCAACCATCCAGTGGGAATGAATGCAAAGTCCCAAGAAATATCATGAAATTTTGGAACACTGGGAGCAAGTTTTCCAGAAGAGACAGGTCATATGCAAAGGACCAGGTGTGAGAATGCTTGGGAATTCTCAGTAGCAACACGGGAAGTCGGGACTTCAAAATTCTGAAGGAAACGTGCTTGTTGGCCCACATTTTAATATGGAGACTATGGTTCAAGTGCAAAGATAGATCAAGAGCGTGTCCAGATATGCAAGGTCTCAACGAATTTACTCTCCCCACACCCTTCCTCAATAAACTACTGGAGAATGTGTGCCACCAAAATGAGGAAGTAACCCAGGAGGGGAACATAAAACACTGGAAATAAGATGTCCGATACAGAAATAGGATGTCCAACATGGAAAGGCAAAGGGAACTGTGAAAGACAACTCTGGATAACTGTGTTCCGTGAACAGAGGGTGGATAATTGAGACTAAAGCAGACAGAGGCTCCAGAAGCTTCTGTGGGAAGATGGAACTATGACTACCTGATGTTCTTCACTAATCACATTAGTAACATTTCATGAGGTAGAAAGAAACTTTCCAGAATAAGAAACCAAACCATTTAATTGACCAGTGATTACCAATACGACTATAGTATTTGGACATGATGACATACATACCTTTTGTTTTTTCTAGAAGGGTTGAATGAAATGTGCTGATTCTAAGTTTTAAAACACTTCAAATTTGGGAGTTTAAAACTTTATTCTGCCACTTACTAACCATGCAGCTTTGGGCACGTGCCTTAACCTTTCTCAGCCATTGTCTTACGGTTAATACAAATTACCCGAAGGTTACCGTGAGGACAGAAGCACAGGACAGTGTGTGGCCTGACATAAAGCCCTACTTGCAGCACTGGTGGCAGTTGTCCTAACTTCGAGAACTTGTCAATACGCCTTGAATGCTACATGGAAACACATGTAGTGCTTTTGTAGCCATTGGCTGGTATTGAACAGCCTCGGCCTTGCCCAAATTTTCCCCTTTCAACTACAGTGACTAATGGGAGATAATTAAATGATAGGAATAATTAAATTACTATCACCTACAGTGATAGTAAGAGAGGCTTAAGGTTGTGTTTAGAAGCAGTAGGGAGCTGGGGTGCCTGTGGGGGTGGGGCTCAGTTGGTTGAGCATCTGACTCTTAATCTTGGCTCAGGTCATGATCTCACGGTTCGTGGGTTCGCGACCCATGTCAGGCTCTACACTAGCAGTGCAGAGCCTGCTTGGGATTCTCTCTCTCTCAAAATAAATACACTTAAAAAAAGAAAAAAAAAAAGTAGCAGGGAGCTACTCAGTGATGGTCAACCTGGCTGTCCAAAAGCCCCACCTGGGTAGCTTCTGAAAGACATCCAGGACCCATCCCTGAACTTTGGATTCAATTAGTCTGGGATAAGACCCAGACATCGGCATTTTTAAGGTCCCCAAGTGATTCCAGTGCGTAGGAAGGAAGGTTGCTTCTGACAGGGTCGTACTGCCCTGTACACTAAAGAAAGTTTTAGTAAATGCTAGAGGCAAGCAGGTGCGGAGCGGGGAGGGAGACGCTGAGCAAAAAGGTAAAAGCTGGGTGGCTGCAAGCGGCTGCCAGACACAAGAGGGAGAGTTAATACCAAAGTCGTCTGAATTGCCGAGTAGCCTCCCGTCCGTCCCCAAAACCTCAAGCAGGCCTGTTGCACAAGTAGCAAAGGTAAAGGGGGTTGAGGGGGAAGAATCAACTTAAAGAGCCACGTCAGGAAAGAGCCGTGAGGGGACAGTCCCGCAGGAACAGGAACTCGGAACTGGGTGTCTGTGGCTGGACACACGGTGGGGCCTCAGGATGGGGCTGTGACACCAGGTGGCAGTAACAACTACACGGTCAAGGGAAGAACATCCACGTGCATGAGGTTTGCTGCTCGCCACGCTCAGATTCTTGGCCCGATGTCACCATGACCTTGACGCATTTATCCCCACCTAATCCCACAGCTCTCTCTCAGTATTCAAAATTCTCCATTTATTTACACAATTAAAATTTAGACTAACTGGGTCCAACCTCGTCCTCAAATTCTGAGCAAATGAACTGCCTCGTTGAATCCAGTCAGAGCTCATTCACTTTCTTCCAAGTACTTTCTACTTAAAGATACAGGCCAAATATACGATATATCTTAAGTTTATTCATTTATTTTGGAGGGGGTGGTGGGCGGGGGGGAGGAGGGGGAGAGAGAGAGAGAGAGAGAATGCATGTGTATGAGTGGGGAAAGGGTAGACAGAGAGAGAGAGAAAATCCCAAGCAGGCTCCACACTGTCAGTGCAGGGCCCAATGTGGGGCTCAAACTCATGAACCGTGAGATCATGAGCTGAGCCCAAATCAAGAGTCAGACACAACTGACTGAGCAGGCCAGGTGCCCCACAGGCCAAATATACTATAAATGCCCCATTTCCATCTGTCATTTCACTTAATTGCAAAATAGGATATAATCTAATGTGTCCAAAAATAACAAAGATTACAAAACTTAACTAGAACCCACATCTAATTTTTAAAACTTGTTCCTCTTCACTATTATGTAATTTTAATAATACCTACTAAATTTGGTAATATCTAACTTCCCATATACACATTATGAAAAATAAAAAGATTGACAAAAATGAAAAAGGCATGAGCTAATGTAAGACTGAGATGTTCAGCTTTAGAAAAATTAAGCCATGGGGCGCCTGGGTGGCGCAGTCGGTTAAGCGTCCGACTTCAGCCAGGTCACGATCTCGCGGTCCGTGAGTTCGAGCCCCGCGTCAGGCTCTGGGCTGATGGCTCAGAGCCTGGAGCCTGATTCCAATTCTGTGTCTCCCTCTCTCTCTGCCACTCCCCCGTTCATGCTCTGTCTCTCTCTGTCCCAAAAATAAATAAAAACCATTGAAAAAAAATTAAAAAAAAAAAAAAGAAAAAAGAAAAATTAAGCCAGCAAATAGTTTTTATGTGTGTCCATTTATTGATTGCTGGGAATACAGCCTATTGAGAATACATGACATGCATTTTGGGAGAGAAATTAACCAAATCTGAAATGAAGGCATTCAATAAGCCTGCTAGGAGTTAATAAGGTAACACAGATTAGATCTAAAGACACAGTGTGGGAAGACTCAGACAGCCACGTACAATTGTCATTAAGATTCCAGCTGCAAATTCTTTCGGAATTTATTCATTCTTAATTACTTAGAAATTACCAGGAAAGAGGGAAGCTCACTGCCTCTTTAGCTTAACCTAACGCTAGGAACCAAAAAAAAAAAATTTTTTTGCTGTAACTTCAAATTGTTTAGGGCAATTCCATTTTTACAAATTCTTCCACACCAATTCATATGCTTTAGAATTAGAAGCAGCTCTACACAATTAGAAAAGATTAATAACCAATGCAAAAGTGTGTTTGTTTGATTCCAGTATCTATTACCGAATCACATTGTTCTAACACTAGCAGATTTTTACACCACACTGTCAATTTTCCCCCAAGATGTTCTAACTCACGAATACAATAAAATGACATAAATTAAAGAATTCCAGTTACACTTAACAGGACGAAACGATTAAGTTACTGGAATGTCTTAGTCCATAATTAAAAACTGTTTAAGTATATATGCGGCATATATGATGCAAAAATTATAACCTATAATTAGATAAAAATGCTGAAATGGAGTTATAACTGTAGTGTTACATGCCACATGTTTCCCCCAAACTTTCTGATGGATATTGTTTTTTTAAATGACAATACCAAAAAAACCCAAAAAAACCCAAAGACAATAGGATGTTACTTGATATTCAAATGATTTGAATTGCTTTTGGTGGTAGAGAAAAAAGAAATAGATAAACATGAATGGAATAAAAAAGGGAAGATTTTGGCTTTTTTTTTGAAAGAGGCAGTCTGTTCCTTTCATAAACTGTATTCTTTCCTTAATGTTTCTGGAGGAATCAGTTATGGTTTGCAACGCTGGACAAATCGTGGGTATAAGCATACGTCTCGGATATGATACCTATTCAGAATCCAGGTCAAGAATCGTTCCAAGCCCAAGCCATATCCGCCATGAGGACATGTGCCATATTTTCTCTGTTTAAAAAAAAAAAACAGATGTTTAAAATTTTGTCTAAGATATTAAAATTTTTCTACTGTGAAATGAGTTCACTTATCGTGGTTAAGAATTCAACTCTATTTTTAATTTTTTTAAATGTTATTTGTGAGAGAAAGAGAGAGAGAGAGAGAGAAGCAGAGAGAGAGGGGCGAGGGATCCGAAGCAGGCTCCACACTGTCAGCACACAGCCCAATGCAGGGCTCGAACTCACAAACGGTGAGATCATGACCTGAGCCGAAGTCAGACGCTCAACCAACTGAGCCATCCAAGCGCCCCAAGAATTGAACTCTTATTCTATTTGCTTTCATAGGCCACGTGTGTAGAAATGATTTGGTATGAAAAATAAACCAGGGGTTAAGTGTCACCCTGAAAAGAAGAGATTTCAAACTTTTAAACTAAGTCAACGTCTCTGTTTATCAGAGGGAAATGCAAGCTAGCCTAGACGCTGGTAGAATCTAACAACAATTTTTTAAAATTTTAGTAGCAATGACAAGGCCAGCAGCTAGTAGCTTTTCAAATGAAGTGCACATATTATTGGACAAAGGTAAAACTAGTAATAATCCCATGCCACGCTATTAGAACATCAAGCTGAATATAGCTCGTTCAAACACCAAAGTACCACACTGACTTCTCGCCTTTTAGGTTTCAGTTTATACAGAACTATTATAATGAAAACATTTAAGAGTGTAAAAACCAAAACAAAACTGTTCTTACCTGATCTGTGTACCAGTAGTAGGGAGTGGGGTCAATCCCTTCCCTTTTATAACCCGCCAGCATTTCTTCACTATCCCAGATACGCATTGAGCCTCCCACAATCTCACCAACATTTGGCATCAACACATCCACCTTTAAAAACAAGTAAATAAAATGCAGTTACTACTAAACTGTCAGTCATGACACGGCTCTAGTTTCAAGGAAAACCACAATGAAACTCTTACAGCTAACAGAGCACTATGGATGTAACATTAAAATCCTGTAATTTAACAAGAAATGTTAAACCCAATCAGAAGACAAAACCCACTTCTTTAAATATTGCCATTCTAGATGTATAATGCAGCATTTGCCATGAGCTGTATCTTATTCCAGTGGCAGTCCCCACCCCCTTAAGGAGCAAAATTATGATCTGAATCACAAACTGACAGATTCTGTAAGGCGGGAATCCTCAGGACATCGCTGCATGTAGAAGGACTTGATCTCTACGGGAAATCGACATAGCAAGATGGGCTCATTAATGGTGTCTGTCATCAGTCTCTCAGGAGCTTCTGGGATATCCTGCGGTGAAATAAGGCTTCATTAACATTTACTACTCGAAAGCCAACAAGACAGAGGCAGCTCTCACCCAGAAGCAGCCCTTATCTCATGAATGCAATACAGTAAAGAATACACACCCATCCACAACCCATACCCATGGGTGGAAGCAACAGTTTCTTTCAAAAACAATCAAGGTATTCTAAAAACTCACACGCAGTTATTAAACCAACTGCAAAAAGATCCGCTTCCTTCTACAGTACATCTCAAGAGCCATGCTGCTTGAGAGACGAAAACCAAACCACTCAAGTCGTTATCACTGTGACTAGATACTGTTCAGTTACTTTTCTCAGGGGCCAGTTTCGTCTAGCTCTGAAGCAAACATGGTCCACTTAGTCCCATATGGCATAAGATCATCAGTGAATGCTCCAGAATATCACTGGTCTATGCACAGTGTTATTAATAACACTAATCTTTAAACTGTCCTGTCATCTGTACTTCTTTTCCTGTTACAATAAATCTATGTGGCTTCAATGGTAGGAAGACAAGAGTCATAAGACAAATAACCAGTGTCAAGTTCATAAGCGTAACCGCACGTAGAATAGTTAGCCGAGAAATGTTAGATGATGAAGAACAGGGCTAGTCTGCTTCTCATTCAAAACATCATCTGGGTAAACCACACATAAATTCAAGTTAAAACTGAAAAGTCTTGTCTCAGTACAAACTGACTGAGAGAACAGGACAAGACTCATTGATATGTTTAACCTAAGAGCCAAAATGGAGCTTAGCAATCACCTGGCACAGGGGTCACCAAGCCCCAGTCCCGGGAGGCCTGTGCCCTCTAAAGTAAAGAGAGGAAATGGGAGATGAGTTGGATAATACTGGTCCCTCAGCTTTCATCTGCTTTACCTACTAGAGTGAGACTTAACTGGGAGGAAATGGTATTAAAAAAAAACAAAATTTAACGTTTATCCATGTTAGAGAGAGACAGAGAGAGAAACAGAGTGCAAGCAGGAGAGGAGCAGAGAGAGAGGGAGACACAGAATCCCAAGAAGGCTCCAGGGTCTGAGCTGTCAGCACAGAGCCCGACGCGGGGCTCGAACTCACGAGCCGTGAGATCATGACCTGAGCCGAAGTTGGATGCTTAACCGACTGAGCCACCAGGCGCCCCCGGGAGGAAATGGTCTTACTGCACATTCCAAAAAGTTGGAGGACCCCATATGTACTCTGGTCTCCTCATGTGTACAGGATGACATCAGCGTACAATAAATGCTGACAAGCTTCGAGGGCCTTTTGAGCCTCGGACCCGACTAAGCATTCAATTCACGGAGTCCTCACAACTTGGCAAAGCTGCTCTTACCTCCACAGTGGAGATAAAGAACCAGGGGGTGGGGTCACTGGCCTCCCATTACTCAGCAGTAAGGACACAGGTGGGAGCTAAGCCCACCTGGAGGGCTTCTTACTCCAAACATTGTGCTCTTTCCACTCAACTTTGTGACACTACTTTGCTAAGTTTTAGGTAATAACAATTCTCAAATCTTCAATACAAACATTTTTTTAAAGTGTTTCTTTATTTTTTGAGGGAGAGAGAGACGGAGAGAGAGAGACAGAACATGAGCGGCAGAAGCGCAGAGAGAGAGGGAGACACAGAATCTGAAGCAGGCTCCAGGCTCCGAGCTGTCAGCACAGAGCCTGACATGGGGTTCAAACTCACAGATCACGAGATCATGACCTCAGCCAAAGTTGGACGCCTAACCTACTGAGCCACCCAGGCGGCCCCCAAATTTTGTTATTATACACCACCAACTGAAACACTAGAAGTAATTTATAGAGGTCTAATATACTGTTTGTCCTCTCTGTAAATTCCTTCCAAAAATGAAACAAAACTTTAGTTAGCAGCTCATATATATATATGCTACTCATATATGTATATATATATATATGCTACTCATATATATATATATATATATATGCTACTCATATATATATATATATATATATATGCTACTCATATATATATATATATATATATGCTACTCATATATATATATATATATATATGCTACTCATATATATATATATATATATATATATGCTACTCATATATATATATATATATATGCTACTCATATATATATATATATATGCTACTCATATATATATATATATGCTACTCATATATATATATATATATGCTACTCATATATATATATATATATATATATGCTACTCATATATATATATATATATATATATGCTACTCATATATATATATATATATATATGCTACTCATATATATATATATATATATGCCACTCATATATATATATATATATGCCACTCATATATATATATATATATATATATGCCACTCATATATATATATATATATATATATATATTTTTTTTTTTTTTAAATAGCAATACTCAAATTTTATCTATAAAAACAGATTTTCAAATACCATGTAAGAAATGATTAAATGCACAGGGAAGAGGGCTTAATAGTGTTAACAATCTATACCTCTAATATACATTCCCAGTTTATCTGAAACACTAGACCACCTTCCCCATCAAGGCCTGCTCTCTTGGTTTGCATTTCAAACAACAGCTATTTTCTTTGACTCTTCTCCACCTGAAAAAGTTTTAATATACTCTTTTGGGAGAGGAATCCTCTTTGAAAGAGCCAGGTTACTTTCTCCAGACAAATAAAACGAACATAAACAACCAATATTTTGTATGTAATTCATTTTTTTTAATTAATTAATTTATTTTGAGGGAGAGTGAGCATGAGTGAGGGAGGGGCAGATACAGAGGGAGGGAGAGGGGGAGAGGGGGAGAGAGGGGGAGAGGGGGGGAGAGGGGGAGAGAGGGGGAGAGAGGGGGAGAGAGGGGGAGAGAGGGGGAGAGAGGGGGAGAGAGGGGGAGAGAGGGGGAGGGGGGGAGAGGGGGAGAGGGGGAGAGAGAGAGAGAGAGAGAGAGAGAGAGAGAGAGAGAGAGAGAATATCCCTAGCAGGCTCCACACTATCAGTGCAGAGCCCAATGTGGAGCTCGAACTCACGAACTGTGAGATCATGACCTGAGCCAAAATCAAGTGTTGGACACTTAAAGGACCGAACCACCCAGGCGCCCCCTGCATGTAATTTTAAAGTTTACACCTTTCTGACCTATCTGAAGCCTCCCACTAGTCTTGAGAATTACCACTAGAGTAAATCAAGACCACGGATTGATCATGGAAGAAGAGGAAAGAGGCAAAAGATGTGACAGCTATTTACTGAACGCTACAGAGATGTACCGTTGTAAGGCTTACTCTACACTTGCGGATTCTGAATCCTAACAACCCCAGGGAGGAGGTGGGTCTGTTGTTACCATTTATTTGACCAGAAGCAGATGCCTCCTGCATTACTGGTTAAATAACCAGAGTAGCGGTCCACTGGCTCACAATGACACCTTTGAAACAACAATTAGAAAGCAATACATACCTCTCCAAATTCATAGAAAGTTCCATCTTCTTTCTTTATGTCGTGTTCTTTCAGCCACACGATAGCATCTGAATAGTTCATTCGCTTAAAAGGCCGTTTGGGGGGCTTGAAGTTCTATAACGGAAAGAAAAAATACAGTGTATGTGAAGAAGCGGTAACACTGAGAGCTCCATTTTAAGAAAAACTGTTCGTCGTTATTGCAAAATGTTATTTCCGACTAGCAAACAACGAGGACATTCCTACCAATGGAATCAAAGTTTCTCTTAAAAATATAAGTACAGAAATGCGGGAACGTGGCCAAAAGGTACAAACTTCCAGTTATAAAATAAGTCAGTCCTGAGGATATAATGTGCAACAAGGGGACTATATCTAACAATACTCGATTTATAAATTTGAAAGTTGCTAAGAGAATAGATCTTAGAAGGTTGCATCGTAAGAACAAATTGTATATCAAAACATTATGCTGTACACCTGAAACTAATAATAAAGCTATGTCCCAATCATATGCTTAAAAATATATATATATGTATATATATGTATACACACACACACACATATGTATGTATATGTATAGATACATATATATGTATATATATGTATATATGTGTGTGTGTGTGTGTATATACACATAAAAGTGAGTTATTTCAGAGCTCACATCATTAAATCTAGAAAAACTGATGGTGAAGACTTCATTACTTTCCGAAAAAAAATTCTGATTTTGCATGTCCATAAAACAGTACTCCTACCGGGTTGAGGTCACGAACTATGCTTGCTGCAGGTGATTTCAAGACTCTGTCCACCACATCACAAACCAAGTCCTCCAATCGATTCAGGAGCTCCTCAAAGGTCAGGAAAGGGCACTCTGCTTCCACGTGTGTGTATCTGAAGAACAAGACACTAGCTGGGGGCCGCTCTTCTTTTCTGCCAAGTTTCTCCCAAGCAAGGACATTAACATTGCAAAACTGCCCAGAAATGTGCAATTCCAGCACCACTGACCAACTCCCAACTCAGCAACTTAGTTTTAGGGCCCCTTTCTTTCCCCTGTGAATAGTGATTTGTTTATCCCTTATAAAGGATCAAGGCCAAGTCAAAGAAGAGCCCAAAGCTAGCTCTGGCCTAGGAGGCAAAACCATACATGACTTCCATTAATTTGTTGAACTGCCTTCCACATACCCTTTTAATAGGTCAATTTTTTTTTTTTTTTACATAGACATCATTTTCCTACATAAAGATTGCTTCTCTAAACATACGTTCTTAAAACTATTCTTTTTAAATAACAATAAAAAGACAATTCTGTACTCAGCCAGGTGCCTTCGTGTTCTGGACTGTTCTGCCCGGTATGACTGTGCAATACAAAACACATCTCCCAGGGCCGGAATGCAGGTCTCGAGGTACAACTGAGAGGACTGAGTCAAAAATGCCTCTTCCCCAAAATAGTCCAGCTTGAAGAGCGTAGCACCACCTTCCACCTGTGTTTGCACTAACGTTGGAGGAGTAACCTGTTCCAATGGAAAGGCGTAAACAAAGGCTAGTGAGTGCCACCATTCAAGTGTAAAAATGGCAGAAGGTATCGTTTGTTTTACAAAAGATGAACACACACTTACTTCATGGTATCCCCTATCAAAGAAGTGATCTCGAAAGCACCTAGTGACCACGGAACGTGCTTTCAGGATCTTGGACATGTTTTCTCCCCGGATCATCATGTGTCGGTTGTTGAGCTGGACGTCAACATCCGACTCCTCGTTGATCAGGTTATCAGCTCCTCCGGCAGGGGCCAACCCGATCAGTTCCCAGAAGTCACAGCTCAGTTCATGGCCACCGGGAGCCTACATTTCAGAAAGAGGGGTGGGGAGAAAGGAGAGAGAGGAGAAGACAAAAAACTAACATTATTGAGGATTTTAACGCATGTCAAAATTTTTGGTAACCTGGTATTTCTAAGACCTCATCAGTATTAGCCTACTTTTCCAATCACAAAGACCCAATAATTCAATTTTATATTGATATTTTTAATATTCCTCTCAGAGTAAATATGCAATTTAAAAACAAAATAGAAAAGCACTAACTAGAAAATAAATGATAATCTTGCAACTTGGAGTAAGTACTAACCACCATTACCAGCCGGCGTATCTTCTCACCTTTGCCCGATAATTTAAAATAACACTTTACTTATATTAAAAAACTCCTTAAGGGGCGCCTGGGTGGCGCAGTCGGTTAAGCGTCCGACTTCAGCCAGGTCACGATCTCGCGGTCCGTGAGTTCGAGCCCCGCGTCAGGCTCTGGGCTGATGGCTCGGAGCCTGGAGCCTGTTTCCGATTCTGTGTCTCCCTCTCTCTCTCTGCCCCTCCCCCGTTCATGCTCTGTCTCTCTCTCTGTCCCAAAAATAAATAAAAAACGTTGAAAAAAAAAATTAAAAAAAAAAAAAAAAAAAAAAAAAAAAACTCCTTAAATGCAAAGATTTTGCCAAAAGCTGTTTCTCTTTGGAACAGATATATGACAGAAATTCAAATTCTCCCTAATAATTCCATGAATAGCAATTCATTTTAGAAGCCAGGCATCATGGAATATATGTAATTATCTTGGTGCCAAACCCTGGAGAGCAAGTAACACATCGTAACGACTACTCCATTTTGCAAATGACATTACGTCAGTGAACTTGAATCAGATATTTATTCTTAATGTAGGTTCTTTTACATGAAGTCTGGGAGACCCTCTTTTATCAGTATTTCTAGTCTATCAGGAAGACTCTAGGGGCTCCCTCTGGTGGTTAATATGCCACATTGGTTCGTTTTCTTTCCCAGCCAACAAGCAGAACCACAGTAATTACCTGAACGATAATTACCAACAAGTAGCTGTAACTGGTGTGGGTTATGGGCCTGTTGGCTGGAGAACAAACAACTCTCTAGCAGAATTACAGTTAAATTTTTCTAAAAGAGACTTTCAAATTCTGTTCATAAAATTTCAGATTCAGGTTACTGTCCTCTCATAAAATTTTTTGGGGAGATGGCTCTTACTTCCACCTTGCTGAAAAATTATTCACACATCCGTAGCAAAGTGGCTTTACTATGGCCCCTGAGGGTTATTTAAAAAATCTGTAAAACTGGAAATCCCTGAGTTTGTTGTATCATGTGAGATGTACAGTGTACATATTTCACTGGAAAAGGTAAAGGGATGTTAAATTTAGCAAGGACATCACAGTAGCGGGTTTATTTCCCAAATACAGAAAGTACAAATAGAAAGCATTGGAGAACAAACCACCACCTATTCATCCAGTGAGGAATTCAATCTACTCACCTGCTTGCCCTTTGGGGTCAGATTCAGCATTCCATAGACTGCAACGCTACTCTCGGTGGCCAAGACTACTCCATTGTAACACTGACACTGTAAAAAGATTAAAGCTCAAATTTACTGACTCATATTTACGTCAAAATATATGTTCCAATGCACAGAAAGCTAAGGGGATTACTGACATAGAAGTTACCTGGTCTAAAACCGGTAAAATAATACAGCCATTAGTATTTAGTACTAATATCTACTATTAATAGCTATTTTTGTGGGGGAAGGATTCATCTATTTACAGATAAACATATAGAAGTAAATAGACACTTTATACACATATATATGCAGAAATGACAGTAGCCCACATCTCTTAAAAATATCTGAACAGTCCATTTTTTTTCTTTAAAATTCAGACTGTTGAAATAATAAACAGTCCACCTAGACTTTGATCGTCGATACTACTAAAATCATTAGGACAAAAGTGACAAGTACCTTTATAAGGGAGGGGTCAGGCTATCAACACTTCAACTCACTATCATCAAATCATAAAAAAAAAGACAACATGTGTCTTTATGTGTTTTGTGATGTGATGCGATTGAAAGAGCAGAGCCTCGCCCAGGAAGTAGCTGTGCCAAAAACAAACAAACAAACAAACAAACAAACAAACAAAACCAAACTAAACCAGACCAAACAGAAAAACCCAAAAACCTGAATCTGATAAGCTTATAAGAAATACAGAGGATAGAGGAACATGTTAAATGACATCTCAGGATGCAACCAACCAAATCTAGAATGGACAAGTTCCACAAGACAACCAACTAGGTTTTTTCAAACAAATAAACAGCAAGGGCTGGTTGTGGGGGGGCGGGTGGAGGGAGTGAGGATGGAGGTAGAAAAGAAAAAGGAAGAATGGTTACAGACTCAGATTTCAGACCCACATCAACTCAAAGGAATACATAGATCTGGTTTGGGTTCTCATTCAAACCAACCAATTAGGAGTGGTCTTCATTTTAGGAAGTTGTGATAACATTAGCATGGTTATCTTAGAAATATTTTTTGGGGGGGCACCTGAGTGGCTCAGTTGGTTAAGCCTCGGACTTCAGCTCAGGTCATGATCTCACAGTTCGTGAGTTCGAGCCCCGTGTCAGGCTCTGTGCTGACAGTGTGGAGCCTGGATCCTGCTTCGGATTCTGTGTCTCCTTCTCTCTCTGTCCCTCCCTGCTCATGCTCTGTCTCTATCTCTCAAAAATAAATACACTTAAAAATTTTTTTTTCTTGGAGATGCAAATTCAAGTATATTTATATGAAATGGTACAATGTCTGGGGAGTAAAAGTGGGGGGGGGGTGTAGAAAACCAGAACTGGCCACACATTAGTTATTACTTAATGACTTAATGTTTTTGTCCCCCTAAAATTTGTATGTTGAAATCCTGCACCCCAATGCACGGGGTGAGGAAGTGAGGCTCCGCAGAGGTGATGAGGATGAGATGAGGTCATGAGGGTGGGTCACGGGGTTAGCGCCCTTTTAAGAGTTACCAGGGTTTGCCCCCCTCCTCTGCTCTCTGCCATGTGAAAATGCAACAGGAAGTTGGCAGTCTGCAACCAGGAAGAGGGCCCTCACCAGAACACAATCGGCCTCTAGAACTGTGAGAAATAAGTTTCTGTTTGTAAGCCACCCAATCTATGGTACTTTATTATAGCAGCTGAAACTGACGAAGATGTTACCGAAGCTAGGTGATGAGCCCCTGAGGTTTCCTCATACAGCTGCCCTGGAACAATTTGGGAGTTAGGGGTGCTGACCCCCTGCACCGTCAAAAATACACTTATCACTTGATTCCCCCAAAACTTAACTAACAGCCTAAGGTTGACCAGAAGCCTTACCAATAACATAAAATCAATTAACATATTTTACATGTTATGCGCATTATAAACTGTATTCTTAAAGGAAACTAGAGAAAGGGAGACGTCGTGAACAAGGTCATAAAGGAGAAAATACACTTACGATACTGTAAAAAAAACCCATGTGCAAAGCGGACTTGTGCAGTTCAAACCCATGTTGTTCGAGGGTCAACTGTACTGTTTCCTATTTTTATGTGTTGGAAATTTTCCATAACAGTTTAAAATACATAAACCGCTCCTAAAATTCCCAAAACTAACAGTAAAGGAACTTACTGAAAATAATCAGATTTTCAGCTATAAGGAAGAAAAAACACTTACCAAGTCATCCGACAAGACACATTGAAGATAACCCGTACCATCCCGCAACACTAGGAACATTAAATTCTTTCCTAAACGTGAGAAAGAAAAATTTAGCCAGAATGTTCTCAAGACACGTAAAAGTACTTTCTCATAATTTGATATTAAAAAAGGAAACTCCATGGTTAAGTGTTAAAAGGTCAAACCTCCCTTGTGGCCCCCTTCCTCCGAAGCGGCCACTGGTAACATCACTACTCAGTATTTGTAAAGTTCTTTACTTTCTGCACTCTGTTCCCAAAGCCTATGTGAGCCTCATGATCCACGCGACCATGGGAAAGCAAGACAGTAAGCCACGTGAGATGAGGGATTAGGTCTTATTCACCCCTGCATCCCCTGTAATAACATGGTGCTGTGTGCTCAGTGGGAGGGGCATAAACATTGCTGCACAGAATCACTCTTTTTATTTATGCCCCATCTTATTTCCAAAGGATGTGATAACTACTTACAATAAAATACATGTAATAAAAATAATAATACGAGGGGTGCCTGGGTGGCTCAGTCGGTTAAGTGTCTGACTCCCGATTTTAGCTCAGACTTGATCTCGCGGTTCCGTGGGATTGAGCCCCATGCTGGGCTCTGCACTGATGGTGAGGAGCCTGCTTAGGATTCTCTCTTTCCCTTTCTCTCTGCCACTCCCCCACTTGTGCCCGACTCTCTCTTAAAATAAACAAACATTTAAAAAAAATAAAAATAAGAGAAAGCAAAAAGTCAGAGCCGAGGGAGAAGCAAAATGCAGATACACTAATTATAAGAGTCAACACTACTGCCATAAATAAATTTCAGATCTGGCTTTGTACTTCCTGTAATACATCCCCTGCTTTTCATTAAATAATTAAATTCAAGTAGACAAATATTTACTGGATACTTCTGATCTCTGTGGTTGCTTACTGTTAAATAGCATTTAAATAATCTTTAAATAACTTGTATCTTAAATGCTTATTTATTAATTTATTTTTGAGGGGGCAGGGAGCAGAGAGAGAAAGAGAGAGAGGATCTCAAGCAGGCTCTGCACTGTCAGCGCAGAGCCTGATGAGGGGCTCAAAGTCACAAACCATGAGATCATGACCTGAGCCGAAATCAAGAGTCAGACGCTTAACCGACTGAGCCACCCAGGTGCCCCAGCATTTAAGTAATTTTTAAACCTGTAATAGTCATATTACAGAAGAACAAAGTAAGGCCATGGTTTACATCTTTTAAAACCTAGCTTCCGATACCAAAAATGTCACCCCTCTCCCCAAGAAAAGGTCTTTAATGTTCTCCTTCACCTAAGACCAGGGATGTTTAAAATTGAAGCGAGAAAAGCAAAGCTATACCATTTACCTTGCCTACGCAGCCTGTGGACCCAGCCAAATACCTTTACTCTTTGGCCTCTGTATCCTTCCAGTGCATGAATCTTCACCTGTCAAATTGAAATCAATAACATTTGACCAACTGTGTAATTTACCACATATCAACTTCTCCACTGCTATTAGATGGATGACAGTAAAAGTGTTAAAGATTCACAAATGGTACAAAACTACAGTCATTCTACAGCAGGTCAGAACCAAAAAGTTTCACCATATTGGAGTGGTTAAAAAAAAAAAAAAAATCCAAGTCTTCTCTTAGTGTAAAACTGACCCTGAGAAACATCGGGAATCTCAGATACTGATATATAAGCAATGATGAAATGAACTCATAATAGCAGCAACAACCAGTCCACACAGAGCCCTCTCCTGCCCTCATAGTCCCTCCTGACATCGAAAGGTGGAAGCTAAGCAAGGCCAGCTTTTGCTTTGGAGGGGTAAGGAGAGAGGAGCACAGGAAGGGGAGCGTGAATGCAGCCAAGACAGCTCATCGTTAAGGACACAGGAAAAATAGGAGAATTCATCAGGAGCAAGAACGACTTGACATTTAAGTATGTCCACTCACAGCCCAGCATCTGTTCTAGAGAAAATACAGAGGCATACAATTCACAAAATCACAAAATGTTTCATCTGTTTAAAAAAGTCATGAAAACAGGGGTGCCTGGGTGGCTCAGTCGGTTAAGTGTCCAACTTCAACTCGGGTCATGATCTCACAGCTTGTGAGTCTGAGCCCCACATCAGGCTCTGTGCTGACAGCTCGGAGCCTGGAGCCTGCTTTGGATTCTGTGTCTTCCTCTCTCTCTCTGCCCCTCCCCCGCTCATGCTCTGTCTCTCTCTCTCTCTCCTTCAAAAATAAATAAATATTAAAAAAGAAACATCACTATTAAAAAAAGTAATAATGAAAATCATGGATTTTGACCCCTTATTTTATGGTGAGGAAATGGACAGGTAGGGAGGGAGGACACTTAGGCAGCTTTTAGGCAGGGCAGGAACCATTCAACACCTAATTACTAAACTTTATAATAAAACGAACCCCAGAAGAACCAGCCTCGTAACTCGAAAATGTAATTTCCCTCTACGCCTTCTAAAAGGCAAGGAAGGGTAAATGGTGCAAAGGAACGGACCATGGGGCACGCCCCTCAGACACAGAGCTGACAGTCTGGCGTGGGAAGTCCACAATATTTGGGACAACATGTGTCACACTCACACATTTTGGCTCTGGGAGACTTGGATCGTTTTTGATGGTAATCTTCTTTGCTTCTTCCAGGTTCTTTTCTCTTCGCAAATTGTCTTCTGCCTAATTTTAACAACAAAGCAATCTGTTAACACGGTTTCTAGTATTCTAACCCAAAAACCGTTCACAGTCGCAAAGTCATGACTCACCTCTTTCTTTTCCCGGGATTCACTCTTCATTTGTTCCCTATGCCACATTTTTTTAATGTTCTTCATCTGTGATTTAGAAATAACATCCCACCTCTAGAGAGAAAAACATATTTTTTCAAGACCTCCATGTTCTGATGCAAATTTATTCATAAAATGTAATTCTGTTGAGTTTTTTAGCTCACCTACCTCATTTTCCTTTTGTGAATCTATGTAAATGGTGGGGAAGGGCTCTTTTCCTACTGTCATCAAAGCCTTGGGTGGGAAGGGAGAAAAAGAAAATTGCTTTAACGTTGTACAATATTTGAAATCAAAATAACATCCTAATTATGAGGCAACTTCAGCTATCTAGGACATAATCAAGAGCCAGGAAGAAAAGCATACAGGCCCCAAGAGCCAAAAGTCAATGTTCATAGAATGACTGGTCAGATGTACTAAAGACACTTTGCTTAAAGTAGAAGTGCTCAGGTCCTTTCACAAAAATTCTAGCAAGTTCAGTTGCACATTACAGTTGACCCCTGAACACGGGTTTAAACTGAGTGGGTCCAGGGGCTCCTGGGTGGCTCAGCTGGTTGAATGTCTGACTTTGGCTCAGGTCATGATCTCACAGTTTGTGAGTTCAAGCCCCGCGTCGGGCTCTGTGCTGATAGCTGAGAGTCTGGAGCCTGCTTTGGATTCTGTGTCTTCCTCTCTCTCTGCCCCTCCCCTGCTCACAGTCTGCCTCTCAAAAATGAATAAACATTAAAAAAAATTTTTTTTTAACTGAGTGGGTCCACTTATGCAGATTTTTTCCCACAGATACGGTATAGTACTGTAAGTACATTTTCTCTTCCTTATTTTATTTTTTTTTAAGGTTTATTTTTATTTTTGAGAGAAAGAGTGCAAGCAATGGAGGGGCAGAGAGAGAGAGGGGGGGACAGAAGATCTGAAGCGGGCTCCATGCTGACAGCAGAGAGCCTGATGTGGGTCTTGAACTTATAACTGTGAGATCCTGACCTGAGCCAAAGTAGGACACTCAAATGACTGAGCCATCTAGGTGCCCCTCTTCCTTATGATTTTAACGTGTTTTTTCTTCTAGTTTACTTTTTTAAAAAATACAATATATAATACATATACCATTCAAAATATGTGTTGACTGTTTATGTGATTGGTAAAACTTCTGCTTAACGGGAAGCTATTAGTAGTTAAGTTTTAGGGAAGTCAAAAGCTATATACAGATTTGACTCTGCGGGGGTGTATTGTTCAAGGATCAACTGTATACAGTTTCCCAGTATAAGCAGCCTGGAAGAAAGATTTTAAGGGGCTGTGGGGACCAGCAGGAAGTATACTGAGAACGACAGAGGAGAAAGAGCTAACGATAAAAGACAGTCACAGATTACGCCTAAATGGTTAATCTTCATTAAGAAATCAGGGAAGTTGTTTCTGAAACTCTTTCAGAAACAAAAACAATGGTTGAGAACATTAAGGCTAAGTAAGCCTCATTTAATTTGAAAAATTCCTCCATGTAGAACACCTCTTTTCATAAATATGAAGACATATCAGGTGTTGCCGTGTCATTTATATTTCATAGTTTATATTACTTGATTCAGTCAACCACGAAATGTAACAAATTAGTCTCTCCAGGTATAGGATCTGCAGCTTACAAAAACTAAAGGTCTAGTTTCCAAACCTGGAAAATAATTTTCATCTTGTCTTAACGCTAACCCCAACTCAATGATCATCGCAAAGGAGGGAACCTGGATCTTTTAATAACATCCAAGAGGAGGAATTCTTTTTAATAATCAGACTTTGTAGAGATGTTTGTAAATCATTAGGAATTTGCTACCTGATACTCTCTACTGATGGCTCTTCTTTTATCACTGAAATTGAAAGACCCAAACTTTAATTCCCCAAATTAGAATGGCACACTTTTGCTAATAGTGACATTCTGCAAACATTCACCTAAACACTGTTGTCAATTTTGGGGAGCCATAGGAATCACCCCAAAACAACCGGAAATGAAAGATTTCCCTCTAAAAGTTATGACTCAGCCTCCCTCACATGAAATTCATGCCCAGATTTCTTCTAATCTCCCAAGAGGCCTCTTAGTGAATTTACCACTAGAATCTAGACATGATCCCGAGTCTTGAGACTCAAAGAATCTAATTTATATTAGTACACTAAGAATGGACCCGTGTCTCAGAACAGACACTCAGTGATTCAGTAGTCTGTAGAGTGAAGACAGAATGCTAATTTACTAACGTACTATTATTTCTCATGATCTAAAAACCCTTGGGGCGCCTGGGTGGCTCAGTCGGTTAAGCGTCCAACTTCGGCTCAGGTCATGATCTCACAGTTCGTGAGTTCGAGCCCTGCGTCGGGCTCTGTGCTGACAGCTCAGAGCCTGGAGCCTGCTTCACATTCTGTGTCTCCCTCTCTCTCTGCCCCTTCCCTGCTCATGCTGTGTCTCTGTCTCAAAAATAAATAAACATTAAAAAAAATTAAAAAATAAAAATAAAAATCCTCTAGTGAGTTTCGCATGTTCTCTCTCAGGGTGATAAGAAAGAAAAAGAAGACACCTCTTCAAAATGTTCAAATTAAGTTTAAAACCTTCTTCATCCAATACTCTTAAAGCTACACAGCTGTATACATTCCTCATTTTCTCTTTCCTGAAAATTCTCTTCAAATCTACTTCTTGGGGTGCCTGGGTGGCTCAGTCGGTTGAGCATCCGACTTCGGCTCAGGTCACGATCTCGAGGTTAGTGAGTTTGAGCCGCGCGTCGGGCTCTGTGCTGACAGCTCGGAGCCTGGAGCCTGCTTTGGATTCTGTGTCCCCCTCTCTCTCCACCCCACCCCTGCTTGTGCTCTGTCTCTGTCTTTCAAAAATGAATAAACATAAAAAAAATTAAAAAACAATCTACTTCCTGAAATAAAATCATTGACAACTCACAGAGCAATAGACATAAGTCATTAATAAACACAAAGCCATTTTCCTAATGAGACGTTACCTTTAGACCTGTTTTAAAAGGTTTCTCCTTGGTTCCATCACCTGTAGCATCATTTCCCTCTCGATCCGAGACATAGAGCTCTGTTTTACAAAAGGAGAGTTAAGTTACTCACTTGGCCAATAATTATTAGTCACCTCATACTGTAACTACTTCATCCATTCTTTACCTTTGTGAACAGAACAAGCAACTGATTAGCAAAAATTACCACAGTCCAAAAGAAATATCATAATTACTTTCCTACTCCCTTATTTCAGTGACATTACATAAAAACACACTAGTTACAAATTTGGCTTTTCAAAATGAACTTTGATGATTCTAATTTGTGAGACTGCTTCTGTATCTATTGGAGTCCAAAACAATTAAAACAAAACAAAAAAAAAGGCTTTGGAGTTGGCCAGACCAGACTGGAATCTTGGATGTTGTGCTTTAAAAGCCAGGTGATCCTCAGGAATTCACTTAACCTTTCTGAGCTTATTTGTCTATGAAATGAGGGAAAACATGATACCCATCTTGATCGGCCGCACGGAGGACGAAATAACACATACAAAACAGATATCCCAGTGACAGTGCACAGATGTCAAATAAATACCACCTCCGTCTGATCTTTAAAGGATACCGAAGCTCTGAGCTTAAACAAACTGCAGAAGGCCTTATAACTAGTTGAGTGTGAACAGTGACATCAATCCAGGTCTCTGTTTTCCTTTTTCTACTGCACCATATGGTCCCCCGGAAATCTCAATATAAATGAGGATGTGTGAAAGCGAATTAGCATTCTCAAGTCCTTTCGGGATGATCTCTTGGAAGAGCTTACATATTTGGGGATTACTCTGATGTCTCACAGTGCCTCGCAGTGCCCAAGTCTCAGCTGAATCACGAGACGGTTCGCCGTGGGGCAGGGTCCGGGGCTGCCGCCATCGCAGTCCCCGGACGTTGGGGGTTCCCGGGGAACCGGGCCCCGCTCCGCGAGTCGGGACCCAGCTGGGGTCCAGGCCCCTCCCTCGCTCCCATCTTTCACGAATAAATAGCGGTGGACCACCCACTCGGGACCAGGCAATCCACTGCAACTAGCTTCCTGCCCCACGCAGGGGCATCGCTCCACTTACACACTCCGGAGTCCCCGATCCCCGCTCACCTAGTACCATCCCTGCGGTCGGCCCGGTCACCTCCAAGGACATCGCCTGCAACGCACTGCTGCCTTGTCACCCCAACGTGCACCGGAGGATTCCTCGACTCGGACGTTGCATCAGAACGACGCGCATAGGCCGCCCCGGCGAATCACCCGAGCGTCAAGGCGCATTGGGTACAGGAAGATACGACATGAGGGCGGGCGTCACTGCAGCCGCCATCTTTGGGTCGGGCAGAGACAACTTCCGGGTCCGACGCCCCGCCCCCGCGCGCTGAGGGGCTCTCCGGCACTGTTCCCTTGGGAACTCCCAGGAGGCTTAGACCCGGGAGCCGGGGGAGGGGCTACAATCCTTTCCCTACGGTCTCCACCTGCCTGTTTTCCCTGCTGAATTCTGCCCCCAGCTGTAGGTGCGCTGGGGCCCTTTTGGAAATCAGACCAGAAGTTTCGCTCCGTATCCCCAAATGTTGGAATGCTTGTGGAATTAATATCATCAAATATATTGAGAGCTAGCCACGAGGTGGGGATGAGGGTGAGGGACAGAAGAGGCCCTCACATGGGTTGCCTGTTGTGACATAGGAAGATGCTTTAACTTTCTAACGTAAATGGATGAACGTACAGCACTTACGTATTTATGATTTGGATTATGAATATTTTTATATAAAGTTGTAAGGATCACTCTTAGGCCATAATAATGCGGAAAGAACTAAGGCTTCAAACCTGGCTGAAATTCTGGTTCTGCCTTTTACTAACTGCCTTGGGATAAATTCCCTAACCTGTCTATGTTTCAATTTCCCTATTTGGGAAGTATGATACAAGTACACTGCCCAGTGCATAATAGATACTAAAAAAAAAAAAAAAAAAAAAGGTAGCTAAGGTCATCATTGGTCATCATTCTCTGTTGAGTGGAATACCAGAGTTTGTCCTTGAGTCAAAGGAAAACTTATTTTTGTTATGAAAGAAACTAAAAATAACAACGTGCATAGGTTCAGACTCTATGGAGAATAGGAACCAAATACTTCTCTTCAAGAGTACTTCAGCTAATTTCACGGACTTTCCCTTTCCCTCTTTGCTCACTTTTTCTGTTTGTCCACACAAGTATTAGTGATCTGTTGCTGCAAAGCAAATTACCTCAAACCTTGGGCGCTTAAAACAACAAACACACAGTTTCTGAGAGCCAGGAATTCCAGGAGTGGCTTCGCTGGGGGTTGGGGCTCTGGGTCTCCTGAATCAAGCTGTGGGCAGGGGCTGCAGTCTTCTGAAGTTTGGCTAGGGGAGGATCTGCTACGGAGCTCACTCGTATGGCTGTGGGCAGAAGGCCTACTTGCCTTCTTGTCCAGCTGGGTTCCCCATAGTGCTTTTAATGACAGGACAGCTGACTTCCCCCAAAGCAAGTGATCAGAGAGAGAGAAGCTGTGTTAATTACCTGTCGTTGTATATGATAAATTACCCTCAAACTGGCAACATTTGGCTTCTCATGTCTGTGGACCAGGAATCTGGGCAAGGCTTGGCTGGGGACTCTGGCTTAGGTCTCTCAAAAGGCTGCAATCAAGGTGTCAGCTGGGGCTGCGGTCATCATACTTTAAGATGCTTAAGTCTCACCTGGGGTGAATTTTTTTCCACACTCAGGTAAGTGTTGGCGGGGTTCAGTTCCTCGTGGTCTGTTGGCCTCATTTCTTTGCCATATGGGCCCTCCAATGGGCAAACATCACAGCAAGCAAACAAGATGAAAGGCACAGTCTTTTGCAGCCTACTCCCAGAAGTGACATCCTTAACATTCACCATATTCTGCTTGTTAGAATCCAGTCACTTGGTCCAGCCTACACTCAAACACAGGGTTTTACACCAGGCATGACTATTAGGAGGTGAGGATCAAGGGGGCCATCTTGGAAAGCTGCCTCCCACAGTGACCAAATCCCAAGCTAAAGTGCCTTTTGTAATCTGATTAGTGGGGTAACATTTCATCCCGTTTCATCATTTCTACTTCTACAGGTCACACAAACCAACGTAGTACAGCACGGGAGAGGATTACACGAGGGGGTGAATACCAGGAGGCGAAGCTCAGTGGGAACCGTCCCAGGGGCTGCCCGTCACAGCCCAGCCAGATGAATTTCTCCTCTTCACTTTGCTCTGGGTCCCAGAGGCTGACTAATGGGGAACACATCAACAGGCTCTCTGGCTTCTGTTGAGATACAGCTAGCCAGGAGCACAGGCAGGAGAGCAGAGGGAGGAGAGTGAGGTTGGGGTATTCCCCCAGCTCCCTCGCTGCAGGCTGGCTGCATCTAACTCCTGACAGGTGGCTCTAAGAAATTGTCATCTGGACTGCCCTTCGTGCACTAAATGTTTGGCCGACCAGTCTCTTAGTCCGACCTCCCTCCGAAACTTTCCCTACAGTATCGCAGGAACTTTCCCTACAGTATCGCTGAAAGGGTCACTTCCAAGAACAAAACTGAATGAATGAAATGAAATGAAATGAAATAAATGAAATGCACTGTTCCTCTGTCTCCTAATACGACTCAGGCCAGCTGGGGGCGCCCCCTTCTCGTGGTCCTCGAGGGCCCGCCTTTGCGGCCACTCAGGGCTCAGGGTCATCCCAGTCAGGGCTGATTTACACTTCCCTCCACCAGGCGCGGGATGCGAGTCGTTGACCTAATTCTGTAATGGCTCTCACGGGCCACCGTAGCGGACCGCCTGCTTGAACTCAGGGCGCGCGATGCCAGCGCCGCCATGTTGTCTCCGGCCGCTTCCGCTTTTACCTCACCTGGTCCTGCCTTTCGGCTCCGCGCAGCACCTCCAGGTGTGCGTGGAAGCTCCCGGGCTCGCGCTCGTCGCGGAAGCCCTGCCTTTCCCGCGCTGTCTCGGAGCAATCCCGCAGACGTCTATAGAGTTCGCTCCTGCACCTAGCGATGTGCTCCTCGAGACAGTCTCCGGAGAGAGAAGATGCGAACTACACTGTAAGCACCTCTAAGGCTCCTTTACCCATCCCCAGGCCGGGAACGGGGACGGGTGGAGGGAGGGGAGGCCCAGTGTCCAATTAATTAGCGAGATGGCAAGCAGTCCAAAAATCCCCGTCCTACTTAAAACCTGCCTGAAACTGCAAACAAAACGTAGGAGTTACCGTGACGATGAAACTGTTAGCTTCAGGATTGTAACTTACCTTCTCGTTGTAAAGTTTAAGCACTTAGGTTTGTTCGTTAATTTCTGCGCTTTCCAGGCTCCTTGATGTTTGTGAACTCGTTCATAAGCACCTAATCTATAATCTCTTTCTAAAACAAGTTTTTTTTTTTTTTTTTTTTTTTTAAAGAGCGAAATCATTTTAAAACCCTGCTGGATGCTTACCCTGTAAGGATGGTGAATAATGATAACTCTGCAGCTGGGGCGCTGAAGCCAGCTACATACATAGGATTCAGGATTCTCTATCTTCTGCCTCCCTGACGCCGGCCAGGTTCCGTCACCAGTGTGAGGCGCAGATTTTTCCATTGTAAAATGAGAATCTTCTGGAAAGGCTGTTGTGAGTTTATTGGAGATCAAGTATACAAATATGCCTCGTATGTGCTTGGCATACAGTAAGCCTCCTAAGATAGACTAGAAATGGTATTAAAAAAACATCATTGGGGCGCCTGGGTGGCGCAGTCGGTTAAGCGTCCGACTTCAGCCAGGTCACGATCTCGCGGTCCGTGAGTTCGAGCCCCGCGTCAGGCTCTGGGCTGATGGCTCGGAGCCTGGAGCCTGTTTCCGATTCTGTGTCTCCCTCTCTCTCTGCCCCTCCCCCGTTCATGCTCTGTCTCTCTCTGTCCCAAAAATAAATTAAAAACGTTGAAAAAAAAAAAATTTAAAAAAAAAAAAAAAAACATCATTAATTTCTTGTTTCACGATTCTGCACGAATCACATCTTCAAGCCTTCAACCAAACTGCTGAAGGACCTGCCTCATTTGCACCCTCCCCCACTCAGCTCTTCCCTTGCTGAACGTCTCAGGAATTCAGTATCCCAGCGTGTCTCCGAATCTACAGACCCTTCTCACTGCCCCAGCTCTCAGCAAATGACCTGTTTTTTGCTTCAAGCTATTAAGTAGTAGCTGCCTGATAGTCCTCCCTTAACAGCCCTCAAACTTTCCTCTCCAACACCTATGCTTTCCTTCTAGTACAATCCAAGTAGTATCCTCTCTCCTGCCAACCCCTCTGCCTGTCTCCTGAAGCCTCACAGCTCTCCATTCAAGCCCTGGAGAACACTTAAAACAAAAAAACATTTTTTCTCCACTTGTCAACCTTCCATGATTTCCCTTTGCTCTCAGGATCCACCCCAGTGCCCCTATAGACTCCCCAGGCTGTGCTCTAGCCTACCATTTCTTCCTAAAAGCATAATTAACATCAGTTTAGGCTAGTTTTTTTCACTGAGTTGTCTTGAGTATGATGTGGGATTTGGAAGAGCCCTTAAGAAAGGTGAAGACAGAGTGAAATGGAGGAGTTGGGAAGCTTTCAAAGCAGAATGGTGTTCTCTCAAAGCTGTGAGGAAGAACTAACCTCTAGGTTAGTTTGCAGAGCAATCACTTTGTCCGTTTGACAGGAGAGGCCCTAGTGAGTCTCCAGGGGTCTCTGGCCCAGCTGATGATTTCTGAGCTTGTCAGGCTTTTTATTTTTTACTATGGGAACAGGTCATGAAAGTATTTTCACCCCAAGCCACAAAATCCTGAGAAATATCCAAGTCTTAGACAAATCCAGTCAATTTTCAAAAAGCTCTTCTGGGGGACAGGGCTCCTGGGTATCTCAGTTGGTCGAGTGTTCGACTCTAGATTTCAGCTCAGGTCTCAATCCCCTCCTGAGTTGGTCTCAGAGTTGGTCTCCTGAGTTGGTGCAGAGCCTGCTTAGGATTCTCTCTATCCCCTCCCCTGCTCCCTCACTCGTGTGCACCGTGTGCTTTGTCAAAATAAATGAATAAACTTCAAAAAAAAAAAGGGGGGGGGGCTCTTCTGGGTTCACATTTACTGAAGATGTTTGCCGTGATGACATCTTGGTGCAAGTTTTCCAGAAACTTGAACCAAAACTCTCCCTTTAGAAATACTACTTTATCGAACTCTCGAGTAAGCATTAAATTTTTGTGTTGTTCACAGAAATTTAAATAAGGAAACTGAAGGTAGGTAGGAGTCTCAAGGCTGATGGTAACTGGAAACCTCTTACAGAATTTCCGTAGACTGGCTTATTTATTATACAGTTGGCTCAGCAGAACCATTTTGTGATGAAACCACAAGATGAGTCCCACTTGGGACAGAGCAGGGACTCCCATTTGGCCTCTTGTCAACTTCTATTGCATAGAGAGCACAAGAGCCTGATTCAGTATCATACTTCTTTGGGGACCATGAAGGAATCCCAGGGGATCTTTCTCCCACTCTGGGAGAGGGTCTGGGACCCATTAGAGCAGCTGGACGCAATCCCTTCATGGCTGCGTCAGTGTCACTGCGCTGAGTAAGTCTGTCTCCAGCGTCGGGGGTTCTGCCTACTTTCATTCAGACAATGCAGTTCCCTTTTCCCTTCCTTCCCAGTTCCCTTCCCTCCTCCTTTAACCTTCCTCTTCTTTTCGCTGCTCTTTCCCCTCCTTCTCTGTAGGGTGGCTACCAGACAGCTTCGGCTTAGCTCCTCTCAGCCTGTGAGAGCGTGTTTTTTCTGGCCAGTAACTAGCCAGCAGAGGCGGGAGAGGCCTGCCTCGCGCTGTACACGCACTTTGCAGACTTTGGTTGAACCTGGCTCTCTCTGATGGACTAAGGAAAGCAGGACACCAAATTTATTTGTAAATATGGGAAATGCTCGGCAGATTCCCAAAGACTTTCCCTTGGGTTGCGTTCTTAATGATTGCAACCAGTTCTAATTAGATGCCTTGAAGAAAAAGAAATTAGTTTTCTTTGTAACTCAGCCTGGCCCCAGTATACTTTGGATGATCGAAAGAAATGGCTACCAGGTACCTGGGTGGCTCAGTCAGTTAGGCGTCCAACTCTTGATTTCAGCTCAGGTCAGGATCTCACAGTTGGTGGGATCGAGCCCCAAGTCATAGATCTCTGCTGCCAGCGCAGAGCCTTTTGGGGATTCTCTCTCTGCCCCTCCCCTGCTCACGCGCTCTCTCTCTCAAAAATAAATAAACTGTAAAAAAAATAAATTCTATTTTACAATTGGATCTGTTTTGTAAATGTTCTCAAAAGTGGGGAGAGATCCTTTATGTACAGACCTGTATGAAACTGTGCCAAGACCCAGGCTGGCAGGACTTGCAGGATGTATGTGTTGGCCTCCATTTTTACCCCACCTCCAGAGGATTGAGAGCCAGATTTGCTCATGATCTTACCTTCCAGCCACTGCCAAACCGTCTCCATTCAGAACCTCCTTTACAGGTCCCAGCTGGCTTCTCTCAGCCTCCTGCTCCAACAGCCCCTAAGCCCCATCTTCCCTAGTCAGGCTCCTAAAGAACCAGAACCCCCAAAACTGGAGCCCCCAGCACTATCCCTAGTAAGGCTCCAGGCTAGTTCCTTCCTTAACCTCACCACTAGGCCCAGGGGCTTTATCCCCTTCGGGAGGTGGTTGTTGGGAATGGGGGAATTACTAGAGTACATGTCCCTTTTCTCTGTGAGAGTTCTAGGGGCATGCAAAGAAAGGTTTGATAGATTTTCAGAAAATGCTGATAAGTTTAGGGATGAATTTGTCAGACTGGGGCTGATGTTCTCACTGACCTGGCAGGACGTCGGTGTCATTCACATCATGCACACTGTTGCATCCCTGATGAAAGAGATCACGTTATGAGAAAGGCTAGAGAGTGCAGACAGTCTAGTAACCGCTTATCCTCACCACTAAGTCTGCAGGGTATGTGGTGAAGTGGTCCCAGAACAGGTCCCCTGCTGAGACTCTGGACAATATTGGCCAAACGAGAAGGAGGCGTTCTATCACTTGTTTGTCCGGAGGGATGAAAAGGTATATAATAACACTGGTAAATTATGATAAGGTTAGAGATCATTCAAGGGAAGGATGAAAACCTGGCAGTCTCTCTGAGCTGGGTAACAGACATTCAGAAAGCATGCTGACACAGACCTGTGCACCTGGAGTGCACAGAAGGAAGGGCATTGCTTGCCATGGGTTTTATTTCCCTGTCTGCTCCAGGTGTTAGGAGAAAACTACAGAAGTCGGGGGGTGGTTCTTGGACTCCCCTGTCAAACTTGGTGGAGGAGGCCTTTGAGGTCTGTAATAACAGGCAGAGTCTGGTGGGGATACCCCCACGGAATGGTTCCAGGTCCAAAAACACCCATTTACAGAGCCAGTAAAATCATTCAAACCCAGTCTTCCACGTCCACCCAACACCCGTTAACCTGACAGCAAAATGTTGAGTCCACCAGCCGCGACCTGGTGTATCAGTGTAGATCCCAGGTTTCCCCCATATGACACCTCTTGTGCTCTTTGCAGGACCCCCACCTGCAGCCAGGCTGCTAGAGAAACCTACATGCCCAGTACCGTTAAATGCACCTGTCCACCAAAAGGTAGTTAGCCCTACCCCTGAGCCCTGTTCCACTTTATGTACAGTCAACCATCTGCGGTTCGGACACAGCATGAGATCCAGAAGATACGGCCCCGGTAGTGGTGTTACTCAGGTTGTTACACGGGGTCACAGGAGTCCTGGACTGCCAACACTGAAAACCACAGAGACAGTGACAGGTACTCTTTGTGGCTTCCCCCTAACCACCCATCCTTGGGTCCCTTAGAACCACCCCTACCCAGGACTCTGATGGTTAGCTAAAGGAATCATGTTCCTGGGAGTGGTGGATGGGAAGGGGATAGCAGTTCAATACCTCGATACCAACCATACTAGCGGTGATTGGACTGCGGGGTATATTGCACCCCTCCCTCGCCCCGAGGATATTTAAGTATTCTCCCATGACCCCTGGAGCACTCAGCTATCACCATGAAGAACCAGATGAGCAGTACGTCTGCTGATTGCCAGAATAGTTCCTTGCCCGGTTCCTTGATAGAAGTAGCTGGGGAGATAATTTAAAACAGCTCTGTCATATGCTGTGTCCCTGGTAGTGGCTGAAACAGGACAGGGTTTTAAACTCATACAAAAATCACTAGATTCTAAAGAAAAAAAAAAAGTCCTTGGATTCTCTGGTTTCTATGGTCTCAGATCTCCAATTAACCTTGGATTATGTCCCAGCTGAACAAGGAGGAATAGGTGCTGTTGTAGATACATCTTGTTGCTTCATTAATGTTTCTTGACAGGTGGAACAGAAGGCTGACGTCATCCTCCAGCAGGCAACATGGCTACATAATTTAACAACCCCACTGCCCAAACCACCTGGGACTCCATTAAAGGGGACCTCCCAAATGTTGACTTGGTTCTTGCCTTTTCTTGGGCCTTTAGTGGCCATGTTATTGCTGTCACTTTGTGGGTCCTGTGTTTTTTTTTTAAATTTTTTTTTTCAACTTTTAAATTTATTTTTGGGACAGAGAGAGACAGAGCATGAACGGGGGAGGGGCAGAGAGAGAGGGAGACACAAAATCGGAAACAGGCTCCAGGCTCCGAGCCATCAGCCCAGAGCCTGACGCGGGGCTCGAACTCACGGACCGCGAGATCGTGACCTGGCTGAAGTCGGATGCTTAACCGACTGCGCCACCCAGGCGCCCCTTTGGGTCCTGTGTTTTTAACCTCCTGGTAGACTGTGTCTTCTAGGCTTCAACAATTCGAAGTCAAGCTAATGGTGGTGGAAGGGTTCCAACCTGCACCAGTAGAGGGGGATCCCAGTCCTTATAAATCATTAGAACAGTCAGCTAGACACTTCCAGGGCAGGAGAGGGACAAGAGCCCCCACTCAGCAGGAAGCAGTTTCTGAAGATGAGACCTTTGGTCCCTTCTCCATAGGAATAAGGACAGTCACAATACTTGGAGTGGGGATTAAGATGGAGGAAGTCCCCTCAACCCTGACTGCTAAATCCAGGGTTCCTTGGCTGCCTCCAGGAGGAGGAAAAAAAACAAAAACCAAAAAACTAAAACTCTGTGCCTCTTGAGTAGTACATCTTGCAGGAATGGCCGAGGGCAGATGCTTACTGCAAAGACTGAGCCAAACCAGTCAGTGCCACGATGGACCCCAGTGCTGACTTTCTCCCTTATTATAATAAAAATCCTGCCCAAGGGTAGAGCTTCAACATGCTGATTAGACATGTAATGCACAAAGAAGCAGGACCTTTAAGGAAACCAGAGCTGAAAATTCCCCACCTCTCTGTGTGCAGATGTCACCCTTTTCCCACCGAAGTCTCTTTAAAAGCTCTCCCGGACCTGTCTTCAGGGAGCTAGCCCGAGAGCTCTTTCCTCTGTGCTGTCTCCCTTGTGCTGGAGCATCAGCCCCAGTAAAACCTTGCTTGGAACTCCCGATTGGGATTGGCTTCTGGTCAATTTCTATTGTTTATTAAGCCCAAGGGCCTTTGGTATCAGGCCTCTGGTTTTACCGGTCGATTCTCAGCATCTGGGAGAATTGATTGCTGATAATTGCTTAAGAACCCTCCCAGGTTGGCTTCACAAGTCAGATCCAGTATCTTTCATCCTATGGTGAAAAAGAAACAAGGAGGCATTCCAGGGCTATGACAGCACTTCCAGAATGGCTGCTGTTGTTTAATAGCATCAGAGGCCAAAGGAGCATTGACCACTCCCAGCTGGAGATGATAAACAAGTTACCTGGAGTGAGTGACTGATATCCTGTATTTGGCAGGCACGCCGTGGGTTTTTAACCAGAAAGCATGGTCAGAGGTTTGGATTTCTCTCCGTGTTAGATCCTCTTCCTCTCATATTTATTGTAAACAGCTGTATTCTAATTTTGTTCAAGTTTTGGGGCCAAATTTCTAATGATTGAATAACCATGAGAGTTATTTCTTCCTAAGCATCTTGTTTACTGAGATCATCTTAGCTGATGATTGGACAGCATAGAGGCAAATCTACACTGGTCTTTGATAAATATAGGTTTTAAATATACAAGCCGTATTTATTTAGCTTCAAATTATTATATATGCTCTATATACCTGTCTTTTAATCTGAAACATTCTTTTAAATTCTGTTAGAGCTTTTACTTATTTGACGTGTCCTTAAGATTTTACTCAGACTCTTCTGAGGTCAAAGACAATGTTTACATTTTCCACATTTTTTATGGATGAATAATATTCCATTGTGTATATGTATTTATACAGGTATGTAAACACACACAATACACCACAACTTGTTTATCCATCCATCAATGGACACTTAGATTCTCTCTCCGTCTTGGCTATTGTGAATAATGCTGTTGTGAACATGCCAGCACGGATATCTCTTCAACATAGTGCATTTTGTTTTCTTCAGATATGTACTCAGAAATGGGATTGCTGGATCATATGGTAGTTCTACTTTTAATATATTTTTTTTAACGTTTATTTATTTATTTTTTTGAGACAGAGAGAGACAGAGCATGAACGGGGGAGGGTCAGAGAGAGGGAGACACAGAATCTGAAACAGGCTCCAGGCTCTGAGCTGTCAGCACAGAGCCCGACGCGGGGCTCGAACTCACGGACCGTGAGATCATGACCTGAGCCAAAGTCGGATGCCCAACCGACTAAGCCACCCAGGCGCCCCTTAATATTTTGAGTCAGACGCTCAACCGACTGAGTCACCTAGGTGCCCCTCCTTTTACAGTTTTTAGTTTGGAGTTTATTTTGCCCGATACAAACATAGCTACTCCTTTTTTGGGGTGTTGTTTTGTTTTGGTTACTATTTTCTTGAAATACTGTTTTTTATCCCTGCACTTCCAGTCTGTGCATATCTTTAAGGTTAAGGTGAGTCTCTTGTAGGCAACATATTATTGGGTCTTGTTTTCTGTTTTTGTTTTTTAAATAGATTCAGCCATCTATGTCTTTTATTTGGAAAATTTAATCCATTTACATTAAGGTAATTATTGACAAGTAAAGACTATTGCCATTTTGTTCATTGTTTTCTGACTGTTTTATAGATCCATTGTTCTTTGTTTCTTATCCTCTGTCTTTTTGTGTTTGATGTCTTTTGGTATCAGTAGGCTTTGACTTCTTTATCATGTTCTTTTGTGTAATTACTACAGGTTCTTTCCTTGAGGTTACCTTGAGGCTTAAATAAATTATCTTAAAACTATAACACCCTTTGTAAAAAAAAAATTTTTTTTAACATTTATGTATTTTTGAGACAGAGAGAGACAGAGCATGAACGGGGAGGGGCACAGAGAGAGGGAGACACAGAATCTGAAACAGGCTCCAGGCTCCGAGCTGTCAGCACAGAGCCCGACGCGGGGCTCGAACTCATGGACCGTGAGATCATGACCTGAGCCAAAGTCGGACGCTTAACCGACCAAGTCACCCAAGCGCCCCTATAACACCCTTTTTTTAAGTTGAAAAGGACTTCAACAGCATTCCTAAACTTTAAACTTTTACTTCTCCTCCCCCTCACTATTAAAGTTAGGATGCTAAGGTTCACACATTTTTTGATATTGTGTAGTCAATAACAGATTATTGTAGTTAAGGATATTAACTATGTTTGTTTTTTAACTAACATTTTTTTATGTTTATTAATTTTTGAAAGACGGAGAGAGACAGGGCACAAGCAGGGGTGGGGCGGAGAGAGAGGGGGACACAGAATCTGAAGCAGGATCCAGGCTTTGAGCTGTCAGCACAGAGCCCAATGCAGGGCTTGAACTCACGAACCGCGAGATCATGACCTGAGCTGAAGTCGGATGCTCAACTGACTGAGCCACCCAGGCACCCCTGTTTTTTAACTTTTAATCTAGAGTTGTAAGTGAATTACATACCACATTACCATATTACAGAATCTAACTTTGACTATATATATTTACCAATACCATGAGTTTTATGTAACTAATTTTTATTAGTGCCCTTTTACTTCTACTCAGAGAACTCCCTTTAATAGTTCTTGTAACACAGGTACAGTGGTGGATGAACTTCCTCAGCTTTTGTTAAGGAGAATCATTATCTTTCCTTCATTTCTGAAGGAAAGCTTTGCTGGGTATAAAATTCTTGGTTTACAGATTTTTTTTTTTCTTTCAACATTTTTTAGTATATCAAACCATTCTTTCCTAGCCTGAAAAGTTTCTGTTGATAAATCCACCAATAGTCTTATGGAGGTTTTCTTATATGAAACTTCCATGTTTTCCTGGTGCCTTCAGAATTCTTTTTGTGTCTTTGACTTTTGACAGTTATAATGTGTCTTGGGGTAGCCCTATTCATGTTCAGTTTATTTGGGATTCTTTGGACCTCATGGATCTGGATGTCCATTTCTCTCCTGAAGTTTGGAAAGTTTTTAGCTATTATTGCTTTAAATATGTTTTCTGTCCCTTTCTTTTTCTCTTCTGGCATTTCAGTAATGCAGATATTGTTTCTTTTGATTATATTCTATAAGTACCGTAGGCTTTCTTCACTTTTTTTCATTCTTTTTTCCTTTAGCTCCTCTGATTTCAGATGTCATATTTTCTTTTTTTTTTTTTTAATGTTTATTTATTTTTGAGAGAGACAGAGAGAGAGAGGGAGAGAGAGACAGAGCATGAGCAGGGGAGGGGAAGAGAGAGAGGGAGACACAGAATCCAAAGCAGGCTCCAGGCTTCACGCTGTCAGCACAGAGCCTGACATGGGACTCAAACCCATGAACTGTGAGATCATAACCTGAGCTGAAGTCGAACGCTCAACCAACTGAGCCACCCAGGCGCCCCTAGATGTCATATTTTCTAAATCAGTGATTGTTTTGCATTTCATTAGGTTGAGTCTACTTTTGAAGCTCTCTGTTGAATTTGTCAGTCATTGCATTTTTCAGCTCTAGGATTTATGTTGTTGTGGGGTTTGTGTGTGTGTGTGTGTGTGTGTGTGTGTGTGTGTGTTTGTGTGTGTGTGTTTCTCTTTATTGAACTTCATGCATTGTTTTCCTAATTATGTTTAGTTATATGTATGTTCTTTCTGTATGTTCTTTTAGCTCACTGAACTTTAAGAGGACTATCCTGAATTATTTGACAGCTTACAGATTTCCATTTCTTTAGGATCAGTCATCAGAGCTTTATTAGTTTCCTTTGGTGGTGTCATGTTTACCTGATATTTTATCATCCTTGATTCCTTATATTGGTATCTGTGCATTTGAGTGAGCAGTTTCCTCTTTTAGACTTTTAGACTCACTTTGGCAGAGACCAGTCAGCTCAGTGTAGGTTATTGGACATGTCTGCTGATAACATCCTTGGGCAGAGGTGACCTGCTGTGGAGGCCACTGCCCAGGTTTGAGGCTAGGGGGGTGCAGATACTGCTGCCTGAGAACACTTAGGACTGCTGGCTTGGTTCCCTGCCCAAGTGAGGCTGTAGGATAGGCTCTGCATTTGCCTGGGTTCTCTGGTCAGGCTTACTAGACGGTCAGGACTGAGTACTATACTCAGCAATAGATGGCACTGTGAATATTCTTCCCTGGTGGGGCAGCAGGATGGGCCCCAGGAGCTGTGCAGCTCATTGTTTGTGAACCTGAATCAGGCAAGACTGTGCACTGAATTCCCTGGCCAGAAGGGGCCACTGGTTTTGCTCTGCAGAAGGGGGAAGCCACAGGCTGTGCTCTCTGTTCAAGAGCTGCTGTAAGCAGGGCTGTTGGATGGACTGTGCGAGTTCCTGTGTGCAGTGGTTAGGTTCTCTGATTGAGTGGGCTGAAGGCTGTATTCAGCAATGGGCAGGTCTATGACTTCTGCCCAGGCTAGTTTCAAGCAGCCTCATAGGTGAACCAGATCAGGCTTTCTGATCTGGAAGGACTGGGAGTTACAGTCAGCCATGTGCCAGGCTGTGACTCACCTCTGCCTGTGTGGGGCAGGCCCGTTCACAGGGCTTACAAAGCTCTTTGTTTGAGGACCCCACCGTCAGGCAAACCTGTATCCTGCTGAGTTCCCTCATCAGACTGTGCTATTGGCTTGGCTCTGCACAGGCAAAACTGCTGGCTGGAACTGCTCCGTGGGTGCTGCAGGTAGGAATTTGGTTTAGCAAGATTTGAATGCTGGTTCTTGGTGTCGTTCCCCATTTTCTATTGCAATCAGGTCTCTAGTAGTTGAGCCCTCTAGATTCCTCCACAATCCCTGGGGGTTAGTCCAACTAGAGGCTCCCAAGAGACAACCCACAATGCTGGGGAAGCTGGATGTCCACCCTGGGCTCTCTCTCTTTCCACTGGAGGAACTATAGGCTCCGGGAGACCTTTCAGCACATTGCTGTGTCAGCCTTGGGGAGAGGCAATGAGGTCAATGTATAACTGTTCCTTTTACCCTTCTATTGAGGTCTTTTTTGGTTTCTATGATGCAAGGGGTGCTTCAGCCTATGTTCTAGGATTCTCTCAGTGGTGTCTTGTTTATGATTAGTTGTCGAACTCCTGGTGAGGAGGAGTAGAGTCAGGAACAGACTATGTTGGCATCTTGGTGACATCACTCCTGTGTATCTTCTTTGTTGAAGTGCCTGTTCAGATCTTTTGCCTGTATGGATCTAAGTTTTGTGGGAGGTTTTATTTGTTTAGGGGTTTTTTTTGCATATGAATATCCAAATGTTCCAGCATCACCTTTTGACAAGTCTGTTCTTTCTCCATTGTCTTTGTACCTTTGTAAAAAATTGATCGTCCATATATGTGTGTGGGTTTATTTCTGGACTTTTAATTTTGTTCCATTGATCTGTTTGCTGCCTTTAGGCTGATACCAGCCTTTAGGCTGTTCTGATTATAATAGCTTTATAGTAATTCTTGTGATCAAGTAGCATTAGCCTTCCAACTTTATTTTTCTTTCTTATTTTGGTTATTTTAGGTTCTTTGCATTTCCATTTGAATTTTAGCTTGTCAACTGAATTGAAATTGAATCAGCTTGGCAATTTTCATCAAAAAATCTTGTGGGATTTTGATTGGGATTGCATTAATTCTACAGATCAGTTCATCCTCTTTCCCTCCATTTTTTTTTGGTTTTTTTTTTTTTGTTTTTTTTTTTTTTTTTTTTTTTTTTTTACAGAAAAGGCTACTGTGCAGCCTTTTCTGCATTTGGCTCTTCTCACTTCCTAGTGAATCATGGTGATCTTCTCCCTCAGTCTCCATTTTAGTTTTATTGTGTTCTGTTGTCGGGATGTATTTGTTAAATTCTTTTGGTCCCTTATGATGGATTTCTTGCTCATCTCCAATGTTTTGCTCTTATAAATAGTGCTGCAGTACAATAATTATACATGTGTTTTTTTTTTTTTTCCCCCCTCTGTGGGCAAATAGAACTGCAAGATAAATTTGAGAATTGTGATTGCTAAATCAAAGTGTATGTGCCTTTGAAATTTTAATGGATTTTGTTGAGTTGCCCTCCCTAGAGTTTCATCAATTTATATTCCTGCTAATAATAAGTTAGAAAGCCTGTTTTCCCATGGTCTCAACAGTGTTACCAGACCTTTCCTTTTTTGTCAGGTTGATAGGTGTGGATGGTCTATCAAACTCATTTTGGTTTGCATTTCTTTAGTACAGGTAAGTTTATTTTTTTATTTTTTAAGTAAGCTCTGTGCCCAATATAGGGCTTGAGCTCATGACCATGAGGTCAAGAGTCACATTCTCTACCAACTGAGCCAGCCAGGTGCCCCTGACAGGTCTTTTTTAAGAGCTATTTGTATTTCTTCTTTTTGTGATTTTTTTTTTTTTAATCCATGTACTTTGCCCATTTTTTTTTTCTGTTGGACTGTCAGAATCTTTCAGTTCCAAGGAAGTCTTTGTGTATTAGATTAGCCCTTTGTGTGATATGAGTTGTAAATATTTTTCCCACTTTGCCGTTGACTTTGCTTATACCATTTTTTTTTCTTCTATAAAGAAGGCTTTCCTCCTTACGCATTTGAACTCATTAGCCTCTCCTTAGAGGCTTGGATTTTTAATTTTAATTAGAAAGGCTTTCTCTACTCTTAGTCTCTAGTTGAATTTTCTCATGTTTTTCTTTAAAAAAAATTTTTTTTTTTACTGTTTATTTTTGGGAGAGAAAGAGCACGAGCAGGGGAGGGGCAGAGAGAGGGGGACACAGAATCTGAAGCAGGCTCCAGGCTCTGGGCTGTCAGCACAGAGCACGACGCAAGCTCGAACTCACGAACCACAAGATCATGACCTGAGCTAAAGTTGGCTGCTTAACCGACTGAGCCACCTAGGTGCCCCCTCATGTTTTTCTTGTAGTACCCTTATGAGTTGTTTTTTTATTTTTACAGTTATATCTTGTATATGGACTTTAGTCTACTAAAATGTGTGGTATCCAGTTTGTTTTCTTGTTGTTCCAACACCCTTAATTTAAAAACCTGTCAGGTGCCTCGGTTGGTTGAACATCTGACTCTTGGTTTTGATCCGACTCTGGTCATGATCCCAGGGTCGTGGGACCGAGCCGCACGGCGGGCTCTGTGCTGAGCATGCAGCCTGCTTGGGATTCTCTCTCTCTCATCCTCTCAATCTCTGTCTCATCTCCTGCCCCTTTCCCCTGCTCATATGTTCTCTGGACCTCTCTAAAAGAAAATGAAATGAAATAAAATGAAAAGAAATAAAAGGAAATGAAAAATGAAATGGAATGTGAGGTGAGAGGTAAGCCTGTCTTTACCCTACTGATCTCTGATGCCATCTTGATGTATGGTTAGTTTCTGTGTGTTTGAGTCCATTTCTGGGTTTTCTGTTCTGTCCCATGGATTGTGTAATTATGCATCAGAATCACACTTTAAATTACTTTCTAAATTATGATTTGTTATCTGATAGCAGTAGTCTGTCCTCGTTGTCTCTTTCAGTTTTCTGGCTCTCACTAATTTTTCCATACACACTTAAAATCAGCCTATTAAAGAAAACTTGTCATTTTCATGGGGATGATATGCCATGTATAAGTTAGAGAGAATCGACTCTTTATGGTGTTATGTCTTAGCCAAGAACATGACATGCCTTTCACTTGCTCAGTTCTTCTGAATACACTGGTGTTTTGACATTGTTCATTTTAGGTCTTACTTCTAAAGTTTATTCCCATGTATTTTGTCTTTTTAATAGCAATCACAAAAATGATCTTTTCTCTATTACATCTTCTATTAGTTGTTTGTAAAAATGGAAGTTACCTTTGTATTTTGTTTCTACTATCTTGTTGAATTATCATAGTTTTTTTTTTTTAGTTGAATCTCTTGGATTTTCCAAGAATACCACCATACCCCCTTCAAAAATGATAGATTTGTTTCCTTCCTTGAAAATTTTCTCTCTCTAATTTATTTGGTTTTGGAGGTTTTCTCTTTCTTTCTTTCTTTCTTTCTTTTTTTTTTTTTTTTTTTTTTTTTTGTCTAATTGTTTTCAAATTATTTTCCCTCTCTTTTCCTTGGGTTTGCTGTTCTTTCATGGATTGTATCATTTGGAATTGCTTCCAGCCACAAATAACAGGAAACCTAACAGTTTACACAAATAAGGCTTTATTTTTCTCACACGGAAGTAGTCTGGAGGTAGGAAGTCAGTAGTTCAGCCATATCAGTAACCTGATATTTTTCTCTGCCCTCTTAACATGTTGGCTTGTTGCCTGGTGATCACAACATGGCTGCCAGAGCTCTGGGCATCTTAATCATATTCAAAGTAGGAAGAAGTGAGGTGAGAGACAAGTAAAATGAATCTTCCATCACACTCTCCTTTTGTCTCATTGACTAGAAGTAGGTCACATAGCTATTCTTAGCTACAAGGGAGTTTGGGAAAGCGGGTATTTACACTTCCAGTCTCTGTAGTGGAGGTAGGCAAGGAAGAAGGAGGTTAGGAATGGGCAGTGAGTTATCTACTCATATTTATTGGAGATATTATTTCTTCTTTGTATGCAAGAGTAAAGGAAGATCTTTGTATTGATCCCAAAGAAATTATATCATCTTGAAGGCTAAGGTGGTTTTGCTTTGTTGTTGTTGTTTGTATAAAGAGAAAATCAAGTTTTCCAGTAATTCATGTAACATAAATTTAACCATTTTAAAGTGTACAACTCAGTGGCATTAACACATTCATAACGTTGTGGAACCATCATGTCTATCTAATTCCAAACATTTTTATCTCCCCCTTTACCCCCCCCCCAAAAAAAAAAAAAAACCGAATACCCATTGTGATGGTTAATTTTATGTGTCAACTTGGGTAGGCTATAGTGCCAGTTGTTTGGTCAAATACAAATCCAGGTGCTGCTATGAAGATATTATTAACATTTGAATCAAGAGACTTCGAGTAAAGCAGGTTACCCTCCATAATGTGGATGGGTCTCATCCAATGAGTAGAAGGCCTTAAGAGAAAAGGCCGAGGTTCCCCAAAGAAGAAGGAATTTGGCCTCCACACTGCACCATAAAATTTCTGCCTCAGTTTCCATCATTTAGACTCAAAAATGCAACATCCACCCCTGTTGGAATTTCAGCCTGTCGGCCTGCTGCCCTTGCACATTTCAAACTTGGCAGTTCCTTAAAATCAGCCAGTCAGTTTCTTCCCCACCCTAGCTCTTCTCCCCTCCATATACATATACATACATACATACATACATACATACATACATACATACATACATCCTTCCTTTGGATACTGTTTCTCCCCTGGGGAACCTTGACTAATACACCCATTAAATTCAATCCCTATTTCTGTTGTGTGCTGGTGTCAGCCTGTCAATAACCAATGTCATGGTTGGACCCACCCTTGTTCTTATTATCATTGCAAGATGCCCATCAGGAACCTGAAAAAATAAGTTTATTACCTACAGGACCTAGAAATGACACAGCATGCCTGGGGCTACACTGCAAGGGGTTCTGCTTTTATTGGGGGTGGGGAGTGGAGTCTGTGGTTTCATAGGCTCACTCTATTGGCAAACTTAAAACAGAAGAGCATGAAGTCAAAGTGTGGAAAGAGAAAAGGCAAGTGGCCCAAATGGTCAGTTATCAAAATCAACCACGATCTCTAAAACAAAGGAGCCTAAGCGGGAGTAGACAGCCTAGCTTTTTATTTAGTTGTTGCCGGCCATGTGTTTTTTCGAGATCCCCTTTTGAAGTGGATGCCTGGGCAATCAAGGCTCAAGTCAGGCACTTGCATTACAGACAACAACAACAACAAAACTGTCAGGGCTTATACTACAATTCCCTTTTACGCATAACCCCTAACAACCACATATCAGCTGTCTCCATATATTTAACTATTCTGGGTATTTCATATAAATAGAATGATAAATATGTAAACTTGAACCTGGCATCTTTCATTTAGCGTAATGTGTTGGAGGTTTTCCCCCCATGCGGCATATGTAGTAGCACTCCATTCTTTTTTATTTTTACTTAGTTTTTTAAAAATGCTTATTTATTTTGAGAGAGAGAGAGTGTGTGAGTGTGTGTGTGTGTGTGTGTGTGTGTGTGCACACATGCATAAATGAGGTGTGGGGGAAGGGGGACAGAGACAGAGAGAGAATCCCAAGACTCTGTCCTGTCAGTGCAGAGCCCAGTGCAGGGCTCGATCTCCCAACCCTGGGATCATGACCTGAGCCGAAATCAAGAGTCAGACACTCGACCGACTGAGCCACCCAGGTGCCCCAATTCTGCCTATTTTTAAATTGGATTCTTGTTTTTGTTGTTATTGAGTTGTATGAATTCTTTATATATTTTTGATATTAACCTCTTATCAGATACATAATTTGCAAATATCTTTTATTCAGTAGGTTGCCTTTTTGTTTTGCTGATGATTTTCTTTACTGTGCAAAAGCTTTTTAGTTTGATATAGTACTGATGGTTTATTTTGGCTTTCGTTTCCCTTGCCTGAGGAGACATACCCAGAAAAATGTTGCTAAGGACAGTGTCCCAGAGTTTACTGCCTATGTTTTCTTTTAGGACCTTTATAGTTTCAGGTCTTACAGTTAGGTCTTTATTCCATTTTGAAGTTTTTAAAATTAGTTTCTTAATTTAAGTATAATTAACATACAGTTATATTAATTTCAGGTGTATAATACAGTGATTCAGCAATTCTGTACTCAGTGCTCATCACTGTAAGTGAACTCTTACTCTTCACCTATTTTACCCATCTAACTCACCTACCTCCCCTGTTCTCTATATTTACATTTTTTTGGTTTGTCTCTTTGTTCTTCACTTTGTTTCTTCAATTCCACATGAGTGAAATCATATGGTATTTGTCTTTCTCGGACTTATTTCACTTAGCATTATACCCTCTAGTTCCATCCATGTTATTGCAAATGGCAATTCTTTTTTATGGCTGAGTAATATTCGTGTGTGTGTGTATGTGTGTGTGTGTATCCTGCAACCTTACTGAATTCATTTATCAGTTTTAGTAGTTTTTTGGTGGAGTCTTTAGGGCTTTCTATATGTAGTATCATGTCATTTGCAAAGAATGACAGTTTTACTTTCTCCTTACCAATTTAAATGGCTTTTATTCCTTTTTCTTGTCTGATTGCTGTGGCTACGACTTCCAATAATACGTTGAATAAAAGTGGTGAGAGTGGACATCTTTGTCTTATTCCCGATCTTAAGGGAAGAACTCTCAGGTTTTCACCATTTATTATGACATTAGCTGTGGATTTTTCACATATGGCCTTTATCATGTTGAGGTATGTTCCTTGTAAGCCTACTTTGTTGAGGGTTTTTTTTTTTTTTATCATGAATAGATGTTGTTCTTTGTCAAATGCTTTTTCTGCATTTATTGAAATGATCATATGGTTTTTATCCTTTCTCTGATTCAAGTGATCTATCATATTTATTGATTTGCAAATGCTGAACCATCCTTGTAACCCAGGAGTCAATCTCACTTGATTGTGGTGATTTTTTTAATGTATGGTTGCATTTGGTTTGCTAATATCTTGTTGAGGAATTTTGCATCTGTGTTGATCAGATATATTTGTTTGTAGTTTGATTTTTTAAATAATGTCTTTATGTCTTTTGGTATCAGGACAATGCTGGTCTCATAGACTGAATTTGGAAGCTTTCCTTCCTCTTCTGGTTTTTGTTTTGTTTTGTTTTGTTTTTTTTGGAATAGTTTGAGAAGAATGGGTATTAACTCTAAGTGTTTGGTAGAACTTACCTGTGAAATCATCTGGTCCTGGACTTTACTGGTTGAGAATTTGGGGATTATTGATTCAGTTTTATTGCTAGTAATTTATCTGTTCAAATTTAGGTTTATATGTAAAATACTATGCATAAAGCAGTCTATATTAGGTTGATGGTCATTTAAGTTCAAACCCATTCTAAAAGTGCTAAATTTGGACTCCCCTCTCCCCACCATTTTATGCATATGGTGTCACTATACTTTACATCCTTTTATTTTGTGGATCCCTCAACTGATTTTTATAGATATAATTAATTTTACTGTTTTTGTGCTTTAACCTCCATACTGGTTTCATAAATGATTAATGTACTACTTTTATTATGTTTGTTTGTAGCTGTGAAATCTTTTCCTTTACTAGTTTTCTTGCTCCTGATTGAGGCCTTTCCTTTCCACTCAGAGAATTCCCTCTAACGTTTCTTGTAAGACTTGTTTAGTGGTGATGAATTCCTTTAGGTTTTGTTTGAGAAACTCTTTATCTCTTTATTCTGAATGATAGTCTTGCTGGATAGAATATTCTTGGTTTGAGGTTTTTTCCTTTCAGCACAAATGAGCACTCCCTTCTGGTGTGCAAAGTTTCTGCTGAAAAATCAGCTGATAGCCTTATGGAGTTTCCTTTGCATGTAACTGTTTTCCTTTCTCTTGCTGTTCTTAAAATTCTCACTTTTTGCCATTTTAATTATTATGCATCTTGTTGCAGACTTCCTCAGGTTGATTTTGTTGTAGGCTCTTTGTGCCTTCTGGATCTGGATTTCTGTTTCTTTTTCCACTTTAGGAAAATCTTCAGCTGTTATTTCTTCAAATAAATTTTCTGCCCCTTTTCCTCTCTCTTCTCCATCTGGGATCCCTGTAATATGAATGTTATTACACTTGATGCTGTCACTGAGTTCCCTTAACCTATTTTCATTTATTATTATTTTTTAACTGTTCCGTTTGGTTGGATTCCATTACTTTGTCTTCCAGCTCACTGATTTATTCTCCTGCTTTCTGTAGTCTACTATTTATTCCCTATAGTATATTTTTAATTTCAGTTACTGAGTTCTTCATGTCTGATTATTCTTTGAAAAGTATTTTCTTTTTTTTTTTTTTTTTTAATTTTTTTTTTTCAACTTTTTAAATTTATTTTTGGGACAGAGAGAGACAGAGCATGAACGGGGGAGGGGCAGAGAGAGAGGGAGACACAGAATCGGAAACAGGCTCCAGGCTCCGAGCCATCAGCCCAGAGCCTGATGCGGGGCTCGAACTCACAGACCGCGAGATCGTGACCTGGCTGAAGTCGGACGCTTAACCGACTGCACCACCCAGGCGCCCCTGAAAAGTATTTTCTACTTCTTTGTTGAAGGTCTCAGTGAAATCCTGTAATCTATTCTCAAGTTTAGTAAGTATCTTTATGACCATTACTTTGAATTCTCAAAGTAATCAGATAATCAGGCATATTGCTTATCTCTGTTTCATTTAGCACTTTTGCTGTGATTTTTGTCCTTTCGTTTGGGAGATAATCCTTTGTTGCTTCATTTTATCAAACTCTCTGTGTCTGTTTCTGTGTGTTAAGAAAGTCATCTACACCTCCTGGTCTTGAAAGTAATAGCCTTATGAAGAAATGGTCTTATAGTGCTGTTACCATCCTGGCTCTTGGGCTCTCTAAACAACAGAATTTGACAAGAGGCTGAACAGGAGTTCCAGGCAAGCCTTTATTGGGGCTTATGCTCTAGCACAAGGGAGACACCACAAAGGGAAGAGCCTTCAGGCTGGCTTGAGGAGAGGTCAGAAAGAGTTTTAAAGAAACTTCGATGGGAAAAGGGTGACATATAAGCATGTAGAGATGGGGATTTCTTTTTTTCCTTCTTTTTAAAAAAATTTTTTATGTTTACTTATTTTGGGAGAGAAGAGAGAGCATGCACAAGTGGGGGAAGGGGCAGAGAGGAGAGATAGAATCCCAAGCAGGCTGTGCACCAACAGCACAGAGCCCAGTGCAGGGCTCAAACTTACGAACTGCAAGATCATGACCCGAGCCAGGATCAAGACTTGGGCGCTTAACCGACTGAGCCACCCAGGTGCCCCAAGGTGGGGAATTTCTTGACACGTGTGCACTTAAAGATCATGTATTTTTATGAGTCGTATGTGTATTTAGGATGTTAAATCTCCACCCTGGGTGTGATTTTTAGTATTATAATGAGGGAGAAACTTGGTGAAAGGTCAGCAGTGAGGTCCATCATGGCACAGACTGGTTTGACTCATTCTTTGCCAGTCTTTGTAGTAAGCATCTTCCTTTCAGTAAGCATCTCCCCTCCGCATTCCTGCAAGATGTACTACTCAAGAGGCACAGAGTTTTAGCTTTTCTTTTTTTTTTCCTTCCTTATGGAGGCAACCAAAGAACCCCAGATTTAGCAGTCAGGGTTGAGGGGACCCAAGTCCAGTCCCTCCTCCATCTCAATCCCCACTTCAGGTGTTGTGACCTCCTTATTCTTATGGAAAAGGGGCCAAAGGTCTCATCGTCAGAAACTGCTTCCTGCTGAGTGGGGGCTCTTGTCCCTGTCCTGCCCTGGAGGTGTCTTGCTGACTGTTCTAATGATTTATAAGGACTGGGATCCCCCTCTACTGGTGCAGGTTGGAACCCTTCCACCACCATTAGCTTGACTTGGAATTGTTGAAGCCTAGAAGACACAAAGTCAACCAGGAGGTTAAAAACACAGGACCCACAAAGTGACAGCAATAAAATGGCCACTAAAGGCCCAAGAAAAGGCAAGAACCAAGTCAACATTTGGGAGGTCCCCTTTAATCGAGTCCCAGGTGGTTTGGGCAGTGGGGTTGTTAAAATTATGTTGCCTGTTGGAGGATGATGTCAGCCTTCTGTTCCACCTGTCAAGAAACATTAATGAAACAAGATGTATCTACAACAGCACCTATTCCTCCTTGTTCAGCTGGGACATAATCCAAGGCTAATTTGTGATCTAAGATGCTTGAAGTCAGAGTCTAATGATTTTTGTATGAGTTTAAAACCCCTGTCCTGTTTCAGCCACCACTATGGACACGGTGGCTGTGACTTTGTTGGAAATTATTTCCCCAGCTAGTCCTATCCAGGAACCAACCAAGGTGATTAATTTGGTAATCAGTAGACCTACTGTTTGTCTGGACCTTTTTGGTGACAGATGAATTACATAGTTGTCAGGGAGTCCATCCCTTCGTCCAGCTGTTCAAATAATCATATGCCCTTGGGGTCCTTTCATCATCCCCACAGAGTAACAGGTGCTAAGGCTGTCTATACATGAGCTATTGTGACAGTTTCTCTGAATCTTACCTCAAGTTGTCTAGCTTAGGCCAACAACAAACATTAAAAGAGAGTTAGAACTAGAATCTAACTTCCACAAAGGTGTTATTGAAACATAATTTTTTCTCTCTAAAGCCACTCTCATTTCCATCAAAGATAGCCAAATAAAGATTAACCTATTTGAAAAATAAGTTCAGTCCTAATAAACTTGGCCTGATTATTTACATAAGCATAGTAAGAATACTGATTGACTATGTAAGTTTGCTTATATATATATATATATATATATATATATATATATATACATACATACATATAATATGTATATTTTGTTTGCTGGAATTTCTTATAAGGAATTTCCAATTAAACTTTTAATAGGCTTTCAAGGCCAGAAACCAGTCCAAATACGTGCTGTCACATTTGCCTTCAATACGTGTAGATTTGGGTGAGTTGCTTTTCTCAAGGTCTCCAAAATCTGAGGTTCCTGCACTTGCACTTTACTCACCTGGTAAAGCTGCTGGGAACTCTGGAAGCAAGGTGTCAGGCTAACATTTCCAAGGGGCTTTATTGGCTCCATAAAGTCTACCTTCATTCCTTACAGCTGTCTGGTCACATCTGAGTCTGTGAATGTCTCTCTCAAATAATGACATTCCAGTCAAAGCCTTGGTTGTATAACCAGTGTTTCCAATCGTGCCCTGTTACAAGGAGAACAGATTCTTATTGAACTTATGTAAATAATTATAATTGCCACGTAAGAAAGAATACTCACTGAGAGCTTATGAATTCTGGAGGGTTCAGGTAGAGAGAAAAGATAAATGTTTCAGTTTGTTTACAAAGGAATATTTTATCAAATATCTGTAAGTAATAGATGTCATAAGAGAAAAATTTTGCTTAAATCTGAAAGAGCAAACATTAGATAATGAGCAGTGTTTCCAATAAGTCATAATAACTGTAATATTTTTCAGTTCACTTAGTCCCATGTTATTAATTCCTATTTTGTGTGAATGCAGCTTTTCCCTTAGTTCCAGAAATTCTTACCCAGTTTAGCTTTATGATCTTGAAGATACCACAAATTTGTATTTGTAAAAAGTTCTTTTTATGAATCTTCTTGAAGCTGGAACACATTTGCAAGAGCATCAGAATGTAACTGTAAATGGCAGAACTCAAAAATGGGCACGGTTAAAAATCCAATGAGAGTCCCTTATAAAACAGTTGACAAGAAAATTTGGTTATTTTTGTGATGCACAGCACTTTAATAATTAGGATTTTAAGTGATAACGTTGTTCCAGAACATATTAAAATTTTAGGAATCTTATATACTTTCTGGAACATTTACTCACAGCATTTACTCACACAATAAACAGCATTCACTCACACAATAGAGCCTCAGATTTATCACCGTTTGTGCAAACTTCTCGTGTAACAACACACCAAATAGACAAGCCTAATTAGTTAAAAAGCCTTTAATTTAGAATTTGCATTTTGGGGAAGTTTGCTATAAACCTCAGAAGGTTCTAAAGAACATACCTAAATAGGATCATAGATTATTATAAAACAATATTTAATTATTCAACAAAGGTGGCAACAGAAGATTACAAAGGCAAATATATAGGGTTATATAGTTGTTAGCAAAAGTTAGCTCCTTTTTTTTTTTTTTTTTAACTTTATTTTGAGAGAGAGAGAAAGCATGAATCGGGGAGGGGCAAAGAGAGAGCTAGAGAGAATACCAAGCAGGCTGCATACTGTCAGTGCAGAGCCCAACACACGACTTGAACCCATGAACCGTGAGATCATGACCTGAGCCGAAGTTGGGTGCTTAACTGACTGAGCCACACAGGCACCCTGAAAGTTAGCTCTTTTAATGTTGAGAGGATTTAGTTTTCTTAAGTAATCAAGGCCCTGATAAAACCAAATATAGAAATCTTGTTTTTTTTCTGGGCAGATAAAGGAAAACAAAAAACTTTGTTTATAATTTATCAAGAGCAGACCAACAATCCAGGAAAACTTTGCTTTTTTCATAGAGGGAAAAACCAAATTTCAATCTTATATTAGTGTACTTTTAAGACTCTTCCATCCCAGTTTTTGTTCTGAACATTCATAAATTTTTTTCCAGAGATTCCCTTTTACAAACCTACAACTTTTCTTTTTCATTCAGATTTTGCCCTAAGTTTTTTTTTTTTTTTTTGTCTCTAACCAGTCTCATTTCAGGACATAATGACTTTCTTTTCCCTCAACAAAAATGTATTTTTATTCTCCATACTTTATCTTACCAAAAACATATCTCTAACATCCCTTGATTGAGTACAGAGATGTTTTATTATTTCTAGTAGTCTCAATTACATTTATCGGTATTTTTCATGCTTAGAAACCTTAATTTCTAGTAGAAACTGAGTAGTAAGCAATTGTGAACTGTTATACTAGTATTCTTTAAAGATTTTTTTTACCATTTATTTATTTATTTTGAGAGAGAGAGAGAGTGCACAAGCAGGGGCAGGGCAGAGAGAGTGTGTATGTATGAGTGGGAGAGGGGCAGAGAGAGAGAGGGAGAGAGAGAGAGAATCTCAAGCAGGCTCCACACTGTCAGAACAGAGCCCAATGTGAGCTCCAACCCATGAACAGTGAGATCCTGAACTGAAATCAAGAGTCAGACACTCAACCAAATAAGCCACCCAGGTACCCCCCCCCCCCCGCCGTGTTCCATAGATTGGCACATTTATGAATATATTTCATAATTTCTAAAACCATATTTCTTCATAGTACAGTCTTTTAATAAAGCATAAAACGTATTTATTAACAAACCCAAATTGATCTTTTAGTTTTCTTATAATAAGACAGTGTAGGTAAACCTGTGTTTAGTATTTAATGTTTCATTTTATCTTATTTGGAAAAGGCTTAGATATCCAATGAGTTTGAACCAATTTATCATTTAATTACCTAGCAAAACTTCAAGGCTACTAAAGATTTTGAAAGCTATAAACCTTTTTATATGTTTAACCCACTTGTTCTTACAATTACCCATGTGAACTGCATGTGACAAAATCAATCATTTTAAGTCATTGTTGAGACATTGCAACAGATACAACACAAATTTAGCTCATAAATTCAGGTAGAGTAAAAGCTGATATCTGTATTATATTTGATCTTGATAACTCTAAAACTCATGTCTATTTTAATGAAACCAACAACCTTGAAGTAGCTTTAATATTGAATATGTTGCACCTGTGTCTACCAAAAAGTTGATTGGGGCACCTGGCTGGCTCAGTGGGTGGAGCATGGGACTCTTGACGTCAGTGTTGCAAGTTCGAGCCCCATATTGGGTGTAGAGATTACTTGAGAATAAAACCTTAAAAAAAAAAAAAAAAAAAGTCAATTCCTTCCCCACTGTCAATTTTATCTGCAGCTCCAGTGGGGAAATCTGAAGTGGGCCGTTGGAGTCCAGGGGAGTCTTTGGGCCCCTTCACGCTGATTTGGGAGGTGCTTCAGTTTGAACCTCATAAGGAAGTAGCCCGACAGCTTGGGGTGCTTTTTGCTCCTTGATAGTGAGGGTGGGGGGAGCAGGAGCTGCTGGTGTTGACGGCCTGAGGATCATATAGGAGTAGCCCAGGTGGAGGTACAGGAACAGGAGGAGGGGGGAGGTAGAGGCAGAGGTGGCAGGGGCACCCCCCGGCAAGGCCAGAGGCAGATTCAAAGTTTGGACTAACCCTTTTCCATCTGTTTCCTATCTCTCCCTCCTGCGAAACAGGCATTTCCCCTGGTTGCTTTTCATCCCTTTCGAGGAGCTGGAGGAGCAGGCTGTGGGTTGGACTTTGGTTCTGGTGCCTGGGCTTGGGGCGGTGGATTTAGGATGTCCAGTGTCTGCCTGTCTCCCTCCTCCTCTTTCTCATTCCGACTTTTTGGGAAGGGGGTCAGGTGTCTTATTAGATTTTTGTCCACACTTGTCTCTCTGGTCCGTCAGTCGGGTCACTTCCCCTGAAGCATCTTTATTTTTCTTTTTTTAATTTTAAAAAAAGTATTTTTAGAAGTGGTCACAGTGCCCCAGGCTCAGGGTATAGGATCTGGGGTGCGGCCCCTCTGTGCACAGGTGGAAGCCCGGGGCCTGAGCTCCCCTGCTTGGGGAGCAATAACGATGCAATGAAGCATCTTTATCATGGGGGATCTTAAAAGCCTGAATGTAGGGAATCTCATCTCGTGTATTTGATCTCTGACAGAGTAACTCCGGTTGCGAGACGGTGTGATGATTTAACGATCCATTTAGTGGCCATCTTGTTACTGAGCTCAAAACATACATAGGCTCAGCAGTGTCACGATAAAACAGATTTTCCCTTTAGATACAGGATCACAACTGTAAGTGTGCCTATCAGACAGAATTCGCCCCAGCAGGCTGAGATGTGTGGAAACTAAATCCTCCCACCCTTATGCAGGCTACAGAAACAGACGAGGTCCGTCTCAGGTCTCCCTTCTTTGAGGAGAGAGGTACAGAGTCTGTTCCCACTCAGTTCTCTTTGGAGCTGAATGATTTAGACTCTCATATTATTAGCCAGAAAATTTACACAAGCCTTCTATTAAAACATCAATTTGTGTAATGCCGAATTAAAACAAATAATCCATCAACTCCTTTAGGTTATTCCCACCTGGAGAACACTACCAGTAACCATCAACAGCTGGAATCGAAGTCAGGATCATCAACTCAAATTGAGGAGGTCCGGGTATCAGGAGAAGTCCCCCGATACACCTGTGAGGTGCTGAGAAACCGCAGTGGCACAAGGGGCCGGTGCTGGCACGGAGCAGCCGGGGTCCAGGCGACCCCCAGGTGTTCTCAGGTGAGTTGCTCTGATGTCCTGCCAGCTGTGCCGGGAAATGTTAATGCAAAATGAACAAACCTTTTTAAAATTTTTAAAAAGGAAAAGAGTGAGTTGAGCCCAAGCTAGTACGGCTGTCCAGGATACACAGTCTTCACAAAGAAGAGAGTGCTCTGGGGAAGGAACATTTGGTGCAGGGTTATATGGTTTTTTTCACATAAAGATTACAAATTATTATGACAAAGAGCATTCTAGAAAATTCTAGACTTTCTCTCATGGTTTTAGTATGTGCAAGGCTGAATGACTTTAAAAAAAAATTTTTTTTTTAATGTTTATTTCTTTTTGAGACAGTGAGAGAGTGTGAGCTGGGGAAGGGGCAGAGAGAGAGGGAGACAGGCTCCAGGCTCCAGGCTCCAGGCTCCGAGCTGTCAGCACAGAGCCTGACGCGGGGCTCGAACTCACAAACCGCGAGATCGTGACCTGAGCCGAAGTCGGACGCTTAACCAACTGAGCCAGCCTGGTGCCCCAAGGCTGAATGACTTTTTAATATTATGGGAACCAGGAAGGTTTTTTATCTTTACGTTTGGAATGCTTTTTGGTGATTTTTTAAAAAAATAAAGCAGATGTACAATGTGGGCTCAGGGCAGGGAGAGGTCCCATGCTTTGAGATTTGGTTGAATCATTTTGTCCCTGATAAATGTTAAAGTAATGCTTTCCTGGGAGCCCACGTATTATTTAGGGGGTCTTCACAGAGGCAACGATGATATCTAAGTAGGCAATAAATTCTAGCAGCGAGGCCACAGAGAAGCCCACACTGTTCCTCCTCCCACAGATGGGGACAGAGGCTCGAGAAGCGTGTGCCCTGCTGTTGTGGTTGAGCCGTGTTTGCCTTCAGTCCAGGTGTCTGCAGTGGCCCTCTTTGCCTGTTGAGGGCAGAGTTTGGTCCCCAGCGCTCTTAAGGGGCCAGTGTGGGGCTGCCCTGGGCTTGAGTTGGGTCAGACCAGATGCCTGCCCTCAGCCCATCCGCCAGAACTGGTCACACTGAACTTCAGGGCGCTCTCCCTGTGTTGCCCCCTGAGAGGCTTTTACTGATGGGCGGGGCCCGCAGTCAGACCTGACATCTGTCCCCAGTCAGTCTGCTGGGGTTGTGGTGACCCGGAACTACTGGGCTCTCTCTTTGTACTGCTCCTTGTGAGGCTTTTGTTCATAGGCAGGGCCAGCGGTCAGATCAGATGTCTGCACCCAGCCTCTTGCCGGTTACTTTCCCCTGTCCCCAGGGCAGGAGTCACTTTGGAGTGGCTGGTAGGGAGCCGCTTGCACAAGGAGAAGCTTGTGGTGTCGCTTTGCATGGACTCCCGCTGAGCGGGGCGGTCGGATCGGGTAGTCCACAGGAGAATGCAGGGGCTGTGGTGTTAGCAAGCTAGGTGGTGAGGGTTCACGTTGGTCCCACAGCTGGCTGTGTGTCTAGGCTGGGGTGAGGGCAGATAGTGCCCACCAGCTCTTTGGTTCTTGGAGAAGTTCCCAAAGATCTCTGCCACTCCGGTGCATGTGTTGAGGTTAGTAAATAAATCTCCTTCCCGTGTACCCCAGGCACTTTTCAAACTGCTGCTTCTTTGGGGGGGATTTTTTTATTTCGTTTTTTGTTTGTTTTATATTATCTTTTGTTGGTGGTGTGGTTTTTTTTTTAATAATTTATTGTCAAGTTAGCTAATACACAATGTAGTCTTGGCTTCAGGAGTAGATTACTGTGATTCGTCACTTACATACAACACCCAGTGCTCATCCCAACAAGTGCCCTCCTCAGTGCCCATCACCCATTTCCCCTGCCCCTCAAACCCCCACCCCCATCAGCCCTCAGTTTGTTCACTGTATTTAAGATTATTCTGATTTGCCTCCCTCTCTGTAACTTATTTTTCCTTCCCTTCCCCTGTGGTGTTCTGTTAAGTTTCTCAAATTCCACATATGAGTGAAAACCTTTATGACTTTCTCGGACTTATTTCACGTAGCGTAATACCCTCCGGTTCCATCCACGTTGTTGCACGTGGCAAGATTTCATTCTTTTTCATTACTGAGTACTATTCCACTGTATGTATATATACGCTGTATATATACACTGTATATATATATATATATATGTATATATATACACACACACACACACATACACTGTATATATACACTGTATATGGCAGGGACCGTTTCCTATGCCCTTGCTTTCCGGCTTTCCCAGAGACAACCCACTGATTTTTAAAGTTCTGGCGTTAAGCCCCACTAATTGTACAAACTCGAAGTTAAGCCCCTCTGGTCCTCAAAGCTACATGTTATGGGGATTTGTCTTCTCAGTGTAGGTCCCCTGTGTCCAGAGTGCCTGGTGTGGGATCTGTTCCTTTCCCTTTGTGCACACAGTGTGTCCCTCCCATTTGTGATTAGTCTCGTAGGTTGGTTTGCTTTTTAACCGGCTCTGCCCTTCCTACCATTTTGGATGTAGCCTCCTTTCTACAGTTACCTCTGAAGAGCCGTTCTGCCAGTCCTTGGGTCATTTTCTGGGTCAGTTACACGAGTGTGGGTGGTGTATCTGTGGACAAGGTTAACCTAGGATCCTCCTCCACCATCTTCCCTGGAGTGTATTTTTGTGGATTGTGTAAGATACTGGCCCAGCTTCATTCTTTTGCGTGTGGATGTCCAATTTTCCCAGCGCCATTTATTGAAGAGGCTGTTCTTTCCCCATTGTATATTCTTGGCTCTTTTTTTGTAAATTAATTGACTATATGTGTGTGGGTTTATCTCTCTATTCTGTTGCGTTGATCTGTGTGTCTGTTTTTATGCTGATACCACCCTGTTTTGATTGCTGGAGTTTTGTAACATAGTCTGAAATCAGGGAGTATGATTCCACTAGCTTTGTTTTTACTTCTGAAGACTTCTTTGGATAATCATGGTCTTTTGTGGTTACCTACAAATTTTAGGGTTGTTTGTTCTATTTCTGTGAAAAATACCATTGAAATTTTGACCAGGATTTCATTAAATCTATAAATTGCTTTGGATAGTATGGGCATTTAAACAATACTAATTCTTGTATTCCATGAGCACAGAATTTCTTTCCATTTATTTATGTCATCTTCAATTGCTTTTATCAATATTTTATATTTTTTAGCGTACAGTTCTCTCACCTCCTTGGTTAAATTTATTCCCAGGTATTCTTTGTGACGCAGTTGTAAGTACAATTGTTTTAATTATTCTTTCTGCTACTTTGTTATTACCATATTGAAATGCAACAGATTTTTCTATACTGATTTTGTATCCTGTAATTCCACTGAGTTTTTTAGTTTTAACAGATTATTTGGTCGTGTCTTTAGAATTTGCTATACATAATATCATGTCATTGACAAATAGTTACAGTTTCGCCTCTTCATTTCTGGTTTGTGGGCCTTTTATTTCTTTTTCTTGCCTAATTTCTCTGGCTAGCATTTCAATACTTTATTGAATAAAAGTGGGGAGAGTGGGTATCCATGTCTAGTTCTTGATGATAGAGGGAAAACTTCCAGCTTTTTACCTTTAAATATCATGTTACTTGCAGGCTTGTCATATATGGTCTCTATTATGTTGAGGTACATTCCCTCTATACCCACATTGTTGAGAGTTTTTATCAGTGGATGTTGAATTTTGTCAAATGCTTTTTTTTTTTTTCATCTTTTGAGATGATTTTGTGATTCTCATCATTTATTTTGTTAGTGTGTTATATTACATTAATTTGTGGATGTTGAACCATCTTTGCATCCCTAGAATAAATCCCACTTGATCTAAGCATATGGTCCTTTTAATGTGTCGTTGAATTTTGTTTACCTATATTTTATGGAGGATTTTTGCATCTATGTTCATCAAGTATATTGGCCTGTGATTTTCTTGTGGTATATATCAGGATAATGCTGGCCTCATAAAATGAATTGGGAAGTACTCTTTCCTCTTCTGTTTTTTGGGAGAGTTCTAAAAGAAAGGATTGGCATTATTTGGTAAAATTCACCAGTGAACTTCTCTGGTCCTGGACTTTTGTTTGTTGGGAGGTTTTTGATTATTGCTTCAGTCTCCTTACTAGTTTAGTAAAATTGGTCTGTTTAGATTTTCTGTTTCTTCATGATCCAGTCTTATAGATTGTAGGTTTACAGGAATTTTTCCCATTTCTTCTGGGTTGTTCAGTTTAGAGTATAATTTTCCCAGTGGTCAGTCATGATCCTTTGTATTTCTGTGGCACCAATCTTTTCTTGGTGTGTCTAGCTAAAGATTTACACATTTTGTTTATCGTTTCAAAAACTAGCTTACTTTCATTTATCTTTTTCTGTTGCTTTTTTAGTCTTTATTTCACTTATCTTTGCTTTGATCTTTGTTATTTTTTTCTTCTACTAAGTTTGGGCCCTGCTCCTCTTTTTCTTGTTCTTTGGTGTGTAAAGTTAGGTTTTGCCTTTTTGGATTTTTTCTTGTTTCTTGGGGTAAGCATTTATTGCTGTGAACTTCCCTCCTAGAACTGCTTTTTCTGCATCCTATAAGTTTTGGTATGTTGTATTTTCATCTTCGGCAAAACACTTTTTTATTTCTGTTTGGTATTTTTTTGCTCATGGGTTGTTCAGTGGCATGTTGTATGATGTGCATGTATTTGTGAATTTTCCAGTTTTCTTCTTGTAACCGATTTCTTGTTTCATCCATTATAGTAAGAAAAAGAACACTTGATATGATTTAAATTTTCTTAAATTTATTAAGGCTTGTTTCGTGGCCTAATATGTGATCTGTCCTGGAGAATGTTCTTTGTGCGCTTGAGACTTGGTTTTTGGATGGAATGTTCTGTATATGTTTGTTACATCCATCTGGCCTAATGTATTTTTTAAAGCCAGTGTTTCCTTATCGATTTTCTATCTGGACGATCTATCCACTGATGAAATTGGAATGTTAAAGTACTATAGTATTATTGTATTACTGGTTATTTCTCTCATTATGTCTGTTAATATTTGCTTTCTATATTTTACCATTCTGGGGTGCATAAATATTTACAAATGCTATATCCTCTTGGTGGGTGACCCTTTTATTATATAATGACCTTCTTTGTCTCTTATTACAATCTTTGTTGAAACTATGGCCACCCCAGCTTTCTTTTTAAGGTTTCCTTTTGCATGGGCTATGTTTTTCCATCTCTTCACTTTTAGTCTGTGTGTGTCCTTCCATCTGAAGTGAATCTGTTGTAAGCAGCATATAGATGGGTCTTTTATCTATTCAGCCACTCTGTGTCTTTTGTACATTTGGCTTTTTTTTTTAAACGTTTATTTATTATTGAGAGACAGAGAAAGACAGAACATGAGCAGGGGAGGGGCAGAGAGAGGAGGAGACACAGAATCCGAAGCAGGCTCCCGGCCCTGAGCTGTCAGCACAGAGCCTGATGTGGGGCTCGAACTCACAAACTGCGAGATCATGACCTGAGCCGAAGTTGGATGCTTAACCGACTGAGCCACCCAGGCACCCCTCTGTGTCTTTTGATTAAAGAATTTAGTTCTTTTATGTTTAAAGTAGTTCTTGATATGTATATACTTAATTGTCACCTTGTCAATTGTCCTCTGGCTGTTTTGTAGTTCTTTTCTTTTTCCCTTATTCTCCTCCCTTGTGATTTGGTGATTTTCTATAATGGTATGTTTGATTCTTTTTCTATCTTTTGTGTATCTACTGTAGGTTTCCGCTTCCTGGTTATTGTGAAGCTTACATGTAACAACTTATAACAGTGTGGTTTAAGTTGATAAGAACTTAAGTTTGAACATCTTCTAAAGCTCTACATTTTTAACCCCCACCCACCCGTTTTACGTTTTTGTTCACAATTTAAGTCTTTTTATTTTGTGTATCCCTTAATAAATTATCGTAGTTATAGCTATCTTTGCTACTTCATGTTTCAGCTTTCATACAAGCTTTGTAAGTGATTAACCCACCACCTTTACAACATTAGACTCTGAATTTTACTATGTATTTACCTTCACCAGTGAGATTTATACTTTTGTATTTTCTCGTTACTAATTAGCACCCTTCATTTTAGCTTCAAGAAATCTCTTTAAAATTTTTTCTAAGGCAGGGCGACTGCGTAGCTCGTTTGGTTGAGTGTCCAACTTTGGCTCAGGTCATGATCTCACGGTTAGTGAGTTTGAGCCCTACATCAGGCTCTCTGCTCTCAGCATGGAGCCCACTTCAGATCTTCTGTTCCCTTCTTTCTCTGCCCCTTCCTCTCTGGTTCTCTCTCTCTCAAAAAGAAAATTAAATTTCTTCTAAAGCTAGTATAGTGTTGATGAACTTCTTTTTGCTTGTCTGGAAGACTCTTTATCTCTCCTTAAATTCTGAATGAAAACATTGTCAGGTACAGTAGGTATTCTTGGCTGGAAGTTTTTTTTCTTTCAGCACTTTGAATAACACTCCCTTCTGGTCACCAAAATTCTGAAAAATCTGATCTTACGGAGGAAAATCCCTCTTACGTAAGAAATTGGTTTTCTTTTGACGCTTTTAAAATTCTTTCCTTGTATTTAACTTTTGACATTGTAATTATAATGCGTTTGAGTCTCTTCAGCTTTGTATTTGGAACTCTCAGGGTTTCCTGGATCTGGATTTCTGTTTCTGTCCCCAGCTTAGAGAAATTTTCAGGTAGCTGTTCTTTCTTCAGATGAGTTTTCTGCCCCTTTCTCTTTTCTCCTTCTTCTGGAACCTTTTAATACAAATATTGGTCTGTTTGATGTTATTTCATAAGTCCTATAAGTTCTCTTTTCTACATTGTTGGTTTTTTTTTTTTCTTCTTCTTATTTTTGCTGCTCTGATTGGCTGAGTTCTGTCTGCCCTGTATTTGAGTTTTCACGTCCTTTCTTCTTCTTCATCCAGTTTACTGTTGAACCCCTCCGGTTATTTTTCAGTTCATTTATTGTATTCTTGAGCTGTCCCTTGGAGGAGGACCTAAGTCAGCACCTAGATTCAGGCTGATTGTACGTAAATCAGACTGTCAGGCAGCAGCTTTTAAAGTATACAAATATATATAGTCCTATAGGACTGCAAGCATTAGGTCCTGCCAGCTACCTAGGCTGGGCACCCTGAGCGTCAGTCACAAACATTAGGGTGCCAGGCAACTATAGGAGCTCCTTTCTGGGACACACCAGCTATCTGAGGCAAGGCAGATGGAGGGCACAGGGCGGAATCTACTGACTTACCGGCTAAGTACAGCATCTTAGTAGGTCTCTAGACGTATGTCAAACCAAAAGCCAGCCCCTTCGGTCGAAAGCTCCAGGACACGCAAATAGTCCCTTCTCACAGGAAGAAGGGGGGTGTGTTTCAGTCTGTATTGTGCCCTGGGGTTTGCAGCAGTCCAGAGACTGTCTGCCCATTTGTGGCAGTCAGTTGCACGGGATACAGGGATGCCGACCCTGCTGGCCACCAGAGCGGAGCAGCTAAGGGGCATCCGTGAGGTGGTAGCTGCAGAAAACAAGGCAGCAGACGTAAAAACGGGGCACCAGACGTTGTATAAGCTCCCCTGTGGGAGATACTGGAGCACGGCAGAAAGAGAACAGAAAGATAGCCGTCTGAGGTCTCCGGAAAGGTTTGCAGTCGGCCCTTAGATGTGTGTTTGATTGCAAGTCTATCCCTCAGACGTAGCCATGGAGATTAGCTAATAGGCCTCTTTCACAGAAAGTTTGGGCTCTTTGGACCGTTGCCTCTTGCTTTGCTCTGGAAATGGTAGACAGTCAAAAACTCTTTCTCTGTTGGTGACAGTCCTGTGTGACTCATTAGCCGGTCGGCCACCACGGCCAGGCGGTCTAGAGATGTCACCTTGCAGCACCTGCAAGAATCGGGGCACCCGATGAGGGTCTGAATTCCTTTCTGGGAGATACTGACAAGCCGGAGTGAGGCAGAGAAAGAGGGCAAGCGTGATGTCCACCAGGCTCCCTTCCCCGAGAGTCCGTCAGTGGGCCTCCGGACGTGTGCCAAGCCAGAAGCCTGCCCCTCAGGCCGAAGCTCCAGGACAACCACAACAGTCCTTTATCACAGGAAGACTGGGCAGATATTGCCGTGGTGTTAGCTGGCCATGAACTGTCTCTCCAATTGTTACAGTCTTGTGGGTCCCCAGAATGCAGGCGCTGCTGGCCCCCAGAGCCAGGTGACCCAAGGGGCGTTCACACTGGGTGGCAGTAGCAAAAACGGAGACACCCGGTATAAAACCAATACCAGGTGCATGTAACAGCTCCCCTCTGGGAGATACTGGTGCTCTGGAGGGCAGCGGAGGGAGGGCATAAAGATGATGCCTGCTGGGGGAAAAAAAGAAGGAGCCTGGATTAAAAAGAATTTTTTTTAAAGTGTCTACTGGCCTCCATCCTTGGAGAGTATGCTGGCAGGCCCCTAGATGTGTGCTGAATTAGATGCCTGCCTCTCAGGCCGATGCTTTAAGATAGGTAAAGAAGCTGCTTTCACGTAAAGTCTGGCCGCTTCTGCACTGGGCCTGGTGCCAGTGAGTCCAGGGGCCTGAGCCCTTCAACAGCCATTTCTCAGTTTGCACGATAGCCTTTTGGGTCTCAGGGATGCAAACCCTGTGGGCTTTCAAAGCTGTAAGTTTCAGGGGCTTATCTCTCAGCGGTAGGTCTTAGAAGTCGGGGTTCCCGACGTAGGGTTCAAACCCTTCACTCCTCCCTGAGAAGCTCTGGATTTCCAATGCTGGGGGTGGGGTTTTCGGCAAGATTGCATCTCTGCCTTTCCTAAACACTTCAGTGCGAGTTGTTTGCCCGATGTAAGGAGTCCCTGAGCTTTTGTTTTCAGAGGAAATTGTTCATTTGTAGCTGTACATCTGGCGTGTCTGTGGGAGGAGAGGAGTTCGGGATCTTTCTATGTCTCCATCTTGAAGGAGCCTTATTCCTTTTTCTGACTAAATGATATTCCATTATATGTAAATCCCTTGTGTATCCAGTCATCTGTCGATGGACGTTTAGGTTGTTTCTCCTTTCTGGCTGTTGTAAGTGCTGCTGTGAACATTCACGTACAGGTATCTGAGTGCTTATTTTCAAGGTTTTGGGGTCTATATATACCTACTTGGGACAATTGCTGTTTCTGTGGTAATCCCGTTCCTGTTGTAGAACTGCCAAACTGTGCCAACAGTGGGTGCAACGCTTCACGTTCCCACCGGCGGTGGGCAAGGGATCCGGTTTCCCTGCATCTTTGCCAACACTTTTTTTTTTCTTTTTTTTAAGTAAGTTCCAAGCCCAGCTTGGGGCTTGAACTCACAACCCTGAGATCAAGAGTCGCACGCTCTACTGACTGAGCCAGCCAGGTGCCCTTCCTTTTTTTTATAGTTATCCTAGTGGGTGTGAAATGGTATTTCACTGTGGCTTTGATTCGCATTTCCCCAATGACTAATGTTGAGGACGTTTTTATACCCTTGTTGGCCGTGTATATATCCTCTTTGAAGAAATGCCTATTTAAGTGAAGACAGTCAATTTTTACAGTGTTTTCATAGGCCTTTTTGTAATTATAAATGCACCAGAAGTTTTATTGTAGCTATAACTTTCAAGCAGATTCTGATAAGACTTTGAGAAACCGTCTTACGGTTTTACTAAGCTTCATCCACATCACGTGAAGGCAACAACTTAAAATACAGACTCCATTGAGGTATGTTTTGCTATCACCTTGGAGCCTCTTTAGAGCCATTTTATCCCCACTGGATATCGTTATTGGAGTTTCTGGTACTGATCATCAGTATGAACCCTTAGGTGGCACTCTTTGATTAAAACAGTATACTCCTCAACCAATATAAATACAGTAGGACATCCTAGGAAGAAAAGTGGCCTTTTTTTTTTTTTTCTTTTTCCTTTTTTTGAGGGATTATCTCCCAGGTCTGCCCAGAACTTTTTCTCATACAATTTCTGTTGCAGGGTCTAATCTGTCCCATCTCCTTTTACCCCATTTCCAAAGATCCGGACATGAAGATCTCCTCCAGGAGACTGTCAGTTGTGGAACAGGAAAGAGGTAGGTCCTGATCTCGCACCATATAAAGCACCCCTAGGCTGAAACTGTCATCTGCTGGCAATTGTGCCTCCCAAAGAAGCCCCCCACCGATGTCTTTCTGCAGAGAACCTCCTTCTCTGTGTCACAGTCCCATTTCCTTAGTGGGGTCACTGTCCGGGAGCTGCCTGCCTGTACTGCAGCTGGCTCAGCCCATTCAGCCCTCCCAGACTCAAGCCTCAGGTCTGCCTCCTCTGCTCTCCTGCCCTTCAGCATCCTGATTCCCCTTTGATCATTTGCTCACTTCCCAGCCCCATAGGTGGAAAGTTACCTATGTTTTCATTCTGGTTTCAGAACCTAGGTCATTTTAAAAAATCGTGCCTCATCTAAGTATGCTAAGATCCACCCTCCCTTGAAACAATTGGTCTGGCCAAATATAAATCCATACCCACCACCTTTCAGGTCTAATGGCTTTCTCTCAGTAGCTTCTCCCCTAATACTCAATACCCTGCCCCTAACTTGTATTTCTCACCAAAGGACCCCTGCGTTTCTTTAGAAACCTTGCAGACCTAGATTCTTCTGTCACATACCCTACTTGAAATATCCTTTCCAAAGATTTTACTAAAGCATTTATTTTTTAAACAAAAATATACATTAAATCTGATTTACAGAATATAGAAATAATTTATCCAAAGCAATTTGCATTTTACAATTGTTAATATTGCACCCAGCAGTGTAAGTCTTTGACACATTTGCGTTGTCGACCTTTCCCACAATTCACAAAACAGGAGAGGAAACGAAGAATACAAGCAAACTTTTCTTTACCAAAGAAAGAAAGAAGAACAATTTACAGTTTATGTACAAAAGTTGTAAACTTCCAGAACTTTACTTCCATAGAATAAAGAGCCATACATTCTTTTATCATTCCTGGAATATGAATGATTATACATGTTGTGATTTCCTCATAGGAATTCAAAGGGACAGGTATTGTGAACATTCACAGCCTAATGGTAAAGAACAGAATTATTGAAAACACTTCTGTATCTTCACTAGAATATGGGAACTAGCATGTGAAAAACTAGCGTGTGAAAAGCCTCGAGAAAAATAACTTTTGCCTCTTTGAGGATAGTTTCCATAATTGCTTAAAATCATTTTCAATTTTAAAGGATACTCTGTTAGAAATGTGGCTGCCAACAGCCTTTTTTTCTCTGAAGACAAGTGAAAAAGTGAGGTCTCTGTTCAAATCCCTTATAAAACACATGTAGGCAGACACAAAGTTTGCTTTTCAAAAGAAAGCGTTACAAAGTCACAATTTATCACGGCTACCCTTAGTTTTTAAGAACTTTAAAAAAAAAAGTCCATAAATATTTAAATGCATCTTTTCAAAATGGAGGGAAGGAAGTGGCTAAAATATGTAGTAGTAAGAGTAAACGTAGGTGATGCACACTTTTAACCTGGTAGTAAACCGAAGCAGACTGAAACCTTGTACTTATGAAATGTGAAGTGATTTTCCTTGACTGAACCAACAGGAGAACATGAAACCATGCAGCTCATTATCTTCCAGGTGATGAACATTCAGCATTTTTTCTGTCGTGGCCATTATAAATAAACGGTCTTTGTTAAGAAGGTACCCAATGGGGCAAAAAAAAAAAAGTAACCTCTGGTTATGTATGTTGAAGATCCCAGGCAGGAATGATCTCATTGTAATTTTATAATGCGGTACCATTTGCACTGAAATATAAGCCAGTTTCTAATTCTGCTGTCCCAGATCGAGACTGGATTACGACATCCCCTCTGAAGCCTAATGAACACAAGCAGTTGAACAAGAGGACTTTTGAAAAGGTATTCTTGGCTTCGCCGTTGCAATAGTCCAGCCCAAGTGGTTTGTTACAAAAGTTGTTGTCTTTAACATCCTCGTGACAAATTCAGTTTTTGGTTTTTTAAAAAGTCCTGAGAGTTTTTCATACAAAAATAGACATCTGTGTGCGTGTGTGTGTGTGTGTGTGTGTGTGCCGGCTTCGCCGCCGCGTCAGCTCTCCACAGTCCGCCGGTACTCCGCGGTGCCCTCGGCTATGATCGCGTCCAGCGGGGAGCGCTTCTTGCGGATGCTGCGCCCGGAGGAGATGAGGTCGGCGTAGCCGCGCTGGTGCGAGAAGGCGTAGGCGGAGCGCCGCGAGGACACGCCCCGGCGGAACACGTGCTGCCGCCGCTTCCACTGCTCTTCCGCTTTCAACCGCTTGCGGTGCTTCTGGATCTGCGGGTGGGGGAGGGGGCGAGGCCGACAATGAAATGGAAGGGCTGTGGTGGCGGAGGTGGACGGGCACTAACGCCCAGGGGGTGGGGTCCCTCCTGAAGGCTGTCTTGTTTAAGGCGGCATCGCCGTGCTCCTTTTACAGGGGATGGCACGCCGAGCGGTTACGTAACACTTTCAAGGTCTCGGACCTTCTAGAAAACGGGGAGCCGAAATTCCCACTCGCCTCCGCTACTGCTCTTTGCCACTGACAAATTAGACTGGGACAGGTTCGAGAGAAAATTCCGTCGTTCTCTTCCCCTTGTTGCTACTGCATCTTGTGGTCAACAGACATGGGAGAATATCTAGGGGGCACTGAAGGTTGCTTGCCTAGCATCTTCTTTCTCCTTCCTGATGAAGAAGGAGTAGAGTCAAGAACACCTTTCCTGCATACAGTCCCAACCCTCTTGGGCTGTGGAGACTGCTCCCAGGAGCAGGGCTGATTGACTTCCCTTGCTCCGCACGAGTCCGGCGATGGCCGTGTGACCTCATCTGGCTAAGGAGATCTGCATGATGTGGCCTGGGCCCTCCCAGGCACAACTCTCGGGCTGCTAAGAGAAAGCTATGGAGCAGTCTCCTGTCTTCATCTGGACAGGGGTGTGTCAGAAGGAGGTGCCTGGAACTGCGGTAGCCATCCCCCCAACTTCAAGGTGAAGCTCATAATGAGGATAGCAGAGGGGAGAGATGGAAAGAACCCCAGTGCTTTTGACAGACGTTTAGGTGCTCAGTAACCAGAGCCTGAAGCCTGCTGCTGATTATGTGAATTGAAGTGATACATTGTTTGAACAACTTGTGGCTCAGACATTCCACCAGAAGAGGTGGCATTTTCTATACGTAAGTACATACCCCAACCTATTTGCAGGGCAAAATGTTAATATTGTAATTGTTAAATTAGGGGATAGACATGTGGGGGTTCATTATACTATTCTCCCTTTGATAATGTTTAAAATAAAAAGCATGAAAACAAAAATCCCTGTCCCAAAGGACTTCTTTGCAAGATGGAGTTAAAGAGAAGTAGTATTAAATAAACCTCCATACCAAACTTCCCATGAGTTTAGAATTCTGCAGGAAAGCTGCTGTGGGGACACGCTCTGATTTCTCTGAGGGGTGCTCAGAATGAGGAGAATACTGGTTTTTCTATACCTTATCACTTTCTGATGGCCAAATGGTCATTGACAAGAAGCGTATGGCAACGACGGGCAGTAAGCACACTGCAATGGTCAGAATGATGGTCAACCAAATGTATGGCTGTCTCAAGGCATTTGATGCTGTGCCTGCAAAAATGTGGAGGATGAATCACAGAGGTCCTTTATCTGAAGAACATAGTTAATATTCCGTAACCCTTACATGCATTGTCTATGGTAAAATTTTACAGTCAGATTGGCCTCCCCAGAACATTCCATCACTGCTGAAGGAATGCACATTTTAAAATAGGACCAAGCAGGGGCGCCTGGGTGGCTCAGTCGGTTAAGGGTCCGAATTCGGCTGAGGTCATGATCTCACGGTCCGTGAGTTCGAGCCCCGCGTCGGGCTCTGTGCTGACTGCTCAAAGCCTGGAGCCTGTTTCAGATTCTGTGTCTCCCTCTCTCTCTGACCCTCCCCCGTTCATGCTCTCTCTCTGTCTGAAAAATAAATAAACGTTAAAAAAAAAATTTTAATAAATTAGGACTAAACAAAACAAAATCAGGAAGGCAAATGTACATCAGCAAATGACTAAGCGAAAAATAAAAAGTATGTTTGTTGACATCGTATTAGGTAAAAACGCAAAATTAGGCAATCTATTATACTTCTCAATTTTTCCAGGAATTTATTTTTCAAAGTTTATAGTTTGAAACTCCAGATAACAATAACAATTAGCACTGCCGTTTGTATGACAGGTCTTAACACTAGGTGTTTTATTTGAGTCATGCCATTTAGTCAGCTCTGAGGGATAAATAAGTTTCCTCTTTGCCTCATAAGAAAATTGTGGAGAAGTAAAAAGATTCGCCCAGGGTAACAAAACTACCAATGGCCACTTCTAAACTAAAACCCATATCCATTGGACTAGAGCCATACTTTTTCCACTGCAGTTCGCTGCTCGTTTATGGCAGAGGAAGGAACAATTCTATCATACAACCAGGTAATCATATTACTACCCAATTTAAAGCTATAATTAACATCCCCTAGAGCCAAATTTGTCACAGTGTTTTCTGTTACTTACACTGTAAGTTTATAAAAATGCCTTTTTTGAAAAAATGTGTTGTTATACTGCTAAAAATGTGTTTAAAAACATTCCCTTTGGGAATATTCTAACAGGGCACTAAGTTTTTTAAAACACAAAACAATGCAACCAAAAACAATCGCAAAAAAAAAAAAAAAAAAAAGAGCTTAATCCCAAGAAAAGGGTTACCATAGCAATGGTCTTTTTACAACTGGTCATAAAAAAAAAAAAAAAATACAAACTCATCTTTTACAGGGAAACTAGTTCATGGGGATTTATTTTTTCCATTGTGAACTCAAAGCTACTCTATTTAAGAAATTTGTAAATTCTGATTCATGACATTATAAATTTTAAAATATGTGTGAAATAGCAATTCACATTCATTCTAGCATTTATCATTTGTCCTATTTTATACGGCTATAAAGTATTTAATTTCCAAAAATTTACTTACTGCTCTGCATTCATTTTTCTAATGATGTGACAGTTTTCCACTTTTGAATTCTAGAATTTCCTCATACATGATTCATAGCTTGATTAGCTAATATACTATTTTTATTAGGTCTTTGAATTATTTCTACTTTTTAAAAATAATTGGAATCGTGGTGGTGGTATAATCTTTGTACAAATTAGCCTTTCCAAAAATTGGTATGTTTTATCTTAAGGTGTTTTCTCCAATTGGAAATACTAGGTCAAAATGTATGAGAAGTTTTATAGGACGTGACATATTTCCAGATAGTGCTTTGAAAAAATTAAATTATATTAATAGTTTACATGCATACTCAATTTCCCATTACCTACCAATATTAGATTGGGGGTGGGGGGGTGGGGATAAAAACTGAACAGATGCACAATTGTATCTTAAAACTTTTTAATTTTGCTTTCTTACTGTCACATTACCACACTTCCAGCCCACCTCTGTTATTCATTTGCCAGTCAGGACATTAATTTTCACTAGCAATAATTTTACACCTTGTGTTTTACTTAGAAGTTATGTCAGAATCTAAACAAATAACATTTCTTTACACCTTTATGTTTGGAATTTAGAAAATACCAACCTGTAAATTGAAATGCAGATGGAAAGAGAACATGTATCCCAGCACTGTGAAAGTCAAACATGATGCCAAAATAAAGTGCAATGCTTCCAAAAATTGAAAAAGCATTCACAAAGGTCCAGTAAGAAGTATCCAAGCCAATCTGTTGGGAAACCAGAGAAAGACAGAGCACTCATTTTGGGGAGTCACCAAGAAATAAAGGATCTAAGGATTCTGAAAACAGAATTCAGCAACTTAAGCATGATCTGGCTTGAATACTAAACAAACAGAAACTACCCTCGGCTCAGGTGAGAAGTAGGAAATGTGCTTGGTGTAAGGGGTGACGATAGCGTTCATGTTTTGTAAAATGGCAGAGGCTTAGCTGGAGGGAGAGTGACAGCCAGATGGCTATACGCACTGGTCTATGTACAGAAATCCTGGTAACTCACAGATACAGAGAACACTTGACCAAAGCCATGTACCTGGAAGTTGACTGTTATTATAAGAGCAGAAGCAATCGTCACAGCAAAAGACTGGTAGTCCGAAGGTGCCTCTCCATCCTGCCCCACAGTTTGCAGATAAGCTCCAAGAGGTATGAAGAAGAGGACCATCGATGTTAAAATTCCGTGCACCAAGCTTACGAAGAATCTCTTATAGTTGAAAAGTAAGTCTCTTTGTCCTACTATGTACAGCCCAGGGAAGCGGAGGCTCAGTTTGTCACTCACATCCTTAAAGGGAAAACACCATTAGCCGCGTATCCACCAGGAATCGAAGAACTCCGAGATCCATCCTCGCAAAGAGTGTCAACTTACTCAGTTTTAGGAAGGCAAAAACTCGACAAGGTAAGTCCTGATGAGTTGGCAGTGTGCAGAGGCCAACCTCTTTACTTTAGTTCACCATTACTTGATATTTAATTAAGATAAGGATAGGTAGAAATTTATTATTTTGCTGTTCATAGAAAGCAAACTAGTAATTTCAAAAAAAAAAAAAAAAAAGGAGGGAGGCTATTTTTACCTCCTGGGAAAACAGATTCTGATTAATTCTTTGGGAAAGTATTTTCACATACAAGTTGATGGGTTAATTCCAAATTATTCTTTTTATTCATTAAAGTACTTTAAGTACCAAGAATCACTACCAGATAGAATGTGAACCAGTTTGGGAATTAAACACCTAAGTTTAGAGAAGTATTAAAATAGTTGATGTTTACAGTAGGTTATAGAGACATACTATACTGTCGGGTGTCTTAACAAGAAACTGTTCGTGTCCAAAAGGAAGATAATACACTTTTTTGTCAATGAATTCAACCCAGGCACAGAAATCCTCGTTTCTTACTATAAAACAGGAAGCACAGTTGCTCTTGTTGCCTGGCAACAGGACAGCCATAGGGTTTTCTCAGGAAGAAGGGGAAACCAAAAGAATGCAGTGAAATAATATTTGCTTTTTGCTTCTCGAACAGGTGCTCGGTCTGCCCTGACGTGTCCCTGTGAGCACGAGGGTCCTACCTGGTCAAGCAGCCCCATGAGGAGCACGGGCAGGCTGGAGTAGAGCACGTTGTAGAGCGTGATGAACCAGTCCTCGTACGCCGTCTGTGGGGAGGTTAGAGTCTGCGTCACCAACCAAGACCTGCTGCTGGCCTAGTCAATGCACACGCATTCTTTCTCAACTGGGAGGCCCCCAGCATGCGTGGGGGCTTCTGCCAGAGTAAACCCCACTCCTCTGCATCTGCAGAAGGTGTGAGTTGGGTTCAACGGAATGGGCAGAATCCACACTCCGCAGAACAGACCTTCCTTCTAAAATGAATGGGAGAACATACACCAAAACATTTTTTGGGAAAGGAGTCCGTCCATTCTATGTGAAGAATGCTGGAAAATACGTTGGTGCCGATCCTTTCTGTATCCCTTTGTTAACAAATTCGGAATACGTAAACCCACAGACCGGCCCAAGAAGCACATAAGGTATCATTCGAATGTTCTTTACTTTTACTTTGCAAGTCCAGCATTTCTATTTAAACATTTTGTGAAGCAGAATTTGAATTTTAAAAACAGGCGCCTGGGTGGCTCCGTCGGTTAGGCGTCTGACTTCGGCTCGGGTCATGATCTCACAGGCTGTGAGTTCGAGCCCCGCGTCAGGCTCTGTGCTGTCAGTGCAGAACCTGCTTTGGATCCTCTGTTCCCCCTTCTCTCTCTGCCCCTCCCGGTTTGCTCTCTCTCAAAAATAAACGTTTAAAAAAAATACGCTTCTGAAAAGGATGCACAGGGTTTGCGCACACACATCCTCAGGGTGGCAGAGAGGAAACAGGCCTGCTGGTCACCACCAGTGGTGGTGGTCCTGCATGGGAGCAGGAAAAAGGCCCTCGTGTGTTCAAGGTTGCTTCTGACCCACGGTTCCCAAGGCTCCTCTGATACCATTTGTCTGAGGCACACCATCAAAAGTTTGGACAACCACCGGCGCTGACAGGTTCAATTTTACTAGTGATGCTTTTCTGCCGTATCACCGTTTTAACATATATGACCCCCACTCCCATTTCAGCCATAACTTAAAAAAAAAAAAAAAAAAGATTGTGAACAGATCTGTGATCATCCAAAATTTAGATAATCCCTTTAGCCTTGATCACAATAGCATTGTTGATTTGCTATCAAAGTTGAATAATTTATCATTATTCTTTAAGTTTATTTATTTTGAGAGAGCAAGCGAGCACGGGAGGGACAGAGAGAGGGGGAGAGAGAGAATCCCAAGTGGGCTCTGTGCTGTCAGCACAAAGCCTGACACCAAACTTGAACTCATAAACTGTGAGATCATGACCTGAACCTAAGCCAAGAGTCAGACACTTAACCAACTGAGCCACCCAGGTGCCCCTTATTGTTGTTCTTAATGGCAAGGTGACTTATAAAAAATCTCAGCTGAAGGCAAAACACATAAGCAAAAGCCAGGAACAAATCCCAACTTTTCAAAGGCAAACTAAAGTGTTTTTAAAGCACCAGAAACATTTTAGAAACATCATCGGGGTGCCTGGGTGGCTCAGTCGATAAAGTGTCTGACTTCGGCTCAGGTCATGATCTCGCGGTCCGTGAGTCTGAGCCCTGCATCGGGCTCTATGCTGACAGCTCAGAGCCTGGAGCCTGTCTTTGGATTCTGCGTCTCCCCCTCTCTCTGTCCTTCCCCTGCTCACGCTGTCTCTCTTTCTCTCTCTCTCTCAAAAATAAATAAAACATAAAAAAAATTTTTTTTAAAGAAACATCATCTGTAAACTCAATCTGTGCCTCAACTATTAGGAGAGCATCAAAACTGCAAATATGGAGGGGAAAGGTTTTTTTCAGAAGTAGTTTTATTTACGTAAGAGTTCTATTCGTCAGATAATAATAATTCTTATATTACCTGTGCAGAGTACCCATTGAAGAAGGAGTACCAGAAATGAACCAACGTAAATGCGAAGTTTTTGTAAAAGAAATATCGAAGGAACTTGCACATCCTTATGTAAGACCACCGGCCGTGTACCAACAGCAATCTCTGCAAGTATCTGAACTGGGCAAAGGAGTAGTCACTTGACATGACAGCTTGCATGCCTTCTTGTCCACTTATTCCAACACCAATGTGGGCAGCTGTGGGGCGGAGGGAGAAGATATGTGAATCATAAGCTAATTTTAAAGCAAAACATGGAGATGATAAAAATGTTTCCACAGCAAAACAAAGAAACAGACATTCTTGGAGCAATGAAAAGTCTTGCTCATCAGCCCCACCCCAGCTTCTGAACTCAACTTTATGTCAGAGATACAAGTGGCTAAAAAAAGCACATGGCAAGGGCTCTGAGGAGTATTTGTGGAAGGATCTCAGGTGGGCGGTAAATTCCATTTGGGTTTTCTGCCCAGCTCATAAGCCATCCTTCCCACCCACGGAGGGAACCCAAGGAATCCATGCATACTGTGTGTCCCTGCCTCCCTGGCCACAGCTGAGTCAGCTCTGGGCTGGTAGGTCATCGGTAGCATATACACATTGGCTCTCCCAACCTTCATGTCACCCTTGTTTATTGGAAAGGTGGGAAAGCAAATAAAAACCTAACACCGCTCTGACTTCCTTGCAGCAAGGTTCTATTTGTGAATTGGGTTCCATCATAGCGAGCCACCTGGAGCTCAGCGGCCCTTCCCTTTGTGGCATTTCTGTAGTAGAGTTCATATCCTCTCTCCAGCTGCCTGGAGGTTGACCGACAAAAGTTTTTCAGCTGAAAAGCCCTTCACAGAAGCCTCAAAGTTAGAAGCTCCTCTGGTGCGTGACTAAGACATTCGAGGCTCAGCCTGGCACCTGCTTCTTCAGTCTTTCCAGCGCTTTTGTGAGCACTTGGTCCCTTACATTAATCACTTCCTGCTTAAAGTACCCGGTGGGGTCTGTTTCTTATACTATCCTTGGCACAGAACCCAAGCTGGACCAATCCGTGTCTCTTTCACATTTTGGAACTAAGATTTGGGTTTGTGTTTGTAATTTTAACTTCTAAATTCTTGAGTTGTGGGACAGATATATTTATTTCCAAGGGGTTCTGAGAGGCAGAAGTAAAGTGGTCTAGAAGGAGGATTGAACAGAAGCTGGGTTCCTGGTTCCAGCATCTTCCTGAGGTCTGGCTTTTTGGGAGGCATGAAACATCTTTAGATCTTTTAAAATAAATTTTTGTCTTAAGCTTGCGTTAGCTGTTCTTTAATATTTACAATCAAAAGTGTTTTAACTAAGACACTAGTTTATATAGTATCTGATAACTATAGTATACTTAGTTAACTAAGATATTAAACTTCAGCATTTAGTCATGGCCCACCATGACCTTAAGAGACACAATTTTTTTTTTTTTTTTTTTTTTTTTTTGCTGCAGAAGGTTTCCAGAATGGATAAAAATGAAAGTGACAATTCTGTCCATCCTTCCAGTAGTCACTTAGTCACAGTTTCAACTTAGCGAATTACGAATTTTATATAGGTCTTAAGAGGCATGGAACTAAAGACATACTGAGATCTGCTAGAGAATGTGTGTTGGAGAACACAACCTGTTATTACTCAGACCCAGAGAAGTGACTGCCAACTCAGCAGGGTTTCCAACTGAAAGCGGCTCCAAAAATCCTGCCTTAGTGGCAGAGTACAGGGTCTGGCAAATTCAAAGTGACACAGTGACTTGGCCAAACCTATGTTTTCAGTAACACTTTGCAATTCTAAAAAACAGAATGAATTGCATGTCTCATTCAATATTTATGACTTCTTTTTAAACACATAAATAATTCTTATGACTAGTCGTGGTTGCCAAACTGTGCTTTCCTGCCGAACTATGGGCTGCTTTTCCGATCAAGCAACAAAGGGAGATGTTGAAGTTCTCTCGGAGCCAAGGAGAAGGAGCCCCTGATGTCCAGCCCAGCCTTTTCGTTGAGCACACCAAGGACAGTGTGTGAAAGAACACAGCCACGGTTCACAGGGGATTCAAGGCAACCGAGGAGATGTACTTTATAGGGCTGCATGTTTTTTTCCCTATAATCTAAATATAGACACCTAGATTTTCCTGAAGTTTCAAAAATGTGGTTTCGGATGCCTCACTGGTAGGCTCCTTCATAGTTCCTTAACAGACTCATCATTTCCTCAAGCCTTGGTGGCTCTGTCTCCCCTCTCGTGCTTCTTGCTTATTCTTAGGGTCTTAGACCAAGAAAAAACACCACCCACCAGCCAGCAGACATCTTCAGGCCCAAGAGAGGGAGACAGGGGAGCCCATGAGAGTCCTTGCATCCTTGCTAGAGGCAAAAACATGGGGGGCGGGGGGTTGCAGTTCCCTCCACTTCTACTAAATGTGGAACATGCTAACAAATGGCCAAGTTTTTCTGACACTTAAATTTTACTGTATTTCTTTATAGACAAATATAATTTCTGTATATTGTATTTTATACAGGTGAAAGCAATGCCAGTTTTTCTAAAATACAAAAGGCACTATCAATACTTGGGTAAAGCTATGGACTTCCAGGGACACCTGAGTTTCTTTGATTTGCACCCCAGATGGATGTTCCCTGTTATATATAAAAGCACCGACCATATAACAGAGCTTAATAAAATTCTTAGAACAACTTAAGAAAATAAGTCTCTATAAGGTTACTTATGTTGACTTTGTGATCCCTTTTGCTATCAATTGGTAAACTCCTTGGAACAAAAAAAATTTCAAGTCTAAGTCACATAGTCAGATGGTAAATTTGCAAGGTAACCCTCTCTCCAACATCTAGAAGTCTCCATTGTAACTGAGTAAAACTAATGTTTGAGTTACTTGCCCTTTTGGCACAGCTATTTATGCTAAGGGTACACAATGGAAAATAACCTAGAACTGGCTATAGAGGAAAGAGACTGATGTAATTTGGGGCAAGAAATGCCAGTCGTACAGTAGGATTGGCACATGCAAAACACCCTGGAGAAGAAATTAAACCAGCAGTGGCCACAGACAGACACGTGATAAAGAAGCAAGAAGACATACATCATATAGCTGACTCCTGCCGAGGAAGATAAAGTTGGAATATTCTTAGTATAGATCGAGGAGGAGGAAGAGACTCTAAGAAAAGAAAGAGACACATGAATTACAAAACAGGCTTGAATTAAAAGTCTAGTTGTACATAATGCATTTTAGCTCTCTAGTAGAACATACGTGGTTATGTCATAGTTCCTCTGAACTAATAATATCACAAAACTGGAAGTGACCTCAGAAATCATAGTTTTCAGATGAGAAAATTGAGGCCGGAGCATAAGCCCAAGGCACCACGGCATGTCGGTGGAATGAAAACCAGCATTCACAGCTCACTAGTTGGGGCGTTTTCATTAGAAGATGCTCCCTGACAGTAACACAGGGAGGAAAAACCACCCAGGACTCAGGCGTGTTGATGAAGCTTCGGTTCTGCGTGCTCTAACAATGGCACAATGGATTTCTGCATGACAGGGCTCAGTTCTTCAATTTGTGAAGACGTAAAGCCCTCCCACCAGCGAAACGACCCTTGGCAGTCTCCTAGGAAGGTCAGGAGGATGACAAGGCCATGTTAGAGTTGTGTTTCAATGCCACGTGTGCTCCCTTGGGCTCATACGAGGTCACCCAATTTCCCAAAGGCAAGAAGAAAGCCCCAGAAAAAAAAGATGCTGAGATAAGAAAGCAAAATACTCTCAAATACTAAAGAGAATTCAACAATTTACTCCGCGCTCAGCAGAAATTTTCACCAAGGTTACTAAATAGGATTCTAATAAGCCTTAAGGAAATAGAGGAGGAGAAGCAGTAAGCAAGGGAAAACAAATCCACATGTGTGTAAAAGAGGGAAACAGAGGAGGCCAAATTCACTCATGTGGAGCTCGTCTTCTCTTTGGCATCCTCTGAGCGGCACTATCCTACCTGCTCTCTCCTACTGGGGTAGACTGAGCATCCTCGGGGCAGGGTCACAGGTGTCATCATCGTGGTTACATGCCTTTATCAGCTGCTTTCTCAGGAGCCTGAGCTATGGGATTTGGAACTACTACCCTCAGAAACATTCCTGCCATTCCTTCTCTAAAGCAGTTCAGGCGGCATCGGCCCTGGGTGAGACTCACTTTTGATCATGTTTACATCATTGGCCCCATCTCCAATCGCCAGCGTGATGGCTTTCTTGTACCTCTTCACCAGGTCCACCACCATTGCCTTCTGCTTGGGGGTGACCCGGCAGCAGATGACTGCATTGCACTCACAGGCCAGGTCTACAAAGTTCTTCTGCCTCTGCTCTTTCCTGGCTTCCAGACGCCTTTTACTCTGCGTCCGCATCCGTCTTTCTTCTTCCGTCCTCGGGAACTTCAGCTTCAGAATCTTACTTCTCTTGGTCTTTTTCTCCAGAAGAATTTCATTCTGTGAGATTAGAGAGGGAGAGGATTACAACCGTCTTAGTTTTTATCTCGAGGGTACCATTTCCAAGACTTTAATCGTGTGGAGGATGGTTCTTGGGTTATCTCATGGATGATAACTGTTCTGATTATAAAACCTACTTACCGTGGAAATTTACAAAACACAAATGTACAAAGAAAAAAAAAATTACAATTATTCATTGATTGATAAACCAGGGCTATCCACCATTACCGGTCTGATGGATTTCCTTTCATGTATCATATAGGAAGTCTCACACTTGGGAAATTGCCGCTCATTCATAGGCCAAGAGATTTTTAGGCTGTCAGTTTGTATGAGAAACCATCTCAAATCAGTCCACAATGAACTGCTGTAGTTTAAGGCAAAGGCACACACAGATACAGTAAAGATACGCACCAACCAAGAACCAGTGATTATTAAAGCACGACTTTCACCAGGTGGAAAAAAAGGTTCGTGCACGGGGGGTACAAACTTTGCATAGACTCCACCTCTGTTCCTCTGGTTTTCCATCCTTGTGTGAAGAAGAGCACTGGGGGGAAAAGAAATTTAAGTGTTTAAGAGCACAAGACTATAAATGGGCCCTTGACTGTGAAGTACCTTTGACATATAATCTCTATTTTTATTTGTGTTTTAAAAAAAAAAACCCACATACTCTGGTTTCTCTTCAAATCGTATAAATCTTTCCCCTTAAAAAAAAACCCACATAAAATTTATCATCTCACCTATTTCTACAGTTCAGTAGTATTAAGTATATTCACACTGCTTTGTAACCAATCTCCAGAACTTTTTCATCTTTCCAAACTGAAACTCTATACCAGTTAAGTGACCCCCTTCCCCTAGTCCCTGGTAACTACTGCTTTATTTTCTGTTTCTACAAATTTGAACACTATAAGAGAACTCCTACAAGTGGAATCACACAGTACTTGTTTTTTTTTTTTTTTTTTTTTTTTTTTTTTGCGATTGGCTTATCTCCCTGTCCTCGAGATTCATTTCCTATTATAGCACATGTCAGAATTTCCTTCCTCTTTAATAATATTCCAGCATACGGATATACTACATTTTGTTTGTCCATGCATCCATCATTGGACGTTTGGGTTGCTTCTGCTGCTTGGCTATTGTGAATAGTGCTGCTATGGACGTGGGTGTGCAAATATCTCTTTTGAGTTCTGGCTTTCAATGCTTTGGGATATATACCCACAAGTGGGATTGCTGGATCATATGGTAATTCTCTTTTTAACTATTTTGAGGAGCCACCGTACTGGTTTCCATAGCAGCTACACCATTTTCTTTCCCACCAACAGTGCACAAGGACTCCAGTTTTCACATGCTTGCCCATACTTGTTATTTTCTGGTTTTGTTTGTTTGATAGAAGCCATCCTGAAAGGGTGTGAGGTGATAATTTATTCTGGTTTTAACTTGCAGTTCCTTAATGTCTGAGCATCATTTCATATGCTTGAGCGTATGAGTGAGCGTCATTTGATATGCTTGTTGGCCATTGGTATATCCTCTTTGGAGAAAAGTCTATTCAAATCCTTAGCCCATTTTTAAATCAGGTGACATAATCTTATTTAAGTCCTAATTCCTCCCCCACGGGGCACCCTATTCTTGGTGTTCCGTTATTTGCCAAAGACAGCTAAAGGAAGATACAATTGAAAATATGCTCAGGACCAACAGAAGGAAGGCAATCTTGATCTGAATTATTATACCCGGGTATATAGTGTATTATAATTTATAATACAGTGTATTATAAACAGTGGCTGCTATTTGGCAAAAAGAAGCTTACTTCCACATAAAGTTATGTTTGCTTTTGAGAAATTCTCAGTGCTTTGTATCAAAAAGTAATTGAGAAGACCACATGTAACACATTCATGTGATAGAAAAATTAGTCACGGAATTTTAGAGTGGAAGGCTCCATGAACATCTTATCCAAACTCTTCATGTTACACATAAGGAAGTGCAAGCCCATGAGAGAGGATGCGATTCACCTGGAGTAAGTTGATAGGCAAAGGGAGTGAAGACTCAGGTCTCCTTACTCTCAGCCCCAGCTTTCCTTGTTACACACAGCCACCATTCTCCACCTTCAAGAGCCAAGTTTCTCAACCTTAGCACTATTGATGTCTTGGGCCAGGGAATACTTTGTTGTATGTGGCCGACTATCGCCCTGTAGGATATTCAGCAGCGTCCCTGGTCTCTACCTATTAGAAGCCAGTAGTACCTCTCCTTCCTTCCATATTAAAACAACCAAAGATTCATGATGTCTGGAAACATTGAGAAATGGCTGCACCAGAATGTTAATATCTCGGCATAATTAAAGCAGGGGCACTGAGTGCAAAGTAGAAATAGCAAGATCATTAACTCCCGACAAGATAATCACATAATAGAACAGATTAGGGTCGTCGTTTTCACAGAGCAAGGAAATTTATACCGTCAAGTGGAAAAAGTTGTAATGTGGAATTGAATAGAGGGGCTAAGTACGGAAAAGGAGCCTCCTGTTGAGTCTTTCAGGCTAAGCTCAGTGTCAACTGTCAGACTGCCACATTTCCCTGCAAGGCAAAACCACCCCCAGTTGAGAACCACTACACTAGAGGATTAGGTATTTTTTATTCTTTTTTCCACATTAACTTCTCATTTTCAAGTTGAAAATAAGGAGTGATGAAAACAAATCACTGAAAGAAAAAAAGCATGAAGTTACCCATTCAAACCATTCTATAGGAATCATCCTTTTAGGAACCACCTAGAGAGATAGATGGTTCAGCCCTCTAGAAAGGTTAACTTAGCTAAGAGCATGATCGTAAAATTTGCTACTTGCATAAATTTTATCTTCTAATTTAGCTCAGGGCCCAATTTTCAACACTTTAGAAAGAGAGACCAGAAATCTATTAGGGCCCCCATCTACAAGAAATAAAACCTGGCAATTAACCAAAGTATTTGAAACCAAGAAACTACTTAAGTAAACATGTTACTATTTATTTGTTGCTATTTTTTAAAAGCTAAAAGCACCAAGAGGCATGGTTTATGCATTCAAACAGAACTGATGGATGTAGATTTTAGAGCCGCTGATTTTGTGTGTCTAATTTAGCCCGAGTGCCCAATATACTGGAACAACTCTCGAAAGCTCTGTCACCATCATTGGAAAGAAGACTAACGACCTCCATCGACTCCCTCCAGCCTCTTACCAAATGAGGCAAGTTCACAGCTTTTGGCCTCATGACAGCCCGGGGGAGGGGTCGTAAGGCAAGGACTTGAGGAATAAATAAAACTGTCAAGATAGCACCACCAGGTAACTTCTGCCGCACGTTTCTGGCTTTACCACCAGGCGGGGCTTCTCCTTACACGTTTCCAGGTCTCCTATGACTCTGGGCTCTCAAGTGTTTCAGGACAGGCTACGCTTCGAAATACCCTGCCCCATCCAGACGAGACTAGAGGTGTGTCCCATCCACCCGTTTCCTTCCAAGCAAAATTGTGCGGTTTCTTTCCTTCTGTTTGTTTCTTACAAAATTACAATTCCTTGAAAAGGCAGCACTCCAGCATCAGTTGGCTGGTGATGTCTCAGGCTCACTTTTTTTTTTTTTTTTTTTTTTTTTTATCAGCAGGCAAGCACTGAGGACTTGTAAGAAATGGAGAGAAATGGCCCCTGAAAGGGTGAATAAGGGCCTCAAGTTCCCCTAACACTAAAACTTGCTCAAAAGGAGATCCAGCCATGATAACCTGGAACTACCTTATTTAAATGTGAGGGAAACTGTCTGAATTGACGTTCTAGCTCCCATTTCTCCATATTTGCTACCACATCTAGTTTTGTCTTTACTTACTTGATATCTTCCCCATAGCAGATAGTCATGTCTTCCGTCAGGAGTTCACAAGCAAATCCTATATTTTCAGCAGTTTCTACAACAGAAAGAAAAAACAAACAAACAAACTAGGTGTTGGGGTGCAGCTTAGGTCATGATCTCTTGGTTCTTGGGTTCGAGCCCCACATCAGGCTCTGTGCTGACAGCGCAGAGCCTGCTTGGGATTCTCATTCTCTCTCTCTCTCTCTCTCTCTCTCTCTCTCTCTGTCCTTCTCCCACTAACATGTGCTCTCTCTTAAAATAAACTTAAAAAAAAAAAACAAAACTAAGTGTTGTGCCTATTGATGAATAGTTGACTATCTAGTAATAAGCATTTTTTTTTCAAGTAACAGCCAGATTCAATCAGATATGTTTTTTTTTTTTTTCAGTAGCAATGTATATACACAAAAGGGGGGAAAAGCCTTTTTTCTGTGATAAAATAAGTAGAACTCAAAGTCTGGTTTGAGAAGTTTTCAATTATAAAATGTACTCTATTATCAAATATATAAATATACAAACTGATTAACAAATCAAAGTTCATTGAATTACTAAGCACATTCAGTTCATGTGGCTTAATCATTCTGTTATGGAAAAAAAAGATAATTATTTCCATAAACCCTCACATGGGGCCCCTACTGGAGAATTTTCCCCTTTTTCCATCACCACCCACTGTTATTTGTTTAAGGTCAGGACTTCCCTTAGCTTATCAGAGTGTGTAACTCACAAACAATGTCAGAGTAAGAGAGATTATCTGGTTTCCATGAGAGGCTTGTAGAAGGGTATCAATGCCAAATAATGCCTTGTTGAGCTCTAAATTTAAAAATTCAAATCATCCCTTGGGTGTAAAATTTTAATTATAGTTTTCAGGCAATAAAATGGGTAAAAAAAGCAAAAGTTATTACTCAGCAGTTTGTATTATGTTCTGCTCTGTGCCCAACAAATGACAAAGGGACCAAAGGGATGGTCCTTTCACGAGAGGAGTTCACATCTGGCTGGAAAGATCAGACTGATCACACAGTTAAAATGGCCTGACCAGGAGCTCAAGTATAAGAAATAAAACTCTGCTACCGAGGGAGTTTCTGGAAGGATGCTGTCAGTGTAAGCTGAATAATGGAGAAGGGTTTCTTAAAGAAAGCATCTCTGTCTCAAAGGAATGGACCGTATTTGTGCAGGATGGAAAGTCTGAGAAAATCATCTTCGGCAAGGGACACAGGAACTACGAACGCTTAATGAATTAACAGATACGCCTCCCCGCAAACTGAATTACCCTTTTTGTCTCCAGTGAGCACCCAGATCTTGATGTCAGCTTTTGCAAGTTTTGAAATGGTTTCTGGGACTCCATCCTGTAACTTGTCTTCAATAGCTGTGGCTCCCAGTAGCTGGAATGTACATTTCAAAAAAAAAAGGAATTAGCAAAATAAGCTCAAAATGTTCTGTAATTGCAGTTTGCCAGCCTATAATAAGCAGAATGGCTAATTATATACCCTGATTGGCGCTCTGCTGGGGCTGGTGGCCAGTAATAACACCAGGGGTGGCTGCGGTTCATGCCGAAAAATAAAACATTCAAGCCCTTTTCGCTTAAAGTAGTTTACCAAGGTAAAGATGTAAGTACAAAATCAAGGATGTTAAAAATATACTTTCGTTACATACAGGCTATTTTACGTGGACACAAGCCACTTCCTCTCCCTGAAGGTCAATACTAGCTATTTCCTTCTAATCTAAATTCTACAGGCGATAGGTATTAAACTTTGAGAAATTTCATTTACAAATGGTATCATTTTCTTGTTTCGAGGTTTTACAAGATACAAATCAGTTCAGTAATTCTCCAAGTGTAATAAAACATATGATTTGTCATCGTGTAAAAATCATAATGAATTATACTAAGCGAGATAAAAAATACCAGAATCAGATTAGAAGCTCAACGTTTTCTTTCCTTTGTTTTCTCATAGTGGCAACTTCTGTCTCGCTCACTGGACAGAAGAAATTCAAGTGACCTAGTTCCTTTGTACCAATTTGAAATGCTGAAGTTAGAATTATCTTTCAAGCATGAGATTAAAAATATGACAGAACTTAGTAAAACGTCCAGTTCTGTTTAGAATAGCAAGTCATGAAGGTTAAAACTCACAATTAAGTCCTTTTCAATCTCCTCATACACTTTATCCAGAGCTTCATCCCGGTTGGTTGAGGCTATACTTGCAGCCATAAACTTTTTATTCCATTCTTCAAATTCTTTTTCTTCAATTTCCTTGTAGCAAAGGCACAGAGTCCTAAGAGTCTCACTTGCAAAGATCTATTTAAAAGATCAGCCATCCAACAAAGACGAGTTAATTTTATGTAACTCAAGATCCAGTTTGAAATCTTTCTTTGAAGTAAAACAGTACGAGCGTTTAAAAAGAGGTCATGAAAGATAATGGACTCTGAATAAATACATTCTGTAGAGGAGATTAAACAAATACTTTGTTTTTCACTTTAAGTATTCTCAGGGTCCATTTGTAGTTCCCAAGTTAGTTAAAGAGAAAGGTATACATTTCCTCTAAATCAAGTCACTAGAGAGAAGAAAACTCTTTCTCGTAACCACACAGAAAATAACAGACAAGGGAGCTGCCTTGGGGTGTGATGATGTTGTAAACACAGGCCTGACAACTTTATAATTTGTTCCCACAAACTGTTACAAGCCCAATCAACTGTGGACTCTCAACCAAGCATTATATCCTCAAACCAGTTCGGAAATACCTGAGCCACCGTTAAAGCTGTGGTAAAACATTTTAATGAAAAAGAGTGGCTGGAAATTTTAATCATGGTGAACAGATTTAAGCTATTTTATTTTTTTTAATGTTTATTTATTCTGAGAGAGAGAGAGAGAGTGCAAATGGGTGAGAGGCAGAGAGAAGGAGAGAGAGAATCCCAAGTAGTCTCCATGCCATCAGGGCAGAGCCCGACTCAGGGCTGGATCTCATGAACTGGGAGATCATGACGTGAGCCAAAATCAAGAGTCAGACGCTTAACCTGCTGAGCCACCCAGGCGCCCCTAAGCTATTTGAAACAGCTTAAATATGAGCCAGTAAAAATGTTTTTAGTACTTCAGTCACATCTTGTTCCAACACATCACCCAACTAAGTGTTTGCTTTCAAAGATTCTTTGGAAGGTTCTGCATCTGTTTGATTAAATTGCCAGTGTTCATATCCTCATGAGAAATGATCTATCGCAACTGCTTCAACAACCTATCAATCTTTTTTTTTTCTTTTTAATTTTTTTAACGTTTATTTATTTTTGAGACAGAGAGAGACAGAGCATGAACAGGGGAGGGGCAGAGAGAGAGGGAGACACAGAATCCGAAACAGGCTCCAGGCTCTGAGCTGTCAGCACAGAGCCTGACGCGGGGCTCGAACTCAGGACCGTGAGATCACGACCTGAGCTGAAGTCGGACGCTCAACCGACCAAGCCACCCAGGCGCCCCAACAACCTATCAATCTTAAAACGAGACCCCCGTAAGTAAACAACATATACAGGCTTCTTCCTCAAGGACCTTTGACTGGCCCCAAACTCGACCAGACCCAGGGAAGAAATCACCCTTTACTAAGCACTTACTAAATCCTGGGAACTGTGCAAGATCTTTCCCTTGCAAGGACTCTCTTTGGTAGGAATTACCCTCTTCCTCTTTCACACGGGTCATCAATGCTTCAGTGAGGCATCAACTGTTTCCCGCAAGGATACAAAACAGGCGAAGAGGCAGAACTGGGATACCAGGTCTGATGGGTATCCTCCATACTTCATTGCCATCATTAATAGAACCAAAACCATGTGAGGATTGGTAAGCATTTCCAAGAGAGAAATTTCCAGAAGCATTCTGAATAACTGCAGTATCATTGGACTAAGTTCACATTCCCCTTAGATAACAAATTTGAAGTAACGAAGACCAAACTGATTTACTAACAAAGGTCGAACTCAGTTATCCGACGCATTGCTTTGTCACACCCCATCCTACATGAATGCTTTCTTTCCTTCATTGTCCCTTAAGAGGTTGGTGGGATTCTTGGAGGCCACACAGATACTAAGGCTACAGCTCACTATAGTTATGTGGCTTGCTCAAGGTCACTGGAAGACAGACCAGTCATTCCCCCGGGCCCGTCCTACAGATGCTGCCAACCGGGATGCCGGGAAAGAACACCATGGTCATGCCCTAGGAAGTCAGCAGCAGGGGCAGAACCAGAACACGGCTGCCATTTTCCTACATTGGTGCTCTTTCCACACAACTGCACCAAGACAACAGAAGGGTCAACAGTTCACACAGAGCTTTCATTTCAGCTCACAAGACAGTATCAGAAAGGAAGTTTGCAATCTGCGGCAGAAAGGGTGACAGTGGGACTTACATCCAGGGCATCCTGTGTCTCTTGTTTTGTTGGATTCATCTGATGTAACCGTTCATAAATCACTGTGTCAGCGCCTTTGCAATAAAGCCTGATGTTGCCTTCTGGGGTTCTTACTAGTAGTAAGAGAAGGAAAAGCAAATCATAAAGTTAGCTTTGATTTGTTAATAGAAAACTACATTTATAAAGTTGATTTGAAGGGTGACTCTGCTAATAATTCACCATTAGTTTAAAATCATAAATGCACCTAGAAAAACTTCCCTCTCAGCAAAGTCAGTAAGCCACTATCTACATACAATGAAATATAGTGAAATAAATATGAAAAGAATGCTGTAGTCAGCTCAGCTTTTCCTATCCTTACTTATTCTCTCAGCAAATATTGACTGATTCCCTACTATGTGCCATGCCCTGTGCTAATATCTTCTATAATGCCTTCTTTGTCCATGCTGTAGGAATCTTTCTTACCTATAAACCTGGGACGCTTATTGCCTTTAATACTCAGATCAGAACATGACTCCTTGTGACCATTTTCTTGGATTTTTGGATCTGTGAGATAATTTGATGATAGTACGTGCCTCAGAGCTAACTTGATTTTGAGTTCAAGGTAAATGCCAGACATGATAATCAGCCTAGATCAGTGCTAGGCACACAGAAAGCACTCAGTAAAATGTGCCTAATCAGAGTTCAGTAGACAGTTGAACTTGTATATTTTTCTTGGTGAAAAACTCAATCTCATAGTGGAGAAATCTCATGAACACTTTCCGAGCAATCAAACCTAACATCACGAATAACCCTGTGCTTCCAGATGTGATATGCTGGGAGGACACAGCACCAATCCATGCACACTTCCTGCCAACGATGCGTAACTTGAATTCAGTCATGAGGGAATATCGGACAGATCCATTTCTCTCTCTCTCTCTCTCTCTCTCTCTCTCTCTCTCTATATATATATATATATATATATATATATATATATATATAACAGTTTCTCCATATGCAGACCAAAGTTAACAATCACCTACAGCAGTATGCAATCTTGGGTCTTGAACCAAGAAGGAAGAAAGAAAGAAAGGGAGGGAGGGAGGCAGGGAAAAGAAAATTTCTGGTAAAATCTGAAAACATCCTGCAGGTTAGATAATAATATTGTCTCACACTGAATTTTCTGATTCTGATCATCGTATTTACATATAAGTGAATGTTCTTGTTCATAGGAAATACCTACTTAGGTATTTAGGGGAAAGGAGCCTTAGCTCTGCAATTTACTCTCAGATGGTTCAGGAAACAAGAATCTGTATATGACGAAAATGACAACACGTGGCCAATGCCAACAGTCGAGTTAGAGAATACAAGAGTTCTCTAAACCATTTTTGCATTTTTTCTGTAAATTTGAAATTGTTTCTAATTGTGAACTTAAAAATTTCAATATTGGGAAGCCACAGTGAATGGCAGCCTGCCCTGGAGATTCACTTCTGCTCCATAAGCACAGCCTTGCTTTCCTCTGAACCCCTGTCCTGCTGCTTCTCCCTTCCCTGCCGCCAAGTGTAGGTCAGACAGGCTCGGACGGCCTCACAAAACAAAAGCACGTGTTCTGGACCCACCACTGTTCCACTGTTCCACTGTTACCACCGAAGGTTCTGCAGCCTGCAGCCGCAGCTCACATTGCTGAAGAATGTCAACATTTGCAAGACTCAAGATAAACTGCCATTGTCCCCGTGAGCGATGGACCCCATGCAGAATAAAGGGAAAAAACGTGTTTCAAGAAGTCCATGGAAATCTCCCAGGAGCTGAGTGGTCCCTCCATCGCCTGTTTTATTCTGGTGCCATGAAATCAAATGCATAAAAGGCAACCTCTCAATGAGCGATTCGCAGACACACTCTTGAGGGAAACCTACCAATTATAGACATTCGCTTCCGGTCACTGTTGAAGTCCAAAATGGCAAGAACACTGTAGGTCCTCTCGGTCCCCAATTCACTGATGGTGATCGTGTTCTGGGTCCTGGCGAGGAAGGCAAATCCAAAGTTCCTGGCAGCGCTCACCAGAGCGCCTTCGTCAGGAGAGGCCGCCTGGTAGTTGAGCTGACCTAACAAAGGAGGCAGGAGAGAAAACCAGAAAATCTGTAAAAACCAGACGGAGGGCTCACTGTTGAGGCTCACATGGGGGGCAAGGATGTCTCACAAAGCCCAACACATCCCCAAGAAAACAAATCATTGATTCTTAAAGAGTATGCCAACATTAACACTTTTCTTTTTCTCTTTGTTTTAACGTTTATTTATTTTTGAGAGAGAGAGAGAGAGACAGAGTGCGAGCAGGGAAGGGGCAGAGAGAGAGAGAGAGAGGGAGACACAGAATGTGAAGCAGGCTCCAGGCTCCGAGCTGTCAGCACAGAGCCTGACACGGGGCTGGAACCCATGAACAGCGAGATCACGACCTGGGGAGAAGTTGGACGCTTAACCAAATGAACCACCCGGGCGCCCCAACACTTTTCAAACTTTATGGTTTTATTTCTAATTACAAACAGTAATATAAACCAGAGGAAAAGAAGACAAGTGTCCAGGAATAGGAAAACAAATTCCCAGACTGCCACCATCCAGAGGAAACACAGAGCCACTGGCATGCTCTTATCATTCTTTCCGGTCTTTTCGAAAATGCCGAATTTGGTAATAGTTTCTATCATACGTTTACATTCTTGTTATTTTGACCCAATATTCTGAGCATGTTGACATAACTTTAAAAATTCTTTCTAAACATTATTTTAATGAATGTAAACACGTCCCCATTTTTCCAATTATACGCACTTAGGCTATTTCCCAATTTTCTGCTCTCAAAAATAACATTGTAGCGACCATTTTGCAGGTGTATGTATAAAGGTTTGACTGACTGTTTTCTTTTTTTTAATTTTTTTTTTTAGTGTTTATTTATTTTTGAGACAGAGAGAGACAGAGCATGAACGGGGGAGGGTCAGAGAGAGGGAGACACAGAATCTGAAACAAGCTCCAGGCTCTGAGCTGTCAGCACAGGGCCCGACGCAGGGCTCGAACCCACGGACTGGGAGATCATGACCTGAGCCGAAGTCGACCCCTTAACCGACTGAGCCACCCAGGCGCCCCTGACTGACTGTTTTCTAAGGATAGCTTCCTAGAGTGATAACACTGAGCTAAAGAAAACTGGTAATTTTTGGGGGCACCTGACTGGCTCAGTCGGAAAAGCAAGTGACTCTTGATCTTGAGGTCGAGAGTTCGAGCCCCACATTGGGCATAGAGATTACTTAAATAAGTAAACATAAAGAGAGAGAATACTGATTTTTTCAAGTCTATTGGCATATATCAGTCATTTGTTTTCCAAAAGGGTCGTATACTTTATCTTTGCTCTGGAAGAGTGTACTTTCTTCAGCATAGTCATATTAAAATAACACCTCAATTCATCAGTCTGTTCAACCTCTTGATGTTTAAAGTCAATTAATGGGTGGGGCGCCTGGGTGGCTCAGTCGGTTAAGCGGCCGACTTCGGCTCAGGTCATGATCTCACGGTCCGTGAGTTCGAGCCCCGCGTCGGGCTCTGTGCTGACAGCTCAGAGCCTGGAGCCTGTTTCAGATTCTGTGTCTCCCTCTCTCTGACCCTCCCCGTTCATGCTCTGTCTCTCTCTGTCTCAAAAATAAATAAACGTTAAAAAAAAAAAAAATTTAAAGTCAGTTAATGGGAAGCTGCCTTCTCTTCACAGGGACGCTTCAACAACTGGAATAAATGTCACAATGTTGAGTGAAAGAAGCCAGACACGCAAGTCCACACTGCGTGATTCCATCTATACAGACCACGAAACCGACGAAGCGTCCCTGTGCTATTCCAGGTCAGGACTAGTGTCCCTCGAGGGGCAATGACTAGAAGGGAACACCAGGGGACTTCTGGGGGATTCATAACGGTCGGTTTTTTAAAATCTGGGTGCTCGTGACACGGGAGGATTCAGTTTGTGAAAACCTCCTGAGCTACAAGCTGGGCTCCGTGCACCTGTTGTACTCCAGTAAAAAGTTGAAAAAGATTTTCCGTTTTTCTACTTTCGTTATTCTGCTTCAAAGCAGAAGGAAAAGTACTTCCATGGTCAGGTGAATGTTTACAGAAAAAAGGCATTTCCTTTTCCACCATGGTTTGAGCAGGATGCAGACCATGGATGGATGGGCAGCTTTTGAAAACATCAGGCTACACAGGAGAGGATGCTCCTGGGGGAATCAGCTATAGGGAGGGCTGTACCCCCGCACGCCTGCTCAGATGGCTCACTCCAAGTCAGTATCAATCAATTCCCAATTAGTAATTAAAGAGGACACTTTAGGTTGTTTTCTGCTCACCCAGAAAGTCATACATCAGAAGTTACGAATGTACACGCCACATCCATCCATTTCCTCAAGCACACACGGCTGCCAGAGGGCAAACTATTTTTTTAATCTTTATTTTGAGAGAGAGAGAGAGAGAGAGAGAGAGAGAGAGGGAGGGAGGGAGGGAGGGAGAGTGCAAGTGGAGGAAAGGCTGAGAGAGAGAGTCCCAAGAAGGCTCCAACTCAGGGCTCGATCCCATGAGCTCGAGACCACGACCTGAGCCGAAATCAAGAGTAGGACGCTCAACCGACTGAGCTGCCCAGGAGCCCCGGGAGGGCAAAATACTTAACGGGAGCTGAACAAGCAGCAGTGGGGACACAACCACTTCAGCAAGTGTAGCTGGCACAGTGAACTCCCCGCGTCATGCTGACGGCAAGCTTACTTCCAACAGAAAAAGAGCAACGAAATGATAAAAGGTGGTAAAGTTCCCATGACTGAGACAATCATATCTGGAGCAAACACTGATATTGTTATCATGACCAAAAAAAACACACAAAAAACCCTTCCACTTGGTTCGAGTAATAGAGTCACAGAATTGCAGGCTAATGGAGACAGGAAGAAATTGAGAGAGCTGGTCCAAACTCCAACTTGATGTTTGCAGGAAGAAACCAGGACTAAAAAATAATCCTCTGCAGTCATTTCTGGCGAGAACTCTTTTATTTACTTTACACTCAGAGGCAACCAGAGAGGCATTGTTTTCTTTCATAAACTAATTTGCGGAGCAGGAAAAGGGCGCCAATGAAAAAAAGATGCTCAAACCGCAAATCCCGTCTCTGGTGATTCTGACACCGTAGCTTCCTCTGGCAGATACGAGCCCACCCCATGGTCACCTGCCCTGAAACAAGTTACCTCTCAGACCACTCCTTCCCCTCAACAATCTCACCCCCTTCAAGTCACGCGCTGAATGCCCTCCCCACCCCCCCATCTATGGCTTCCTCATCCTTCCCAAAGACCCCACCATAATCCAGACCCTCAGCTTCCAACCCAGTCTCCCGTGTCTCCAGGCTCCCGCCTCCTCAAACGCCACCTCTAATCACAGCACATCCTGCCTTAATGACCTGCAGGTGAAGAAGAGGTCCCCAAGCCTTCCACACCCTGCTCTCACACAGCCTCTGCAGGAGGTAGGAATCAAAGAGGGCCCCAAGGACCCTTCCCTCCCTCCCCCCCTCACCCCCAGTATAACAGCACCTCCTTCCAGTTATTCAAAATGCTAGTCTAGGTACTGCTGGGAAGGGATCTTGCAGATGTAATGAAGGCCCAAATCAGTTGACCTCAAGATAGGGTGATTATCTGAGTGTTCGCAACCTAATTAGGTGAGTCCTTAAAGACACAGGGCTTTTCCTAGGGAGAGAGCTTCAAAGCATATAAGGGGTTCCACGGAAGAGGGATTCTCTCTTGCTGGCTTTGAAGATGGAGGGGGCCACGTGGCCAGGAAGAAGGGAGGCCTCGGTCCTTCAGCTGCAGAGAACCGAATCCTGCGCTCCCACATGAGCTTGGAGGAGGACGCCGAGCTCCAGATGAGAATGTGACCGACCTTGATTTTGGGGAGATCTTGCGCAGAGAACCCTGTCATGCGTGCCCAGGCTTCTGACCTAGGGAACTATGAGCTAAAGAATGGGTGTCTTCAGCTACTGAGTTGTGGAAATTCATTACAATTGTGGAAATTCAACAGAAACCCGATGTCTCCTCTCCACACTTTGCCCCCATGGGCCTCCACGGGGACTCAACACTCGGGCCACACACACTGTCTGCTCAACTAGGCAGATGTGTATGGCAACAGATATGAAAGGATTTCCTCCCTTCTCCTGTCAATGTTATGCATAATAGAAGACTGACCAGTCTCCGTTAGTCTTACAAAGAGAGAGAAAACACAGGAGCAAGGCGCCCCACCCCAGGGATTGCAAAGGGATCCCACCAGAAGGGATTCTGACCTGCTGTCTGAGTCACACAGGTCCTTGTGCCTTCTGGGTCTGAATGTCCTCATCTATCATACCTGGAGGAGGGGTTCCCAAGGTAAAGACCAATCAAAACCAATTTCTCTTTTAACCTCCTGCCACTAGAGATCAAGCTGTTCTCCATTCATAGTGGCTAGAGCAATGGCCCATCATATGCTGTGTGAGAGAGAGAAGTTTCCTCAGGAGGTACAATTCTCTGCCTCAGCAGACAGTGGGACAGACACCAGCACAATGTGAGGTTGAAAGGAACCGTGAATTCCAACCTTCTGCTCACAACACTGAGGAAGTTGATGCTTGGACCGAAGATACTGGTCTACACTGGGTGCTCCGGTAGGAACCAAAGCTGGGCTGGCCCATCTCCAGCCGAACAGGGCTCTTCCCATAATATCCCAGTGAAAAGAAGAGAAAATAGAGACCATAGAATTATAGTTGCCCAAGTTGGCTGGTTAGCTCTCAAAATGCCACCCCCCCACACACACACATACACAAAAGGATGAATAATTTCACTAATGAGTCAAGACCTAAAATAACCAAGTTGCTCAGAAAGATCATGCTTGATTCTTACTGTATCAGTAAAACGTGGTTGTCTAGAAAACAGACTTTGACCTCTACATGAGTTATTCATGACCTGCCATGTCTGTCTTCCTCCACTTTGGCTGCTAATAACCTTCCACGTATCTGCCCCAATTTGAATTCCGCTGTCATCTTGCTTTATTGGACCATTATGCCCATGCTTGAAATGGATTTCTTTGAAATTTGCTGAAAGATAGCACATAGAGGTTTTACACATTCAGTTTTTCTGCGTATCCCCCCTCTGGAGATTTCGTACTTGCCACACACAAAAGCTCAGGGTCAGAAAACAGAAAGACACCTTCCTGTGCTGCACTCACTCAAGTGCAGGAGGGGCAGGCAGCCTGCGCTTCCCCGCAGAAATGCCAAAAGGGTTCCATTTCCTCTTTCTATAACGCACAGGTGTGTAACTTAGTGTAATGTCCATATGTGAAAAAATGGCTTTCACTGACATTGGACAAATTCGCTATAACAAAGCTGGCACGAGCTGCGTTTAAGAACTCTGCAAAGGAGGGGCACCTGGGTGGCTCAGTTGGTTAAGCTTCCAACTCTCGATTTCAGCTCAGGTCATGATCTCACAATTCATGAGATCAAGCCCCACATCAGGCTCCGTGCTGCTAGCACGGAGCCTGCTTGGGATTCTCCCTCTCCCTCTCTCTCTGCCCCTCCCTTGCTCACTCTCTGTGTCTCTCAAAATATATAAATAAACATTTTTTTAAAAAAAGAATCTACACGTCAGCTTTGCTGGTTCCCATGCAAATACACGTTAATTATGCTCCTTCCAATGAAAAAGGCACCTTAAGGAAGCCGAGGCTCTGGCGGGTATTATTTCAAACCCCAAACATATCTGAATCTAGAAAATAAATTCTCTCTGAAATTATTTTGCAGTAAAGATTGTTCAAGTTCGAAGTCCAGCCACGATCCAGATAAGACTTGACTCTTCACGCTCAATTAATGTCAAGTAATAACAGGGCGGGAAGATTGTGATTCTTCTCGCATAATGCAAGAGTCAGTCGTTTCTTTTAACGATAAGATTTCACTTGCAAAGTGATAAACGCATTGGGAGCTATCCCTGCGAAGAAGATGTGCATTTTCATAGACTGGGGGCTTGTCTCACGCTTTGCTGCCTCGTAGACCATCAGGGTGGGTGCTCACCCAGACGTGTCGTGCATACTACTCAACGTGCATTTGGGCGCCGGGCACGAGTTACCTGGAAACTAAAAACCTGGGCCCCCATGTCTGAGATGCCAGGGAAACACTCACCATCAATTCTGTCCACCATGACCGTGTGGCAGACTGCAAGCAAGAAGAAAAACTGCCGAACTTCCGACTCTTTCCCCGACTGGATTTGCTCGATAAGATAGTGGTCGTAAAACGCAAGCTTCCCGTCAGCAAACGTGTTCCAGCTGAAATCCACTTGCTGAAAGAGGTGGGGGAGGACGAGCAAATGTGATTTTAAAAATAACAGTGTGGGCTTAGCAAATGATAGAAGCTTCTCTTGGAAGCCAAGTCTTTATGGAAAAATTTTCTTAGGATTATAACGTACTTTTTAATGTGTCAAGAGGCTCACCCTTGTCTTAAAACAAAGAGACATCCTGTTGTGGGTTGAATTGTGTTCCCTCCACCCCCCAAAGATATGTTGAAATCCCAACTCCCGGTGGCTGTGACTATGACCTTATTTGGAAATAAGGTCTTTGGAGATATCACCAAGTTAAGATGAGGTCACACTGGAGGATGGGGGGCACTAATCCAATGTCTGGTGTCTTTATAAGAGGAGGGAAATCTGGACACAGACACAGATACCCAGGGAGAGCACCATGTGACAATGGAAGCAGACATCTAAGTGTTGGGTCTGTAAGCCAAGGAACGCCAAGGGTTGCAGGCAAGCACCAGAAGCTAGGAAGAGGCCACGGAAGATTCTTCCCTAGAACCTCAGAGTGAGCATGGCCCTGCTGATACCTTCATTTCAGACTTCTAGTCTCCAGAGCTGTGAGAGAATGAATTTCTGTTGTTCTAAGCCACCCTTTTTGTGGTAGTTCATTACAGCAGCCATAGGCAACTAATACACCCCCAAACCCTCCCTTCAGTTAAAGGACTCACCTCTGTCTTGCTGTGATTGTTTTGAGAAGCGTCCCGATGGTCTCCTGAGAAACAAACAGGACAAGATAAATGGAGTCTTCCCCTGTGTGCAGAGGTCCCTCCTCCTCCCCTTGCTTTGGTTCTAAGGGCCCCGGCCTATTGGGGACAGCTTTCAAGTTTAGAATGATTTTCACATTTTTCAAGAGTTGTAAAAACCAAACAGAACATAACAAAGAAGAAAGTCTGATATGAACCACCTTTGGCTTGCAATGGCTAGAATATTTCCTATTGGGCTCTCTACAGAAGGAGTTTGCAGACCCCTGGTCTAGAGGTTCACACACTGGTGCTTCTCTTGTTCCATACCGCATCCTCCTCTGGGGCCAGACCCCTGTCCTCTGAAGTGCTTTATCTATCCCCCAGCTAGAAAGGGACTGTCACCATGTACGTGAGAACCACTTCCTTAATTCCCCAGTGTCCCACCTTCTTCATGGGCTCCCACATCTAAGATGCCCCTTCTGTGAAAACATATTCATAGTATAGTTTTCTACAAGGAGAAAGCACAGTGTTCCTGTAGTTATTAAAAAATTGTATTAAGTCTTTATTTAAAAGTTAGAGCATTCGAATTGAATACAGTATTAGCCTGAATATTTTTGTTAATATACAGCATGTTTCAGAATATTAGAATGGAAATCACCTTTTTCAAAATAATCGGGTGACATACATATAACATAAAATTATCACCCTAACCATCTTTTTTAAGTTTATTTATTTTGAGAGAGAGAGAGAGAGAGAGAGAGAGAGAGAGAGTCTGTGAGCAGGGGAGGGGCAGAAAGAGAGAGGGAAAGAGAGAAGCCCAAGCAGGCTCCATGCTGCCAGCACAGAGCCCGATGCAGGGCTTGATCTCACGAACTTTGAGATCATGACCTGAGCTGAGATCAAGAGTTGGATGCTTAACCAACTAAGCTACCCAGGCACCCTGACCTTAGCCATTTTTGTTTTAGTGTTTATTTATTTCTGAGACAGAGAGAGACAGAGCATGAGCGGGGAAGGGGCAGAGAGACAGGGAGACACAGAATCCGAAGCGGGCTCCAGGCTCCGAGCCGTCAGCACAGAGCTCGACGCGGCGCTCAAACTCACGAACCGTCAGATCATGACCTGAGCCGAAGTCGGTCGCTCAATCGACTGAGCCACCCAGGCGCCCCAGACCTTAGCCATTTTGAAGTCTGTAGTTCAGTGACACTAGATACAATCACTCCATAGCTGTTTCATCTGGTAAAGTTGCAACTCTGTACTCATTAAACAATAACTTCGCATCCTCTCTTGCCCCCGGCCCCTGGCAACCACCCATTCTACTTCCTGTCTCTATAAATTTGACTGTTCTAAGGCCTCATATAAGTGGAATCACACTAACTGCGCCCTTGTGTGACTGGCTTATTTCACTGAGCACTGGGTCCTCAAGGTTTATCCACACTACAGCGTGTGTCAGAATGTTTTCCTTTCTTAAAAAAAATTTGTTTTCAAATGTCTATTTTTCAGGGGCGCCTGGGTGACTCAGTCAGTTAAGCGTCCGACTTTGGCTTCGATCGTGATCTCGTGGTCCGTGAGTTTGAGCCCCGTGTCGGGCTCTGTGCTGACGGCTCAGAGCCTGGAGCCTGCTTTGGATTTTGTGTCTCCTTCTCTCTCTGCTCCTACCCTGCTCACGCTCTCTCAAAAATAAACATTAAAAAAAATTTTTTTTTAAGTACTGTGGCGAAAGAATGTAAAACACTGTATTAATAATTTTTTAAAAAGGTTTATTTTTTAGAGAGTGAGAGACAGAGCATGAGTGGGGGGGGGGGGTGGTCAGAGGGTGAGAGGGACAGAGCATCCGAAGCGGGCTCTGTGCTGATGGCACTCAAACCCGTGAGCCGTGACATCTTGACCTGAGCCGAAGTCGGACGCTCAACTGACCGAGCCAAGCAGGCGCCCCAGAATGGTTTCCTTTTTAAGGCTACACCAGGTTCCGTTGTATGTGGGACCACATTTCGTTTATCCGCTCATCCACTGACTCACACTTGGGTTGCTTCCACACTTTAGCTACTGTGAATAATGCTCGTATGACCGTAGTTGTGCGAAGATCTCTTCCGGTCCCTGCTTTTGGTGTTTTCGGGATCCCCTCCGAAGCCAGATCACATGGTAATTTTGTGTCTGATTTCTTGAGGAGTGTGTGCCTGTTTCTGACCTCTGACCTCTCCCACGCGTGCGTTCCCAGTGCCGCCAGCGAAGCCACTTCAGGACTCGGCCCCAAGTGGCCACCGGGGCCGTGCGCCCGGACGGCACCAGCAATTCTGGGACGGCAGGTGCTGGTCACGCGTGCTCAGGGATGGAGCGATGGCTTCCACTCACCATATATTTGCCCATTGATGCAGCACTTCTTAAAAGTCATGATGTTTTGCGTGAGCGTCCCTGTCTTATCAGAGAAGATGTAATGGATCTGCCCAAGCTGCTCATTCAGCGTGGTGGTTCTCGCCTTGGCGGGCGTGTCCTTCTCAGGATAGTACATCTGCAGGTCCCAGTTTATGAAGTAACTCTGTCCCAGACGGATCACCTCCACGCTAGGAAGGCAAGACAACACATTAGCGTGGACGGTGCTCTCCGACACGAGAGGCAGGCGGCGAGCTTTGTCTCGACTTGTGCGCACCACGGCGAGCTGCTCATCTGCCAAGAGACAAGCCACGTGGTGGCCCGTGGGCCAAGCCTCTGGGTTCTCCCGACCAGACACCTCCTTCTCGAGCTTCAGGGTCAACGCACCTCGTTTGGTGCGATTTCCCACTCATTCCTGACAACATCTGGCCACAGCACCCCACGCTCAGAACACAGCCCTGTGGGACCAGGGACATGGTGACGATGTGGCAATCTCTACTCTCTTTTCTCTCATTCCCATCACACTCGGGACACCTGCAATGGCCGTGCTCACCCCTGTCCCCGTCATTCCCATGTCTACCTCTGCCCCCGGTTGTCGATGAGGTTCCACTAGGTTACAGAATCGGTGTGCTTTTGGCAAATGACCCCTACGTTGTGATTCCACACCTTGAAAAAACATAGTGTTTTCTCCCCCTAAAATCTTATGAAGTTACAGACTGTCCCAAATAAGACAGTCTAAAGGAATCATCACAATTTGAAAACTCTAAAGGATTAAATATATCTCAGTTAGAAGGAAGCTGTTTACATATCCAGCAACTGTTAACTGGGCAAAAGAGGTCTTTCTAATAAGTTAAAGAGGTGGAAAAAGAACTCCCTCCCTTCCCCTGCTAATATTTCCTGAGTGCCTACTATGTACAGACAGCATTCTAGGTACGGGGGGGGGGGCTCCCCAGGGAAACAAACCCAACAAAACCTCTGCCTTCTAATGGGGACAAATCCACAAACCTGTACCTCTATCATGTGGTGAAAATCCCCCACAGAAAATCAAAGCAGGGTGAGAACAGAATAAGGGATAGCGTGATATTTAAGACGGAGTGGTGTTTGAGCAGAGACCTGAGGCAAATGAAAGAGCAACTATGTAGATAAGAGGGAAGAACGTTCCAGACAGAGACCAGAGCAGGTGCAAAGGCTCTGTGGCAGGTACTGGCACCCGTGAGGACTATCAGGGAGGCTAAAGTTGGGGGAGACCAAGGAGGAAGTGGACGTATAAGAGGTTGTAGGAACGACGGGATGAACAGCACAAGACCATGCTGGGCCTCGTGGGTCACAGTGTGGCCTCCATAATGAGTTTATCCTGAATGAAATGGAAACAAAGGGTGGAAAACAAAGCAGAACGACCTGATCCACCTTGTGCTGTAGAAGGACCTTTATTTCTAAGAGAAAGAAGGAAACCATGTTAGTTACATGACATGACTTTCTAAAACCAAAAACGACATACACAGTTTATTTTATAACATGCATTCATGGTTTTAGACAAAATAATCTGTTTAATAGCTCCCTCCACAAAGGTAAATCTTATCTCAGGTTTCTGTGGTTGTTTCTCCTTTTTTAAAGCGACTGCAAACACATGGCTCCCCAGGGCTCTACTTACTAGTGAACGAGCAATGTTAACGACATGTAATAAGATTAAAAATAAAACAAATGCACATGTAATAAAATTAAAATAAGCTAAGTGCTCCTAATTACAGAAGTGTATGTGATCCTGTATGTCTCTGGGCTGTTACTTAATTGGAGGTCAAGGTAGACTCTGGCTGCTGGGGATATTCCAAGGCACAACTCCTCTTCCAATGGTCTAAAATCCAATCGATGACTGACAGCGAACTTTGACAGTAAAGAAAGAAAAAAGTAAAAAAAAAAAAGAAGAAGAAGAAGAAGAAGAAGAAGAAGAAGAAGAAGAAGAAGAAATCTCACTCAGCAAGGTGATCACTGTTTGTCACAGATATGACCCTGACTCCTTTATTATGGTTCAGATTAAGATAAGAAACAGAACATTTTGAGAGGCTGAATGAGGGCAGGGAGAGAGGCATTCCCAGCAAGCGTTTTACAGGCAATGGATGTACCAGGTGGTAATAAGGAAGACACAGAGAGGAGATTAGGAAGGCTCCTAAAAAGAAAAACAACTAAGTTTTCCCATGTCAGTCTAAATCTCCAGCTTTCTCCCAAGGCCCTTTCTGAAGCCTGGGCTTTGAGTCCACTGAGAAGCAATCTTACCAAGTGAGTGACTTCTGAACCCCGGTTGTCTTTATCTATAAACTGGTCAAGATACAAAGTGCTGTGCCTGGCACAGAACAGAAGCTCCAAAGTTAATTTCCTCGCCCTATATTACCCCCAATTCTGAAATGAAGCTATTTTCTTACTTGTTCCGTATGGCCTTTGAAACATTTATTGATAGAGATGAAGGGGCAAAGTTGGGAAAATGTACTGCATTCTTCCTTAAAGCAAAAGGCCGAAGAGAGGACAGCCTTACCTGACATAGAGAGAGATGGGCACCATGGTGTTTAGAACAATGATGTAGCCCCAGAAATTCAGGAATCCACGGTAGGAGGGTGTAAAGTCTTCTCCATCATAGAGGTACCAAGAATAATTGCCAACTTGAGCTTCCCAGTAAGCATGGCCGATGGCCAGACCAGCAGAAAGCAGAATGAGAACAACAAAGATCTGGAAGACATAACACACTGAAGTGTATTTGGAAGATGGATCGCCAACCCCCAACCCCCAGAATCTCATAGATGCTAATTAACCTCACTCAATACTCCAGCACATTTATGATAACTTAGTAGTCTGTAAACACAACACACTTAAAGGAAAAACAGCGCCTACGGAGGCTTTGAAAGCCTATTTGAGTTCTACGGTTGGTTGATTTAGCCTACATAATACATATAGGTGCAGTTTTCTTCCCAAAACTATTGTTCGAAAGAGAAGGTTGGTGTCTTGTATTCAAATCCTTAAACATTCTCACATTACAGGGCATCCTATCAATTACTTTTACTTTGAATAATACCATACTGTTGGGGGAAGATACCGTAGGATGACATAATTTCAGATAACGCTGAACTGGGACGTTTATAGAAAATAGTTGATGGAAATAATTTTTAAAAGAGAACATAAGGGAATTTCACCCTGATTCAGGTAATTATCCCTGAAGACTTCATTACCACTTAAGGTTTAGACCATTTCTGAAGCGGTACAGTGAGTATTCTGTTACGGAAATGACGAGTGTATACTTCTGGGATGAATGCAAAAGTCGACCATCCCAGTGGTATTCGGATAATTGTGGTAGGAAGACGATTTCCAAGGACAGATTGAAATTTCTGGCCACAGATTCCAAAAGTGCTATATCTCAAAACCACAGGGCTCAGGATGAGAGAGGAACTCGTCGTGAGTACTCTGGCCATAACCGGGACGATGACACGGAAGATGCACATGAAAAGTTTTCACGAAATGGGAGATGAGAGAAAAAAAGAGCTGTTTCTTTAATGTATTACTTTTATACGACTTTAAATGTGTGTATGTAATTAAAGTATGGTAAGTATTTGACGTCTCTAAAAACTTACGCATTCAAATTAAGCTAAATACTTGGGAAAAAAATTAATTCTCACTGGGAAATTGGAGCACTGCCCAACATCTTGGGGCTGGGCCTGAGACGCTGTCCTGCTTGCAAGGTTGGCCTTTGGCCGGCATCTAGGAACTTAGATTTTGGAAGGGTTTCCTCTCTTCCTCCCCCTTCCTCTCCTTATTTCTTATTCCCTGATAAGAACGGCTCATGGTGCCTGTTTGTGTAAAACAATATGGTTTATGCTGATCCCCTACATTCCTTCAGGGAATCTGGAATTTTGGTACATCCCTGGCAGATGGGGCCTGTGTGACCAGATCCCAATAAAACCCCAGGCACTGAGTCTCCAATGAGCTTCCCTGGTAGAGACAACATTTCACATGGGCTGTCACAAGTTGTTGCTAGGGAAATGGAGGGTGTCTTGCCATGTGACCCTGTGACAAGAGAAGACTCTTGGAAGCTTGCACCTGGCTTCCTCCAGACTTTGCCTCATGAGCCTTTTGCCTTTGCTGATCTTGCTTTGTAAATAAGTCACAATAAGTCATAGCTATGAGGGCAACTAGATGTTTTATTCTGTGAGTCCTTCCAGTGAATCACCAAACCTGGGGGTGGTCTTGGGGGCCCTCAACACACTTTATATTTAGCCTTGCCTTATATTTAGACTTGTACACTACATGCTGGGGAGGAAAGTTTGCTTTTAAGAGAACTACCCCTATGGGAAACTAATAGCAGTAAAATCAACCTTATGTTGACAGGAGCCCGGCCCCACTAACTTATCTCAGGCTCCCTGGTTTTCCAACTGGTCACTCCAGTTGACAAAATACTCAACCATTCAGGGGACCCTACAAGTGGAACCTCGGTTCCCAAAAGGATTCTCCGATTAGAATATGGCGTTTCTGAGGAAAAGTAAGAGAGTTCTCTCTCTTGGAATGCCTCACGCATTTTTCTACCTGGCCTGCAGAGGTTAAGATTTCTCTACATAAGAAAAACATACAACAAAATTAGAGTAAAAGATAGTAGTCTAGCCTCTCATCTACTGAAACGGAAAATAAATACCGTATAAACCATGTAGTTCATCAAGTAATCAATTTTAGTTCTTTTGAATCTGGTTTTCCCACTATTTTTCATTATTTTCGTGTCAGCACCTAAAAATGGAAAATTCAATACAATCAATAGTTGGGAAAATCAATGCTTCCTTTCATTTCGATGGAGAATGAACAGAAGAGCAATCCCCTCCTTTGAATCTTAAAAGCACATATCAGGGGCGCCTGGTTAAGCGTCCGACTTCAGCTCAGGTCATGAACTCACGGTTTGTGAGTTCAAGCCCCACATCGGGCTCTGTGCTGACAGCTCAGAGCCTGCAGCCTGCTTCGCATTCTGTGTCTCCCTCTCTCTCTGCCCCTCCCCTGCTCGTGCTCTGTTTCTCACTCCCAAAAATAAAATAAACATTAAAAAAAATCTTAAAGGCACGTATCACATCAATTTCCCAAGAAACTCTGAAATTACCTGCAAAAATGACCAATCCATGGCAGAAGTCGGTGTTCCTAATTACACAGCCACGTAATAAAATTTTATCAGCATCCAAAGGAAAACTTGTGTTTCTCCAAAACAGTGTTCCTGTAAACTTATCCAGCCGGTTATTGGGTTCTTCACATTCAACGAAACCTTCAGAAAAATATGATTCACATAAGTTTTCACACATGAAAGATTTTCTGGTTTTAATTAATTGGGACTGAGTTGAGCAACTAAACTTGAAAACAAAGTAAGGCACGTCTGCACAAACCGTCAAATGCTGCCAGTGAATTTTCTCTCTGGAGACACTGGTGTGTGATTTCCAGCGCCATTTTGAACTTCAGATTGGTTTCTCTAAAGGGAGAGGGAGAAAAGGAATTGAAGGAACAAATTCAGGATCTCAAAAAGGCACATAAGAAAAATTGTGCAAAGTAACGTTAGGTATACCTGGAAGCAAAAGCCAGATCATTAGCTTTTCCTATTTTCGAATGCCCAGTTTGCCTTGGAACTTGGAGTTTAGTGAGGTTATTTCCTGAACTACAGAAAAACTCCTGACTTAGAAGATGCTGGTCCCCTTTGCTGTTTGTTTTTGTGGAGCACTATGAATGGGACGGAGGCATTTACAAGCTTCCTGTCCTCCTTCTTACTAACCTCTTACCGTCAGTCTAGACTTAACTACCACACCGCTATTTAAAAACTTAGCTTCTAGGGGTGCCTGAGTGGCTCAGTGGGTTAAGCCTCTGACTCTTGATTTCAGCTCAGGTCATGATCTCAAGGTTGTGAGATTGAGCCCCACATCAGGCTCAGCACATTGGGATTCTCTCTCCCCCTCTCTCTCTCGCCCCTCCACCATTCATGTGCTGGTGCACCCTCTCTCTTGCTCTCTCTCTCTCAAAATAAATACACTTAAAAAAAATTTAGCTTCTTCACATTAAGATGATTCTACAAGACGTATTTGTTACGGAAAGTGCCTGGACTCTATCAACCTATTATTTTCCAGAGTGAACAACTGGATCCCCTATTTTTGAAAGATACTTCTATCTAGAAAATTAGGAAAGGAGGTGGGAACCTTACCCTCCAATACTTGGCATGTCCCACCCACAGAGCAGGGAAGGTGTGTGCTCGGGGACACAGAGAGTCAGGCTGGGCATCGGGGCGGCGATGCTGTCTGCACATGACAGACATCCTTCTGCAGCCTCCACGAAGATGGACTTGGGGGTTTCCATATATTCAGAAGTTGACTGTGGCCCTCGACCTCCCCATTCTGTTTGTTCCGACACGGCACGTAGGATTTGCTACCTTCGGAAAGCTTCCGAGTCTCTCACTCATGGGGATAATAGCTGTTTTATAGGTATGACTGATCACCTGACTAATTTATAGACCAAAGACAGACCTGGTTGCACCGAGATGATCTCAGCGCTCCACAAACAAGTTACGCGCATCGAGGGTATGAGGAAGGGTGTTCGTATCAGAGGGGGCGATGCAGACACTAACCTGGGCAGCCAGCACAGGCGAGCACCGTCCCAGCCCTGCCACTTACTAAGTGACCTCGGGCTGGCTACTTCACCTCCTTGTGTCTCACTTTCCTCAAGGGCAACGTCAAGATAATAATCTCATCGTGTCGCTGAGAAGATTAAGTGAGCTAACACATGAAGCTAATGCAACTTAGCAGGCACTCAATGAATGAATGTATTCAAAACTGGTCAAAAACAGAACGTGATTCCCGTAAGGGCTCCTATGCTAACCAAAACCAACAAAGGGAAAACTCAGAGTTGTCCATTGACAAGCACTTTAAAAAATCTGTTTTCTCGGAAATTCATTACTGTGATCGTCCTTCATACGTGTCTGGACGCTGCTCAGCTGTACTCAAAGGGCTCAGGTGTCCATCCCTTTCAACCCTCCCTACAAGTGGGGGGAAGGGCAGGCTTGAGAACCCCACTTTATAGACAGAATTGAAAAAAGAGAGGTTGGTCTGCTAGGGACACCGTGGGACAGCCAGCAAGGGGTAGAGGCAAGGCTAGATCTCGGGGCTTCTCTTCTGATACAATTTTCGATGGAACGAATGCCCCTTTAACGGTCGGCCTGAAAACGGGCCCAGCCAAGACCCGCTTACCCATCCAGTTCAGCTGTTTCGACATAGCAGAGGCTGTTGGGCTCGGAGCTGGACAGGAGCAGCGTGTCGGCCTGTGCAAAACAAGACACATCAACGATACAGACATCCCCAGGGCCAAACTGAGCGCCTGCGGAAGACGGGAGGATAATAGATGAGGGACGCGGGGCTTCTTCACTTACGGGAATAAAATCATTCTTTTTCAACCGAATGACGTCTCCAACTTGAATCTCTTTCCACTTGGCAATCTTGAACCTAAATGTCAAAAGGAATGAGAGTTTACCGGCCTTTCAAAAGTTACTGGCAAAGGATTTGGAATTATTCTCTCTAGGAGCCAATGATTTCTGGGGAAACGTGAAGAGCACAGAAAAAAGGTTTCCTGAAACTTCGGCCAATTTCATGATGAAACCCCATGAAGTGGTCACGTGAATCACAGTATCCTCTGAAGGGAGCGGTGATGATGGTAATGACTTTGATGTGTTCTTTCCATGTGGCGTCATGGCAGGAAGGCTCGATGGGGCTACTCAAACGTGTGGCAAGGAGCTACTGGGCTCCTATATTTTTGCTCACATCCTGTGCTTCCAGCCTCCTGTTCTCTTGCCTCTGGGTTGTCAACCACCTGCTCAGGACGCGGGACCCAGGTGGTCCCAGGACAGGAACACATTCTGGCTCCTGCACGGGCCACCTGGAATCCTCAGGGAACTTTAGAGCATGCCTCCTCCCTATTAAGTTACCTTTTCAATGAGCACGCATTGCCTTTCTCATAAGCCTAATAAGGACACTGATCAAATGCAAAATAAAATTAAACAGATGACTATTTTTCTGTCTTAAGTTTCACAGGAAAGAGCCATTTAAATGTCTAACAAATCAACATGTTAAAAAGTTTTAAAATACAGTGGTCTGTGTGAAAACTTTTCACACATAGAAAAGATACCCATAACAGAGATTATGAATCTATCACAACTAATAAACTTAGTATTTTCGGAGGCAGAACTCCAATTACTATGTTTGTCCTCCCATTAATTCATGGATAAGAGAGACCTGGAGATTGAAACTACAGTTTTGTTTTTTCATTCATTAAAAAAAATTTTTTTAATGTTTTTATTTATTTTTGAGACAGAGAGAGACAGAGCATGAGCAGGGGAGGGGCAGAGAGAGAGGGAGACACAGAATCTGAAGCAGCCTCCAGGCTCTGAGCTGTCAGCACTGAGCCCGACACGGGGCTCGAACTCACAGACTGTGAGATCATGACTTGAGCTGAAGTCGGACGCTTAACCGACTGAGCCACTCAGGTGCCCCCCTCCCGACTTTTTAAAAAAAATTTTTAAATGTTTTTATTTATTTTTGAGACAGTGTCTTTTCATTTAAAATACACTTTAAATATACGCTTATACCCCAGCATGACCAATTTTATTAGAATCGAACACACACTTCTCCATCTCAGGATTTAAAAAAAAGAATTTGGCTTATCTTTCAATAAATTAAGTCGTAGTTAGTTTACATTTCAGCATCTCTAAAACTGTAAATTAGAATTGGCAAATGGGTGTCAAATTATAAACGAGCAAGTTAAGAACCTTCCTGCCACAGCTCTTTGGGGGTGTGAGTGGCAACTGTGTTGAGCCTTTCCACTGTGACATCTGGTTTCCCCTCGGGAGGTCCCGCTGCCCTGCCCCACAATGCCCAAGTCCCCACACAGGCTTGACCCTCCTCTAGGGGGAGCTGGAGCCGCGGCCCTATCAGATATGCACTCTGACCCCCAAATTCAAGGCCACTCAGAGCTACTCTTTACCAGTGGAGTCAGCCAGGTTGTGAGCCATGGCCACAGTTGTGCGGGCTGGCTAAGAACCTACTGCTCTCTTCATCAGAGCAATTCTAAGTGATTCGAAAGGTACCCTTCAGAGCAGAATCCATTTATTTGGGAGGGGAAAAAAGCCATCCCAACAGATTTATAGGCTGCTGCAGTCTATCTCCAAATTAGACACAGTGGAACAGTGCCTGCAAATCACCTTATTTTTCTCAGTGTTGACACAAAAAAAGTCTTTGAACTGGGCCTTCATCACTATTTTTTTTTCTTTTTAGGGAAGTATAATTGACATACAATGCCCTACAGTTTCAGGTGGACATCATAGCGACTCGACATTTTCTTAGTCGCTATTTTTAGCACTTGACTTTGTGGTTCTGCCTCTAGGCGCTTGCTCAAAAAACAACTCATTACTGGTCTCTGAGTTGGCACATCGGTCACAGTGGACAATATTTATTTAACATTCATTGAGCCCTTTCTGTGTGTTGGAGACTCTGATGGACAAAAAACAACCAGTTACCATCAAGACAGTCCCCTTGAGGAACTTATAGCTCAGGACAGAAGAGAAGACACCTACACGGATAATTCTCTCTCTTTTTTTTTTTTAATTTTTTTTAACATTTATTTATTTTTGAGAAACACAGAGATAGAGCACAAGCAGGGGAGGAACAGAGAAAGAGGGGGAGACACAGAATCCGAAGCAGGCTCCAGGCTCCGAGCTGTCAGCACAGAGCCCGACGCGGGGCTCGAACTCACAGACTGTGAGATCGTGACCTGAGCTGAAGTCAGACACTTCACCGACTGCGCCACCCAGGCACCCCGCCCCCCAACAAATAATTCTGATAAGAAAGATGAGAGCGACAAGGTCTTGATTGCACCGTGAAGGGAGAACCAGGAAAGGGGGGGGTCAAGACATTCGAGCAAAGTCCCGAACACCTAAGTTGGGAACAGCAGAGATGGGAGCTCCAGGCTGAAGGAGCCATGAAAACACACGAGTGCTGATGCCACGGGGCTCAAAGGACGAGTGCCCACAACCCAGTTTGGCTGCAGCCCCTGGGTTGCAAGGAGGGTACCAAGTCTTAGTAAGTTAAGAGAGACTCTTACAACGAAAAGGCTGCTATGCCAAAAGCCTTCCAAGTTTGGAATGGTTATCTCTGAGTATGTTTCTAGACATACTTATCCGTTCTGTTCTTGTAACTAAGTTAAGGAAGACACAGTACCTGCCGTCCTTAATGACTTCACACGTCCTATTGTTGATTTCATTATCCATTTTATGGCGAGCCTTTAGAAGAGAGGAGGGGAAAGGTTATTTGAATATTCTCCAAACGTGAGATATTAACGCCAAACTAAAATAAGCTCACAGCAGGGAGGAGAAAGTTGCCCCAGAAATCCTTACCACGTCGTCCACCAGGTCTTTGATGGCCGTGATGCCCAGCACCAGGAGCAAGGGCACCAGGGTGGTGTACCATGCCAGGGTCGTGATTTGAGGAATTGCCTGAAAGAAATACAATTAGACGTGTGTGCCCACGAAGGCACGGCATCTACAGGTAACTGCTGATTCGAACCTCCAAGCCTACGTCCTGTAGGGCAGGTAGGAAAGTCACCGAAGCCTCCAGCTGACCACCTTCTTGCCGCCCTCTCTAGCTTATGGCCTCCTGGAACAGGCCCCAGAGAACAGTGGCTCCTGAAATTGTCTCATTGCCACCTTAACTGGACACCAGGGGCACTAAAAGAGAACTGCTCCAAACTCTTTGTGAAAATCATAACTAACGGCAGGGAGGGCCGTGTGGGGAGCTGGGACAAGTAGTCCTTCAGCTTTTATAGGGAATCCATGTAGCAGGATGTCCCCTGCTGGTTGCTTAGCCAGTGGTCTCTGAGGGCCTCACGATGGAGGCAAGGACGGCAACAGGTCGCAGCTGCCTCTGAAAGCCAGTGATTGTGCTGGGCCTCGGAGGAAGCCTTGCCTCCATTAAGACGGCCTTGAAGTTGGAACAAAAGATTGGGAAGCGAGTTTAGTAAAGATCTCTTGTAACCATCCTACGGATCATCAGGTCACATGACGTAGTCATTAAAACGACAGGCTGGGGACACCTGGGTGGCTCAGTCGGTTGGGCGTCCAACTTCGGCTCAGGTCATGATCTCACGGTCCGTGAGTTCGAGCCCCGCGTCGGGCTCTGTGCTGACAGCTCGGAGCCTGGAGCCTGTTTCAGATTCTGTGTCTCCCTCTCTCTCTGACCTTCCCCCATTCATGCTCTCTCTCTGTCTCAAAAATGAATAAACGTTAAAAAAAAAAATTAAAAAAAAATAATAATAAATAAAAAAAAAATAATAAATAAAAACAATAAAATGACAGGCTTTGCGGTGAAGTTCCTGGATCCAAGTCCCGCCCCAGTCTCTCGCTTAGGGCTTTGGGACTTTGAACAAGCTCCGGTGCCTCACGGGCCTCAGTTTCTCTGAAAACGGAGGTTATGATAGCATTTACATCACAGAGTACAAGAATTAAGTGAAGTAACCAGCGAAGGGCTGTCTAAAGCTATTACTATCACTTTAACTTAAATTGCTAGATCTTAAGAGAAGATGATTGGGGGTTGGTCGAAAGAGAGAACGATCATTTGCCACAGTATTATCAATGTAACGCCCCCTTTTCCTTGCTAGAAGGAAAGAAGGGAAGACTGGCCCACTTATGACATAGCAGTACCTTCAAATTTTAGTGTTTGTCTCCACGTGGGCTGGTTTCAAAGGTCCCTCTTGGTAACAGGAACATTCTATACTGTCAAGCCAGTAGATCTCATATCCTACTAAATCTGTTGGGGATCCGGTTCTCCCTCCTGCTTCCTCGCCGCTCCCTGCTTCCCCCTTCCCCACCCGGACACACACATGTTCCCATTTGCATGAAACCCTCTTCGGTAAATCCCAGCAGATGAGACGGTTTTCCAAATCCAAGGCTTGTTGTCAAGTGCTAAAGGTTGATAGTCTGGTAACTAGAGGGTGTAGAGTTCCCTCGATTATAACAACGATTTCTAGATAGGTAAAATTAACACTCTCTAGATAAGTGGGTCCTTTGCCACAATCAAGGAAAAAAAAAACAGCCTCAGGAAAGGAATAGGCCTTTTGTCAACACAAAAACCAATTCACAAAAATAATCTATCGAGAATTATGACCCAAACATTGGTACAAATAAATAATATTCTTGACGAAATTAAGCACCTACATGAAAAACAAAGGGCAGGCACACAATAAATAGAATTTTAGGGTACACATAATTGTACAATGTGAAGGTTTTAACTGTATTCACTTCAGGGAAACCAGTTTTAACATTCACATTAGTACGCGACTGATTTTTTTTTTTTTTAAATATAGAATTAAACTCTTTCCATTTGCTTCCTTTCCCTGTTTACTTAACATTGTCGAGCCGGTTCTGCATGAGGCACTGTTTCCTTGTGTGCAAAAAGCCTGATGTTAATACAACAACTTTTAAGATTACATGTGTCCACAACTTAAATGTTACTGAGTCATCATAACTCAAAACAGATTTAAGATATCAAAGGGCATTACCTGTAAGATAAGAAGGACCAGGAAATAGAAATTGGCTGCTCTCTTAAACTGCTCAAACAAATTCATTGGTAGGAAGGTAAAGGCATTATACTTGTACGTTTTAATTGCATTATTCTGTTGGGAAAAAAAAAAAAAAATGAAAGGGTCATTCTACATGGGGCCGAGCTTTTATCCTAATGTATACACCCCTGTGAAAATCACTAAAGCCTGGTGGTCTACAGGGACACAGGGACATGGGCCAGGAAGACACCGAGATTTCCTTTACGCTTTTAATTCTAATCAGGCCTCAGAATGACTCCTTGGAGGCTTAGGTCAGAGACAGCAACAAGAAGCAGACATTTCACTTCAAAGGTCTCTGTGGCAAATCTGACTGAGCAAATGGACACGGCTGGCAGATTCCTGACTCCTCAGAGCCTCTTAGAAAACAGGGCAGGCGCGCCGGGGCGGCTCCGTCGGTGAAGCGTCCGACTTCAGCTCAGGTCATGATCTCATGGTTCGTGAGCTCGAGCCCCCCGTCAGGTTCTATGCTGACGGCTCAGAGCCTGGAGCCTGCTTTGGATTCTGTGTCTTCCTCTCTCTCTCTGCCCCTACCCCGCTCATGCTCTGTCTCTCTCTCTCTCAAAAATAAGCAAACATTAAAAACAACAACAACAACAATAAAAAAAAAGAAAACAAGGCAAAGGGAGACGTCAGCCCGAACGACGACGCTGGAAAAGGAACACTCTTTTACTGAAGGGGGATGAAGTCTACCGTGTAAAGTAAAAGACGCTGTTGTGTGTTGAATCGTGTGCCCCTTTTAAAAGATATGCTCCCGTCCTAACTCCAATAGCCGTGACTGTCATCTTATTTGGGAATGGGGTCTTTGCAGCTGTAATCAAGTTACAGTGAAGTCATGCTGGATGAAGGTGGGCCCTCATCCAATGTCTGCCGCCCTTAGAAGAAGAAGGAGAGGACAAGTGGACACAGACATAGGGACACACAGGGACAAGGCTGTGTGGAGACAGAGCCGGGGAGTGGAGGGATGCGTCTACAAGCCAAGGAAGGCCAAGGATTGTCGGCAACCTCCAGAAGCCAGGACAGAAGCCTGGAACAGACGCTGCCTCAGACCCTCCGGAAGGAACCAACCGGACCGACACCTTGATTTTGGACTCATGGTCCCTAAACTGTAAGAAAATACATTTCTGTTGTCTTAAACCAGCCCGTCTGTGGCTCTGCTACAGCTGTCCTAGCGACTAAAAGACACGTTACGACGTGTAAGCACGCACCTGACGGGGGACCCTTGATCATATTAGATTATTTTTTAATAATTGCTTTAATGTTTATTTTCGAGAGTGAGAGAGAGAGCAAGCAGGGGAGGGGCAGAGAGAAGGCGACAAGAGGATACAAAGCAGGCACTGCACGGTCAGCACCAAGCCCAATGCGGGGCTCAGACTCACGAGCCGTGAGATCATGACCTGAACCGAAGTCAAACACTCGGCCGACTGAGCCACCCAGGTGCCCCGATCGTATTTTAAAGGTAATAAGGACTTCTGGGGTGAAAAGATCTTTGGTCTCTAAATCTATCACAGGCAGAAAAGGGGGAAATAGGTTCTTAAGATTCCTTTCAAATTCTTATTACTTTCAAACATAACGTTTCTGTGACACTGTTGTATATTCTTCTATAAAACATTAAGAGAGCTCTGCACGCACACAGGGAACTTTTCAATCTGCATAATTTTGTTTTGGGTCGTGTCAAGCCACCCCTACTCACCTTTATTAAATTCAAAGTGATGAATAAAAATGATATTCTATACGACGGACAATGATAATCAGGGATTATCAGGCCAGGGATTATCTGGAAGGCAGGTGTCCCATGAAGTTGCTAAGCATAATGGCTATTGGAAAAAACTGGCTCTTAGCGAAGATGAGCTAGGAAGTTAAAATCCATGGGGCGCCTGGGTGGCTCAGTCAGTTAAGCGTCAGGCTTCGGCTCGGGTCATGATCTCATGGTTCCTGGGTTCAAGCCTCACGTCACTCTGTGCTGACAGCTCGGAGCTTGGAGCCTGCTTCAGATTCTGTATCTCCCTCTCTCTGCCCCTCCCCTGCTTGCTCTCGATCTCGCTCTCCCTCCCACCCCCCACTCCCCAAAATAAATAGTAACATTAACAAACACTTTTTTTTAATTTAGAAAGTTAATATCCACTTACCGCATATTTGCTCTCCTTAATACAAAAGAACTTTGTGTTCATAAATTGAGGCTGTTCATGGAAGCTTCGATCATTTGCCTTGACTTGCCATGTACAATCTTTTAAAAAGAAAGAGAAAAGTAGTCCATCAAGCATAAAATTAGCGTATTGTTGTGGGCTGAACCGTGAGCTTCCCAGGTTCATCTGGTAAAGTCCAAACTCCCCCTCCAGGCCTCAGAGCATGACTGTTTGGAAATAGGGTGATTGCAGATGTGATCGCGTTAAAGTGAGGTCATTAGAGTTGACCCCAACCCAATAAGGCGATGGCCTTCTTAAAAAAAAAAAAAAAAGCGAATTTGCACACAGATATGCACAGTTGGGAGCTGGTGGGAAAACATGGCCACCTACAAGCCAAGGACTAAAGCCTGGAACAGACCCTTCCCTCACAGCCTCAGTAGGAACCAACTGTACCCACACCTTGACCTCAGATTTATAGTCTCCGAATCTGTGAGACAGTAAGTTTCTGCGGTTGAAGCTACCCAGCTTGTGCCACTGTGACGGCAGCCCTAAGCCAACGAACGGACATGCTGTGACTCATAGAATGTTCATGGAACATTGGAGTTCTACAAGAGTAATCCTCATTTAAACATGGCCCGAACAAAATCCCAGAGCCCCCGGAAGGTCACAGCTAAATTAAGTCAAATTATTTTTTCCAGATTCATGCACTTGGTTTATAAAATCGGTAACCGAGTATCGAGGGAATGAAAAAAATCAACGAAAAAGGACATCACCCAACTAATCCAACACTTTTGAGTCTTGCGCGCAGATCGGCATGTGCTGCTTTACCTCATGTGCTTCGCGTCACAGACACAGTACTGAGCAGACTCGGTCCATTCAATCGGCATGTCTAAATTCCAAGGCATCTGAGAAAGTCCATAGCATCTCTACTGCCGGGGGGAACATTCCTCACCCAACAGGTGTCTCATAAAACACTTCTCCCAATCCACCCCCCCCACCCCTCCCCACACTCTTTCTGACCTGATTCTTCTTGGGGGTAGTTTTCTCCACACTTACTGGCAGATGTTGTCTACTGGTTCAACAGGGCAATTCCCAACTCTGAGATCACGTCCTTCCTACTTCCCCGCCTACAGCCGACGACATTTCTAACATCTGTGCTTATCAGATGTGCTTATCTTTGCCCTCTTATTTTTCCGTATAGGTTTATCAGGTATGTATCCCCCAAAATAAGTTGCTCAGGCTGGTTTTGAGCTGTATCACTTGTATTCTTCTGTGAATTGCTTTTCCACTCGCAATACTATGTAACTTTCATCTACACTAATGTGGTGTAGTATAAAATATACTATTCATTGCTGCTGTTTTCTAGCATCATGCATATGCCAAAATTGATCAATTCTTCTGTTGGCGAATAGTTTGGGTGTTTCTAGCGTCTTGCTATTGTTATGAATCATTTTGCTATAATAATAAACATTCTCTGGAACTCATAAGATGTTTTTTTTCCCCCAGGTATCTACTTAGGAGTGGGAAGTCTGGGTGATGACTTTCCTCTTTTACTTGCCCATAAACTTCCTGCACCCCTCCTCCTTCTCTTGACTGTCCCTTGAGAGGACAGGAGTCCAGTCTATGTTGAGGACCCCTTGGTGGGGGAGGGGGTGGCGGTGGGGAGAGAAGGAAGGAGAGGAGAGGCAGGTGGTGATGGTAGGACTTCAGCTACAGCATTGGGGAACCAGTCGGGAATGCGTGAAGCAAGGCAGCATCCTCACACTGGCTCTAAGGAGCATGAACGTGAGGTTGGGGTCTTCTGACCGGAGACAGGGGACTCAAGCTACACCATGGTGACATCGCACCATCAGCCCACTGTGAAATTGCCGCTGCCTGTGGGACATAGAGATTCCAACAGAAGATCTGTTCCATCCTGAGATGGTCTCTCTGTTTAACCTGCAGAAAGGAAAGCTGGCATGGTCCCCAGCAACTCTTCTCCGAGCCTGGGCCCCCACAGTAGCTTGCCCCTCTGTCTCCTTTTTAATGAGACTCCAAGTTTACGGGCCCCCTTGCTCCCCAAACCCAGCCCCTGGCTACCCTCTGCTGTCTCCATGGCGGTCTCCATGTTCCTCCCTCCACAGCCTCGGAACCAACACCCACCTCTCTGTCTCACGGTGGGACCACTGTTTTGTGCTAGAGCTGGCTTTGATGTCGCTCAATGGAGAGCCAACCCCGTGGCTCTCTTCCAGAATCAGCAGGAGATGGGCTCCTCCCTGGTTTGTGAAATATCCTGGGGTCCTTTGTGGTGGGGTTGCAGCTGCTGCTTCCTGGGCTGATCCAGACTTCTTTCTTTTTGTCCTTTCTAGTGGCTCCATAGCTGGCTGAAGACTCATTGGAGGTGGGTTTCTGAGTTGACCTGTCACCCCTATCTTATAGCATTGTCACCTACCCCGTGGTGAAAGGAGCTCCTCCTACTGGGTTTGGTCCTCCCTTCTTTCCTTCCGAGCGTTAGCACTGGGCTGGGAGACTCCTTGGCTTCCAACCTGTCCACTTATGGAGCCTTCTCTGTGCAGAGCTGAAATAAGGGTCCCACTACTGCATGTTTAGCTGCTTGGGCAGCAGGTTCGCAGGTAGTCTCTGGGCCTGCAACCACCACACTGGGCAGCTCTCTGGGGACAGGCCACGGCCTCCCATGACACGCTGAAAGTCCCCACGGAGGATATGCTTGCAGACCTTCCGAATGAATAGGAAAGGCACAGCTCACAAGATGAGGTCTAGTTTATCTCTGGCTCAAGTCCTTTTTATCTCAGTGGATCACCTGTTGATGGAGCCCAGCACCTCATGGAGATTTCAGCTCAAGGGGCCTTTCTAACATAGAGATGATGAACCTGGCAGTCAGGCTACCTCCGCAGAGGAAAAATATTTCCACCCACCTGGCTTGTCTTTGCCCATCTACTCCTGACTTCTTCGGTCCCATCATGCATAGGTCGGTGGCTAACACATGTTCAGTGCTTAGCGTGTGACAGGCATGGGGCCAAGTAGTCCGGCTACTCTGTCCACTTTGCTGTCCTGACTGGGCCTTCTCTTGTGACCTATGCTCCAAACCACCCTGAGAACTCTGCCCACGAGCTGACGTCAGATGGTTGCTTATGAGCATAGGGTTGACTTTTCCACCAGGAAAGGTGGAAGTCAAACATCAGGTTGTGCTTGGTTTCCTAACGGGAAGGCAGAGGCATAAGCATCCACTGCTATGAAGGCTCAAGACCGGATGCTATCAATCGCGAAGAAAAGTCGAGGAAGCACCTCTTTGGCATTAGGTTCTCCAGTGACTTGTGTTTGAACGTGCACGCTGGACGAACCCCGCCCCCCGACCGTGGGATACACATGTGTGGGTGAGCCCAGTTTTGATGAACCCCTCCTCCCCTGCAAACTGGTAAGGGAGGGAAATTAACAACTAACGCGACTCAACTAGTTTTGGAGATGGGAAGATATTAAAAAAATTTTCAAGTAAAGAATTCTAAAAGTATCCATCTTATATAATTATCACAATAAAGATAGACTTTTAAAAATAATGTGTTACATTTTTTCAAATGATTCACTTTCTAGACTTCTCCCTCATAGGAAGTACAGATAATTTTGCAAAAGGGACAAGCGTGGACTGCTGAAGAATGCAAATAATTAACCTTGTTACTTCTTTAAACACCACAATACCATTACCGAAAACTCCTCTTGCATCATTTTGGCTGCCCTTCATCGGGCAATCATAATGATCGTGTCATTGCAAACGCAGAAGCTCCCAGCACCTCTGTAGCTAAAGCGCAATTTTATGAAATGGGACGATTAAACTGGAACCGGAAGACAACTCATAAGCTCTACTGCAATGTGCATTACCTACTATGCAATCAGAATATAACGTATGCAATCAGAGCATTTCTTTTCCACTCAAATAGGACACCTAAATAAAAGTAGGTAAAATGGATATTTTATGGGATAATCCTGAATCTATTCTATGTCACGGAAATTTGAAAATGCATGTGCTTTTAGTGGTTTACTTTGGCTTGCTGATGACTTAAGACACACCTCCAGGCACCAGTGTTCCAGAACTTCACTGAGCCGCTGTTCCAAAATTCAGGAAGGCTGGGAAAAAAAACGTTGACAGGATTCCCCAAGAATCAAGAAAAGGCCAAAGGGAAGGGATAAAAATCGATCTCAGAAAAACTCAACAGGAAAGAATAAGCCGCCCTTGTAATGAGCTGGATTCTTTGGTCCCCCTCACGGCTCTTTTCCCCTCATCATTAAACCCCCCAGCTAGTGGCTCCTCTGTCTGTCCCAGCACTACACCTCATCCCCAGACATTTTGATGTGGATGCCTCTGACGCAAAGTAGCATTTGGCCTCAAGCAGGACCCGTGAAGGGTTTACTGGAAATGACCTCGGTTTCTTAATGTTATGCTTTTGATAACATCTTAGGGAGACCAGAGAAAGTAGCCACGTTATCTTCATCTGCAACATACTGAGCTTAACCGCAGGAGTTTTCCAGTTAATTTTAGAAATCTGATTGTAGTCAAATAGTCAATAACCCCATTTCCAACAAGGTTTCTTGTCTGGCATAATTCAGACAAATCGGAGGGCAAATAAATTGATGCCTTCTCTTAATCCTCCCCTGAGTTTTATGCTAATTGCTTGAGGAATATTTCAAGCAGAGGCCATAAAAAAAAGCAAAAGCTGTGTCTGTGGTCAAATACATTTGCAAAAGACAGCATAAAATACTGCATCCTTTATTTTTTTTTCCCCTTTGGATATTCAACGGACCCAGTAATATATTAAAGGCTCTAAGAAGGCATTTTTAAAATTTTATTTAATTCAGTCTTTTCAAAATCAATGTGACCACAGGCACATTTTGTTAAAATTACTGAACACCTACTAATATGGTTTGAGAAATGCTCTGCTAAAGCGTATACCTTTAGGAAGGGTAGCAAAATAACATTCGGAAATATTTGTCTTTTTGATCAAACATTAACTAATTACTCACTTGGAACAGAGAACTTTACAAAACATTTGGACCACAAGGCTAATTTACAGAAAAAGAATATATCTTGTACCATGGGGTGCCTGGGTGTCTCAGTCAGTTAACATCCAACTCTTGGTTTTGGCTCAGGTCATGACCTCACGGTTCATGAGTTCGAGTCCCATGTCAGGCTCTGCACTATGGTGCAGAGCCTGTTTGGAATTCTCTCTCCCTCCATCTCTCTGCTTCTCCCCTGCTCGTGCTAGCACTCTCTCGCTCTCTCTCAAAATAAAATAAAATATTTAAAAAATTTTTTAAATTACTTTAAAAAAGAAGATATCTTGTCCCATTTTCTAGAATGAAAATATTGATGAAGAAAAGAGAAGAAATAATAAATTTACAGGCAAAAAATGCACGTGTGTCCCCTTGGGAAAAAGCTAGGAAGATATCAACTAACAACGTTGTGTAAAGCCATCAATGCATGTGTCCAGAGATGCATTTAACATCAACCAGCTGTGGCTCAAAACCATCCCCGAATTTGGTAAATGTGTATTCGATACGTCTAAATGTTACTACATGATATTCAGAGTGTTCCTACGGTCACCAAAACCTTTGATTGCTGCCATTTGGAAAAGGAAGTAAACTTCACCTGGTCCCTCATCCTTACTGCTGGTTCTGAATTCTTGCTTAGACACCAGTAACCAAATAGCTACATGGGTGGGTACGGACTGCAGTCAGCCAGCAGAGGAAAAAGATCAAAAGCTTAACATCAAAAAGAAAAAGCAACAAACAACAGAAGAGAAAATTGGGTAAAGGACATGAATAGACCTCTCCTACAAAGAGAAATTCAAATGGCTCTTCAATACGTGAAAAGCTACTCAAGTTCAGTAGAAAAGAAGCGTAATTCTTCAGGGAAGTACCAATTTTTTATCTCATAATGGCAAAATGTTGGCAAGAGTAAGGAATGTGAGGACACACTGGGTTGAAAAGAGAGTGGAGGGTCAGGCGCTCTTAGGTGGTCTCTGTGGACAGCGATTTGCCCATATCTACCAGATTTTAACACACACATGCACGGACTGAAGGAGCGATCCCACTTCTAGGAATCGATCCCCCATGTATATATTCACACATGGGAGAAATGATGCGGCTCGGTGTTCTTCAGTGCAGCCCTATTTATCAGAAAGATTAGAAACAGCCCAAATGTCACCACGAGCAGCCGGTTAAACATCGACATGACAAAAGTCTAAGCAGTCTGCAAAAAAGAAATAAAGAAAGAAAGAAAGAAAGAAAGAAAGAAAAAAGAAAAAGAAAAGAAAAAGAAAAGAAAAGAAAAGAAAAGAATAAGGCGGCTTTCTACGGACTCAGAGGAAAGATCTCCAAATTACGCTAAGCAACAAAAGCAGGGGGTGTGTACCATACTGTGCTTTCAGCCATGTGACACACAGAATTGACGCACAGTAGGGATGCACGCACGTACACATTCTGGCACGCGTGTGTTTATGGATCTATGGGTATGCAAGGGCACGTGTCTGTAAGTCTTCTTTGCACTTACAAGTGTATGTATATTTCCAAAAGGACATTTGAGACACTGACAACATCAGCTTCTTTCTGGGAAATAAAACTGCATGGCTGAGGGACAGAGGAGGCACGGAAGGAGACTTCATTTTCACCACTGCCTTCAATAATTATCTCCAAATGCATGTACTACCTTTCAAAACAGTACGTTTGCAGTTCAATTCCTTCCCTCTATAGGTTTACATATAAAGCCAGTGTTTATGTTGCTTGATTTCTTATGGTCATTATACCATTCTATTTACTATTTAAAAAAATATTTTTCTAAAAGGCAGTGGAATGGTGAGTGGGGATAAATCAAGAGGGAAGAATACAGGAAAGGATGGAAGTCTATGTGGTCATGGCTTCTGATGCCCAGCCAAGCCACAGGGCTTCAGGACGGCAATGCCACAGTCAGTTGTCGGTTTGCCCTCGTCACACTAGCAGCAGTGAGCGGGATGTATTTGAAGGGAACAAGTGTCAGGGCAGAAGACCATTGCAGTCATTGATGTGAGCCCAAGCCAGAACTAAGGGACTGGAAATAGCAGACAGATTCAAGAACTTATAGGACAACTGTCTGAATGTGGGCAAGAAAGAATGAGAACTTGAAATGAGAAAAAGGTGACCTCAGGATCCCAGCCTGGGTGACTGGATGGACAGAGATGCCAAGAGCGAGCTAGAGAACACAGAGGTGGAAGTCTAGTTGGGAGGCTGGTGAACTGAAGAACCTCCAGGATGCATGGGGCGGGGGGGGGGGGGGGGGGGGGGGGATGGGGAAGGAAACCATCCAGGAGCCACAAAAACAGATCTGGACTCCAAGCTGAGGTTGAGGGCAGAGATACAGATTGGAAGGTACTGGATATGCAGATTCGGGTTGAAACCCTGAGCGTGAATGGATCACATCGGAAGTGAGTATGGAGGTGGTTTTAGGAGGGAGACTGAAGGAGCCAGGACAGAGAGGGTAATGACACAGGAAAAGCGGGGACACAGGAGGCCACCCCAGGGGAGGGGCGCAGAAGGATGCGTGAGTTTGCACAGCCTTGAGTTTCTCACATGGAGAGGAGGTGGCTCAAAGAGGGTGCCCTCGGGAGAGCACTGATGGTTTGAACAGCTCTTGTGAAGGCGAGAAAGGCATTAGCCATGGGCAGGCAAGAGCGACGAGTCAAGAAATGATGTTTATCTGCTGGTTTGTGTGTATTCATAGCATTCAGCTCTGTTGCTCCCTTACGCCACCCCATCTCCCCAAAAAAGAAAAGCAATGAGCTCAAACACCGAGAGAATGAAAGCAAAAGGCCAGATGCTGCGGCTTGTTTATGAGCGCGCACACACGCGCGCGCGCACACACACACACACACACACACACACACACACACAACTTTGCTCCTTGTTCTTGGCACTTGCTACATAAAGTGTGGACAAGTTGGACCCGGTTAGAAATGCAGAACCTCAGGCCACACACCCCAGACCCACGCACCAGAATGGCAATTTAACAAGATCCCAGATGGACTCCTATGCACTCGGCGGGATGAGTTTCTTTCAACTGGGAATCCCCGAGAGGGGCTTTTATCACATCCTGATGCCCAGGGCTCCAGCCCCAGGGATTTTTGCTTTAGTCCGGGCTGAGCCCAGAGAAGGTCCCAAGCGATCCTAATTTGCAAGCGAGGTTGCCATCCACTGCTCAGGAGCAGGGTTTTTTCTCAGTCTTTCTCCTTCTTCCCTCCCACCTGAGGGACACCAGTCCTCCCGACAGCCCTCCCTTGTCACGGAAGCAACATACCACAGGGTTTGAGCAAGGCAGGACTTCAAATTTTCGACTGCCTTTTGAAATTAACTTTTGAAATTAACATCTCTCTCTCCCTCAGAGAATCTTTATTCTCGTGGTGCTTTCCCAACTTGATGCGCATACTAGTCATCTTGTTAATAGACTCTGATTGGCTGGTCTGAGAGGAACCCAATGTTCTGCATTTAATTAGCACCCAGGAGAGGCTAGCTAATAGACCTCGCTCTCAGGAGCAGGTGCTCTAGGGGATGCGTCAGACTATTATACCGATGTGATGTTGAACCCGGTGGGATTCGTTTTAAAATGAAATTCCAGGCACCTGTGGAGTTTAAACGCTCCACCCAAGATTCTGTGGCATCCGAGGGATTGAGACCCACCCCTCGACCACCACCGCCTTAGAGTGAGTGTCTTCCTAAGGTGACACTCCTATCATTAAAAATCTGCTTTAGAGACTCGGGTTTCAAACGGGCACTAAGAAAAACAACAGCCAAGTTGGTCTCCATGAGTAAGAGCTTCCTGGTCAAGGTTCGGTCGTGAATGACGTTACTCCCAAGCAAGTTCTATAAAATGAGATAGGACAGTCTCATCACTCCTTTCCCCATCACACGTCACTCGGCCAGGAACACACACCCTTCGTTTTATAAGCTGACAGTTGCTATGGTAACCATAAAGCTAAGGCGGTAGAAGGCAGGCCACAGCTTCTTAGGGACAAAAAAAGAAGTAGCCAGCGTGGAATTTCCCCATGGTCGAAAATTCACAATGCATCCACTTGAGTGGAGAACAGAGCTCTCCCCCCCAGCATGTTTCATGGATCTTCTATGATTTACATATTTCAGTGGGCTAATCTGTTTTTTGATCCCAGGTGAAAATTAATTCATAGGTGCTCTAGAGAGCCACAGCCTTACTTCCAGATTCTTCTTGGAAGATAGCCCTTCTATCAGGGAGACGGTGTCTTTGTTTTGTCGACGCCACATCCGATCTGAAATCATACCAAGGACAACTTCTTTTCCTCTGTATGTCTTGATGTGCACGCAGTGATACCTTTAAACCTCAACAATTGAACTTGCCATCTTAACCGCCGATCACTTCGCCCCTGAGCGGAATGTTGAGGCAGCATTCTGAGTTGGAAGAGAGTTTTAAAGAAATGCAATTCTGCGGTGCCTGGTTGGCTCAGTTGGTAGACATACAACACTTGATCTTGGGGCTGTGAGTTCAAGCCCCACATTGGGCCTAGAGCTGACTTCAAAGAAAAAGAGAAAGAGAGGCAGTTGTATATTTTCAAGCACAGAGAGCCACCCGACCCAGCCGGGAAGAAAGGTCTTTGGGACTGCCTGGAACGAACAGCTGGATGTGAATGAACCAGCTTCTCCCAGGCACACGCCTCAGAGGTGCCTAGAAGATGCTCTGGGAGCGGCTTAGCATTCCCTGCATGATGTTGTTCACAATGCTATTTTCAGCTTTAACCGAAAATCAAAGACAAATGACATTGGAGCCTCTGTTTGAATCGGCCCTAATTCCAAAGCGGTAGAATCAGAATTACTTCTAATACGCAGTAGTCCCGTGTCTTTGCTAACCTCAAGCACGAGAAGGTATGCAAACCAGGCAAGTGAACACCCCAGGAGCCCGGGGGGTGCTGGCGGCTGGCTGTGCTGGGTGGGAGTGTGCACGTGTGCTTGTGGAAGGGGTGAGGGGCATGTCCTCACTGGAGAGACTCTACAGCCATTACCTGCAGTCGCTCGGTCCCCTCCGTGCCACTTACATGGGCACAGCAAACTCCAGGAGTCAATTAACTACTCTCACTGGGATGGCAGTCTGGGAACCGAAGCTCAGTGCTGTCTATCACCGCGCGGTTAAGGATTTGAAATGCTATCACTTCCCAGCAACAAGGCTGCTCCATTCTAAGTCATTTCTTACCACTTCATCAAATATTTTTCACTGCCAGGTACCCAGCAACACAAGCGGATGTCTCACCGATATCCCAAACTAGTGAGGCTCAAAACAACAGCTCTCTCTTTGACCTACGATGGGCCCTCCCCCTGCATTACTCATCCCTACAAACGGCTCTGTTATCCACCTTCACAGAAAGCACTTCCGAAGGCCATTGCAACAATATCTTCCAACCTGCAACGTAACCTTCTTACACCTCATCAACAAACGGCATCTAATTTCCCTTCCCTTGAATCAGACCTAGCCTCAGTGACTCTCTCGTCACCAAGAGGTGCTCAGCACAAGTGAGGCTGCCTGAATTCTGCAACCAGCTTCTGCTTTGATCTTGACCTTTCCGGATGCTCGTTCTTCAGGTGGCCCCCATCATGGGACCCTCCATGGCAGCCCAGTGCCATAGAGATGCCCAAACCATGCAGAGACGCTCCCATCTACAGACCCGGCTGAGCCTTTGAGTTACCCAGCTCAGGTGTCAGACATGAGTGAAGACGATTCCAAACGATTCCGGGCCCCAAATGATTCAAATCACGTCAGTTGTTCAAGCCTTCACAGCTGAGGGCCCAGACATCCTAGAGCAGAAACAAACCACTCACCATGTCCTGTCTGAATTCCGGACTCACAGAATCTATGAACATCATGAGGAGGATTTTATGCCAGTAAGTTTGGAGTGGTTTTTCCTGCAGCAGTAGATAGCTTGGAATATCCCCTAGGGCACCTAAGCCAGAAGTTATTCCTCAGGCCTCCTTTTCTCTTGACCCTCAGATCTAATGGGACTTGTGAATGTCAAATCCTTAACATTTTCTTAATTTTATTGATTGAGTGATTGATTGGGAGTGAGCACGTGTGTGTGAATGGGGGCAATGCAGAGAGAGAGGGAGAGAGAAAATCCCAAGTAGTGCTGACAGCACAGAGCCAGACATGGGGCTCAATCTCACCACCTGGGAGATCATGACCTGAGCCAAGATCAAGAGTTGGGCACTTAAGTGACTGAGCCACCCACGTGCCCACAAATCCCTAACATTCATCATGATCTGTCTCCTTCTCTCTATCCCGGCCATCTTGGTTTAGGTCCTCACCAGTTTTTCTTGGACTATTGTCTACTCCCTTCTCCCTGCTCTTGCCAACATGGGATTTCTAAAATAAATCCATGTACCCACTATATTTATTGGGTGACTATTATGTGCTTTGCATGGAATAAACATGGCCCCAATTGTCATGAAGTCAACAGTCTAGTGGGAGAGAGTCACACGGTCATTCAAGGACATAATCATAAGTGCCCTCATGGGTATGAAGGAAAGCACAAGGGGCTCATACTACAGGGGGTCTGCTCCAGGCTGGGGCTCAGAGAAGGCTTCTCTAAGGAAGTGAGACAACACCGAGAGCCGAAGGGGGAGGAGTCGTCAGCCACATGGAAGGAGCTGGCATCAGATCCCACGTGCAGTGAAGTCTTTGTCCCCCATGAAGGCCAGACTGGGAGGAGCAAGCATGACTATGGAGAAGCTGCGGTGGGAGGCGGCTACTGCACATCTAGCCATGTTATTTTCAGCATGTCCAAACTCCAGCATGACCCATCATCTAGGTTCCAAAACTGACTCTCTGTTCCCTGAATGCTCAGCTCCTTGGAGCCTCCCTTCAAGGTGACTCAGCCTGGAACACCACGCTCCTGACACCCCTGGGGTTGATTTACCTCTCATACTTCCTGCGGACTCAGCTCAGGCATTGTCACCTCCAGGAAGCCTTCCCTGACCAGGGAAGGCCGCTGAAGTGCTCACCTGGTTCCCTAGTCATACCTGTGAAGCTCTCTGACATGTTCAATCACAAATGCCCACTGAGCCTCTCCAATGCACCAGGCACGGAGCCCAGTGCCCTGACCCCAACGGGGCACAGGACAGATTAGCCCCCGGGCCCTGTAGCACTTACAGCTTAGCTGGAAGATGGGCAATAGACAACGAGTCACTCAGCTTTTGATTTTTTTTTGGTGGGCAGGGTGTCTACAAACTGTACCTTTTCTTCCAAGTTTCAATTTAAATTCTAGTTCATTAACATGTAGTGTAATACTGGTTTCAGGTGTAGAATTTAGTGATTCATCACTTATATGCAACACCCAGTGCTCGTCCCAGCAACTGCCCTCCTGAATGCCCATCACCCATTTAGCCCATCCCCCCACCCTCTTCCCCTGATCAATCCTCCATTTGTTCTCTATCATAGTCACTCAATTTTTAAATTTTTTTTAATGTTTATTTATTTTTGAGAGAGAGAGAGAGAGAGAGAGAGAGAGAGAGACAGAGTGTGAGTGGGGGAGGAGCAGAGAGAAAGGGAGGGAGACACAGAATCTGAAACAGGCTCCAGGCTCTAAGTTGTCAGCACAGAGCCTGACGCGGGGCTTGAACTCGGGACCAGCGAGATCATGACCTAGGCCCAAGTCAGACGCTTAAGTGACTGAGCCACCCAGGCGCCCCAGTCACTCAGTTTTTAAGTCTCACTGAGAGAGGTGCTGAAAAGCTGGTGGGGAAGCCCACAGTGACCTCCTCTTGTCATAACCACCTTGTTCCCCAGGCTTTTAGTTCCTCTGCGTGTGGTAGGTGTACCGCCTTCCTCCTGCCGTGGAGCCTCTGTATGTGGTCCCCTACTCAGGACCATCCTGCCTCCCCTCTCCCTTCCCCTGATGAGCTCCTCCTCATCTCTCACTTGGCAGGCCAGGCAACCTTTTTCACAAGGAAGCAGGGCAGGCTCCTGTGTCCCAGCCCTTGGAGCAGAACCACAGGTCCATCCATTAGGAGAGCAAGTCATTGCATGAGTGAGGCTCTTTCTGCAAGGTTTAGCTTTGTCCCTGCAGCTGTACGTGTGCAGGGGTTAACTTTCCCACAGTTTTCTGCCTTCTCTGTGTCGAGAGACTTGTGCCTTGACCTCCTGCAGGTAGACTGCCCTACTTCAGCCCAGACCCACAGCTTCACCTGAGAAACCACTGGGGCCCAGGAGAGCAGACGTGGGAGTGGCATGAGAGTCCACAGGTCCGTGAACAAAAAGACTGGAGAAGGCTGTGTTCATGGGAAAGGCTTAGAAGATGGCAGAGGCAGGGGTGACTGACCCTAAATCACCCCAAATTTCCTCAATATGCGGGCAAATTCACTGTGGGAAAATGAACTGTTCTTTATCCCAGCCACCTCTCCGACCATTCATCATCCTTGGGTGTGGGGACAGAAGGAGCTGTTTAAAAGAAGGAGTCCACAGCTTTAACCTTGGGGGTCCAGGAGAATCTGAGTGCCCCAAAAGAAAGTAGAGGGGTCGAGAAGAAGGTTCGATGATGGACAGATGAGAGGAGATGATAGGGCAGGGTAGACACTTTCACTTTGATATGGAAGACATTAAGGGAGGAACTGACCAGAGGGGGTAGTGGAGAACAAGAGCTACTATTTATTGAGCATTTACTGTGTGCCTGAAGCTGTGCTAAATCCTTTACATTTGTTTTCTGATTTTTTAAACTGTTTTTTAATCTTTATTTATTCTTTGAGAGAGAGCACATGCGCGCACAAGCAGGGGAGGGGCAGAGGGAGGGAGACACAGAATCTGAAGCAGGCTCCAGGTTCTGAGCTGTCAGCACAGAGCCCGATGCGGGGCTTGAACTCACGAACCGGGAGATCATGACCTGAGCTGAAGTCGGACGCTCAACCAACTGAGCCACCCACGTGCCCCATTTTATTTTCTGATTTAATCTTCACAACTACATTATGCCCATTTCATGGATGGAGACACTGAGGCACAGAGAGAAGTCCTTTCCTCAAGGTCACACAGCTAGAAAGCAGTCCAGCGTCCTCCCTCTTCCTCACCATGCACCTTGCCTCTCAGAGTGATGCAGAGATGTGGTAGGTGAGCAGGTTAAAAGGAGTTAGCTTGCTCAAGGAAGCCTTGTAGATAGAGAATGGAGTACGAAGGAGGGTTGTGAACATTCTCCAAAAGGAACAAGAAAACAGGAGGGGTGCTGGGCAAAGGGTGTTGTCTCCTGCCAAGGTCAGCACTCTCCAAGGAGAGACTGTTACAAAGGTCAAGCACTTCGGGGAAAACAGGTTGATGGCCTACAGAAAGCTCACTGGCCTTGGCACTGGGGTTCTTGGTGACTCTTAAGACAGCATTACGCGGAGGGCAGAGGGCAGCCAATGGACGGGAGGAATCCAGGGGCCCAAGAGGATGCAGTACGAGAGAAATGGGTTTCCAGAAGCTTGGCCAAGAGAACAGGAGACAGGACACCAACTGTGGCAGAAGGCGGGATTCAGGCAAGAATTTGTGGTAGGACAGGGAAGCTGTGAGCACATCCGTGATTTGTGAGCCAGCAGAGCAGGAAGATGGGAGAGGTTAGAAAGCAGTGCTCCCTGGGAGGCAGGAGACAGCCTTCTCATTCATCCCCAGGCTCAGAAGAAAGGGCCAGTCTGCACTGATCCAGTGCTATCCCGAGCATTTATTTATTCCCAAGGGCTTCATCTCTAAGCTGGTTCCTGGCTGGCACAGAATTGAGTTGACCTAGCGGACACCAGGATGGGTGGGACGGTTTAAAAAAAAAAAAAAAAGGCAAATTAAAAAACTCCACAGCATTCTAGAGTCAAGGGATTTTAGGAACCTGTGGCTGAATAAAATTAAACTGGCTTATTATTATTTTTTAATCTTTATTTACTTTGAGAGAGAGAGCGAGACAGAGTATGTCCAAGTGCACGAGCCGGGGGAGGGGCAGAGGGAGGGAGAGAGAATCCCAAGCCAGGCTCCATGCTGTCCGCACAGAGCCTGATGCGGGGCTCGGTCCCATGAACCGCGACCCGAGCCAAGAGTTGGACGCTGAACTGAGTGAGCCACCGAGGCGCCCGTGAACTGGTTTCTTTCGTGCCTGAATTTCTTGGATCCTTTTCAGCTAATGGACAACCTTAAACTCCAAGAAGAGGTTAAAGAATTCGGAGCTTCCGGTCTCAGGGGCTAGAGAATCTTTGTGCCCTTGGAGATCTGCAAAAGAAGGGTTTCCCAGGATGCACACTGGGAAATACTGCTCCAATGTGCTCATCAGGAAACGAGGGTTCATCCCGTAGCATGGGAAACATTCCCACTTATTCTTCCCAATCCTTGCTCAAAGTAAACTCAGGGTAAAATTACTCCGGTAAAATCGGTGGGTTTCTCTCTTCCTCTGTGGCGCTTTCTAACAGCGTGTTTACTTACCCTTGTTCTGGAGCCTCACAGCTCACAACAAACGTCCTTCAACTGAAAAGCATTCATAATGGAGCTCTCAGAACGCTTGCTTAACTCAGCTGGGCTAGGGCATCTTTAAAAAACCAACTTTCTGCCCTAAGAGGATGCTGTTGAAGAGATGAACGTGATTCATGCACTTCCAGGCCCTGTTCTGCTACAGAGCGCACTGGCCTCTGGTGTTCCTCAGCCTGACAGGACGTCACAGAGTGACTCATGCTCTGGTTTCTAAAGAATTAATTCCTTGAAGAAAACTATCCTTCATGGAAAATGTCAAGACAGACAGAGAGTCATTTAAAGAGGAGCGACGCTGACCTTAAGTGGGAAAATGACCGAAAATATGAAACACAATTAAGAAGGGAGAAGGAGGGGTGCAGAGGGAAAAGGAAAGGACAGAAGGAGGGAGGAGAGGAGGAAGCAGACCTGTTGGGGGCGTGCAGGGCAGGAGAAGGAATACAGGAGAGAGGTCTGGCACTTACTGAATGTCTTCTGTGCTTTGGGGAAGGGCAGGTAGAGGTGTGTTTCTAAAAGTCACAAGCAAGGTTGTTTGACAGGAGTTTTATGAAATGAGAACGAGCAGGGGCACCTGGCTGGCTCTGTCCATAGAGCGTGCAACTCTTGATCGTGGGGCTGTGAGTTCGAGCCCCACATTGGATGTAGAGATTACGTAAAAATAAAATCTTCAAAAAGAAAAGAAAAGAAAAGAAAAAGAAATGAGACCCACCAGATTCCCCGAGAAATATAAGCCACCACTGGAAGAGACCATGAAGAGCCAAGATCAAGTCTGGCCTCCCTGGCGACCTGCATTCCAACAGTAGAAATCTACAAGAGGGATGACCTACAGACTGAGCGATCAGGAAAGGGCCCTGAGAACCTGGATGTGAAGGTAGAGTTGGAAAAAAACCAGAGGTGAGAGTTCCCACCGAGTACGTGCTTCTCTGACATTTCTGCAGGCACCCAACCCCGGTCCTTTGTTACGTCCCGGACCACACAGCTGATAGCGTGGCACCAAGCACCAACAGCAAAGTTCACCTTGAACCCCACGGAGCCGGTTCTCTGCCAGCTCATCAGATATCCACATCTGATAGCGATTCCAAGACTGTGACAGGCAACTTAGAAGTTCAGCGGGGGAAAGAATGAGGAAGAAACACCGTATTCATGACGTGAGGCAGTCAGCTAGAACTCCCCGCTAATTTGTCAGGCTCCTTCAGCTTTATCCCCATTCGAACATCCAGTCTGGACCTGTTATACAGAGGCCACATTTCCTGTTCAGATTGGCAGTGATTCCATTTTAATTTAGCTCAGCTACCGTGATTTTCATACCTTCTGCTTCAAGGCAGAAAAGCGCTTAAGCTTAACATTTGACAGCTTAAAATGATAGCCGGAAATCTACAGTAAGTTCTGATCGTTCTAAATGTTTGATGCAGAAAACTAAGGACGGCAAACAGTATACATAGATCAATGGCCTGCCCGGTTTTGGGGCCCAGGTTAGGACGGGACCCATTTGGACTTATGTTCTCCCCCATGGAGATCCTCCCTACATGGGAGAGCTGGAGAGAGGCAGCCTCTGACCAGAGCAGGAGGAATCATCCCCAAAGTCTCATTTCATGCATGTTGCTCTTTCTACCGGTGAAACAGTTTGAAAAACAAAACAAAACAAAACAAAAAACCCCAAGCTGATTAGGGAGCAGAACCCGGCAGCAAAAACGAGGGGAGCAAGGAGTGACACAAAGTAAGGGCAGTGACGGAGACTTTGGGGAAGCCAGATAGAACCAGAGGTTATTCTGACTGAGGCTGTGGAGACAGCATCCAGAGAGTCAGAAACTGTAATTTCGTGGAGATTCCTAGAAATGAGAATCTAAAGTTATTCAGCTGGAATTTGAGAGACCATGGAAGAAATATTTTGGACCTGAAACCTGGAGCAAATCTGGGGCCCGGAGAGAAAAGGTTCAGCTTCCTCATGGAGCACAACCGCCACAGGAAGAGACCACATTTTCTTGCCAGGGTGGGAGAACCAGCAGAAAACGAAATAGAAAAGCCACAGCGGGGAAAAGCATCCTCATAAAAGTAAGGTACACTCCACTGTGGCCTCAAGGACTGACAGTCTACGGCTATTTTTAAGCACTATTGGTACAGCTGAGTCGTTGTGACAGAGCCCGTGTGGCACACAGAGCCTAAAACAGTTACTGTCTGGCCCTGACCCCTGGTCCAGACCGGGCCTCGAAGTTGCCCTGATTCTGGGCAGGTAGGGCTGTTTGCCGTTGCCCCTCATAGCAAGCAGCCCACACCGCATCATATTCACAAACGGCTGAACCAAAGGTGTGCCAACTCCAAGCTTCCTGGTGCAGTAACAAGCAAACTCCTCCGCATACAAGTCCCTCCTAAAAGTAGACACCAACCAACACCTTCCATTTTCTGGACAGAACGTGTCAGGTGGGTCGACCAGCCCTGCGTGCTGGGGACGAAGCGTCCAAACCCATTGTCGTCCAAGCCCATTGCCCCCGTTCTCCCAGCTGTATCCGAAGAGGAGGAAGATACCTCCTGGCCAACCTAACACGGGCTGGCCATCCTGTGCACCTGTGGTCACTGCCCAGTGAGGACAGACAAGGATGGGACCCAGTCTCCGGTCCCAGTGAGGTTACCTTTTCGGAATGTCTCCCGGTTTTCCTCTGCTTCTCTGTTGACTCGATTCTGTTCTGGTTCAACCGCAGCTCCCTGGTCTTCGAGCTCATCTTCTGTTTCATCGTCACTATAGGGAACCACTTCATCATTCGGCTGAGAATCCTCCTCGAATGTCGTTTCTGAGTCTCTTTCAGAACTCATCCTGCTGGCAAACTGGAACTACCTGGTTTAAAAGAAAGAGAAACCAGAGTGAGTTATGACTCGCGCCCAGTTTCTGCCTGCGCCCAGTAGCAATGCCCTTTTAACGGAACATAATTTAAATGAACGTGCAAGTGTGTCTGAACAATGACCCCAAAGTTCAAATTACCAAGCAAATAAGAACAAAACCATTCACGGGGTACCTGGGTGGCTCAGTTGCTTAAGCATCTGACTTCAGCTCAGGTCATGATCTCACAGTTTGTGGGTTCAAGCCCCGCGATGGGCTCTGAGCTCAGAGACTGGAGCCTGCTTTAGATTCTGTGTCTCCCTCTCTCTCTGCCCCTCCCCTGCTCATTCTCTGTCTCTCTGTCTCTCTCTCTCTCTCTCAAATATAATGAACATTAAAAAAATTAATGTTGGAATGAGCACTGGATGTTGTATGTAAGCGATGAATCGTGGGAATCTACTCCTGAAGCCAAGAGCACATTGAATACGCTGTATGTTAGCTAACTTGACAATAAATTATACTTTTTAAAAAATAAAAAAGAACAAAACCATTCATTAGTGATTGCATGCTTGAGCAAGAATTAAGAACAAAAATGTAGCTGCAAACTTTTTGTTTTTAAGCGTATACAAGCTTTAAGGTAGTATTTCAAATTGCGGGTCTCTACCGAGCAAAATAAATTTAAGTCATAACCAACATTAAAATAAAATGAAACAGCTAATAAAGCATCGGGGCACAGCAGGCGTCGTAAGAGTCAGTACTGTTGGATGAAACCGTCTGACGAAACACACACACATTTATTTGCATTGTAGGTCTTAATGCAATTGCATTTCTTACTGCGGGTTGCTGGCAAAGTTTGAGACACAGTGCCCTAAGACATCTGGTTTCCCCTAATGCTAATATTCTGAGCTTTTACTCTGTGATACATTAAAAAAAATTTTTTTAACGTTTATTTATTAATGAGAGGCACAGAGCATGAGCAGGGGAGGGGCGGAGAGAGGGGGAGACACAGAATCCGAAGCAGGCTCCAGGCTGTCAGCACAGAGCCCGACGTGGGGGTGGGGGGGGTCGAACTCTCAAACCGCGAGATCGTGACCTGAGCCGAAGTCAGATGCCTAACCGACTGAGCCACCCAGGCGCCCCATACTCTGTGATACATTTAAGGCTTAGATCCTCACCTTTACTTCCTGGGAGCACTCCCTCACCTCTCTTCCTAACTACCCCCACCGACACCCTGTATCTGGAATTTGTGCTTGTGTGTATGCTGCTGTTTAAAGTGAATGCACAAGTGATAAGCACAACTGTAGTCAGATTAGGAAAATATTTACACAACTACCATGGGTCACATGAAGATAGCCATGCAGCCTGGCGTTATTTATATAAGCATCATATTGCCATGTACCTGACGTTGTTAATAACAGCGGCTCACATTTATATAGCGTTAACTGGACTCCAGGCCCTGCATGAACTGCTTCACCGACATTGGCTCCTTGAAACTTCCCACACGACCCTGGTGAGGGTACTATTGTTATTCCAACTCTACAGAGGAGAAAACCACAACTCTCTGAATAGCTTGCACAATAATTATTAAAAACGTGCCACAAAGGGGCGCCTGGCTGGCTGAATCAGTAGACCATGCAACTTTTGATCTCGGGGTCATGAGTTCAAGCCCCATGATGGGTGTATAGCTTACTTAAAAAAAATTTTGCAGCAAAACAATTGCTTTCCAAGGAGGGATCTTCTATATTCTACTCTTCTGTTACAGCGTCTTATTCGTTTTCATCAAGGGTTAGTTGCCGTGAGTGGAACTACTTAGCTGATTGCATGCTTTGTACCAAATCTAGCATCTTGGACCTGTGAAGTTTTATAGCCATAACTGAACATGTATGAAATGTTTAAATATTTATATTATCTATTATTAATATGTATCATATATTATATATTTATAATATAGATATATTTTGTACAATATTATTTACAACCATAAAACCCAGAAGCAACTTGGGTGTCCAATGCTTGGTAACTGTGTAAATAAATTGTGATATCGTCACACTATGAGACAATTTAGATCATGATCCGAAGCGTTTTTTTTTTTTATTTTTATTTTTTTAACTTTTTATTTATTTTTGAGACAGAGAGAGACAGAGCATGAACGGGGGAGGGTCAGAGAGAGAGAGGGAGACACAGAATCGGAAGCAGGCTCCAGGCTCTGAGCCATCAGCCCAGAGCCCGACGCGGGGCTCGAACTCACAGACCGCGAGATCGTGACCTGAGCCGAAGTCGGACGCTCAACCGACTGAGCCACCCAGGCGCCCCGATCCAAAGCGTTTTTAATGACTCTGGAAAAGTCCAAACATGTTGAGTTGAAAGGTGGGTTAACAATCCGTATGTATAGAACAGTCCCAGTTACTCAGACATTTATTCACTGTCCAAAATGTCAACAATTGCCACGCATCCTTTACGTGAAATGACACATGTCAAGTGCTCGATTCAGTACCCAGCATACGGTAAATACCCAATACAGTGCTAACACGACAGAAAGTACACAAACGTGATTTCGTGATTTTCAATTCTTTCCAGAACTAGAAAAAATGTCCTTTATAATAACAAATGAAACGGTGTGGGGATTTATCCCTTCATGCATTTCCATCTCCTGAAATCACTTCTAAACTGTATCTGCCTCTCACCAGGAGGTAACATATTAGACTATTTATTATAGAACTACACTTAAGCACAGGCGGATTCCGTTTAAAAACCTTTTGATTGCAGAATGAAACATTTTCCTGCTCTCCCAATTTTCTGTGCGCTAGTAAATGACTCTATCTCGGGGTTTCATACATGTCTCATTTGTGGTTTTGTAATATACTGCCACCCATGCTTTAGCTGCTATTTAAATTTAATACACTCTCTTTAAAATTCCCAAGCTCTTAAGGGCAAAACTTTTGCCAACAATCTTTCAGAACAAAAATAATGGAAGTGGTTCAAGCAGGACCACCCCATGAGATAGATAATATTGTCCCATCTTACAGATAAGGACACTGAGGGTCAGCTGCTAAGTGGCGTAAGTTAGGATCTCATGTCTCCGTTATAGGGACATGTGCGACATTAATGAGTCTGAAAGCACCATTATAGAAACAATTTTTCTTTTATCGTAGTACATAACATAAACTTAACCACTTTAACCATTTTTAGGTGTCCAGGTCAGGGGCGTTAAGCGCATTCTAGAAACATTTTGTACGTGATCGGTTCCCTCATCATTATTACGGCCAAGTGTCTCCGTGCTTATTTCCCACATTAAGACTGGATCCAGTCTTTCGAGGTTGAGGGAGGAGACAGAACAAAGGAGTGGATTCAACAGCCAGGAGGATGGGATCCAGGGTGAGCAAAGGCATTGCATAACCGGCCAGCTCAGCACTGGAACACCCACCCCAGGCCAGACTGTGTGGGCTGCTTGGAAAGCAGAGCTCTGAGCTGAGTGGAAGTTCTCTGCAGTGTGTGTGTGCGTGTGTGTGTGTGTGTGTGTGTGTGTGTGTGTGTGTGTGTAAAATGCAGACACACATGGGAACCATTTAGCTCTCTCATCAGAGCACGACCAAAGAAAAACTGGGAAGAAATCCTTTCTTTGAAGCCCTGAGTGACGTAAGCCACTTTCCTGCTCTAAGCCATGATGTGAAGAAGGCAGGCACTATCTAGAACATGGATTTGGAAACTTTGTTGTGTCCCTTACCACCCCTGCAGCACACTGCAGCCCTGTGTGCACTTGCTCAGCCTTCATGAAGCACCTGCCAGGTGCTGACTACCACCCAGGCACTGGGAACAGACCCTTTGGAGACTACCAGGTCATTCAGGGATCCAGGTAAGTAAACTATACATGACAGCCACGAGACACAGCAAGGCTAATCATTTCTGCCTGAACATACACCTCCCGTCCATTCCTGCCTCTCTGTCTCCAAGGCCACCACCCTAATCCGCGCTGCCATCACCTCTCTGCTGCAATGCTGCAAATACACTCTAATTACACGCCTACAATCAACTTCCGAACAGCTTCCAATCAACTTCTTGCCGCTCTCCTGCTTAGACCCTTCCTATGTGTTAGGGACAAAGCTGTGTCCCCTTCAAAAAATCATAGGCTGAAGCCCTAACCCCCAATGTGACTGTGTGGGGAGATCAGGCCTTTAAAGAGGTAAATAATTTTATAAGGGTGGGACCCTAACCCGACAGGTCTGGTGTCCTTACAAGACGAGAGAGAGACGTCACAGAGCTCTCTCTCTCTTTCTGTGCACGCACAGAGGAAGGGCCACAGAAAGATGACGGCCACCTACAAGCTAAGAAGATGGCCTCCCCAGAAACTAACCCTACTGGCACCTCAATCTTGGACTTCCAGCTTTCAGAAATATGAGAAAATAAATGTCTATGGTTTAAGCCACCTACTCAGTAGTATTTTGCTACGGGAGCCCAAGCAGATCAATATACTATGGGTTCCCACTACTCTTTAAATCCAAGCTTTCCCCCAACTCTGGGAGCTCTGCGCCCTCCTACAACTTCTTTCTTCCTCACTAATCCTCAGCCCCATGGCCCTGCTTTCAGCTTAAGCAAGTGAAATCTTTCCTGCCTCAGGGCCTTTGCACATGCCCTTCCTACTGCCTGAAATGCTCTTCTCTCAGTTCTCTTCATGGCTATTATTTCTCAGTCTTTAGCTCTCAAATTCAATATCCACTTTCACTGATGGTGTTAAAGAGGTACCTGCCCTCTTCTTCCTATCACCACCAATCTCCAAAACACTTACTTTTCTCTTTCCTTCCTAGCACTTACCACGATTTTTAAATATACATTTGCTTTTACTTGTCATCTGCCTCTTCCACGAGACTACAAACTCTACAAGAACAGAGTCCCATCTGGGAATACTCAGTGCCTACCCTCTAGTTGCCACTCAAAGATTTGGGGGAAAGAACAAATTCACTTTTGATAAAGCCCTCAAGGATTTAGAGAGTAATCTTCTACCAAAAACAAAGATATCTTTACCATCTCTCCATAGCTCCTACCCACCACACCGTAAAAGAGTTCAATTAGTCACTGGATGAAGGGGGAAAGTTGACGGCAATAAGAGCGAATAAAAACTTCTACGTTCGGAAGCTGTACACAGTGGAGATTTTTAGGAGTCTCACTCTATCAAGGTCACTGAGAACTTATTGCCTAAGATTTTACTACCTACACAAAACTAAATCAGCCTGTGGGAAGGTACTGAAGGTATTGAAGTTGAGCCCTGATCTTTCTTTTTTATCACCTGCCATGTGACAAGTGTCTAACACACAGGAGGCCCTTCTGCCTCTGTCCCTTAGGGGGTTTAGAGTCCGGAGGGGAGTTCGCAAATTACAGCCTACAGGCCAGGTTCGGCCAACCACCTGTTTTTGCAAATCAAGTTTTATTCAAACACGTCCTTGCTTATTCCTCCTTGTATCGTCAATGGCTGCTTTTATACCATAGCGGAGTTGAATGGTTGTGATGGACACCATATGGCCTCAGACTGTAAAATATTTACTATCTGGCTCTTTACAGAAAACGTCCGTTGACCTGTGGACTAAAACAAAAGATACTAAGAGACAGCAGCGAAACAAGTGCTTAATATCAAAGGCTCACAACCAGAGGAAATCATCACCGACCTGGGTAAATCGGGCCTGGTTTGGGAATAGGAAATAAACGACCAGAGTCAGTGGTGGGAAAATGCCCCTAATACAGTTTTCCTATTGATTGGGAATAGTAGTGTCTCAATTATTGCAAGCTGTGTAACTGGAGAGGACACACGCTGGCCCAGCCAACACACCATCATCTCCCTCGTCGCATGAGCAGGTGGTGATCGTGTGTCTACTAACACAGCCGTACCCGGTGCAGGGTGGTACTTCTCTGGAATCGAGGCGTCCAAAGTTAGTGGGACAACAATCAACCAAGGCATCCAAAGTTAGTGGGACTAGATGTTAGGGCAAGTAGGCAAAAGATTTATCAGAATTTTTTTTTTAATTCATCAAAGGCATATAGCATTCAAGGATTGTTCTGGTCACATGATCTTTAGAAATTATTCTTACTCAGCTCCTGCTTAATCTGAAAAGCAGCATGGTTTATTGAAAGGAATATGGGTCTGGATTCCATTCCCAACTGTACCACTCACTAATTTATAACTTGGGTGGATTCCTTCACATTTTCGAAGCTCCTTTCTCTCATGTGTAAAAAAAAAAAAGGAGAGAGAGAGAGAGACAGAGACAGAGAAAGAAGGGTAGGGGATATCTACCTTCCAAATACTGTGAGAATTCCTTTTGATAACTGAAGGTTGTAAAAGCCCCTAGAGATAGCCCACAGAGAGTAGGTACAATATACAGGCTAGTTTCCATCAGGTTCTTTTCAGACTCCTTGAGAGATGGAGGTGCAAAACAAAGACTTAACATCCACCTGCCACAGGAGACAACTCCTCGTCCGTCCCCTCCACTTGCTCCTTCCCAAGAAAGGGGCCTTGATACAAGTACCGATCAGAGCCTGCAGCCCTAAGTGGGGGGGGGGGGGGCACGGGGGGGGGGCGGGGGGGGTCATGTGATCCCATTACCTGATTTTAAAGTCAGGTAGTGTGTGGGTTGCTTCCCACCTTGCCATCTCCATGACAGCAACACGCAAGGATGGGCTGTGCCTCCTGGCAACCATCCTCCTCTCTCCCTGTTCTGTCCCTGTCCAGTTAGCAGACTCCAGACTTTTCTGCAAGCCTGCCTAAAAAAGAGCACAGGGTAGAGGAGATGGTGGGGGAGGAGAGGGACCAAGAGGCATCATTTATACCAGAGCTCGATTTGGGTCTTTTCCAGCTCTTAATAAAGTGGCACTTCATTTTCCATCCTGCCTTCTGTTGTGTTCAGCCCTCTTGGTCATAAACCCCCAAGGACAAAAGGGGTGAAGGACAGAGTTTCCAAACCTGGATCCTAACACCCCATCACTTGTCACCTTTATATACTTGGCTACGAGCTCCCCGCCAAGTGAATGAATGAATGAATGAAATCCTTATTCCTTTGTGGGAGAGGAGGCGCCAAAGGAGTGAGAAAAAGAGAACCCAGGCAAAAAGAATGACCTTCCTGCTTTGCAATAAAAGCTTTAAGTCAGCAGGAACGAAAACACAACCTTTTGCTGCTATCACAAGGTTTCTCGATTTAAAGGGAGGAGAAGTAGGAACAAAAAGTTGAGTTTTGTCATGGCTAGGGTATGATCTGTGTGCATACGCAAGGGGCTCAGAGGCCGGGGAAGGCCAAGTGTGCCTGGTCAATGACAGCTTTGTCATAGGACTGGATTCCTGTCCAATTAGACAGTAAGAGTCACAAAATTCATTTTTGTTCATTCTACATCATCTTTTTTTTATGGCTCTTAAAGCCTCAAGAAGAAAGGGTATTTCTAAGATGTGTCTTAATTATATTTAATTCATATTGATTTAATATACTATATTAAATATAAAATTAAATTAATGTATTAATTTAATTAATATTATTAATGATAATGCAAAGTATTTAACATAATGTAGATCATGATATAATAAATTTGTGCGTTAGATTTTTATGTCTTCTATACTCTGTGTGTTTTTATTATATGTTCTAAACTAAATATAATAAATTACAACTCTGGCAGGCAGATACTGTGATGCCTCCCATGATGCCACCGCCTGGCGTTCACGCTCTCACGTAACCCCCTCCTCATGAGCGTGGGCTGGACGTAGCGCCTTGCTTTCAACCAACCTAATATAACACAGGTAATGGGATGTTTTAGTCATGATTAGGTTACAAGAGACTATGACTTCTTCTTGCCAGCCAGCTCTCTCCCCTTCCTGGCTTTAATGAAGCAGCTGTCCTATGGAGGGGCTCACATGGCAAGAAACTGAGTGACCCTCCAGCCAATAGCCAGCAAGGAGCTGGACTCTTCAGACCAACAACCCCACTGAAATGAATACGTACAACAAGGGGACCGCAGCTGGCCATATGTATTGTATATTCGGAAGTTATGAATAGAGTAGATCTTAAAAGTTATCACAAGAACAAATTCTAAGCATATGAGGGTGATGAATATTAACTAAGTTTATAGTTGTATATACCTATATCAAAGCGTTATGTGGTATACCTTAAACTAAAACAAGGTTATACGGCAATTATACCTCAATAAAACTGCAAAAAAAGTTTTTTTTCAGGGTGGGGGATGGAAATGAATTTTGCCAACAATCACGTGAACTTGGAGGTGGATCCTGCCTCACTCTAGCCTTCAGATGAGACCCCAGCCTGGACTGACGCCTTAATTGCGCCCTTGTGAGAGAGACCCTGGAACAAAGGACCCCACTAAGTGGTGCTGGATTCCTCATCCACAAAAACTGGGAGCTAACAAAAGGGTGTTGCTTTAAGCTGCCAAGTTTTGGAGTACTTTGGAACAAGAGAGAACTAACACGCATATCCTTGATCGCAAATAATAATGATTCCGGGTAAGTAATGAATACGGCCATGATTATTTCCCAGTTATCCTGAAGAAGAGCCCAATCCAGGAGGGCGGCAGAAACCTTCTCTATTATCCTAGTTGGCACCAGACACCTGCCCACCCTACTTGGAATCTGCCCAATACTCTTGAGAGTAAAATCCGAGAAGCTTGATGACATATAATTAGGCGATCTCTTGAAGCAATAATAATAAAGTTTATCTAAGATCTAGATTAAACTTAAACTTTATACAGTTACCGAAGCAACAGGACTCTACTGTCCCTGGGACAAACGGGGTTTTATATATATATATATATATATATATATATATATATATATATGTGTGTGTGTGTGTGTGTGTGTGTGTGTGTGTGTGTGTGTGTACACACACACACACACATATATACGCACACACACACATATATATAACTTTTTTTTTATTTCTTCCTAAACCAAAACCTAGAAAGCCTGGAAGCCTCGAATAACTATCATAAAACTAAGGGACCATTGATGTCACTACTGTGGGGGGCAATCAGCCAAGACCTTTACTCGGGATAGAAGAGGCTTCTGAGGGCACCTGGGTGGCTCAGTCGGTTAAGCACCAGACTTCAGCTCAGGTCATGATCTCTCGGTTTGTGAGTTCAAGCCCTCTCTCTGACCCTCCCCTACTCGTGCTCTGTCTCAATCTCGCTCAAAAATAAACAAACTTTTTTTTTTTTTTTTTTTTTTACTTAAAAAAGAAAAGAAAGAAGAAGACAAAGCTTCTCTAGGTCCGCAGCGTCAAGCTCTCGGTTCCTCTGAAAGTCCACTGCGGAGCGCTTTGCCACAAAGGAGCTGACCACCATCGCATATGCACGGCTCTGCTGGCTACCGTCGCAAAAGGTGCAGGGGAAACCTAAGAACTCTGACTTCTCAGAGAAAGGCAGTTTTTTTTCTTTTTCCTGGTGCAACTTAACAGGATTTCTTGGTGATATTGTCCCAACTCTGTCATGAGCTGGCTGGTGTCCTCCAGCAAGGACGACTACTTCCTGTTAAGATGAGGCGCCCTCTTACAGCTCCCCAAGTAAGTTTCACACCCCGCGCCTCCCACGGTCATCACGGACTTATTCTGAGATGTGCGGCCAGGCGCATTTGTTGCCCTTTTACCAAAGAGAGTGGTGAAGCCCGGGGGTGTTCGGCTCGGTGACATCAGATGAGAGTCAAGCCCTCTGCCTGCACAGCCAAGTCTGTGCCATACAGACCGTGCGGTTCGGTCAACACAGGTGGCTGCAGACTGGAATTCAAGTTCTGTCCAGGAAACTCCTGAGCCTGATCCCCTATTTCAAGCAGCCGCTGCTTTCTCCGGCCACACACCAACTGGGCGCCTCATCAGTCACGAGAAAAACCTAAGCGACAGAAATGGAGACACTGACAAGAGAAAGAAAGCAAACTTTGTGATCTCTCCTACACCAATGGGTGGGAAAATGTTAAACGCTCCCCAGTTTCTATCACGTAGGCGTGTACTTAAATCAAGAACTCTCTCTCCTAGGTGTTTTGAGCTGGGAATATGGGAGTCGTATAGGCGAGCCAGCACTCAGGGTGGACGGGGGAGAGGTTTTCAGGGAGGAGGAAGAAAGAGCCGGGGGGAAGGCTGGGCAGCATCCAGTGTGAGGCACCTGCCCACCTGAGAGGTTTAGGGGTACAAAGAGAAGAGCTGGGGAAGGGCTGTCTGGAGTCCCCTTCCCTGGTCCATGAGGGCTTGGCCAGGCTCTGTTCCAGAGAGCCAGAGGAGCCAGCAGAGGCGTCTGCAAGGAAAGGAACATGACCCACACGGTGCTTCGGGAAGATTAATCTGATAGAGGAGGGAGTGTGGGTGGCCCGGAAGGTGAGAGCCAGGCAGGGACACTGGCCAGAGGTCACCCTGAACACCGAGCATCGTCCGTCATGGTTTCGTCATCTGTAAAACCAAGCAGTTCGAGTCGGGTTACCTCCGCAGCCACATTCAGAAACAACACTCCTTGTGTGAATGTCACTGAAGCAAGGAGGAATAAAGGCCTGAATTAGGGTGGTGGCAAACTGGAAAAATGGGTTTCAAATTAAGGCCGGGTGGGGCTGCCATGCTTTTGTCTGGAAAACTATGGGGAAAAAAAAAACAAAAGTAAACAAAAGACTAGAACCGGTTCCCATAGGATAATAATGACAGAATTCCCCCAAATGTTTACTTTAGAGACTCAGCCTCAATCCACAATGTATTTTTATGATAAATACCGAAAGTTACCAGGAAAAAAGCACTGTTGTTTTTGCAGTCAAGCTCCATAGTCACTTGTCAGTGACAATGGCCTCGTTTTGACTTTGTTGCGATTGCCTCTATGATTAGGTTTTTGAATTATATTCATGCTTACGTACTGTAAAACCATTGGGGCTTTACAACTCATAACTGCCCGAGAGCAAACCTCCAAGGAAAAATGAAAAATAAATCTGTCGAGTTATTTACTTTCATGTTTGAAGAGTCACCAACCTGTTGAGAAAGGGATGCATTTAACATAAAGACTACACTACAGAAAGACATAAGAGTCAGCATAGTTTTCCAGAACTAACTATAATAAACCTTAACATTTGACATCTACAAAGGGACAGCTTATATTCCCCATTCAGAGTCAATAGGACTGCTTGTTTGAATAGAAGGGGAAAGAGAAGATGCAGATGTGTAAGTAATTGGACTAATAGACACAAATAAGAAACACACAGACGTGTAAGTAACTGGAATAATAAAGTTACTCTTTCTAGCAATCAAAGAAGGCACATGGATGAAAACCAAGACACCATTTATGCCTATTAAGTTAATATTCGATGACTACATCTCATGCTGCCTGGGTTTAGCTGAATGAATGAATTCCTTCTCTCATATCTCTCTCTCTCTCTCTCTCTCTCTCTCTCTCTCTCTCTCTCTCACACACACACACACACACAAACACACACACTGCTGCTAGCATTGAAAGTGGTACATTCCTTATGTATGAAAACAATATAACAACATTTTACGCACCAAGAACACGAAAGATATTAATAACATTTGACCCAATGATCTCATCTATAGAAGGTCTGCCAATATAAACAAACAAGTAAAATAACTATTCACACAAAAGGTTTGATTGTCATGGTTAGCTATAAAAAGCAGGAACAGGGGCGCCTGGGTGGCGCAGTCGGTTAAGCGTCCGACTTCAGCCAGGTCACGATCTCACGGTCCGTGAGTTCGAGCCCCGCATCAGGCTCTGGGCTGATGGCTCAGAGCCTGGAGCCTGTTTCAGATTCTGTGTCTCCCTCTCTCTCTGCCCCTCTCCCGTTCATGCTCTGTCTCTCTCTGTCCCAAAAATAAATAAACGTTGAAAAAAAAAAAAAAATAAATAAAAAGCAGGAACAGAAACCACCTGAAAGTCCAAGAGGATAATGGTTCTATAAATGATGACTTTAGGGTAGCCACTAAAAATGGCAGCCAGAGAAACGTAGGGAGTGTTTTCAATACAACATTAAAAGGGGAAGTCAGAAATCAGAATTGTGTCCTAATGCTGCAGCTTTGTAAATAATACACAGGCACATTTTAGAAAATAATTTTTTGCTCTGAAAGAAGAGACTTACAGTGTGTGTTTCTCTTTCCAAAATAATCACCAATTGATAACCCCTACCTACCCCTTGTAGCCAAAGACTACCAAGCTGTCAGTTGCGTCCTGGGCTCGCTTCATGAAATCCTTACAACATACCCCCAAAGAAACTATCATCCTCGCTTTGAAGGCTTTAGTACAGGTTAGGTGACTTCTCCAGGGTCATACGATGAGGTTTCAACCAGATCGATCTGCCCCCACATTTCTTAAGATCTGTCACAGAGGCAGAAAAATTGCCTCAGGGTATGAGGACTATGCCCACCCACGCTTTCTTTACTATCAGCCTCTCTCTTTGCAAATGACTGAAAAACCAAAAACAGCCGCACTAGAGCAGGCTGATGTCATCCAGAGGCGGTGTCTGAGCTCAGAGAAGCGAGGGCTTCCGTGTTGGGGCAGGAAAGGTGAAACCTACCGCGTTTACTCCTTTGTATCACTGCACCTTCCCAGAGCCTTAGTAAACGCTAAGATTCCAGTTCTCTCCTAACCATCCTAAGATGCCATGAAATCTAGTCTGTGTCTGTTTTTTCCCTCGAAGAGCCCTTGCTGGGTGCCTGGGTGACTCAGTTGGTTAAGCATCTCATTCTTGGTTTTGGCTCAGGTCATGGTCTCACGGTTAGTGAGATCTGGCCCCACGTTGGGCTATTAGTAACAGATTCTGTCTCTCCCTCCCTCTCTCTCCCCCTCCCCCATGCTCACAGGCTTGCTCTCTCTCTCCAAATAAATAAATAAACATTAAAAAAAAAGAGAGAGAGAGAGAGTCCTCGCTGACCTAAACTCTATACGGATGGAGACCCCAACCCAGTGACCTTCATGCGCCAAGGACAACAGCCCTCAAGAGCCCTGGACACAGGTCCAGTAACAGAGTGATTTGAAAAGTTAGCTCCTCATCCCTCGTCATCTGCATTGTAAAGCTCTGTGGCCTCCACCACTGCAAATACAAGCAGTCTTAGAACTCCCTCCTTGCACCCTTTCTATACGTAAGTAGGCTTCACGTTTGCCAGATATTCACCTATAACTATGCACCAAGGTTTAAACGGATATCACGTATGGCTGACACATCAAGTAGGATTGGGACGCTTACCAGATATTTTTCTAGGCACTGCCCTGGTTTCATGAATATCTGAGTCTGGTCAACAGAACTTCGCGTTCCATTTGAAAGTTAACACCTTCACAGATTCTGGGTGCCAGAAGTCCAAGGGATGAGGGCCACATCTTATATTTGGTCACTGTCTCCTCTGCTGGGTCTAAAGTCAGCCCAGGGGATTCAACTTAGATTACAAACCCTTCCCAGACAGCTGAATTCACACCCGAAGGTTTGGACCAAGACCATGTTGCAAACATGTGGTTAATATTTTATATGTCCTCTGGAAACACTTACATTTGGCTTGGACCATCCCCAGAGCTTCTGACAGACACAGTTCTAACTATCTGTTCTGGCTTTCGGATTTTGGACCAGGTAAAGGAACAGGGGTGCCTCGGTGTCCACATACCCGATGGTTCTCAGAATTTGTAATAACACTTAAACAGCTTCCGAAGCGCTCAGGGTTTTCGCGGGATGATGCTGGTGAGTGTTTCCAAGAGAGCAGACACATATTCTATGTACCAAGCACAGGGCTGATGGCTTGATATACGTTAACTTAGTATCATTTGTCAAGAGTCAAATTACTCTCCCCATTTTACAGATGAGGAAATGGATTCAGAGATTAAGTTCTTTGCCCAAGCACGTATAGGTGGTTAACTGGGATAAAACTCCCGGTCAACAGTCTATGCTCTTAGTCACAACACTCGGTACTTAATTGTACCTATTAATATCTCCGTGGCACAAAGTGGAGAAAAGCTAGTTAATCCACTTTAACCTGAAGAGACAAATAACTACAAGACATACAGTTAAATTTACGTTGGAGCTAGAATGGGTGGGTGTCCAGCCATCCCAGCATCATCCTCTTGACTGCGAAACTCCGGGGCTGGCATGTGTGGAAAATGAGAAAGAGGGAGGGGCATAAACCGGAGAACCCTTCTAGCAAGTGTGTGTCCACCCTTGGAAGAGATTTTCTCTGCTGTTACCTAGAATCCAGGTCTCTGACTTTGTATGAAATGCCTTCTGCCTACATGGAGGGAAGCAGTCCCTCCAGCTACCCAGTGTCCCCCTGGCCTCTACTCTGCACACTCCCCACGCGGACTGCTCAGGTGGTTTTCCAGGTGCCCCTGCACACGGCTCCTCTGCACAGATTCTAGAACAGCAGTTCGTCTGATGTCTCTTTTTATTTATTTTTTAATTTAAGAGAGAGCGTGAGCGCATATGTGCGGGGGATGGCGGGGGAGGGGAGGGGAGGAGAGAGAGGGAGAGAGAGAGGGAGAGAGAGGGAGAGAGAGAGAGAGAGAGAGAGAGAGAGAGAATGAATCTTAAATCTTAAGCAGGCTCAACACTCAGTGTGGAGCCCAACGTGGGGCTGGATCCCACGACCTTGAGATCATGACCTGAGCCCAAATCAAGAGTCTGACGCTCAACCAAATGAGCCACCCAGGCGCCCCTTCCATCTCTTTCAAATCTGACAACAGAATACTAGAGAATTTTTATTTAAGGAATTAGGGCTTTCAAAAATAAAATAAATAAAAGGATACGATGACTCCTGCCTTAGCCCATTTTCCCAAGGAACTAAGAATGAGAGAGGTGCGTGATATTGTGATTTCGAATGAAAAATTTGTATTTGGTTTTCTTCCCATCCCTGGCACAGAGCTCCTAAAACCCTTGGAATTTCCCAAGTGATGGGAGCGATAAACTTCTTTTGTTATGTTAATGAGGTGGCTTTTGGAAAGTACCTAGGTAACCTAAAGAGAGGGGACCGACAGGGGCGGGAGAGGAATTCAGTCACCAATGGCCACTGATTTCATCAGTCATGCCCATGTAATGAAGTCTCCATAAAAACCCCAAAGGAGGGGGTTTGGGGTTTCGGGGTTGGTGAACACGCGAAGATTCGGGGAGAATGATCCTCCTGGAGAAGACACACAAGCTCTGCACCTTTCCTCATGCGTTGCCCTGTGCTCCTCTGCCATCTGGCTGTTTGTGAGTCATCTCCTTTTGTAACAAACCAGTGATCTAGTAAGTAAAATGCTTCTGAGTTCTGCGAGCTGCTCTAGCGAATTAAGTCTACCCAAAAAGGGGGTCGTTGGAACCGGCCAACTAGAGCCTGTCCGTCATAAGCAGCAGGTGACAATCTAGACTGGCAGTGGGCGTCCGAAGTCAGGGAGAAGGCAGTGTTGTGGAACTGAGCCCTGATGTTATCTCCAGGTAGACAGGGTCAGAATTGTGCAGAATTGTAGGACACCCAGCTGGTGTCAGAGAATAGCTCAGTGGTGTGGAAAAACCACACACAATGGGGATTGGGTGCAGAATCCTTAACGCGATGGATGCCAATTCCCGCAGCCACTCAGGGACAGGCTGTCCCTGCAGGGACCGACCAGGGGGAGGAGGAGTTCATTGGTCCAGCTTGCCGGTACTAAGAAAGCACATCCCCTGTAGAGGATTCAAAAAATGGTGGCAAAACCAACTAAAAAGTCATAATTTGTGTTACTTTATTATCACCATGAATGGAGAAGGTCAGTGATAAAATACTCCTCTCAAAAATCTTTTTTGCTATCATTACCGCTCAGTTTTGTTTTTGTTTTTGTTTTACTGCAACATTTTGGTAACGTTAAGTGTCATATAAGCACTTTAATTTTTTTTTTTTTTTTTTTTAAGTTTCTTTTGAGAGAGAACGCTGCAGGAGGGGCAGAGAAAAAGGCGGGAGAGAAAATCCCAAGCAGGCTCCGCACCATCAGCTCAGAGCCTGAGGCGGGGCTCAAACTCTCAAACCATGAGATCGTGACCTGAACTGAAATCAAGAGTCGGACATTTAACTGACTCGGCCACACAAATGCCCCCCAAATAAGCACTTTAAAAAAGGACTTATCCCTCCCCCCCCCCAAAAAAAAGAAAAAGACTTATCCTATAATAAACACTGGATTCTATGGAAGCTAATTCTGAATACTTCTGGTACACAGCATCCCCCACCCCCCTACAAGGGATGTTAAAAGTCAGATATTGCTTATTCTGTCTATAAATTCAGAATTCACCTCCCTACCATGACTGTGTACCTACAGGGGAAAACTGTGGGTAGCTTTTGTTAACAACTTGTATAATTAAAACATAAGTGACCATATTTTCTTTTCTCTCTTCCAATTACCCAAAGATAAACATGCTATGTTTTACCACTTAACTAGGTTTTAAGAATTATTTGCAGGGAATACCCAGAAGAAACTGGTATTTAATGCAAATAAGGACAGCCCGCTCAGGTAGGTATGATTAATGCAGGCCTTGCACAAACATCTATTCTGATCTGCATTTTAAGAGAAAACATAAACCCATAGAGGTATCTAATACTGATTAAAACATCAAAATGTTTTGAGGTTTTTACAGAATGCCAATTAAATAAGCTTCCTACTCCATCTCTTAAAAAATCATGACCCCCCAAAAATGCCAGTTCATTCCAGAACATTCTATGGTGATATTTTCTCTTCTTTGTCAACATTTGCTTCCCTTTTGGGAACAGTAGCTCGGTGGTGAGGGCTTGGGTTTGACTTAGCAACACCTACCCCACTCCCAACCTCCACTTGCAATGCCACGTGATACAGGAAGAGCTTTCATTTAAACTCTTAAGTGAAACAAAATGTAAAGCAGCCAACCAAGATACATTTGAATATTTTTGCTCTTTTACAGCCCCCCCTCCTCCATAGATCCAGAGTTCAACCCCCATCTCTCCCAAGGGCTTTTTTTTTTTTTTTTTAACGTTTATTTATTATTGAGAGACAGAGAGACACAGAGCATGAGCAGGGCAGGGGCCGAGAGATCGAGAGACATAGAATCTGAAGCAGGCTCCAGGCTCTGAGCTGTCAGCACAGAGCGCGACACGGGGCTCGAACTCACAAACCGCGAGATCATGACCTGAGCCAAAGTCAGATACATAACCCAAGGGGGAAAAAAAAACTACTTAAAGCCTTTGAATACCACATAGATTTGAACTTCGAGCATTTGGAACTAGTTAAAAATCTTTTCGAAGCATGTTTTAAAAGCACTCTGAAATCAGTTGTGCTCTGGGTTTACCTAAGGCCGTCCCTCAGTATTTCATAGTTGTGACACATGCTTTGTCATCATATAGTCAATGAAAAGCCAAACTACACTCAAGGCCCAATGTTAATTTCTTGGCCACAAAAGAGGCCACCTCTGAGCACTCTTCAGCCAGACCTGCCTAACAGGTCTGTCCCACCCCAACCCAAACTCAGAGGCTCCACCCTCCCTTTTCCTCCTTTTCACCTTGGAGCTCTGGCTGTAACGAATTTGCATCTTCGCTTTCCAAAGTCGAAAACCCCGTGCCCAGAAAGGAATGCTGCCCCATCCCTGATGCAGCTAATTTGTATATGTTTGCCTGTATCACATGAGATTTACATATTACAGAGGCTGGTCCCTGTTTAAACTCTTAGGCTATCTATAAGAGAGGACTCCTTTGAATGAGACTGACATTTTGCTGTCTAGACCAAATACAAAACGCAGTTAGTGTTCAACGCATTCTGAAATCTGAGTTAACAGCTCTCAAGAAATGGCTGTGGTAGGTCAGATGAGAAATCTCTGGGATTATTCCAGGTGTCTTCACAAGCTATTGACAGATCGTCTGAGTCACGTGCCTCTGTGGAAGTTATTAGTGTCACACAGCTTTAGAAATTAGCCTGGTCTACCTGTTGCCCACGCCCCATGGCAGGCACCTCTCTGCTCTGTCTCCCACCCACTCGCAGGGACACATTCACATATTGCTCGCCAAGGCCAACAGGCACTTTGTTCCCACATCCTCATATCCTGATGTAATGGCTTTTTCATCTGCACGTGAACTTACTGACTGCCCAACCCATTCTTTATACTCTACCTTGTATCGTGGTTGGTCTTGTTTCTAATAGAAAATTCCAAAGGCTCAGGACCAAACCCTATGTCTCTTGTGTCCCAAGTGAGGCGGAATCCCTTACCACTTATGACCCGGGGGGACCTTGGGGACAATATCCTCAATAAGCCTCCTCCATTTACAAAATGAAGATAAGGCCTACTTTACACAGTCCTCAACCTTAATCTCATGTAAAACCCTCAGCAGGGCGTATGGTACCTGGGACTCAAGCATCTACAGAGTGAACAATTTCAGTGATCCATTCGTCAGAAAATGCAACAAGACAGCATAAACAGGATAGCACGAATAATATTTTTCTCAATAAAAGTTTATTAAAAACTATAATAAGCCTACAAAGCCTGAGAACTGAAGTTAGGCTTCAGAGGGCCAGAGGGCCAGAACGAGGGGTTATCATCTGAATCCAAATCCTACCTCCTTTCCCTTCCATCACCCTTTCTCTAGCCACTGGGGTAAGGTTTCAGGGAACTAGGACTGTGTAAGGCATCATATATTTTCTAGATTATAAATAACTCCAAGACCCCTTAAAAAGTGGACCCCGAGGGGGGCGCCTGGGTGGCGCAGTCGGTTAAGCGTCCGACTTCAGCCAGGTCACGATCTCGCGGTCCGTGAGTTCGAGCCCCGCGTCAGGCTCTGGGCTGATGGCTCGGAGCCTGGAGCCTGTTTCCGATTCTGTGTCTCCCTCTCTCTCTGCCCCTCCCCCGTTCATGCTCTGTCTCTCTCTGTCCCAAAAATAAAAAATAAAAAAAAAAAACGTTGAAAAAAAAAAAAAAAGGAAAAAAAAAAAAAAAAAGTGGACCCCGAGGAAAACAAGCAAAACTATCATTCTGGTATCATCTAGAGAAGAGTGAGAGTTGGTAATCTAACCACTCAAACGCAGATTTTTGTTTTCCTCCAAGTTTGCATAGCAAACACTCTTTATCGTGGAATGAACAAGTAAGACAAACTTAAATTTCAAAGCCAGGTTTAATGTTAATGGAAAGATGCACTGGTTGAGTTTGCCTTGAAATACTATGGGGAAGGAAGTAGAGTATAAATGGAAGACCATTCACTGGCCATGGCCGTGAACAAGTGGGGCGGGGGGGGCTTCCTTATATGATCGCTTCTATTTTATATGTTTGAAATCTTCCCCAGTTAAAAAAAATTGAAACGATAAACTAGATTTAGAAGAAACTAAGGTCTTTACTTAGGTCCCTATCATTTGAAGCACATGCGTCCCAATTCATAACACAGGCTCTGAGGCACCACAGGCTTTGAGCAACCACCGGCCCATCTTGAGAACTCAGATATGACATAACCAAGATATTAAATAATAAGTCTCTTCATGGGTAAAAAAAAGAGTATTTTTAAACGAAATGGAACTATTTCACAAAGTAAAGAGTGAATTTCACTGAATAGTTCCTAAAATGGAAAGGGCATAGAAAACAGAAACGCTTTGTAACTTAGGGCTGTGCCATCCGAACCAGAGGAGGCATATTTGCTCTTTCGATCACTGTGCACATTTAGCATTTACCTCATTTTGTGCGTTATAACTGCCTTTAAGAACAATTTTTAGCTTGGGGCACCTGGGTGGCTCAGTTGGTGAAGCATCTGACTTCAGCTCAGGTCATGATCTCACAGTTCGGCTCGTGAGTTTGAGCCCCTCACTGGTCTGTCTGCTGTCAGCGCAGAGCCTGATTTGGATCCTCTGTCCCCCTCTCTCTCTGCCCCTCCCCCCTGTCGTGTGCCCCCTCCGCTCTCATGCACAAGTGCACGCTCTCAAAAATAAACATTAAAAAGAGGAATAATCTGGGGGCTCCTGGGTGGTTCAGTCAGTTAAGTGTCAGGCTTCGGCTCAGGTCATGATCTCACAGTTCGTGGGTTCGAGCCCCACATCAGGACTCTGTGATGCTAGCTTGGAGCCTGGAGCCTGCTTCAAATTCTGTGTCTCCCTCTCTCTCTCTCTGCCCTTCCCTCACTCACACTCTGTCTCTCAAAAATAAATAAACTTTTGGGGCACTTGGATGGCTCTGTTGGTTGAACATCCGACTTCAGCTCAGGTCATGATCTCGCGGTTCATGAGTTCGAGCCCCGCATCGGGCTCTGTGCTGACAGCTCAGAGCCTGGAGCCTGTTTCAGATTCAGTGTCTCCCTCTCTCTCTGCCCCTCCCCCGCTCACACTCTGTCTCTGCCTCTCTCAAAAATAAATAAATGTTAAAAAAAAATAAACTTAAAAAAATTTTTTTAAAAAGAATAATTTTTAGCTCAAACACTGTCCCCATCTTTCATCATATTATTTTCTCCTCCGGCATGTGATAAAATATTATTACCCCCATTTCATGGATGAGCAAACTGAGGCCGAGAAAGTTTACATGGAGTGCTCAAGGTCACACAGCTCGTTGCCATAAGGGATGAAACTACAGCCAAGTCCGAATTGTCCAGTTGCCAAGGTCATTTCACTGTGCCCGGTTACAGCATCCCCAGTCTGCCTACAGTTCATTCCGGCACAGTGGAAAAGAGTATGGGTTCTGGAGCCACGGCTTCCTGCCAGCTGTGCGGAAAGTTCGTTAAGTAACATTGCTGCTCCTCAGCCTGCTTGTCTGCAAAATGGGTAAAATAATAGTGTCTGCCTCTTCGGGTTGCCCTGAGCATGAAATGAGCTGATGTATAGACAGCTCCCGGGATAAATAGAGCCAGGCTCAAAGGGAAGGCACAATAAACACCAGTCGTTGTGAATCCCACGTGAGAGGTTGAAACACTAAGAATTGTGGGACCAAACTGACACTTCGGGAACAGCTGAGAAGCTACAACGGCCCATGCCTGGGCTCAAATTTACCTTCCTGTGAATCATTAATAGCCAGGGGAATACCTAGCTCGTAACCTGCTGTGTCACCCTAGTGGTGAGAGAGACACTAGATATTTTACTTTCCCAGCTGCCCCACAACAAAGCAGCCTGGGGGTGTATCCATTACTCCTTTTTCAGATCTCCTGAGTCAAGAGGAAACAGGTCACAAAACTCAAACTCTGCAATTGAAAGTAGAAGATGAACGTAACATCTTCCAGTCCATATTTTTGCCTGATGGATAAAAGTGGGTATTTCTTTTCTTTTAAGAAAGAGAAAGTGTTGCTTTCAGAAACAGGAGCCGTCTTTCCATCTGACACCTTTGCCACAATATACGGTGCAGAACTTGCCAACAAGAGACACGCGATACCTGCCAGCCAAAAATAGTCTTCGTTGTTTATCAACAATGTGTAGTTGTACATTGGAGAGCCCCAAGCCGAACGTATTCTTGCGTTCACATATTACACTCGCATCAGAACTGCTTTATGAAACTGCTCCTAGGATAGCCTCCCGGTTGAGCAGTACAACTCATGGATCATAGAACCACGTCAACATTTGGAAAGGGAAAGATTATAAGACACCGAATCTTCTCATTTTTTTTTTTTTTTTTTTTTGCCTACCAAGACAAAAAAATGCTCGAGGAAATTTCTTATGGTTTTGGCAATTTCACATCGACGGCTTAATCCAGTTAATCCTTGATTATTTGCGTGTTTAATGACTGGTTTCTTCACTATTTGTGGATCCCAGGCTGGGCTCCCTCCCTGGTCAGCTGCTCAGCCTCAACTGTTGACACAGGCAAGCTCCCAGAGGGAGTTTGTAACTTTTAACTGTTTCCAGAATAGACAGAAGTAGTCAATATCCTAATCTTTCCAGGCCTTAACTACAGAAAATCCTCCCATATTCTCTTATGAACCCTGTAGAGCGGAACATGGGGGCAGCCTTTCTGGGCACAGACATTAGATTCCCAAGCGCCCAGACCGCCTCCCGACCCCACTGGAGTTAGAGCAGAAACTACCCCCTGGCAGTTGAACGTGAATTGCGGCCTGTGTTATCTGGCTCTGTGAGGGTTTCTGGTTTATTTACATTTTAATTAGTCTCATTTTTAAAAATCTGTTGATTTTGGATAAAATCCAGATTTCCCAATTTTCTTGGGTTGAAAACATTTGGACAAGACAACCATCAATGGGGGTGGGGTAGCAGCTCTTCTTTTGAGTGATGTGTCCTGTGCCCCACTTGTCCCCACCCGGCCAGCCCAGCCGGACCCTCCCCTGCCCCTGCAGGAATTGGATTTGTGAGAATCACATACCATTACTGTTCCCATTTTACAGATAAGAAAACTGAGGTTTGGAGGTTAGGGATTTCCTCAATGTCATACAATTAGTTAAGTGGCAAGCTGGAATTCCAATCATGGTCCGTGTCACTCCAGAACTGGTGTTTTTAAGGACCATGCTGGCTCTGCTGTTCCCTCCTTCCCTTTTAGCAAAGGAATTAGCACGTCAAAGCCATGTCTGGGTAATTTTCAAATTCTCTATCTGCAAAGGAGAAAGCGTTCTCTGAAGTTAATCCACCCAGGCCGCTCTGAATTAGGATCCATAAGAGAGCCACAAATTTGCCAAAAACTTCCTAGAAAAGCGAAAGAAAAGAAAAATCATCTGCCGAACCACAGACCATTTCCAGATTAGCAATCTTTGTTGTTGCTGACCCACATTCATCCATTAACATCTTACACCAATTGCTTTACACTTAGCTCACTCTTCACGTGTGTGTGGCGTGTGTGTGTATGTGTGTGCGCGCGCCCACGCCAGAACCTTTTGAGGGTAAGTGACACCACATCCCTGTACCCCTAACTACTTCCAGGGTAGTCTCTTCCATCCCCTTAATCATAATGTAGCTATCACCTTTACACAACTCAACATTAATACATTATCTAATATTCTTATTTTATCATTGACTCAATAATGTCTTTAGTGTTTTTCCTCCAGGATGAGATCCAAACTAGAATCAGTGATTACTTCAAATGGCCAAGTCCTTTAATCTGGAATGGTTTTTTTTCTTTTCTTTTCTTTTTTTTTTTTTTTTTTGGTCATTGATACACTGAGGATTTTAATTTTTTTTTTTTTTCAACGTTTTTTATTTATTTTTGGGACAGAGAGAGACAGACAGAGCATGAACGGGGGAGGGGCAGAGAGAGGGAGACACAGAATCGGAAACAGGCTCCAGGCTCTGAGCCATCAGCCCAGAGCCCGACGCGGGGCTCGAACTCACGGACCGCGAGATCGTGACCTGGCTGAAGTCGGACGCTTAACCGACTGCGCCACCCAGGCGCCCCGATACACTGAGGATTTTAAAGAATACAGTCTCCACCCCACCTTTTCCTCTCCTCTCCTCTCCTCTCCTCTCCTCTCCTTTCCTTTTCAACAGAGCATTCCTCATTTGGGCTTTGATGTTTGCTCACCACTGAATCCAAGCTATGCACCTTTGCTGCAACATGCCATAGGTGATGCTGTGTCCTCCTCGGGACCCCACAGCCAGAGGCACATAGTGTCTGTCCTCCGCCCCTCATTGCTGATTTAACTCTCACCACTTGGTCAAGGTGTTGTCTGATTTCTCCACTGTATTTTTGTTAACTTGTAATCTGTGGAGAGACACTCGAAGACAATGGCAATGTCCTGCTCCTAATCAAAATTTCCTCCTGGTTGTGGCATCCCCTGGGGAATCTTGCCCCATCCAGTCTTGGCTATCATGGCGCCCAGAACAGGACTCCCAGCTCCAGTATGCATCAGCCGGCCTGAGCATTCCACTGGAAGCAGGGTCTCCCTTCTTCCCAGTTATTTGTCTATTTACCAACCAGTTATCAATATGGAAGCCTAAATTCTACTTTCCCTAACGGTTTATAACTCCTTACTGCCCACAGTTACTTTAGTGTTCAAATTGCCCCAGCTGGGACTGGTGGGAGTCCCATCAAGCTGGCACATATGTCCTGTAGTGGGCCCTCATCATTCTTTGAGTATTTCCATACTTTGGCGTAGGGTTTGGGAAGGAACCCTACTTTGGAAAGGAACAAGATGTTCCGGGTTCACTGCACCTGTCCTACCGCAGCCCACTCCTTTGGGTGGGGAAGGGCATTAGAGACCAAGGTCTGGGCACTAGATGCACTCATTGCTGCTGGGGTGTCTTTGCTTTTTGGCCCTTTGGTGGACAGAATATACGCACGTACATACAGATACACTCGCACATACAAACACATACATGTTATACGGGAATGCTTCTGCATACACATTTCAGAAATTGAGCTCATGACAAAACCTCCAATTCTAACTGATCCCCACAACTACAACTATTGTATGTTCCTTCTTCCTCAGTGAGAAGCTTGGCTCCCCAAGCCATACACTTATTCATTTGATCAATGTTAACATACAATGTTAACATACAACTGCCTCAGAATCGCTTTGCCAAAATCACTAGATAAAACCAGTTGAGGATGTTTTTTGCCTTTGTCCCACACATTGTCGAAGACTGAGTATTGACAGTAAAATACTGTGTTCATAGTTCCTTGGATTCATTCTCTTTCTCCCTGCCTCTTCTTTGTGGTTGTGCTATTCATTTGAAAAGCAATTGGGGGCCACCTGGGTGGCTCCGTCAGTTGGGCATCTGACGTCGGCCCAGGTCATGATCTTGTGATTCACGAGTTTGAGCCCCGCGTTGGGCTCTGTGCTGACAGCTCAGAGCCTGGAGCCTGATTCAGATTCTATGTCTCCCTCTCTCTGTGGCTCTCCCAGCTCACGTTCTGTCTGTTCTCTCTCTCACAAAACTAAATAAACATTAAGAAAAAATCTTGAAAAGCAACTGGGTTCATTCATTTCATTTTGCTTTCCACCTTAGGGTTTTTCCTTCCTTCCTCATTGGTTTAAATTTCGTTTTTGAATATGTAGAACATGAACGTGCTCCCAAAAGTCAAAACAAAAACATTGCAAAAAGGTATACTTAGCCAAGTGGCTCTCTCTCACACGTCCCCTTCTTTTTGCCACCCACTCCTTGTTGGTAATTAACTTCACTAATTTTTGCTTCTTCTCCCTGCGTTTCTTTTCAAAAAGATAAGCAGATATATGTATTGCCCACTTTTTATCTTTCATATACAGAAGTGCAACATATATGCCCCTTTGCATTTGCTTCTTTCACTTAATATCTCCCGGAAATCACTAGAAGTCACTCTTTAGGCCCTGTTTACAAGTAGAAAGCCATTTATGTGTGTGTATACATCATTTCCTTGGGAGACTTTTTAGAAAACTCCACAGATCCCACCATGCTTTGCTCCCTCTCCTCGTTCTGTGAAGACAGAATTCCTCATCCAGCACTCCAGAGTGGGTGGTCGGTCTAGGGTCAAGCTCGCCTCCAGGAACTCAACTTTACCAGGGCTATTGTATTACCACAGTGACTTTATTATTAACATCCAGGCAAGATACTTACGACTTCCAGGGACTTTCCCCAGGCCACATTTCCATCTAAAATGGCGGCCCCAATGGTAGCAAGCTAAATATGGCAAGGGAACAAAAAAGAAAGGTGCTTTGTGAACCTTTCATCCCTGACAGGTCTCTGACACCTCATGTCAAAAGGAACCAGGGAAAAAAAATTTTTTTTAAGTTAGGATGACCCGAAACAAATCCATTACCACTGTTGGGAAACCCACCGCCAGTCCTGAGCCTTGGCAAGTCAACTGCACCTCAACGCTAATTCTCTCCGACCGGTGTTGCTGACACCCTCCCGTCCTTCCCACCACGAAGGAGAGCCACTAGGAGATCCTTCCACTTTGTCGCCAGCGCCCAAACTCAAAGGCGCCGGAGAGAGCCAGCACGCCAAGCTCTCCGCGCACCAACAGGAAGGGGGTCGTGCCATGGTACGGGACTTCTCCAGGTTTGCCCATCACTCCCGGGTACAAGGGGGAAAAGAGAATGACTAAAAGTGATCAGTGATTTTAATGAGCACACAGAAATATAAATGGCAGAAAGCCACAGATGAATTCAGTGTAGTAACATAATTAATAGTCTCAGGGGATTCACATTTTAAAAACAGTCGCTGTGGGAGAAGGCCTGGGTGGATGGAACATCTCATGAGCCTCTGTCCTAGGTCCACCCGAGGGGAAAGTCCTGTCCCCAAGACCCCAAAGGCTGGGAACAGGGCGTGCAGAGCAGAGCCAGTTCCAGAAATGCCCGAGGACCCCCTCCCAGAGCCAGCCCATCCCTACCTTCACTTTTCCCTCCCGCCTTTGCCAAACTGAAAACCGGTCTCCCTTGAGGGAAAGAGAAGCCAGTGGCTCCCACAAGATACAGCACATGAGTAATGCACGGCCTGGAGTTTATTCCCAGACCTCCTGTGACAGCTTTTCCCCTTCGTGAAACTCTGACAAGAAAATATGATCACCCTGGACGTTCACCAGGACGTTGCAGAAACAAAACCGTAAAGCCCGAAAGTTGTTTCAGAGAAATACGGCTAACATAAATAGATATAATTCACACGCCTCAAATCTGTATTTAATGGATTCTAATTAAATTGCACCTCTACAGTTAAAAAAAAAAAAAAAAAAAAAAATGGCTTCTGTCCCAGAGAAAAAAGCATTTGAAAAGATCAGAATGTCTAACTGGAATAACATGTTCTAGAATCAGTAATCACTGAGAATTTTTATTACTAAAAGTGAAAGAAGTCATCCAAAATATCTTCACCAAAAAGATTTTCTTAGAACAAGAGAAACTTGGATTTGTCCAGCCAAGGGGCCAGCGGAATCATTTCCCGCCCCCTCCTTTTTTCTTTTTAAAGAGACCAGAGAAATTGTGCCATCTACACTGCAAGTAACTGTTAGGATAAAATGCAGTGGCCTTTCTGGAGGTCCTCGAGATAGCACAGAGTAGTGGAGAGAGACCTACACTTTGGTCCAGCACAGCAGGCATTCGCTGTATGGCCTTAGGCAGGCCACATCCCCACCTGGACTCAGATTCTCATCTGTCAGCGAAGGTTCCTGACCAGATCACTGGTTCTAAAACCTGACCGCACGCAAGAATCCCACGGAATGCTTTTCAAAACAATAGACTGCTAATCCATACCTGAAACTAGACCGGGGAACAGGTCCTAAGGCTTTTCTAGAAGATGTCTGAGATCCCTTCTGGCACGAAGTTTCTTAAATTCATCAGCTTAAAAAAAAATGTTTTTTTCCAATTAGACTTTTTCAAAAATAGTTTTAGGTTTACAGAAAAATTCAGCAAGAAGTACAGAAAATTCCCAATCCAGCCCCTTAGCCCTTGGTCTTGAAGCTGTGATGAATATTTTGTATTAGTATGATACATTTGTTCCAAGCGAGGAGCCAATATTGACACATTATAATTAACTATTAACTAAAGTCTGCAGTTTACATTAGGGTTCGGTCTCTGTGTTGTCCATTGTATGGGGCTTGGCAAATGTACGATGACATATAGGTTTCCTAGTTTAAATACCTCCTCAAGTAGGACTAGCTTTAGTGCTGATCCTGAAGTTAGGGCAAATCAAAGATATGTACATGGAACATTGGTATAAGGTCCATACATACAACATAAACACAGAAGTCTACTTTCTTGCTCTTCCACTTTTCCCTTTGAGCACTTATGATGTCTTGCCAATGAGATGTATCTCTATCACTTAAACTACCAAACCCATAGGTATTTCCGGATATGTAGTGTGCTTCCCAGATATGATACATCACAATGACTTTAGAGCCTTAAACTTTTTTTTTTTTTTTAAGAACTCTAAGAGATGACAACCAGATGTTGATAGAAATTACTTCCCTTGGAAAAAAAAAAAAAAAAGAAATTACTTCCCTTGATCCAAAGATAACTGACATCTGCAATTCTATGAAATTCGGGGGCTAAAATGAGAATCTTAGGGGAAATGAAACTTCTTGAACATACACTCTTGCAGTTATTCAGTGATTTCCTTAGGATAAATTCCAAGTATAGAATGGCTGTCAAAAAACTAGTCCCCAAAGTTGGAGTTGTTTCCACAGACTGCATCAGGAACCAGTAACATTTCACTATGTAAAGTTTCATATGGTTTTTTGTTTTTCAAATTCCAACAAACCTTTCCATGGGTCAACTGGAATTTTCAATTTTCGTTTTTTTTTTTTTTAACATTTTTTTAAATGTTTCTTTTATTTTTGAGAGCGAGTATGAGCAGGGGATGGGCAGAGAGAGAGGGAGAGAGAGAATCCCAAGCAGGCTCCATGCTGTCAGCACAGAGCCCGCCATGGGGCTTGATCTCCTGAACCACAAGATCACGACCTGAGCTGAAGTCAAGAGTCGGACGCTTAACTGACTGAGCCACTCAGGTGCCCCTCTAACGATTTTCTTTTAATTCAACAACTTATTATACAATAAGTCCTCAGCGTATAGGTTTTAAGTGATCAAAGAAATACATTTAAGGAAGTTCAGAGCACTTTCTCTGACATTATCCTCAAGTAAGCTTTTCTCTTTTAAGTTCTTGGCTGTCAAAAACCAGAAAATAACAAGTGTTGGTAAAGATGTGGAGAAGTTGGAATCCTTGTTCATTGCTGGTGGGATATAAAGTGATGCCACCTTGGAAAACATTATGGTTGGTGTTTCCTTTAAAACCTCAAACATACCAGGGTGCCTGAGTGGCTCAGTCAGTTGAGCGTCCGACTATTGATTTCAGCTCAGGTCACGATGCCAGGGTCGTGGGATCGAGCCCCACATTGGGTTCTGCACTGAGTGTGGAGCCTCCTTGAGATTGTTTCTCCCTCTGTCCCTCTCCCCGACTTGCATTGTCTCTCTCTCAAATAAAAAAAAAATCAAGCATAGAAAAATAATAAAAATAAATAATAAAAAAAATTAAACACGGAATTACCATATCCTGTAGCAATTCCACCTCTGGGTATATCCCCAGATAAACGGAAGCAGGAACTTGAGTAGGTATTTGTACACGTGTGTTCACAGCAACCTTAGTCATCATAGCCAAGAGGTAGAAACAACTCAGATGGCCATCAACTGATGAATGGGTGAACAAAGTGTGGTATAGCCATAGAATGGAATAGAATTCTGCCTTAAAAAGGAAATTCTGACACATGCTACAACCTTGAAGCTATGATGCCGAGTAAAATGAGCCAGTCCCCAAAGGACAAACACACTATGATCCCACTTATATGAGGTATCTAGAGACAGTCAAATTCATAGAGACAGGAAGTAGACCAGTGTTATCAGGGACTGGGTGTACACGGAGATGGGCACTCCTGTTTAACGGGAAGAGTTTCAGTTTGGGAAGATGAAGTTCTTGAGATGGACGGTGGTGATGGCTGTACGACAATAAAGATTGACTTCGGGGCGCCTGGGTGGCTCGGTCAGTTAGGCGTCCGACTTCGGCTCAGGTCATGATCTCACAGCTTGTGAGTTCGAGCCCCGCGTCGGGCTCTGTGCTGACAGCTCGGAGCCTGGAGCTTGCTTCGGATTCTGTGCCTCCCTCTCTCTCTGCCCCTCCCCCACTCTGCGTTTTTTCTCTCTCTCTCTCTCTCAAAAATAAACATTAAAAAAAAAAAAGATTTACTTAATGCCACTGAAATGTACAGTTAAAAATGGTCAAAATGGCAAGTTTTGGTATTTTGTTTCAATTTTACCCCAACAACAACAAAAAGTACTCAGTTGTTCTTTACCTCCTCTAGAGAACAAAGAGATTTAAATCGATTTTGGCTAAAAATTTCTGGACCGGACAAGTTGTCCAAAGAATAACTGATTATTTCTGGAGGTATTTCTTAAGGATCTACTACTCTGGGCCAGGCAGCGTGCTACAGGCTAGGGACACAGTGGCACATAGAAAGTAATAGATCCCCACCTTCACAGGGCCTACGGTTCAGCTCAGCAGGTTCTCAAGTCCTGCCTGGCATCAGACTTCCCCGGAGGGCTTGTTAATTGCAAATTAGTAGGCCCAACTCTCAGAATTTCTGATGCAGGAGGTCAGAGCCAAGGGCTGAGAATCCGCACTTCTAGCAAGCTCCTCGGTGATGCTAATACTGCGGTCCAGGGACCACACATTGAGAAGCTCTAGTATAAGGGTAGAGACCCATAGGTAAATAAGCGATTTCAATCCCATGTGGTAGGGGCTATGATGGAGATCCACCCAGGATGCCTACCAGCAGGGGCACCTATCGGTCCTAGGAGGGACCAAGAAAGCCTTTCCTAGAGGAGGTGCTGTAGGAATGAACATCTAAACTGACCCAGGGGACACGCAGGAGAGAGGCAGGTGACTGGAAGGGAAAGGGCGCTCCAGGCAGAAGGCACAGTATTTGCAAAGGTCTAGAGGGAAGAAGGCATATAGCCTATTCTTGGAACCCAAGACTTTCCCTGGGCTGGGAAGTGGGAGGGTGAAAGGGAAAGTGAACGGGAGGGTGTGAGAGGTAAGCAGAGTATCAACAGCATTAAGGACCTTAGAGTTTTTCCTCAAGGCAACATGGAGCCTCAGGAAGGGCTTCCAGCATTAAAGGCTCTAACTCTAAGAACTAAGGGCAGATCATTACCTCTCTGGGAGGACTCAAGTCCAGCACAGACATTGCCTGGGGGTTAGGGAGAAGACAGTGGCACATGTCTCTCTGATTCTAGGTTTATCCCACCTGATCCAGCTCTAGATCCTGAGACAGAAACCAAGACTGGCTTTAAGACCCGCCAGGCGGGGCGCCTGGGTGGCTCAGTCGGTTAAGTGTCCAACTTCGGCTCAGGTCATGATCTCATGGTTCATGAGTTTGAGCCCCGCATCGGGCTCTGTGCTGTCGGTGCAGAGCCCACTTTAAATCATCCGTCTCCCTCTCTCTCTCTGTCTCTCCCTCCCCTCAAAATAAATATTAAAAAAAAAAAAAAAAAAAAAAAAAAAAAAAGACTTGCCAGGCATCTCGGTTTTATAGCATTAAACCAGCATGTAACTGAGCCTTCGTGAATCAAAACACACAGGGAGCTCTAAATTGAATTTTTTTTTAATTACAGAGTAAAAACCTAGACAATTGGCAGTTTCTCACAATGTATGTCCGCGCTATAAATACCCTAGACAGACATCATATGCTTGTATAAGGACAGAGGAAGAATATTTTTTCCAAGCCACTGAGAAGAATCCTAGAATCACTCTCCAAAGCCACTTCTAAATCCTCAAAGTAACCAGCCAGGGGAACTGAGGGAGGATAAAACACCCTAGATTAAAATTCTACAAGGCCATATTACTGCTTACCTGCCAAAAACAGCTAAGCTTTGAAGGCTTTTTCTCTATTGTGTATTCTACCCAATTCAATACACAGGATTCATAATATTACATTGCTAATCCTTACTCTAAGTTCTAAAAATAAAGGGCAAGAGACATCTCATGCCAAGCTGGTAACAAACGCCCAGCAAGGACAACTGGAAACTGATGCAGGGAGGAAATGAGTTATGCTGTAAAATGAAACACACGCCCAGGCGGGAAGCTTAACCCTTGTGCTGACCATACCAGCCATCGTTATTTAGCTAGTTAAAAAGCCAAGAAGCCAGAAGTGGGTGAGGACGGCTACAAGTAAAAATCCAGATATGTTTTTCTTTTCCCAGCTGTGCAGAAAGTAACTGATGAGCCTGAATAGGGAGGCAACACCCAAGTTCCCACCCTCCGCCTCCCCCTCGAAGGATCTGGTGGGCAAGCTCCCAGCGAGGAGACAGGTCCTCCCAGGTTATCTGAGCAAGGTCCTGATGCCAAGGGCCAGGGGGCTTTGGGAAGAGTGCAGAGGCAGACCACATGTCGCCTCTTTGTTCAACATTCGCCCCGCCCAGGCATGTTAAGGGGAGAGGCATCTCAGAAAGAAACAAGAGCCGAGTGTCTGCACTGCTCAAAACCACGCGAGTCCAGCCATCACTGCCCCAGCCCTGTTTTCTGCCCAGATCTGCCCTGCAGGGCTGGAAATGAAGCTCTAATTGGCTCCCTCCTCCATGCTCTGATTAGAACCCTTCCTCAGGTTAAAACCAGTTTCTCTAGAGCCCTTTCAGGGACGTCCGTGGCCTTTCCACTCCAAACCACCACAAGTGGAAGGCCATTTATTCACCAGTTCCTGGTTTGGTTAAAATCAGCAATGACTGGCAAGAAACTCTGCGTTAGGCCCCTTGGGTGGCAAAGTAAAGCAGGAAGTAGTTAGCCTGTGGATTACCTCAAGTGGCAGGAAACACCAAAGAGGACCCCGGAAAAATGGAGACGGGGCTTGGAGAGCTGGTTCATCGGAAGGGCCATGCCAGGAGCATTCCAGACACACAGCAAATGACACAGAGTCTCCAAGAACTGTTTACTTGGTATTCTGATTTAATGTGTTGATAACACTAGCCAGCAGTTTTCGAGCTGATACTGTGTGCCAGGGACTCTCCCAAGCACTTAACACAAGCAAATGCATCTGACGCTCACGAGGGCCCGGTGAGATTAGATTCTGTCGTTCCCATTTTACAGATGAAGACACTGAGGCCTAGAAACTCTCCCGGGATCCCACAACCAGCATGTTGTAGAGCCCGGATTCAAATCTAATCACTCTAGTCCCAGCATCCTGCTCACAACCCGTCATGCCCGGAACTCCTTTTTCTTGAATCTCACCCAGAGATTCAAAGATTTGAGTTTGCTATGTGACGATCAGAAGGGATCTCTTTCCAGAGTCGTCCACAAAATGCTCCTTTGCCTTGAGAGGCCGGTGTTCTACACAAAATGGTACCATGGGATTTAGTCACCATTGCAATAATGTTTCTTTCTGTTCAGAGTGGACTGGCAGAAGCCCTCTCCCCACTCTTCATCTGGTTCACTCTGTGGCCTGCATGAGACACAAAGCTCCTTGTACTAGTTCCGGCCCACTGGGACTCACCGCGGAACTCCCTGGAACCCACTGTGAGACAAAAGCTTCAAGGGGGCGGGGGGCAAAGGCCTGGAGAGAAGAACAGGTGGGACGGGGACCTCGAGCCAGCCAGCAGAGTGGCTTGTCCGTGGGGCAAATCACATAACAAGGTCAGGTATACTGGTGCCTGCCTACTGAGGCAGATTTCAAGTGCATGAAGATACACCTAAAAGTGAAAACATCTCAGCATGCCCTGCTGTATGTGTGTGTGTGTGTGTGTGTGTGTGTGTGTTAATGTTTGTTTTTGAGAGAGAGAAATTGAGAGACAGATCACAAGCAAGGGAGGGTCAGGGAGAGAGGGAGATACAGAATCCGAAGCAGGCTCCAGGTTCTGAGCTAACAGCACAGAGCTCGCTATGGGGCTCGAAATCACAAACCCCGAGATCATGACCTGAGCTGAAGTCGGACGCTCAACCGACTGAGCCACCCAGGTGCCCCTCAGCATGCCCTACTGGTAAAGAGAGCTGGAAGAACAGAAAAGGGACAGTCAGACAAGGGTTATCTAATGTCCCCTCTCTAGTAGAGATATGGACTTTAATTTTTATCAGGAGGAAATTTGGATTCAGTTCCAGTACAGCTGATGGAAAAATTAAGATGGTCATTTCTGCCCCCCCCCCCCCAACCACTTCATAAACTCACAAAAGAGCCATTTCTCTTGGGGACAAGCCCCCTACTTTACTGGATAGGTTAGTAGTCCTTTGCACACACAGATGGCTTTAGTGAGCCTCATAGAGCCCCCCCCCCCCCCAGGAGTGGGCTTTGGGCATCTCATATTGCAAGACAATTCAACTCTTCTGCTGTGCTTCTGACCCTTCAATTCACCTTCTTCCTAATTCCTAAGTGATCTGAGGTTACCAGGTTTCCCTAAGCTTCTAAAAATCAGGCTGAGTAGACATTTTTAGGCACCTGCACTTTAAGTCTGTCACAGTGTTTCCTTTGTGATAAGTGACCAGCCTCAGGAGTCGGTCACTCAGGCCACACGCACAGCAGCTCTGCGGTGCTGTCTCAGGTCTAAATTTTCCTACAGTCCCCGATGCTGGAGACCAATGATCTGATCAGGTCCCATCCAGTTTCCAAAGATCCGAGTAGTGTCAAACAAGAGAATTTAGTTTTTCAGTAACGTCAAGGGGCACCCTCCACATTTTTCTTGAATGAAGCAGGAAAACCACATTCAAGAAGAAGCACAGCCTGAGGCCCAGAAACTCATGAAAAATCCCTGAGAAGAAACAGGCAGGCTCTCCCTTTGGCTTTGAGACAAACAAGCCACACTGTAAAGCCACGAATTCCCACCACAGGAAACCTTCCTGCACGGCGGTCAAACCTGTAATTCTGTTAACATCGGTGAGTTACAGACATAGGGAGCAGGCCTCCAAAATTGTAAAATTCCACCATTTCTTCTATGAACCCCCAAATCATGTGATCAACAAATTAGAAATATATACGAAGTATATTAAAGATACCTGCAGGGGCGCCTGAGTGACTCAGTCGGTTAAGTGTCCGACTTCGGCTCAGGTCATGATCTCACAGTTCGTGGGTTCAAGCCCCGCGTCAGGCTCTGTGCTGACGGCTCAGAGCCTGGAGCCTGCTTCGGATTCTGTGTTTCCCTCTCTCTCTTTGTGTGTCTCCCCCTGCTTATGCTCTCTCTCTCAAAAATAAACATTAAAAAAATTTTTAATGATATCTGCAGACACATAAAGATACATATATAAATACGAAATATATAGAGGTATCTAAAGTATATAGTGACATGTGAAATAGGAGCTTTATCTTCATATGCTTGCAGTCTATGCAGCAACAGGGACAAATACACATCTCACCATAATTCGGTGTGACAGGTGCTAAAAGAAGAAGCCACAGAAGAGAGCAGGGACTCCAAGAAAGGATGGAGAGAGGAGGGAAGTTATTTGAGTCAGGCCCTTAAGGTCAAGTTGGGTGGTGATCAGGGAAGTGAGAGAAGAGAGGCATTTCAGGAGATGAAACCATGGGAGGCAGGATTACACCTACAGTGTAGGTGGGGGTTGGAAAAAGATGGTTGGAAGAGGAGGCTGGAGAGGTAGACTGAGGCAAGGCTGGGAAGGCCTTGCAGGTGACAGGCATTTGGAATTTGTAGGCTAAGCAAGCAGAGGCCATGAGAAGCTTCTCGTGCTTTGGACAAACGTCTCCAAGCCTTCCAACACGTACTCAGTCAGCTGCTGGTGGGGAAGTCACGGCTCCCGTCCTTCTGAAGGTTCAGTCTCGGGGGAGACAGACAGGAATAGGGGTCCACAGAAGGAGCTACACTGTGACAGAGAGGTATCGGGGACAGCGAGGACATGGAGATGTGGGAAGGGGCAGGGACGTCCCAGGACAAGTGAGGATGGCTCTGGGGTTTAAAGCATGAGCAGAGCATGGAAGGAGGGAAACTGTCTGTGTAAAGAGCCTGGGGCCTCTTCTACAGGAACTGGCCTAATCAGATATGCAGTTTAGAAATGATAACCCTGACCAGGGACTCCTAGGAGAGATGATGTCAATCTGTGGCCGAACAAGATTGTAGGAAGTTCCTACAGTCCTCTGGGTTGCAGATGATCAAGACAGAGGCAAAGCGAAGGCAGCGCAGGCACAAGGCTCGCGGAAAACCTTTCAGCCAGAGAGGCGGCTGCTTTCACTAGATGCTGGGCACACATCTGAACAAAAGAAACAAAACTCCCTTCCCTCAGGGAGTGGACGTTCCGGTGGGAGAGACGGACAGAACAGAAGTACATGTTCAAGTCTGTTAGAACGTGGGAAGTGATATGGAAAACGATGTAAAGGAGAACCAGGGGCACCGGGCAGGTGAGGCTGCACAGTTTAAATGCCGTGGTAACTGGGCACCGAGAGCACAGTAGATATCTCATAGATGTTTGTGGACAAACGCTCACCTTGTGGCCTCCCTAGTCACCCATGCAGAACAGTAAACCTTCATGGTCACTCTGTACCCCCTTGTCCCAAATTATTTTCCCCCCGTTGTATTTATCACCAGCCCGCAAACACCTGTTAGCGTGCTTATTCTCTGTCTCTCCACATGAGAACGGAAGCTCCTTGAGGGCAGGGACATGATCTCTTTTTGTCTGATGAATTCAGAACATCTAGAACAGTGCCTGGCACATAGCAGGTACTCAAATGTTTGGTGGAAGGAAGGAAGGAAGGAAGGAAGGAAAGAAGGAAAGAAGGAAAGAAGGAGATGGAGAAAGGAGGCAGGAAGGAAGAAGGAATTCTCACTCCAAAGCATCGGGGTCACAGAGAAGTGGCCTAAAATAAAGGAATATTAACTGGTTCACAGACTTCTACATATAGAAAGAGGTCTTGTCAGAGAGCAGTGAAATAAGCAAGCGTTCACTTGAAATCTATCCATTCATGTGTTGCTTGAGAATAAAAAAGAAGTATCTACTGGGGCGCCTGGGTGGCTCCGTTGGTTGAGCGTCTGACTTCAGCTCAGGGTCATGATCTCACGGTTCGTGAGTTCGAGCCCCACGTCGGGCTCTTCACTCTCCGTGCAGAATCTGCTTAGGATCCTTTGTCTCTGTCTCTGCTTCTGTCCCACTCTCTCTCTCTCTTGCTCTCTCTCAAAAATAAATAAGGAAATATAAAAAAAAAAAGAAGAAATTTCTACTAACGATGCCAGAACAAGGAACAGACCATACATTGGACTCTAGTCAAAGGAACCGTGAGTTGCTGAATAACCACAATCCTTGTTACTTGTAAGGTGCTCTCCCCGACCATTCTCCGAACAATAAATGTAATGCATCGACCTATCTGGTGAGCATCCTTTATGATCCAATTCCATTCAAACCCGATACTATACACTAAGGAAACAAAACTAACATCTGTGTTCAGCTGAATTCTGTCCAATTATTCTTTCACCTCTGTCGTGACTCGTTTGGCATGCCGCCTATAATTTTAAATGTAATGACTGTAGTGATAATAACCACCTCAAATTCATAAGGCACCTTTCTTCCAAGGCATTTATTGGTCTTCCCAGACCATGTTAATTAGGCTTCCGTCCTTTAAAGCTGAGGCTTTGTTACCTTCACCTTGCAGAAAGGAAACGGAGACAAGAACAGGTTAAGATGTGTTGCAAAGGTCGCAAGGCCAGTGGAGGAAGGAGTTCACTTGTTCCACAGCCCGGGACACCACCCACACCATTAACAACAGTTACTCAGAGTCTCTACCACTGAGGCAGTAAAAAGAAGAACAGAGAGCAAGCCCTTCTCTTCACATCTGCTCTCGGGACTCACTCCACAGCTAATCGGGAGGCATCTTACTTCCCCAAAGGTGATTTGGTCCCAGAAGCAAACCAACCCCCCACCTCACACACACACACACACACACACACACACACACACACCCCTAATTTTTCACAATATGAAGGGTTCTTAGGGAGAAAAGACTGGAACAACTGTGGGGACATTTCCTGATACGGAGAGTTATTTTCATCTCCCCCTTTCCCTGAGGATCAAGAAGATATTTCATTATGGAACACTCTCCAGAGAAGCTCATCTGGATGCTTTAAATACTATCCTGCCTGGGGCGGCTGGGTGGCTCAGTCCATTAAGTGTCCGACTTCAGCTCAGGTCATGATCTCACAGTTTGTGAGTTCAGGCCCCGCGTCGGGCTCTGTGCCCTGCATCGGGCTCTGTGCTGACAACTCGGAGCCTGGAGCCTGCTTTGGATTCTGTGTCTCCCTCTCTGTCTGCCCCTCCCCCACTTGCACTCTGTCTTGCTCTCAAAAATAAATAAACATTTGGGGCGCCTGGGTGGCTCAGTCAGTTAAGCATCCGACTTCGCCTCCGGTCACGATCTCACAGTTCGTGGGTTCAAGCCCTGCATCGGGCTCTGTGCTGACAGCTCAGAGCCTGGAGCCTGCTTCGGATTCTGTGTCTCCCTCTCTCTCTGCTCCTCCCCCACTCACACTCTGTCTCTCTCAAAAATAAACATTAAAAAAAAATTTTTTTAATACACACACACAAAAAAACTATCCTGCCCAAGGCCAAGTGGGCAAACCAGATGGTTTCTCTCAGCCCAATCATTACACAACTCGTTATCTTTCTTTCTCTCAAAGGTTTTCAACGGTTTCCTTAAGTTAATTTCTTATCTGTTAAGTTCAGAGCAGAATCCAGTGGCAGAAATTACATTAAGTCTTCAATCTGTTGTGTATCAACTGTACTCCTGATTTCAAGTCCAAGTTGAAAGTCAAATTCCACGGCCATCTGAGTTTTTTTTGTGGGGGCGGGATAGGTCTGTACACATTGGTAATGCACACATTTGTAAATGCAAAGACTATCTCTAGAAAGTTAACTGATAAGCTGGTAATAGCTGTTGACCGTGGGAAGGGAAATGGGCACTGACACGAAAGGGGGAAGATTGTCTTTACACTTTGTACCCTTTTGTACCTTTTGAAGATTGCATCATTCGCGTGTATTACTTATTCACGATATTAAACTGGAAAATACGTGCAACAAAACTGAAGCTTGGAAATTATTTTTGTTGGAGTCCTCCATCAGAAAATGACAATGATGGTGTCACATCTTGGTTTACCCATGATGCTTTGCGAATACAGAGCTTACTAACTACATAGATGGTGAGCGCCCCAAAGGCAGGGCACGTTTTAATTGCACCTTAAACCTCTGTCCTTGCGTTTGTTATTTATTGCTGCATAACAAACGGCTCCCAAACTTAACAGTTTAAAACGCAAGTTTTGGGGCGCCTGGGTGACTCAGTCCGTTGAGCATCTGACTTCGGCTCAGATCATGATCTCACGGTTTGGGAGTTCGAGCTCCACATCGGGCTCTCTACTGTTGGCACGGAGCCCACTTTGGATCCTCTGTCCCCCTCTCTCTCTGCCCTTCCCGCACTCTCTCTCTCTCAAAACCAAATACACAGAATGAATGAATGAATGAATAAATAAATAAATAAATAAATAAATAAATAAATAAATAAAACACAAGTATTATCTCAGCTTCAGTAGCTCAGGATCTTGGGCCTGACCTAAGGCAACTACCACGGCGCCCGCCAGGGCTTTGGCCACCTGGAGGGACAAGTGGGCTCAGCACTGATTAACCTCCGCTTCCCAGCTCTGCCTGCTGGCAGGATTCTGCTCCTCGTGGGCTGCCGGCTGGAGGCTGCCCTTGGTTCCGGGCCACACACGTGTCTCCACAGGGCGGCTGGCTTCTCTAAGAGCAGGTCAGAGGAGGGTCTTGCTTTGCACGCTAGCTTTGGAAGTGACCTCCCAGGACGTTTCCCGTATTCTGTTCATTTCAAGTGCATCACCAGGTCCAGCTCCCACCCAAGGAGCGAGGCCACCCACCCACAGCAGAAGCCACAGACCGCACGGAGGAGAATCCTGAAGCATTTTAGCAGGGCCCCAAATTTGGTTAAAAAAAAAAAAAAAGTCCCTTGAGACAGCTCACATGGAGCAAGCATGAGAGGAGGTCTAGCAGTAAAATGAAAGCCAGGAGCCACGACTTCCCTCCAAAGAGCAGCGGTAGATGTGAAGCACCATGAGTATTCACAGGGCTGGAAGGCTCCAGAGGAGGCAAAAACAAAAGTCAAAATTAGCTTTAAAAATCATGCTTCTGCTTCTGTGTCTCCCTCTCTCTCTGCCCCTCCCCCCACTCGCACTCTGTCTCCGTCTCTCAAAAATAAATAAATGTTAAAAAAAAAAAAAAATTGGGGCACGTGGGTGGCTCAGTCGGTTGAGCGTCCGACTTCGGCTCAGGTCATGATCTCACAGTTTATGGGTTCGAGCCCCACGTCGGGCTCTGTGCTGACAGCTCAGAGCCTGGAGCCTGCTTCAGATTCTGTGTCTCCCTCGCTCTCTGTCCCTCCCCCCGCTCACACTTTGTCTCACTGTTTCTCAAAAATAAATAAATGTAAACAAAATAAGTAAATAAAATCAAAGTGGTATCAGCCCTGGTCTGATACATTTGCTTTTTTATTTTAGCAACACTGAATGTAGTGTTTATATCTTATTTGGGGGGAATGATGGTCACCTGTTAACCTGTGTTATGCGATAAAAGAGAAACAAAACACCCAGGTAATCATATAAACATTCTCTTTTTGCTGAGCCCACTGCAAATCGCTGCAGATATAAATACCCGAGTTCAAAAGTCAGATAAATCAACTGACCTTTAAGTCCACGTTGCAGATCCTCCTATTTGAATATCATGAATCTCATATTCACAAGTTTGTCTGTATATGTGCAACTATCTTGGAGAAGCCAATAAATACAGAGAATTTTTTTTTAATCTGAAGTTGTAATTTAAACAAGGCATTTTAATCTTTTACTCACTTCGGTAAACCCTTGAAAGGATTGAAAAATATTTAAGTTGTCAACTTCTTGAAAAAGACCTTTTACAATGAAAATGCCTGAGTTCACAATGACTGTAAACCTAACCGAAGGTTTTACAGAATTTACTCCATAAATGGCTCCCTTTGGCCTGGCTCCCAAGTCAAGATGTGCAGCTGTAAGGAACATCCTGTTGCATGTTGACATACATTAACAGCTTCGGGAATTTAACAATTAGGAGTCAGATCTTATCATACTGCTGAGCGACGGTAGGCTGGCTTCCAATCAGAGCTGGGTTGGGGGTGGGGGGAAAGACCTAGAAAAAGAAAACTTCTCGGAAGGTGTTTGTCAGGGCAGGGAAAGTACAATTACATTGACAATGTGGATTTTCTTTTCTTTCTTTCTTTTTTTTTTTTTACTCATTTAGTCAAGTCTTTTTATTATATGGGTGCATTTTTGGAGGTGGCGACCAAGAGTGGGGTTGATGATTGCTTTCTTGATTGTATATTTAACCATTATTTTTCTGTGGGTAGTTTCAAATAAAAGAGGAAAACTCTATTAACACTTTTAAGTGGAGTTAAATGCAGAAATAGAAAGCAGCATGAACCAAGCAAAAGGAAGCCAGAATTATATGCCCATAACTCCAAAAAAAACTGAGAAATTTAAATAAATACCAACATTATTATGCTCACGTTACAAAATTATTCATTTTAATCTTCACTGGGAAACAGACGAATACAATTAATACAATTTTAAGTTCGTTTGATAACCACTTACTAATCATGATGATAATAATCACTGTGGTAAACTGATTAAAATAATAGCCCCCTTCTTCACTCATTCCTATATGAAAATCTGCCGCCTGGCCCCTTGAAGTTGGACTGGCCTTGTGACCTGCTTTGGCCAAAAGAATGCAGTGGAATGAGATCTTATGAGACTAGATCTCAAAAGGCCACACATGCCTTTTAAACGAAAAAGGGCTCAGATATCCTTGGCTGGCCCTTCCATTTTACAACCCTCAAAATCTCTTAATTGGCTTCAGCCAAAGGGGTTGCCTGATGCAAATAAGACGGCACACACTATGTGAACAACTTATTTTTTCCGCGAAGAGTGTTACCCTCGAGGAGGAAGATATGGTTCCACATTTCCTTCTCTGTTTGCCCGCCCCCTCCTCACCCCGATTAGGAAGTGATTCCTAAGTGGTCAAGAGCCGGGTCTCAGTAAGCCGCGTCCCCGACTCCATCCCCTTCTGGACCGAAGTCCCCTTCCTGGTCTCGGCAATACGTGTGCAGTGAATGCAGCTGGCCGACGCTGGCTGCACCAACGGGGCCACTCTGGGTTTAGAATTCACAAAAACGGGCTCAAATTTCATTCATAAAACCACCGCGGCTCAGATGGGAGCAATCTCCAGGACAGCAAACAGCGGCCCTTAAACACTGCTTGGTCTACTTCAAAATCACTTGGGGAACGTCACCAAAAGGGGCGCAACACGGTACTTTCTACATCCTCAACCTCCCGAGGTGATTCGGGTGCACGACAGTCAGGACCGGGTCACCGGTCCAGGTTGAAGTGAAACATGAATTTCCAATTCCTGCCAACTGGTGAGTCGCCTTCATCTTACCTTTCCTCGTTATTCTTGAGACCGGAGAGCTTTGTTGAGGTTTTGCAACAAATAGGTAAAATTGTAAGATAGAACCACCCATTTTGGAGCTATAAGGGATATTAGAGAAAATTTCCAAACTCTTCCTTTTTACAAGAGGAATCTGGGTCTCAGAAAGGTTGGGGGGTGGTGGTGAGCACTGAACTGTAATTCATCTCCCGGGGCCCAGGGCCCCCCCACCTGGCAAGTAATGATGGGTGGATGAATTAAATCATCAGTTGCTGAATGTCTACTAGGCATAGGATATGCCCTCAAGGGGACAGAAACCGTAATAGATTACGACAGTTCAATACCCTAAGTACCAGGAGAGGACCACACGTGGAGACTAGTCCCTAGCCTGGGAAGTGCCTGGGGGGGGCTCCAGGCCAGAAGAACACTGAAGCTGAATCTTAACCGATAAAGAATCGTGCTCCTTGAAGAAAGGGCAGAGGGGAAACGGGTGCTCGGCCCTCGCTTTAGAATTCTGGTGAAACTAAGATATTGCACGTGAAGGTGCTTTGTCATCAGCAAATCACTACGCAGATGTGAGCTACGAGGTCACGGACTCGATCAAGACCACCCACCGCTAATGCGTTACAGAACCCAGTCTGGTGTCTGAGTTACGCTGCTCCTTTATTTCAATCACTTCCCCCCTATGCTGATCCTCAGACATTTCCATAAACCTGGGTGAATTTTTGACACACTAAAAGACATCCCATAGACTCCTGTGGCATCTACGCTCCAGGCAATTCTCAGCCTCGACAATGCATTAGAATCCACCCCCCCCACCCCGGAACTCCCCTGCTTGGGAGACTCCCCCTCCCCAGCATTCCCCCCACAGGGGACTCGGGCATCAGTGTGGTTGATGCTCCCCAGGTGACCCCAATGTGCAGCCAAGTTTGAGAACCTCATTTATTGCAAGGCCAAAAAGAGCGAACACTCCCCCACACAGACAATTCTCAGTCATTTCTGGTTTATACATCTTAAGAAAGACTCCAGACAATGTGAAATCATTTGTTTGAGTCTGGACTGTGATGCGGTTCTTTTAGGAAAACAGCTTTGCCCCCTGAATGATGACTGGCCTGGATTAATACTAGTTTGTCTTTTCTAAAGATACGCTGGCTTATAGGGGAGGCGGGGGGGGGGGGGGGGGGGGGGGGGGTGCCAGAAGTATGACAGGTGTCACAGAACAGACTGTCCGAGCTACAAACGTGCTTCAGAGAAACCATAAAAGAGACAATGTGCAGATTACAGGACGATGCACCTGGAGGGATATGTAAATGGGTTTATATTTAACGAAGTCCTAACATGCCTGCTGTGGTCCTTTGACAACAGACATGTAAGAGGGTAGATGCAAGGGGCTCACCAACAACTCTATGTTCTATTTCCTTTGATAACATCGAAAGGCCTGTGTAAAATAAGGACTTTAAGGTTATCAAACACACCTGGGAGATGCTGCCTAAAACGAAGCCGTCATATGCCTCCTGCGTTTCACGAGAAAGTCGGGAAGAAAGTTAAATCTTGGCGAAAACACGGAAGCCATGTGTTCTACCATTTACCAAAGGGCACATGATGACAGAACTGTTGTTCTTTCAATAGGGCCGGTGTGCCCCATCCTCCGGGTCCTACAGACCCGCAGCTCGCGCATCTTCTAGGTGAGATCGTGAGAATTGCAGGACTTCACCTTCCACCAAATCCCGAGTCTACATTTTAACAAGATTCCCCAGGAGATCCATATGCACATTGATGCTTGAGAAGGCAATGGTCTACAAGGTGGAAGAAGCCACTTTCTGGATGGTCCATCGCATCCACGTGTGAGCATATCAGAGGCCAAAATTTCTTTAGGCTCCATTTAATTCCAAGGGTTTCCCCCACCCCAGCTGAATTTTTTTTTATCATTTCCTAAACCTGGGGAACCCCCAATCGTTCTTCAAGGTTGTCCTCCGGCTTCTTGGGAAGCTTCCTGAATACCCATGACCTGAGTTAATAACTCCCTTCTCGGTGCTCCCGTGGCCTGACATTTCCTACTTCCCTCCTTCCCTCACCCCTGCAAGCTAATTTCCCTTCCTTCACTCACCAGGCCACCCAGGCAGCAACCACTCCCACTAACGTCCCACAAATAGTAATCCAAGAACAAGCTTCAGCCATTCTGTCAGCCACTGAGCTGTGGAGGGCGGGACACATGTGGTCCCTTCTCAGGAAGCTTCCAGACTCCGGGGGCAGCACACCAAAAATCCCACAAGTAAATAAAGGAACAAGAAAGAGGGCAAGGGGCATGCCCTGGGAGAGACCTACCTTAATGGGGGTGGTCAGAGAATGCTCTGAGGAAATGATACATGAGCCCAAAAGCAAAAAAGATAAGGAGGGGAAGAGGGTTTCAGGTGAGAAAACAACAAATGAGCAGGTCCCGGGAGAGGGAAGGGGCTCGTCATGCTCCAGAGGCTGAAATAGGACAAGAATGAAATGGGAGGGGAGGGTGGGGGAAGCGGGCTGGGCCTGGGGAGCCACGGGAAGGAGGGAAGTGTTATCGGTGCAGTGGTGAGCTACAAAAAAGTCTGCAGCCGGGCACCGATGTGCACCAGTACCTGAGTGGCTGCTCTGGGCTGGGAATGGAGACATCAGTGAGGGGGGCCCTGGGGGGAGGGGCATTCAGGAGGGTGGCGATGGTGGCGGCTTGAATAAGGGGATGGCCACGGAGCTGACCAGGTGAACTCGAGATCTCGTGGAGGTAGATATAGCAGATCTGAGAGACAGATTGGAAATGGAGGTCCGGGTGGTGCGATCTGGGGGAGAAAAGGGGTCGTGGTTCGAGTCCAGGGGTCTCCGATTGGGGGGTCAGCACTGGATGCACTGTGACCGCACTGCCCTGGAGATACACGAGTGGAGACTACAGGCTGGCAAGGAGAAAAAGCTGGCTGCTGCGGAAACCCACCAGGAACCCGACTGTCAAGGGTACCGAAATGGAAATTACCTAACGGAAGGAGAAGCGCGCCTGGGGAACTGGCATTTTAAGAAGACTCCCGTCCATGGTGTCAGGAAGGACTTCTGAACCCCCGCACTGCACACTGTGGGCGGGGACACTTCGTTGTGGGAGGGGCCCTGCGTGCTGAAGGCATTCGTGGGGTGTCCTAAACACTAGCAGCACCCCCTGAGTTGTGACACCCTAAAATGTCCCCTACGACCCCAAATCGCCTCTGGTTGATGAGGTTAGGGATGCTTTTACAAAGCCTTTAATAAAGCTGCTGTCTGACTTTGGTCCTGAAAGTTCACAACCAGCCTAGGGTAAGAGCCCCACAAATCCCTTCAACTTCCTCATGTTCTGGCTTTGTGGACAAGCAACTAACTAGAATTGATTGAATAAAACCAGGCCCCGTGTTAAACTTGACCTTGCTCTATCTAACAAGAAACACGTGTAGTGGTACTAACCCCACTACAGTCTTAACGATCTTGAAGACTCTTTGTCTTTATTCAGTCTTTTGATAACAAACATAGACCCAAACCGAAACAGTGAGTGGAGATTGGTGCTAGCTGTTTTTCCCTTGCCCGCAAATATTTTATAGCTCAGAGTTATCAAATGGTCGAGAAGTTTCTGAGTATCAGTAGGAAAAAGACCTCTTACCCAGACCAAGATGTCACAAGAGTCTGCTTTTCCCAAGTAGGAGCTAACTAAAAGTAATCCCTGGTGTTTTGTGGCATTTGCAAAGGATGGCCATATGGACCAGAAGCTGATGCTAAAAAAAAAAAAAAAAAAAATCTTAAAATATCAATTTGTGTGTGTGACTATTTTAAGAAGCAATAAGGTCCAAGAACGCGGTTACTATCCTCTGGCATCTTACCAAAGGAATGAAACCATAAAGTTCACTTGATCAGACTACGGTTGGTTCTTTTTATCCTGGGGTCACTACACAATAACCAGCCTCGAACCCCTTTTCTCAGAGGACATTTTCTAATAATGGCAGCTAGTTCCAGTGACTGTACGTGTAGAAAAAGGCATCTGACTGCACTGCTTACCACGTCATTGTAGAACAGCTACTATGATGTAAGCACTGTGCTGGGGGGCTGGGCTGCCACAGTGAGCCCCAAACAGGCCCTCTTCTCACTGAGGTGACAGCCTAGTGCAGAGAGAAGTAGACCAGCGACTACAATATAGTTCAGAGGCGGCACAGCCCCGGGTCCACATCTGTCCTGCTTCTCGCCTGCGCAAGGTGATATCACCAAGGAATCCTGATACACCCTTCCCTGCCATGGCTGGACGTGGCCTCAGAATCCTACTCACTGAAAGTTTCTGGGCCAGCGGACCTCAACCTGGAGCAGGCATCAGAATCATCTGAGAGTTTCGTTCAGAACCAGTTGGGTCCTACTTCCCAAGTGTCTGATTCAGTAAGTCTGCTGCTGCTGTGGCTCTGGGGACTGTCCTTTGAAAACCAGTGTCTAGGGGCGCCTGGGTGGCTCAGTCGGCTAGCGTCCGACTTCGGCTCAGGTTGTGATCTCGCGGTCCGTGAGTTCGAGCCCCGCGTCAGGCTCTGTGCTGACAGCTCAGAGCCTGGAGCCTGTTTCGGATTCTGTGTCTCCCTCTCTCTGACCCTCCCCCGTTCATGCTCTGTCTCTCTCTGTCTCAAAAATAAATAAAGGTTAAAAAAAAAAAAAAAAAAGAAAACCAGTGTCTAGGTAACTACCGCTAAATCAAGCCGAGTTGGTAAAAGCTAGTTACCATCTCTGAGATGGTGAGATCTGGGTCAGGAATGTACAGAGAGTGACCAGAACAGAGGAGGGGCCCCTCGCTTTGACCTGGGAGGGTGAAGAATCAGGAAGTCTTCAAGGAGGAAATAGCACCTGGTCAGCAGGCAGTGGGGGAGAGGGGAGTCACAGGCAAAGAACGCAGGGCAGGAAGAGACCCCGAGACAGAGCACTGTGTTCTGTTGCATTAGAATTCAACGACATTTCATATCAGGTAAAGTTAGTGGAGGCAACTCCCTCTAAAAGAAAAGTTCTTTTCCTGTTCTTTTTCCTGTGGAAAGCATTTTAATGATCAAATATGTCATTGTCATTCTTTTTCTTTTTGTATTAAATGCTTTCCTCCTTAAGCAATAGCCTGGGCTTTATCAGAGTCTATCACAGCGGTGCCTGGCTGGCTCAGTCAGTGGAGCCTGCGACTCTTGATCTCAGGGCTGTGAGTTCAAACCCCACACTAGGTGTAGAGATTACTTAAAAATAAAAGTCTTTAAAAAAAAAAAAAGAGTCTACCACAGTGCTTTATGATGAAATACTAATAACTCTGCCATTTGAATATCACTACCAAGGATAGGAGCAAACATAGGATGCTCAGAGTCGGTGCAATGATGGTAACTGCCAGTCCAGGAAACAGGCAAAGAAATAAAATAAAAATCTCAGGATGACCTATTAAGTGGAGACCAATGGGGGCAGAGGTAGGGGAGGGAAAGATCCAGTAAGTTTAACATAAAGGGCGATCTAGAGCTGGGAGTTTCGCTGGGTGTCTTCTAATCTAAGAGTCTTCGTTTCAATCATAAATGTGGTCATCTAAAGGTTCATGAAAACCGGGAACCCCAAAAAACGTTACAGGAAGTTTTTTTTAAAAAAATCAAGATTTGCTTGAATACAAAGGAGAGATAATATTATCTTTGTCTAGTCAGAGAGTAAAAATACAGCCAAGTATGGGAGGTAACGTTGACTCTGAACACTTTGGGACGGAAAAATGATTCCTAACAACTTCGAGCTTAGACAAATTCTGAAGTTTACAAGGACTGGCCAGCAGGATGTTGGAATAAGAAGATTTAAAAGGTTTGAAGTATTCAAATATAAAATCTCAAGACAATGAACTGTGTGATATTAATAAATTCTAAGGGTACTCTGGACAGAAAATCATTATACCATTCCTGACAATGTAGCAAACAAAATTTTACTTTAATCAAATGCACTTTAGTTCTTGCAATGGTCACCAAAACGTATGCTCCATTAGTCCTCTGCCAGGTGCAATTAAAGTCATATTATGCTTACTGATTTCCTTATGACACGTGCAAAGGAACCTATATGTAAGACACAACTTCGTCTGATAAAAAATAAGCATAAAGACCAGAACAACTGATGCTTGGTAGGGCAGGACACCCCGCAGATTTCCGTTAGTTACCCTGGCTTGGTCCATGTTGGGAGCTGCTTTCTCAAAACTGGGTTAGTGCCTCCCTGATTGCATGGCTTTACTGATTTTTAACTTTTTGAAAAAATGTTTTAGGGGCGCCTGGCTGGTTCAGTCGGTTAAGCATCAACTCTTGGTTTTGGCTCAGGTCATGATCTCACAGTTCATGGGTTCGAGTCCCGCGTCAGGCTCCACGTTGCCGGCACAGAGCCTGCTTGGCGTTCTCTCTCATTCCCTCTCTCTCTGCCCCTCCCCTGCTCGCTCTCTCAAAATAAATGAATAAAGTTAAAAAAATTAAAAGTGAAATCAACGACCTCCGAAGCTGTCATCAAGGATAGGTTCTGTTATAATCACTCACTCAACACATACTTGTTGACTTCCTACTGTGTGCCAAAAACCGAGGTTAGCACTGGCTGCACACGGCAAACGTATATGCCGAGAGAAACGCAGGAAGAACTCCGTAAAATAGAGAATATGTACTATCCACCTCGTACATGTTAAGCATCAGGATTTCAAAAATCCCCATAAGCGTCACTGTTATTATGACAATGCCTCACGTAAGAAACCAGACTTGCCCCTTATGCTTGTCCAATACTACTGACGACATCAGACAGCAACATACAGGGAGTCTGCCCATTAACCTACAACTTGAAGTTATTTCCACCATGTCAACTTTAAAAACTGGAATCTTAGGGCGTAGGAGACTGTGCAAGAGTCCTGGAAATACATCGGGAGGATATCCAATAAAACATAGGGGTGTGGCAGGAGCACAAAGAAATGGGAGCTTTGAAAATTAACTGATGCCACTGAACTGAAAGTTAGGAAGAAGGCTGGAGCCCGGCTCTAGCCAGGGGCCACCCACCTAGACCTTGATTTCTCTTGTGTTGCTCATCTGGCCCGTGGGGATACCATCTGTCCTAATAACTGCCAAATGAGAAGACTTTAAAGCCATGAAGTGGCCTAAAAACATCAAGTATGTTATTGCTAGTTAAGGTCAAAGAACTGGTCGGTGACTTGGCCAGACCTGACATCTCCTGAGCCCACGACCTGTTCCCCAACACCAGGCCGCTGTTTATTACAAGTAATGAATATTCATCAAACACCAGGCAAATAACACAACACAGCCATTTTGACTAGGAAAATCAATCCCCCTCCCACTCGCTCCCCAAATTTTAAAAACATGTATAGAAAAATCCAGAAGTCATCAAGTGGAATATCCCAGTAGTCCTCAAATCGCAAATATCTTTATGTTCCAAAAGTTCAATTCTGGGTAATTTTTCCAAATGAAACACAGGACATGAAGTTACATTCAAATTTTAGATAAAACAATGTAATTTTTTTGGTATAAGTATGTCCCAAACACGGCATGTCCCACTCTTTATCTGAGGTTCAAATTTAACTGTGTGTCCTGTATTTTTATTTGCTAACCAATTTCTGAGTCGTCTGTACTGCTTTTCCAACTCTCAGCTAGGAGGTTCTGGAAGGAACTCTCACCTTGGGAGTTGAGAAAACGGAGTTCGATTTCTGGTTTCTGAGATCTCAGGCAGGTTACAATTCCTTCCCTTACACAAAGGGGCCAGTCAATACACATACCACACAATTTCAATGCCCTGGTGTCCATGAGAAATCCCCGGACTTTGTCAAGTTCCTGTTCAAAACACACTGGCCACTTCCTGCGTCTGATAAGCATTTCGATGTGTGTGGCTGTCCTGCCTGTTAGACAATACTGCATCAACCTTCCCTGTCCTCGCCATCCATAAAGCAGAGCCTGCGTATTTGCACAAGGGCTTTTTGCACTCATATGTAAATGGTTTATTGCTCAAAAAAAAAAAAAAGTTGAATGTATAATTTCACAAAAATTTATCAAAATTAAAAGGCTGACCCTAAGGATAGAAACTGGTTTCATGAGTTTTCCCATATCCTTGTGGATCTCTGGAAACCTACCTCCACACGGCCAAGTTCCCAAATTCTGTGTCTCTCACCGAGACTTCTGAACCTCTGGAAACTTGACCTCTAGCCACTCCTGGGTGTCCCAGCAACTGGACCTGGGCCAAAGCTGAATGCTTCCCCTTCCAACCTGCCCCTCTGCCGCTGACCCCAATGTCTTTAGTCGCTTACGTTTGAAATCCAAGAATCACCTGACACTTCCCTTCTATGAGGTCCACAAATCTGATCCACACCAAGACCAAGATTCCACCTCTCAAACCCAACTGTTACTCTCCACACCTCGTCTCCATTCCCATCATCCGGGCCCCCCCTCCGAGCCCCCATCACCTCTCTCACAAACACTGCAGGAGCCCCCTAACTGGTTTCCTGCCCCCCCAAACCCATTCTGCGCATCATAGTCTGAGTTACCTCGTCCCATGCTTCCTGGTCCTACATGACTTCCCCCAGCTATTCTGGCCTTCTGGCAGCTCCTAGAACACAGACCAAGTTCTCACCACATGGTCTTTGCACGTGCCGTTCCCATCGACTGGACCAGGGGAAGCCTTGACTGGTGCCTTCTCATCCTTCAGCTGTCAAGTATAATCTCTTCCAAAAGACCCTCCTGGGCTAACTTTTTTTATTGTGGTAAAATATACAAAAACAAAAATGTACTCTTTCAACCATTTTTAAGAGTATGGCTCAGCAATTCACACTGTTCAGCAACTCACACGGTTGTCCCGCCATCACCACCACCACTCATCTCCAGGATTTACCATCCCAAACTGAAAGGCTCATTAAACAAGAATTCCCTTTCCCTCTCCCCCCAGGCCCTGGTAAGCACTGTTCCACTTTCTGTCTCTATGAACTTAACTATTCTAAGAACCTCATAGAGTGGGATCATACAATATTTGTTTTGCCCTTTTGTGTCTGGCTCATTTCACCGAGCATAATGTCTTCGAGTTTCACCCACATTATAGCATGTATTAGAATGTCCTTACTTTTTAAGACTGAATCACATTCCAATGTATGGATACACCAGATCAGTTTACATCGACAGCGGCCTGGGTTCCTTAGTGCCATTTTCAAGCAGACTCTCGTTACTCTCTTAATAGGGTCTTATCTTCGAGTGTTTATCATAGATTGTAATTCTAATATCAGTTGGTTTCATATCTCCTTTGTTCAATATCTTAATTATCTACTCCTGCCTCCCCACCCCAAATGACCCTTGTAAGCTCCATGAAGAGGAGGACATTGTTTTGTTCATCCTTCTATTAACCACCATTACCTGGCTCAGGCCCTGGAGGGTAGTGGGGATTTGATAGGTAATTGTTGAATCACTGAATGAAAGAAAATCATTAAGACACCAGAAAGCCAGTGGTCTTCAGATGCGCTCACAGATTTCATGCACTTTGTATTCAACTGTGAAAGGGAACAAATTCATGCAAGCATGCATATGCATGCACACACACACACACACACACACACACACACACACACGGCTCTCCGGGCACAAACAATTCCCTTTGTAACATGAAAGTTAATGTTGTTTGTGATTAACACACATTTCCTGTGTTTTTTTTTTTTTTTCAAGAATGCATCATGTGCAAAAGTAACTTGTGTGTTCAGCAAGGAAAAGGAACTAAGTACTGATCAACACTACCGCAGGGATGAGAATCCTAGGTAAAACATTCTGCTAAGTAAAAGGAGTCAGTCACAAAAGAACAGATGTTGTATGATTCCATTTATGCAAAACGTCCAGATAGGCAAATACATAGAGCCGGGAAGCAGGTTGGAGGTCAGCAGGAGCTGAGGGGAGGAAAGAATAGGAGGGACCGCTAACAGGTACAGGGTCTCTTTTCTTGGGCGATGAAAAGGTTCTAAAATGGAGTAGGGTGATGGTTGCACAATTCTGTAAACTCCTAACAACCACTGGATTGGACACTTTGAAAGGATAAACGGTATGGCACGTGAATTATAGCTCCATAAAGCAGTTTCAAAAAAGAGAGCATATGTGGATGGAGATGTAGGTGGCCTGCCTGCACCTGAGGGCTGGGAAAACCTTGCCTTCCCAAGTAGGCAATGCCCGGCAAGGAGGCGGCATCCGGGGCAGCAGCCCTGGAGGGGCAGCCGGCTTTCTCCGGCACCGAAGGCCTCCTTGCCCCACAAACCCTGTGGATTACAGACCATCTTCCTTCCAGTACAGTAAAGGCCTCCGCTTTATGCAAATCATTTTCTTTTTCTAACACCGGCCCTCTCCCCCACCCCCGTTCCAAAAGCAGGAAGACAGGCCCTGAAGATAAACAAAGGTAAAGTTCTCTGGACCAAAACTTGACACAAATATGCACATTTCTGAAGAGCCTCTTCACAACTTTCTCAGCTTACCCAGGTCCAAGCCTCCATCATGGCTCACCTGGGTCAGCCTCCTACCTGGTCTTCCTGCCTAGGACCACCATGACCAGAATGACCCTTTTAAAATGCAACCAGACCACAGATGACGCTACTCCAATGGGGAACATCCTGCACCGGCTGCCCCCCGCATCCTGCACACAAAGTCAAACCCAAGATCCTTATACACCTAGGAAGCCCTTCATGGTGGGGCTCCCCTACCCGCTCATCTTCTCCCAGCCCCCTCCATGCTCACAGGGTTGAGAAAGAGCCAACCACCTGTTTGTTGACTTCATCAGAAGAATCGGGAGCCGAGCACCTGCCCATGAGGGCCTCTGCACCGAGCCTTCAGTCCCCTCTGCCTAGGCCACTCCGCTCCCAGGTCTTCAAGGTTCCCCTTCTCTCTGCTGAGAGAGAGAACATTGAGGGAGACATCCTCTCTCAAATGTCACCTTCTCCACGCTACAAATACAACCTGTTCCCTTGACCCTCTCCCCCCTCCCCTGTTCGGCTTTCTCTTTTTATCCCCCCTTTTACTTATTCCAGCCATACCGTATCATTTACCCCTTTGCTACCTTTATTATCTACGGTCTCCCCCCTCCTCTAGAACGTGAGCTCCATGAGAGCAGGGCTCTTCATCTACTTGGTTCACTGGCAGATGTCAAGTGCCCAGCACACAGGATGTGCTTAACACCCGTTGGGTGGCCGGCAGCATGGATAAAGGAGGCCTCTGTTTCAGACCGTAGGGCTAAGGAGGAGGGGGGTCCAGTCTGTGGAATGACTGGGGCGATAGGAAGTTCCCTAGGAGACACCCAGAGCGTATTTGTTTGACCCTGGAACTCGGGAAGGGAGACCAAGAGCTAACCAAGGTGCGGCTTTAAAAAGAGTGTCGGTCCAAGTGATCTCAAAGAGCCAGGATGCCATTTATTCACCCCCCACACAGTCGGAGGTTCTCCGAATGACCTTTGACAACTGTCGCCATGTTTCTCCATGCTAAAGACTGATAAAAAAGAATTCTAAGCCATCTTCCATGAAGTGGAACTAGATGAAGTCTCAAACCTCTGAGGGATGAGCCATGGCAGCCCCAATCTCCTTTTAGTGGCTGTGATAGGATAGGAAGATGGAATACACCCAAGGATGTGGCATTTGGGCTTAGTTTGAAGATTTTTTTAACTCTGCTTATAAAAAAACCTCTGTTTTTAAAATATGCAAATGCGGGGCGCCTGGGTGGCTCAGTCGGTTAAGCCTCTGACTTCGGCTCAGGTCACGATCTTGCGGTCCGCGAGTTCGAGCCCCGCGTCGGGCTCTGGGCTGATGGCTCGGAGCCTGGAGCCTGCTTCCGATTCTGTGTCTCCCTCTCTCTGCCCCTCCCCTGTTCATGCTGTGTCTCTCTCTGTCTCAAAAATAAATAAACGTTAAAAAAAAATTTTTTTTTAAATAATAAAAAATAAAATAAAATATGCAAATGCTTATTTTGGCTAATTTTTAGGGCCCAGTATGAACATAAACTCATGAGAGTCCGCTGTTCTTTAGAAAATATAGATGAAGATATCTTTAACCTAGGGGCACCTGGGTGGCTCAGTCAGGTGAACATCTGACTCTAGATTTTGGCGCAGGTCATGATCTCAGGACTCGTGAACTCGAGTCCTGCATCGGGCTCCTCGCTGACGGTGTGGAGCCTTGCTTGGGATTCTCTCTCTGTCCCTCTTTCTGCCTCTCCCTCTCTCCCTCTCTCTAATAAATAAACTTAAAAAAAAAAAAAAAGATATCTTTAACCTAATAGACGGACATCTAATCATTTGAGAAAGCCTTCTGGTTTTTATCCCGCTACATGTATAAGCAACATGAGATCATTCCTCCATTCTACAGTCTATAATTGACCTTTGGCCTTGAAGCTTCTATTGAAAACCATGGATTCTATCCCAAGGTAGAAATCAGTCTCTCAGGTATTCAATTTTTCAAGCATGTAAATATCACATTCTAACCCTCCTTCCACCAAAAAATACATTTATTTTAATCCAAGTCAATTCTGAAGGAAAGTTAAGGATTTTTCCTGTCTACTACACAACGTCCTCCCCGGAAGACATCTGTGCTCTGCAGAAGTCTCCAGATTGTGAAGCCGGGTCTCCTGGGCACAGGGCAGAGTGTCAGCCACATCATGGACCAGCTTGGTAAGGGCAGCTGCAGGTGAAAAGGAGAAATGTGTCATGCCCTTCACATGCCCTCCATGCATCCAGCCTCCAGCAGTCCCACGTGCTCTCATCGACAGGCTGTTGAAGAGAAAGGTGATTTGGAAGAAATCATGCCTGCCCATCTTAAGCCACTTTCTTTTTTTCTTTTTTCTTTTTTTAATGTATATTTCTTTTTGAGAGAGACAGAGGGTGAGTGGGGATGGGGCAAAGACAGAGGGAGATACAAAATCCAAAGCAGGCTCCAGGCTCTGAGCCATCACAACAGAGCCTGATGAGAGGCTCAAACTTAGAAACTATGAGATCGTGACCCGAGCGGAAGTCAGACACTTAACCGACTGAGCCGCCCAGGCACCCCTTAAGCCACTTTCTGTGAAAGATAAATCTCCCAAAACCAAACAAGATCTCAAAAACTCCTATGAACAGACAGACAGCCACTTGCCCATATTCACAGTGACATTATTCACAATAGGATAAGATGCAATGAAAAGATGCAATGAAAAGGAAGTAGAAGGAAATTCTGACATCTGCTACCACACGGATGAACCATGAGGATATTATGCTGTGTGAAATAAGCCAGTAAGAAAAGGACAAATATTGCATGATTGCACTTACATGAGGAACTTGGCCAAATTCACGGAGACAAATAGGTAGAGAGATTATTGGGGGCTGGGGGGAGGAAGAAATGGGGATATATACTGTTTAACAGGTATAATATTTCAAAATGGGATGATGGAAAAATTCTGGAGATGGACAGTGGTGATAGTAGCCTGACAGCACAAATGTGCTTAATGCCACTGAATTCACTTTTAAAACTGGTAAATTTTATGAATATTGTGCCACAGTTAAAGCAAAACGCCCATGAAGTAAACTTCTGCACGAAGGTGAGATCGTGTAGTTCTGGTGCACATAACAGAATACAGATTTTCACATAATCCTTACAATCTCTTCTGTCTGATGAACCCCACACAGTCACTTTGCTTGTGTCATAAGCCTCCAGAATTTCTGATATAGCATTTGCTAGTGCTTGGCTTAGAAGCCCACAAATTTATTCCCAATATGGCAGTAAGGCCAATATTTTCCGGCATGAAACGTACAAAATCCAACCCATCATCTCACGAACGTGAATATTCAAACCATCCAAGACAAATGGTTGTCTATTTTCTTTTCTTTTCTTTTTAATGTTTATTTAGTTTTGAAGTAGAGAGACAGAGCGTGAGCAGGAGAGACACAGAGAGAGAGAGGGAGACACAGAACCCGAAGCAGGCTCCAGGCTCTGAGCTGTCAGCAGAGAGCCCGACGCGGGGCTCGAACTCACAGACCGTGAGATCATGACCTGAGCCGAAGTTGGACGCTTAACCGACTGAGCCACCCAGGCACCCCGGTTATCTATTTTCTTATAGAGAACATTCAATGTTTCTTTTGGATCCAGAGATCATATACACACATCTCAGAGAGTAGTCTCCATACTCTCTTGCATCCCAAGAAGACAGAGTAAGAACCTGTGTACAAGTCACATCACACTTTGTAAAATAAAAAAATGCATCCAATGCATGGGAAATTCCTTAACAGCAAGAACGGACAGTTGGAGGCTATGTAGGAACAATATTTGGTGCCTGAGGAGCTCCAAGGAAGATATTCCGGCTCAACTTGAGAAAAGGTGAGCAAACTGATTTCAAACACTGCCTGTTCTAAATCAAACAAACCTCAAGTCTGGTGGAACAAAAGCCACTCAGCAAAGAGACAAAGCCATCGACGAAGGCCCTGTAAATAAAGACCAAAGCTACTAGCCAAAGGTCAGGCTACACACGTACTCAATGCAGAAGCGACAGGATTCTCAGTCACACTAAGGGGAGGTGGCCATTGACACTGAAAGGCTGTCCCAGGACAAGGGTGACCTCAGCCGCCCAAGGAGTCAGTGCCCTTTCCCAGACGGAGAGCCAGCTTCCAGGCCCCGCTCTGCAAATTCACTAGCTTGGAGACCAATCATGGACACAGAGCTTTCAAGCAGGAAGTGAGCCGGGCCATCCTCCAGGGTCTTAGGCAACCGTCCCTCCTTGCAAGGAGGGGCAGTGTCCAGAGCAGAGAGAAAGAAAACACCGGGTCTGCTTTCTTACCAAGGAAGGAAAGAAAAACTAAAACCCCCAACTCGGGCCCTCTGCAACCTAACGGGCTTCAATGAAGCCAGGAGGTAATCCCCAGGACAGCACCGGGGGAAGACAGGCATTTTTACAATGAAGGAATGCACAGGACTGTCCCAAGGGTCTCTGTGATTAGTGACGCTTACTAGACACCCCAAATGAGAACCATTTGTGGAGAGCACCGATCCTTTAAGGAAGATTCAGGCTTCGGCTCGTGAGTGTTGAGTGCTGAACAGGGAAAAGTAATTGATTTTTTATTTATTTATATTGGGGGAAATCTAGAGGCTAAGGGAGAGGAAAGAGATAGGAAGTGGGGGGTAAAGTCGACACAGAAGTGCTCTGACGTTCCAAGGGCCTCCGCTGTGCAGAAGGAACACCCAGCAACTTGTGGCTGTGACTGCGCAGGCATGTCCCCGGGTCACAGAGGACCCTCAAACACCACGCTGTCTGTCCCTGGACACCTGTGGTCCGGAACTCAAGCCCTGCATGGGGAGGTTTAGAATCTCTCCCCTATCTTAGCAAACACTTTCTCACCAGTGCCCAGTGCAAACGGGGACCTATGTTTGCTAAATAAATACAAACACGCAGAGTGAGTCCTGCTCCCTACACCGTCTAAGAGAAAGGCAATTGCTGGATGAACAATAAATATTTACTGAGCTGTATCAATGACAACAGGAATATTAACGACTACTTTTCACCGAAGGCTGGGCCAAGCTAAAGTTCGTTCAGTTCTCTCATTTGGAACTCATCACACAACCCTGTGAGGTACTGTTATTATTATTCCATATTCCAGATAAAAAAAAAACCTGTAAGCTAAAAGGATTAAGTAACTTGCCCTAGGTTACACAGCTAAGAAAGCAGTAAGGCCTGGATTCCAAGCTAGGTCAAAGGACTCCAAAGCATGTGTCACCAACCTCTATTTTACTGCTGCCTCTGGGCTCCGTACTCCCCGGGAACCAGTTATCAAACATACTTCCCATGGGGCATGTTTTGGAAACAATTTATTTAAAAAAAATTCTTTTTAATGTGTATTTTTCAGAGAGAGAGAGAGAGAGACAGATGGAGCGTGAGCAAGGAACGGGGAGAGAGAAAGAGAGAGAGAGAAGGAGACACAGAATCCAAAGCAGCCTCCAGGCTCTGGGCTGTCAGCACAGAGCCTGACGTGGGGCTTGAAACCATGAACCGCAAGACCATGACCTGAGCTGAAGTTGGATACTTAACTGACTGAACCACCCAGGTGTCCCTGGAAACAATTTATTTAAAAGTACGATACATTTCAAAGTATTAGGAAAAGTACTAATGTATTCCTAGCTGATCAGATGATAATTCCTCTGTTTTCTATGAATAAGTACCAGAAACAAGACTGTTTTATATACCCATGCTTTCTAGACTCTTCCTCCATCCTGCCAGGTGTTCAATAACCCAGGACCTTAAAAGATCTTAGACTGGGAGTTCTCTTTAACCAGGCATAGGGATGGGGATTCAGGAGTAACTTGGTTAACAAAATAAAGGATAAACCACCTTCTTTTTGTGTTATTAAAACTCTATGGCAGCAAATTAATTTTTACTGATCTCAATAAGTAACAAAGCACTTACAGATGTTATGAATACAATTAATCTAATTGATGATGCTAACAAAAACCTGAAAACTCACAACCCGGGGGGGGGGGGGGGGTCTCCTCTCCCCCACCCTCCACCACACACACACACACACACACACACACACACACACACACACACACACACAAAGAAACTTGCCAGGAGACAAATCGAGGAGCAAATATAGAAACAGATCTAAAATTCAGTGCTTAAGAGACTTTAAAAGCAGTTTTCTTTAGACATATGTGACACGAAGGGACCCCACAAAACTTGTTCTGGTAACTAGAAAGCAAGTTCCTCTGCATTCATAAGAGCACAGACTTCCTTTACAATGATGAAACTAAAGAGCAAAGGTAAGTAGGAGATTCAAATCTCTCTAGAGTTATAAGGATCACCTGGATTTCATGAATGTCGTTTATGAAAAACTAAAAAGGAATTCAAACTAGCAAGGCAATATTAAAAACACACTAAACATCTGGGCATTATACTATTTTTAAAATATCAGTTTAATGAAGAAAATAAAACAACATAAGAACACCTACTGTGTATGAGGGACAGTCACCTGTTCTGCCATTTAATTCTCTCAACAACCAAAGGAAGTTGATAACATCTTTTTTTTTTTTAAATAAATTGAGGTTCAGAAAATTCAGGAATTCATCTAAAGTTAGACAATTGAAAAAGTAAGTACATATTGGGTATCTGGGTGGTGCAGTCAGTTAAGCATCCAACTCTAGATCTCAGCTCAGGTCACGATCTCACGGTTCTTGAGCCCTATGTCCGGGTCTGGGCTCTGCAGTGATAGTGAGGAACCTACTTGGGATATTCTCTCTCTCTCTCTCTCTCTCTCTCTCTCTCTCTCTCTCCCTCTCCCTCTCCCTCTCTCCCTCTCTCTCTGCCCCTCCTCCAGCTCCTATGTGCATTTGCTCTCTCAAAACTTTAAAAAAAAAAAAGTAAATATAACAAAAATAAATTCTAAAAATCAAATACAATTTAAAATAAGTAAAATAACAGAAACTTGTGGGAATCTAAATCCACTACTCCTTGCTTTAGAAGGAAGAAAAAGAAAGGAAAGAAGAAAGGAAGGCAGGCAGACAGGGGGGAAAGAAACCAATAGCCAGATCTGGTCAATGCCATGAATGCTAACGTCTCAGAGACTGAAATCCAAATGAAACATGGGACCAGTACTAAGCCTGCCTTATCGCACAGACTTCTTTTTGTTAAGCCATTTGCTTTACCAAATTATTATTTTAAAGCCTCAATTTAAAAACTGAAAATTAGGGGCTCCTGGGTGGCCCAGTTGGTTAAGTGACTGACTCTTGATTTCGGCTCAGGTCACGATTTCATGGTTTGTGGGTTTAAGCCCTGCATCAGGCTCTGTGCTGACAGCATGGGGCCTACTTGGGATTGTCTCTGTCTCTCCCCCCCCCCCCATCTCTCAAAATAAATAAATAAACTTTAAAAAACTAAATAAATGGGGGGAATGCCTGGGCGGCTCAAAGCCTGAAGCCTGCTTCGGGTTCTGTGTGTGTGTGTGTCTCTCTCTCTCTCTCTCAAAAATAAATACCTATTAAAAAATGTTTTAACTAAATAAAAACAAAATTAAAAAAAAAAATCTCCTAGCTCTGTCACGGTCAAGATCAAGTGCACATCGGCATGCATTTTCCTTAAAATAAAAACCAGAAGGGAAGTTTGAAGGTAGCCAGAGCTGTCCTGGCTCAGACGGCGTTTGTGTTCACCAGTATTAAGCCACACGAGTCTCGTTTGGCCCTGGGTAACAGACACAGAGAATCACCAAGGATTACCAAAGCGCAGCCACCAGGACATAAGGAATGAAGAAAATGGTTAAGCGTTCTTACCTAAAATGAGCACAAGGACGTAATGAAAGTCATTAAGTCTGAATTTTCATTCAGAGAGTAATTGCAGGCAGACTCCCCCACCCCCAAGAAAGTAATCGGCTAATAAACATTGAATATCTTTTGCATAACCATTTATAATAGGCTCAGATGAGGCCTTCACCGATAGGCCCAGGATTAATGAATGGCATTTTAGATCAAACACAAAAGTACCCGTGAGACAATGAGAATTAGAACTTTTACTGCACAGTCTGTGTTTCCTCTTTTTCATATGCGCTTGCATGTACTATCGCTGGAGATTTTATCACACATGTTTTATAGTTTTTGTTCCTAAAAGCAGTCAGCCTTCCTCCATAACCTACTGTGCGCGCGGTGATCTTCAAGCACTCGGCCTGTGTTGTCTCATTTAATTCTCAAGGAGCAGAGACAGAAATCTGCAGACAATGCAACCAGGAAGATGGGAGAGAATCTTTTCTCAGGCCGACAGGGCGGGCAGTTTCCGGGAGGGGAACTCGGCAGCGTCCGGAGCTACCCAAGAAGGACTTGGAGCCCGCCGGGGGCGCCGCGGGCAGGCCGAAGGGGTCAGGTGGGGTTGAGCGGGACTCACCGGGCGGAAATGGGGCCCACCCGCCCCTTACTTTTGGTGTCAACTCCCCTCCCCCGTTCCGCATCCCCCACAGCCGTCGCCAATGCGAGTTCGAAGCCGTGTTCCAGGACCAGGCGCGCACACCCCCCTCGGAGAAGTCGGGCTGACAACGGAAGGCTTTTCTTTCGCTTGGGGAGGTGTGAGGACGTGGGGGGGGGGGGGGTGGTTTACAACACTTGCCACTCTCTGCCACCCTCCCCGCCCCAACACGTTGCCCCTCTGCACGCACACCAGCGAAGCCGCAGCGCTGGGTATCACACCGGGGAGGGAAGGAGATGGCCTGGGGCCGCGCCGCGGGAGCTGGCGGATACGACCCTACGGTCACCGGGGAAAACGTCCCTCTTCCGCATCACCTCCCAACCTGAGTTAAAGCTCGCGGTAGATGTCAGGAGGGCGCCTGGTCCTGCAGGCGCCGCGGCGGAGGCGGTCTCGCCCTCCATCCCTCCCCGCAGGTGCGCCAGGGTACCCGAGGTCCTAAGGTCTTTTTCAGACTCGTTGGCATCGGCTCCCAAAGGGGGCCCCAGCACAACCCGGCCAGGGAGACTTCCAGAGGGGCGGCAGACACCGCAGGGAAGCCAGCGGCACTCCCCAAGGACCCGCAAGTCCTGCCAGGCTCGCCCCTCAAAGCTTAACCCCGGACATGTGCGTGGCAAACCCAAACGATCCAAACGCCACCTGCGAGTTCCCTCGCCTCCCAGCAGGTGAAACCCGCACGGACGTCTCCACAGCGCTGCCTACCCATCCCCGAGGCCGAGAAGGCTCCCGGGACCCCCGCCTAAGTCCCACCGGTGCGGGCTCCGGAGCCCGAGGGCGCGGACAGCTGCTGCCACCGCATCCCCGATCCTGGGAGTCCGCCCGCTCCGGGGCGGCCAGGGGACCTGTGGGACACTGGGGGGCCGGTTGGGTGGGGAAAGTTGGGGGCCCGGCGCCGCGCCCCTCCTTACCTGGCGCTCGCTGGCCCCTGCTGGGACATCCGTCGGGTGCGCGCCCCTCCGCGCGCTCGCTGCGCACCTGGCCGTAGTCGCCGCCACCGCCCGGCCCCAGCCCTGGCCGCCGCGCTAGCGCTTCATGGCGCACGGGGCTGGCCCGGGGCCCCGGGAAGCGTGTCCAGTTGGCGGCGGCTCCTCCGGCTCTCGCCTCTCGCCAATGGCTCCCCGCCTTCCCCCGCCCCGCGTCCGAGCGCCAGTCCTCGGCGGCCGCCCTTTTCCCTCCGCTCCCCGGGACCGGCCAAACTGGTTTCTCCGCTCCGGGGTGGTGCCTCCAGTCTCTCACTGGCAGCCGCGGCTGGGGCTAGGGGCGGGCCCGGCCGTCTGCCCTCCCTTTGTCCCTCCCGGGGGCGGAGAGGGGCTGGACGGCGAGCCCCAGGGCGGGCACACGCGGCCCAGGTCCAGCCCCGCGCCCTCCGTGCGCCCTGGCGGCAGGTGGGCACCCAGGCGGTGACCCGAGCTCGTCCCCTGCCTCGCCCGACCTGCCACTTGGCAGCTGCGATCGCTGTCGGCTCCTTTGGCGCTCCCGCCTCCCGGGGGGCCGCGCTCGCCACCCCGCCCCACCAGCTTCGCGTCACTTTCCCGCCGCCCTCGGCTGGCCTGGCCGCCGCCCGGGGTCGGTGATCTCCCCAGCCCGGAAAGCTGGCCGGGCCGCGGCTCGCCTGGGACCTGCCCCCCCCCCCCCTCGGTAAGGGCAGCTGTACCCTCTCGACGCCGCCAAGTCACGTTCCAGGACTGGTCACCGAACGCGCGTCGCGGTTCGCTGCGCAGAGGGTGGGGAAGGGGCCGGCGCCAAAAGACTTGGAGAAACTTACCTGTAGTCGCAGCAAGCAGGCTTTGTGCGGAGACCTAGCTCCTCTGCCTTTAGGGGTTTGGGGTCAAAAGCAGCCAAGGTGCAGCAGGTGAATGGCACGGAGTAGCTGGAAAATTTGGCTCGCGTGCGTGGTTGCTAGCTGGGGTCTGGGCTTGCATTCATGCCTCCTTGACAGTATATATATCACACTCCACGTCGGAAACTCCACTCCGCGGAATTTTACTGCTCACCCACTAGGAGAATGGAGGAAAGTCAAAGATGAATGAAAAGGTTTGCTTAACATGTAGTGGGGGAGATAGAACTCCTAAGTGAATATCTAGTTACCTGCAGATCAGAGAGGTTCAGGTCATGAGCCTGAGCGTTCAGACACTCAACTAGGGGCTTAAGGAGGCTCCCAGTTGGGTGTCTTCTCTGAGGAGCCTATGCTTAAGATGGGCCTCGGAGGTCCACACTTTTAGGGATCAGACTTACACGGAGACACAAAGAGTAGTCCACTCAATTTGATCTCCAGGTGCATGAGTCAACTGATATTGTTAAACCATAAACTACCCTGTATTTCTTTTTCATTAGTCACACTTGATTAAAAAAAAAAAAAATCTCTACACCTAATGTGAAGCTCCAACTCAGAACCCCCAGACCAAGGGTCTCTCCCTCTACCAGGTGAGCCAGCCCAGTGCCCCTACACACTTGACTTTTGCCTGGGTTGGCTGGTCAGTCATTCACTCTCTCTCTGGGCCTCAGTTTTCTCATCTATAAGTGAGACCGGACCAGATTATCTCAAATGGTTCCTTCCAGTTTCTGAGCCCAACACCAGAGCAAAGGTACAGAAGCCAGGAAACACAGGCGTGCCTGGATGGCTCAATTAAACATCTGACTTTAGCTCAGGTCATGATCTCACGGTTTGTGAACTGGAGCCCCACATCCAGCTCTCTGCTGTCAGTGCAGAGCCTGCTTTGGATCGTCTGTCTCCCTCTCTCTCTCTTTCGCAAAAATAAATAAACATTAAAAAAAAAGAAGAAGGGGCGCCTGGGTGGCTCAGTCAGTTGAGCGTCCGGCTTCGGCTCAGGTCATGATCTCACGGTTGGTGAGTTCGAGCCCCACGTAGAGCCCTGCGCCGACAGCTCAGAGCCTGGAGCCTGCTGTGGATTCTGTGTCTCTCTCTCTCTGCCCCTCCCCTGCTCGTGCTCTTCCCTGTCTCTCAAAAGTAAATAAACATTAAAAAAAATTAAAAAATAAATAAAAATAAAAAAAAGAAGAAGAAGAAGCTAGAAAACATAGGGCCCAGTTAGTTTCGATGGGGAAGACCAGTTGGCTGACGGTGTGGTAGTAATACATAAGGCAGGAGACGGAATCAGGGCCTAGAAGCCTTTGAAGGCAGGTTAAGGAGTTTCGGCTTCCTTTTGCCAGCACCTGCAAAGCATTGAAAGTTGGTGATCACAGCTGTGACATCCAGGTTGTGTCTTAGGGAAAGCAATGGGACTAGCTTGGAAGACGACTCAAATGGGGGCACCACTTAGGAAGCTAGTAAAGCAACAAAAGGCGGGCCCGAAGGAGTTGCCCGTGGAAGGAAAGAAGGAGGAACTCTCAGGGACGGCAGCAGGAGAAGTGACAGGGTACAGAGTGGCCAGAATCTGCAACTGAGTGGCAGACAGAGGCACGAAGGTGAGCCAAGTTCTCCAGACCAGCGGCTGGCATCAGTAGGGGCAACGGAGTCAGGAGGAGGGCTCTGCCCTACTGGGAGAAATGCCAATAAACCCAAGAATCCGGACACGACTCTAGGTTAAAGGAAGGATCCTTTCCTTCTTGAAGGTCTACAAGAAGGTGCTCAGTCTAAGAAAACGTGGCGCAGAAGAGAGACTACCCTAAGACACATCCAATCCACCCCTGCTCTCAGATCAGATAAATAACACTGCTATGGCTGCATTTAATATTCCTGTGTAGACACTGAAGATTTGAAGCTAGTTTGTTTCTCAGTGGAGTGGAGAGTGGAGAGAGGTGTGGATAAAGGGACATCACGGGGAATGTTTCAAAGATTCGTTCATTCTTAAGATTTGTACCTTCGTGATCTCATGGTTTGTGAGTTCAAGCCCCGTGTCGGGCTCTGTGCTGACAGCTCAGAGCCTGGAGGCTGCTTCTGATTCTGTGTCTCCCTCTTTCTGTATGTACCCGCCCCCCACACTCTGTCTGTCTCTCTCTCTCTCTCAAAAATAAAGATTTAAAAAAAAAATAGGAAAAAAAAGATTTGTACCTTAAAAAATAATACAAATAGAGCAGGGCGAAGAGATTAGGAGTGGGAGAATGAATTGCAATTTTAAACAAATTGCAGATTTAAACAAATGACCAGGGTAGGCTTCATGAAGAGATTTGGATTTGAAGAAGACTTGTAAGAAGGCGAAAGAGTTTCATCCCAGGTGAGAGAAATTCTTTGGAAACTCATTTCACCTGGAACCCACCAGACAAAGGCATGTTCAAACCTCGTCCTACTGAGTTTCCCTCCCATAATGCCTTCCGGGTCATTGAAAAGGCGACTCTCAGAGCATGTCTGCTGCTGTTGCTGATAAAGGAAGTAGCTCAACTCAAAGTCCTGACTTTTGTCCTCTCTGGATCTCTGAAAGATCCATGCCAAATTTCAGGGTGCCTTGTCAGGTCAATCCCTGGAAGTGTTTCATGCATGCAACAAGGATTGATTTTGAAATGTGTCTTACATGAGTCACCTCTTTGTCTTAGCGGCAGCCCTGACTTCACCAGCCTCTGTGATTGTTTCTCAGTGAACCCCAATGGGATTGAATAGTATCCTGGTTTATTTTTTACTGTTTTAATGTTTATTTATTTTTAAGAGAGAGATAGAGTGCGAGCAGGGGACAGGCAGAGAGAGAGACACAGAATCTGAAGCAGGCTCCAGGCTCTGAGCTGTCAGCACAGAGCCTGATGTGGGGCTCAGACCCACAAACCACAGGATCATGACCTGAGTTGAAGTCAGATGCTGGACCGACTGAGCCACCAAGGCGCCCTGCATTCTGGTTTTATTTAGAAGCCACTCCCATTCAGCAACCAACACCTTTACCTTGCAAGGGGGAAATAATACCACACTTGGGAAAGTAATGAACCGAAACAGTCATTTCTAAATAAAGATGACGTTGCTTTTCAGATTTTGTAGTTCGCAATCTCCTTTATTTCTTTTTGTTTCTTTTTTTTTTTCTTTTCTCTTTTTTCCTTTCTTGGCAACACTCCTATGCATTTCCATGATGTGGGTAGGAAGGCTGGGGAGGTTACCAAAAGATCTAGCTCAATTTTACTGAAAATTCATGTCCTAGAATTTTTTGTTCTACAAGATATGAGCTAAAGAATAAAAACAGGTGATGCTGCCTGTATTCAGTTCTTTACTAAGCTCGGTGGTCATTTAAGCTAAAGCATTTAATGCCAGTGGAAAGGTATTCATGCTGCACTAGATGCTATTGTAACCCATGCTGGACAGTCCAGTTTAATGCATTTGGAAGATAAATTCTTCCCAGCCATCTTCCAGATGAGCTCCAGAATTTTAAACATGATAAGAAGGTATCTATTAGGTGAATCTCTCTTTGCAACATGCCAAATTAGAAGCTTCAAATAATCTGCCCCACTTTCTTTTAACGGGTATTTAAAACAACAGATAGAGATGATATAATCTGTAGTTTCTGCACAAATAATTTTCCAAATTCCTTCTGATTTATAGGCTTTCCACCCCCTTTACTACTTATTGCCTTCTTTCTTCGGACCAACACTTTAAATAAAAAAATATGATTGCAAAAGAAATCTTGACCATCAAGGTAACTAAGTGTCTCTCAGTTATTTTCTTACTACCCATGCTCAGCGTGCAAGAGGTGTTAGGGGACGTATTATTCCTCAGCACGTTATTAAAGTTCATTTCTCTTTCTTTCATATTCATGAGTATATAAATATAAAGCATTAGTCCACAGTTATTTTTTTCTACAAAGAGTTCAATTACCTACGATCTCTCTATATGAAAATGTGATTAATGAACATCCCATTGAACTGAGTTGATAACACCAGTTAAACTGAATTCATATGATGAACCAACCATTTCCCAAATTGCCTTGGGGCCATTGTTAGTATAGGTAGCCATGGTTTTATGTGATCGTAAGAAGTTTGTATGTATTGTCTTATGCTGTGTTCGTCATTTACCGTGGTGTCGCGAAAGCAGTTCACATTCCCAAATTCAACCCTCATCCCTTGTGACCTAAACTCCCTCTACTGCGAGTTGCTTGCAGTTCACTGAATTCTAGTTAGCACTTCATGTTGCCTCTGCTTGAAATGTCCTCCTCAGGGAGCCTGGTTGACTCCGTCGGTTGAGCGTCCAACTCTTGATCTCAACTCAGGTCTTGATCTCAGGGTTGTGAGTTCAAGCCCTGCGCTGGGTATGGAGACCACCTTAAAAAAAAAAAAAAAAAAGTCTTCCTCATTCATCTATCTTGTCTCCATCCCCAGAGTAACTTCCTCTGGGTAGACCTTGCCCCACACATCCCCAGACAATAGTTTCCATAGCATAAGGAAGCCTTTAGCCCTTGTATGTTAACCATTTACCTGTAATCATTCCCAGCAGCACTGTGAGCCCTTTGATACCCAAGAATGGGCCCTACTCTTTGTGGTCTCCCTTGGCATAGAACATTGCCCTGGCACCCTATGTGCCTATTAGTTCTTGTGGGATGGTCTGCATAGTCATCATTCCCAACAGTTGTATTTTCTTCTGCTGCTGATTTATTTAATCATTGCTCCTGTTGGATATTTATTATCTGGAGATTGGCTTCCAGAAAAATCTGACCAACTACAACCCACCACTATTTTAAAGTCTTCTAAACAACTTACTTCTCTCTGGTTCTTACTACTTAGCGGGTTGTGATTTGCTCTCCTTTACTTACATCCAGAAATGGTGTGCCTCCAGTACAAGAAAAGTTTGTCTTTTACTAGAACTAGGACATGATTAAGCCTTTGTGGCCACCACTGGAGCAATAAAAAGAAGGGTGTTCCAATTCTTCCATAAAGTTATAGCAGCCTATGCTGTGTATCAGTACTGCGTTTTGCACTACCCTAAATTTCCAGCCAGCATGAATGATTGCCCCTTCCAATGAAAGAAAAGTTAATTAAATGCAAAAAGAAAACGGTAAGGAACAATTTTTCACGGATCACACTGGCAAAGACAAAAAAAAAAAAGTCTGGAATTGCACTGCGCTGACAGTGTTTATGGGGAAACAGGCATTCGAAAGCTGTCGGTGGTTGTGCACAAGGTGCAACTTGTTTGGGAGGAAATTCAGAAACACATAACAAAACATACGTGCCTTGCGCCCTAAGAACTCACGTCTAGGAGTTTATCCCAGAGATATAGTTGAGCATTTACACAAAGGTAAGCATACATAAATATTCATTGCAGCATGTTTTTCACTGCAGAAGACCAGAGGTGGCCTCAATGTCCGTTAAGAGAGATTATATCCATACAACGGGATAGTAATCAGACTTCTTTTTAACAAATCAGGGAGATCTAGGGGCACCTGGGTGGCTCCGTCGACTAAGCATTTGACTTCAGCTCAGGTCATGATCTCAGTTTGTGAGTCTGAGCCCTGCATCAGACTCTCTGCTGTCAGTGCAGAGCCTGCTTCGGATCCTCTGTCTGCCTCTCTCTCTCTGCCCCTTCCCCGTGTGTGCTCATGCGTGCTTTCTCTCTCTCTCTCTCTCTCTCTCTCTCTCAAAAATAAATAAACATTTAAAAAAATTTTTTTAATTAGGGAGAACTACTGGTGTTGCTGTTTGGAATATCTCCAAAATATATTGTTACAGGAAGACGCAAGGTACAGAAGAGTATGTGTGTATAAATAAAATATATAGTGTGATGTTTATAGGTTGTCTCCATTTGTGCAACAGAGTAAAAGTACTCATGTGTATTCTATATATGTGTGATAGATACATGGACATAGAGAGGTAACCTTGAAGGATGCATAAGAAATGGTTAACAGTGCTCATCTCAATGGAGGAGACTAAGTTTTCACAAATGTCTTTGTACAGTTGATTTTTTTTTACTATGGTCCTGTATAATAATAAATACCTACAGTTTAAATTTTTTTTTAATGTTTATTCATTCCTGAGAGAGAGACAGAGTGCAAGTGGAGGAGGGGCAGAGAGAGAGGGAGACAGAATCCAAAGCAGTCTCCAGGCTCTGAGCTGTCAGCACAGAGTCCGACGTGGGGCTCGATCCCACAAACTGTGAGATCATGACCTGAGCCAAAGTCGGATGCCTAACGGACTGAGCCACCCAGGCGCCCAATAAATATCTATAGTTTAAAAACAGAAGCAGTACTACAAATGAAAGGCAATAATGCCCCTATCCCACCATTTCTAATGCTCAAATGCTGTTCTCCAAAGATAATCATTGTAAACTTTTTGTTGGTTCTTGCATTTACTTTCATCATACCAATAACATGCTTATACTGCCATTTCTGTCTTAGACATCATCTACGGACTTCCTGCTATAGGGGAGGAAGAATTAACTGTCATCCACCCTATTCTCAGCACAACTACACGCCCACACATCCGCTCACCCTCTCTCCCACCATAAATAATTAGATCGCCATTTATAATTGAATCACGTTCAGTGGATACATTATTGACTATGGAAAAATTGTTTGCAGCTAAGCCACATGGTTAGATCCAATTCTATGATTTCATTTCCTTTCTCATAACGTTTTTGGTTTTGACCTGGGTTAATTATTGCCTCCCTTCCCCCCCCCCCTCCCAGCTTTTCTACCCTGCACCTTTTTCCTACCATTAATACAGTCCCCAAATTGCTCACATAACCACAAAGCTCCTCTCAGAATAGACCAACACATGACTTACCAGTTTACATTCTTCCTCCTTGGGACACCCCCTGCTGGAGCCTTCTGTCCCCTGTTCCAGTGTGAATAGATTGTCCTCCAGACACTTCCTGCTCCTTCACATTTTCTTCTTTGTTGAACTCGCCATTTCTGCTGGAACGTATCTGAAAAAAGGAAACACGAGAGAGGAATGTTTTGAGGCTTACCATGTCAGGATGGCCTCAATGTTCTGGAATACAAATGCGTTGTTTTATCATTATCAGCATCGTCAAACATCTAAGTCTCTGGAAGTAGAGGTTTGATTAGTGGCTCAGTGATTCCATCAGAGCCCAGGTACTTCTCATTCTTCTGCTCTGCTTTCTTCTTTTTTTTTTTTTTTTAAGTTTATTTATTTTTAAGAGAGACAGAACATGAGCTGGGGAGGGGCAGAGAGAGAGGGGGACACAGAATCCGAATCAGGCTCCAGGCTCTGAGCCATCAGCACAGACCCCGATGCGGGGCTGGAACTCACAAACCACGAGATCATGACCTGAGCCAAAGTCAGATGCTTAACCGACTGAGCCACTCAGGTGCCCCTCTTCTGCTCTGCTTTCATCGTAGTGGTGTCTACAGCAGCTGGCTCTCTTCATTTGCCCGCAAGTGGTCACATGGCCGATCCTAACTCTGCTGAAGGCTGGGAGAATGAATATATGGCATTCTCAGCACCTGTTGTGGGAACTGGTCTCTGTCAGTAGGGATGGAGGCTTGCGGGGGTAGCCAATGCACAGGCAACCCACAGGGACCATACATTTCCACAGCTGGAAATGTCTTTATTCTACTTTCATAGTTTAACTGGGTATAGAATTCGAGGTTGGAAAGCATTTTTTCTTAGGATGTTGAAGATGATGTTTCATTAGAGTATAGATTCCACGGTTGCACTTTGGATGTTTGATGTTATTCTGAGTCCCACTTCTTTGCAGGTGATCAGCTTTCTACATTTGGGAAAGTTTTTTCTGTGGTTCCAAACTTTCACTGGAAGGTGTGTTAGTATGGAACCCCAAACTCAGTCTCTCAGCCTCCAGTACCTCACCCCAGCCTGTCCCCATTGCCTGTTATTCATATGCAAAACTGACCTAGAACCAATGCTCACCTTTTACAACCAGAGTGGGTAACGTTATAAATGAATTCACAGAGAGGTGTCAGGAACTTGAAACACTGTAATGAGCTTTCCTTATACCAAACATATAGGCCTTCATGGTTTTCAGTATTTTCATCCCAAACGAATGGGTAAAAGGTGGGCATTTCAGAATAATAATTGATGATTATGATGTTCATATTTTGGGGGGTGTCTGGGTGGCTCAGCCAGTTAAGCATCCGACTCTTGATCTGGGTCATGGCTTCACAGTTCATGAGGTAAAGCACATCGTTGGGCTCTGTGCTGACAGTTCATAGCCTGCTTGGGATTCTCTCTGCCCCTCCCCCACTCACATGCATGCTTGTGTGTTTGTACTCTCTCTCTCAAGATAAATAAACTTTAAAAAGAGTTCATTTTTTTATTCATCAAATCATGTTTCCTAATCAACTTCTTCCTTCCTTCCTTCCTTTCTTTCTTTTTCTTTTCTTTTCTTCCTTTCTTTTTCTTTCTTCCTTCCTTCTTTCCTCTTTCTTTCTTTCTTTCTTTCTTTCTTTCTTTCACATTTAGATCCCTGATGCATTTGGAATTTATGTCTCGTGTATGACATAAAGTATTACTCCAATCTTATTTTTTCAAATGGCTAACCAGACAGCCCAGCATCATTTATTTAAAAGCCAACATTTGGGGCGCCTGGGTGGCTCAGTTGGTTAAACATCCGACTTCAGCTCAGGTCACGATCTCGCGGTCCGTGAGTTCGAGCCCCGCGTCGGGCTCTGGGCTGACGGCTCAGAGCCTGGAGCCTGCTTCCAATTCTGTGTCTCCCTCTCTCTCTGCCCCTCCCCCGTTCATGCTCTGTCTCTCTCTGTCTCAAAAATAAATAAAACGTTAAAAAAAAATTTAAAAGCCAACATTTGCCTCAATGATTTGAAATGACACTTTTAGCAAATACTAATCAGACAGTTGCATCTGTCTCTCTTCTGTTGCCCTGTTGGCCTCCGTGTACCAGCACCACACTGTGGGAATTAGAAAGCCTTTCTAGTGTTATCTCATATCTGTTGGAGCCTGTCCTGTCTCAGAGCTCTGCTTTACTTCCCCCCCACCCAAGCCTTTTGAAGATACAACTGACATATAACATTGCATAAATTTCAGGTGTACAACGTGATGATTCGATACACATACGTGTTGGAATTGTTTACCACCATGAGGTCAACTAACACATATTTCCCCTCTTTTTTATTTTTATTTTTTAAGTTGGGTACCAAGATTGGGTTGAAATACGTTACACACCTTTATTCAAAGACACTACACACGGGGGTGACACAAAACACATTCTTTTTCTCACTGTACCAACAGCGGCCAGAGTTTGTCGTACTCTTCACATTTACTTATACTCTGATGCCCCCAATACACCCTGCAGCTTTAACACCCAAACTTACTGGGGGTACCAGGAACTGCTCACCGAAATCACTCCGCAGAGCTCTGTCTCCTGATTAGCACAGGACTAGAGCTTTGGTTTTGTGGTGGCATTTCATGTTTCCTGGCGGAACAGGATTTGACTAGTGCCGTGGAAATGGCACCTGAGGTGACAGAAAAATCATCAAGCCTGTGTTTCCCCAGTGTGACCCTCACCTGTGAGTGCAGAATTCCACAGATTCCTCCTAGAACCAGAGGTCAGCTCATGAGACCTCATAGATCAAGCGAAGTACCAAGAACACCACCCCCCCCATTTCTTTCCTGCTGTCACCATGGGCTGGAAATAATATGGTATCTGCCAAGAACCACGGTCTTCTGTCAGAGGCACTGTCACCCCCAACACCCTGGAGTTTCACAGCAAAGAAACCTGTCCCTGCGTCTCTAGAAAGCGAAGGAGAAACGTCATCCCTGTTGGAGCACTGACTTGTGGACTCCGATATCTAACGGCATTTTTATTATTTTTAAATTATTATTATTTTCTTTTTATTTATTTATTTATTTATTTATTTATTTATTTATTTTTGGGACAGAGAGAGACAGAGCATGAACGGGGGAGGGGCAGAGAGAGAGGGAGACACAGAATCGGAAGCAGGCTCCAGGCTCCAAGCCATCAGCCCAGAGCCTGACGCGGGGCTCGAACTCACGGACCGCGAGATCGTGACCTGGCTGAAGTCGGACGCTTAACCGACTGCGCCACCCAGGCGCCCCAAATTATTATTATTTTTCTAATAGCATTTTGAATTGTTTTTAATGTTTGTTTTTGAGAATGAGAGTGGGGGAGGGGCAGAGAGAGACAGAGACATAGAATCTAAAGTGGGCTCCAGGCTCTGAGCTGTCAGCACAGAGCCTGACGCCGGGCTTGAACCCATGAGCCCTGAGATCATGACCTGGGCCGAAGTCGGGCACTTAACTGACCGAGCCACCCGGGCGCCCCGCTAACAGCGTTTTTAGAACCCCAGAACAATCCATTAGGACAAGGGATAGAGTTAAATAATAAAACCCTTACTGCCCTCAGGACAACTTCATCCTCTACATCATTAGGGACTTGATAGTACACGAAGCCTGTTCCAACCTCTTTCCTTGGGATGACGACCTTCCCAAGATGCTCCTCGCATTCTCATGTTCTGAGAACTCTGGCTGACTTCCCTTCCCCCAGGCACTAATGAAAATCAATGCCAGTATTTAGAACACACGCTACGATACGTATATATGGCTTTTTAAGGGATGCTTCACTTCAAAGTAATTTTTCAACCTCTGTGTATTAAAATCGAAATAATCTATGACATTTGAGTGGTAGGGCACGTGGTAAAAACATTACTCAGATTCCATCTCGTGAGTCAAACGTTACAGTGCTCCTTTGCGTCGCAGCACTTAAGTCCTATGTAAGTGTGTGTCTTATGACTCACTTAAAATCACTGAATTTCTCAAAAATTAAATGTTGGCAGGTGATTAGGCCTGCGACGCCGGCTGGTCTTAAGCAATGCCCAGGGACAGCAAGTACAGAGCAGTGATTTTCAAACTTGTCTTTGCAAAGTTTTCTTTTTCTTACACCGTAATAGCTTAAAGCAGGAATGTCGTGGGAGGAGCTGACCCTTTGGAATCAATGTGGCAGATCTACCATGAAGCCAAGGGCACTTACACTTCAGGGACCCTCAAAGGCCTTGTGCCTAATTTTGTAGTTTATGTTTTTATTGTTTTATTTTATTTTATTTTATTTTATTTTAATTTTTTTTTTTAACATTTATTTATTTTTGAGACAGAGAGAGACAGAGCATGAACGGGGGAGGGTCAGAGAGAGGGAGACACAGAATCCAAAGCAGGCTCCAGGCTCTGAGCCGTCAGCCCAGAGCCGACGCGGGGCTCGAACTCACAGACCATGAGATCGTGACCTGAGCCGAAGCCGGATGCTTAGCCGACTGAGCCACCCAGGTGCCCCTATGTTTTTATTTTTAATAGAGCCCACCCCTCCGCCCACTGTGTAAACTTCAGCCCCACAAAAACCTGATCCCACTCTTGGGCAAGCCCTAGACCCTCGTCCCTTTCCCTCTCCTCTTCAGCCCCCCCCCCCATGGAACCCCAAACCTCTGGAGAACAAAATAAAAAACAACTTGGGGGTGCCTGGGTGGCTCAGTCAGTTGAGCACTAACTTCGGCTCAGGTTATGATCTCATGGTTCGTGGGTTCGAGCCCCATGTCGGGCTCTGCACTGACAGCTCAGAGCCTGGAGCCTGCTTCGGATTCCGTGTCTCCCTCACTCTCTGCCTCTCCCCCACTCACGCTCTGTCTTTCTCTCAAAATTGAAATAAACATAAAAATATTTTTAAAAAATAAAATAAAAAAAAACTTGTAAGGTGGTACAATTCTGGACTACACATCAGGAGAGAGGGTCAGGGGTCTGTGCCTGCCACAGGCCATTTGTATGCCTCATTCAGGTCACCTGACCTTTCTCAGACTGGTGTGAGAAAAGGTTAAATGGGTATGTGTGACCAGATGATCATCAAGGTCCCTTTCAAAACTAAGGGTTTTTTTCATACTTTTTAAAAGTTTATTTATTTATTTTGACAGAGAGAGCGCGCGTGCAAGCAGGGGAGGGACAGATAGAAGGAGAGAGACGATCCCAAGCAGGCTCTGCTTTGTCAGCAGCACAGAGCCCAACCTGGGGCTTGAACCCACGCAGTGTGAGATCATGACCTGAGCCGAAATCAAGAGTTGGCCACTCAACTGACTGGGCCACCCAGGCGCCCCCAAACTAAAAGTTTTTTGATCCCAAATCCCCATATATTGTCTCCCACAGGCTTTCATTTCCAGGCTTGTCCTTCCTTGAGGAGCTGGGAAACCTCATCCCAAACCTCTAACATCCTGGACTCTGCCCAGGCTCTGCCCAGGCCCTGCCCAGGCCCTGCCCAGGCCCACTTTCTGCAAGCAAGGTCGTCAGTGATCCTGATGGGACGGCTCTTCTCCCTACGATTCACTATAGCTTCTCCTGCTAGATGTCAGTTGAAAGAGATAAAGGACAGCTTATAGCCATGTGTACTAACCCTTGCAAGGGTTTCTTCATTTTAAATAGAAATTAATGTTTTGTCTCAATGACATAACTCTTTAGTGGTGAAATTTTAGGTGCAGCCACATCCAAGTCTGAGGAGAAGAGATTCTTCGTGAGCTCTTGGAGCAGGCATTCCTTCAGAACCTGTCAAGTCACAGGGGCCACTGCCCATTGTTCTGGAAGCAAGAGACCAACCCAGGTTGAAGACACAAGAGTCCTGTCGACATGAATACAAGGATCGATTTCTCTCTCTTAGAATGTCATTCACGCTAACAGAATTGTTGGGTTGAACGGTAATGTGGGAGAGACTTCACTTGCTGAGCCCAGCATCCACTCTCCACCTTCTCCTTAGTCACAAACCCTGACATTATTTGGTGCAGCAATGTGTTTGGCAAAAGGACCACATATCCCAGGCTCCTTTCAGCTAGATGTGGCCGTGCGACTAAGCTCCTGCCAATGAGGGGCAGGCAGGATGTTGGATGGGATTTCCGGGAAGGCTCTAAAAGCAAACCCTTCATTTTTCTTAGTTTTCTTATCTGCAGGCTGGTCATGATCATGATCATCACTGAGCCAGTTGCCGTCTTGTATCCAAGAGGAATTTGAAGATGAAAGCCATTTGCTGAGAGAAAGATACAAGGAGCCTGGGTCTCTGATGACATCTCGGTACCACTCCACCAGCCCAAACTGCCTTCCTCTGGAGTATTTTTTATGCGAGAAAACAAAACTTTGTGTGTTTAAGCCATTGTTTTTCAGTTCTCTGTCACTCATAGATGAATACAATTCCTCTCTGTGGTGAGGCAAGACTAAATGGGAAGTCAAAAATTTCCAAGTGTTTAAGAAAGAAGTCAGCAAAAGCTAAGATAGAACGTGTTCTATGGGAAATAGAAACAACCTTAAAACTTTCAACCAACCAGCCATTTTATGCAGTGGGAAACTGAGGCCCCAAGGAGAGGGCAGGGCAGAGCCAAGCCAAATTAACTTTCAATGGCCCCAGAACAGCTTGACTGACCTTTTAAAGCAGAGGTAGGTGCAACTCGTCCCAATTAAATGTAACTGCTTTTTAGCTACTCTAAAGCCAACTGATACTTTGTTGAAGATGGTGGGCATTTTGGGGCGACATGGTGGCTCAGTCGGTTAAGCTGCCGACTCTTGATTTCAGCTCAGGTCATGATCTCAGGGTTCATGGGTTCAAGCCCTGCATCGGGCTCTGTGCTGATACAGTATTCTCTCTCTCTCTCCCTTTCTCTCTGTCCCTCCCCTGCTTGCACTCTCTCAAAATAAATAAATAAACTTAAAAAAATTAAAAAAAAAAAGATGGTGGGCATCTTGAACATTTGTAGCTTTAAAGAAACAAAAATAGGTTAGTATATATCCATTTTCCTGGGTAATGTCTCATGGGGACTCACTCAAGGAGACATGAATTTAAACCTTGAATCCCAGAACTGCAGACTATGTATTGAAAGTAAAAGAAAAAAAAAGTGGAAACACCTTTGTATCAGTATCAGTGGGTTATTGGTCCTCCCCCCCAGGGTGGAAGATGAGAAGTTGGTCAGTCCAGTCAAGTGTCACCTGTTACGTACAACCTGGGATTGTTTGGGAAGGAAGAGAGATTCCCAAAGCTTGAGCAATGCGAAAGGGATCGCTGCCCTGGGGAAGCATGAGATCATCTGCACGCGCTGATTCATATTCTCTCTGATTCGTATTCTCTTGCTCCCGAGGATTCTGGCTCCCCAGCACCTTCCCGCAGACAAATCTGTTTCAGCTGCCGTGGCTGCAAAATCTTCCTGCACTAAGACTTCGTTGAACCATCTTAGAAAGCTGGGTTTTCATCTTCTTTGTGAATGGGCTCAGGGCTGCGTCTGTTGCATTTATGCCCTGAGGACTCACTGAGCACATCCTACGCACAAGCCCCTATAGCTGAGCTGGGGGTACATCTAGCGGATAAGCCCCTTGCCTGCTTATCTAGCGGATAAGCCGTCAGGTGACTGCTCAATGGGAACATAGGTAAAGAAGCAAGCACTCATAAGCCTGAAGGTAAATGCCCTCAAGGGAAGGGTGGGAGGGAGGCAGGAGTGGCCCTGATTCATTCTTGGAAGTCGCAGAAGGCTTCTTGGAGAAGGTGACACCTAAATAGAGACGCAGAGGATGAGTAGGAGTTTCTGTCCTCCCCTTAATCACTGTTCAGTGACACCTGCTGTCATGTGACAGTCCTTCACTCCAGATCTATAGAGCAGAGTAGGTAGCAGGGAGGTGGCTAGAAAAATAAAATGCCCTCTCTCTTTCTTTCCTTGAGGTCTGCAAACAATACCGTTTCATTTGCTCTGGAAGGAGCCAGAAGCCAGGGCAAGAGTGGAGCTAAGGACCAGGGATGCTTTCCTCCCCTGAGAACACTGGGTCAGGAAGCACCACCCTTAGCACCTTGGAGATCATGCCCATTGGACTATTCTGGCAATGGGCAGCAGTGTTTATGACTTGGACCTTCTTCTGCCCCCTCTCACTCCCACGTATGTGTGTGTGTGTGTGTGTGTGTGTGTGTGTATAACTATATATATGTGTGTGTGTATATAGTTTACATATGTGTGAATATATAAATGTATATTTACATGAATATAGATTATATGTAAATATAAATATATTTGTGTGAATATATATTCATGTATAAATATCCACATAAATATATGTGTGTGTATGTAACATATATATTCATATATAAATATGATATAAATAAAATAAATATAAAACGTAATATAATATATATTCACATATATATGTGTCTGTGTATGTATATGTAACAGCTTTATTGAGATATAATTTACAAACCACTTAAAAGCGTATGGTTTCATGGGTTCTGGTGCACTCAGAGTGTTCAACCACCTCCGTAATTGTAGAACATTTCAACACCTCAGCAAGAAACCCTGAACCTTTAGCTGTTACCCCTCGGTCCCCCCCCGCCCCCCATCTCTCTCAGCCCCGGGCAGCCACTGACAACTTCGTCTCTATAGTTTTTGCTATCCTGTCTTTTTCTTTTCTTTTTCTTTCTTTTTCTTTTCTTTTTTTTTTAGAGGAGCTGTTGTGGCTGGCGATAAAGACAAAGAGCTCCAGCCAGGTGGGTCCCCAAAGCCTTTTCATTTTTTTAAGGTTTCTACTTATGTATTCACTTAAGTAATCTCTACACCCAACGTGGGGCTCAAACTCATGACCCTTGGGTCAGGAGTCGCAAGGTCTGTGGCTGAGCCGGCCAGGTGCCCCAGCTTTTGCCGTGCTTGATGTCTGAAACGTTCCATGTCAATGGAAACACGCAGTATGTGGTCTCTTGTGACCGGCTTGTGCACTTTGCCCTCAGCAGACTTTTCAAGGTTCACCTGTGCTGTGGCACCTCACTCCTTTTACAGCCAAATCATACACACGCATCGGGTTTCAGGTGCCTCAGACCGGCATCGGGGCCAGTCATCAGTCGTATGCAAAAAATGCCACTGACTCATTGGTTTGTTCTACAGACACACACAGAGAAAATGCCCTGTGACGCCTAGGCTTTTATGTCCCCAGAAGGTTTCCAATCCCTCTCCTTGTTGCCATCTTCATCACCACCGTCCCAGTCTACCACCATGTGCCTCCTGGACCAGGGGACTTCCCCAGAGTGAAAGGTTAGCCTTCAACAGTGGCCTCTTCGCCCTCAATGACTTCCCCTGGTCTCAGAATACAGGCCAGTCTCCTGTGTGTGACCCAGAACCACCTCCCCCCCGCCCCGGGCTCCCCCACTGCTATTTCAGCTTCTTCCTGTGGGTTCCAGCTGTCCTATCTTCCCTCAAACCCTCTTATTTGCCAGGGACCCTCCATCTGGAGGCCTCTCCCTGGAACAGGCTTCTCCTGCCCAATGCCTGCTCATTCTTCAGTTCCCAGGCCACTCATCCCTTCCAAGAGAAGTCACATGCACACCCTCATAATTCATTCTGCTAGCGTTCTGTATCTTTCCTTTGTCACAGAGCTTAACCCATTGTTCAACTGGACATTTGCGATTGGTTATGACCTGCCTCCCCTCTCGCCTTTAAGTTCTTTGAGGGTGGGTCATTGTCTCGTTTTGCTCACCCTGAATCCCTGTTACCTAACAGCGGCTGGATTATCAACAGGAAAGGATGTAGGTACCAATATTTACAGAGCGCCCCCTATAAACAGACACTTTTACCAACTCCATGTTATGTATCCTTACACTAATCCTAAGGATTAGGATTAGGATTATGTGGAAGGTATCGTTAGCTTTGTTTTACCAATGAGATCAGTGAAACTAAGACAGTATAAATAAATAACCTGTATCCAACGGCTCCTCTAAAAGCTGGTAAGTGGCAGGGACGATCCTCTCCTGGGCCTGAGGAATTTTCAGTTCTAAGATCTTTGCACTAATACCAGGCTGTTTCTGGAATCAAGACTACAAATCCCTTCCGTTCAAGAATCATTAGATAAGCCCCGGTTCACAAATGCCAGTGAAACACCAAATGAGAGCAACAGGGCAAAATGTATCCTGCAAGGAAAGCATCAACCAAAGGCTGCTGAGATCACAGCCGAGATTATCTCCGGGCCTTCAGGGGGAAAGCTTCCTGATTCTTGAGACTCGTAAAAAGAACCTCCCTACCGCTGCCAGTTTTGTTCTCATTGGCTTGCTGGAAGTCTGTTCTCACATTTCTAAATGGAGACAGAGTATTTCCTTTGGAATTTTCTTACATTGTTTTATTTTTGGGTGTCAACCGTTCTCATTTTAGTCCTGCAAAGAACTGAACTGTTCATTTCCTTCGGGGGATTTTTTTCTTTCTTTCTTTTTCTAGGGAAGCGTATTACCTTCACCAGAAGAACTGGTTACCGCAGCCAGCCCCGGAGGAGGTCGGCTGCCTTTGCACGGCCGTCAGGGAGGCATCACCGGGTAAAGGTTCTCTGTCATTTTGAGGGTGCTTCAGAGCACGTGAGCCAAGGCTCATCAGTGACCTCACCCCTCTGGACCTGGCCCAGCAGCTACAAACTATGTCATCACAAGGCGAGTGGCTGACTTCTTGCTAACATAGTTATGTCCTTAATAATTCTTTCAGGCCAGGAATTTCCCAATTAATGTTAAACGGGAAGAGGATGGTAAGTCAGGGCCCCTGGCAGTGGGCCATCTTCAGATTACAAGGGACAGCCCGATTAAGGGAGTGACTTTTGCCCGGTGTAATAGATTCCTTTTGCTCTGAGGCATGTTCTGGGTATGTTCTTCTGCAATCGAAACTGCTGTCTGTTTCCAACAGAGACAAATTTACTAAAAAATATCATTCAGCCTTAAAAAGGAAGGAAATTCTGACGCATGCTACAACATGGGTGTACCTCGAGGACATGATCAGTGAAATACACTGGTCACACAAGTACAACTACTGGGGGCGCCTGGCCGGTTCAGTGTAGTGTGAGACTCTTGACCTCAGGGTTGTGAGTTCGAGCCCCAGGTTGGGGGTAGAGTTTACTCCAAATAAAAAAAAAGGAGCAAATATTCTATAGTTCCACTTATAGAGGTTCCCAGAGTTGTCCAATTCACAGAAACAGAAAATAGAATGGTAGTTGCCTGAGACTAAGGGGAGGAGGGGAAATGGGAAGTCGGTGTTTAACGGGTACAGATTTTCAGTTTAGGAAGATGAAGTTCTAGTGATGGATGGTGTGATGGTTGCACAACAATGTGAATGTACTTAATGTCATTCAACTGTGCACTTAAAAATGATAAAAATGAGGGGCATCTGGGTGGCTCAGTTGGTTGAGCATCTGATTCTTGATTTCGGCTCAACTCATGATCTCTCGGTTCATGAGTTTGAGCCCCACGTTGGGCTCTACGCTGACAGCGCAAAGCCTGCTTGGGATTCTCTCTCCTGTCTCTCTCTCTCTCTCTCTCTCTCTCTCTCTCTCTCTCTCCCCCTCTCTTTCTCTGCCCCTCCCCTGCCTTATGTGCACACATGTGCGTGCTCTCTCTCTTTCTCTCAAAATAAATAAACTCTTAAAAATGATAAATTTCATGTTCTGTATATTTTACTGCAAAAACAAGGTGGCTGAAAAAAATTCTTTAAAGTCTTGCCTGCTGTCCTTCATTGTTCATTAATTGCATGCCACCCACCGCCTTGAGCCTTGTCTCTCGAAGTGCAGTCCTGGGACCAGCCCCATCACCTTTGCTGGGAGCTAGGCTCCCCCCCAGACCTACTGCACTGGAATTTGCATTTCACGAGATCTGTGGGTTTTTGAGAAGTGCTGTTGTAACACTCAGGCTAGACGGCACGCTGGAGTCACCTGGGGAGCGTAAAACTCCTGATTTCATTGTGGACTGTGGCCAGATATCAGGATTTGCCACTGCTCGCCTGGGAATTCTATTTTGCATCCAGGCTATCTCCCAAGACTTGGCAGGTCAGCATGGTGGTGATTTTCTCACCTCAGCTCTGGGACATCATTTCTGATCAGAAGACTGTGAAGTTCTGTTTGAAGACTCTCAGCATCTGGGTTTTTTCACGATCTAAATTCATATGGCAGAGACACCTTGTGACCTCTCGTCTCATTGGACTTACCAGTAGGGCAGGACAGATTTTATATTGTTCGGTGCTCTGGACAACCGAAACTTACCCCTTTGTGACAATTTTTTTTTTAAAGAGTTTAAATCTTTGTATGTAAGTATTTCTAAATGAACGCATGTTTCCCTGATTCAATTATTTTCGCTTATTTACTTATTTGTGGCTCTGTGCAGGTCTCTTTCAACATTTCCGGGTTGTGGTTTTTCACTATTAGCATTCCTAAGGCTCTGAAAATCAGGGCAAATGCTAACACAGAGCTGTGTAAACGATACTGATTAATAGAAAATTGTTGTGCCTTCTTTCTGTCTCAAAAATAAATAAAAACATCGAAAAAATTTTTTAATAAAATAAAAAGTGCAGGGGCGCCTGGGTGGCGCAGTCGGTTAAGCGTCCGACTTCAGCCAGGTCACGATCTCGCGGTCCGTGAGTTCGAGCCCCGCGTCGGGCTCTGGGCTGATGGCTCGGAGCCTGGAGCCTGTTTCCGATTCTGTGTCTCCCTCTCTCTCCGACCCTCCCCCGTTCATGCTCTGTCTCTCTCTGTCCCAAAAATAAATTAAAAAAAAAAAAAAAAAAAAAAATAAATAAAAAAAAAAAATAAAAATAAAAATAAAAAGTGCAATAAAGATCAATTCCTAGAAAAATTAAAAGTGGGAAAACCAAAGACATTTAAAGCACAAGCTCAAATATCTTATTAGGGTCAAACAGAAAATATTTTCATAAATAAAATCAGAATGTAGCATAAGGAAAAGGATTACAATTGCTCCTTGAAAGGGTGTGAATAGGCACACTTGGAGAATGTAGAGAATCTTCTTTTTTTTTTTTTTACGTTTATTTATTTCTTTTAAGGGAGACAGAGAGAGAGCACACGGGTGTGTGCGTGCATGCAAGTGGGGGAGGGGCAGAGAGAGAGGGACGGAGAGAATCCCAAGCAGGCACTGTACTCGAGGCACAGAGCCCGACTCAGAGCATGAACTTACGAACCGTGAGATCATGGCCTATAATTTCAGCGTTTTGCCACCAATGATGCCTACAAAATCAAAATCAATATACCAACGTATCTGAGCAAAATTAGTATTATTATTTCAGGCTTCCTTTCTTTGAAATAACTTGTTTTCATCATTTGGTTTCTTACCACTGCCACTATGGGGAAAAGCGTGTCCTTCCTTTTGACAAAAATAGTCCAGTGAGCTTATCTTACCATCGATAAATTCGAGTTAAGGAATCGTTCTCCCACACCAAGATCCTTAACTTAATCACATCTGCAGAGTCCCTTCTGCTATTTCACAGTTGTGGGGATCGGACCATGAATATCCTTGAGGGCCAGTATTCCACCCACCACAGATAGACACGACGTTCAGGGAATACACCTTGCTCCTTGATTCTTTCTCCAGAACCGAATACAGATGAGTCAGCAGGGTCAGGAGCAGCGAGGTTGGATCATGAGAAGATTAACCACCACATGTCAAAGATTCCAGAGTAATCTAGGCAAGAAAGTGATCGCTTGTATGGCGGGGGTTGCCTTACTAGCTTGGACTTTTATGCGTCAGAGAAATAAACCTCTTTCTTACTGAAGCCAGTATTACGGGGGCCCTTTCTATTATAGCAGTGGACCTGGTCTCCTAACTAATTTCACCATCAGAAGAAAATAATAGGATGAGGAGTGGGAGGGAATGAAGGATGGAGGAACCAAAGTCAGTTTACTCACTTCACAGGTTGGCTCAAAAATAATTTTGAATATATGGGAGAACGTAATAGCTAACTATAATTCATACAGAGAAATAAAATTCCTCAAGTGGCAAATACCTTTGCTTTCATTTCTTCCCTTGCGGATCGGTAAAGATTCAGATCCACATACTGATATCCAACTCAAGTCGGTGACCTCAGCTCTCGGGTTAACCTTCGGCCATCTTGTCCCGTGGTCTCTACCGAAGGGTAGACACATGGCCAGTGGTTTCACAGGCTCAACGGCTACAGTTACCGAATTCTCATCTCCGAATGAATTCCCTAAGTCTGCAGTCTGACCATCTTACGAAGCAGGTAAGCCTTGTGGGTAGGGCAAGCTTTTCCACCCGTGACCCTTCAGTTTCACATCGTGGCTGAGTTGAAGGCGAAGGACCAAGACCTTATCTGATTGCAGTTTGCATTCCACGTGGCACGACAGGCCACAGTGCAGGTTGAGTAATCAGACGTGATTTTTGACAAGGTGGTTTAAAGACCCGCCTTTCATCTTAGAGCACAGCCTGTATCCTCCCATCTCCCCTTGGTCTGCTGTCCGGAAGTAGGGAAATGGCAGCTACTGCCTTCCTCCCCGCTCTATTCTAAGCTCTCAGAAGGGAAGGATTCTACAAAGTGTCAGTCCTTTCTTAACGGGTGGGTAGAAGGAGCTGTAGGTTCAAGTCTGGATCTTAAACACTTTGAGGACACACACTTTGACTTTTTTTTTATGTATAAGCCTCCTATCTCCACCCTTCTTTTATTTCTTGCAGCTTTCCTCCTATAGTCCTTAGCTCAATTGGCTTTATAAGCAATTGTCAAAATAACAATCGTAACAGTAGCATCAACATAGGGTGTTTTTTCACATTCCTAAGAAATTTGCCGTGGAACATTTAAGACATTGGTAAAGACGTGAAGGGAGCTATAGCAAATAAGCACGCTGCCTCCACTCAGCTGACATAATAAAATATTGTTGCCATTTCTATTTCTTTAGTTTACTCTTAATTTGGAATGTATCATGCCCAGGCACTTCTTTATATTATGTTTTTAATAGATCTGTATATATTTCTAAACAATATGTTATTTAATTTTGTATTTTTTGAATATAAATAGAATAGAATATATATTCTACTGCAACTGCTCTGTCTGTTCAACATGGAGAGGTCTATCAATTGATACATGTACCTCTAGTTCATTAAGTTTCACTGCTATTTAAAAATGTATACCCAGGGGCGCCTGGGTGGCTCAGTCGGTTAAGCGTCCGACTCCGGCTCAGGTCATGATCTCGCGGTCTATGAGTTCGAGCCCCGCGTCAGGCTCTGTGCTGATGGCTCAGAGCCTGGAGCCTGTTTCAGATTCTGTGTCTCCCTCTCTCTCTGACCCTCCCCCATTCATGCTCTGTCTCTCTCTGTCTCAAAAATAAATAAACGTTAAAAAAAATTAAAAAAAAAAACACTTAAAAAAATGTATACCCATTCTCCTGTGGGTATGCATATAAACATGTCTTTTAAAAATAAGTTTCTGGGGGCGCCTCGGTGGCTCAGTCAGTCAAGTGTCTGACTCTTGGTTTCGGCTCAGGGCATGATGATCTCACGGTTTTGTGAGTTTGAGCCCCACATCGGGCTCCATGCTGAGAGTGCAGAGCCTGCTTGGGATTCTGTGTCTCCCTCTCGCTCTGCCCCTGCCCCACTCGCGCTGTCTCCGTCTCTCCCAAAATAAATAAATCAACTTTAAATAAATAGATAAGTAAATAAAATAAAAGTAAGCTTCTTCGTACACAGTGTAAGTTGTGGAACTGGAACTGTTTCTTCTCGAGCTGCACTGTTGTAGACAGTAGCAGCCACACAAGCCACATGTAGTTACTGAACACTTGAAATCTACCGAGTCTAAACCGAGATAGGATGTGGCTGTGAAATAGACACCAGACAGTGAAGAAAAGATATATACGAAAAGGCAAGTAAAATATCTTATCAATAGTTTTTATATTGATAAACTCTTGGATATAGTGGACCAAATAAAATATAATATTATAATCAATTTCTCCTATTTTTATTTTGTTAAGTTTATTTATTTTGAGAGAGAGAGAGAGAGAACAAGTGGGGGAGGGGCAGAGAGAGGGAAAGAGAGAATCCACGCGGTCAGCTTAGAGCCTGATGCAGGCCTTGAAGCCACAAACTGTGAGATCACGACCTGAGCCAAAATCCAGAGTTTGGACACTTAAGCGACTGAGCCATTCAGGCGCCCCTCTTTTTACTTTAAAATGTGGCTCCTAGAGGGGCACCTGCGTGGCTCGGTCGGTTGAGCGTCCAGCTCGGGCTCAGGTCACGATCTTGCCATTCATGAATTCGAGCCCCACATTGGGCTTACTGCTGTCAGCACGGAGCCCGCTTCAGATCCTCTGTTCCCCTCTCTCTGCCCCTCCCCTGCCTGTGTGCTCTCTCTCTTTCAAAAGTAAATAAATAAATATTTTTAATGTGGCTACTAGAAAATTTCAAATTACAGGGGCACCTGGGTGGCTCAGTTGGTTGAGGGCCCGACTCTTGAGTTCAGCTCAGGTCATGATCCCGGGGTCGTGGGACTGAGCCCTGCGTCGGGCTCTGCACTGAGCACCCAGGCTGCTGAAGATTCTTTCTCTCCCTCTGCTCCCCCCCACACGCGCACGCACTCTCTCTCTCTCTAAAAAAAAGTAAAACTAACCATAAAAATAAAATAAAATAAAATAAAATAAAATAAAATAAAAACACGTGTGTCACATTTCTGGCTCACATTATGTTTCTCCTGGTCAGCCCTCCTCTAGACAAAGCTTTTTGCGGACTGGGGCCTCGTCTGCCTTATTCATCACCGGAAACCCAATGTCTAGAACGGCAAAGGTACCAGGAGGTGCACAGGGGGTGCACCTGCTGAATAAATGAATGAACCCGCGAGTGACCACATGAATGATTGGGCGCTTTTATAATTCGGCCTGTTTAACCCTTCACTCTCACAAAGGCTACACAAGTTGTCCCAATGAAATTCTTTTAGAAACCTCCACGTGTGTGTTTTCGTCAGCTGACTCCTAGGCGGACCAGGGACCACAAGACCCTCCCCCTACCCGGGTGGGTGGAGGTTGGCCCTTGCTCTGGGCAAGGTCCCCCGCCACAGAGGCCGGGTGCAGCCGTGTTTGTGCTTGTGCTCCGGCCTGTTGCCCTGTGGTGACACTGAGGTGTGTGCTGAGGTAGATGAGGAACCGGTGAGGTCTGCTTCCAGCCACTAACGTGTCAGAGGACCATCTGCTGGAGCCTGGCATCACGTTTGTTCTCAAGAATATTTCGGTCGAGGGGCGCCTGGGTGGCTCAGTCGGTTGGGCGTCCAACTTCGGCTCAGGTCATTATCTCACGGTCTGTGGGTTCGAGCCCCGCGTCGGGCTCTGTGCTGACGGCTGGGAGCCTGGGACCTGCTTCAGATCCTGTGTCTGCCTCTCTCTGACCCTCCCCCGTTCATGCTCTGTCTCTGTCTCAAAATAAATAAATAAATAAACGTTAAAAAAAAAAAAAAGAGTATTTCAGTTGAAAAAGGGAAGGAGGCAAACCATAAGAGACTCTTAAAAATGGAGAATAAACTGAGGGTTGATGGGGGGGGGATGGGAGGGAGGGAAAAGTGGGTGATGGGTATGGAGGAGGGCACCTGTTGGGATGAGCACTGGGTGTTGTATGGAAACCAATCTGACAATAAATTTCATATTAAAAACATAAAAATAAATAAAAAATAAAAAATAATTTAAAAAAAGAATATTTCAGTCAAAAATAATAATTTCCAGGGCACCTGGGTAGCTCAGTCAGTTGAGTGTCCGACTCTTGATTTCAGCTCAGGTCATGATCCTGGGGTTTGGGATTGAACCCCACATCGGGCTCCTCAAGAGTGTGGATCCTGCTTGGGAGTTCTCTCTTTCTCTCCTCTCTCTCTGCCCCTCTTCTCTCTCTCACTCTTTCCCTTTCTCTCTCTCAAATAAAATAATAATAACAATTTTCCCTTTGCCTGTCCTCAAGTCATACTAAATTTTTATGCTAGTTTTTGATGCAACTGTTGGCAAGAATATCAATTCTGCTGCTCTCTCAGAATTCCAGTGTTTTCAAAATAGATGGGGTTCCTGGGGAACCTTGATGGCTCAGTTGGTTAAGCGACTGACTCTTGATTTCGGCTCAGGTCATGATCTCGTGGTTCATGGGATCAAGCTCCGTGTGGGAATCTGCACTGGCAGCACAGAGCCTGCTTGGAATGCTCTCTCTCTCGCTCTCTCTCTCTCGCTCTCTCTCTTTCTCTCCCCCTCTGCTTCTTCCCCTCACGTGCATGCACACATGCACCCTCTCTCTCTCAAAATAAATAAATAAACTTAAAAAAAATGGCAATAAAAATAGATGGGTTCCTGAGTCACACTGGCAAGGGCACTCATGCTTTCCTTTCGGAGTTGAAATTTGGTTTATTTTGGTTGATTAGGGAGGAGGTGTATATACCCCATCCTCTAACATTCTCTTGTTTTGCAAGATCTCCAACTGCAAGATGTTCTTGCTTCCTATTGCAAGAGGAGCAAGTTCAAAAGCAAAAATTCTACCAGTGAACCCTGGGCAGACCCTCATGTTTAGAACTTTGAAACAGTGACTATTTATTTCAAGCTACTTTTGGAGCCTTAAGCACATAGTCAGTTATCCACCCCAGGAGCCAGCAGCCCTCAGCACATCTGCCTCTTCCTCTGTTTCACAAATGGCAGCGTTTCAATACCAGGGATGAGGGGTGTGTGGCTGGAGAGGTGGCCGGCTGGACAGTGGTGGGCTTTGTATATGTATATATATATATATATATGGTGCTAAGGAGTCTGAGCTTAAATGTACAGTGTGAATCTAAAAAGTATTAGGGAAAAAACCCATAGGAGGTCTGTTGAATCTAAGACTAGGTGAAGAGTTTTCAGAGTTGACATTGAGAGCCAATCCATAAAAGGAAATACGGATGACTTGGACCTTACCAAATTAAGAATTTTTGCTTTGTGAAAGAGGTAAGAAAGCAAAGTATGGATTGGGAGAAAATGTTTGCAAACCACATATGTCTCTGACAAAGGACTTATATCCAGGATATCTAAGAAGTTCTCAAAAAAAATCCAAACAATCCAGTTAAAAAATAAACAGATGTTTCACTGGAAAGCTTATACAAACGACAAATTGTTTAAAAGCCCAAATAACCCAGTTAGAAAATAAACAGAGATTTCGCTGGAAAGCATATACAAAATGACAAATTGTTTAAACATCCAAACAATCCGATTAGAAAATGAGCAGGCATTTCACTGGAAAGCATACACACATGACAAAGCTGTTCGACATTATTAGCTGCGATGGAAATGCAAGTTAAAACCACAATGAGAGACCATGTCAAACTTCTCAGAATCGCTAAAATAAAAAATAGTGATAACACGAAATGCTGGCAAGGATATAGAATCATCGAATAGGAATGTAAAATGGATCAGCCATGCTTGAAAATACTTGGTCAGTTTCTGAAAAAAAACAAAACAAAACAAAACAAAACATGCACTTGCTGCATGGGCCAGCAATTGCACTCTTTGACATTCATCCCAAGAGATAAAAACTTAAGTTCATGCAAAACCAGTACCCGAGGGCGTGTAGCGGCTTTATTCATGAGAACCCCAAACTGGAAATAGCCCAGATGCCCTTCAGTGGCTTGCACAAACTGTGGGGCATCCATATCATGGAACACTACCCAGCAATAACGAGGAATGAACTGTTGATAACACCCTGCAACTCAGAGCATGGGAATTAGTCCGAACGATAAAAGCCAATCTCAAAGGTTATGTACTGTATGATTTCATGTATAGAGCATTCTTGAAAGAACAAAATTATAGATAAGAACATACTAGTGATTGCCAGGGGTTCAGGGATGGGAGTTGGGAGGATATAAAAGGGAAACATGAGGCAGCCGTGTGGTGGTGGAACAGGTCTGTATCTTAATTGTACATGGAGCTAGACTTGTGATAAAATTGCATCGACAGACACACACACAGGAGCCCTTATAAAACTGGTAACATCTGAATAAGTGCTGTGGATCCCGTGGATTGTATCAGTGTCCGTTTCCTGGTTTTGATATGGTACTTTAGATGTTACCAACTGGAAGAGGCTGGACAAAGTTCACTGGACTTTCCAGTGTTGTGGGTTGGTTTTTTTTTTTTTTTTTCTGCAACCTCTTGTGAATCTATCACTATTTCAAAATAAAAAAAAAAAATATTTCTTAAAAAACTACCCTTGGGCATAAAACAATTTTTTAGTTTGGAATTACCTCGGGATATATACGTTTTAAGAACTCTTATTTTGCACCTAATGCTAATTTGCTTTGGTAAGTGCATCTACTTGTAAATCTGTCCTGCTATTCGGCACCCTGTTCTGTTCTGCTAAACATAGTGTTAAAGAGCATTTTTGGTAGGACAGTATGGACTGTTCTAGGACTTTCTAGATTTTTGCGAGCGGTATCTAGAAATGATATGTGGGCAGTAAGTGGATCAACTTGTTTGAATGAACGTGGTTACTTTTGTAAACATCTCATGGCAGATCCTGTTAGAGCACATACAGATTCTGTGTTTCCCCACGATGGCAGTAAACCTGCTCAGTCTTGGGGGGTTGGAGGGTTATGGGTATTTTTCATAACTATCACTTCCTGAACTTGACCTTTATTACACTTTCCATATTTGCTACTACACGATATACTTGAAGTATGTCTTTAATATTACCTGACTTTTTATTTAATTTATTTTTTTAATGCTTATTTTTAAGAGAGAGAGAGAGAGCGAGAGAGAGCACGTCGTGCACATGCACACAAGAGCCAGTGGGGGAGGGGCAGAGAGAGAGGAAGACACAGAATCCAAAGCAGGCTCTAGGCTCTGAGCCATCAGCACAGAGCCCGATGCAGGGCTCAAACCCACAAACCATGAGATCATGACCTGAATCAAATTCGGATGCTTAACCGACTGAGCCACTCAGGCACCCCAAAATCACCTGACTTTTTAAAACATTTTTTTTAACGTTTATTTATTATTGAGAGACGGAGAGAGACAGAGCATGCGCATGGGAGGGGCAGAGAGAGGCGGTGACACAGAACCTGAAGCAGGCTCCAGGCTCCGAGCTGTCAGCACAGAGCCCGACAGGGGGCTCCAACTCAAACTGCGAGATCATGACCTGAGCTGAAGTCAGACGCTTAACTGACTGAGCCACCCAGGCGCCCCAAAATTACCTGACTTTTTAAAAGCACACAATACCATTCTGATCTATTAGGTGCCACTTTTTTGCATATATTATCTCATTTAGGACTCCTATTAATGCAATTAAAAATACACTTTCTTCCTTTCTTAAAACAGAAACATGAGAAGTTACTTGCCTGAATAAATAGTCCATGAACATTGTTATTCCAGCAATACTATTCTTGCTCACAGCACTGTTGAAACTCTCCTCTGGGTTTTTTTTTGGGGGGGGGGGGGCGGGTGGGGACACTTTGCAGCATATTCTTTTGACTGCACTCAGTTGTGGAAAATTTTCACCTTCTAAAGTTTAGAACCTTATTTATCTACCTACCTACCTAGATCTCTCATCAAAAGGAATTCAGCACAAATTAAAACAAGGTCGTTATTTTTACTTGCCGGCTTATAGACATTCAATCCCAGTACCAGCAAGAATACTGAGGAACAGCAACCCTCTGCACTGCCAGGGACAGTATGACTCACTACAAACCTTTGGAAAGCAATTCGGCAATATACGTGTCCAAGCCATTTAGAAATGTTCAAACATTTTAAGGAGGCATTCCTTTCCTGGGCATGTATCCTGTAAGAAATAAGCCCACTGACCCAGTCAAAGGAAGGAAGCATGCGGAGCCACAGTGAAGCGAGGCTTGAATCAATGTTCTTGCAAGAGCAGGTGTCTGACAGGCATACTCGGGGCAGTTACAGCTGACAATTTATTTCCTAGCGTGCAAGCCCCTCCCCTGGTTCCCCATTGGCTGAGTGCCACAGAGGGGGTACAGCCTTACCAGACATCATTTGTACCCACGTAAAGCATTAAGTAATCTGATTAGAACAAATGTACATTCCCTGAGGTGATGCAGACTTTCAGTCCCTCCTCCCTTTGTTCTTTGGCACATGCTCATCGCAAAGCTGGTGAAAATAAGCCTGCAAGACAAAAGGGAAGAAGAACCAGGTAGTGAAGTGTCTAAGGGTTTGTGACTCCATTGTTGGTGGGTGGGGGGAAGGGGGGGGTCGTGTATATTTCCGATAGGTTATAAACCTCTTGTTAACTAGAGACACTACAACTTTCATTCTGGTATTTCTGAAGATGAATCTTCTTCCTCACTTCTCACAATCTTATATTTTAAAGTGTACTCAAAGTGAGGCCCGATGCCATAGATATCTAATGGATACCTAGTCCATTGCCTATGAAATATATTCCACCCTCCAATTGACTATCAGGTGACTTCTGTTCTCACCTGGGGAGTCGTGGCAGAGCCATCCGAGGAAACCATTAAACCCTGCTGCAGATCGTGGGCTAGAGGAGGTTGGGAAACTGGCACCACAGCCACCCCACTGTGAAGGGCTAGGGTTCCAGTTAGTTTCATTTGCATCTCTAAGTACAAGGTGGGTTAGCCGACTTCTCCTTTGCATGTGTAAAGAGCCCAGCACGAGTACTGCAGTTAAGAGTTCCACAGTTCTGATTTCCACTATGTTGATCGCAAACGCACAGCTCCTAGGACTACTATTCTGAAGTAAGAACCATTTAAGTGCGTATACTCCCCTGTGCTCCTTTGCAAATCAGTCTTATTCAAAGGCTTTTCTTCCAGGGTTAGCTTTTGCCTTTCCTTTTCAACTGTTTTTTGTTTTTGTTTTTTTTTGCTAACAAATCCACTATTCTCTTCCACCCTGCCCCCAAATTTGGCCTTCTATTTCAAGGGCTTAAAAGTATTTATAAAGACTCTCAATACCAAGTGCAAACGAATCCTTGTACACACTTTAAAAGGATCCTGCAATACCTTTCAGCATCTATCACTCACCCCCTACTGTTTATTGCCCCCCCCCCCCATGCAATGCCCATCCTTGTTCCTGTCTTATTTTGTTACATGTGTGAATGATTGCTCCCCACCCATCCCTTCTTAGAAATGCTTCTGTTTCCACAGGCCAGACAAGCTACCCCTACCTGCCCATCACTGTGAACTGGACCCATGTGACCAGGGTCCAGTTCACATTCCACTTGCTAAATTGGAAGACATTCCACTTGCTCCAAGAATTTGGAGTTGGGCAGGAAGCTTGTCTCTTCTGAATTTGGATATAGGGATTGAGAGAATGGTCTGCAAAGGACCAACTAGAATGCCAACAAATCGTAGGGTGAAATCACCACTTGGGGACAGTAGCAAAGATGAGAGGCCAGGGAGGTGGTGGTGACCAGGAGAGAGAGAGAGAGAGAGAGAGAGAGAGAGAGAGAGAGAGGGAGAGAAACTGCCTGGAGTTGCTATTCTCAATCTCGAAGCTCAGTTGGGTTCCTGGGGGTCCTGTTTCTATATAATAAATCTCCCTTTACGTGAACTAGCATAAATGGGTTTTAGTTAATGACACTAAATAATCCTTGAATCATATTCTCCGAGTGGGTCTTCAAAATAAAGATTATATAAACTAATGAATAAATATTAACCATATTAGGCACCAATCCCATTCTTTCTTTTCTTCTCTTTTTCTGCTCCTTTAAAAAACTGTGAAATAGGCCATCTGTACAGAAGAGTGCATACAATTTCTATATAAGGTTAAAACCACCTCTGGTTGAAACTATGCTCGTGTTTTATGAATTCCTCTGGGCCAGGTAGTAAATATTTTTCACTTTGCAGGGCATACAGTCTTTGCCAGAACTTCTCTGGTCTGTTTGCAGCACTAAAGCACATAATGAATGTGGTCGTGTTCCAGTAAATTTTATTATAAAAACAGGCAGCAGGCTGCATTTGGCCCGTAGGTCATCGTTGAAAGACTATGGCTTAAAGAAGACTTATTATCCCTGGTCCAAAGAATTTTAAAGCAAAGTTCTGCATAACTACCACCCAGGTCAATAATACAGCTAACACTGGAGAAGTTTCTGTCTGCCCATCCTAGATAATAATTCCTCACTTCCTTAAAGACACGACCACCGTTCTGACACTTGCGATGGACATCTTGCTTCTCTTTACAGCTTTCTCAGCAACGTATGCATTACTGGGCAGGATAGGTTACTTTTGCCTGTTTTAAAAATGCTAATAAATGGAACCCTACTTCATGTGTTCTTCTTTTTCTCCTTTTCCTCCTCCTCTGGGCTTACACAATCTCTTCCAGACTTTAATAAGAGGAAACACTTCCCAAAGGCATTATGGTGGGGAGGTGACGAGGCTGTGGGGGGTGGCCCAACCCAGTCTGGCTGATGAGGTTGGAATATGCCACGAAGTTCCTCAACTTTTTCTACTTCGAGTCCCTCAGCAGATGTGTGGCAGTGACACATGGGTGGTGACCCTGTAGCTGCTGCTGGAGCCCAGTCTGGGGCCCTGCAGAGTCGGCAGTGCCGACCAGAGCAGGCAGAAGGGCTTTGTGACACCTTGAAGATCTCCTTCCAGGTCAGGGACACCCTGATGCTGGCAGACAAACCCTCTTCTTGGTGCTGGAGGAAGACGGCAGAGTAAAGACAGAAGAGTAGTTCCAAACCCTGACAGACAAGACAGCGTCCGTGGTCCTCCAGAAGGGACAGAAATAGCAGTCCCCATCAGAGCAGCTGAGGTCCCACGTGCAGGGGGGAGAACACTGAAAGCCTGGGAGAAACCCTTGAGAGGTGCCAACCCCATGCTTGTCTTGATGCAAGGGACTGGGTACTAATTTCCCCCTCCCATAAGACTGCCAAGAAGATCAAAGTGGCCTGCAAAACCTTTGACCGGTACAAAATTAACCCACAGGACTTCGTTGGTTGTTTGAGAGTGAAGGCAACTCATGATGGGACGTACTCCATTTCCTATGATATGCACTTCTACGGGGTCAAGTGCATCATGAAGGAAGCTCTTTACTGGCCCCTCTGTGGCATGCAGGCCATAGGCCACATGCTGCTTGCACCTTCTGCTACACGCAGCAACTCTTGGACGCCGCAGAGGGAGGGCAGCCCCAGGGCAGGGCCATGTCTGTCTTGCCAACCAGTCTGAAGATACTACAATGAAGGTCCAAGTCCTTGGACGCCTTCCCAGCCAAAGACCAGACTGGGAACCCAATGTTCAGCTGGTAGCATCTGGCTGGCAGCTAAAGAGCTTCTTGCCTCCTCGTACCTCCCTCTCCCCAACAAGATCATGAATGAGGAAGCATGAGGAAGGACAAGAAACCAGGTGTGGGCTGGCCAAAGGAGAACTAAGCGTTCTTGGCCTGGCCTAGTTTGTTCCTGCCCAACGTAGCTTAGCTGACCAAGGCTATGGCATGAAGTCTGCTCCTCAGCAACCCATATTTTCACACGCTATATTTTCAGTACACTCCTGGCCCCCCCATGCAGAGTACTCCTGAGTGAACACTCGAGTCCCCTAGTGCGACATTAGAATGTTCACAATAAACTATTTATGCTGGGGGAGAGGACACTCCCCACCTCATTTTATGAGCCTGGTATAAATTTGATATTAACATTGGACAAGACATTATGAGAAAGGATAATTCCAGGCTAATTTCACTCAGGAACATTAGATGTAAAAATCCTATACAAAATATTTACAGATTGCAGCCATACGCAAAAGGCCAATATACATAATGATCAACTTACTTTTCCCCCCAGGAAAGCAAGATGTGCTTCACAGTCAAAAATCAACCGCTGTAATTCTCTATATTCACTGAACAGAGGAGAAAAACTATTTGCGTAATCACCTCAACAGGCGTAGAGAGGGTTTTGCTTAAGTTCACCCACTTATGGTTAAAAAGAAAGCTTCTAGCAATCCAGGAAGTGAACTTCCTTAATCTGATCATAAGCATTCACAAAAAGCTTATACTAAACACCATAATTAATCATTAAATGTTAAAACTTTTTTTCTTTTGGTTTTGAGAATAAGGCAAAGTGTGTTGACTAATCTCTGAGAAGCAGACGCCAAGATGGATCTCGAAGTGCAAAGTACTTGTTGGAGGTGACGCGTGTGAAAGATCGAGAGGGAGCAGGATTGGGCAGAGAAAGCCGCAGGCTTCAGTGTGGCTCTGACGCATGTGGTAGGAGAGGGGAGGGACGAACAAGAGACGGGAGCAGCCTCCAATCGATCGCAGTGCAGCTCTGGGGATATCTTCACCAACCCAATGGGGAGCTGTGTCTCAAAGATTTCCCATAGGGGAACCCCAGGCTGCCCAAATAAGTGACCCCTTCCACCACTGCCATGCTCACTTGTTGGCTGGAAGCCACTCTGGAACTGCTTGGCCCCAGCTCAGAAGCTGGAGGAGATCCTGAAGCCGTCTGCAGTCGGAGGCTGTGAGCTAACCACACTCCCAACATCAGGCTCATTTCTGAAGGGGGATCTCAGAGGCATAGCTCCATGGTGCCACAAGGATTTCCAGTGTGACCAAGTCTGTTCAACACTGTGCTAGAGGCCCCAGGCAGGCCATAAAGAATAGGGAAATAGGAAAAAAATTTTAGGAAAGAAGAAATAACACTGACATTATTCGAAGATTCTATCAATTGCAAATGCCAAAGGAATATACAAGTAAATATTTAGACTAATTGAGTTCAGCAAGTGTGCTACATACAATGTCTATTTTATTTTATTTTTCAATGCTTATTTATTTATTTTGAGGGAGAGACAGAATGCATGCAGGGGAGGGGCAGAGAGAAAAGGAGACAGAGAATCTCAAGCAGGCTCCATGCTGTGAGCCCTGAGCCCGATGCAGGGCTTGATCCCAGGAACTGTGACATCACGACTTGAGCTGAAATCAAGAGCCAGACATTTAACCAACTGAGCCACCAAGGTGACCCATGTACAATGTCTATTTTAAAACTGAACTGCAGGGGCGCCTGGGTGGCGCAGTCGGTAAGCGTCCGACTTCAGCCAGGTCACGATCTCGCGGTCCGTGAGTTCGAGCCCCGCGTCAGGCTCTGGGCTGATGGCTCGGAGCCTGGAGCCTGTTTCCGATTCTGTGTCTCCCTCTCTCTCTGCCCCTCCCCCGTTCATGCTCTGTCTCTCTCTGTCCCAAAAATAAATAAAAAACGTTGAAAAAAAAAAATAAAAAAAAATAAAATAAAACTGAACTGCAGGGGCACCTGGGTGGCTCAGTCAGTTGAGCGTCTGACTCTTGGCATCAGTTAAGGTCATAATCTCACAGTTTGTGGGTTTGAGCCCTGTACTGGGCTCCATGCTGACAGTGCAGAGCCTGCTTGGGTTTCTCTCTCTCTGTCTCTCTCTGCCCCTCCTGTGTACGTGCACGCTCTCTCTCTCTCAAAATAAATAAAGAAACTTTTAAAAAAATAAAAAAAAAGAAAAGTTAATTGCATTCCCACATCCTAATAACCTAAGAATCAAATATGTAGGAATACAATTACAAAAGATGTGCAAATGAACAAATGATGTTTTTACACAGTGAACTGTAATACATTATTGAGAGAAACACACACACACACACACACACACACACACACACACACACCACTAAGTATACGGAGAGATAAACCATACTCATATATTGGTAAATCAATATCGTAAAAATGTCAATTCTCTCCAGTGATGCAATTCTGATCAAAACTCCCAGTGTTTTTCTTTCTTTCATCACAGAATTTAACAAACCAATTCTAAATATTTTATCAAAATGCAAAGGACTAAGAATAGACAAGGTATTATTGAAAAATTAGATGGAGGCCATACTTCACTAAATATCAAGACTTAGGAAACTATAGCAATGAGGTAGGATGGTGTTGGGGTAACAATGGATAGAGACTAATGGAAGAGACCGAGACTCCAGGAAAGACCATGCAACATGGACAATGGATTTAGGCCAAGGACAGCACTTCAGAGCAATAGAGGATGGCCTTTTCAATAAACAGTGCTGGGCAATTGGACCTTCATATAAAGAAAATGAAACTTGATCTTACCTTACACCATATGCAAAAGTTAATAACAGGTGGATCATAGATCGTGCAAGGCTAAACAACAGTGTTTGTAGAAGATAATATTAACAATAGGGAAGGATTTTTACAGCAGAACACAATGTTTTAAACATAAAAGGTTTAATAAATTTCCTTGAGCGTGAAAAGCAAGCCACAAAGTGGGAGAAAATATTTGTGACACACAGACCAAGAAGAACGTATATTGGGAATATATGCCGAACACCCATACAATTCAACAAGAAAGAGACAATAAGGGGGAAATTGGGCAAAGGAAGGGATATCCAAATAGCTAAGAAGCATGAAAATATGTACAACCTCACTAGTCATGAGGGACATGCCAACTAAAACCACAATGTAGGGGCACCTGGGTGGCTCAGTTGGTTAAGCATCTGACTCTTGATTTCGTCTCGGGTCATGATTTCACAGTTTGTAGGATCGAGCCACACATCGGGCTCTGTGCTGACAGTACAGAGCCTGCTGGGATTCTGTCTCTCTCCCTCTACCCCTGCCCTACTTGTTCACGTGCCTCTGTCTGTCTCTCTCAAAACAAATAAATAAACATAATAAAATAAAATAAAATAAAATAAAATAAAACTACAACGTAGAGGTGCCTGGCTGTCTCAGTTGGAAGAGCACAAGACTTTTGATCTCAGGGTTGTGGGTTCGAGCCACATGTCGGGTGTAGAGATTATTTGAAAATAGAGTCTCCAAGGAAAACAACAACAACAACAACAACTGCGATGTAAAATGACACTACACGCACCAGAAAGACTGAAATTAAAAGGACTAAGAGGATAATAGCATCAGTTGTATCATATTCTTCTCGGTTTTTATAACCTGAACCTAATCGTAAAGAAACACTAGACAAACACCAACTGGGGGACGTTCTACAGAATAAGTACATTTTTCAACAATGCCAATATCATGAAAGACAATAGCTGAGGAATGGTTCCATTTTAACGAAAAGAAAGGGGAGGGGGGCCTCACTGGGTCAGTGGGTAGAGAGAGCAACTCTTGATCTCAGGGTTGTAAGTTTGAGCCCCACGTTGGGTAAAGAAATTACTTAAAATAAAATAAAATTAGTTAAAAACCAAAAGAAAAGAAAACTAAGGGGACATGAAAGCCACATGCTTTGAGTGACCCTGGATTAGATTCCATCCTAGAAAAATAAAAATTACTCTACAGGAGGACATTTTTGAGACCATTGGTGAAATCTGAATAAGATCCACAAACAAGATAATGGAATTATTTCAAGATTATAGTTTTGATTTTAGTAATTATATTATGATTACTTAAATGAATGTCCTTGTTCTTAGGAAATAATCATACTTAATCTTTAAGGATTAGAGCCTGATTCTGCAACTTAGTTTTAAATGTTTAGAAATATGTATCTATAAAGTTACCATATGCTTATACATTTATAAATGTAAATACATTTATAATATTTATATATCATGGAATGTATATTATATATGATAAAGTTAGACAAATACATAATAAAGCAAATGAGGCAAATGCTTTCGACAGACTACATTGATCAAAGATACTGGACAAGGCTTTTAAAATATAACCTATAAATTAATATTGATTTATGCAAAACAAGGCTGTGAAATTCTATTGAATTAAATGAGCATCCTCAGATATATTGAGAGAAAGAGGGCACGCCACCATTGCCTCTGTAGCAAATTCCCATTTATCTCTTCTATGGCTGGTTACCAATGGCCTTTTCAGACATCCTAGATGTCCAGAGATCTCTCCCAAGTCAGTCATCTCACTTTGGATGGTAGAAAGCACATTACGGAGGTTCAATAAACTTTGGCTAATGGTAGTGACATTTGCAAGCAATAAAAGAAGGTTGGTTAATGAGTTCATTATACAGATTATACCTGATAGCTGTGTCCTGCTTTGCAAACTTAGTTTAATAGTCTTGAGCCACAATTTAAGGCTGTTCATTTATTATTAAAGAAGATTAGAAGACACCATAGTCCACGCAAAGGTAATCACCGATTCCTTCTCTTTGTCTGGGAGCTTGTACTTCTCAGGGCACGGGCACATCTACCCCCATTTCATAGTAATAGATGCACATTCTTTTTCTCAGCTGAAGCCCAAAGAACTATAGCTCAGAGTCATATTTTATTTGTTTTTTACTTTTTAAAGTTTATTTATTAAAAACTTTTTGAAATGTTTATTTTTGAGAGAGAAGGAGACAGAGTGCAAGCAGGGGAGAGACAGAGAGAGGGAGACACAGAATCTGAAACAGGCTCCAGGCTCTGAGCTGTCAGCCCAGAGCCCAACTCAGGGCTTTACCTCACAAGCCACGAGATCATGACCTGAGCTAAAGTCGGACGCTTAACCGACTGAGCCACCAAGGCACCCCCCCCTTTTTAATGTTTTATTTAGTTTTAAGACAGAGCACGAGCATGGAGGGGCAGAGAGAGAGGGAGACACAGAATCTGAAGCAGGCTCCAGGCTCTGAGCTGTTAGCACAGAGCCCGAAGCGGGGCTCGAACTCACGAACCATTGAGATCATGACCTGAGCTGAAGTCGGATGCTTAACTAACTGAGTCACCCAGGCGCCCCTTTAAGTTTATTTATTTTTGAGAGAGAGAGAAAGAAAGAGAGAAGGGAAGGGGTCGAGTGGAGCCTGATTCAGAGTCAATGTGGAGCCTGGTCTCGTGAACCACGCGATCATAACCTCAGCTGAAACCAAGAGTCGGATGCTTAACCGACTGAGCCACCCAGGTGCCCCAGAGTCATATTTTAAACTAAACGCAGATCTATTGATGCCTAGCTAAGCACTAATTAGTAGGCACGGCTGTCTCTACTATTGCTAGAAAATTAAAACCATATAAGGTTCACTATAATAACTTTTCCTACACGCAAAAGGAAAAACTCCTGGAAGAAGATCATTTCTACTAGTGTTCCTTAGATTATCCACAGCTTAAAATATACACGAGATCTTATATGCTCATACATGCCTAAAGAAATTCTGGAAGAATGTCCCTGAAACTGAAAAAAGCAATTAGCGACCGGTGAGGGCTCCGAGATGAAAAGCGTACAGATGAAGGACCCAAAAAGTTTTCACTGCAAAGTGTTTCACATTCTTAAGTTCATGAACTGTGTGAATTATTTATGATTGAGAAAAGAAATCCACAGCTAGCTGAGTGCACTCAACAAAGACGCAACTTTGACTTTGGAGTTTTATAAGGATAGTTTTCTGCCCCTGAAAGCCTCTTTTGTTTGCCCCAGCCCGTCATGCAGGTGTTGGTGATAACAGGGCACAGAATAAGTTGAAGTTTATGAGATTATGCGCAAATAAAGGACACCTGCCCTCCCCATTGTTCCGCAATTCTCCATCCAAAGATAAACTTGGTACATTACAAATGAAGTTTGTGGCATTGCTCCAGAGAGGTAGGAATAAATGAAATCTTCTCAGTGCCAGATGGATTTATTTACGTTTCAATCACATGAAAGAAAACTCCAGAGTCCCTCTTTTTAAAAAGTATTTGTTATATTGCTTTTCTGATCGCAAGAATGAGATAGAGATTGTTGTAGGAACTTTGGAATACGCAAAAACTAAAGAGGAAAGCTCACTAATCAGAGTTTAACAGAGTTTAACAGGGGTGAAGTTAGCCTTCCGCATGTAGAACACATTTACGAGGCAGAGAATGAATTTCAACTCAGCTGTGACCGGATAGTTTATTTTTTCCTAATTACGGGACATGATACACCAGCCTCTGAGTGTTGGCAGGAACCACGGCCTCTTATTAAAACTGGAAATCAGCTGTCCCAATTTATAGACATGCTATGATCCCAAACGCATTTGGAATGCAAGCATACTTTTCTCATAGAACAACATAGAAATGATGGCAAGATTCTGAGGCAAACAGAAGGTCGACATAATTCACAGTGACTCACAAGGCCAGCAGTGCTTTGTTACAATGAAAAAGGGAAGAGAGTAGACCTTTTGTTTGCCTAAAAAAAAAAAAAATTTATACAGAAAGTATTTTGTTACACTGATATGAGAAATATACAGGATGTTTCTATCAGTGAATAAACTTCTATCAATTATTTACCTAAGGTGATTTTATTCCTTCTTATTTGCTCCAAAACTTTCACCTTTAAGTCTTTTCCTCTCACCCTTGCTCACCATTACTATCGGGCTTTCATTTCTAAACGCTTTCCCCATTTTTACTGTCTTCATTCTCATCAGCCCTAACTTTGAATTCAAACAAATCATTTTCAATTTCCCATGGAATTTCAAGATCGAAAAATTCTTGTGTGGGACCACATCAAACTGAGAAGCTCTGCGCAGCAAAGGAAGTCACCGACAAAATGCAAAGAGAACCTACTGCATGGGAGAAACCATTTGCAAATCCTACATCTGATAAGGGGCTATTATCCAAAAGACATGAAGAATTCAGACAACTCATTAGCAAAACAACAAACAATCGGTTAAAAACTGGGCAGAGGATCTGAATAGACATTTTCCCAAAGAAGACATCCAGATGGCCAACAGGAACCTGAAAAGGTGCTCGATATCACCGATCACCCGGAAAATACAGATCAAAACCACATCGAACAGACTTTTAGATACGGAGAACAAATTGATGGTTGCGGGTGGGGGAGGGAGGAAGGGAGGTGATGGGGAAAGGTGAAACAGGTGAGGGATTAAGTACAGACTTCCAGTTATAAAATAAATAGGTCACGGAGATGACAAGTACAGCATAGGGAATACAGTCAATAATATTGTGCTATTGCTATATAGTGACAGACGGTGAGAACACTTACTGTGGCAAGCACTAAGTAATGTATACAGTTGTTGAATCGCCATGTTGCACACCTGAAACTAACATAACATTTTATGTGAATTACACTTCAATTAAAAAAGCCCACAAGGAGATAACTCCTCACACCTGTTAGAATGAATGGCTATTCTCCAAAAGACGAAAAATAAGTGTTGACGGGGATACGAAGAAAAAGAGAAGCTTTGACACTGTGGGTGGGAATGTAAATTGGTGCAATTATGGAAAGCCGCATGGAGGCGCCTCCAGAAATTGAAAAGAACTACCATGTGATTTAGCAATTCCACTGCTGGTATTTATCTGAATAAAATTAAACGCTAATTCAAAAAAGCATATGCGCCTCCACGTCCATGGAAGCATTGTTTATAAGAGCCAAAAGATGGAAACAATGGAAGAGTCCACTGAGATATATATCTAGATATAATATATCTATTATAGATATAGATATATAGATACAGATACAGATATAGAATAGAATATTATTTAGCCATAAAAAATATGGAAATCCTGCAACTTGTAACAACATGGATGAACCTTGAGGGCATTATACTAAGAGAAATAAGCCGGAGAAAGACAAATACCATATGATTTCACCCCTATGTAGAATATAAAAATGAGGGGGTGCCTGGGTGGCTCAGTCGGTTGAGTGCCTGACTTCGGCTCAGGTCATGATCTTGCAGTTCATGAGTTTGAGCCCTGAGTTGGGCTCTGTGCTGGCAGCTCAGAGCCTGGAGCCTGCTTCAGATTCTGTGTCTCCCTCTCTCTCTGCCTCTCCCCTGCCTGTTCTCTGTCTCTGTCTCTCAAAAATAGAATATAAAAATGGAAAGAGGGGCGCCTGGGTGGCTCAGTCGGTTGGGCGTCCGACTTCGGCTCAGGTCACGATCTCACGGTCTGTGAGTTCGAGCCCTGCGTCGGGCTCTGGGCTGATGGCTCAGAGCCTGGAGCCTGCTTCTGATTCTGTGTCTCCCTCTCTCTCTGCCCCTGCCCCGTTCATGCTGTCTCTCTCTGTCTCAAAAATAAATAAAATGTTAAAAAAAAATTTTTTTTAATGGAAAGAAAAACAATAACAAAAAAAGAGCCCATAGAAACAGAGAATAGATTGATGGTTGCCAGAGGTGGTGGGGGGCAGGAGAATGGGTGGAGAGGGTCAAAGGCATAAACTTCCAGTTATAAAAGAAATCCTGGGGATGTAGCATATAGCATGGCGAGTATAGTTAACAATATTATATATTTGAAGTTGCAAAGAGAGTAGATCTTAAAAGTTCTCAAAAGAAAATTTCTGCAACCGTGCATAATGACGGGTGTTACAAGACTTATTATGGTGACCATTTTGCAGTAGCCACAAATATCAAATCATTAGGTTGCGCATCTGAAACTAATACAATGTCATATACCAATTATACCTCAAACACAAATTTTGTGTGTGGAGGACACATAGTTCTGGCTTTCTTTTGAGGGTGTCTGACCTTCTATGCTATAGAGCCGTCTGAGCAACCCCTTCATCTCCGCCAGGAGCCTAACTGTGACGACGTGACCACCGCCAGCAACAGAAACAACAGCAGCGGCAAAATGACAGCTGTCATTTGCAGTTCACTTACCTCCTCCCAGGCGCTATTTTTAGAAGGAAACTTCTTTCTGTCGGTCTAAGATCGTGAGAATCACACTCCGAAACCCACAAAACAGATGAGAGCCAACAACTGTCCTGGGGTCGTGTAGGACTTTGCTAGAACCGCCCGGCGGAATACTGCCCGCAGCGGGGGCTTACATACCAGAAGTTGATTTCTCCCCGTTTGAGGCCGGAAGTCTGCTATCGAGGTGTCTTCAGGTTTGTTTTCTCCTGACACCTCTCTTCGGCTCTCAGAGGGCCTCCTTCTGCCCGTGTCCTCACACGGTCTTTCTTGTGGGTGCTCGACCATGGTGTCTTTTCCTCTTCGTGTAAGGACCCCAGTCCTGTTGGGTGAGAGCCCCACCCAGACAACCTCATTTAACCTTAGTTACCTCCACAAAGGCCCTTTTCTTTTTTTTTTTTTTTTTTTTTTATTTATTTTTGGGACAGAGAGAGACAGAGCATGAACGGGGGAGGGGCAGAGAGAGAGGGACGCACAGAATCAGAAACAGGCTCCAGGCTCCGAGCCATCAGCCCAGAGCCTGATGCGGGGCTCGAACTCACGGACCGCGAGATCGTGACCTGGCTGAAGTCGGACGCTTAACCGACTGCGCCACCCAGGCGCCCCCACAAAGGCCCTTTTCAATCACCTTGGGGGCTGGGGCTTGAACCTGTGAATTGGGGGTAAGTGAGGACACAATTTAGCTCATAACAGGTAATATAGTCCTGCACTTTATCTCTACCCCCTGCCCCAGACCCCTACCGTAGCCAATTGAACGCCTGCCCTGCGCTGGATCTCCTGGGAGTTTGGACGCAGGCAGAGATGCTGGCTCTCTTTGCTGACTGCTTCCGGGGGAGGAAGCTTCCCGTGAGACTGAGCTGGGGCAAGGAAGGCTGGTCCGCACAGCAACAGCACCAGCAGCACCAGCATCAGAACTTAATACGTGGTTCTCTGTGTTGTATATGTATGAGGTTCTTTAATTCTCACAATAATCCTCTGAGGTAGTAGTATTCCCTCCAATGTATAGTGACGGAAGGAAAAGAGAGTTGAATAATTGACCCAAAGCCAAATAATAATTTATGTTAGCTTTACATAAAGAAGCAGAGAACATATGAGAGAGAGAGAGAGGTAAAGATTCACACACCAGAAAGGGCAAGAGCTCCTGCAAACAGAGGAAGACAGTTGGACAGACATTGGTACTTGGAGGAAGTGATTATCAAAATCACGATACTTTGGGGGCGCCTGGGTGGCGCAGTCGGTTAAGCGTCCGACTTCGACTCAGGTCACGATCTCGCGGTCCGTGAGTTCGAGCCCCGCGTCGGGCTCTGGGCTGACGGCTCGGAGCCTGGAGCCTGCTTCCGATTCTGTGTCTCCCTCTCTCTCTGCCCCTCCCCCGTTCATGCTCTGTCTCTCTGTCTCAAAAACGAATAGACGTTAAAAAAAAATCATGATGATTTGGGAAATAAGGAGACAAGCATCCTCAGCCGTGTTCACAAGCTGGCAGGACATGGACCTACCTGATGACGTGTGTGGAGTGCTTCTCACAGAGCCCAACCTGAAATGAACAGTAAGTGGAGGACAGTGATGGGGACACTATGTTTCCCACTCTTCTTGAAAGCAGACACATTGGCTCCAACTTGGGAATCAGAAGAGTTAGGCGTATAACCACCCACTTGACAAACGTTGGGTATGAATGCGTTGCCAGGCCCTCAGGTAGGTGGTGCCATAGCCCAGTGGGCGAGACGGACATGTTCTCTGTGCCCCCAGAGCTCAGCACCTGGCCCGGTGGGGGGCGGGAGGGAGAGACAGAGAAGCTGGGCGATGACACCTTAGTGTGAGAGGTGCCGTGGTGGCGTAAGGTATGTGGGGGCACATGGGTTGGCACCTTCTATACTTTGGGAATCACGAGAAAGCTCCCTGGTGGAAGAAACTTCCGTTGTGAGCTTTGCAAGACAGGTAGAGCGTCACTTGCTTGTTCATTTAATTTTTGTACGTTTACAGAGGACCTTCGAAGTCCAAGGCATTATGCTAAAGCTAGGAGTACAACAACGGCAGAGAAAGATGTGACTCTGCCCTCGTGGTGCTTACGAGGTATCGGGGGAGACAAACGTGAAACAAGTATGCCGAGAGTAGGTGGGAGAGAGAATGCTCCAGTCTGCAGGACCAGCCAAGGCCGAGGTCTAGGGGCCAGAGAGTGCCTGTTGGGAAGTTCCATTGAGGGGTGACAAGAGATAAGGCTGAAGGAGCGCCCAAGTAAGATCACCAACCACCTCGGGAGTCATGTGGTAAAGTGTGGGCTTCTTCCTGCTCCGGTGGAGATTTCCCACAGGGAGTCATCAGACCCCCATTTTGCAAAGTTCAGCGGGGCTGCGGTGTGGTTGCTGGATTGGGGGAGGCAAGCCAAGAGGGAAGTCAATTTGAAAGTCTGTTGCCCCAGGCCAGATGCCAAGTGATGGTGGTCTGGACTAGGGCTAGCGGTGCTGCAGAGAAGGGGACAGATCGGGGTTTGGGGGACAGATAAATTCAGGTTCTAGTAGAGAATGAGTGTCCCTATCCATTCTCCTGTAAGAAGGGATTTTTCCTCTTCCTCCTCTCCCTCTTCTTCCCCACCCCATCCTTCCTCATAGCATTCAAGCGAAAAGGGACTCCCACTCTGCCCAATTCTTAGGAAGCAATGGATTTTGTCCCTTCCTTCCAAGCCAGGAATGGACAGGTTGCTATCTTCCCCTCTGTGGCAATGAGAGGAGATGGCTGTTTTCCTTTAATGTCCCCTCTCCCTGTCAAACCAGGAGAGGGACAGGAGCCAGTCTTGTGGATTCGGCTTTTACTGTAAACTTCCCCCCCCCCCCCCCCCCCCCCCCCCCCGCCGCAAGAAATGAATGGGTGCACTTAGGGAGGGAGGGGAGCGGAGCACAAGGCCAGCAGTTGAGGGACCTGGGTTTTATTTCCAATGGTACCTCCATCCCAACTGAACCCATCCCAACTGCCCTAGCCTCTGTTTCCTCCGTGGGAAAGCCAGAGGCTAAGTTAAAACCCCGTATAGCCTGTGAGCTAGATTTCAGAATGACATTTGCAGAAAAGAAAGTATTTTCTGAAGCTGTATTTACTTTGGGGTTTGATAAAAGAACATAAAAGGTTCTGATTGGTGCTATTTAAATATTTGTTCCAGGACTGATATTTGCGTTTAGGGCGAAATGAATGGATGCACATTATTTATGATTAACTCTAAAGCTCAGAGGAAGGGAAATAACATACGGAGTCAGAAGGCAGTTAAATCAGCCTGATCAGGAGTAAAATAAAGCCCTTGCTATCAACTCTTCCTCCTATTAGCTAACCTTATCTCCATCTTGCTTGTATATTTTCATGCGTCTTCTAAAACTTACCCTCATTGCTTTCAAAGGTTTTACAACCTCTAGGGGAAAGATGCAGGCAATTGAACTACACAATAAATAGTCAACACCAACTGCCCCTCCCCCACCCAATGCAAAGCTAATGGTCTTTGAGAATGGTCTACAACTGATTCCACTTAGCCCCTAATATTTTCCTGCTAATGGTCAATCCACTTTCAGCAGTAAAGACAGGGGCCAATGACCTAATTTTTTTTTTTTTTTAATAACAAAGGGTACATAAATGGGCTGCGAATGGCTCCTCTCTGTAGAAGCAACACTCTCAGGGGTAAATTTTCAAATTGCTAATGGCCACCATACCGACAAGTGGGGATTTTCCTACAAAGGGATCAGAGAAGGCAACTGAAGATAATGGCTTTCATGAAGAGGGAGCTGGTAGCTAGGAGAATTAAATCCTTGGGTCTGTGGCAAGATCTGAACTGTGGAAATAGTTGAGATCAGAAAATTGTCTGGCCCTCTCGGCATTAGCTTGGGAAGGCTCTGATTGCTTGTTGCTCGTTTTAATGGTATAGAGAGACCAGAATCAGATACATCACTGCAACCCAAAATCCTGGATAAATTTAACAAAATCCACCAATCTTCCAGGGGGGAAATACATAAAAATCATGCTTTTTGCACTTTGATTTGTGAGGGGGTATACACATTTACTCCCTTCCCATGCCTGACTCCATCACTCCCCCCAGAGCGCTCCATCAACCATCAGGAAACCTTCAGCCCTCATCTAAGTGACGGGAGTATTCACTGCTTCCTGAGCTGCTGGCTTCTGTTAGCTCTTGTGATGCCCGTTTCACAGTCGGATGGATGTCCACCCATGACTCATGCTTCCTTTCCCATAAAGAAGCATGTTTCTGGGAGGCAGTTGCTCAGCGAGGCACTACATTTTCCAGACCCTTTTGTCACCGAGGTCAGGGCACAAACTAGTTCCTGCAATTGAATATGAACAGAAGTGACAAGTGTCTGTCCCAGGCTAAGAGTGTTACGGAGGTCCTTCTTTACCTTGCCATTCTCCATCTGGCTCTGGATGGATGGATGCCCAGGGGGACTTTGAAAGTCACCGTGGCAGGTGACAAAGCCTCTGTCAGCTGGGTTCCTGAATCACCGTGTGCAGTGGGGTCCCTCTGATGCCAGTCAGGAAGACTGCTGTGGACGTGGCGTGAATGAGATGTACAAGCTTGAGACGGAAACAGTTATGGACAGCGTTGGGTCATTCTTCCCCAACATCCTTTACTGGTCTTTGCCTTCTTCTAGACCTCCAAATGCTGGAGTGCTCCAAGGCTCCAATGTAACGTGTACAAAACTGAGGTCTTGATTCTACTTCCCCAAATCTATTCCTCCTCCAGCATTAGAGGTGAGCATAGGCTGTTGTGGAGCCACGGAGTGGCCCCTAACCCAGGCCACAGGGGTAAGGGGAGGTTTTCCGGAAACAATGGCACCAGAACTTAGTCTTGAAAGAATAGCGGGAAATACAGAAAGGAAATGGGGGTGGTTGAGGGCACTCCCCTCAGAAACCCAGAGGAAAGCAGGAAAGGTAGTGTGTCAGCTAGTTTGAAGAGTAAGATGTGAGTTTCAGGAGGAAGCTAGTTGTTGACAGAGCTTGGATCCTTCCCAACAAGGTATGTCTAGAAGGCCACACTGAGCCAATGGAAAGTTTAACAAACCGTTTATTATATAATTCCTGTTACCCCAGCCATGTTTATTACATAAACTTGAACAAAATTGAAGATAAGAATTAATTCCCTACCTCCCTGCCATTCAAGTCAAGCTCCTGGGTGCATAAGAAGTGAGTCCCACCCCTGGAAGGAGGCGAGCCACATCGGTGTTTCCCAAATCAGCATGCCCGTCAGAACCATTTAAAGGGCTTTTCAAAGTTAGACTCCAGATTCTGGGACTCTACCCATGACCTGCCTTCTTATTCTGTACACTGTTTCTTGGCAGCCATGCAGCTCTATGCCTCTCCAGCCATGATTCCAGCATGCTCCCAACTATAATTCCATGACGTTATGGGTCTGTCACATATACCTGAGAGTCTGAGAGAATGAAGTTCTCGACTTTTCTTTTCAGCTAACAACGGCTACACGCCCTGAAGGGAACCCAGGAAAAGCTGCCCAGGGGTATGCTGCCTCTGCATAGAGCCTGCCCCTGTGTATATACGTGCCTCACTTTGTCTAACCCCTTGTTTTCTTGTCTAAGTAAACTGGGATCCTGTGGCAAGAGTGGGTGCATACAGGCATGCGTTCGTGTGTGTGTGTGTGTGTGTGTGGCCTCTTTTCCCCAACTCCTACCCCAATCTATACCACCATGCTGCAGAGGCCCAGCATGGATGATCTCAGATGGCTTGCTCATTACCGCTCCCCTCCTCCCTCTCCTGGCTTCAGTCCCTGGCCGGGGAAGCCAGAGGGACACGGTTCTCAAGGAGAGCTCTGAAAGCAGCATGCTGGGAGGGAGCCATGGGCAAAGGAGTGAGCCGGTTCTGGACTTAAGCTTTACCAGGTGTACAATAGGACATTTGGCCCAAATGCCTTCCAAGGAAACTTCGAGAGCTAAACTCCACGGGTCAGTGTTTTTTTGTTTTCATTTTTGTTTTTAAATGATGGCGTCTGGTAATATTGTGCAGCTATCCAAAACAAAGCCCTTGTATATTCAGCCACACCTTTGAAAGGGACTTGGGAAAAATATGTGAAATTTGAAGTATCACCGAACTGCACATAGACTGAGGACAGTCATAGAAACTTACGTATTCCCATTCGAAATGCTAAAGGTACACGCAGCTATGAAAAGTTTTTGCATCGGGCAATAAAGGGCGGGTGAAGACAATCTGAATTATGTAACTTGTTCTGAAAGTTGTTTTAATAATAAATGTTTAAACCAATTAAAATGATAGCGGTTTAGATGGACAACGTTACACCAGTTTTTTCTGGATATGTAAGGGGAGGGGAGGGACTGAGTGATGTACATTTCTGTTACTCATTAACTACGACTGGAGCCCACTCTCATCAATACTGTTTGAGAAAAAGGGTTTTGAAACATGGATATCTATTCTAATTCTTCTCTTTTTCAATCTTGTTTTTTTTTTAAACCTGAGAGAGGGTGCACGCATGTGCACGCGAGCATGGGATGGGGCAGGGAGGGTCAGAATGGGATAGAGAGAGAATACCAAGCAGGCTCTACACTCAGTGCAGAGCCTCACTCGGCGCCCAATCCCACGACCCCGCAATCATGACCTGAGTCGAGATCAAGAGTTAGACACTTCACTGACTGAGCCACCCAGGCATCCCTCTCTGTTTTTAAAAGAAAAAAAAATTTAATGTTTATTTCTTAGAGAGAGAGAGAGAGAGAGCAGGGGAGGGGTAGAGAGAGGGGGAGACACAGAACCCGAAGCAGGCTCCAGGCTCTGAGCTGTCAGTGCAGAGCCTGACACGGGGCTCGAACTCACAGACTGCCACATCATGACCAGAGCCAAAGTCGGACGCTTAACCGACTGAGCCACCCAGGCACCCCTCTCTGTCTTTCTTTAAAGCTGAATTTTGCTTGTAACAATGTTCCTTTCTCAAGATTTCTTTTAATATTAATATTCCTATTAATATTCTTTAAAAATTGTCAAGGAAAAATTGTATTGATTGTAGAATGAAGACAGATGCTCAGAAGCGCAGAATTGTTTTTTTATTAGTTACGAGTCAGGATTTGCCCAAGTTCATTTGCAAAGAGTTTGCATCCTTCCATTCTCCCCAAGGTCCCTAATTTTGAAAAAACTGGGTGGCTCAGTCAGTTAAGTGTCCGACTTTGACTCACGTCATGATCTCACAGTTCGTGGGTTCGAGCCCCATCTCGGGCTCTGCGCTGACAGCTCAGAGCCTGGAACCTGCTTCGGATTCTGTGTCTCCCTCTCTCTCTCTCTCCCTCTGCCCCTCCCCCACTCATGCTCTGTGTCTCTTTCAAAAATAAGTAAAAAATTTTTAAAAAGAAAAAACGGGGGATATTTTAAAATGGGCTTCAAATCAAGCAGGAAAAAACCTTGTGCGTGAGGATACTTGACACTTATTTATGTTCTCAGTAGTTGGAAAAACAAATGGCTCAGTCAATATTTGTTGAATGAGTGGATGGATGTACGTAGTCTGCACCTGCAGACGCGTGAATGAATAAGTGGAAAAATTTGGGAAGTGTCTATGGAAATGTATTTATCTAGTGTCTGACAGACCTTCAGAGCTTTGTGATCATTGGCAAAATATTCATTTATTCCCCCAATCTCACTTTTCACCTGTAAAGTGGGGATGACAGAACATCCGTCATCGGAGGAGTTCCCCTTAAGAGGACTTGGTGCCTGGCGTTTATCTGACACGTGAGCCATGACGCGAGAGAGAAAAAAGAACTCCTTTTCCTGGCCATCCACAACTTAAAACCATATCTTTTTATAAGAGAAGGGGATCTAACCTTCTGTTTGCCCCTAACCAACGGTTACAACAACTTCTATAAAAATGTGGACATTTGGTAGGATTTTTTTTTTTAATTGTGTCATTAATGCAAATCTCACAGTAGTGCGGAACTCTGTCTTTCCTCTGAGGCTGGTATATGCTAAAACCCGATAATCTTGAATCATTCAAGACCGATTTGTCCCTAGCTTTCTGTACTGAATCGGAATTTGGGGGGGTTGGGAGGAGAAGACTCTATTGTTTCCAAAGCTCTCTAAGGGATACGGAGGCATCACTTTTCATTTCACAGGTGGGGGCCTGGAAGGAGTTGTCCACAAATACTCAAGGCTGAGAACCGTTTCTTGCTGACCTTTGGTCCTCTGCTGGATTCGACTGATCGTTTTAATGCAGATTTTAATCCCGTCTCTGGTACTTTCTTGTGATTCTGTCCCTGGGGCTGTTGTAAGAAAGTCTGTACCAGGGTGGAGGGACAATCCTCCTAGCTCTGAGGGCCACAAGTGGCATTTGCTTGGGGCTGGTCACTGGACTGTGCAAATTCAGCTGCTGACTCCAGGCCAGTAGTTAAATTCTATGAAAACAAGCCAACATCTACTGTCTGAGAAAGTTGAGCAAGACCCTTCCTCTGCCCAGTGAAACAGGTGACCTTAGAACTCCTGAGCCATAGAACAGTCAGAAGGCACTGTGAGGGCTGCTGGAGACCCTGAGGCAGCCCCGGGTGGTGGTTAAGAGCCTGGGCTTTGGAACTGGACCCCGGAGCCCATATTCCAGCCCCTGTTTACTCAGTACTCCCTTGGGCAAGTTTTCTTCTCTGTAAAACGGGGTAATAACATTACCTACCTCCTACCATTATTAGGAGGATTAAATGGGCTAATATTTATAAAGAGCCTAGAGCAGTGAGCGACTGACATTTAGTAAGCACTCAGTAGATGCTGGGTAAGTGATTTACTAGATTCTTTTCAAAGTACTTTCCACCTGTCTTGATGAGGGGTTCCTGGTATCTCTTAGAGGAATGGTGGATTAGACCCTGTCAAAACACACGCTGTTTTGAAACATGACTTTCTTTATTGGGTCCCTGGACGGTCCACTGCTTTTCTACCCATTAAGACCTCCTGACCCAGGGGCTGGTCTTCTTCTCATGAGACAGGATGGGATCCAGCTTTCTTGGAGGACACTTAAGCTGTCATATGAGATCACACACCCCCTTTTCTGCACTCAGCTCGTACTAACTGGTGCTCAATTCAGGAGAAATTTGAGTCCTTAATGCCCTCCTTTACTGGAGAGGCTCCATATCTAATGCCCCGGGTGCCAACATGACAAGAATATGTGGCAATGAAGCTCACATATTCTGCGAGTCAGTGTTGCTGAGTAAAGTCCTCACATCCACGGGGAAAAGAACCTAATTCGGGCTCCACCTCTGGAACTAGAAAATTAATGTTTAATCAGACCGATACGTCAGCGGTTATTACATCTGACCTTCCTGAAAGTCCTTTAAGGCAATGAGAACAATTGTCGTGGGGAAATGGAAATCCTAAATTGTACTGGCCTTTTACCAACTCATTACTTCAAAAAATGGTAGCCGCTATTCTGAAGCTTATGCTAATCATTCTTTTGCTTTTCCTCGTAGCTTTATCTTCGATGATATACCTGAGCATATATGTTTTAGTTTTTTGCATGTTTTTGAACTTTCTACAAGTGGAATCACAGCGTACGTGCTCTTTTGCGTCTGGCTTCCCTAGCTCGACGTGTTGCTTCGATTATTTTAGCGTGGTCGAACACAGTAGTGTGTTGATCGCCACGTAGCATTCCGTTATGGGTATCTCTCTGTCCATCGACTCTACCGACAATAGAAACGAGGATCGTTCCCATTGCTTGCTTGTTTGCTATTACGGATCGTGGTGCATGCCTATAGATCTTGCCTGCTGCCCTCGTGTAAGTCTAATAACTGTAATTTTTATGAAGATGATAGACGCTATCAAGTGGCCACACTTACATGCCTTCGTTTGGACCTCAACACACCTCTGTGTGACGGCTCTTCTCTCACTGAGGATGCTGAGCGCTGGTAAGGACGTCATTCTTGCCCTGATGCTAGGAGAAAGCCGAGTAATCGACACGAGAACGTTCTTTGAGTGCTTCACACAGCAAATGTTGCAAGGCAACTAAGTCGCGGGAACCCCAAGGAGGGAAAGGACCCCCGAGGAAGGATGGATGCATGGGCTGTCCCACGCGTGGCAGAGCACAGGAGGAAGGGGCACTAGTCACCCTAGAAGCAGGTCGGAAGAAATCGCTAAGGGGGCACCTGGCTGGCTCAGTCGGTGGAACGGGCCACTCTTGATCTCAGGGCTGTGACTTTGAGCTCTGCACTGGACATAGAGGTTGCTTAAAATCTTTGAAAAAAAAAGAAGAAATCAGCTAAAATTGTAGCAGATCGCTAAGGGTAGAGGGTGTCCTAGCATGACAGTATAGGACCTCTGAGAAACCCAAACACGAGGGAAGTAGGCACTCATTTGCAGCTCTTTTCCAGAGGTTTCCACTGGGTGCTCACAAGAACTTTGGAGGCAGGGTGGGAGACTAGAGAGAGGTAACCTCACTGGTGTGGGCCTATGGGAGGGGTTTGGCCACTACGATCCTACGGCATGAAACTTCCCTGCCTGGACTCTTTGTGTACCGAGCAAAAGTTTTAAGCTGCTGGGGAAAGGGCAACAAACCTCTACCTCCAAGACCTAGATAAGGGCCTATAGCTTCTGGGGGAAAGGGAAGAAGAAGAAGAAATCTACCCCTGGGGGAGGACGAGGAAAGAGCCCTGGGTCTAAATCCTATGCTGTATCATTCAACGTCTCTCTCTCCCCAACTCCCTCATCAACCCCCCCCCCCCCCAACCCTCTGGGCAGACGTAGAACAAAAGGCCATGTGAGGACACAGGGAGAAAGCAGCCATCTGTAAGCCAGGAAGAGGGCCCTCATCAGAAATGGATCCCTGCCAGATCTTGATCTTGGACTTCCAGCTTCCAGAACTGTGAGAAATCAATGTCTACTGTTGAAGCCGCTCAGTCTGTGGTATTTTGTCATGGCTCCTTGAGCAGACTAATACAAGCTGTGAATGAACTTGATGCCGCTGAACTGTCCACTTAAAAATGGTTACAATGGTGAATTTCATGTTGTGTATATTTTATCAATGTGGTAATGGCGGCCAGTTAGGCCACAGGGCTGAGCTCGACACTCAACAGCTCGACACTCGACACTCACTCAACAGTGTGAAAAGCAGGTGCCCCTGCTGCCGGTGAGAAGTGAGATATACAGCGTATCATCAGACCAAAGCCAAAGGAGGACCTTTTGCTTCCTGCAAATATGTAAGCATTATGCCTAACGTGTACGTACATAAGAAAACACACTAAGGTAAGTAAAGTTCTGCTCAACAGCCACACAGTATGTAGAGCTGGCCTAATAGCCTGATAACCATATATTTTTACAGGCAATGTGCGTCACTATTACATATTATTTGCAATGATTGTTGGCTTGTTTGGGTCTTTTAATTCCTTCATGTGTATACCTCCAGGTTTGAGGAGTCCGGGAGACATCCAAGTGGTGATATCAGGTAGACAGTTGGGTGTGAGTCTGGTGCTTGTGGGACAGGGGGTATGAGGTTGACAGCAATCAAATTAATTTATTTATATATACAGCCCTGGGACCAGAAGAGAACCCTTAGGGATTGTAGGTATAGAGAAAGGGAGATGAAGACAGATGTTCTTAAGATCATCAATACTTAGAAGTTGGGCAGCTGAGGAGACACCAGTTAAGGACGAAAGGCCAGTGCAGTGGAGGAGAGTCATGGCATGTTTGAAAATGAAGGAGAAGTTACTTGTGTCAATCGTTGCTAAAAGATCTAGGTAGGTGAAGATTGAGAACAGACTATTGCCTTTGATACAGGTCACCGCGAGACAGGAGAATGATCTTGGGGAGTGCCATTTTATTAGAATGGAAGACATTGAAAAAGCCCAAATGGAGCAGGTTTGAGACCTAATGAGAGGTGGGAAAGGGAGCAGGCAAAAGAGGGAGTAGCTGGAGTGGGACTCAGAGTAGTCAGGAGAGAACATTTTTTGAAAGACGTGTGATCCCACCATATTTGTTTGTCAATGGGACAAATCAACATGGTAGGAGAGAAGGGGATGATTGCAGGACCAGAGTCCTTGGAAACAGGAAGGCATTGAAATCCAAAGCACGAGTAGAGCGGTTGGCCTCCAGTGAAAGCAGGGACCTTCCTCATCTCTAACAGGAGGGCAGGTGGAATATGAAGGAACAAACGCAGGTCCGTTGATAGACTGGGTGGTAGAGACAGAGTAGGTCTTTTCTAACTGCCTCCACCCTTACTGGGCAAACACCGTTGACTGAGGAGTTGGGCGAGGGAGGGTGATTTGAAAAGACAGAAGAAAGTATGAAACAACTGCTACAGAAAGTAAAGAAGGGAATGTTCCAGGGAGATTGGTGGGCGTTCCTAGGTGCCACACGACAGTTGTTTTCAAATAAATCAATTCAACTTGGTTTGAGACAAAAAAATTTTTTAAGTATTCAGCTGTGTAGGTGTGGGTATACACTCAAAACTCAGTTGGGTGAGCTCAGGGTTTGGTTTTTCCTGGGTGTACCAGCTAGGATGTTTTTGTTTGCCAGTAACAGAAAACCTTTCTCAAGGCAGCTTAAACAATAAGAAAATGAATTATTTAACTAAAAGGAAGGTTCAAAGGTAGGTCAAGCTCCAGGGATGGTTGATTCCGTGCCCCATTGATTTCTTCAGGGATCCAGGTTCTTTTTTCTCTTCTCTGCTGTTCACATATCGGTCCCTTCTTATGGCTCGTGCCTTGCAGTTGTGACATGACAGCTGCTGGCAGTTAGGGTCCACTTGCTTCCTTGTTCATGTAGAGCAGGAGAGAAGGAATAGCTTTCACCAGCCAAAGAGCACAGGGCGTTTTCTTCAAATTCTGACAATTACAGTGAGGGGGGGGGGGCATGGGATTACTAGGACGGATTTAAATCTGTGGTTCTCAAAGTGGGATTTTTGGACCAGCAGCATTAGCATCTCCTGAGAACTTATTTATAAAGTAAATTCTTGAGCCTCTTTGAAGGCCTGTTAAAGCAGAATAGGTATGGAAGCCCAGCAATCTTCCCTTTTTAAAAAAATTATTTTTTATTAGAGCACACGAGCAGGGGAAAGAGACAGAGGGAGAGAGGGAATCCCAAGCAGGCTCTGCGCTGAGTGCAGGGCCCTATCCGGGGCTTGATCCCGTGACCCTGAGGTCGGGACCTGAGCCAAAATCAAGAGTCGGATGCCTAACCAACTGAGCCATCCAGGCACCCCAGCAATCTGTGCTTTAACAAGCCTTTCAGGTGACTCTGAGGCACAGCAAAGTTTGAGAACCACTGGCTTAGGATAGTGTGGTGAACTCCATGAATAAGATGGGGGTTCTGCTAGGAAGAAGGCTGTGGGGAATAGAGATCTACTAGTGTCTACTGGACCAGACGAGCTTCTCAGAGTGAGACCAGGTTAGGAGGCTTAGGAGTATTTATAAGAGAGTGATTCCAAGGATGGGCCCTGAAATCTAAATTGCTTGAGAAGGGAAATGAGGACACAGAGGAATGATGGATAGTGGGAAAGTGAAGTTAGCAAACTTAAGAGCCAAGGAGGCTGGAGAATTGAAATGAGCTGGTGGGATAGAAGGTGTGGTGGCCATGAGACCATACTCATAGACCTTCAACTACAGGGAGTGTAAGTGACCAATGGCCTTGTGTTTGCCCCCAGACCACACTTACCATGGGATGTTCTCACCACCAGATGAGTGTGGCAAGGATACTAAGGCTGGACCATTCAGGGGGCACACACTCCTTAGAAGGCTGACTTCAGCTAGAGGATCTCCCCACCTCAGCTTTGATGAACCTTCCTTAGATGGCATGACGATCCAAGAACTTTCCACCCAACCTTCTCTCCTGTTCTTCTTCACTCGTCTTAGATTTGTATCACGTCCTACAGCCTTGTCCAACTCCCGATTTTTTCCTCACACAGGCACTTCCCCTGTTAAAATCCTTTCACGTTTAATCCCATTTTGGCATCTGCTTCTTGGAGGACCTAGACCAACACAGAAGGTGATGGTTCCTGAGTTGAGTTTGAACTTATTATGTGAGATCAGTGAGAGATGAAGATTCATAGCTGATCATTGCAGGACAGCACCAGGGCAGTCCCGGCCACCCTGGAGTTGACTTGGGCATCCTTCGAGGTGGAGGGGAGGATGGCACTTTTGGTAGGGTGGATATCCCACCAGCTGAAAATGCCGCCATTGGCTTAGTGACACGCCTGGTGTTCAGTTGCCAGCCTCTTAGGGTTCCCCACAAATGCCTGGGTAAGTGTAGCTCAGCTCCTCCACTGAATGAGCACAGCCTCCATGGATGTCGCCTTCCCGTGGCATTATAAGACAATCCCCACCCTTGTGTCCCTTCACTGTGGCCACGAGCAAATAGCTTCGTGGGTAAGGAGAAGAGGGGCAAATATTTTATAAAGATTTGACTATGATAATCTATCTGCATTGTACCCATATTTCCCTCAGTGGCTGTCGCCCTACATTGAGTGGTGCTACCGATCTTACAAGAGGGTTGGCAGGAGTCAGGAGAAAACGCTCTGGAGCTACTGTGAAAACAGTAAGCTGCTCTAATACGCACAGTGCTCAACCTCACTTTGGCGACACACACCTGAGGAGAGCAGCAAGCTGCGACCTACGTGGGCGCCGCCCCACCTACAGGGGCGCCATGTTGGGCCCCTTTTGGATTCTTAACCTGGAATTCAGGGTCCGTGAATGGCCTTTAGGGAGACTGAATCTCCTGGAGTTGTTTGTGTACTTTGTGTGAGTGAGCATTTGAAGGGCAGAGAAGGGAGTTGGGCCCATAGTTTGCACTATTTCTCAAGAGTTAGTGACTTCAAAAAAAAATTAATTAATCAATTAAAAAAAAACATATATATATCAAGAGTAAGCCACTTCTTTTCAAAAGTATTCTAACCAGATTTTAGAGAGTAAATATCTGGCCTGTGAAAACTTTGCCATCCGAGCAGATGTGTTGCTATACTTCTCCACCTTTAGGTAAGGAAGACCTCTCTGTCTAGCTCTGTGGTGATATAGGGAATATTATGGATTCTACGGAATGGTAATGAGAGAGGGATGGTTTATGGAACGAAGGGAACCGATTTTTCGCCTTCATAAATCCTATGTCATAAGAGGATTTATAAGAGGCTTTTTAAAAAGTTTATTTATTTATTTTGAGAGAGAGAGAGAGCACGCACAAGCAGAGGAGAGGCAGAGAGAGAGGGAGACAGAGAATCCCAAGCAGGCTCCTTGCTGTCAGTGCTGAGCCTGACAGGGACCTCGATCTCAGGAACAGAGAGATCCTGACTTGAGCCAAAATCAAGAGTTGGAAGCTTAACTGACTGAGCCACCCAGGCGTCCCATAAGAGCCTTTTTATCTCCACCGAACACTGGCTTGGGAAGCTGAAAACTAAAAACAAACAAAAAAAAGCATCGTAGTTTCTATTTTCTTTCTTTCTTTTCTTTTTCTTTTTTTCTTTTCTTTTCCTTTTTTTTTTTTTTTTTTTTTTTTTTTGGTAGATGGTTCATCTAAGTAATCCTAGATGTTTTCATATTAACACGTGGACGGTTTCAGTAGAATGTTACAGGTTCAGCTGCTGGAAATTGCATGACAAACGTAATTGTGTTACAGAGATGCAAACTACAGTTTTCACAGCCTGTTTCTCTGACCCGAGAAGGGAACCCCAGCAAACACTAGAGGGAGCTCCACACCGCAGAGCCGGCTTCCTTCAACTGTCAGAATCGCCTACTGTAATGGTCCGGCTCTCTTTGGGTGTTTTACATCAACTGCACGGAAATAAGCGAAGAATGCCTCGTTCCATTTGTACACCTGTCATGAGGGACCCGGCACACCCTTCCAGGTGTCTGTTCCCGTCTGGAGGCTGCTGCCGACCCCAGGCGGAGCTCTTGAACACACCCGGCGGCGGGCAGCCCGGTCCTGACGCCTTCCTCCTGCTGTGTTTTTTCAAAATGAAAAGCCAACCTCAGTTCCTTCCTAGATAGGCAACTAAGCTGATAGATTAATAGATATACTAATATCCTAGCAGACTAAGGCACTGATGAGATCTCTTATGATCTGGTCGATCAGAGGAAAATGATGATGCACATGGGAGATTGGCATCAGGTTCATTTACTTATTTTTATTCACAATTTTCCACCACCTTCTCTATGCTGCGGCCTGAATAGTTCATATCGGAAGCGTCCTGACTCAGGCATTTGATGATAACTGGAGGAAGGTCTTTAGAGCCAGACTTTAGTTTTTTTTGTGTTTTTTTTTTTAATTGTGGTAAAACATAACATAAAATTCGCTAACTTCTGGGTTATGCAAAAGAGACAAATGTAACCGGAAAAGGTTTCATCTGTATAAAGTATTTGCACTTGAGTAATAAAAAAAATCGAGTACGCGGTAAAGAACTGGGGAATCCTTGACTTAGTTGAAAAAGATGTGGCAATTCTTAACAGTAGCCTACATGACTCAACATTGTGATGAATGAGCCTAGCAAAAACAGATTGTAATATTGTAATGTACAATAGATTGTAATCTTGTAATATACAAGATTACAAATATTGTAATGTTTGTAATCTACAAAATAGATTGTAATAATTGTTCCTGTATATTGTAACATTAACAGGAACAAGCATCTAGAACGTTGCTTCTAAGTCTTGGCTACGTATTAGAATCACTTAGAAGCTTTAAAACATATTGATGTCCAATTCTCGAGGAAGCTAACGTAAATGGTCTGGGATGTGATTTCTTAAAAGCTCTCAGCCAATTCCAGCGTGCAGGCCAGGCTGAGCCCCTGAGACATTCCTGTGCTGCTGGGCTCAGGCCCAAACACACCTACTGTTACATCCGTGTGTCCCACTTAAGGGAAACAAAGACAAGCCAGTTCCTATTCAAGGGGGGGTCAGAATTGTGAAGGAACAATTCATTTTTATAAGAGGAACAACTGAGAAAGTGCAAACAGGAGGACACTGGAGAGAGGGGAGGGGCAGAGTTTAGAGCTGGCTTTCAGCATCTGAGAGCTTTCTCATGGAAGAGACTTCTTTGGTTTTTTCTTTTTTTATTTTTCTTTTTTTTTTTTTTTTTTGAAGCTAAAAGTCAATTTTATTTTTTATTTAAAAAAAAAGTTTCAATGTTTATTTACATTTGAGAGAGAGAGAGAGAGAAAGGGCAAGCGGGGAGGGGCAGAGAGAGAGGGAGATGCAGAACTCCAGGCTCCAGGCTTCTAGCTGTTAGCACAAGGCCGGACCCGGGGCTCAAACCCCCAGAGCTCAAGATCATGACCTGAGCCGAAGTCGGATGTTTAACCGACTGAGCCACCCAGGTACCCAGAGACTTCTTTGTATCGCAGGCCCTGGGAAGGAGAACTGGGAACAAGGACTAGAAGTAGCAGCTACTGGGACACCTGGGTGGCTCAGTTGGTTAAGCGCCTGACTCTGGCTCAGGGCATGATCTTGCGGTTCTCGAGTTCAAGCCCCTCGGAGCCTGAAGGCTGCTTTGGATTCTGTTATCTCCCTCTCTCTCTGCCTGTCTCACGCTCTGTCTCTCTCTCTCTCAAAAATAAATAAACATTACAAAAAGTAGCACTATTATTACTACTTTTTATGAAATAAATGTTTAAAACCAGCCCAGTCCAAAGAGGGGTGCTGCCCAGGGAAGCAGTGAGTGCTCTTTTGAGGGATATGCTGACAGGTCCCTCCAGCAGATTACTGGCAGGGATGTCACAGAGAGGTTCTGCAAGTGGAAAGGCTGACAGTTACCGTCAAAATGACCCTGTCCCAGCAGGAGCATTGACCGGCACTTTCTGGTGCCAGAAAGTACATTGTGCTAAGTAAGCTTCTGCATTCCCTTATTTTCAAGCTCACACTATTCCCACAGGGAGGGGGCTATTATCTTTCCAGTGCATATTGGAGGAAACGGAGGTTCCAAGGCCTGTCCAGTGTCACATGTAACCCACAGGCACCTTGATGGCTGGTCTTCCCGGCTGGGTTTCTCTGATTCTAGAACATACAATGTGTCAATAACCAGAAACACAGGCCAAGTTTTAGCAATAATGAGGCAGTATTTAAAACAACCTCTCTGACACTGACCTATGCAGATGAAAGGCACTATTTGAAAGCTTTATCCTTAGAATCTCAAATGTCGGCCCCTCAAAGAAGGTGAGGGGTGATCTAATTCACTCCCCCCATTTCTCAGTTCATAGATGAGGAAACTCAGAGTCCCGAGTCTCATCCCGAGTTACGCATTTACTATTCAGATCCTCTGACGTGAAGAAGAAAGGCTGTCTTGCTCTTCGTGCCCTGATCGAACGGCCCTACCTTCGCTGGAGATGCTCTGGGAGCTCAGCTCCTCTCAGGGAATTGCTTTCAGGGCCAACTCAGCCAGCCCTCAGGAGAATCAATCTCTTCACTTTATCGATACATTTTGACTTTGATTCAAAACAGCATTACGAAGCCTCTGCTTTATGCTCCAGACTTGACTCTGAATGACTCATGGCTAATTTGCAAGAATTAAATCAGCCCACAAAGAACGCACGTTGCCACCACCACCTAAGGATTTACAAAGAGAGATCTTTTGTTCCCAAATTGCTTTCAAAGTAATTCCCAAAGAAGTGTTGCCAAAGACCGGTAGATCAATGTCAGCATCACTGACACAGGGCATACCTGCCTGGGGAAATTCCACGGCCGAGCCTCGCCGTCCCTGCTGGCCGCATCCTGTGGTTCTTGCCCCCGACTGGCCATGCTGGCTGCCACCCATCAGAACAGCCGCCCTCTGGGAAGAGGCTGCCAGACGACGGTGACATTTCTCAGTCCCCACCCCTGTCTACCCACCCCAACCTCACGGCTACCTCTTCACCAGTGTAGATAGAGGAGATAAGTCACCTTCTGGGCAAAGGTGACTAGGAGAAAGGAGTGCCTTCCCTACTCTGGCTCATTTCCTATCAGGCAGCTGAGGGTCAATGACTCTCGTGCCCCAGGGGAAGGTGGATCCACAAGAGGGAAAGAACCTGGGTCAGAACCGGTTCTACATTTTATCTGAACCAGAAATCAACTTGTATCGGTTAAGCTGCTAAAACAGAGAGAGGTGTCATCTGTTTCAGCAGCTAGCACAACCCTAAGATAGCTGACAAAATCCGGTTTCTATATATGTAAACACAGAGCCCATCACACTGATGGGCACACTGTAGGCACTACGTACGTGTGTATTGGGTAGATGAATAAATGAATCTAAGGTGTCCGATTAACGGCATACTTTGTTGAATGGAAGTTAGCAAATGCTAATAAACAGCTTTTAGGATGTGGAGAGTGTTTTGTTTTTTGTTTTTTTAAATATGATTTACTGTCAGGTTAGCCAACATATGGCGTATACAGTGTGCTCTTGGCTTCGGGAGTAGATTCCCATGATTCATCGCTTACATACAACACCCAGTGCTTATCCCAACAAGTGCCCTCCTCAGTGCCCATCACCCATTTTCCCTGCACCCGCCAACCCCCTACCTCCATCAACCCTCAGTTTGTTCTCTGTATTTAAGAGCCTCTTACATTTTGCCTCCCTCTCTGTAACTCTTTTTTTCCTTCCCTTCCTCCATGTTTTGTTAAGTTTCCCAAATTCCACATGAGTGAAAACATATGATATCTGTCTTTCTCTGCCTTGTTTCTCTGAGCATAATACCCTCCAGTTTCATCCACATTGTTGCAAATGGCAAGATTTCATTCTTCTTCACCGCTGAGTAGTATTCATTGTGCGTGTGTGTGTGTGTGTGTGTGTGTGTATCACATCTTCTTTATCCCTCTATCAATTGATGGACATTTGAGCTGTTCCCATAATTTGACTATTGCTGATAGTGCTGCTATAAACATTGGGGTACATGTGCCCCTATGCATCAGCACTCCTGTACCCTTTGGATAAATTCCTAGTAGTGCTATTGCTGGGTTGTAGGGTAATTCTATTTAGAATTTTTTGACGACCCTCCACACTGTTTTCCAGAAGGATATAGGGGGTATTTTGATACATGCCGAATGAGGGAATATAAGAATGAGAGAAATGAATTATAGCTGGTACACAGAAAAAGACCGCCACACCATGGAATAGATTCCCGAGTCAAATAAGGTCATTTTTATGCCTGGAGCACTCTGAAAACAGACTATAGAGTCTCCCCTATAAGGCGAATTGAGGGTTCTTGGCTGGCTCAAGGGTAGATATAGAGCCTCATGAGGACAGTGTTGCAACCTAGAAATGCAGCTTCCTAGGACCTCAGAGCTGGAGACTGCCAAGCACCTGAACACTGCTGTGTCCCACAGACAAGGAAGCCACAGCTCAGGGAGTGGACAACTCACCCGGGGTCCTTCAGGTGTCCACGGGTCCACACCTGGAGGCAGGATAGTGTGGATTAAGGGTGGGGGTAATAGGACCCAACTGCCCTGATTTGAATCCTAGCCCCACTCCTTGCAAATCACTTAACTTCCCCATGCCTCTACTCCCTCATCTTTAAGATGGGGGGGGGGGGGGGTAGTTAGAATAGTACCTACCTCACAGGGCAGTTAGGAATCTGAAATCAGTTAGTATATTGCAAATGCCCCAGCCGGGGGCCTGGCACACAGTAAGTACTAGGGAAGCGTTAGAAGTTGTCGTATCGTTACCGTTGGATTCAGATTGCATTTTTCCCCGTGTCAGCGTTCGTAGGCCTTCAGAACGAGGATATTAAAATGACGAAAAATGGGGAATCATAATGAAGCAGAGGATGCCAGAAGTTCCTCTACCAGATTTCTGAACACACAGCCTGAGAAACCAAAAGCTTATTGTAGAATACAGTTGTATGAATTGATATTTGGCACACATGAAATAATTCATCCCGGGATGGAGAATTCGGGATGTATTCATGTCTCAGGAATGCTCTAATGGGAGTTTAAGCATTCTATTTTTCTTCAGTGTATGGTAAAGGAAAAGAAAATACAACGAGTATAAAATTAATCCTAATTGAGAGAGAGAAGATGAGAAGCAGCTCAGGAAATGAACCCGGGCAAATACTGTTCTTCTCTGGTTTGGATGGCAAGATGCAGAAGAGGTGGACTGCTGTGGATTTGCTATTGCAAAAAAGTTTGTCAGGTTTGGGGAAGCACAGAATGTCAGGCTTTTTTAAAGCTGTCTTGAATCAGTTAGTGCACATATATCCTCTTATCAAATTCCCCCAGCCCAACCTTCACTCCAGAGCGGAATTCCTTATTATATCCACGGCAGATGGTCGCCCAGCTCCTGCCTGGATGCTCCTTGGTGGGAGCCGCAGGGAGCCGCAGGGCCTCCCACTCATTCCCCGGGCAGCCTGAACTGTTACACAGAATCCTTCCCTAGACTGAGCCAAAAATCTGCCTCCCTGGAATGTTGGCCCTTCGTCCCTGCATTTATCTTCTGGTGTGAAACATAATAGATCTCTTTGCTTTCTTCTCTCTCTTGATGGTGCTGCAGTGGAGTTAGACCTCCCCGGGTGGAATGCTGGCCTTGACATTAACTTAGTTATTGGACCTCACGTAAGTTACTTAAACTCTCATTGCCTTGATTTGCTTCATCTTTAAAGAGGGGCACTGAGTTTTCAGAAGGTTCCTGTGAAGGTTAAAGTAAGTAAGCACCATGTCGATAAAGCATGGAGAATAGAGTCTGGAACCGAGTAGTTTATCCAGTAGATGGTATGGTTATCATTGTTTGGGTTCTGCTCTCGGGACCCCCAAAGTCTTCTCTAAGTTAAATATCTCCATCTCCACCAGCTGTTTCCACCTGGCCGAGGGGTCAGCTCCTGCCCCCATTCTGGTTTCCTCTCTTCAAACGCTGACCTACAGGCTTTATTTCTTCCTCCATTTGCCCATTCTCCATTGGTTCTCATCCTGGAGGATAAAGACAGATGCAAGCAAGAAGGAGACAGCTGCTCTGGAGTAGGAGTACAAGAATTATAACTTCGGGGGCTAGGCCATACTGGTGGCAGGAGGCCTTCCGGGTGCCCAGGAGGAAGTCAAGGTTAGGGGTCAAGGCAGAGGTGGCCACTCCAGGGTCGTGGTGTATGGAGGGAGAGAGAGCTAAAGGGAGAGAGATTCGAGCTTCGCTTGCAGAATGTTTAAGCCTCTTCCAGGATTCAGTGAAGACATTCTGTCCACAAATACGTGACTGTAACATTGGAAGCTACTTCCTTCATCTTGTGTCCCTGAAGACCCTGAACTCAGTTAATGGGGTATAAGAGAGAGATTCTTGCTAAACTGCTATTTAGCACCCTCAATATGGTCACTACAATGTCATGAAAACAACCTTAATTTAGTGTCTCCCTTTTGCAGCCACACATAGTGACTCATTGACTAAGCTTGTGGGCGACTGAAACCTTTACATTTTTTCATGAGAACCACTTTTATTTTTTTAAGATTTTATTTTTAAGTAATCTCTACACCCAACGTGGGGCTCGAACTCACAACCCTAAAATCAAGAGTCACATGTTCTAGGGGCGCCTGGGTGGCGCAGTCGGTTAAGCGTCCGACTTCAGCCAGGTCACGATCTCGCGGTCCGTGAGTTCGAGCCCCGCGTCAGGCTCTGGGCTGATGGCTCAGAGCCTGGAGCCTGTTTCCGATTCTGTGTCTCCCTCTCTCTCTGCCCCTCCCCCGTTCATGCTCTGTCTCTCTCTGTCCCAAAAATAAATAAAAAACGTTGAAAAAAAAATTAAAAAAAAAAAAAAAGAGTCACATGTTCTATGGGAACTGTCTTGCGCTGTTGGTGGGAATGCAAACGGGTGCGGCCACTCTGGAAACCAGTATGGAGGGTCCTCACAAAATTCAAAATAGAATTACCCTACAACCCAGCAATAGCACTACTAGGAATTTATCCAAAGGATACAGGAATGCTGACTCATAGGGGCACATGTACCCCAATGTTTATAGCAGCACTATCAACAATAGTCAAATTAGGGAAAAAGCCCAAATGTCCATCAACTGATGAATGGATAAAAAAGATGTGGTGTGTGTATATATATACATGATACTTAGCAATGAAAAAGAATGAAATCTTTCCATTTACAACAATGTAGATGGAACTGGAGGGTATTACGCTAAGTGAAATAAGTCAATCAGAGAAAGACAGATATCGTATGTTTTCACTCATGTGTGGAATTTGAGAAACTTAACAGAAGACCATGGGGAAGGGAAAGAAAAAGAATAGTTACAAACAGAGAGGGAGGCAAACCATAAGAGGCTCTTAAATACAGAGAACAAACTGAGAATTGATGGGGGTGGGGAGTTGGGGGGGTGGGGAAAATGGGGGATGGGCACTTGTTGGGATGAGCACTGGGTGTTGTATGTAAGTGAGGAGTCACGGGAATCTACTCCTGAAGCCAAGACTACACTGGATTTTAGCTAACTTGACAATAAATTATATATATATATATATATATATATATATATATATATATATATAGGGAGTCATGTGTTCTACCAACTGAGTCAGGCTGGTGCCCCGTGAAAACCACTTTTATACAAGTTGTCCCCATCCTGAACACGTATACCTGATTTTGGAAATCAAATGGGGAAAATGAATAAGAAACTATTACCGTGCACAGTTGTAAACACTAACTAAGTGATGGTATTTTATTAGCAATATTGGTATTATCCCTGTTAGGTTTAGTTTTCCTGATTTCAGCATTTTGGCTTGTTGAGGTTGGGTAGTAATTCTGTCCTATCCACACACACACACACACACACACAACCTCCCAACTTCAACCCAAGCCCACATTTGACCTGTGTACTGAGTCTACCTCAGAAATTAACGTCACGATGGAATCTGATAGAATCTGCAGAGTGCAACCATTGCAACCATTGGAAGGAACTTGGCCACCCCGTTTCCCTCTTCCCATCCAGAAATATACCCCTCACCAACATCCAACATTTTACAAGGGGAAAAATTTCACACTGGTGCCGGCATTGTCCCCTCTATTATTCAAATTTAAACTGCAAATCTCTGTGGAGGAAGCACATACTAATCCCCTAAAACCTTACACCGAATTAGTCAGTGAGCACGAGTGTCCTTGGGTGTGGAGAGTAGGCAGAAGCAGGAGGAGACAAACCGGGAAGAAAGGGGCAAACGGGCAGAAAACAAACTTCATTTACGTTCCACGCTCGTCTTGGGAAGAAGTTTTCACGACACTCCATGGAATGAGTGGAGGGAACTGAACGCTGGCCCCCTCTGAATCCCTGCAAGTTGTGGGTATGACCTTATTCGGAAAAAGGGTCTTTGCAGATGTAAAAACGCTGAGGATCCTGGGATGAGATCATCCTGCATTGTCTAGATGGACCCCAAATCCAATGACAAGCATCAGGGAGATTTGAGACTCCAGAGAAGGCCATGTGAAGACAAGGCAGAGCCAAGGTAGCCAGGGAATGCCGAGAGCCACCAGGACGGGAAGAGGCAAGGAAGGATTCGCCCCCAGAACTCCCAGAGAACTCCCAGAGGCCCTGCTGACGCTTCGATTTACTGACCCGTGGCCTCCAGAACTATGAGGAAATACATTTCTTTCGTGTTAAGTCACCAAGTGTGTGACAGTTTGTGATAGCAGCCAAGGACATTACTACAGAGGGCATGTTCCCTCCCCAAGGAACTCCTCTCAGAGTCTGAAGGATCTGCCCTGGAGAGGAAATAAACCACCTCTCAGCTCTCTGACAGTCTCACCGCCATGAGGAACTAGGGTGAGAGGTTTACTATTAAGTGAAAAAACTCACACAGATGATTGGGGAATTAATCTGTCACCAGTCAGGTGATAACATCTAGGTGAGCGAGAGGCATCCCAAGTTCATAATCATTAAGGCCTGACAGGCTCTGGGGAGTCACTGACAGGTCTGGCCTGAGGGGAAGAAAAGTTGCCAGGGTGACTGGTGCTGCTATCTTGGATCCCAGGGAGGCAGGAAGGTGGCCAGGCTGGCTGGAATGTGCACGTGACTGGGAGTCATCCTGGATCTGGGACTTTCCTGTTGGCCGGAAAAAGGCATTTATCTTCTCTGGTCTTCAGCTTTCTGAAGTGGGAAAAAAATAATGATGTTCCAGCTCTCAGAAAACTGCTGTGGGCTATTCTGTCCATGGCTGCCATACATGTAAGCTTTTTTTTAAAATATATATATGTTAAGTTTATTTATTTATTTCCAGAGGGACAGAGACAGAGGCAGCACATGTGGGGAAGGGGCAGAGAGAGAGAAGGAGAGAGAGAATCCCACACAGGCTCTGCACTGTCAGTGCAGAACCTGATGTGGGGCTCAAACCCATGCAACTGAGATCATGACCTGAGCCAAAACCAAGAGTCAGACACTTAACCATCTGAGCCACCCAGATGCCCCTATTTTTTATTTTATTTTTTTAATGTTTGTTTATTTCAGAGAGAGAGTGAGCGTGGGCGAAGGGGCAGAGAGAGAGGGAGACACAGAATCTGAAGCAGGCTCCAGGCTCCTAGCTATCAGCACAGAGCCGGACACGGGGCTCGAACCCACGGACAGCGAAACCATGACCTGAGCCAAAGTCGGTCGCTCAACCGACTGAGCCACCCAGGCGCCCTGTGGTGTGGTTTTTAAGAGGGCCATAAGTATGCATAGATAATTCTCATTTTTAGTCACCATGTGATTGTTTCTTTGTATCAGTCAAGATAGTCTGAGTTATGCTGTGGTAACAGACAGCCTGCAGATCTCCATACCTTGAAAGAATAAAGGCTTCAGGGGCACCTAGGTGGCTTATTATCTGCTCACGCTGATAAGTATCCACTGGGGATATGGTCGCTCAGGAACCAGGGCTGATGGGGTATCCACCATCTGGAATGTCACAAGAGATATCGTTGTGACATTGTTGTGGTAGGAAGAGAGCTCAGGAGGGTTTTGGCAACTAAATGTTCTGGCTCAGAACGGCACCCACCACTCAGGCTCACCACTCTCTGGTCAGAAGGAGTCACGTGGCCCCCTTCAACCACAATGTTGAGGAGGGAGTAGGAAATGTTGTCCTACATGTGTTGGGAGGTGGTATTACAAGAGTGCACAGGTCCTTGTCCAAATGGGGATATGTGGCCACTCTGTGTGGAGAGCTACTCACCCTCCAAGCTGGTGAGTGCATTCAGTTTACAAATTCCTCCAAAGAGAAAGAAATGCTTCCCTTTGCTTGGCCTTTCAGAGCCACTACAATACTCAAAGCCTACATTTCCTATAAATAACATTAAAGATGTCTCTCAAACTGGCATCCAAGTCCTCTGCATTTTCCATGAGAAATTATACACTCTCATTTTGAGGACAGCTGATAAAAATAACCCGAATATAATTTATTTCATCTAAATTAAAAGCCATCGAGCTTTTTATGTAAAGGGCCAGATAGTAAATATTTCAGGCTTTGGAGGCCATGTGGTTTCTCTGCAAGTACATACCCCAGCCTGTAGTGCAAAGGCAGCCAGTGACAGTATACTAATGACCTAAATGAATGGATAGAGCTGTATTCCAATCAAGCTTTTGATACAAAAGCAGGCAACAGGCCAGGTTTGGCCAACGGGTCATCCTTTGCTGGTCCCTGATCTATGTGATTTCAGTGCAAAATGTGCAATTGCATTATTTATCTACTCTAGCCCAGTGAAAGCCAAACGGCCAAAAGTTTTGATGGGTAAATGGACACTTCTCAGTTGCTCCGAGAGAGAAAATCGGTGAGGGAATGGAGTCATGACGGGGCGCCGAGTATAATCATCAGACCAGATTATGAAGAACCTACCTTGTGGCAGTTAATGGCACCACGGTTAATGGCAGTGTCATGGAGGGATTTAGACTGTAGCCTCTGGAGCCAGACTTGTCCGGGTTCAAACCCCCAGCTCTGTGTCACGTACTCTAATGTCCGATCCTGGGCAAGTTACCTGAACTTCCTGTGTCTCATTTTCCCTCCATCTGTAAAATGAGACTGTACCTGTTTTGAAGGGTTATTGGAGGCTTGGCTGAGTCGATGAGCTCATTCAGAACAGCTCCTGGTACTTACTACGTATTAACAACTGTCAATCACAGCCTAAGACGCTTATTGTACTTTTTTATGCATATTTATTGTCAAAAGAGTTCATTAGGAATAACTGTGATAGTAACTATTCTTAGTACCAGCAATATACGGACCAGCTACCCATTCAATGCTGAGTTTAATAACTCAAGCTGGGGGCGCCTGGGTGGCGCAGTCGGTTAAGCGTCCGACTTCAGCCAGGTCACGATCTCGCGGTCCGTGAGTTCGAGCCCCGCGTCAGGCTCTGGGCTGATGGCTCGGAGCCTGGAGCCTGTTTCCGATTCTGTGTCTCCCTCTCTCTCTGCCCCTCCCCCGTTCATGCTCTGTCTCTCTCTGTCCCAAAAATAAATTTAAAAAAACGTTGAAAAAAAAAAAAAATAACTCAAGCTGGCTAGTTTTATCTTCGGATGGATAAGCTAGTTTTACAGAGTGGGGCGCCTGGGTGGCTCAGTCCGTTGAGCATCTGGCTCCTGATTTTGGCTCAGGTCATGATCTCAGGGTTCTGGGATCGAGCCCTGCATCTGGCTCCACGCTGAGTGTGGAGCCTGCTTGAGTTTCTCTCTCTTTCTCGCTCGGCCCCTCCCACACGTGCATATGCGTACTCTCTCTCTCTCTCTCACTCTTACAGGCGAGCCCTGACTAAAACTGGCGTTTGAAGTCGGCTTGCAAGATACTTGTGGAAGTGTGAAGTCTTAAATCTTAAACCAGCAAACTTTTGAATATAGATACGCAATTCTTCATAATACATTTAATCATCAGCATTACTGAGGTTAAAACACAGGAAAAGATTAAATAAAGAACCAGACTCCAGACTATATCTTTCCGTATTTAAACCCAGTGAAGTCCATTTAATTTTAGCACAATAATGTAACTTGCCACATGGAGTTGTGTTGTTCATTTGAATTTGATCAGTTTTATAGCTTTTTAAAAAATTTGTAAATGCAGGGGCGCCTGGGTGGCTCAGTCAGTTGGGCGTCCGACTTCGGCTCAGGTCATGATCTCACAGTTCATGAGTTCGAGCCCCACGTCGGACTCTGTGCTGACTGCTCAGAGCCTGGAGCCTGCTTCGAAATCTGTGTGTGTGTGTGTCTCTCTCTCTGCCCTCCCCCACTCGCACTCTGTCTCTCTCTCAAAAATAAATAAACATTAAAAATATTTATAAAAAAATTTGTAAATGCATTTTGGCTTTATAGGTTACATACAGTTTATATAAGAGCTAAAAGGAATATAATTTATTTCATCTAAATTAAATTAGATTAGATATGTGCTTATACATGTTCAAGTTCATTTATCCCCAACCAGAATGAGGGATAGAGATTTTTGTCTTTTTTTTCTTTTTTTTGCCATTGCCTTCTCTAGGGATCCTAGAACAGGATTATGTTCTAGATGCTTAACAGATGCTTAAGAAATATTTGCGAGGGGCGCCTGGGTGGCGCCGTTGGTGAAGCATCCGACTTCAGCTCAGGTCACGATCTCGTGGTCCGTGAGTTCGAGCCCTGTGTCGGACTCTGTGCTGTCAGCTCAGAACCTAGAGCCTGCTTCGGATTCTGTGTCTCCCTCTTTCCTCTACCCCTCCCCTGCTCACACTCTGTCTCTCAAAAACAAATAAAAATTTGCAAAAGAAATATTTGCTAAATTGTGTTGCATTAGCATTACAATAAAAATGTGAAGGTCAACTTGGGATATTTGTGAGCTGTTCATTTGTTCAAAATAATACCTTCTCATTGTTTCTCTGAACTACTAATTACTGACATGGGGAGACTGCTGAATTGTGTCCCCAAGTCTTTTGGTGTAGCTGCCTGGAGCTATGTGGGGGTCCTGGCCTTACCTCTAGCCCTGCAGTAGATAACCCATGCCCGGCTGGGCTGTTTGGGATGTTAAGTGACAAAAAACTCACTCAATTCAATTTAGTGAAAAAGAAACTTTTTTTTTTTAAGGAATTGAAGAAGTCATATTAAGAGTAGGGGCTCCCGGGGCGCCTGGGTGGCTCAGTCGGTTAAGCGTCTGACTTCGGCTCAGGTCACGATCTCACGGTCCGTGAGTTCAAGCCCCGCGTCGGGCTCTGTGCTGACAGCTCAGAGCCTGGAGCCTGTTTCGGATTCTGTGTCTCCCTCTCTCTCTCTCTGACCCTCCCCTGTTCATGCTGTCTCTCTCTGTCTCAAAAATAAATAAACATTAAAAAAAAAAATTTTGGGGGGCGCCTGGGTGGCTCAGTCGGTTGAGCGGCCGACTTCAGCTCGGGTCACGATCTCGCGGTCCGTGAGTTCGAGCCCCGCGTCGGGCTCTGGCCTGATGGCTCAGAGCCTGGAGCCTGCTTCTGATTCTGTGTCTCCCTCTCTCTCTGCCCCTCCCCCGTTCATGCTCTGTCTCTCTCTGTCTCAAAAATAAATAAAACGTTAAAAAAAAAAAAATTTTTTTTTTTTTAAATTTTTTTTTAAAAAGAGTAGGGGCTCCCATGGGCCTCAGAAACACCTAGAACTAGGGATTTAAATAACACTGGGAATAATTGCGCTCTCTCTCTCTCTCTCTCTCTCCCCCCCGCCCCCCCACTTTATCTGTGATTCTTCACAAGTTCTTCTCTCTTACTTTCTCCTCCTGCAGATCAGTTTCCTCCGTAGGGCCGGGGCCTGACTGCTGGATCGTCTCCTTAGCTCCAATTTGGAAAACCGCGGAGAAACATTTTGATTGGTCCACCTCAGGATGGGTACCCCTTCTGGCCCAACCCAGTGGCCGGAACACTGATTTCCCCTGGCCCACCTTGGTCTTTCAGGTGTTTACTTTGTCTCTCAGCTGCAGTTCTATTAGCTGTGGTCAAGGGTCGAGGTGCAGAGCACAGGCAGGGCCACTGGCCGCCATCTTTGCAGTATTCATTGAAAGAAACTAAGAACCCAGCAAAATTTACGTTCACACTAGGCCCTTCTCGATAGCTGGCTTCCTGTTCTTGCTTCAAAGTGCAGTCCTTAATTACCCACCACAGCCTGCTCGCAGTAACTGACCTCATTATGCCCGCTAAACCCTGTCGAGAAATCTCCTGAACTCCCAGAAGGGCCAGATCCCAACGCAAAGGCCATGCCCGGCACAGGCTAGACACATCTAGGATTGGCGAGGCTCAGGGTCAGGAGAAGAGACGCATCACGTGCTGGCACCCAGTAGGTCTCATACCTAGTGTTTCATAAAAGGGTCAGAGCATGGATAGAGCTGGAATGCATTATACTAAGTGAAATATGTCAATCAGAGAAAGACAAATACCATGTGATTTCATTCATATGTGGAATTTAAGAAACAAAAGAGATGAATATATGGGAAGGGGAAAAAAAGAGGTGAGAGGGAAATAAACCACAAAAGACTCCTAAAGATAGACAACAAAATGAGGACTGATGGGGGGGGTGGGGGTGGGGGGATGGGCTAGATGGGTGATGGGCATTGAGGAGGGCACTTGCTGGGATGAGCACTGGGTGTTGCATTGTAAGCGATGAATCACTGATGTCTACTCCCGAAACCAATATTGCACTGTATGCTAACTAACTAAAATTTAAATTAAAAAATTAAAAGGGTTAGAGCAAAAGCCGTGGCACCTGGGCAAGTATGGTTACAGGGATCCCACTCCTTCAGGTGGGACCCAAGGTCTGGGGTCAGACTGTTATGGCCGCAGGGAATTTTTCATTATGCCCCACTCCTTTCCTCCAGTACGCTTGTCATGGTTGAACTCTACGGAGGGTGGCATTGTTGTGTGTCTGTTCCTTGATCCACTCCCGACTCCACGAGGGTCTGCGTCCTTCTTTCCGCACCACACTCCCAGCAGCGGCACACTGCCTTCCACATTAGGTACTCAGATAAATGAATAAATGAGCGGGCTGGTGGATATAAATGATAAGGGCCTGGGGGATGTAGCAGGGACATCTACACACTCCACTCAGGGGCAGGAAAGACGTGACATTCCTGACATTACAGTAGGTCGCTGTTTTTCCAGGTCTGACATGATCAAAATCATTACCCAGACACATGTCCCCAATCCGACTCTTAATATTTAATATTCCGTTGACTCTCAAGAAGAAACTATAATTGCCTATTAGCCATTTTGCAGCCGGCACCAATTTATGAGGACAGCACCCTCTGTGCTTGTGTGTATATATGGATATGGGGAGGGGACGTGGGGGTGAAGAATGGATAACAGGAAAAGCCGAAATGGCTTAGAAGGGTTGAGAAAATAAGTAAAAAAGATGAACAAGGAAGAAAAGGACAGAGTCATTTGTTTGAATCGACTGCCTCAGAATGGACTAGACACCCCAAATAGATGCAGATGATGCTCTTAAACCCAAAGAAAACCCTTTATCCACCATCGGCGTTGGTTCAAAAGAGGTCAGTGCTAATCTAACTACGATGGGAAGTTGCCCGAATTAGAGCCACAGAGTTCTTAGCATAGCCAATGCCAGGACAGAGTAAAATCTGGAATCAACCAACTACCCAAAGTTAAAAATGCCTTATGTGGCTGAAGTCCTTCTTTCCCGAATGGAAACACCAACGCGTTAACAAATATTTAATGGGGGCTTACCACGCGCAGGGTACTCACAGAGAAGTTTCCAAAAATAGCAGCCCATTTTTGTGGCTGCCCTGTGTAGACACTGAATAAATAACTACACCATTGCATCAAATAACTGCACCTCGGATCTGCTGGTCAGAAGCACCACACAGATGCTCCTTCAGGGAGCATCTGTTCTCCGCCAAGATTTTGCAACCTATCTCATTATTTGGCTTTCTTCTCCAACAGCATTCAAAAAACAAGCAGGAGCTCATGTTCCCCTCTGCTTCTCTCTGTCCCCTTCTTCCCTCTTTTTTCGCCAGATTGTCTTGCCCAACTGGGCCCCTTTAAGAGCTGTCCCATGGCCCAGAAAATTGTTGCACCTCTACATAGACACCCTCTGGGCTCCCAAGAACCCCTCGTTGCTATTAGAAAATGCCACACCTGGCATAGAGAGTATTTGATGGAGGAGTCCTCCCCTTTCTCCCCTTATGGACCCACAGCATCCCTTCGCAGACCAAGTTCTGGAAAACATCATCCTATTTCCATCCACACCTCCCTCTAATAACAAGTAGCTGGAACGTTTTCCTCCAGATTCCTATCTTGGGCAGACACCTGGAGTTTGAGGAGCCATCAAGTGGAGTGCTGTTGGTAGTTGGAGGTAGCACAACACATTTAGGAACCCAGAGACCGAGCACAAGGGGCCACACAGTGGATAAGCCGCAGTCACTAACGGACAGCTTATTGCAGCCAGGTTAACGTCACCTCACTGCATAATGGCTTCCAAAGACAGGAGGTCCTGATCTCCAAAACCTGTAAATGTGACACTCTTTGGAAAAGATGTCCTTGCGGATGTGATTGTGTCAGGGATCTTGAGATGGGAAGATTATCCTGGATTATCTGTGCCCTATAGGCATTCGCAGTGATTCTGATAAAGGGAGGCAGAGGGAGACTAGACTGGACACACGCAAAGGAGAAGACGATACGAAGAGGGAGGCAGGGATTGGAATGAAACAGGAAAAGGAAACCTGTACTTGAAATGTCTCTCTCAGCGAGACAGGTGAAGGCGTGTGTGTGTTTGTTTTCCAACGGACTCATTCGCGCGGGGTTTAGCAAAAACTGTGTTCTTATCTTTCACTGTATGGATTTTCCAGTGCTGGCAAATGCTGGCTTACACAAATAAGTAGGTAGGAGCACAGGATTTCTCGTAGAATGGTAGCACCCAATTCCTTGAGCACCTTCTAAGGCATAGATGCCTAAAATCATATTCTTCATCTATCAGTTGACAGTCAAGTACTCCAATTTCGCTCAAGGCAGAGAATTGAAAGCCTTTTGACTTGCAGAAAGATTTGTTACCCGGTCCTCAGAGTCATTCATTTTTCTCGCTCTCTGGGAAGTATACCAAAAAAGGTTAACCAGGATTTACCAAGTTGCTCTGACGCCAATTACTCTCACTTTGGAAGCATATTTTCATTCCTAATATGCTCAGAAAATGTTGGAAAACCAGGAATACCGTTACTTTCAATTCTCGCTTATCAGTGTAAGTAAAATACATAATTTTTTTTTATTAGGTGCTTATATTGTGCTGTGTGCTAGTGTGTATGTTTTATTTTTTATTTTATTTTTTTTGAAGTTTATTTATTTTTGAAGGGGAGAGAGACAGAGCATGAGCGGAGAGAGGGAGACACAGAATCCGAAGCAGGCTCCAGGCTCCGAGCTGTCAGCCCAGAGCCCGATGCAGGGCTCGAACTCATGAACCGCGAGCTCATGACCTGAGCCAAAGTCAGACGCTTAACCAACTGAGCCACCCAGGTGCCCCCCGACTTTATTTTTTAATTCACATCATCCTGTTAACTTGTGTCCTCCATGAGGGCAACCTTGCGTTTCTGATTCCTAGATGTGAGAGAGATGGGGAGTTCAGGCACGGAGCCCAAGAACAGGGTGCCTGGGTGAAACCAAGGGTTCCATCCTGGGCTTCCATCTATGGAGGAGTACATCTTTGGCAAACAGGGTCAGGGTGGGTTATGGTGGAAGAAGCGAGGTGCGTCATATGGTTTCTCCAAGACGCAGGTGGCAAGATGGGCTCAAAGATGCGAAAACTTTATTAGAGGAAACCAGGATGACTGCAAGTGGAGGCCGGGGGTGCTCTGGAGAAAGCAGAGAGACCTTTCAGACCGCAACGTAAGTGTGAGGCCACATGAAGGAGAGAGAGGGTGGAAATGTTCTAGGTGGCCAGGCACTCTTAATAAGAGATCAGCAAGGACATCAGAGAGTTCTGGAGCCAAAGCTGGGTCTTCCGGGACCAGGTTTGCCTCGGTACCCTGGCCATACCCAGTGGGTGGTGGAGGGCAGCCCATGGGCAGTGTGGCAATGGCTTTGGAGCGGTAACCTCCCAGAACCCTTAATCAACTGAGCAATCTGGAGTTGCAGGTCTGTGAGGTGCCTACTCATGGCCACTCCGGGAAAGACTTAAATAAAAATTGTTATTACTTCTGCTGCCCCAGTCTTTAATAAATATGAAACAAGAACATGATGGCATGGGCCAGAACATTCCATTTCTTATTCTATGGTTTGGCCCCTAACAGCAATATACCTAAGACTGGACCGATCGCGCGTTCATAGTGATGGGGTTCAGGACAAGGCACCTTGACACAGTGGATATTTTAAGCTGGAGGAGTTTGACAAGTGGCAGGAGCAGGAAAGATTCTCTGACTTTCCCCCCGAAGCAGGCCATGGACCCTCATGTGAGAGATGCCCTCTCTGTACATACCCGGAGGAAAGGAGCGTCCTTATCTTCAAGAGGGAGCGAGCAGAGGAATCAGAACAAACAGGCCTCACTAACCTTCCCCAGCTTCTTACACTGTGTCATGCTCTGTCCTGTCCTATCTTTCCACGACTGTGCGCTTTTTTTCAAACCCAGCATAAAAACTCTCAGGTTTAACCATTTCTTCGGGTCTCTGTATCCTTATGAAAGCTCCCAAGTCACCTCAAACTTGCATTAAATACACATGTACGCTCTTCTCCTGTTCATTTGGCTTCATCAGTTTAATTTTTAGATCAGCCAGGGACCCTGAAGGAGTCAAGGAAAACCTTGGCCTCCCCTCCAGGAGTATCTTGAGTGAAGGAAGCCAACGCTGTTATTTCAAATTCGTCCCTCATTTGATGGCTGGGGCCTTTTTAATACCCCGGGGCAGTGTTTGTAGTAAGATTCCGTGTGGGTGAGAGGTATCTCTTTATTTTGTGCAACTGGAAAGGGGTGATGATGAGTGGGCAGACGGGAAAGGACCCCTCGTCCTACGCACAGGGGATAGCCTTCCATAGACAGTTGCTTGGCCATCCCTGAGGATCTGTGTCACTTTGGGCCCTTCAGGAAGCAGATGCCAAGACGTGCAAGAGATTTACCAGGGACATGTGTGTGAATGCTAACGGGGACAAGGAGCGGGAGGAGGCAGGGAGAGCCTTTAGAGAAGGATTCTGATCTGGCGCCTGTGAAAGGAGAGGGGGAAGGGAGGAGGATCAGGGAGGACGGGTCACAGCCAGGCAGATGAGGAGCCTGGTGTCGGGCTTGACTCCCTGGTAGTGTTCACTGGCTGGCAGCCGCAGGGGGAGGGTGGTGGGAGGGGTGGGAGGGGGCCCAGCGGGAGGGCTGCGGTAGGTCAGAAGATACAGGGAGATGGGAGCAGCGTCCACGGGTGGCCGCCATGGGGTCCCCTCACGGGTCCACTTCTTTCCTCCCATTGCGTTCAGCCCCCCACCCCACCCTGTGTGGGTCCTTCGATATCGCCTCTCTTTCACATCCCAGGAAGCCTCTCCCCAGCCATGTCGCTCGCCCCACTCCAGTCCCCATTTGTGTCATGGAAACCAGGCTCCACCCTGGGGCAGAAGTCCCGGCTGCTGTGTGGACCGGGGAGAGAAGCCTGGGGCCTGAGGATCGAAGAGTGGAGGAAGGAAAATGGGATGCTCTTGAGGCAACAGGGCTCTTCCTGATGTTTGTTATGTTTTGTCTTGTTTTAGATATCAAAAAATGGACTGGTCCTCTGGCACTGTGCATGTTAATCTGCCACTAGCCTCCCCAGGCCCGTGAGAGCTATGTCCTCCTACAGGTGGAACTTCGGGACAGCATGTTTCTGATAGACTGTATCATCCCCAACCTGAGTCGCATTACAAAGCTGTGTTCTGGCAATGCAGTCTGGGGGAGTGCTGTGCTCACTGCTGGGTGTGTCTCCCTTAGATGTAGCAGGTGCCATGGGGTGGACTGTCTAGACCCTCAGCGGCTCCTGGAAACCTTTATCTTCCATTCAGAAGCCTGGGCTTTGCTTCCCTTAAAAAAAAATTTTTTTTCAGTGTCTTTTCCCACTTTCCCAATCTTAATCCAAAATAGATTTCATGCAAAAGAAATCTACCCCATATCATACCATTTGTGCCTAATGAGAGACTCCAAGATAAGTCTTAATAATCTCTGTATCTGATTTTAAAGACCGAAACTAAAGTTAAACTCGTGGCAAAGAGAACAGCGGCAAAGGGCTGACACCAACTCCCGGTAGATATGTTCCCTCGTGATAATGCTGTTGAATTTTTTTTCAGAAAAAACATGCATTGACCATCCTTCTTAATTAGTAGCCACAACAACCCTGTGATTATAAAATGAAGTGTATGGCATGTATTGGGAAAGCTTAAAAATGAGGCATCTAGAGCCCAGAATGGCTAAGTGACTTACTCGAGGTCGCACAGTAAGCAATGGCACACTAGAACTACAAGTCTCGTTTTTGGACTTTTAGATCAGACCTCTGTGCTGAAGAGGAAGGAGAAAATGGTGGTCAGAACAAGTGCGCCTTCCGTAGCTCAGGATGAAATTCTGCGCTATGAAGAAACTCAGATTTCTTAAACATTAAGATCTGATTACAAGTCAATGGCCAATTACAGTTTCTTGTCCACAATGATATCGGATTTTTCGGGTCCAAGGGCTTCGTCTTTCTCATCATGTGTTCTATACACTATTCAATCCTGGAGGCGGGCACGGCTGTCAGGTTCCATGGAGAGAGGACGATGATGGGTTCACACAGGGTGTTGACACAGAAGACCACTGAAAAAAGTCACTTAGCCTTTGGAGCAGGGGTCCTTTAGCCCAGCTGCACACTAGAATCACTTGGCAAGCTGACGCCCAAACCATACCCGGGACCAGTTACCTCAGAATGTTCTGGCAGTGGAAGCCTGGCATTGGGAGCTTCGGAAGTTCTCTAGGTGATTCCGATGCGCAGCCAAGGATAGGAACCATTGTGTTAGTGCCTAACCCCCAACCACTTCATCCATATGCGTTGAATAAATAGATGGGTGAATAACAACAACAGGAGTGAGAAAAAGAGAAACAAATTAAGAGGCTAAACGTGTTTTCTACTCAGACGGGAGACCCTGAGCTCCTTACTCAGAATAGACACCCTCTTAATTTAGAAATAGCTTTCCTAAGCTCTGCTGTCGGGATTCTCAGCCCACAACGAGGATGAGGAGGGGAAATGCATGCTCTTGGGAGCAGATGGACCAAGAGCGGCGAGAAGAAAAAATACGACTGAAAAGCCAAAGGAAGAAATGTAAACCCTACAGAGCAGGAGACAGAACCCCGGGGAAAATTGTCTGGGGCCATGTCATAGCAGGGCAAAGTGACCCGCCCGGCCTCGTTTCCCTGAAGGCGTCGTATTAGAACAGCACAGTAATTCCTGTTCATAACGATGGCTGAGTCATCCCACGGAGGGGGCACAATAATTCAGGGCACACCACTGGGTTTGAGTCACACCCCAACAAAACAGGCTGCGCCGACTAGAACCACGTTCCGGTGTTTGAAGCGTTGATGGGTTTGGTAGCTGGTAAAAGCATCCCTTTCAAGTTAGAAGTGGTTTCTGCTTCCTAAGAGGTGGACGTTAAATTTCCCACTGGGGCAGGCTGTCCCTCTCTCAGAAAAAGCCCCTTGCTGAGCATAAAGCAAACGTGGAGCTAGCCACGGACCTCTTTGGGGAGAAAACCTGGGCTGGGTAACGCGGTCCAAAAACAGATTTCTCAGACTGAGAAGTCAAGCTTTTTTCTTGTTTCCTAAACTGACGCTTTCTTTCTTCTTTCTTTTTCTCCTTCTCCTTCTCCTCCTCCTTCTCCTTCTTCTTCCTTATCCTTCTTCCTCCTCCTCCTCCTCCTCTCTTTTTTTCAGCAGAGATTTGTGATTTTCTTAGAGGCGATTTTATTTTTCTCAGCAGGGAGTTCTATTGCTCTGTGTCTGTAAGATATTGCCTATTCTTGAGGGTTATGCGTTCTTGAACAAGCAGGAGATCTAAGTCTGAGTTTCCATGGGAACAGGAGGGTTTTTGCAGACTTGAACTTGACCTCGCATGAAAGGAAAGACTATGCAAAGGAAGTGGGCATATCGTGGATGCAGGGTCATTGAAGTCTGAATACTTCAGAACACAGAGATGTTGGGTGACCACTGTCTGGTATAATTTCATTTGTCCCACTCAAGGCCATAATACAAGCTCTTGTGGAGGAAGAGCTCTGCGGCCGGTCCTGCTGTCAATCCTAGCAATGGGACACTAGATCAGGAAATGAGACCCTGGAGAGGTGAACTTTAGACAGAGGGAGGAGGAAGAAATGCCCCTTTTTTTTTCTCTGCAATTTCACATCAGTTTCTCTGACCTTCATGCACAGCAATGGGGGCGGTGACACTTACACTGGGAAGTAGGTTGAGAACCAAGCATGCTTAGCAACTCCAAGGGTGGGTCTGGGCTGGAAGCTCCGCCTAAAGCCACAACTGCGTGAAGTTATCGGCTGCTCTTTGGTTGCATTTTCTTTTTTCTGTCTCCTCAACACTTCAGGGAAGTCTGGTTGCAAATGACCATTGGGCTCCTGCAGTGCTTTGGGGGAGAATAGGGAAGGAGGGTCCCGCTGTGAAATGGAGCAGCAAAAGTGGCCAGGGAGGCGCTAGAATCAGGGGCCACCAGCAGAGGGCAGAGGTGTGTTAATAGCAGTGAGCTCTCCATGGTCTTGGCAGCAAAGGACAGGTACACACCTAATTTAAAGCGCTTGGTCCAAAAAAAAAAAAAAAAAAAGGCATGTAAAATACCTCCTTAATGAGTTTCATACTGATACCATGTTGAATATCCTGGGTATATTGGGTTACACACAAAAATACATTATTAACCATTTTCACTGGCTTTTAATCAGTTCTCTGATCGCTTTATCTATGTGGGAACCCACGCACCAGAATGATGTGGAATTAGATGTCATTGTGCCCCTTTAAATTCCATGCTGTCCAATGAACACCGTTCTCAGGAGCCCCCCCCCCCCCCCCCCCCGGCTCCTCCTCCTCCTTTTTTTTTTGAGAGAGTGTGAGCAGGGGAGGGGCAGAGAGAAAATCCCAAGCAGGCTCTGCCCTGTCAGCCCTATCAGTGCAACCACCGGGCCCCCCAGCCCCCCCTCCTTCTTAGTGTATCTCTTCCTCTTCCACTTTGCCACGTTCCTTAAAATGGAGCTAAAAGGCAGAGACTATTTTCACCTGAATTTAATCTAATTTTGATTCCAGTTAAGATCCATGTAAAATGTCCTTTATCTCAGCATTTCCCCAAACTCAAAGCGCTACACAAAACACATACTGAACAGCAGATTTCTATCTGTTTTAAATGCCGTGGAGCCAGGGACAGCTTCCTTCACTATTCAGTTTCCTCATACAGTGGGAACTCCTTCTCCGTGAAAACAGCCTATTGCGCATCTTTCAACCTTCCCGATGATGTGTGCCAGGCAGTTGTTCTTTTACCATGCTTATAACAGTGCCCGACACTTAGTAGGTGCTCAGTTAGTCGTTGCATTGATAAATTACGAATGTTACTCTTTCAAAAAGCTAAAGTCCACTCACATGAAAGAAACACTGAGGCTATAATGTTTTCGCTTTCAATGTTTTTTAAGTTTATTGTATCTGAGAGAGACAGAGAGTGCATGAGCAGGGGAGGGAGAGAGAGAGAGAAAGTGAGAGAGAATCCCAAGCAGGCTCTGAAGGGTCCACACAGAGCCCAATGTGGGGCTCAAACTCATGAAGCTGAGAGATCATGACCTGAGCCTAGGAGTCCGACGCTAAACTGACTGAGCCACCCAGGCACCCCAGTGTTTTCACTTTTAAATGGTTAGTAATGAAAAGGTAGCCCTTTGGAGATCTTGATTTCATTCTGCTTTTAAAAGCTGCACCAGGGGCGCCTGAGTGGGTTCAGTCGGTTGAGCATCTGACTTCGGCTCATGTCATGATCTTGCAGTTGACAAGTTCCAGCCCCACATCGGGCTCTGTGCTGACAGCTCAGAGCCTGGGGCCTGCTTCGGATTCTGTGTCTCCCTCTCTCTCTGCCCCTCCTCCGCTCATGCTCTGTCTCTCTCTGTCTCAAAAATAAATAAACATTAGAAAAAAAAATTAAAAAAAAAAAAAAAAGCTGCACCAAACTTGAACTTCGCACAGGGCAGAATTTAGCCCTGTGCTAAAGTGCCCACGCACTTGTCACCACTTTCCCTCCTACGCAGACCTGCTTTCCCTGCAGCCCACCTGCCACCTGCCTCTTTTCCCAGGTGGGGCCAAGGCTGCGAGCTCTCTGAATTTGTCCCTTGTGCAGAGTGCTCTGACAGCTTCAGGCATGTTCACCTCAGCAGTTCTAGAAAATGCCTTGTAATTGGCAAGCAGAAAGCATGTAGACTGAGAGGGCTGGAAGACTAAGTCTTCAACTGCAAAATCTGCTTCCATTTAGCATTTTCTGTCTGGTCCTTCCCGTGTAAAAGAGGGAATGAAAAAAAAGCCTTGAATGACTGACCAGATGAATTTCATGCAAGAATTTCAAAAATTGAATGATTAAAGATTTTGAGCACTTTTCTTGTGGCTTTATTGGCCATTCATGCATCGTTTGTGAAGTATCTGTCCAAGTCTTTGACCATTTTTAGTTAGGTTGTCTTTGTAAGCATTGTTTATATATTCTGGAAATGAGAACTTTGTCAGAGAATATTTTTCCCAGTCTAATTTGTCTATTCATTTTTTTTAATGGTATCTTTTCCTGAGCTGAAATTTTTAATTTTGGTGAAGTCTAACTTATTTTTAATGGTTAGTGCTTTTTGTATTCTGTTCAAGGACTCTTTGCCCATCCCAAGGTCATTAAGTTGTTATGCTTCATTCTAGCAGTTTTGTGCCTATGCTTGATTTTGAATTAGCATTTGTATATGGAGTGAGATCGGGATCAACATTCAATTTGTTTTCCACACATACATCCGGCCGCCCTAGCAATATTATTAAAAATATTTTCCTTTCCCCATTAAGTTGGCAATAAAAAAAAGAGGTATGACTACATGCAATGACCTGAATGAATTATTCAAAGATGTTGTGTTGAGTGAAAGAAGCTACATGCAAAGAAGGTTATTACTGTAGGAGTTTACTTATATGACCTTCTAGAACAGACAGAACTAATGCTACAGTGACAAAAGACTAGTCAACGGTTGCCCGGTTGAGGATAGGGATGGAAATTCTCTGGTGTGATGGAAACGTTCTGTATCTTGTTTTGGGTGTTCATTACACGTGCATAAACAATTGTCAAAATTCATCCATCTGAACGCCTGAGAGCCATGCATTTCATTGTATGTAGTTATACCTCAATATAAAATATGTTAAAGAAAAAGAAAGAATTAGAATATTCACGTCCCTGGATTAGGCCCAAGGAAAAGCACAGTTCCTGTCTCTGCAGCTGGCTGGCTGTCGAGGCCTGGGAAAGGGAGAGGAGCCCAGGCCGCATACTTTACCTCTCCCTGTTCCTGAGACTGTGGGATAGGTTTTTCAAAACATTGGCTAGGAGAATTGCATTCAAAAGCAGCTGAGTAAATAATGGGACTTTGGTGAGCCGTTGTTTCCCCTCTGTTTGGAAATTTGAGCTTGGTGTATCTTTCTCAAGCACATTTCATCTCGAAGATAATTTACATTTGCATGAAATCATGGCTACAGCCCATCTGCTCAACAATTATGTAAAATCCAACACTCAATAGCATGTGATGTGTGTTGATCTTAATGAGCGTAGGAACTTGAATGCTTGGGATTCAGGCTCTTCTAAAATAACCCCCAGCTCGGTCCACACACCATAGCCCGTCATTCCTGACGTTTTCTTTGGAACATCATGGTTAACATCCATTTTAGGGCAATTGCATCATGGGGTGGGGGGAGTGTGCTCTAAATTCCCGATCGCTCTACCAGAATTTTTACTGTAGTTGAGCAAGATTGTGTTGGCAGTTGTAGAAGGGTGCGGCTGGAAGGGGAGATGTTTGGTTTTTTATACTTAATGGTTTTATCACCAAAGATGATTTGTAACAATGAAACAGCTGGAGCAGAACATGATTCATATTAATGTATGCATGTAAATGGGTTAGGAACGGAATTAACATAATTTCTGTGCTTTGGTTTTCCCTCCGAAGTTGAGACTACTGGTTTATTTACAGTCTGCAGTGTGCATAGCCAGGCAGTTATGTTGGCGCACAGATGGTGGGGAAGGGAAGGCCGTGTGCTACGGATCAGCGGGTGAATGTTAACAGTGCAGTGTATGGTTACAGCTCTTCAAAGAGGCCAGAGCCCAGAGGAGAAGGCAGATGACAGCAGGTGCCTCTTCCAGAGTTCTTACCCCTTCCCTTTGGTCCCTTTGTTCTAGTTTCGTCTGCCAGGACTTTAGAGAGGAGGGGGATGGGGAGAAACCAGGACCAAGGCTGCCAAGGCAGAACCTCGCAGGAAGCAGTAAGCAGGGAGGACCCACAGCCGGCAGGCTCAAAGGCATTAGTGGGAAGCAGGGGCTGGGATCCAGTGGGGAAGGTGGGCTCTGAGATGCTGGGGCCAGAGGACGGGACAGAAGAAGGGTCCGCAGGCCTGAAAGCTGACGTGGTGGTGGTGAGAAGGCACAGACAGGAGCACCCTGCTCTCAGAGCAGAAATGTGGCCAAGGAGACAGGAAGCGTCTCTGCTTCTGAGAGGAAGTCCTCGGTCATTCCAGAAAGAACAGCATTCGGTCCCAACCCAGGGAGGCCTGTGGGTGGAAAGCGGGTGCCTGGTCAGAAAGTAGGCCTAGGGAGGCAGCCATTAGGAAGCCTTCTGTATTTTCCCCTTTCAGTCTTCCATTATAATTCCTCTTCTCCTCAGGGGCGCCTGGCTGGCTCAGTCAGTAGAGCCTGCTAGTCTTGAGCTCAGGATAGTGCGTTCAAGCCCCATGTTGGACATGGAGCCTGCTTAAAAAAAGATTACAGGGGTTCCTGGGTGGCTCAGTTGGTTCAGTGTCCAGTTCTTGACTTCGGCTCAGGTCACCATCTCACAGTTTGTGGGTTCAAGCCCCACATCGGGCTCCACACTGATAGCACGGAGCATGCTTGGGATTCTCTCTCTCTCTCTCTCTCTCTCTCTCTCTCTCTCTCTCTCTCTCCCTCTCCCTTTCTCTCATGTGCTCTGTTTCTCTCTCTCTAAATACAGGAACTTAATTTTTTTTTTAATAAATTAAAAAATCTACTACTCCTGCTTAGGCCAAGTTCATTCCCACAGCTGGAGAGGTAAGCCCCCTGGTACACAGGGAGAAAAACTTCCATCCCGAGCTCAAGTTCCTCTCTGTCTCGGTTACGTATGTATGTGTGCATGTATATGTATGTATGTGTATACGTGTCTGTGTGAGCACATGTATATGTACGTATGCATGTATTTCTATGCATGCGTGTGTGCATGCATCTGTATCTCCTAAGGAAACGTGACCAGAAAGATGCAAGGAGTCCGAGTGTTACACCCATGGTTGTCTCTGGGGAGGAGAAGAGTTTTCCCTGACCCTCTCAGAGCCTGGACTGGGTCTGCACATTTAAATGATGAAGAGGGGCGCCTGGGTGGCTTGGTCGGTTAAGCTTCCGACTTCAGCTCAGGTCATGATCTCACGGTCTGTGAGTTCGAGCCCCGCGTCGGGCTCTGTGCTGACAGCTCAGAGCCTGGAGCCTGTTTCAGATTCTGTGTTTCCCTCTCTCTCTGCTCCTCCCCCGTTCATGCTCTGTCTCTCTCTGTCTCAAAAATAAAATAAAATGTTAAAAAAAATTAAAAAAAAAAAAATAAAATAAATGATGAAGATAGGTTGATAGGAGAAACGCGTACAAACTTATTGGGTATGGCTTCCATGTGACATGGGAGCCTTCATAAGGAGACAAAGACTCGAAGAAATGGTTAAACCGACTGTTTTTATGCTAGCTTTGATGAAGATTGGACGTGAAAACTGGTGGAACATGAAAAGACAAGGAGTGTCAGGCCAGTGTAGGGAAAGGGGGGAAACCCAGGAAGACGTGTTCAGCTTCTTTTGGGTGTTGCTCTGTCTTGGGAAATAAGGGTGCACCTTTCCTCCAGGTATATCCCGGGAGGGAGCCCCTCACATGAGGTCTATGACCTGCCTCAGAGGAAGGTCAGAGAGTCTTTCCTGCCCCTCCCATTTCTCAAATTCCTTCAGCTTGAGATATTCAATATGCCAAGGTGCCATATTGGGATACTGTGGCCTGAGCCCCAGCATCTGCCCGCGTGGAAACATGAAGCAAGGGGGAAGGTAGTTTCAACCCCATTCAATATGAATTGGAATGGATAAACACATGATTTAAGAGCATTTAGTAGTAGGCTTTCATTCTCTGAAAGACCATCTTTATAGCTTTATTTTTACAATATCCCAAGTCCTCTGTTTCTTGAGATAGAATCTATTGACTCCTCCCTCCCTCTGGGCCACTGTGAAACGCACATGCTTTGACTGCCTTCACAGAATCCCACACTATTTTCTAACAAAGTTAACCGAATTGGAATAACCGAATAGGGTCTTGAAAACTGGACAGTTCAGAGGCACTGGCTTGATTCTGAGCCTAAAAAGACAGATTGGGCAAGAGCCTTCACACTCAGCATAACCATCGTCAGAAACGACCTCAGGAACACACGGGATGTCCTTTCCTCTCTCCTGGTCTCCATGCTCTGGTAGGGACGGCTGGACCTAACCATTCCTAAGGTGCCTGCTTCAGGCAGTGATCAAGCAGATTCAAGCATGCATCTGTTCTCAAGGTACCTTAGTATCACCGATGGGCTACTATGTCAGCAGCTATTTACTGAGCATCTACTAGGTGCTGGCCAGAGTACTGGGGACTTTACGAACATGACCGCCTTTAGTACTCATGCTGACCCCAGAAGGGAAACAGTATTCCCATTTTCAGATGGAGAAACTAAGACCCAGGAAGCAAAAAACTCACTGGAGATCAGAGTTGAAATTCTTATTCAAGACCTATTCCAAAGCCTGTTCTTTTCCCACTGTGCTGTTGAGATTTGGCCATCATAAAAGCTTTTTAGTTCTCAATCGTTTTCTATTAAAATTAAATACTCTGGAACAGTATGAAACCCTAAGAGCTAATGTCTTGGCTATGCCAGCTGAAATACAGGCTGGCAGCAAATGGAGATTGGGGATAGACAATTATCAGGAGACAGCTGAGGGGCAAGGAAGTCATAATCAGGAAAAAGGAGAGAAACTATGATTAAGGTTGTTTTGTTCTAGTCTGCAGAAGTTCAGGAGAAGCTAAAAAATAAATGTGATGCTGTAAGAGTCATCTGCCATTCTTTTCTGGTGGCTTAGCAGCTGACGCATCTTTTTGTGTTTGGGGTTCTTCACTTACGTGTTTGGTGGTCTAATATCCGTCATGGAAGTTACAGATATTCACTTTTCCAGTCTGCTTTGCCACTGGGCATAAGCACGTGACCTAGAATCTTCCAATTGGATACTCCACCCAAGACTGAATGGGGAACACTCTTGGAGCGGCAGCAAGTTTGACTTCCTGGGCCAACAGTGTGCTCAAGGCACGGCTCGTGTGGCCTCTAGGATGCAGTGACCAAGACAGAATGGGCTTGGCAGACCAATTCTGCAGCAGATTCTAGGGCGCGTTCCTAGCTATTTCACCCTGAGCATCGCTCTCCAGCCCTTCCATAATTCCATGAACCATCCAATTTCTCTGTCCTTACAAATAGCTACATTGAGGGGCACCTGGGTGGCTCAGTCGGTTAAGCGTCCGACTTCGGCTCAGGTCATGATCTCACGGTCCGTGGGTTCGAGCCCCGCGTCGGGCTCTGCGCTGACAGCTCGGAGCCTGGAGCCCGCTTCGGATTCTGTGTCTCCCTCTCTCTCTGCCCCTCCCCCCGCTCACGCTCTGTCTCTCTCAGTCTATCTCTCTCTCAAATAAATAAGTAAATAAGCATTAAAAAAAAAGTAAAATAGCTATATTGAGATGAACTTTACATACCATAACATTCATTCTTTTAAGCAATACAATTTGGTGGTCTTGAGAGTACTTTCAGAGTTGTGCACTCATCAAAACTATCCAGTTGGAGACAATTTTAATCATCTCCCCCGCACACTTCATACCCATGAGCGGTTACTCCCCATCTCCCCCTCCCCACAGCCCTTGACAACCCCTAATCTGCTTTCCGTCTCCATGAATTTACCTATTCTGGACATTTCACATAAATAGAATCGTACATTATGTGGCCTTTTGCGTCTGGCTTCTTTCAGTTAGCGCGGTGTTTTCAAGGTTCATCATGTGATAACACAGATTCATACTTGATGACCAAATGCTTTCTGTTGTATGGAAATATCACAATCTGTTTATCCATCCATCCATCGATGGGCATTCCGGTTATTTTCACTTTTTTGCTATTATAAATTACGGTTCTAGGAGTACAAATGCGCAAATCTTTGTGTGGATATACATTTTCAATGTATATACCTAGAAGTGCAATTGCAGAATCACATGGTAACTGTGTATTTAGCAGAGAACCTGCCAAACCGTTTCCATAGTGGCCGCACTATTTTACTTTCCCACTAGCAATGGATAAGAGCTCTGACAGCTCCACTTCCTCGCTAACAGGTTTTCTTTTTATTTTATCCATCCTAACGAGGGTGAACTTGTCGGTCTTGTTTGCAGCTCCCTAATGACTAATGGGTACCTTTTCACGTGCTTATTGGCCATTTGTATACCTTTTTTTAGAGACGCGTCTGTTCAAATTCGTTGCCCATATTTAAGTTGGGTTATCATTTTTTTATTGTTGAGAGGTTTCTATATATATTCTTGATACAAGTCCCTTCTCAGATACATGACTTGCAAATACTTACTCCCATTTTCCGGGTTATCTTTTCGCTTTCTTGATAGTATCCTTCGAAACACACACTTTTAATTTTGATACATTCTAATGTATTAATTTTTTCTTTGATTGCTTGTGCTTTAGGTGTCCTATCTAAGAAACGACTGCCTCATCTAAGGTCACAAAGATACCATGATTTCTTCTAAGAGTGTAACGGTTTTATCTTTCACACTCAGGCCTATGGTCCATTTTTTAGTTAATTTTTTGTAAATGGTGTGAGACTGGGGTCAAAATTCATTCTTTGACTTATGACTATCTAGTTCTGCCAGGGCCATTTGTTGAAAAGGCTGTTTTTTTCCTCCGCTGAATCGTCTTTGCAACCTGATCAAAAACAAGTGAACTATCAATGTAAGGGTATTACTTCTAGCCTCTCACTTCTGGTCCACTGATCTAAATGTCTATGCCATTACCAACTGTGAAGAGTGCAAACAGAGGCAAGAGGCAAGAGGGCATCAGCAGAAAGGTTGTTAGCAACGGGAATCCACCAAGAACCCCACAGGGAGAGTCTCAGAGAGCATGAAACCAGCTTTCTTTTATAGCATTTCTAGACTCTAGCAACTATTAGAAGAAGATTTCTGGGTGCATTATGGGAAAGGGATTGGAGACTTGGAGGGGAATGGATTGACTTTGTTTTGTGTTCCCCTTACCCCCCCCCCCAAAAAAAAAGGAGGCAAGCAAGCATTTGCGCCCAGCTTGGGTACATTGGCTGCACCCTAAACAGTATGGAGGGGTATTCCAGTTGCATACAGGATGCGTGTAGGGGTGGACGAAGTGCTGCTTTGACTTTGGCCACCAAAGACCTATCTGGATTCGTGCCACTCCTCACACGTTCTCCCTCCTCTTTTTCCAGCGGGTCTTAGGCTCTCAGGTCCAGCCCCTCCCTGAAGCCATATTACACTGTAGTCCACAGTCCAGCCCGGCCAGAATATGGCTCTTCTCACAGCTTGGGCCATTTTCGAACCGATATTTTTAGGTATATTTTGCTTCTTGTTGCCGCTGTAATAAATTAGCACCAACTTAGTGGTTGAAAACAATGCAAAGTTATTTCCTTACGGTTCTAGAGGTCAGAAATCCAAAGCTGGTTTCACTGGACTAAAATTAAAGGGTTGGTAGGGCTGGTTCCTCCTGGGGAAAATCTGTCTCCTTGCCTTTTCTGCTTCTAGTGTGGCCTACATCCGTCGCCTCCTGTGCCCTTTTAGCCCCAGTGATAACACCACCTTCTCGCTTCTAGGGCCAAATCTGCCCGTGCTCCCTCTTAATACCCCTTGTGATTACATTTAGGGCCCACCCAGACAGTCCAATACAATCTATCTCAAGATCCTCAGCTTAACCACATCTGTACAATCCCATTTTATTGTAAGGTAACATTCACAGGTTCTGGGTATTAGGACAGGGACTTCTCTGGGTCGCTGCTATTCAGCCTACCATAAGAGGTGTGACACGTATGGCTCCTCTGGCTGATTAGAGCTAGAGTCTCCTCTGACTGGCGGGGTCTCTGCCAGTCGTTTACATTCGGACTGTACTTTGATGCTGACCAGTTGTCAAATATTCTGAATATCGCCCCTGTTTTCAACCTTCTTTGTTAAGGTGATCAGCAAAACTGAGTTCGTAGGAGGCTGAAACTGACAGCGAGTGAGCTCAAAAATGTGTGAAACTGATGCTCACCTGTAAGAAAATCAAGTGCGAGTCAAGGAAAACCACATACAAGGAAATTCCAGGGATAGATCAATGATACAAGTCTGAAATATTAGGGACAATTAAGAGGAAAGCCACAGGAAAGTAAACAGCAAGTTTCACTGAGCAGGTATCAATCAACTTGATAAAAGGCTTTTTTGGAGTTTCAGTTTGATCTGAATTCCAAATAGAGAAACAGCCTAGGGAAGCCACCAGAAAGAGCTTGTTTCTGTGCAAGAAAGAGAAGGCAGAGCCCAGCCCAGGCCTGGAAGTAGAACTCTAGATGGGACCAAAGAGGAACAACCCAGAACTGAGCATGCAAATATAGAGCATTTATTTCCCACAAAGCTTCCTGAACCAGTGCTGTGAGCCTATGACTTGCCTCCCACCTTCTGGGGCAATGGCTCCCAGAGAGTAATCATGTGATTTGCTGCATCAGAATCACCTGGTAAAATGCAGGATCTTGACCTCTTCCCTTAATAGTAAACATTTCTGAGGAAGGGGTCCTAGAATTTGTATTTTAATAAAAAGAGATAATTTTTAATGTTTTTTGTCTTTTTTTTGAGAGAGAGAGAGAACTAGTGGGTAATGGGCAGAGAGAAGGAGACAGATGATCCGATGTGGGCTCCATGCTGACAGCAGAGAGCCTGACCCAGGGCTTGAACCCACAGACCATGCGATCATGACCTGAGCTGGAGTCTGATGCTTAACATACTGAGCCACCCAGGCACCCCAAAAGAGATCATTCTTAAGTGTTGAAGTTCTCCGGCAGGAGCATCATGGATGGCATATTTGAGGAAGCTCAGGAACACTATATTTTCATAGGATGTTGCACAAAGTGTTCTGAGTCACCCATGAAGGCAAGTGAAATCGTTGTAACCATCACCATGGGACGAGACCCCAGAATCATGGAAGACCTGAGAGGGCAGATAGGTTTCTACTCACTCATCAACTGTGATTGATTAGTAGTGGCTGCCTAGATCACAGTGCTGAGATAAATTATGAGGACTTGCCTGGGCTTGGATAGGAAAAGAGCAATGCTTGATTAGTAATGTCTGCCATGGCCACAGTGGGGTGTGTGTGAGGATAAGTGCCTCCTGTTTGCCATTTTCTCCTAGAAAGACCTCGCTATCCTTTCTCATTTTATGAGGAGGTGTAGTATGCATACAAAAGCCTAGATGGAAACATATATGTACGCTTCAAAGAATAAAAATAAAACGCATGCTTTTAAACATTTCTCTAGATAGCAGCTTCCAAAATCTCCTCGGGTAACACGTGGCATTGTCTCACAACTTGTTAAATGTCTAATTTAAATAAATCCCTTTTGGCAACATTTAAGTCCAGTCCCTCTCATTCTATCCTCAGAGAAAAACAGAACAGCTGCTCCTGCTCTCTTATTCAATATGCCTCCCTATTTTTAAGAATTCAGTTCTCCAGAAAAAAAAAAAAAATTAATGAGACTCTTCTATTTTAATGAGTTACTTGTTTAGTGGATTGGCATTTTTCCTCCCCCAAGCCCAACATTCTTGGTTACAGAGACAACTTAGAATAGGACATTGGGAATAGAAGGAATTTAGATGCCATCCAACTCTTGTCACAGATGGCGCAAAAGGCCTAGGGAAATGGGGGAGTTGGCTTGCCCACGCAGCAGAATCAGAACTAAGATTCGAGGATCCTACCTTTTCGTTCAGAGCTACTCAGACCATGACATTTCAACAATCAGTGTATTCTGAAGTGAAAGGCTACACCCAGGACCAAACAGGCATGGGGCTCACTTCCCACATACATCAATGGCTTCCTATCTCAAGTCCTATTTCTTTGCTGGAGGGCTTTAGACCCGTGCCTGGGGCAGACTAGGAGAGCTGGGGGATTAATTCCTCAGGAACAACACTTAACCACCCAGGGATGGGAATGGGTGGATGAATAGCCCTGGTTCCTCACCACTTCCTTGAAAGAACAATTCTGAGATACCTGTTGCCTGGGGCTCCGAGGTCCCTCAGCAGGACTGCGTCCTAGGTGCACCCACGCGTCTCCCCCCCCCCCCCCCCCCGCCTACAGTGACCCTCTTATTAATATGCCCTTTATTTGCTTTCCTCCTACCCTTTCTCCCTGCCCTACTCCCCCCTTCATTGTGCTTTCTGAGATTATCTCCCAAGTAAACTATTTGTCCTCAAATCCTTATTTCTGGATTTTCTTTTTGAGGAACTCAAATGAAGACCATGCTTAACAAGAAAAGAGCTTTATGAGAAGCTCCGCAAGAGCTGGGGATTCAGGAAATAGCCTGTAAGTGGATTTCCAATGATGAATAATCTTCAGGACCAGCTTTGTAATTTATGGAGCCCAGCGCAACATGAAGATGTGAGGTGCTGTGCTGAAAAAGTACTAAGAACTTCAAAATGGTGACAGCAGAGCATTAAGCCAAGGACAGAGCTCTTCCGAGAGTAGCCTGTGTGACAGGCTGCACACCCATGAAGCCGGCCCTGACGATCTTTCTATGTAAGGATGGTAACTGGCGATGATGACACCACTTGCTGAGCCCTTACTGTGTGCCAGGCAACGTGCATCATCCCCTGTATCCCGCATGCCAACCCCACGGAAGAGATATCATCGATTAGAAAATTTCTTGTACTGCAGGAAGAATGTATGATGCTGAGTGGGACTTTTTCTGTGGCTCTAGAGTCATGACTAAGGTTGAAACCTACAGAAAAAAAAAAAAAAAAGAAGGTACAAGTAAACCCACTACGATAGGCAGAATAATGGTCCTCCAAAGGTGTTCGCATCCTAATCTCCAGAATGTGTGAATGTTTACCTACCATGGAAAAGGGACTTTGCAGGTATGATTAAGGATAAAGACCTTGAGATGGGGAGATTTTAGTTGATTACCCAGTTGGTAATCGAGAGTTAAGAGGTTATCAAGGTTAAGAGAGGCTTTCCTTGTTGAGGTCATGTGACTACGGAAGACCATCAAAGAGCTCCAACATCATTGGCATTGAAGGTAGGGGAAGGGGGTTCACGAGCCAAGGAATATGGGTGGCCTCATGAAGCTGGAAAAGACAAGGAAATAGACTCTTTCAGAGCCTCCAGAAGAGAACCCAGCCCTGCTCTATAAGGGAATACAGTCCTGTTATTTTAAGCCATTGAGTTTGTGGTGATTTAGTACAGCAGCCACAGGAAAATTACACACTCACATTCAAAAGAAGAAAGCCAGCATTCCGCCAGATATGTGCTCACCAAGCTTAGGAGGATGTTGTGCAGTGGGCACCATCACCTCCCTGACCCCAGTACCCAGCCGCCCCCCACCCCCCATCTGTGGGGCTAGGGGAGGAGAGGCCACGACCCCATGACAGGCAGGCTCCTGGGGCATGCGGGGTTCCCACCAGGGCTAGGGGCTTGTCTTTCCTCTCCCACGGGGGTGCTTTCCCTTCTCCCAAGAAGTGGAGGGAGGAGGTTCCATGGGAACCATGCTGTCAGCACCAAGCTCCCAGAATGTTCCAGTGCTGCTTCAGCCTGAGCCCCGTGTCCACACCGTGCCCGTCTGGTCACAGACCCGCTTCCTCAGCTGGCAGCGGGGCCTGCTCTGACGGTCGCACCAGGAGGAGAGGGGTAGAGCCATGCCCGACAAAACAAAGGAAGGCAGCCGGGAGGAAAGAGAAAGTGTCCTGGGACCATAAACATATCTTTAAGAGTGTTTAACTGATTACTGATTTTCCCTGTAAATGATGTTTGCCCTCATTGTAAAACTAACTCACGTTCATTTGCATTTTGCAAAATATTTGTAGAGCAAAGAAAATAAAATTCGCCGCTATGTAGCAACGCTCTGTAAATATTATGTTGTTTCTTTTTAGTCTTTTATTTGCCTTATACATGTCCCTCTGTCAAAACTGAGATGACATACAGCTTGCTTCACGTAACAATAATATTAAATTACTATTTTCCCACGTTAGTAAAGGTTTCTGGAAGACTTCTGAACAGCAGCTGTCATTATCCAACATGTGGACAGTAATTTAACAGATTTTGTTTTCTGATTTTTTTTTTCCAATTTATCAATAATATTGTGGTGAGGATTCTTTCACCATCACCTCAATATAAAACAGTTTCTGACCTTATCTTTTTCTTTCTTCTTAGCAGGGGATGGGTATCTTTAGATATATCTATTTATCTTTTTGCTGACCCACATGCAAAAGAGTATATAAACACATATGTGGGCTCAAGGGACCGTCCTAAAACGAACGCCCATACTGTCACCTCTCAGCTTAAATCTTACATCAGTGATAGAATAGCATTTATATTATTTAGAAAGCCTCTTTGGGCCTCTCTCTGCTCACATTCCTCCCCCCACTCCCACCCCTCAGGAAAACCATTACTGTGAATATTCCTCTAGTCTTCTCCATAATTTTACCATGTATGCATATCTGACTAAACTCTGTATCATCTGGATGTACATGATTTTGTCCTCTTTGTGACTGGCATTATATTTTTTGTGTTCTTTTGTAGCTTGCTTACTATGTCAACATGACATTTTTGTGGTCCATTCATGCCACAATGTGTTGCTGTGGGGCATTCTTGTTCGTGGCTGTGTGATACCGGCCAGGAGCTTATCTTCACTTTGTCAACACTGGTATTAAACATTTTTTTAAAATTGTGGTCAATGTCATAGGTGATTCTTTCAACACATGTGTAGGAGCAGAGTGTTGAATAATACCCTGAATTGTTGGAATAAGAGCTCCACAAAGATGGCTGTCTGAAACGGAAACCACAGACATTTGAATGTAGCAAGTCTGATACGTGTATTTTTTTTTTTTTAACGTTTATTTTTGAAGGAGAGAGAGACAGAGCATGAGTGGGGGAGGGGCAGAGAGAGGGAAACACAGAATCCGAAGCAGGTTCCAGGTTCTGAGCCATCAGTACAGAGCCCGACGTGGGGCTCAAACTCACGAACCATGAGATCACGACCTGGGCCGAAGTCGGATGCTTAACCGACTGAGCCACCCAGGCGCCCCCTGATATACGTATTTTTAAAAACCTGTCTTAGCACTCTACCACCACATCTGCAGTTCATAATCTAAGATGCTCGGTACAAGAAGAAAGCAGGAAGTAGGACAAACGCTCAGATTAAACAACAGGTAAGTGTTACTGTAGGGGTTTGTTTGTTTTTTCCTGTCAAATTGCTACTTCTATCATGGAAGACAAAAGCATTTCCATTTCAAAAGTTTGTCAGCTTTATTAATGTTGGGCAAAATCAGTATGTTATGAAAAAGAAACATCTATAGCTTGGGGGCAAAATTATAAAATTAAACATGTAGGTGAGCTATTTATATACTGCTATAAAGTATTTTTTTGAAGAGAGATATGCAAAGAAGCTATTACCTACATGCAATGTGTATTTAAAGATTTTTTTCATCCTGGGAGCCAGGAATATAAGAAAGAACAGATATATTTAACCATAACATACTGTGATTCATCAAACAGCACAAACTTTCATTTCATGGAGTTTATCTGTTGACGTTGATTTAAACTATCATTTGTTTTATCATGTGGGAACGTAAGTTATGTGGTCAAAAACATAAGGATTTTGAACTAATGTTGATGCAAGTTGTGTTGTCTTCTCGTATTGTCTTTTCAAAGTGCTGCCAGTTGAAAAGGGAAGCATTATGTTTACAAATCTGTTTTGAAATGTTTGCCAAAATTTTGGTAGTATCTTTAATAAAGATGTTTGTCTCCAGCATCCAAAAAATAAATTAAAAAAAAAAAAAGAAGAAGAGGAAGGAAGCAGGATGTTCTGCTTACCCTCACTTTTAAGGAAACCTGCAGGAGACGTGACTGGGTTGATGTGCGTAATATGATTTGCTCAGCGCAGTTTGAAAATGCCGATGCCAAGTACAATGTCAGTGAGTACCGTTTTGCCTTCTTTAATCGGCTTAGGAAAACTTTAGAAGCATGATCCTATCCAGTAATGGACAGATTTTTTTTTTCAGTTGCAGTGAAATTTCCATTGTTCCTTCGATTGTTTCTTGGCGTGTTGTATCTGAATACCCATCCTGGCCAGCAGCAGTGCTACAATATGAGGCCAGAAGCTCCCGCTCCCTGTTTAGGGAGACAGAGAACGACAGAGACGGCCTCTAATTGCTCCTGCCAGTGACAAGAGCGTGGGTGTTTAGTCCACGCTTCGCCAATCGTGCTCTGGGAGCTGGGCCTCTGACCCGTAAGGAGTGAAGCAAAACTACAGTGAGAGATGACCACCGGCCAGGGCAGTAAGGGATCCAGCAGCCTGTGGTGAATGTCCAGACGCGGGGGCCCATATGGCAGCGGCAGTGTCCGAAGCAGACAGTCCCTCTCAGATGTTGGCAGTGTTCCCAGCTGCTGGGGCTTTTAGTTCCAACCCACTTCCCAAGCTTATCCCCCTGGATTCCCATGAATTCCACACACTACCTGCGATCCTTTCAGTGCGCTGCTTTTCCCACTTAAGTTTTCCAGAGTCGACTTCCGTCTGCTGTCATCAAGGAACTCAGACGGTCACACTTGCCAATAACGGTGTTTACAATAATTCCTTTGGAAAATCAAGCATCGGTTAGGGGCACCTGGGCGGCTCAGTCATTAAGCATCCAACTTCGGCTCAGGTCATGATCTCGCAGTTCATGGGTTCCAGCCCTGCATTGGGCTCTGTGCTGACAGCTCAGAGTCTGGAGCCTGTTTCAGATTCTGTGTGTGTGTGTGTGTGTGTGTGTGTGTGTGTGTCTGTCTGTCTGTCTGCCCTTCCCCCACTCATGCTCTGTCTCTGTCCCTCTCTCTCTCAAAAACACGTAAACATTTAAAAAAATTATAATCAAGCATCGGGCATTGATTAGGACTCCCTCCATTTCCTGTTAAATCTGTTTTATGGGGAAATAAAATGGGCCCCACAGCCCCTTGTGAAGGATCATAATCCAGCATAAACACAGCCTATTTGTGAGCTGGAAGTTTGGGCTTCAATGCCTTTTATAAGTACAAAATGTCGTTTGTTACTCCTGCTTTAATAACTTTTACACAGATCGCATTTTGAGATTTAGCCTTTAGAAGAGAAAAATCTAATCTATGTCTTAAGCTTTGTGACACATCTGTGCCCACATCCTTCACCAAGAACCCTGGCCTCTGTACTTCTAAAAACTTAGCTTCCTAATTCTGTTGCTGGCTCCCAGCACTTTGACCATACACATTCTTTTCTTTCTAGCCATTGAGGATTTCTCCGAATTTAATCCCCTTCTACTAAGTATGCCCCACCTTCAAGCCAGGCTTGACCTTCCTGATGGCACCAACCTGCTTTTGCCCAAGCCTGGTATGGCAGCAAAAACCAAAGAATCCTCTGTGGCCAAGCACTTATGAGTTTATTACCAACTGATTATAGATGCTTCATCAGTGTTCTACCAGAAAAGGTTCTCCAAGAATTGGTTCTATGACAGGGTATATCTGGAAGAACAAATGTGCAAGAGTGGGATGTTTGGGAATTTTCTGAAAGAAGGGACTTGCTCTATCGGCAATCGTAATAGCTAAGAAAGCAAACTAATGTGAAAAATAGGGGTATCAGTAATAAACAGGCCAATGGCATACAGCTTGCAAAATGAGAGCCAGCATCAGGAGGGAAAAATGCATGATGCCGTAAGTGGTATATATCGGTGGACGATCAGCCAGCCATTTGGGAAGAAAATTCAGCAGGCTCCAATGTAAGAGCCTGATGTACTTGATGGAAAGATGCCAACAAACGTAACCAAAGGTATGAATGTTCTCTAAAGGTGAGTAATACTGAAATGTGTCTGAAAAAAGCAGGGCCACACCATGTGGAATTCAGGGCAGCATGGTCCCAGATGGAGGCCTTCCAGGCCCACATGCTACCCGTGAGAAGATACAGATGCCTATGATACCACTGTCCTGGTCCCAAAAGCACACACCCTCTTGCTCTTGGGGAGTCTTTATGCCCCCCGCCCCCGAATTTTGCTGACTGTTCTGGAAATTCTGAGTCTGTGCCTAGTGTTCACCAAGTCTAAGTAACTTGTTCAAAATGGCTCTTGGATTTTCCTGATTGTTCACGGCAAGACAAGGTAAATTAAAGATCAATTTCCCAGGCTTTAGAGATGTGATTATTCTCTGGCAGGACCAGACCTCAGGCCTGTCTAACGAGTCTTCCTATAGATTCCCACCTTGCTCCTTATTTCAGAACATCTTCCAGCCAGACCAAAGATCTAAATATAAATAATATTAGTAATAGCCCTAATGTAAAAAACAAAACAAGACAAAAAACCTCCAGAAAAGCATGAATGACACATTTGAAATATGGACAAAGGATATGAAAATAATTCAACAAGGGCAAGGTGCCATGGCAAATACAGGTACGGAGAGATGCTGGAATTCTCATCTAATTATATAAATGCATGAATCATCATGTTTAATTAGCAGATTGCCAAAGATGAAAAAGATTGATGATCAACAATGTTGGTGAGAGCGTAGAAAATAGGCCCTCTTATTTACTGTTGGAGAGTGTTAGTAAAGTTACCTTGGAGAAGAACTTGGTAATAACTATCAGAAATTTAACGATACACTGCTGGTAGGAATGAGAAAATGGTACAACCACCTTGGTAAGTGGCTACTTTCTTATGCGATTAAACGTACATCAGGTGCCTGGGTGGCTCTGTCAGTTGAGCATTCAACTCTTGATTCCGGCTCCGGTCATGATCCCAGGGTTGTGAGATCAAGACCGGGGTCGGGCTGCGCACTGAGCAAGAAGCCTGCTTAAGATTCCCTCTCTTCCCTCTGCCTCCCTCCCCACTCTCTTTCTCTCTTTGAAACAAATAAACAAACAAAACAAAAAAAAACCAAAAACACAAAAGAAACACCATCCATCTACCATATGACCCCACGTTACACTCCAAGAAACATGAAAACATGTGTCCACACAATATCATGTACAAAAATATTTGTAGCAGCTTTACTCATTATAGCTTAAAACTGGAAACAACCCAAACATCTACCAACAGATAGAAATATAAAAATACTGTGGCATGCCCATACCACTCTTTCCATCCACTGGAATACTACTTATCGGTAAAAAGGAGTTACTAATATGTACAACAACACGGATAAATCTCAAAGAAAGTCAAACACTGTATAATTCCACTTTTTAAAAAATGTGGAAAATGTAGGCCAATCTATAGTGACAGAAAGCAGATCAGTGCTTGCCTGGAGCAGACAGCGGATGGAGTCACAGATTGCAAACAGGAAAGAGGAAAATTTGGGGTGAAGGAAATATTCTGTATATTCATTATGCTAGTGGTTTCACAGATACAGATCTTCACAGGTGTGTGTGTGTGTGTGTGTGTGTGTGTGTGTGTGTGTGTGTATAATTTGTTAAAACTCATTAAATTGAACATTTTAAACGGGTCAGCTTATTGTATGTAAATTATATCTCAGCAAACCTGATTTTAAAACTTTAGGAACGCATTCCTTTTGATCCAGCAAACCTCCTTCAGGGACTTATTGTACAGAAACATTTGCGCAAATGTGCGAAGATGTATGTACAAGAATGTGAATTACAGGGCAGTTTGTAACCATGAAAACAACGAAAATGGCCAACATACTCATCAATGGGGCAGTACAGAATCAAAGACTGAGCAACTGTTTTTTCTTTTCTGACAGAGAGAGAGGGCGCAAGTGAGCGAGGGCAGTCGTGGGGAGCGGGGAGAGAACCAGGGCTCACCCAAAGCAGGGCACGAGCTCACCCAATGTGGGACAAACTGTGAGATCGTGACTTGAGCTGAGGTCAGATGCTTAACCGACTGAGTCACCCAGGTGCCCTGAGCAACTGTTATAACCTAACCTGTAAACTCCAAGGGCCTGTAAAATTCAGGCTTTGGCACAGGGCAGGCACACAGCACATGTACAGACATGGAAGGAAATCCACGATATAGTAGGCGGGAAAAAAAAAATCAACTTTCAGGAGTAGATACACCCACCTAGAGTAAACTAGGCAGAGTTAGTTTGGGGTCTTTCAGGTTCTGCATCAAGACTGAGGGTCTGGGGCGCCTGTGTGGCTCAGTCGGCTAAGCGTCCAACTTTGGCTCAGGTCATGATCTCACGGTTCATGGGTTCGAGCCCCGTGTCAGGCTCTGCGCTGACAGCTCAGAGCCTGGAGCCTGCTTCCGATTCTGTGTCTCCCTCTCTCTCTCTGCCCCTCCCCTGCTCGTGCTCTCTCTCTGTCTCTCAAAAATAAATAAACATTAAAAAAAAAAAAAAGACTGAGGGGGTCTGGTAGGGAGACTGTTCTCAGGTGAGGCTGGGACATCCCTGGAAAAGGTGAAGCAGGATGAGACCATAATCTGCTGCAGGGAGATCAAAGGAAGAGTCACATGAAGAGGTTGGGAGCTTAGCACACCGGGGGTGAGAGTGCCCTCGCTTGTTCAATGCTGGACTCCCTCCAGCCAGTCCCAGGAGGTAGTGACGTGTCCTCAGGATTCCAGAACGGCAGTGCTCTGGGACATGGGGCCTCTTGGAATCACAGTCACACAGAGCTGATAGCAAAAGAAGAGGGTCCCGTGCCCCATCAGCGAGACCAGTGCTGGCGGGCCCTTGGGAGGTATAGAAGTCAGTGCAGGCGAAGGCAACAAGAAAAACCAGAGTGCAGGGCCTTGGAGCGCTTGGTTATGGTTCCCGTTGTCAGAAGCTCCAACAGGCCCCGCGCAGTGGGTGGAATAAGAAAGCCAGGCAACTGTCCAATGTGTAAATCAGGCAGAACAGGGCTTGGCAAGACAACTGACTCCAAGCTACAGTGAGGGAGAAAGGAAGCAGAGTCCGGAGGGAGCTTGGGGTACTCAGTAGAGTTGATGGAGGTGACAGAGAGAGAGGAAGGCAGGCTCAATCCCAAATTTATGGCAGAGTCAGCCCTGAATGAGCCTTAGGGAAAGCTGCAAGGGTAACCAGGGTGAACACCGCCAGGCTTGACCTGGTTCCTGGCTGAAGCGCCCTTGGCAGGGTGAGAACAGGATTCCAGTCTTTAGGGACACAATCCAAACTCATCTCCTTCAGGTGCGACTGAAGCACCTGATAGGATTTCTCTCTGGCCACAGCTGGTTCAGAAGCTGGGGCAGAACTAAGCCCGTAAATCAGGGACATGAACGTTTCAACAGGGAGAAATCGAGGTCAGAAAGAACAGAGGAAACAAGGCAGGGGATGAAGAAGTCCACTCCCACTAATTGCCAGGGTCTTGTCTTGCTGTTCCTTTGAGGGATAGATTCCCTGCAAGAGAAATTTGATTGGGAGACGCCACCTCATGTCTCATCAAGGACCCGTCTCCAATGCAACGCTGAATGGTTGCGGGGGGGGGGGAAGGATGGAGTGGTTTATTCCAGGCCTGATCCTCTGGATGGTCCCTTTTCTATTCGATGAGGCACCATTGTGCTCTCAGCTGGGAAGAAGTTCTGTATTTCAAATTCCTGTGTCCTTCATGTGCATGGAAGGTGACGGTTTACATTCTTGGGGTCAAATAATCACCCCCAGAAGGCATTCTCAGTATATAGACTTATGGAGAAGCAATAACACATGTTGCTAGATTGAAGGCCTGAGAGCTGGAGGAGAGTCCAGGAACTTTTTGGAAGGAAACATAGAATAGAGATATTAAGCCAATTCTCATCCATGACCCACCACTTTCAGAGATTTCCAGGGGCTACTGTTTGTTCATTTGAGCTCTGAAGGCCACTTTGACCTGTAACTTGGCCTTTGAGATCATGGAATGCTCCGAAACGTAGCGGTCCACGGCTGTAGCACTGACCAGTCAGGCTGCCAGGCGAGCTGGTAAACCTCTTCCATCATGCGCCGGGTTGAACAGTGTGCCTCTCCTACCCCAATTCACATTCATCTGGGACCTCAAGGTGTAACCTTATTTGGACACAGGACCTTCGTAGATGCATTCGAGTTAAGGTGAGGTCACGCTGGATTCGGTGGGCCCTGAATCCAGTGGCTGGTGTCCTTGTAAAGAGAGAGAGAGATTTGGAGACACAGAGAGACACACAGGTACGCAAGGTAGGCGGTCATGTGACAACGGAGGCAGAATGGAGTGTTACAGTTACCATCCAAGGAAGGCCCAGGATGACTGGCAACCAGCAGAAGCTGGAAGAAGCGAGGAAGGATTCTTCCAGAAGCCTCCAGGGGGAGCAGGCTCTGCTGACACTTAGATTGGGGCTTTCAGCCTCCAGGACTGTGAGAGGATACATTTTTGTTGTTTTAAGCCAACCAGTTTGTTACGGCAGCCCTAGGAAAGTATTCCACATTACACAACAACATTAATGCATAATAAAAACCATAGTTCTTGAGGAAGGAGGTGTGAAGGAGCATGCAACGTTATTTGTTGGTAAGCAGTCATAAAAACAACCTGATTTTTAAAGCAATTCTTTTTTTTTGTTTTTTTAATGTTTATTTATTTTTGAGATGGGTGGGGGGGGAGGTAAGGGCGGAGAGAGAGGGAGACACAGAATCTGAAGCAGGCTCCAGGCTCCAAGCTGTCAGCACAGAGCCTGATGCGGGGCTCAAACTCATGAACCACGAGATCATGATCTGAGCTGACGTTGGATGCTCAACTGACTGAGCCACCCAGGGGCCCTGATTTTGAAGTTTCTAAATTTTAAGAATAAGTTAGAATTCGTATCACTTTGGGGTGTTTTTAGCATCGCAACAGTAATTAGAGCCGAGGTATGGGTCTACGGGACCTGGAGTGAAGACCCAGGTCTGTCACTTACCACCTGTGTAATCTTGGGGGCATTCCTTAACTTCTCTCAGATTCAGTTTTCTCATCCTTAAGTCTAGAGTAATAATAGCTCCTACCCAAAGAGTTGATATGAGAATCAAGCAAATCAAGTCTAGGGAGATTCTGTGAGTCTGGTCCCTTGAAAGTGCTGTGAGTAGTACTTCCAATTATGTTTTGGACACAATGATTTTTTTTTCAATAAGCTTGCTTCCATTGCCACAGGGAAAAAATTTTTTTTGACCAGACCCCAGTTTGCACTGGCAAACACAATCTCTTCTAGAATCCATGAGATGCCAAGACTCCTCGTCGGGGCATTAGTGTCGGGTCCCAGAGATCCGATCCTCTCTTCGGCCAACCACGCAGACCTCCATTCACTGCCCATAGACCCACCCAAGGAAGCAGCTTGCAACGAGACTCTGGTTTTCTGCCAAGAACATCAACATCAGATTGTTCCTAAGTATCGTTCATTTCCGTATGAATCACTAGAAATGTAATGATAAGTGGGTTAGGCCCCGGATGTCTCTTAATACCACTTCTACTCAAACTGGGAGAAGACACGTCTTGGCCAAGTTCACTTCTAAATCTGTCAGTGGGACGCTGACATTATTCCAGGGAATAGTAATGGAAAGACTTCTGCTTGTTGAAGACCAATTCTTCTTACAGTTTTGAGTTGCTTATCTTCTTTCTCCACTGGGATAGATTTTTCTATTGCCCTTTTTTTTTAGTGCTGACTTTCCTAAACTCCTTTATGATGCTTTTCTTCATGAATTGCCTCTTTAACGAGTCAAGTATTTTTACGTTCTCTGTCCAGGATGCTGGTTCACATTTGCCACCATCTATAACATTTAGTAGGGAAACCCCCGCCCCTCCTCTTTCTTGCCTTTTCCTCCTTTCCACTTCTTTTTCTTTTCTTTCATTTTCTTTCTTTCTTTCTTTCTTTCTTTTTTTTTTTTTTTTTTTTTTTTTAGTATATATTTATTTATTTTGAGAGAGAGAGAGAGACAAGAGGGTTAGGGGCAGAGAGATAGGGAGACAGAGAATCCAAAGCAGGCTCCATGCTATGAACACAGAGCCCAGCGCAGGGCTCAAACTCACAAACCATGGGATCGTGACCTGAGCCAAAATCAAGAGTTGGACTCTTAATTGACTGAGACACCCAGGCACCCCCACCGCCTTTCTACTTCTGGGAGCATGGAAGCAGCTTTTTGAATGGGAAAAAATAAATAAACCCTAAGAGTCAATTATTTGAGATGTGGCTTGTGAGGGTCTTTGTTCCAGTTGCAAAAAGTCTGAATTTGACTTAAAACAACAACAACAACAACCCAACAAACTTGGGTTACAGTAAATGGGCCTGGTCCTTTTGACAGCTCCTTGGAAAGCCCCAGAACACTACCAATATCACATAAGGCCACAGAGAAATGTATAATCCTAAATCAGCCTTCGAAGGGAGAGTCCAATCAATTCAAGCCCATAAGATGTTTCCAGTGTAAATTCTTTGCTTAATTCTGGTTCAAGCACCTAGGGGGTTACAAGCAAATAGCAAAACGCTAGCTTTTGAGGAGCTGACATAACCATTAAGATAAAAACGTCTTCTAAAGAGAATGGTAGGGGATAGATTATAATCAAGGTTGAAATAGGGTGGGGAAGAATCTTGAGAGCCAAAGACAGAAGAGTATGCTGGGGTGAAATCAGGATGTGAGTGGATAATAGCAGAGCAAAAGAGCAGCAAAGTGAGAAGGAAGATGGCCAAGAATCGTGACGGTCACATGGTAGTCCTGGTTTTCTCGAAAACCCTTTCTCTGGCTTCTTCTCACCGCCCTTAGCAGAATGTCATTTTTGGTTTTAGACTAATAAATATCGATTGTAATGGCAGAAAATGACATTAAGAATTAAAATGCTATTACTCTTCAGATACTGAACCTTGCTTCCTACTGTCATTTGGTAAGTGTTGTGACTGTCTCAGACGTGGAGTCCCGTGTGACAGACTGGATCCTTCAACATTACCTAAACAGCTGCTGAATGGGAAGGTGGTGCCACTAAAGGGATGAGTTTCCCCTCTGTTGTGCATCTGTTTCTTTCAGTTTTTTTTTTTTTTTTTTAATTTTTATTTTTGAGACAGAGAGAGACAGAGCATGAACGGGGGAGGGGCTGAGAGAGAGGGAGACACAGAATCGGAAGCAGGCTCCAGGCTCTGAGCCATCAGCCCAGAGCCCGACGCAGGGCTCGAACTCGCGGACCGCGAGATGGTGACCTGAGCCGAAGTCGGACGCCTAACCGACAGAGCCACCCAGGCGCCCCTATTTCTTTCACAGTTTAAAAGGCTCCTAGGGCACCTGGGTGGCTCAGTGGGTTAAGCTTCTGACTCTTGATCTCAGCTCAGGTCATGAGCTCACGATCCGTGGGTTCGAGCCCCGCGTTGGGCTTGAACTGAGAGATCGCGAGCTAAGCTGAAGTCGGACACTCAACTGACTGAGCCATCCAGGCGCCCCTCCTGTGTGTTGTTTTTTTATTTTATTTTTTACTTTTTAAAATTTACATCCAAATTAGTTAGCATGTAGTGCAACAATGATTTCAGGAGTAGATTCCTTAGTGCCCTTTCCCCATTTAGCCCATCCCCCCTCCCACACCTCCTCCTGTAACCCTCTGTTTGTTCTCCATATTTATGAGTCTCTTATGTCTTGTCCTCCTCCCTGTTTTTATATTATTTTTGCTTCCCTTCCCTTATGTTAATCTGTTTTGTCTCTTAAAGTCCTCATATGAGTGAAGTCATATGATTTTTGTCTTTCTCTGACTAATTGCACTTAGCATAATACCCTCCAGTTCCATCCACGTAGTTGCAAATGGCAAGATTTCATTCTTTTTGATTGCCGAGTAATACTCCATTGTGTGTGTGTGTGTGTGTGTGTGTGTGTGTGTGTATACACACTACATCTTCTTTATCCATTCATCCATCAATGGACACTTGGGCTCTTTCCATACTTTGGCTATTGTTGATGGTGCTGCTGTAAACATGGGGGTGTGTGTGTCCCTTCGAAACAGCACACCTGTATCTCGTGGATCAATGCCTACTAGTGCAATTGCTGGGTTGTAGGGTAGCTCTATTTTTATTTTTTTGAGGAACCTCCATACTGTTTTCCAGAGTGGCTGCACCAGCTTGCATTCCCAACCCCTCCTATGGTTTTAAATATTATTTAAAACCATGATTTTCAGTGACAGGATAGTATCTTCTAGAATGGACATATAATCAATTTAAATAGAGCTCTATTATTAGGCATTTAGGTTGTTCCTAATCATTTGCTACAACAAATAATATATATCCTTAACATAAATACCTTTGCGGCATCTCTGAATATATTTTTCTTTTTTGAGTTTTATTCATTTTTGACAAATAAAAATGAAATATATTTAAGATCTGCAATGTGAGGTTTAAATGTGTATATATATATATATATATACACATATACATATATATATGTATATATATATATATACACATTGTGAAGTTATTACCACAATTAAACTAATTAAGGAGCACCTGGGTGGCTCAGTCAGTTAAGCATTGGACTTTGGCTCAGGTCATGATCTCATAGTTGGTGAGTTCGAGCCCTATGTAGGGCCCTGTGCCAACAGCTCAGAGCCTGGAGCCTGCTTCTGATTCTGTGTCTCCGTCTCTCTCCGCCCCTCCCCTGCTCACGCTCTCTCTCTCAAAAATAAATAAACATTGAAAATTTTTTTTTAAAAAACCAATAATTCCATCACTTCCCTTAGGTACTATTCTGAATATTTCTATAACATAATATTCCTGGGGTGCCTGGGTAGCTCAGTCGGTTAAGTGTTCAACTCTTGATTTCAGCTCAGGTCGTGATCTCACACTTGGCTTCCTGAGATGGAGTCCCAGGTCTGGCTTGGCACAGGATTCTCTCTCTCCACCCCTCCCCAACGTGTGCACGTACACGCGAGTGTGCACATGTGCTCTTGCTCGTGCTCCTTCTCTCTCTCTCTCTCTCTCTTGCTGCCTTTATCAACATAAGTAAATAAACTTAAAAATATATACATATATTCCTAGGAGAGGGGATATAGGATCAAAGGCTATGGACACTTTTAAGACTCAACAGGTATGTTGCCAAGTTGAATTCTAGAAAAGTTGCTCTAATATACATTCCTGATTGCTTGATATCGTCCGTGATGGAAGCGCTTACACTAAAGACATCGGCCAATGCTAGAAATTGGGACTTGATTTATTGTCTTGCCCATTGTCTAGACCTAAAAAAGTCTAAAATGAGAAAATAGGAATAATTGAGGATTAAATTTAATCCTCATGTCTACAGCGGTTACATCACGAATAGCACAAAAATGGCCAGGAAATATTCTTCCTATGTTGAAATCTCCTACCTGCCTCAGCAGAGAAGTCGCTCGCGTCATGATGAATGAATGAAGTCCCAGCTCACAGTGATGTAGAAGTCTAAACTGAAAAATGAGGTGAGTGTTTTAGCCTAACACTAAGTTTAGTTCTAAAATTATATGAAGAAACCATTCACAGAAAATTTTACATTAACCCTCAATGGGTATCGTACCTTTTACTGGTGTAACAAAATTATTTTTCAGATGCTGACACCCAAGCTGCCAAAACAACAGTGATGCTGCAGTGAAGCTGAGAGAGATTTTAGTTTAATTAATACAATTTTACAAGGCTGAGAGACAGTTTAACAGTAGATCGCCTATCAGAATTCATGACAACAAATTTAGCGGAGAAACAGGGGTTTAGGCTGCAACTCCACTTACCAAATGATGACTGAGTTACAACCAGAGCTGGACTGTGATAAGAGAATTTGGCAGGAACAAGAATACTTTCTGTGAGAATCAAACGACTATGTGAAATAAGTAACGAGGAGGATTGTGTATATTAGTATGACTTATAAATTGTGTGCTATACATCCTTTATGTCAGTATAACTTATCAAACACACGTGTGTATTTTTCCAAAGAGCTGGTTGTTAAATATTTACCGGTACCTCTGCTCATCACCTGCCCCCATACGGAACCGCACCCCCTAGTAGATTTGATTTCTAGCTAGAGTCTCCCTCAGTGACAACCATGCCTCATATTACAGGCACCTGCCTTCAGACCAACACTCCATTGCCAATGCTCTCCTAACTGGGAGAGGCCCATGGCACGTCTTCGTTCTGCATAGCACCCTTCTCCAGGGAGGCCTGGGCCCCAGCATCCCTCAGATCTCTAGCGGTTCCTATCACTGTAGAGAGCATTTCCAAGACTCAGTCATTGCTCCCAAAAGTTGGGTTCGGAAATCCCTGCCTACATTTTAAAATAGTTGCACAAATGTCACACCACGTTTTCTTCCCCCAGAAGGAGCCGCCGACTGTATATTTTCCAGCCTTGAGGATTCTTACCTTCGATGTTTTAACTTGTTGTTTTGACAACGTCGAGTTCTACGTAGGTCGTGATCAATCGTCTTCGAGGGTCTGCGGGAACAAGCCGGGTCTACTTAGCCCACATGTACACATACGCGCTGGTATAAAACGGTAATGGGTAGGAGCATCGCTTTCACTGAGCCAGAATTGTTTTATGAACTTACTCCAGGAGTGAAGGCTCACAGAGCTTGGTACGATACAACTTCTCTGCACAATTGAGAGACTCTTAAGAAATGAGGCAGGCAGGAATAATCGTAGAGCCTTTATTTCCACAGCCTCTTCTCTTGCATTAAATTCATCTAAGATCATTGCCTTAGACAAAACTCCAAGCTCTTTTATTCTTTTCACATGGATTTATTTCCAGGATCATGCGTCCCCAGGGGAAGCCCCAGAGAGCAGTGTTGGTGTTTCCAGAATCAATTTATGGGCCTCTGAGGGCATTTGACATGGTCTCCTTTGCCCAGGTAACACAGGAACTGGCTGAGATTTTGTACGAGACAGATGTCGTCTGGAACATGAAGCAAAATGCCAGGGCCACAAAATGAACTCCAGGTTTGAACAAACAGAACAAACCCATCATTTAGCCACGTAAACGGCATGTGGAAGAGAGGCAACAGGTGGAACGGAATTCATCCAGTTCCTGGACCATTCACGTTTTATTTTTGTCTGCACTGATCAGATTCACTCCGGATCATTTAATTAAAAAAAAATTTTTTTTTTTAACATTTATCTATTTTTGAGAGACGGAGAAAGACAGATCATGAGCAGGGGAGGGAGAGAGACAGACAGGGAGACAGAATCCGAAACATTCTCCAGGCTCTGGGCTGTTTGTTGGCACAGAGCCCAACGCGGGGCCCGAACTCACGAACTGCGAGATCATGACCTGAGCTGAAGTTGGACGCTCGACCGACTGAGCCACCCAGGCGCCCCTCGAATCTTTTAATTTTTAAACCAGTGTGCACAGCCATCTTCGAACCCCAGCTGGGAGCGCACTGAGCACCCTGAATTAATGTGGCCTCTCAGAGACAGGTAGCTGTAGATCCCCCTTGATCTAAAATGTCAAAGAGAGGGGCGCCTGGGTGGCTCAGTAGGTTGGGCATCCGACTGGCTCAGGTCATGGCCTCGCGGGTCATGAGTTCAAGCCCCGTGATGGGCTCTGTGCTGACCGCTTAGAGCCTGGAGCCTGTTTCGGATTCTGTGTCTCTTTCTCTCACTCTGCCCCTCCCCAACCCTCTCTCTCTTTCGCTCTCAAAAATAAAATAAAACATTAAACAAATAAAAATAAATACGGTCAGAGAGAATCTGAAAGACCGGAAGAATAAAACGTTTACTAATTTTTGTCTGGTCTTAGTAGTGGAATTAAGGCAAACGAAAACTGAAAATACGTGACAAACTATACAAACAGCCAGGAGAACAGAGTTTCGAAAAGAGAAGTCTCACAACAGTTTCATTAAGAAAATTAGCCTGGTTGTAAATATCACCTATGGACTCCTTCCTCATGGAACTCTTTGTTATTCACACAAAGAACTGCACATTGATACTGCAAAGAGAAAACAACATATGGCTAACAAAAGGCACGTACCCAGAGCAAGATTTCTCAGAGAGCATGTTCCCAGCAAACACAATATCCTCATAGCAGTTTCAAACGTCTTAAAGTAACAGGCGCTGTCAGGGTTAAGGCCAGCGAGCTGCAGGGGCTGGTGTTCCCCCACCCGTGTTTTTTTTGGGGGGGCGGGGCGTGGGCTTTTTTCTTGCTCTTAAGTATCTCCTTTCATCTCGGGCTCAGTTCTACTCAGGCTCTACTGACACTTGTCACATAAGTCATTGCCTATTTTTTTTTTTTTTATGTTTATTCATTTTTGAGAAAGAGAGAGACAGAGTGTGCAGGGAAGGAGCCGAGAAAGAGGGAGACACAGAATCGGAAGCAGGCGCCAGGCTCCGAGCTGTCAGCACAGAGCCTGATGTTGGGCTTGAACTCATGAACCATGAGATCACGACCTGAGCTGAAGTCGAATGCTCAACCGACTGAGCCACCAGGTGTCCCAAGTCACTGCCTATTGATCAGTGCTCATGAGGGAGAAAGTTCCAGCACTTACTGTTGGTGGTGGGTTAATAAGCCAGCAGGTGAATGACCCTACTGATCTATGTTAAAAATCAAGATTTTCTGTCCTCTCCTCTGGTTCCTCACCATATACTGACACTAGGCAAAGGCACATGAAGATATGCATACACACACACACACACACACAAAGGTGGGCCTAGGCTTTTTGCTACTTTGCCACAGGATTTAGAACACCCCGCATGTCTGAGACCCGTTTCCTCTTTTGTAAAGCGAGGGGGTGGGAGTAGATGATCACTGGGGACCAGCGCAGCTCGCGGAGCTCAGGGACCAGGACGGCACATCATACCTTTGAAAGGAGATAGACGGTCTCTACAGTGGGGGCAATGAAAGCACTTATTCCATTCCGTTGACGAACTGTGGCCCCCCTGGCATGCAGTCCCCAATTCTCTCTCACATTCTCACAGGGCCCTTTCTGTCCAGAGGATTTTCCCACCTGGGTTCGAATGCCTGTGATTAATGTCAAAGTTCAATCACAGTGGTTGGCAGGCACTTGCTGCGGAAGAAAGGCATGGAAGTGTTCGCAGGAGAACATCGTAAGGGTGATTTAAGAGGCTGAGACGGGTGAAAATTAGCATTGTTCTTACTGGGATTGCCCAGTCAGGAGCCCAGATGAGTCCTGTGGATGCCAGAAGGAAACTCACTGAGAAAGGGAGGCTGGTTACTTCTCACATGAAGAGCAACTCGTGTAAAAATAGATACCCCACTCTTCCAGTCATCTACTGTTGCATAGAAAGCGAACCCAGAATGTACTGGCTTAAAACAGCAACCATTTTATTGTTTTTCCCAATTATGTGGGTCAGGAATTCTGGCAGGGTGTGGCTGGTGGTTCTTCTATTTCACGTGTCATCTGTAAAAGTCATTTAGTAGTTGCTGGATGGGCTGGGGTGGGGGTCCAAGATGGCTCCTCTTGTTGGTATGTTGCTTTGGTTAAGGCGGGCTGGGCTCAGCTGGGAATATTGACTGGAGCGCCTACATGAGATCTCTCTGCCATAAGGGTCTCAGGTTACTTGAATTTCTTACTCAGCATTCAGGGCTCCCACAGAGAGTATTCAGAGAGGCCAGGGAGAAAGTAAAGCTTATGATCTTAGCCTTGAAGTTTCCAGAACATCACTTCTGCATCCTACTGATGAAGGAAGTCACTACCGCCAGCCCAGATTCAAGGAGTGGTGAATTCAGTTCTACCTCTCAGTGGGAGTAGCAAAGAACTTGCAGCCATCTTTAATCTACGACATCCACCCCATCCCCTAAAAGAAAATTACCTATAGCAGGTCCAGTGGGTTTTTAGCTACTGTGTAAGACTGCCCACCTCAGAGTTCAGGTACTTGATCAAGGGCACAGGGCTTTCACCCCCACATGCATAACTCTTAACCCAAATGCTGGTGCCTTCACTCTAACGACCAAATCCTGTGGTCTATTTTCTCTTTGCCACTTGACTCAGACTCTTTCTCCTTCTCTTCATTCATTCTTCTTCTCGTATTGGTAATAAAAAAATGGTGCCTGTCTTAATTCCTTCAGGCTGCTCTGACAAATATACCAGAGACTGGATGGCTTCAACATTTATTTCTCACAGTTCTGGAGGTCGGGAAGACAGGGATGGAGACACCAGCAGATCCGGTGTCTGGTGAGGGTCTGCTTCCTGGCTTGCAGACGGCTGCCCTCCTGCTGTATCTTTACGTGGCAGAGAGAAAAAGATCATCCCTCTCATGTCCTTTCTTATAAGGGTGGGCGTCCTGTTCGGGAGGGCTCTGCCGTCTTGACCTAAATTTCTGGCAAAGGCTCCAGCTCCAAATACCATCACTTTGTGAGTTAGGCTTTACCGTATGAATTGGGGTGGGGTGGGGGCACATGCATTCAGTCCACAGCAGTGTTCTTTTTAATCACAAAGTAACACATGCTCAGGGTAGAAAATAGAAGGAGGAAAGTGACTCATAATGCCACAATCTGGAGATAAGCACAAGAAACACATCCTTCCATTCTTTCTTCTGTGCATACATATTTATGTTTGTGGTTTACATTACATACCGCTCACATCGTGCTTTTTCAATAAATAACTCATGACCATTTTGGTAACTGGTCAGATACTCCTCGCATTGTACTTTAATGCTCCCAAACTATTCCGTGACAGAGAGTGCCATGATTTATTTAACGATTTCCTAATTGTCGTTCATGTAGGCTGTTTTCAAATTTTGACTTGGAGAGCTATTACTCCAAACGTTCTCACCTGGCAAGCTTTGCCCATATTGCATTATTATTTCTTTTTTTTTTTTTTTTTTAATTTTTTTTTTCAACTTTTTAAATTTATTTTTGGGACAGAGAGAGACATAGCATGAACGGGGGAGGGGCAGAGAGAGAGGGAGACACAGAATCGGAAACAGGCTCCAGGCTCCGAGCCGTCCATCAGCCCAGAGCCTGACGCGGGGCTCGAACTCACGGACCGCGAGATCGTGACCTGGCTGAAGTCGGACGCTTAACCGACTGCGCCACCCAGGCGCCCCGCGTTATTATTTCTTTAAGGGAGATTCTGAGAAGTGGAATTTCTGGGTCGAATCCCCTCACCTTGAAATTCTTCCTTCTTTTGACTTCTGGGTCACTCCTTCCTTCAGGATCCCATTATCTCTCGATAATCAGTTCTCCGCATCAGGCTTCCTCTTTTCCATTGCTTACGGCTGGTGGGTGACGTCCTGGGACCTGGTAAGAAGCGCCGGAGTTTAAAATCCTAGAAGAAGAAATAAAAAGATTATTTTCAACTGGCAAAAATGTATTCCTAATAAACCCAAAGAAGTAAACACAAACATTAGTGAAGACTATTTAATAGTGCAATAAAATGTCTGGTTATAAAAGTCATCTTCACGTTTCTGTACTATATGAGGGGTGCCTGGGTGGCTCAGCTGGTTAAGTGTCTGACTCTTGATCTCAGGGCTTGATCTCAGGATCCTGAGTTCAAGCCCCTCACTGGGCTCCATGCTGGGCACGGAGCCTACTAAAAAATATAAACGCAAAAGTCAAGAAAAGGATGTTCAGAATGTAGACAAAAAGAAAATCCAAGCCTCAGTACTATGCAAAAAGAAAATATAATTAAAATGGCACGATTTTCATAAAGGCAAGCAAAAATATAAAGTAGTTGAGAATCTAATGCCATTAGTGCAAAATACCATGCTTCTTAAAAGAGAGAGGAAATAAGGCAATATAGCAATTCTAATTCTAAATCAGAGTTTCAACAGTATTCTGATTAAAATTCGAATTGCATACTTTACAGGCCTTAATATAATAAGCCTAAAAATTCATTTGGAAAAACAGAGGGAATATTGATAAAAAGAACAGTGAGAGACGGCTAGCTTTATCTGAACACTGATTTTATTATAATACTCAAAGAATCAAAAGGATATTTTAGAGATTTGTTCTAAAACACAAGCACAGACCAACATAACAAAACAGAATGGAATAGTTGTAATTTATGTACACAGTTTAATATTTAAGGGATCCAAATGAACAATAGAATTCTTCTAATAATAATGGTATCTGTGTGGCTAAATATCACTAAGTAGAAAAATTCATTTGAACCCACACTTCTCATCAGGGATATTAAAGAATTTATTTTTATTTTAATTGTGAAGGTGAACAAAAATACAGACAATGATTAAAGGTATTAAAAAGCATTTTTCAAGCAATAGAAAATTTGTCCCCAAAAAAGGACATTTTTAAACGAATTCTTGGAAGATCCGGGGAGAAGTATATTCTATACGTCACTTTCAAATGAGAGAATTTCTTATTTCGTGATGTGAAGAGTAAGGGAGATGATTCGTTTCCAGAAATACCAAATAAAAGCTGTGCTGTCTAGTTGACGGGTTTATAACCTATTGGAAATATATATGAACTCTCCCCCCCACCCCATCCCATAATGGAGTCCCAAACCCTTAGACACTTCACTACCTGGTTCTTCTTCCCCTCTGTTCGCGGGCTTATTTTCATGGGTTTTGCAGTGCACCTGTGCCAGAGAACAAAGGAGGGACTCAAAGTCTCTGTGCCACCTCGGGAAATGTACGTTTGTTCCGATCAGACCACTTTTTGCCTTACATGGGCATAGGCGAGGTCTGGTAAGGCTTGTAACCTCTGACACACTCAGCCAATGGGGAGCCAGGGGAGAGGCTTGCACACTAGGAAATAAATTGTCTGCTGTGACTTCCCAAGTGTGCCTGTCAGACACCTGCTCTTGCAAAAACATTGATCCGCGCCCCTCCTTTGATCTGGTCAGTGGGTTTACTTCTCACAATGATCTGAAAAGTTGTGGAAATTATCATACCTCTTGGTCCTGGGGAACCATAGCTGCTTAGTTTCAGGGCAATGGAGCATTTACAGAAGGGATAAAAGCTGCCCAGACACCTTCCCACTGGTGACAAGGAGCCTGTCCAACTTCAGGGACTAGCATCTGCAACAGTCTCGGTGGCCAGCTTAGCCTCTGAGGCTTTCCATTCCAAGAAAAGTGGCTGCTATCCAGGGCAAGGGAGAGACCAACAAAGAGGTCTGCAAGGCAGCATTCTGGAGGCGCTGGCACAGGGAGGCAAAGAACCATCCAGAAATCTGCCAGGGGATAACAGGGAGAGCCTCGGAAGACACTACAACTGTAGGTCAGGTTCGAGTTGTTTCTATACCGTGCCTCTCATGACATCCTGGGAGTGACCCTGGACGTCAGGGGCAGCTAGCTGGGGTGGAAGAACTATAGCGAGAAGAGAAGACGATCAGATCATCATTACCCCGGACTGTCAAGGAAGCCACGTGTTCACCGGTTGTCTTCCAGGAGGGCGGGATGGCCGCTGAGCTGGGAAGCCGGCTGTGTCATTGCCCCAGTTGGTCCCAGCAATAATCTCGGGCCTACCAGAGGACAGAACATTAACTCTGTGTCTATTTCCTTTATTGCTTGAAAGGGGAGAGAAAAGTAGAGAAAATACCCCCTGTACTATTTCCATCTCAACAGACATCTTTAAAACGGCGAGAACAATACATACTTTAGGAAGCCTACCTCTCTTTATGCATCAGATATAACAGAGCCATTAACGCTGTGTGTCCTAGGAGGGGATTCTAATTTAAATCCACATGAGGGGGCTGACTACATAAGGGAACCCTATGGTGAACCATTTGTAAAGCAAATAATCAGCCCTGAACAAATCTGTCTCTAAATCTGGATTTTCATAGTCTAGATCAGATTTGCCTGGAGGAAGTGCTCTCTACAAATTTATCTTCTGTTCAAATTAGAATTCATCCGCATCCACGCAACCTTTAGAACACGACTTCCGTAACGAGCCACCGAGTGCGTATGTCCTAAGAATCCAACACCATCAATAACATTAGCTCAGTTTTTGCCTTTCATCCACACTTCAGGAAACGTAGATGCCCTGCTGTCACAGAGGTTACGTTCTGTTTCTCTGTGAAACCGTAGGGCTTCATCCACAACAGAAGGATACAAAAGGCAATTAATACGTGAAAAGCAGCTCCGTCTCGAAGGCCATCAGAGAAATGCAAATATGTGTCCCCTGAACACCTGTCTCTTCCCGGGTTACGTTCTGGGCCAGGTGGCTGACCAGTTCGAGGAGCGAGAGCTCAGGGCACTCAGGCCCTCTCTTGAGGCGGGACCTCGCTTCCATACCTCGGTGACGGACCCGACGAAGACTGCGCAAACGGATGCTAAGTAGCTTTAATTTGTGGAAAGGAAACGTTACTTGGAAACATCAAGTCCTTAGTGCTTTTACGCTGGGGTAGAGCTCCGGGCGCTGGAGAAAGCACTTCGAGATCAGAAATCCAGCCACGTCGTTAGTAATTCATTTGCTTTGGCACATATGGGAGATAATGCGTTCCTTGGCCCTGTGGCCCAGGGGGTCAGTTCTGCCAGCAACGATTTGGAAAGGCTTCTGGGCCAAGCACCGCGTGGGCTGCTGCAGGGGCCGGAGGGGCCCCCCTCCTGCCGCAGCCGCTCCGGCAGCTGGGATGAAGGCTTTTCCTTTTGTCTGCTGAAACCAAGTGTCCAGGTTCCGCAGAAAAGTGTGTATTCGGCAGCCTAGACCCACTGAACAAATACGGGAATGCTCTCAGATGCCCCGAGAGCCTTTTCGGGTGCCACGGCACACTTTCCATTGTCAGCCCAAGACCCGACTGAGGCCAGCTCTCCCATTGTCCAAAGTCACATGCTGTCAGGCCCGTAGGGCTGGGTGGGGCATAAGAGCCGCACCCTGTGCATTTTCTGCAAGTTCTGTGCCAGCTTATGAAAATGAGCCCTCTCAAATAGAATACGATGGTGGTTAGCAAATTCACATGAGGCATGAATCTTCTTAATCTAACTTAGGTAACCGGATCATTTGCCAAGTATCAATAATTTCTCCATCCCTCTTTAACGGGCAGTGGTAACGGAAGAGAGCAGTGCTGTAACTTTCCTGTTTTAAACACGGTTATCTAACAAATACTTTTCGCTGATTATTATACAAATCAGTGGTTGATTTAAAAAAAGGAAGGAAGGAAGCAAATAACCCACCAGTTCATCGGTAGAGTGGGATTGCATGAAAGGATATTCTCTCACAGTTGGTGAGCCCTTCTTTTAATTGTTTTGCTGGGCTGGTGCCGAAATGAGCTTGCATTTCTCAGTATGCACTAATTAATGCTACCGGAGAAGTGGCCGGGAAGTGTGCTGCAGGGGAAGGGGAATTGAGTTTGGGATTAGCATTTGAACAGCATTTGCTGGGGGAAGGCGGAGGCAGCTGGTTCTCTCGCCCATGCAGAAACCTGCTTTGCTTACATTACCATAGCACTTTGATTCCCACATGCAAAAAAGCCTTTCATCCATTCTTTTTTATCAGTTCCCCTGACCAGCAAGTGAAGGATGTGAGGTCACCATCAAGATGCCCTTTACGTGGTCACCCATTAATGGATCGGTCAGGGACCAGTGCCATCCAATTGACCACCGCTCACCCCTATCGAAGGACAGGATTGAAATCAGGTTCGTCCAATTTCTAGCCAGAGGAGAGAAAGGAAGAATCCAGAATCTTGATATGTCAACCCTGGATTCATCAGAACCATGGGAAGTCCGAGCCCTCTGTGACGCTTCCCGAACCTATCTGGCCTCCCTCGTGTCCCCTTTCTGTGATCTCTAACTGCACCCATTGCTTTGCACCTCCTCTCAGCGTTTACTGCAGTCACAGGGCATCCCGTAATGTTTCATGAGGGCTTGTCTTCGCTCATTCAGGAGTGGGATACAGCCTTAGATTGCGTGGTCAGGCCTGTGAAGAGCTGACACTGGGCAGATACCTCCGTGGTGAGTGTTGCTGGACAGTTTCCTCGAGAAACAGACTCTGGATGGAAATTAGCACACACGGCATTGATTACGATGTGTGCTTGGGATCCACTCCCAGGGAATGAGAGAGAGAGGAAGCAGCATCGGCAGAGGGACAAGCTGAGCCCGATACAGTCCCGATGAAGGTCTCTGGAGTGGAGATGGCCTTTCAGAGTTGCCCCAAATTGGGGCAAGGGAGAGAGGCATTTATGCCTCTGCAACAATCAGTCATTAGATGTGGACTGCTCCAAAAAGGAAACATGACCTTGGGAGAGGCGGCTCTCTTGGCTGGGGTAATTCCCCAAGGGCACGGACAGCCCAGGGCTGCCTGCTGGCAACACTTACAGCAGCTGGGGAACAAGTCCTTCATTTCTGAAGAGGGATCTCGGCGGGAAACAGCATCCACAACAATGAATACAAATATATGGAAGGAGAACATTTGGTAGAGGAAACAGCACACGCAAGAGCCTAAGGCAAGAGTTTGCTAGATGTGTGTAAACAATGGCAAGGAGGAAGTATACTAAAGAGAATGTAGGACAAGGAGTGGTAGAGGCAGGCAGGAGCTTATGGCCTAGGAGTTCTGTATCTATTCTGGTGGCGAAGGGAGCCATTTCAGGGTTTAAGCAGGAGAGTAACACGACTGATTTATCCTTTTGCCGATCACGCTGACTGTCGGGTAGAAGGGGGCTGTAGGGTGGAGAGGAGAAGCAGGGGAGCAGGAAGGGGTGGTTGTACCAGGTATGGTATGAGATGGTAGTAACTTGGATGAGGGTTATTGCAGGGGAGCTGAGGAGCAGTGGTCAAATTTGGGATTTATCTCGGGAGTAGGCCCAATAGGTCATGCTGATTGGTTGGATATGGGGCGTGAGGGAAAAGAGGATTAAAGACGACTCCTAGGTATGCAGCCTGCCCAAGTGGGGAGATGGAAATAGTTCGGGGGTGACTACGTATGATTGGAGGACAGAGGGGCAAATGAGTTAGGATTTGTCCTAGACAAGCTGAGTTTGTCTTCGTCTTCTCAGAAACAAATTCTGAGACCAGAGTTGGGAGTGTTACAGTTTCACTGGGAGAGGGTCCAAGGAAACACAAATAGGGAGATGGGTAAGGGTGATGGGGAAGAGAAGGCAGCCCATAGGGTGTACTTTATCAAGCAAGTTCCTAATGTGTAGACAATTGAGCTCACTGTCTCCAGAGAACTCTGGAAAGCAGAGTAGAGCATGCATCGCGGAGTGGTCCTACCCAAAAGGTAAATAAAGATGCCGGAGGGGCGCCTGGGTGGCGCAGTCGGTTAAGCGTCCGACTTCAGCCAGGTCACGATCTCACGGTCTGTGAGTTCGAGCCCCGCGTCAGGCTCTGGGCTGATGGCTCGGAGCCTGGAGCCTGTTTCAGATTCTGTGTCTCCCTCTCTCTCTGCCCCTCCCCCGTTCATGCTCTGTCTCTCTCTGTCCCAAAAATAAATAAAAAACGTTGAAAAAAAAAAAATTAAAAAAAATAATTGTTAAAAAAAAAAAAAAAGATGCCGGAATATTTGTCAACCACTCTTTTGAATGCTCCTGAGTCATTAATTCCTCGGCACTTCCGGCCAGCTGTACATTTAAGCAGAGAGAACTCTGCCAGCCTGAGGAAGTCCTCGTGCAAAGAGGCAGCTGCTGGCAACCAGAAGTTAGGCCGGTGGCCACTGAAATGGGAAAAGCTGAAGAGATCCTGGTGGGAAACAATGGATCCAGAGTCAGGACCTAGTTAAGACACCAGATAACACAAGGAGGAGCCAGTATCTAAGGGGACCAATGTCATAGTTGACTCTAACGTCACAAAGAAAAAGTCACGCAGCCAGATGAGACAGTGGTCTGGTCCAAGTGTCGCCCATGGACAGAGCTTATTGGCTCTGGCACAACCTTTGAAGGTCCCAAGGCAGTAACAGTGGCTATCTTCAGTTCTAGAATCTCAGTGGTTTTGAATGGATCATTAAGGGATGTCAGAGTTGTTTTTCTGGGGGACTTGCCTAAAGACTGATTAGGTAACCTTCTCAAGGTTATCTATAACCCTGGGGCTGTATAAATGTTCCCCTTCTACAAATGCAGAAGGTAAGGTACAAGAAAGAGGAGGGTTTTTCTTAGACTCTGAAAGTTTGTCAGCTTCCCCGCCAGAGAACACTGCACACATAAAAGCTCATCTCAGTAATTGTTTCCACGAAGGAGGCTTGACTATTTTATCAATATTCGTGGAAAATGGTTTTTTAAAGCTAATAAGCACGTCAAAACATCTCAAACCTGAAGGTCACATTACTCAGAATTCTTCTCGGATCGTGCTTGAATTCTGTGTCATCTTTCTGTGACAGTAGCACAAGTTCCCAAGCAGTAGTAATTACCCCATTACTTAATCAAAATCCTAATCTTTTAGGATCTATTGTCAAATATAATCATCTGTTTATCTTAAATAGGCCGTCTTCTCTTCATTAAAGCCACAGGCAATGGAAGTGTTGGAATTTCCCGAAAGAATGGCTGACCGTAACATCATGGTTTCCTTCCCCAGCCCCTGGTCATCTTGTTCTGCAACCGATAACTAATTTCTCAAGGAACAAGGTCTTTCTTAACCAAAAAAAGAAGAAAAAAAAAAAAAAAAAGGCAAAAGCTTTGCCATCTAAACCTCAACAGCCTCCAATGTGGAGATGTTCCTGAAGCTTCTCCAAGGCACACTGGAGAGCTGATCTCCTCTGAGCTCCAACTTCTGCCCTTCACAATCTTTACTTGGGTCCTTCACGTTTGTTTGGCTTAACTACGCTCTTGAAACGTGTTTCCGCTCTGGCCCAGATAAGCTCCTCTGAGTTCCCATTAACTCCCAGTCAGAGGTTCCTACCCTGTAACTCATGGAGCCCTGAGAACGGACAGATTTGTTTCACGTTTTCCATGGACCATTTCAAATTATACCAAATTTGATGTGGTTCTGCACTTAGGCTTTTCCAAGGTAAAGACCTCTCTGTAGCTTCTCCAGGAAACAGGCGACCTGAAACAAGGCTGAAAACCACTTTCTTTTTCTTATCCCTTTTGAAAAGGTTTCAAATAACTTTCCTCTGTTTGGTGTCTTCCCTTCGAACCAAGGGCATCCATCAGGCTGCTCCCCCACTTCACTGGGTCATCCCAAACTACCCTCTACAAGTCTCTCTCTCTCTTTTTTTGCATTCACGCCAGATTGCTCACATTTATACTCCAAACCCATACAGTGAGGTAGGAAATTGTTTCTCACTTTCTGATTTTTTTTTTTTTTTAATTAATTGTAAGAGAGAGAGAGAGAGAGAGCACAGGGTAGGGGCACGGAGAGAAAATCTCAAGCAGGCTCTGCACTGTCAGCACAGAGCCTGACACGGGGCTCGAACTCGCCAATTGTGAGATACGACCCGAGCCGAAATCAAGAGTGGGACGCTGCACTGACTGAGCCACCCAGGTGCCCCTCTTACTCTCTGATGCTTAAAGTGGCTAAATATTTTTGCCCTGGAATGGGCATTAAGATGTTGTCTTTTCCTCATTTATTTATGAACTGGAAACTTGGGCTCTGCTCCAATAAAGATGTCCCACTGAGTTTACCACGCTAGGGAACAGGAAGATTCAAGGACGATCTGAATCAGAACCTGCAGGAAGCAATCCTTCTCATTATCACACCCGAGACTCTTCCTCCTGCTAGATTTCGCACTCACTTGCAGTCACCACGGGCCACATAGTCAGCCGCACGGCATCGTGGTGCCAGCTTCACCCGCATATGTACACTCAGCAGTTACGGTCTTACCTGCCACCTTGAAGACAAATACCATATAATTTCACTCATATGTGAAAGTTAAGAAACAAAACAGATGAACATATGGGAGGGGGCAAAAAAGAGAGAGGGAAACAAACCATCGGAAACTCTTAGTGATAGAGAACAGGGAACAAACTGAAGGTTGCTGGATGGGAGGTAGGAGGGGATGGGCTAGATGGGTGATGGGCATTAAGGAGGGCGCTTGTGATGAGCACTGGGTGTTGCATGTAAGTGATGAATCACTAAATTCTAGTCCTGAAACCAATATTGCACTACAGGTTAACTACCTAGAATTTAAATAAACATCTGAAAAGAAAAAAAAAAAAAATGAATGCAGTGGGGGATGGAGAGAATGGTCAGGTGTAAGGAGACTTAGGAGACAAGGAAGCGAGTGACTTACCGTGGCAGTGAGAAGGGAGGGAAGAAAGGAACCCAAGATTACTTCTTTGTTTCTCGATTGGGCAGGGGGAGATGGTGATGCCAATCACTGGTAGGAATCAGAATGAGCAGTTTAGGTGTGGGGCAAGAAAGAGAGGTGAGGAATTCAACTTTGGGCATGTTGATTTTGAAGTGTCCACATTCAAGAAATCACTTGGGAAATTATCCTGCAGACACTTTAGAATACAAAGCCTGGGGCGCCTGGGTGGCTCCATCGGCTGAGCGTCCGACTTCGTCTCAGGTCATAGTCTTGCAGTTCGTGGGTTCGAGCCCCGCGTCGGGCTCTGTGCTGCCGGCTCGGAGCCCGGAGCCCGCTTCGGATTCTGTGTCTCCCTCTCTCTCTGCCCCTCCCCCGCTCACTCTGGGTCTCTCTCAAAAAGAAACAAACAAAAACAAAAAAAATACAAAGCCTGGGGGCTCCTGGGTGGCTCGGTCGGTTGGGCGGCCGACTTCGGATCAGGTCATGATCTCACAGTTCATGAGTTCGAGCTCCACATCAGGCTCTGTACTGACAGATCAGAGCCTGGAGCCTGCTTCCGATTTTGTGTCTCCCCCTGCCCGTCCCCTGCTCACACTCTGTCTCTCGCTCTCAAAAATATGTAAACATTATGAAAAACTTTTTTAATTAAAAAAAAAAAAAGACGTCAAAGAAAAATCAGCAATTGGACAGAATTTAAAGAGGTGAAAATAGATTTTATTCAAAAAGCGATTGTAATGGGGGCAGAGAGACTCTCGTAGAGAACCGGGCTTACTTCTGGAAACAGCCAGGGGCACCTGGTTGAAGTTTGGTCAAGCAAACAAATCCCTCTCACGGACCCCAAAAATAACACACACCCTTTTTGCTGGAATTAAACCGAGCTACCACAGGCTTGGTGACTGATCTTAAATATTCTCAATATCATATGGAGCCGTATTTCTTTTTTTTTTTTTTTTTTTTTTTTTTTTTTTTTTTTTTTTTTTAATGGAGCCGTATTTCTATGTTACTGTAGGGAAGGAAAAAAAAAATTCTTCCTCTATTGTCTTTGGTTCAGTGGGTGGAGCCCATGCATCAAACTGAAAAAAGACAGATTGACAGGAGACAAAAAAAAAAAAAATAGAATTATGCACATGTCAGGGGAGTTCACAAAGAAATGTGACTGAGAAAGAAAGTTACACGAGCAAAGGGAAAAAGAGAGAGAGAGAGAAATCAAGAAACAGACTCTTGACTATAGGGGTGGTTACCAGAGGGGAGGGCGCAGAGGTGGGGGAACTGGGTGATGGGGACTAAAGTGTGCACCTGTCGTGATGAGCACCGGGTGTTGTGCAGAAGTGATGCATCACTGTATTGTATACCCGAAATTAGTGTTACCCTGTATGTTAGCTGGAATTTAAATAAAAAGTGTTAAAAAGGGAAGGAGGTTAACCTGGATTATCCAGTGTGATCCCAGGGTTCCTTTAAATGCGGAAGGAGGAAGTAGGATGATCCATGTCTGAGGGAGGGGAGAAAAGCCTCGCTGGCTTTGAAGATGGAGGAAGAGGCCTCAAGCGGGGGAGGAGGAACGAGGAGCACAGGGAATTCAGGCCGCCTCTGGAAAGTGGAAGACACAGGAGACGGATTCTCCTCTAGAGCCTCCAGGAGGAACACAGATCTGCTCAGACCTCGATTTTAGCCCCATGAAATCCATGTCAGACTTGTGACCTCCAGAACTGCGAGAAAATACATGTGTGTTGTTTTAAGCTAAAAAAAAAAAAAGAAGAAAAAAAAGAAGGAAGTCAGAATTCAGGATTACATGCCATTTTAACGAAGGATAATAAGTTAATGGTGGAGAAGTAACTAGAAAGAAGAGGGTTGGGCTTCCAAGGGCAGTAAGTTGTGGAAAGGTAAACACATGGGGAAAATAAAGGGATATGGAAGTTATTTAGCAATGCTTGTTCAACAGACTCGAGCTGGGGTTCTTTCGTTGAGGAGAGTTGTCTTGGTGATTAAGGTCATCGTGATGAAAGTCGTCCTCCTTTTCCTGGTTCAGGACTGGGAGATCCCTTTACAGACAGAGACCCCTTACCTTGGCCAAGGGTAATTTATGCCCTGCTTTTAGATAGGAAAGGGGAGGGCAGTGAGCTTTTCCTGTGTCTGCTGTTTCTCAAGTACCTTCAGCTCAAAATAATCCTTGTGCCAAAGTGGCGTATGTTGGGGAAGCATACTCCGAGCATCTTCATTGCCGATAGAAGACGTGAGTCTGGACAGGGCCCCATGTGGAATGGTGAAGGCAGTTGTGAAAATCGACAAGGAAGAGGGGAACTAGGAGTGAATGAGTGTGTGTGTGTGTGTGTGTGTGTGTGTGTGTGTGTGAGAGAGAGAGAGAGAGAGAGAGAGAGAACCCTCCCACTAAAAGTAAGCCAAAATTCCAAACTCTATGAAAAAATCTAAGAAAGCCAACACAATGAACAATCAAAAGATAAATTCACTCAAAGGATGATTTTGAACTCATGTTCCCTAATAGTGAAGAGTAGTTACAAAAAAGAGAGGATCTAAGGAGTATAAGGAAACTAAACATTAAAACAAACCTTATTTATTAAAAAACAAAGTTTTTTATTGTTCATTCTTAAGAGATAGAGAGACAGAGCATGAGCAGGGGAGGGGCAGAGAGAGGAAGACACAGAATCTGAAGCAGGCTCCAGGCTCTGAGCTGTCAGCACTCCGGACAAAATAGTATGGAGGTCGCTCAAAAAGTTAAAAACAGAACTACCCTATGATCCAGGCACCTGGGTGGCTCAGTTGGCTGGGCAACTGACTTCGGCTCAGGTCATGATCTCACAGATCGTGAGTTCAGGCCCCACGTCGGGCTCTGTGCTGACAGCTCAGAGCCTGGAGCCTGCTTCGGATTCTGTGTCTCCCCCTCTCTCTACCCCTCCCCTGCTCATGCTCTGCGTCTGTCTCTCAATAATAAACACATGTTTAAAAAAAAAAAAAAAAGAACCACCCTATGATCCAGAAATTGCACTAGTATTTACTCAAAGAATAGTAATAATAAAAATACTAATTCAAAAGGATACATGCACCCCAATGTCTATAGCAGCATTATCTACAATAGCCAAATTATGGAAACAGCCCAAGTGTCCATTGATTAATGAACAGATAAAGCAGATAGGGTACGTATGTATGTATACACACACACACACACACACACACACACACACACACACACAAAATACACACAATGGAATATTACTCAGCCATAAAAAAGAATGAAACCTTGCCATTTGCAACAAATGGATGGAGCTTAAGAGTATTATGCTAAGCAAAGCAAATCAGAGAAAGACAAATACCTTATGATTTCACTCATATGTGGAATTTGAGAAACAAAACAAACATGCAGAGGGGAAGAGAGAGAGAGAGAGAGAGAGAGAGAGAGAGAGAGGCAAACCAAAAATCAGACTCTTAACTACAAAGAACAAACTGATGGGGGCACCCAGATGGCTCAGTTGATCGAACATCTGACTTTGGCTCAGGTCACGATCTCACTCACAGCTGGTGAGTTCGAACCCCGTGTCACGCTCTGTGCTGACAGCTCAGAGCCTGGAGCCTGCTTTGGATTCTGTCTTTCCCTCTCTCTCTCCCCTTCCCAACTTGTGCACTGTCTCTCTCTCTCAAAAGTAAATAAACATTAAAAAAAAATTTTTAATGTGATAAGGGGTTCATAATACAAAAGAACCTTTAGTTTGAAAACTAGGAGTTTCGTAAAGAAAGATATCAGACAAAATGAATTAAAGAAAGAAAAATGTCCGGAACTCAAGGACATGATTTCCAGTTGGAATGGGGCATCTGTGTGCTTAGACTGATAAATGAAAAGGATCCACATCAAGATCCAGGATGATGGAGTTGCAAAACCTACGTGGTGAAGACCCCAAAAATCTTCCATGAAGAGTTGGGCGTCAGGAACTCAGCAGACTGGCTCATCAGCAACACCGGAAGCCAGGAGACAATGAAGCACAGCGTTTGCAATTCTGGAGGAAAACGACCTCTAGTCCACAATTCTATATGGAACCAAATTATCAACCTTAAATGACAGGGAGTACAGAATAAGAAGCTTTTCAGATCATTCAGGAGTCAAGAAATTGGTCTCTTGTGGGCTCCTGGGTGGCTCAGTCAGTTGAGCATCTAACTTCTGCTCAGGTCATGATCTCACGGTTCATGAGTTCAAGCCCCACGTTCGGCTCTGTGCTGACAGCTCAGAGCCTGGCGTCGGCTTCAGATTCTGTGTCTCCTCTCTCTCTGCCCCTCTCCTGCTTGTGTTTGCACAGGTTCTCTCTCTCAAAAGTAAACTTTATTAAAAAAAAAAAGAAAGAAAGAAAGAAATTTATCTCTTGTAAAAACACTGAAGCTTCTGCTCAGTGTAAGGGAGGAAATCACAGAAGTACAAGACAGGGGTCCAGCAAGCAGATAGTCCAACACAGGGGAGAAATGACACAAATTCCCAAAATTACAGCGCGGAGTAGTCCCAGATTAATATCTCTACAGAAGTCCCACAGAGCACACAAGAGGATGAAGGGATTCCCCAAGAACAAATGCAAATGATAGTTTATTTGATGTTTCAACATATTGGAAGATTTTAATCTCTGGCAGAGATTTGAGGATAAAGCAATGGTAGCTACTTTTAAAACAAAAAAGAGGGTCAGGACGCCTGGGTGGCTCAGTCGGTTAAGCGTCTGACTTTGGCTAAGGTCATGATCTCGTGGTTCATGGGTTCAAGCCCTGTGTTGGGCTCTGTGCGGACAGCTCAGAGCCTGGAGCCTGATTTGGATTGTGTCTCCTTCTCTCTCTGCCCCTCCCTGACTTGTACTCTGTCTCTCTCTCTCTCAAAAATAAATAAAACATTAAAAAAAAAGTTTTAAACAAAAAAGATGGGGCTCCTGGGTGGCTCAGTTGGGGGAGCATCCAACCTTGGCTCAGGTCACGATCTCAAGGTTTGTGAGTTCAAGCCCCCATGTTGGGCTTTGCACTGACAGGATGGAACCTGCTTGGGATTCTCTGTCTCCCTCTCTCTCAGTCCCTCCCCCACTCGTGCTCTCTCTCAAATATAAATAAAAACATTTAAACAAAAAAGAGAGCAAAGAAAAAAGTTGCAGTTTAAAAATTATTTAGAAATCTGGAGGTGAATACCCAAAGAAACAGCTACAAGCAAGAGTGACTGAAGGGGAGAGAAGAGAGCTTCTCCACCTTGGCCTCATCAGGACTTTGCACTTGGAGAACTCTTTGTTGTGGGGGGCTGGCTATCCCATCCTTGGCCTCTACCCAGTATGTGCCGGTAGTATCCCCCCTTCTAACCGTGAAGATCCAAAGGCTCTCTAGACACTACAGAGGTCCGGTGTGGGGAAGGGTGGTCAAAATCATCCCAGGTTGAAAACTGGAAGAGGGAACTGTTTTGGGTCTAAGTAGGGGCGCCTGGGTGGCTCAGTTGGTTAAGCAGCTGACTCCTGGTTTCGGCTCAGGTCATGATCTTGAAGTTCCTGATACTGAGCCCTGAAGTCAGGCTCTGCACTGACAGTGAGGAGCCTGTTGGGGATTCTCTCCGCCCCCCCTGCCCCTCCCCTGCTCTAGAGTGTGCACTCTCTCTCTCTCTTAAATAAATTAAAAAAAAAAAGTCAATAGTATTCACAGATACCAATGATAATCACTTAAAAAGTATATTGATAATAGCAATAAAAACTGTAAGGCACCTAAGAATAAATCTTAAAGATGAACAAAAGCAAAATAGAAAATATCAGATCTGTTATTAACTGACACAGGAATATCTGAATAAGCAAACATAGATCATGCACATATACGGGAAGATAAAACTTCATGAGGATGGAGATCCTTCCAAGAGTAATTCATAAATTGAGTTCCGATAAGAATCTCCACAGGACGGGGGCGTCTGGGTGGCTCAGGCTCAGTTCAGCATCCAGCTTCAGCCCTGGTCATGATCTCATGGTTCGTGGGTTCAAGCCCCACATCAATCAGGCTCTTTGCTGTCAGCCCAGGGACTGCTTCGGATCCTCTCCTTTCCCCCCCTCTTTCTGCCCCTTCTCCGCACACAGGCTTTCTCTCTCTCCAAAAATAATAAAAAATAAAAATAAAAATAAAAAAAGAATCTCCATAGGACTTTCACTGGCTCTAACAAGTTGATCTTAAAAATTCATACAAGAAAGAGAAAATGGTTAAAAATGTAGACCAACACGGGGCACCTGGGTAGCTCAGTCGATTAAGGGTCCGACTTCAGCTCAGGTCATGATCTCAAGGCTTGTGAGTTCGAGCCCCGCATCAGGCTCTGTGCTGGCAGCTCCGAGCTTGGAGGCAGTTTCAGATTCTGTGTCTCCCTCTCTCTCTGTCCCTCCCCTGCTCATACTCTGTCTTTCTCTCTCAAAAATAAACATTAAAACATTTTTTAAAAATAAAAAAAAATGTAGAACCAACCGAAGAGAATAAAGAGACAGATCCCCTCATATTTGAAACTTGGTTTGTGGCAGAGGTAGAATTGCACACCTTTGGAGAAAGGATGGCCTATTCGATCAATAAACAGCTCTGGGTGAATCGGCTATCCACGGGAAAAAGAAAACTGGGCCCCTAGGACATATAGAAACCAATTCCAGGTGTATTAAAAGCTTAAATCTGAAAAGTGAAATCATCGATGATCTATAGGAAAATATCCTCCCTATATAAGAACACATACATCATAATGCGAATTACTACTGTTTGACTAAATTACTATTTTAAATTTCTTATAATCAAGGACACCCTACATATATAGATAAGACAAAGCCCTCCGGAAGAAGCCACTTATAATTCATTAAATAACATAGGATTAGTACCTAGTAAATTTTTATTTTTTTTTTAAAGATTTTTTTAAAGTAATCTTTATACTCAATGTGGAGCTCGAACTCACAGTCCTGAGATCAGGAGTCCCATGCTCTACTGACTAAGCCAGCCAAGCACCCCTTGGTTGTCCATCAACTGATGAATGGATAAAGAAATTGTGGTTTATATACACAATGGAGTACTACGTGGCAATGAGAAAGAACGAAATGTGGCATTTTGTAGCAGCGTGGATGCAACTGGAGAGTGTTATGCTAAGTGAAATAAGTCACACAGAGAAAGACAGATACCATATGTTTTCACTCTTATGTGGATCCTGAGAAACTTGACAGAAGACCATGGGGGAGGCGGGGAAAAAGAGTTAGAGAGGGAGGGAGCCAAACCATAAGAGACTCTTAAAAACTGAGAACAAACTGAGGGTTGATTGGGGGGGGGGGGGGGTGATGGGTATTGAGGAGGGCACCTGTTGGGATGAGCACCGGGTGTTGTATGGAAACCAATTTGACAATAAATTTCATATTTAAAAAAAAAAAAAAAACGTTTACAAATCAATAAGATAAGCTTAACTGAAAAGAAGACAAAAGAATAAGCATGACATTCCAGAAGGGGGAAATGTGATGACTCAGTAACATACGAAATGGTCCCTACCCTCATATTAGTCAACAGGGACATGCAAATTAGTCACAATAACCTACCATTTCACACCCAGCAGAGCCTTGAGTTTCTCCTGATATCCATTTCCTCCCCCATGTCTCAGGTAAAGCATGGTTTAAGGCAATCACAGCTAACAAGCCACAAGGCGATATCTGCTGTGTGGTTCTAGGCAAGGCTTATTCACCCTAAAAAGAAAAGACATGTAGGGAAGGAAAAATCGTGGATATCTGGGGGTCTCCTGGTGATGCCTGGAGCTATGGCAGTCATCTTGTGAAGTGTATAGAGTGACCTTGAAATGAAAGCACGGAGGAGCGCACAGGAGGAAAATGGAAGAAACCTGGTCCTTAATGACATTAATGACTAACCCTAGAAATGCCAAACCAGATTTTGTATGTGTGTGTGTGGGGGAGAGAGGCACAGAATGACAAATTCCCTTATTGTTGAAGACATTTTGAATTTGGTTTTCTAATACTCGCAGCTTAAATCATCCTAAACGTCTCTGACGCTAAACTACAAATTACCCAAAAGGAGGGTTCACTTTTATCCTCTGTACTAAAAACGCAGCTAAACAGAGGCTCAAAAAGTACTTATTAAATAAAATAGAGACTATCCAGTCAGGATGGCACTAGACAGAATGGTAAAGTAAATGAATTCTTTTTTATATTCCTCTTTTTTGGTCCCCCTTCTCATCACTCCCCACCCACATATTCCCACTATACCCACGAGCCCCCCTCAATTCTTCTGATGCAAAATGACAGGGGATAAAATTTTTCTCCCCTCCTTCATGCCCCTTATCAAAAACAACTCTTATGCTGCCATTCCCTCCAGAGTCCCATGCACTGCAAACATTAATATTATTAACTAATTGCACTAAAATATTTAGTTCCTTAATTTAGATTCCTGCCCAGATCATATTTCCATTGTCACAGCTATCTGCAAACTCTTAACCAAAGAAGAAGCCTCTATTAGGGTTCTCAGACCCAGTTCCAACATGGCAGGGGAGAGGGTTCCGCCCCACAAAACACTAAGCAATTCTCGGGCATCCTGTTGGTGTCCAAGAATTCAAGTCAATTCTGACACTGTCCGCCCAGAGACAGCATCAGATTCTACAGATTAAGGATCCAGTCCCACTAGACGGCCCCCACCCCACTCTAGACACCAGTTGCAAGCCCCAGGCTGTTACCTGCGCTTCTGACCAACTGGCTTCTTCCCTTAGGTTCCATTAATTTGCCAGAGCAGCTTTCAGAACTCCAGGAAACCCATCTACTGGTTTGTTCAAGGATGGGATAAAGGATACGAATCAAGAGTCAGATGAAGAGAGAGAGTGAGGTCCTGAACGAAAGATCTTCTGTCCTTGTGGAGCTTGGGGCCAGCTTGGTGGCCCGTGGGAGTCTTCGGGCTTGAAGATCAGAAGTGCTCCGGAAATAAAATCTCTCCTCTACAGTTTTTATGGAGGCTTCATTACATAGTCATGGTTAATGAAGTCGTGGCCATTGCCTGATTCAGCCTGCCGCGCCTCTCCCCTCCCCTCCCCGGGGGGCGGGACAGGGTGGGCATGAAAGGTCCAACCCCTCCACTCACTGGTTGGTCCTCCTGGCAACCAGCCCCGCCCCTGGGCGGGATCCAGAAGTCACCTTCGTTAATAACAAGATGCCCATTTCACTCCTCCACTAGACGAACACTCAGGAACTGCAGATGAAGAGCAGATGTTTCCGAATGACCAAATATATATTTCTCATAAATTATTATATCAAAAGCCAACAGTGGGAAGATGGGGCCCTGTGGCAAAGTTAGTGAGATATTGGGGGCGTCAGGGTGTTTTTCCAGCACCTCTTCGCACTCACCGGACACGCAGCTGTGCCTCTCACTCGCCAGCTTTCCTGTAGGGCCCGCCCATACAGCCCAGCTGAGGCCCGTGACCAATGCGTAACACAAGCACGTCCACTGGGGGCCTTGTGAGCAATGAGTCCGGCTGCCCTCATGCTATTCCCCAGGTGGGGGAACACTAGCCCGTTTCTTCTCAGAGGGAAGATCAATGTGAACTTACTTATTCATCTAATTTGGGCCAGCGCCTGCACCGTGGCTAACTAACCACTTGCGCAACTCCGACTGGCACCAGTCATGGGTTTTATTCACAAGAGAGCCGGTCGCATCCGCTGGGGAGAACAGCGCCCCCCGGAGTTGTGCGAGGACGCGCTGCTAGTTTGGAGTCCACAAACAAAACAGTCATGGTGGCCCAGAGATGATCTCTCCTCACTTGGTGAGTGGGAGAACCCTCTGGAACCTTCCAGCACAGCCTCTTGCCAACAGTCCTTTTTGTGGGGAGGCAGGAGAGAGATAGAAGCCATGGCGAGTAGAGACTAATAGCAGGAAACAACCCTGGGTGCTCTGTGGTTGTCAGCCCGGGCTGTGCAGTGGAACCACCAGGGAAGCCACAAAAACACTGGTGGCTGCATCGGAACTAACTGGTCTGGGGTGTAACCTGGGCACCTGGGATATTAAAATACCCCCAGGGGAGCCAGTGAGCGGTCAGGCTGTGAACCAGTGCCCCAAAGCTATTTTAGCTGGCAACTCCCACCCCCACCCTCACCCCCACCCCCATGCCCCAAATCCCATCTTGTACTAGAAGTGTTTTCTTTTCACGGAAGCCTGACTTTAAGTTTTCTAATACCTTCCGCTCATTAGTTAATCTACATAACATGCCTGTAGGGCAAGTCGGTGCCGTTTGCCTTTTTTTTTTTTTTTTTTTTTTTTTTAAGTAGGCTCCACGCCCTGCAGGGGTCTTGAACTCAACCCTGAGATCAAGAGTCATATGCTCTATAACTGAGCCAGCCCAGCGCCCTACTGTTCGCCCATTTTCCATAGGAGGCAAGCAAACTCTGAGAACATATGTCTCTAAGTTAGGGATTTATAAAGTGCCTTTTCTCCTAAGAGATTTTTTTAATTGTTAGAAGTGAAAATGTTCTCTTTTCCGCCTGTCCCTTGAGGGCAGGAAGCTAAGGATTTGAGTCAGACACATGAATGACATTGACAATTGGGACTGCAAAAGGTGGAAACGGGTTGTCTTAGGGAGGCATCAGTCTCCCTAAGGGACCTTTATCTTAGTGGAAGATACTCATATTAATACTCAGATGATCTGTCATGGATTTTTCCAAATCTTCGACTCTACGAATGCTACACGTACAGTTTCTGTTGCTCTCTGTGTTCCTCTCCGTAACACATTTGGTTTGTGGGAGTCTACACATATCTGTTGTATATGCGTGGGTCTGGACTTGGGCGAATGCTCTTTTAATGCAGCCTTTTCAGCCATCTCCAATAGCATCTCAACATACTTTCCCCAGGATCATGCCTTTATATCCCTGGATGTCAAACCTCTTCTGTTTTAGAGCAGATTAACAAAATCTTGTACAAACGGTGTAAGGCAGATATTAGATTTAAATACGAGTCAGTAATTGTTTTGAATTTATTTTTGAGAGAGAGAGAGAGACAGAGCACGAATGGGGTAGGGGCAGAGAGAGGGAAGACACAGAATCCAAAGCAGGCTCCAGGCTCTGAGCTGTCAGCACAGAGCCTGACGCGGGGCTCGAACCCACGAACCGTGAGATCATGACCTGCGCCGAAGTCGGTGGCTCAACCCACTGAACCACCCAGGCGCCCCTGAGTCAGTAATTTTTATGCGAAACAAAGGCGATCCATTGTTTCAGGGTGGTTTGATGAATGCAAAACACTGTAGCTTTTTATCTGGAAATGATGTCAAACTTTGACAAATTGCAAAAATAAAAATGTCATAGAGTCTCCTGGTATATCCTTTGCTCAGATTCACCTATTTTAAACATTCTACCCTCTGCGCTCTATCATTTGATCTCCTCCCTCTCTCCTCTCTTTTTCTCTCTCTCTCCCTCCCCACTCTCTCTCCACATGCACACAATTATTTTCTGAAGGATTTGAGGACAAGTTCTACGTCATGACACTTTACCCCTGAATACTTGAGTGCGTGTTTCTAAGGATGGAGATATTCCATTATGTAATTATGATACAGTTATCAGCTTGATAAATAAATTTACATTGATTCAATACTCTACTATCCCTGCTCCGGTTTTTCCAGTTAACCTAATAATGTCCCTTATGACATTCCCCTCCCCGTCGCCTTTACTGCACGAGCCAGTCCAGGGTCAGTTATTTCATTTAGTTGTTCTGTCTCTCGGTCGCCTCCGGTCTGGAGCATTTCCTCTTTCTTTCTCTTTTATACCATTAACATCGGTAAAGAGTATAGTTACCGCACCCCCCGCCCCGACCTTTTAAAAAAAATAGGACATGCCACATTTGGGGTTTGTCTGATGTCTCTTTGGAATGAGATTGAGATTATGTACCCTTGGCTGGAACACCACGCAGATGATGCTGGGTCCTTCTCAGAGCATCATACCTGGAGGTACAGGACGCCCCTCTGTCTCTCCTTAGCAGTGTTAATTTTGATCTCTCAGTCTAGGTGTTGTCTGATGTTTCCACTGTACTGTAACGTCTCCCTTCTTCCCTTGTAATTATGACACCTTCCCTGGGGAGACACTCTTAAGACTAAATGTATACTCTGCTCCTCAGCAAAATATCCCCCTAGATTTAGCACTCACTCAGGATTCCTGCCTTTCCCAGTCTTTACCTTGGTGCTTTGGAAATAATGTGTTTTGGAAGACATGTTCGACCCAGCACTCCCTTCACATTTACCAGTTTGTCTGTAGTCCTTGTGAGCCAAAGAGGGTCCTCCTTGCTCTTTCTTCTATTCCTCCCTTCCTTCCTCCCTCCCTTCCTCCCTCCCTTACTTCCTCCTTTCTTTTCTTTCTTTTCTTCCTTTCCTTTCTTCCTTTCTTTCTTCCTTCTTCCTCCCTTCCTTCCTCCCTCCCTTCCCTCCTCCCTCCCTTCCTTCCTCCCTCCCTCCCTCCCTCTCTTCCCTCCCTCCATTCCTTTCTTCCTTCCTTCCTTCCTCTCTCCCTCCCTCCCTCCCTCCCTCTCTTCCTCCCTCCCTCCCTCCCTCCCTCCCTCCCTCCCTTCCTTCCTTCCTCCCTCCCTCTCTTCCCTCCCTCCATTCCTTTCTTCCTTCCTTCCTTCCTTCCTCTCTCTCTCCCTCCCTCCCTTCCTTCCTTCCTTTCTTATCTACCTAGATTCATGAATTCCAATTTTTTTCAATGGTTTATAAATTATTACTGTGCTTAATCACTTTTGTGCTAAGATTGGGAGACTCTTCATGCTGGGTCCTTTGTCCTCATGATGTGTCCACGACTGTTTGGAACACTTTCTTACTTTCTGTCATAAAGGAATGTTTCAGGCCAGGGCCTCAGGAGGCCAGGTGCTTTAAGACCACCATCTTTGAACTTGTCTAAGTCTCCACTGGCTCCTAGGACCTCCCTGGGCCAGCACTGGAGGCTTGGGGAGAGTACCCTATCAGCTTTCTTCCCTTTGATGCGCGTTCCCAACCTCGGTCTGCTGTCCCCTTGTTTCCTCCAAGGGATCACTCAAGATTGGGCCACCAGCATGGTGCTGACATGCTCATTTGGGGTGACTTTCACTCGGACACAGAAAGAGTTCAGAGGTCTGGGCCACTACTGCCCACTGCAGGCTCTTGGGCTTGAGCCTGGGCATCGGCTCCCTCCCACCACGTTCTGACCAACACCTGAGCCTTGTCTATCCCCGCTGAGGCTTTTTGAGACCCTTCCTCTGTGACCAGAGTTAACCAAGCTGCAAGGTCTAAGGCAACAGCCCGCACAAGACCGGCCTCACTTCTGACACCCATTACGAGTTTGAGGAGGATCCCCAAATCACCCTCAGTTTTGGTAATTTGATAAAAGGACTCCGAATTCACTGAAAACTGTTACATTCATGGTTACAGTTTATCACAAGGAAAGGATACAAACTGAAGTCAGTGAAGGGGAGAAGCATGTTAAGAAAGAGCCCAGGAGGGATCCAAACACGGAACTCTGGTCATTTTCTCTCTGTGGAGAGACCCTGTCCAGGCCATATGTAGGACGGTACATCTGGAGTTTGCCAACCAGGGAAGCTGACCTGAGCCTTTAGTGTCTGAAGTTTGTGTTCATGTTCAATCACACACTGCCCACACACTGACCTTTAGCCTCTAGCCCTTCCCGGAGGTTGGACTAAAACTTTAGTCTCTAGTACCTCAAGGTCAGAACTGACACGCTGCAGCCCAAAGATCCCGTTGTTAGATTGTCAAAGGCTCCCAACAGGTAGGACATTCCGGGGCCAGAAGATCGTCTCCCAGAAGCTGAAGGTGAAGGCCAGAACTCTCTTTGGGCCAGGTTAACTCTTCACTACACTTCGCAACGCCAGTGAGCCTTTCCGCCCTACGTCCTTCCTTGCCCTGGAGGGAGTCTTACGCTGCGCTCGAGCGCTGGAGTGCAGATAGGCATTCCTTGCATAAACGGAACCGGTCTTTTCACTCCACCCGTGAGCCCTTCGTGGGACCCCCCTACCCCCACTCCTGCTGGTGGTGGTGTGTGGAAGGCAGGGGTGCGGTCAACGTCGAAGGAGAGCAAATTCCAGGAATGCCTTGGTTAAGATCAAGAGATGACACAACAGGAGGACGTGTTACTCTACATTGTTCCACATTCTATAAGATTCAGAATGGGAAGTGTAACGTGGCCAGAAAACAAAAAAAATTGATTACGTTTCCCTGCACGCTTTAGGCATTCTGAGCATCATCAACAAAGCATAGAACTACCTTTGACTGAGTCACCGGAGGCCAGCATTCACAGACTGCTCAAGGGATGATGGCAGGATCTTGAGCGAATGGTATCAGAAGGAACAGAGGCAAGAAAATCTATATTGTTTCAATAAGAACAGGTTCTGAGGACCCATGGCTCTTGCAGTTATCACTGTTGTTACCTTTTGTCTTGTGAGCTGCACAAATTTAGCCAAGGATAGTACTTTTGGCAAATAGGAGGAGATCCAAATAACCTAGATCCCACGAAGGATCTTCATGTGTACTTCGAACAATCACACAAAGGTAACAACCTCTTTCCTCTCAGTTAGTCTAAACCTTCGTTGATAAATCACCATACCTTATGTGGTCTCATGAATTCTGTAATACATTTTGTTTTATTCTATTCTATTCTATTCTATTCTATTCTTTTCTTTATTTTGTTTTATTATTAAGTAGGCTCCATGCTCAACATGGGGCTTGAACTCACAACGCTGAGATCAAGATCCACATGCTCTACTGACTGAGCCAGCCAGGCGCCCCTGTAATACATTTTTTAACCCAAAATTTTATCTAGACAGACAGCCCGCAGAAATTGCTGGCCTGATGTTCCACGTACCTGGGGACAGCCCTGTTCCTGGCCACCTTGCACCTGCTCTGCTCCAGCCCCGGAATCAGTCTTTTGTCCATGGAGCCTGGGGGGCAGAGACCAAGATCTCCGCATTCGTTTGGTGAACTCAATAAACAAAGAACTTTGAACTCTGGAGTTACAGTTAACAGTTTCTGGCCTTTTATCAGACTCACCATCTGTAGTGAATAATTGTCATTTTGGGTCGTCCAGCATCCAGTCCTCTCTTCCACCTGCTAGTCCCCTTCTTCCCTGGGGTGTCTCTGTTGTGGATAGCTGGTGGGAGGTGGTGACATGATCACTTTATCACCAACGACAGGAGCCATTAGCTCCTCCTTATTCCCAGAGAACCACATGATTTGGTCCCACTCTCTCAGATGCCTTCCCCTGGGAGTTTAAATCTTGAGCAAGCATCCCAGACGCATAGACAATAGGAGGCAATTTCAGGGGCATTGTGTGCAGTGAAACTTCTTCTGGGTTCTGCTTGTCCGACCCTCCTGAATCCCCTTGTTTGTGTGTTCGTTTTGCCATTCCCCGAGATAAGTTTTATCATCCGCCTGTTGATTTTCTGAGCCTCCAGCATGTTTGTAATAAATATTCTTTTCTTCTTCTTGCCTGAGATGGTCAGTATTGGTTTTGTTTCTTAAAACAGTGACTCCTGACTGAATCAGCGTACTATTTATTCCCGGGTTTTGGTTTTTTTTATATTTGTCATTTGGTATCAAGAGGATTTCGATTCCGTTAAGTTTTGCAAATGGTAATAGTTTAACAGCTTGTCTTGCAATCTCAGGATCCACGTAAGTAAAGTCTTCCAGAAGCTTGAGGGTAGAGTTATAGGAAATTTCCATTTCAACATTGAAGCATGGAGCGTATCTAAGAATAGCTCATAATCCTTAGTTGGTGATTGTTTAATTTTGAAAGTGTTAATGAAGAGCTTTCTCAACCACTTAAAGTTTTTGCTGTTCAAAAAAGATATTTTCCAAATATATCTTATAGCATGAAATGTTCAACGGTATAAATACAAAGAAACTCAAAAATCTCAGGGCTCATTCCTGACACATAAAAGTTTTAAAACCACTAAATCTATTTTGTTTTTGCATATTAGAGACAAACTTTATTTCACTTTCATCCTCGGTGCGTTATTTACATTTATAAACATATAATAAAGAGATTGAGGTCAGCACAAAATAGTTCAGCCCTTCGGCACAGTGAAAACATTGGCAGTCTCCATTGTGTTTAAATTTGTGTCTATCACATTGGAGTATATGCAAATGTGTGCTTATACACTTCCAAAAAATAGTAAAAAAAAAAAAAAAAAAAAAAACAACTCCATTGTGAAAAACGGAATTTGGATTATAGGCTTCTGTGTAGAATCCTGAAAAACCTGTTGGAAACAACAGGGTTGCTGGGAATACTCTTCCTCTCCTACTTTATTTTTAAAAATCATATGTTTCTAGGCTTGGATAAGGTCCTACCTCCTTCCTGGCATCTTCCTTATGCCCAGCTCAAAGGAAATATCTCCCTTCCCTGTGCTCAAAGCAATTATTTCCCTCCAATGGAAGAGAAGAGGCAAGACCTGGTCTTCCCTGACTGCTCACCACTTGGACATGGGATGTATTTGTTTAATTCTATTCTCATATGTATACTTCATAGAGACAATGCCTTGTTTTCACAAATGTATTTTAAGCTCCTTAAAGTCATGAGCCAGTTCCTGCACAGATATTTGTCACTTGATCGGCATTAAGTTCCACTTTTGCCCTCCAGGCTCATTTTTATCTACTTAGTGGAGTGTTTCCCAGTCATGTCCCCAGCCACCTTTCCATGTGGCCTTATCTTCATGCTGCGTGTACTCTTTTTACTAGACATTTTTCTGTGAATTAGTCGCTCGTAAAATCTAAATTAACTTATTTTAAAAGGAAGGTAAGGAAGATCTCCGGAGTGTCTGGCTGGCTCAGTCGGGGCATGCAACTCTTGATCTTAGGGTCGTGAGTTCAAGTCCCATGTTGGGTATAGAGATTACTTAAACATAAAATATAAATACATAAATGAAGAAAGAAAGAAAGAAAGAAAGAAAGAAAGAAAGAAAAGCTTTCCATAAATAGGAAACCAATATTGTTTGCCACAAATTGAAGGTACTATAAAAACAAATACTTTTTTAAAGTTTATTTATTTATTTTGAGAAAGAGCGCACAAGTGGGAGAGGTGCAGAGAGAGAGGGTTATCAGGAACGGTTATCATGATCATGACCTGAGCCAAAATCAAGAGTCCGACGTTTAACTGACTGAGCCACCCAGGCACCACAATACGTTTTTTCTAAAGCAACACTGTTATTTCTTAAACTCCAGCCAGCTACTGCCCTCTTTGGACTTTGAGCCCAAGGGGAAAAGGAGATCAGCAAGTGTTAGAACCATTTCTCCTTAACTAATCAGAGGGATTTGGAAAGAGCATTGGAAAGGGAAGACCTTTCTTTGTCACCATGGGAGTCAACATTGTAGGAGTTATCCACATCAACTGAGACCACCCTGTGTATCATGGGAGGCAGACACCCCCTAAGCTGAGAAACACTAACATAAGGGGATCAGTTAAAGAGTAGTAAGAAATGTCTTGTATTCTGTGTTCTTGCTTTGTGTGTTTCCATGACATATAGTACAATTTCTTCTCCACCCTTGCTTGCGTTGTGGGACCACACCATGCAATTCTCATCATTGACCGAGCCTTAGGTTTGTTGTCTACAAAACATGAGAATTCTACCAAATGCTCTTTCTGGAGCTCTTTCTGCTCTTTACCAGAATCTATGATCACTAGGTCTTAAGCATTCAACGGAACCTGGAACACATACCCCTGTTTGCCATCACCACCCAGCAATCGATCACTATTTATCAAATGTTCCGCACTGGCTCAGTCAATGAAGGAGGATGATGGATGTTGCCCTTCCCCCTGACAAAGGACCAGAGTTAAGTACAGGACAGATCCTTTCTCCCTTGAAAGGCAAATGCTCAGGGAATACAGAGAGGTTTGAACTTGGCTCTAACCCCCCAGAGTTTCCATTGTTCCAATTACTCCTGACTCTCTCACATTTTATTTCCATAAAGGGAAGGGAATCATAGACAAGCTAAATATATTTTAGCGTGCAATCCCAGTTTAAGTCAGCTAAAGGGCAACTGAACTATAAAATCATGCTGAAATCACCCAGAAATCATTTTTTAAAAGCAGATTGTGGGGGCCTAGTAGAGTTGATGGCAGTCAGAATGGGCAGATTGTGAAGCTGGACTTCTCCCGGCAGAGTGAACTTCTGGAAGCCCTAGCTTTCCATCCATTACATTAGGGATCTGGGCTTCACTAGATCGCCTTCATTTTCTCTCCTAGCAATGACCTTTAATATTTCCAAAAATCCCTACTCCTAAGAAAAAAAAAAAAAGATCAGGAACCCAACTTGTAGTTGGTCCTAAAACCAACAAATAACCCAAAAGGCAAATAGGAGTTAAGATTTAGAAATTGTCTTTTACATAATAGTTGAAGGAAAAAAATCTTAGATGAAAAAAATAAATGAGAATGCCTTGTAGAATGGGAGAAAATGTACTTCTCTGACATGGTTCGTGTTAATACGTAAAGTTATCATTTCATAAAATGCAATTTCTGGATGAGCACGTTACATTTTATTCTGAGCAATACTAGTAATAAAAATATTTGCCCGCAAATATGTGTTGGAAAACTGTTGGCAACACTCAGCGGTGAAACCTACAAGCCTGCTTGGGAATATGTCGTATTTTCAACGCTAAACACTTAGAGCAGCTCACCTGCCCAGCCATTAGCCAATAACAGAGATACAGAGGAGCTTATATTTACACTAGCAAGGGCTATATACAGAACTGAGGAGGAGAGGGAAAAAAAACGTCTTTTCCCTCCACCCTTCTAGGTTCTCAGCTGAGGCTCTGGAACGAAAGAGCGTCGTAAGAGAAAAGCCTATGCATTTATTTCATATAAGTTTCACATGATACTGGAGCCTTCCTAAGGAAATGAAACCCTAAAGAAACGGTTAATCCTGAATGTTCACACTAGGTTAGATGAAGAGTGGAAAGTGGTAGGAAAATGTGACAGGATAAATAGGCATGAACTAAATGCGGTAAGTTGAAGAAACTTAGCAAAGGCTATTCATCTGGATCCCTCTCGGAGTCCCTTGGTCTTGGAGGGAAGGATGTTCCTTTTCTCTGGGTACATACAGGGAGCGTGCCTCTCACGAGAGGGTCTATGACCTACATCAGGGGGAGGTTGGACGTCGCTTCCTGCCCCTGCCATTTGTCATATTCCTTAACCTTAATATATTTGACATGTCAAGGCGCCATGTTTTGGGGTAGCGTGTGGTCTGAAGTCTGTCACTACAAAGTGAGTATGCCCACCACCCTAGACACACTGGAACGTTCCACCGAAAAGCGAGCCTCTAGAGTGCTTATGCCAAACAAACCCTGAGTGAGGGGGTGAATTTTTAGCCACCTCTACCATTACGGGAAATGAGAGTCCAGGCTTTTATTACCGACTCTCATGACACAACTTCTGTTGGAGGAGGTATTTAGAAAAAGCAGAGACTATAATTTTATGTAAGAAGATTTGTTCCTACGCAGGAGCCACTTCAAGCCCATCTGCAAAGTGAAGCAGTCATCCTTTGACTCTTCCTGCCGTCTCAGTCTTCCCGATTAATTAGAGGCAAAAAGCCGGTTCAAGTTATATGTACTTTCTCTCTAGTTCAAGAAAACCTTACCAAAAATGTGTATATCTCGTCAAGCAAGCTAATTAGGTAAATAGCGCAGGGGAAGTAGGGAAAGGAGGAAGGCAGGACTTTCAACTACTAAAGAGAAGCTACCGAGGATCCTTTACAGGATCAAAATGCTTTAGAAGCTTTTCTTCCAAAGTCACTGGGACCCTGACTTTTTGTGTGGGTGCAAAGGGAGAAGTTATGGGATTACTAGTCTCATTACTGAAGATCCATGCACCAATCCTAGAGAGACGTGACGTGGGAATGGAATTAGAGTTACAAACTCTGAGCTGCATGTTAACTGTGTATGAATGTGGTCTAGGTATCCAGGGGGAGACTCATGCATTTTAGGTGAGGTGGCAAATCGCCGCAGGGGATACGAGAAAGCTTCCAGAGGTGATGTGATCTACTGGGATCTGGGGTCTCCTTCCAGGTCATCTGGAGACAGGGAGAGTGGCCACAGGGGGGTTCGAACGAAACAAGATTGGCCAAGAGTTGATCACCGTTGAAGCTGGTGATGAGTACGCGGGCGGTCGGCATACCGCATTCAACACCTGAATTTGAAATTGTCCAAGATGAACTGTTTAAAAGTCTGTCAAAAAAAAAAAAAAAAAATTCTCACAGAGGGCCAGCGGTCAGGGAACTGAGGGGGCAGCGAGGATACAGGAGGGAAAGCTTGTGTCGAGGGAGCAAGCAGGTCAGCTGGGCGAGCGTGGGCCCGACTTGGCTGGTGTCTCACCTTGCATTTCTGCCCCTCCGAAGATGTGTGCGAGCGCCTGCCCGGAGTCAGACTGCGATGAAAGCCAGGGATGCCTTTGGTGGCCCCTGAAATGCTCAGTCTTCCTCCTGCCCAGCGGTGTGGTGGTCTCTAACACACACTTCAAGAGCACCTCCTTACCAGATCCCACCTGAGCGAAGGTTCTGAGCTCATAGCATTACTGTTTCGAAGAAACATGACGGTGCTTTCCTCGCGTGCGTGTCTGTGTTTATTGACCTGTCTGTACATGTATCTCGGGAGGAGAGGGAGGTGGGATCCAACCAGTGCAGGGGGCGTTAGAACAGGAGGGTACAGAGAGGCAGTGTTCAGGTTCCGGCATCTGAACTACGATTTTCGCCCATAGTGTCACAAGCCACGTTTTGTTGAGAAACGTGATTCACATTTTCTTTTGTCTCCTCCAGGAGCCTGGCCCCTGGCACCATAGAGTTTTAGACTAGAGGGTTCCCATCAGCACAGAGGGGAGGGGAGAAAGCCTGTCCCTCTCACCCCAGGAGAACGCGGGGAGAAGGGGGGGGGGCAGGCAAGGCAGAGGGGAAGGAGGATGCTGAGATCCTCATTTTCTCTTCCTGCCCCCTCAAGGAAGCTGGAGGCAGCTTCAGAAATATTTAGAAGTGTGTTCAAAAGCTGGAAGGCAGCGGGGCATCTGGCCTCCTTCCCGTTTATGGCTGTGGGCTGCCTGCTTTCTCCAGCTTGGGCACAACTCCATCAAAGTGACCGCAGCAGCACCACAAGGGTAAAGCAGAGGGAGGGAGGATGTAGCTGCATGCGGTATTCACAGAGCCTAGAAGCTCCCGCGTGTATGTGAGGCTGACGGGGGGACATTGGAAGCTTAGTTTGAGCGACTTGACCCCACAGAGTGAGCTGGCACAGCTGGGTTTTGAGCCCTCAGCTCTTAACAACCACACACCTGCCACTCGGCTCCCCTGCAGCTGGGTAGCAGGGGTGCGGGGCCTCCCATATTGGTTGCAATGTCTTCCTCGGCTTGGACCCTGGGCTCGGTCAGCGTCCAGCCAGGCATGTCCCCTCAGGCTCCCCTTGTCCCACAGCAGTGGCTGCTAAAGTCCCTGTGTGTCTCACATCCTTTGTCATACTCACACCACACCTCCCCCTCACAGGCCTGACTCGGATCGCGGACGTGACCTCCTGGTTTACAGAACTTTCTATGGCGCTCCGTGACTCTTTCCCTCCCGCGTGTTCTCGTGGCATCTCACGCAGAAACATAGTATGTCCACGTATGTACAGGACAATCACCTGAGCTGGACCGGGAGTCTTCAGTGACAGGTGAGCGCCACGATCATCTCTGAGTTTCTAGCCCGGACAGGGAAAGGCACACTGCGGGCTGCCTTGCTCAAGGCTCTTCATACCCTCAACCAGAGGGTCTTGGGTACAGCAGAGGCCGGAAAGCAGAAAAAGACATTCCGAGCTAGGTTTCCATGATTAATTTAAGTCCTGCCAGTCAGGCATTCATGTGAGACTCTGATTTAAGACCGAGCGACGTTTTGCAAAAGGCAAGAGACGGGGCATTCATTTTGCTGGGGTGGATCTTGGTGTTTAAATCGTGACAGCAATTCCTAAGGCAGACAGATCTATGGAGTCTGTAGTCCACACACATTTGTCATGGGGGGGGGGTGGGGAAGAAAGGATAAACTTAATGAAACTGCTCCCTTACAGATTGCCAACAGCATCTAAGAATTGATAACGGTCCTCATCCCAGTTCGCCAGTTAACCATTACTTTCCCACTTGCCTTTTCACAGAAAGCAGGCTTTGTGTTGTATTTGATCTAGTTCTATTAGAAATCCTGTTACATTTGCCCCAGAGTCTAGTCGTTGAAAAGAGTGGGAAACAGTAAACCAGAACAACAGCATAATCAGAAGGAAGGGTTTTTACTGGCAGCAAAGTCAGCAAATGCCCCCTGAATTCCCCAAAATCACACCAAAGAGGTAGGAAGATAAGCTTCCACGTCGTGCTTCTCCTTAAGGTTTATTTGTACAACTTCAATTATATTTCTTTTCACCTTTGGGATTCTGTGCTTCTTTGGCATCTAGGATTTATGAGCAAATTAGAGAGTATACCAGGAAAAGTTCTGTAGACATGGGAAGGAGGTGGAATTTTACCAGCAAGGCAAAGGAAGGCTCAGGGATTTGCTGAAGATCCCAGTGGGTTGGCAACCAAACTGGACCCCTTTCTATCGTATATCTCCGAAAGTGGCTGTGTTTTCAATAAACTTCTTGGTAGGAGTTGAGAATGGCCGTAGCAGGCACCCCAGAGCCAAGAGGCCAAGCCTAGTGAAGTCCTGCCAGGCTCCCGAGTAGTGGGGTGGGGAAAAGGACGTCAGAGCGTCAATGGAGCCACGGGAACCAGAAAGGGCAGCACGCTGTTCATAGCCAGGGCTTTGGTGCGTTCTTATAAGCAATGGCACCAGGGCTGAATGAATATCTGTATGAATCTTAGTTTAAGAGTCAGACAGACCGGGGGTGCTTGGGTGGCTCAGTCAGTTAAGTGTCCGGCTCCCGGTTTCAGGTCAGGTCATGATCTCACGGTTCATGAGTTCAAGCCCTGCATCAGGCTCTGCGCTGATGGCATAGAGCCTGCTTGGGATTCTGTCTCTCTCTCTCTCTCTCTCTCTGCCACGCCCCCACTTGCACTCGCTCTCCCTCTCTCACAAAATAAATGGAAAAAAAAAAAAAGGTCATAGAGGCCAGAAGTGATTGATTGGTCCTTCACAGCTCTACACCCAATGCTGAAAATAAAGTCTTAGTTTTGAGGTTGTGCAAACAGCTTACGGCATTGGCGTGCAGGGACCTTTCCTCAGTGCGACCATTTACTTCACTTGTGTTTACAGAGGGACTGTAACAAACATCCACTTGGGGTATTTGAAAGATAACAATGGTACCCACGTGGGGTCCTTTCTTCCGTATGAACAGCCAGGAGCATCTTCAACAATACAGCAGCCTTTTGTGACTTCCTCTTCCTTAGTGAGCGCTTGAGACTGACTCCATCATTAGGTTAGGGCTGCAAGGAACATTTCAGACGCTACCCAAGTATTCGTCAGCCACCCCACCCCCACAAGTGACCCAAAAGGAAATCAAAGACACTTAAGTAATCACAATTTTAGAAAATATAAAGCAGAGCAGATGGTTTTATCTTAGACCGTTAAGTGAAAGTGGATTAACGTTTTTTTCTTAAAAAAAAAAACACACCGATTTGAAAATTTCAGATCAATTCCTGCATTGCTGCCTGGGATTGAATCTTCCTTTTTTTTTTTTTTTTTTTAACTTTGTCTCTGCAGACTCACCCCTTCTTCTTCAACCATAGTCACTGTCGTGGGTCCTCCCCTGCATGTCTGTTCCTGGAGGAGGTAACAAATATCCCCAGGAAAAGTGTGGAGCGGGAATAATTGACTATCTTGATATCCCTTTACATGACCATGACTGCATGCCTACCCTTGTGGCCCAACACCACGCCCAATGGGGCAACACCCCACCCCTTCGCGGGTCCGTCCTAGTCTCCACCCGGGACTATCCACTCTCTCCCTTCATGTCTTTCCCATCGTCTGGGTCTTCCCGGCCAAGGTCAGTGCCATGGACTTTGACTTCCTTAGGTGCATCTACATTTTAAAAGTAGGATGCTAAGGGGCACCTGGGGGTGGCTCAGTTGGTTAAGCATCCGACTCTTGGTTTCAGCTCAAATCATGATCTCATGGTGGTGGGATTGAGCCCCAAGTTGGGCTTGGCACTGGGCATGGAGGCTGCTTGAGATTCTCTCCCTCTCTCTCTCTCTCTCTCTCCCTCTACCCTTCCCCTGCTCATGCTCACGAGTGTGCTCTCTCTCTCTCTCAAAAAAAAAAAGTAGGATCCTTATCCAGAGAAATAAAAGGCAACAATCCAGAAATGTATTTTGTTAGAAAAGTAATGAATCAATATGAAAACAAAAGTTAAAATGTTGTTGAAGGCTCTCGAGTGAAAACAAAACGTCCTCCTCTCTTGTCCCCATTCCCTGTGCCCCTTCTCAGGAGAGCGGAGAGCTATTTGTGACCATTCGCTCTTGTAAATCATGAGGAAGTTACCCCCATAACTCTAAATAATACGACATGCCCCTAGTTCCTGTGGTATCTCTCTAAATAGCATCTCTGGACTTCTCATCGTGAAAATGAGGAAGTTATTTTGCTTCTCTCCTTTTCCTCCTTCACCAAAGCTTTATTGTATTTTCATGGTTTGGTCCTTCTGTGAGTCAACTATGGAAATAGACGAAGACCAACCAAATGAGAAGAGCAAAAGGTTTATTCTGAGCTTGCTGTAGCAAGGGAGTCAGACAACATCACTGGCATTTTGACGGAAATTCAAAGGTAGGCAGAGGAATAGAGAAGCTGTAGAGTGGAGAACAGAGAAGGCTTCAGATGTGCCCAGTTTGGGGGCTGTTAGTCTGGGAAGCTGTAGGTGGGCCAACTAGAAGTGGGGCATCCTATGCAATTGGTTAGGGCCGAAGTGGTCTTAAAGTTGAAGAGGGGACGAAAATCAGGGATGCTCTCAGTTATTAATTGCCTGGCCATTTTGGGCTGATTGCTACAGAAGTTAATTGTTTAGGACCCTGCATTGTCACCAGAGCTAGGAATGTGGCTTCCTGCAAGCCTGACTAATAGTGGGCTGGCTTCCTTATCATAAATAAAGGGTTGGTTGCCTGGGCTACAGGTTGTGGATCAAATTTCTATTTTTATTTGATTGATTGATGGATTGATATTTTTAAAAATTTATTTTGAGAGATAGAGAGTGCATGTGCATGGGGGAGGGGCAGAGGGAGAGGGAGAGAGAATCTTAAGCAGGCTCCATGCTCTATGCAGAATCACACCTGGGGCTCAGTCTCACGACCATGAGGTCATGACCTAAGCCAAAATCAAGAATCTGATGCTAACCAACAGAGCCACCCAGGTGTCCCCGAAATTTCTGTTTTTATGTATGGTCTGGCCATCGTCTGTTTCTATAATCAGTCTCTCAAAACTTAGTAACTTTAATTTTTTTTTAATTTATTTTTGAGACAGAGAGAAACAGAGCATGAATGGGGGAAGGTCACAGAGAGAGGGAGACACAGAATCCGAAACAGGTTGCAGGCTCTGAGCTGTCAGCACAGAGCCCGACGCGGGGCTCGAACTCACAGACCGTGAGACCATGACCTGAGCCGAAGTCGGACGCTTAACCGACCAAGCCACCCAGGCGCCCCAAAACTTAATAACTTTAAATGGTAGAATTAAATCTCTATTTTATTTCAACATTATCTCTTTCTCCCCATTCTGTGAGATCTCCTCACCATTCTCTAATCTCCCTCACTCCACTTTCCAATTTTTGCCAGCTATGGCATTATTTGTATGATACGAAGATTTACGGTATTATGATCCCTTTCGGTATATGTAAATTTCTACAATGTGTCACGAGCCAGTAAGCGACATTTATAATACTATAATTATATAACAAAAGTATAAAAAATACATAATCAGATAACACAAATATTCTTCACTATTTGAAAAAAAATAGTGAGATTCCATCCGCAGAGAATAAACAGTAGTTTTACATCTTTATACCTGTGCCACTGGAAGGGTAATATTTTCAGTATCAACAGAAAATGAATATTCTTTTATTATACTTACAAATATATTTTTTTTTCCCAAAGGGCTACCTATCAGGTAATTGATAGTTTGGCTGAGTCCTGAATTCTGGAATCTCGGTTTAAGTCTTTAAAGGCATTCTTCCATTGACATCTACTATCCAATGTTGTGAAAAAAATCTTCTGATATCAATACGACTTTGAATCTAAGTAATTTGCTTTTTTTCTTTCTAGAGGCTTTTACGATTGACTTTCCTTCTTATTCTGGAATCTCACGAGGATGTATCTAGGAAATTACTTTGGATGAACATCTGAAATCATCCTACCAGTCATTCTGCCTGTGACTACGGCTGACCCTCTCATCAGGATTATCAGAATCTCCCAGAATCTCCTCCCCTTCACACAAGGAATCTTTAGATATTAACCGTCAAGGTTGCCTTGTAACTCCATGCTTTGACTATGCCATTCCTAGTTTAGATAACTCCTTGAGAAACAGCATATTGTAGCAGAAGGAGAACCATGTTAGAGGCACAGAAACCTGAGTTCCAACCACAGTTGTGTCAGGAACTCCTGGGTGGCTCAGTTGGTTAAGCGTCCAACTTTGGTATAGGTAATGATCTCGAGGTTCACAGGTTTGAGCCCAACGTCTGGCTCTGTGCTGACAGCTCGGAGCCTGGAGCCCGCTTCGGATTCTGTGTCTCCTTCTCTCTCTGCCCCTCCCCTGCTCATACTCTGTCTCGCTCTCTCTCAAAATTGAAGAAGACATGTGAAAACAAACAAACAAACAAACAAGCAAAAAACCACAGCTGTGTCTTCCCAGCCCCGGTGCGGTGTTTGGGGCTGCCCATCCCTACAGAATGCTCCCCAGCCATTTCTTGAGTTCTTCTAGCTACCTGAAGAGTGTAGTAGAAAAGTGAGGTGCCAAGTTTAGGGCTTCTGCTTCCTCTTCATTCCCAACCCCCGGGGTTGGGGTGGGTCCCATTCAAGGCTGATAAGAAAACAGAATTGTCCGTGTTGTTAGCATAGACTTAGGTGTCCGACAAGTCTGGGTTCTATCCTGTCTCAGCTACACACTCTCTATACCATCTTAAGAAAAAGTTACTCAACCTCCCCAAACCTCCATTTTATTATCCATTAGGTGGAGATACCAACTCTGTTTCATACGGTTGTCGTGAATCGTCAATTAAATGAGAATTTGCATCCAGGAAGTACCCGGGTGGCTCAGTGGATTGAGCATCCGTCCACTTGATTGTGGCTCAGGTCGCGATCTTGCTTGTTCGTGGCATCGAGCCCAGCGTCAGGCTCTGAACTGACAGTGCAGAGCCTGCTTGGGATTCTCTCTCTCCCTCTCTCTCTCTGCCCCTCCCCAACTTGTGCATGCAAGCCCTCTCACCCCCCCACCTCAAATGAATAAGTAAACCTAAAAAAAAAAAAAAAAAGGAATTTGCATCCAAAGCACCTACCGCAAGCAAGAACTGTTGGTTTTTCATCAGGGTAAATGTAGTATCTGTCCAATAGACTTAGAGTCTGACACTTGTCATTGGAAGCACGTATAAAATGGTGGAGCTAAATGCTCATAAAATGCCATAAAACACCCATCCTCCAAAAGGATGCACATATAAAAAGAAAACCTGGCCTAGTAGATGTCCTTATATGAACGGAAGGAGGCTTAAGTACAGCATTTCTAAAGTATGGAAGAAGCTCACTGGAATGGTTTTCAAAAACACCGTTGAAGGTTGTAGAGCCAACCAGGTATAAATGGACACGCGAGCCAGATACACGCTAAGAAGCAGAAATTATCATCTGGGCCAAGTGTGAGCAGCTGGTATCTGGGAAGCGGCAGGCACCCATTCTGGGAAAGACAAACAACAGAAGACAGTGAGGGAAGGTGGCATTGAGAGAGAAATGACCTTGGAGAGGAATAACCACTTCTAAGCTGAGAATAACTAGGATAAGGCACTTGGCACTCTTGTGCGTGTTCATGTTGATGAACATGGTCAAGGGAGGAGAGAAAGAAAATAACAATGAAAATAGTAGGCAGTGCAACGAGCGATGACAGATAAAGTCTGAAATAGATTTAGTATTTCTGGAACGTGATTGACAAAACAGTGATTGGGAGCATTTAAAAAATTTTGTAAAGGAAAATTTCATGCATATACAAGATTACAGAGAATAGTTCATCCCGTATATTCACCACCAGCTTCCGAAATGATCAACTCATATCCACTGTCAGCAATCACCCATTATTTGGTCTTCTGTGTCTGGCTTCTTTTACCTAGAATACTGTTTTTGAGATTCATCCAAGTTGTAGCATGCACCATGATTGTATCTTTTTTATCGGTTAATAGTATTCTGTTGTGTGGATATGCCACTTGTGTTTATCCATTCACTAGTGGATGGACCTTTGGAATGAGGTCCAGTTTGGGGCTATCGTGAATAATGCTGCTCTGCACATTTATGTACAAGTCTTTGCATGGACATATCTTTTCATTTCTCTTGGGTAGATTTCTTGGGTAAATTTGCCACGTATATGTATGCTTGACTTTTTAACAAGCCAAGATGGTTTCCCAAAATGACTGCACCATTTTTTATTTTCACCAGCCACGTATGAGGATTCCAGCTTCTCTATGTACTTGATATTGTCTCTTTCTATTATAGCCAATCTAGTGGCTATGTGGTGGCCTCTCAAAGTGGTTCCAACTCCCCTGTTCCTAATGATTAATTACGTCGAGCATCTTTTCATTTGCTTATTAGATATTTGTATGTCTTCTTTGGTGAAATATCTATTTAAGTATGTCGCCATTTTTAAATTGGGTTGTTTATCTTCCTAATGAATTGTAAGAGTTCTTCATATATTCTGGATACAAGTCTATTGTCAGATATACGATTTGCAGATATTTTCTTTTGGGCTTGTCTTCATTTTCTTCACAGTATCTTTTGAAGCATAAACTTTTTAAGTTTATTTATTTATTTTTGAGAGAGGGAGACAGTGCAAGCAGGGAAGGGGCAGAGAGAGAGGGAGAAAGAGAATCCCAAGCAGGTTCTGTGCTGTCAGCACAGACCCCAATGTGGGGCTTGAAGTCATAAAACCGTGAGATCATAACCTGAGCCTAAACCAAGAGTCAGATGCTTAACCTACTGAGCAACCCATGTGCCCAGAAACATAATTTTTAAAAATTTAATAAACTTCAAGATACCAATTTTTTTCTTTCATGGCTCATGAATGCTATATCTAAGCATATCTAAGAACCCTTTACTGCTCTTAGAACCCTTTGCCTAAACCCAAGTCACAAAAACTTTCTCCTATGTTTTCTTCTAGAAGATTTGTGCTTTTCACTTTTCCATTTGGTCTAAAATCCTTTGTATATGGTGGAGGTAAGTGTCTAAATTTCCTTTTCTTTTTCTTTTTTTTTGCATACAGATATGCAATTGTCCTAGTGCCATTTGCTGAAAAGAAGTATTGAAATGTTTTGGCACCTTTCTATTCCACTGATTTTTAAAAATATTTATTTATTTATTTTGGGGGTGGGGTGTGACTGGGGAAGGGGCAGAGAGAGAGGGAGACACAGAATCCAAAGCAGGCTCCGGGCTCTGAGCTGTCAGCACAGAGCCTGATGTGGGGCTTGAACTCACAACCCATCAGATCATGACCTGAGCCAACCACTTGAGCCACCCAGGTGCCCCTACTCCATAGATTTTTCTATCTTTACATAAATATTATACAGTCTTAATTCATTATAACTTCATTATAGTAACTTCTGAAATTGGATAGTGTAAATCCTCTAACATTGTTTTTCCTTTTCAAAATCATTGTTTTGTCATAAAGTGATCATTACTACCAGGATACTCCCACTTTAACTTTAAAAAAAAACCTCAAAAAAAGTTGGGATCAAACCACACTGTAATCAAGCTTCCACATGGGTTAATTTCTCTAGCACAGAGACATTTACTTCTTCATCCACCAAATCTCTAATGGGTACCTTCTCTGGGGCAAGCACTATAATCATCATGATTGAGATTCAGTGTCTGACCTGGAAGGGTTCATGGTCTCAGAAAGAGGCTTGCATGGTCACAAAAAATACAAAGTCTTTAAAGTTCAAGTGCATACAAATCATGCATACAAATGGTTTGATTTTACATAGATGGGCTGAAGAAGCTCATCCAGGGATGGGAAGGCATGGGAAGGAGCAGCATGGCTTGAGGGCAGATCATAGAGGAGTCATTCTGGAGAAGGGGGCGAGGGACAGAGCACAAGTCTGGACAAGGAGAGCATGCTCTTTAGGCTCAGGGACCTCACGCAATGTTTGGCATGATTGAGGGAAATAAGGGCTTAAAGGGATTACGAAGGAGGCAGACCGCTTACCTTCTCTGTGCAAAGACGGTCTGCTCTAACCCTGTTCAATCCTCTCAAAGAACAGTCTCTTCTAGTAGGGGGGGTACAGGGAGAGATTGAACAGCCCACACAAATCTCCTGCTTCTACAGGAAAAATAAGTAGAAGGCACCCTACCGATGTGAGTCACCAATATCATCTTCAGAAATATATGATAAACATTTTTGTCATTATTATTTTTTACCCTGGACAGTTGAAACCTAAAAGGTCTGAGGTCACTCAGACCATTATCTTGCCTGACCCCAGGAGGACCTTTGTGCCATCCTGGAAATACTTATTAACACCTCCTCAAGCTTTATGTTCTTCTCTTCCTCCTTTTCAAAACCTGCCGGACGTTTTATAGGATAAGCCTTTGCCTCTAGAGCCTTCCTTCCAAGCACTGTGTGGGGCCAAAATGGTCATGATCAATGTGATCTCTCTTTACTGGTAAGTGTTCAATTGGTTCTAGTCTAACACTGCATCGATTGAGTGTATTATGTGAACCCTTGAGACCATTTCTGCTTGGACTAGACACTGAGTCTGTATTTCAGGAAGGGCAGACTCACAGATCACGGCCAAGGTCCTCATCATAGATTCACAGAGCTCAGTGGGGTTCTGCCTGATAAATAAGGGCCCAGGCGTAGGAGATCATGGATCCCCCTTGCAGCCATCCAGGCTCCTCTGAGCATATGCACAGCCTTTTTCTCTAAGCACAAATCACCCACATCCAGGTGGCTATGGACACAAAATGTTGAGGTGGGGCTTGGGCAAATACGTAAGGAGAGGAATTGGGCAATGCCAGAGACCTCTTTCCTCCAATTGTATGACGTCTTCTACTTTTTGATGCCTTAAGGACTTTGAATAGAGGTGAAGTTCAGAATGTTGGTGATTTAAGAGCTTTTGAGTGTCAAGAGTTATGGTTAGGACATATGGTCAGGGTGCCTGGCTGACTCAGTCGGTAGAGCATGCAATTCTTGATCTTGAGGGCGTGAGTTTGAGCCCCACGTTGGGGTTAGAGATTACTTAAAAATAAATAAATAAACTTAAAAAAATAATATGTGTTGTTAGTTGGTCAGTTATAACACGTATGTCTGACACATAGCCATCCCAACCTCTTTCTTCCTTGAGTTCCTTCCTCCGGAGAAGCTGAAAAGTGAGATCTCCACTTACCTACCTGACCATCCTTGCAGCTAGAGGCAGTCATGTGACCCGGTTCGGGTCAAGGAGCTATAAGGAGATGTATGACAGAATCTTTTGCAAAACTTTTTCCCTTACAGGGAGACAGCTGAGGAAAAGTTCTTTTATTGTCAGTTGCTGCCCCTCTTCCACTGCTTCCTGTTTTGGAGTTCTTTTGCAGTGTTGGAAGCTGCAGCAACCATTTCGTAGTCATGAGGCCTCAAGCACAAAGATGCAAAACCAACACGTGGAAGATGGTGGACAAGGAAAGACAGAAAGAGCCTGGCTTCTTGGGGAGCCTGGGTGGGTTCACTCAGTTGGCGACTGACTCTTGGTTTCCATTCAGGTCATGATCTCCCAGTCCTGGAATCGAGCCTCGAGTAGGGCTCAGTGCAGAGCCTGCTTGGGATTCTCTCTCTTTCCCTCTCTCTCTCTCTCTCTCTCTCTCTGCCCCTCCCCTGCTCATGCTCTCTCTCTCTCTCTCTCTCAAAATAAATAAATAAACTTTAAAGAGAGAGAGGGAGAGAGAGAGAGAGAGAGAGAGGGAAGGAGGGAGAAAAGGAGGAAGGACGGACGAGTCTGGCTTCTTGATCACTGACCTGCCCGTCCGGCTCCGGTGTGCATTCCCCCAGACTTCTCATTCAGTGAGATAACGAGATGCCTTCACTGTTGAGTCCACGGTTAATAGTGTTTTCTGTCACCTGCAGCTACATACATATATCATAGATGCTATGAGCCTACTTCTTTTTGTTTCCAACCTTTCTTGCCTTTACTTACACCAAAATGTGCAGAACTCTTCTAGTCCCTGCCTGGAAAATCAATCAGGAAAAAAATAGCCAAATTCCCTGGAAAACACCATCCTGATGACGATTAGATGATGAAGAGTCCACAGTAGCATCGAGAAAGGACCGCAAGTGGCTAGGGACCCGCTGTGACAGTAGCCCTTGTCCCTGTAACTTCATGAGAAACAGAAGGACCAGTGTTTTGTTGTACCACCTGGTCAATGGGGGGGTTTAATAGTGACTGACCAGAAATATCCATCTTGCACAAAGCAGGCCAACGTTTACAGAAGGGAGGGAAGAAGGAAAGTAATAAGGGAGAAAGGATAGAGAGAGGCAGGAAGGAAGGATGATGGGTGCAAAATTGAGAATATGATGCTGAAGGGTGGCAAAATGTGCCATCCTAAAATATGCCACTTTGACATAAAGATTATTCTGAGCTAAAGACACTTGAAAAATAGGACGGGCAGGAAGGGCATTCTTACCTCCCCCTTTCTCCCTGAAAGCAGGAGAGAAAACTCCCAGGGGAAAGATTTCCTCAGGAGGAAAGAAACATTCTTATCACCAGAGATGGGAGTCAAGGTCAAAAGAAATCTGTACAAATAGACCTTGTTAAAAGAACTCTTATCTTCCTATATGGAAGCTACTTTTCTACCATCACTACTCTTTAATAGTATGTAAGCTCTTGGAACTATTTCTCTGGGGTCTTTGTTTTCCTCTGGGGGCTCCCATGTCCATGTAAGAACCTATTATTCTGTCTTGTATCCCGCAGCGGGGAGAGGCATAGGGTTGCCTCACCTACAGGGAAAAGCAGGACCATAGAGAGTTATGGGGCAACCGGCTATAGCAGGATTAAAATCAGAGGCTGTACGGCAAAGTTTGGCCCGTGGGGTAGTTGTGGGGATTGAAATCAGCCACATGAAGGGACAGGCGTGTTGCATAAAATGGAATTTGTCCCGCAGGAGGCAGCAGATAAAAGAGAGAATGTCTTGAAAACTAGTTCACAAAATCTTGTTTCTTCAGGATTCAAGGGCTTTGGAGAGAAAAAGCGTTAGCTTGTTTGGAAAGGAGGCAGCAGAACCCGGAGAAACAAACACCCAGTGAGAAACCAGGCAAAAGCAACCCGTAATCCCAGGAATGGGTGGTGTTAGTAAGCAGACAGAGCATCTGCCGGGTGGGTGACCATGCAAACGTCCCCGGACTCTGCTATCGTACCTCTCCCTCCTGGGTTTGGAAAGAATGGGTGAACAACACTGTGACATGTGGCCCGTGACTCTGGGCGAAGGAGAGGAAATGGGCAAGAACAAAATGGCAAGGACTGCCATTGGCAGGGCAAGGGGTGGCTCAGGGGAGGGGACTTAGCACCTTTAAAATCTTCATCAGCCACTTCACTCCCCACCCCCCACAGACAATGGACTGATGTTCCAGTTCATGTAAAATGCTATCCACATTCAGCCTACTACCTACTGACATAGCCAGTTTTTTTTAGAGAAAACTGTATTCGTTTGCTAAGGCTGCCGTAACGAAATACCACGCACTGGGCGGCTTTAACAACGGAAATTAATTTCCTCACAGTTCTGGAGGCCGGAAGTTCAAGATCAAGGTGTTGGAGGGCTGGTATCTCCTGGAACCTCTCTCCCCTTGGCTTGTAGATGGCCACTTCTCCCTGTGCATTCACAGGGTCTCCCCTCCACACCAGCGCATGTGGAATAATCCAGGATAACCCCCATCTCAAGATTTCCAACTTAATTACACCTGCAAAGTCCTTTTTGCCATATAAGGTAACACAGTCACTAATTCTGGAGATTAGGACATGGGCATTTTCTGGGGTGGGGGTGAGGGCGGGTCATTAGTTAGCCTACTACTAAATCTGCTTCGACCCCTGACCCCCACAGCCAATCAGATTGCTTCCTCCGAGCTCTGCTACGTGGTCATCCCCAAGCAGCACCATTTGAGGACTCATCTTAAAGAAGAGCCTTGGAATGACCCAGCCAAAGAAATCATGTTTACGTCAGGAAGGTTTAGGTGTGAATGACTCCGGTGTTTCATTAAATCCCGCCGGGCATAATGCCCTGTTTGTTTTCTCGTTTTGTATTCTGTGTACTTAGCACTAATCAACTCCAAGCATATTTCCAATTGCACAGATCACCTCTCAAGGCATTCAATTAACAAGAGGTATTTTAGAAATTCCTGGTGCTTCTCTTCTGTGCTGGATGGTTTCTTTCTTACATGCTCACATCTTTCTCTCTTGGGTTACTCACTCATTTTGAGGGAGCGTGTCCTCTAACATAGCAGTGTCCGACAGAAATTCTGCAGCGACGGGGCTGTTCTTTATCTGCACAGTACAATATGGCAGTCGCCAGCCACAGCTGGCAATGGAGCCTATAAAATGTGAGTAGTGTGACTAAGAAATGAAAGTTTAAATCACATTTAATGGTAATGAATGTAAATTTTTTTGAATGTTTATTTACAATTTTTGAGAGAGAAAAAGACAGAGCATGAGCGGGGAAGGGTGAGAGAGAGAGGGAGACACAGAATCCGAAGCAGGCTCCAGGCTCCGAGCCATCAGCACAGAGCCCGATGCGGGGCTTAAACCCATGAACCGTGAGATCATGACCTGAGCCGAGGTCGGAGGCTCAACTGACGGAGCCACCCAGGCGTCCCTGTAATGAATGTAAATTTAAACAGCCACATGTGGCAAGTAGCTACCATATTAGGCAGCATACCACCAGGAGTTTCCAGTGAAAATATTCTTGGGAGGTAATTTTTTGAGACCTTATACTCCAAAAATTTCTTTATTGTATCCTCACAATTTATGGTTTTCTGAGAACATAATTCTAGTTTAAAAAATAACTTCACCTTAGGGGTGCCTGGGTGGCTCAGTCGGTTAAGCGTCCGACTTCTGCGCAGGTCATGATCTCGCGGTTCGTGGGTTCGAGCCCCGCGTCGGGCTCTGTGCTGACAGCTCGGAGCCTGGAGCCTGTTTCAGATTCTGTGTCTCCCTCTTTCTCTGACCCTCCCCCATTCATGTTCTGTCTCTATCTCAAAAATAAATAAACGTTAAAAAAAATTTAAAAAAATAATTTCACCTTAAAATTGTGAAAGGATTGCCCCACATCTTTCTAGCTTCCAGCATGGCTTTTATTGTGATCTGCTTTTGCCCTTGGAAAGTCTCAGGGTTTCATCTTTGTCCTAAGTGTCTTTTTGCACTTCCTGATACAGTGCCTAGGTTGTAGGTCTATTTGCAAACATTGTTCTGGGCATTAGATTGGTCCTTTCAATCTGGAAATCCATGCCCTCCAGCTCTGAGAAATTGTCTTGAATTATTTCATTGATGATATCTTTCCTTTGTTATCTCTGTTCTCTTTTCCTAGACTTTCTATTATTCAGATGATAGACATCTTGCAATAATTCTCTAATGTGGTTATATTTTTTCCCTCCCCTTCCCAACTCTTTCCTTTTGCTCTGCTACCTGAGAAATGCTTCCACCTCTATTTTCTAACCCTTCCATTGAGCTTTAAACTTATGCCCTCATATTTCTATCAAATTTCTATCAAATATTTTTGTTCTCTGAATGTTCTCTTTTGATAACATTCTGTTCTTGTTTCATGATTACAATATCTTCCCCAATTCTCTAAGAATACTGATAGAGTTTTAAGTGTGTATTTTTTATTTATTGTGAGAGAGGTGGGAAAGGGCAAAGAGAGAGGGAGAGAGAATCCCAAGCAGGCACTGCATTGCAGGGCTTGATCTCACAAACACCATGAGATCATGACCTGAGCCAACATCAAGAATCAGACACTTAACCAACGGAACCACCCAGGTACCCCAGAATACAGAGAGATTTTTTGAAATAAGTTTTCTTCTACCTGTACAGTTTCTGTTCCCTCCAAGTTGCTTTTTTGTTCATTTGCTTGCTTCGGTCTTTGTCATGTTTGAGGCTTTCTTAACCGTCAATAATCCTTGGTTGTTGATTAAAATGTAAGAGCAGGGACTAAAATGTTCTGAGAAAACTCTGGGGTTTATCAACGATTAACCTCACTGTGGAATGATCTGGCTGGACCACTTAATTGAGAAACCTGATATCATCTGTGTCTTTAAGTGTTTCTTCCTCATATGGTGAGGTTCTTCACAACAGACTCTGGTCTTTGCTGCTGACTCTCCCAGTCTCCTGTCAGGAGGGTGCTGGCCTGGCCGCTATCTTTCTGGTATCACCGAGGAGGAGAGAGGAGGGTTCAGCACGCTTGGGTTAGACAAACCCTGAGTCTTCTGCACAATGAGCAAAGAGTAGGGCAGATCTCTGCATCTGACTGCTTTTCAACAGACTTTCAGACCAATCTCCTTACTTCACCTCTTTTTTTCCTTCAGTTTCAAATGTCCCTGCTGCTGCCAGTTTGGGGATTTTCGCAGCAGTCATTCTATATTATAAACCAGAGTAGGTCTTTATTTTCCCCACTGTCAGCTTAGAATTCACCTTTTTTGGCTTTGTGAAGCTTCCTTACCAGTCATTTCCCCAACTTCCAAAGTATGGCTGCTGCTGTCTCCTGTCCCATGCTCCCTGTTCCTGTGGGTTGATGTCTTTTTAAAAAAATCCCTCCACTGTCATTTTAATGAGATTTCAAGAGGCAGCCAAAGTAGATGCACTCCCCATCCTCTCATACGCCAGATGGAAAACGAGTTTCCTTTCATCCTCCTCCTCCTCCCACAGCTAGCTGGTTCCAAAGCATGGTGTCTTTCTTTAACTGCACAAACACTTAGCAGCTATTACGGGTCAGCCAGGGTTTGTCTCTAACCAGGGCCACCCAAATGAAGAGACGTTGAGTCAAGGTGTGCTGAATGGTGCTGCAGCAACATGGGAGCTCTAAAATTTTTTTTAATGTTTATTTATTTTTGAGCGAGAGAGAGAGACAGAGTGCGAGTTGGGGAGGGGCAGAGAGCGAGGGAGACACAATCCAAAGCAGGGTCCAGGCTCTGAGCTGTCTGCACGGAGCCCTGCGCAGGGCTCAAACTCACGAACCTCGAGATCATAACCTGAGCCAAAGTCTGATGCCGGATCAACTGAGCCACCCAGGCGCCCCAGCAGGAGAGTTCTAAAGAGAAAGAAAGGCTTAGGCTGGCTGCTGGGAGATTTAGCCTTTGAGTCGACCCTGACTCTCCCCCATTCCCCTCTGTGACCACGTTTGGCACTTCTTAGCAGCCCGTCTGGATTCTGGGCTGCATCCTACAATGCCCAGGGCAGCCCCACGGCAAAGAAGTTTCCAGGCCAAATGTCACTAGTGCCCGGGATGAGAGGCCAGCTGGGGTATGTCAGTGTGCTTGTCACTGACTTGCTTAGGTAACGTAATCTCACTGGAAGCAATGCGTGTCGCTTCTAGGCAAAAACTTTTAAAGCCAGTGCGCAATACCGCGTTTACTGTTTTCTGCTTTGACCGTCGTGGAAGTCTTGGGAACACAAAGATGGGGCTCCCCTCAGCCTGTGTGTTTATGAGGGCAAAGCAGAACAGACCCCTTCGGATGACCCATGGCAGATAAGCAGGCTGAGCCACCAACATTTTCTGTAGTTTTAAGCCCCTACGATTTGGAGCTGGTCCCGCAGCGTGACTCAGTTTACCCTGACTGGTTAGTTGCCATCTGAATGTAAGGACGTACCTCCCTGTCTCGTGTAACCTGCTGGGCCCTTCCACTCCGATCCCATGTTCCTCCTCGGGTGAATCGTTTCTGCTGCCCCGGCCGTGTGGCCTGATCACTCTTCCTACTTTAGGAGTTTTGCTTTGCCACCGAGCTGAACATCTAGATTCCATGACGATGGACTTGTTTCCTTTTTTATATCATGGCAAACCTCTGACATAAGTTGTGTAGTACTTGTTTCCATAACAACCATGCAACTCAGGTTTTTCCAAGTGAACACACACACACACACACACACTTGCTATTCTTACTACGCCACAACCGGCTTTGGCGAGGTCAGAATGATTAACACTGTAATACCTTGGATTACATGAACTTTAAGTCCCAAGAGGTGTGGGCAGGCTTTGGTCGTGGTATCCTACTTTATTCGTAGCCCTCAGTGCTCAGGAAATGGAAGTTTTCTGGTTTTGCAATTTGTCGACCTTGCTTCATATGCCAAATTAATCTGCATGGTAATGAATTGGAGCTTCACCCAGGGTGGAGTGATACAGAATGAATGTACGTATAGATTAATGAATATTCCACCAATTTATTGTCTCCGCTAACGAAAGCTCTGGATACTCAGTGTGATATAGACTACGGAGTTGGAACCACGCAAATAAACGAGCGCTGGTGAAATCCAGTAGCCGTGAAACGTCAGTAGAAGCAACAGGCTAAGACTACTACTTCTCCCCAGAAGAGAGCTTCTGACAGGAGCGTGTCTATATGGTCCTTAAAATGCCAGTCTGCTCATCCTCCTCACCCCTACATGATTTTCTCATTGTTCTCCTGGTTTGAAATGCCCTCCTGTCTCCTTTCCTCTCACCCAAATCCCCTGAGCCTCTTCCTGATGTCAAGTTCAAGATTTTCCTCTTCTCTGCAGCCTTGCAAGCCAATACTACTCTCTTTCCTTGCATTTAGAACTTGGGCAATGCATTTTCCCACGGGACGGGCAGTTCTTCATGGGCGAAGATCTTACCATACGGATGTTGAATTTCTACACCGCAAAATAACTTAGATCTTTTCATTCATACATTCATTCAGCAGATTGAGCATGCATAGCCTGAGTTAGATCCAGAATGACAAAAGCTCTGATCTGGAGGACCTCATGGTCTGATGGGCCTAATAGATACGGAAATAGGAGAACACATTATAATAAATACAAAGAAGAGTTAAGACTGAGTGTTGTGGGCTGTCGGAATCTTACCTGTGCTCTAAGAATGATTCTGTTGGATCGAAGTGGGATTAGCATACAAGGGATGGGACACACAGGGAAGACCGCCAGACTGGTGACGGAGGTCCAGAAGTCAGAAAGCAAGATCTGATAGGTCTCCAACACCAAGAGGTGAAAAGCCATTGGCAAAAAATATATAGAAAGTCAAGGAAATGCACCAGCAGGTAAATTTAAGTGGGGAGCCGATCTAGCAAATCACCCATATCTGTTCCAGTTACTGTGGCTGCATAACAAGTGACCCCCAAATTTAGTGGCTTTAAACGACAACAATTTTACTTTTGCTCATGAATCTACAAGTTGGGCGTGGCTCAGTGGGGATAGCTGGTCTCTGCTCTACTCAGCATCATTTGAGGGGGCTCAAGCTCTGGGAACTGGAATCATCCGAAGGCTCATTTACAAGTCTGGTGGCTGATGTTGGGGAGAGGCAAATGGCTGGGGGCTGTCTGTTTATCTCTGTGTGGCCTTTCCATATGGTCTCTCCAGAGTGGTAACTTCAGCATGACCGGGTGTACCGGTTTCCCGCAGAGCAAATGACCTCAAACCTAGTGACTTAAACAACCCACATTTGCCTTACAGTCCCTGTGGGTCTGCATGGCTTGACTGGGTCCTCTGCTTAGGGTCCCCTAAGGCTGCAATTAAAACGCTGGTGGGGCTGCACTCAAGTTGGAGACTCAACTGGGAGAAATATGCCAATTCAGGTATTTGGCAGAACTTATTTCCTCGTGCTACAAAAGTCCTGGCTCCATTGCATTTCGTGTCCTCTATATTCCTTGAGTAGCGCTAGTCCCCAGAGAGGGACTCTGCTCATTCTCCCTAAATACCCAAATTCCTGAGGCCCCTGTGTGCAAATCATTGCCAGGCCTTTGGAAAAGTCTAACCTGAAAGGGTGTCTGTCGATACTGCTCTCAAGACACAACGTGTGATTTTTGAGAGGGCGGCTGGATGTCTGACGAAGTTTCTTCCTTTCAGGAATCTGTCTCCACGAGGAGTAGGAGGAAGAAATCAAGAGACGCGGGCTGAGGCTCCTGGCCGCGCTCACAGATGCATGGACAGTTCTGTGGAAGGTTTGGTCTTAGAAAATGTCTTCAAGGGCCTCCCTCCTCCTCCCTCACCCCCCGTGGAAGAAGTTTAAAGAGCTGATCTGGTTAGGTGAATCAAAGACTGATTCCATTTCCTCGTTGTTTGGAAACATCTTTAAAGGGGTGTTTTGATTCTGAGCTCTTTTTTCAAGTACTTGTACGTCAAAGCTAACAGCGAAAGGCTTGGGTAGAAAGGTTTTTCCCCATGCACGTTGCCTTGCCTTCCCGTTTGTGCTGCTTTCCCCGCCCCCCAAATTTACCTCCCTCCAGCGCATTCCCAAACCCCCTCTTGTATTTAACTATAGTATCTTCTCCTTCATCTTAACTAAACACAATGGACCGTACGGAAAGAAATTGAAATCTATCCGCATGAATGCATGAATGACTGGTAGTCGCTCAAAGCCACGTCCTCAAACTTGACGGTATCTGAGAATCGCCTGGGCAGCTGCTAAAAATGCACATCCCTGGCCCTACCCAAGGCCCCTAAACGAGAGTAAATGCACAAAGGGCATTCGCTGCCCTTCTCACGCTCCTGTGGTGAATTTTCTTGTCCTTTCTCCGCCCTCCAAGGTTGCCTTTGAGAATAGCAAACAAAGGGTAGGACTAATTTGCGAGGATCTTTCCTGCGCTAACATTTATGATTCTATTAATTATATCTGCCCACAATTCCCAAACGTTCATAGCCTCCCTGCAAGATTGGATTTTTCTCCTGAAACCAGCGAGGCAGCCCCATATGTGTTCTAATCTCACAGGTTCTTTCCCCTGTGGAATCGCTTATGATGAAACCCAAATCCCCAACTCAAATTAAAATGTAGCGTTAGGGATTGAAATAAAAACTACAGAGGATCCCGAATCTGCTAATTTTGCTTCCCTCTTGGGGTCCTTAGCACCATTGTAGCTTTGCTAATAGCACCCTTCCCTGACTCATCTCCAAGTGCCGTTCGATGCCCTCTGGGCAACAGCTTCTGTGCTGGAGACAGGAGGCAGCCTGGCGTCAGGGAGTCTGATGGTTCCCTATTGTCCTGTGGTAGCAATCGCCCATTCATTCATTCATTCGTTCATTGCACCAACTCTTCAAAGGACGGAGGGCAGGGTGGAAAATAAAATCTGTCTTTGTCTTTAGGAGTTTATACTTGCTCCGTGCATAAGGCCAGAGGGTGTGGTCGGGGAGCTATCTACTCCATCACAGCTAGACGTGGATGACTAAGGAGAAAGGAAAACTGGGTTCAAGAATTTTGTAACTGTTTCCATTTATCGTATGGATCAGTCGACCCAAACGGATGTGAGTGTGATCCCATCATTCTTCTGGTTGAGGAACCAGACTCCGAGAGGTGAGGTAACTTGCCCAATGTCACACAGCCTGTCTATCTTCTAATCTGTAACTGCTATAGCAACAAGCAAGCTGACGAAGCCAGAACTTGGCTTATACTTACCAGTCCTTTTCAGCAAAGTCTTCCTGGTTATCCAACTGGATAAATGGCTTTCTGTTTCTTTGGCAAACCCTTCTTCTTCTTCTTCTTCTTCTTCTTCTTCTTCTTCTTCTTCTTCTTTAACATTACATTATATGTATTGCATCTCAATAAAAATATTTATTTAACTGAAAAAGAGGAAAATGCAAAGACATGAGCAGAGGACAATGTTAGTCTTGTCATTTGTACTCTTCCATTTTGAGCCAGGCACTTCATGTGAAACAACTTTGATCAGACAAAACCTTTCTTTGATAAACATTTCCATCACATCTTTTGATAGGCAGTCTAGGCAGGAACGTGGTAATCATCACCAACCATACAACTTTGGAATTTAAGAGCCCTTCCAGATTATCTCTTTCAACCTATCCCTTTACAGATCCAGGACACGAGGTCAAGGGGGCTGGAGCCCAGGCTCACACGACTATGTGGGAAGGGCGGAGGGACAAAGACAGAGGGACACTGGAGTCCAGGAACCGAGAGTAAGTTCACAACACTTCCTCTCTACTGTATCTCTGAAAAATACATCTCAGCATCGACCCAAAATATATTCACAAGACCTGGTCTCTTTTTCCCATAAACCGGGACAGTGTTTTGCCTTCAGCTGTCAGATTTTGGTCCTTAGTCCCAGTCCACGGTGACATGTCTCAACAGTAAGCAGGAATGATGTTAAAGAAAAAAATGGCCTAAAGACACTTTCAAAATCTCCCCAAGAGATAATAAAGGAATCTTTCCAGCATTATTTCAGAAGGCAAGAGCCTGCAGCAGATTCAATACTTGGTATAAGACCACAACAAGTTCAAAATCCACATACAGTGAGATGGAAAAGGGCACCACGGATGACGACAATAACGAGCTGGGGCAGAGCGGCATAGAGCACATAACATCTACAGCCCTTTTGCTCCGTATGGTCGCAGGCCAAATGGGATCGACACCCCCAGGAGCTGGTCGGAAATGCAAAATTTCGGGTCCATTGCAGACCTCCTGCATCAAATGTTCATTTCCCAAGTTCCCGAGGGGGCTTGCGTGCAGGTAACATTTGAGAGGCATTGGTCTACACTATGTTCCCATTAACGATGGAGCCATGGGCGGCACGAAGGGTTACCGAGTAGATGGAGGACAGACAGCCCAGAGTCCTACAAAGTTGACCTAAACTTTCCGAGGACCGGCTTCCTCGAGCATCAACGGAGGCTTTGGTTAACAAGCTGTTGTAATGAACTGAGTATTAGTAGTAAAAACGTGAGTCACCCGTTTTATTACCATTTACTTCCTATTTCAGGAAAGCAACTGTACGTATCGCACAACTCATTGAATTGGGCACCCGGTGTCTAATTTTCCTTCTGGAAAAAAAAAAAGAAAAAAGAAAAGAAAACCCTGAGAGTCAGGCCGGTGTTGGCTTCACCAGGAATCCGGGCTCAAGTTTCCAAAGCAGAGTTGTTGCCATTAAAAGTCAATGTGTGATTTTTCGGTTTTCTCCTTACATTTGCTTCAGTTCCTCTCTGTCGAGCGTTTCTTTAATCTGGAGGCTTTCGGCTCCACCTTTAAAGTTTTGACTCGAGCTATTGATTCCAAAGTAAATACTGACTAAGGTGGTGGCAAAGTCAACATGTTCTTTGAAAAGCAATTAATCTGGGTGTTGAATGAAATCAGATGTCAGCAACACGCATTGTTGTTACAGTTCTATTATACAACGGGGTTTAGAAGAATTCCTTTCTCCAGGTGGTAACTACCCCATACCAGTTAATCTGGGTGAGGAATGGAATCTATGACTGGCAAGGACCCAGGAATACCTGACTTCATAAATCAATAACTATTCTCAAAGCTACTATTGACCTCTGATCAGCAAATCTGACAGCGAGGAGAGGTTGTGGCAACTCTTTTCCTGGTAAAATGCAAACCTTGTGGTTAAACATTTGCCGAAAGCCCTGCTAGGGATCTCTGATAAAAGTGAACCTCGGGCACCTGGGTGGCTCAGTCAGTTAAGCGTCCGACTTCGGCTCAGGTCACGATCTCATGATTTCGGGAGTTGGAGCCCCACGAGTTCTAGCCCTGTGCGATTGAGCCCCGCGTCAGGCTCTCTGCGGTGCCCACTCTGGATCCCCAGTCTCCCTCTCTCTCTCTCTCAAAAAATAAACTTAAAAAAAAGGAATCTAATTTGGCCATGTGTCTTTGCAGTATTCTGGAACATCAGGAGACATTAACTGCCTGACCCAACACATCCTAGCTCCTGGAGTAAGAGACTTCTTCGGGCCATAAGTGCCGGCAGACAGGCTTCTTTCCTCCATTTCTCTTCTCTCCCAGGGGGCCCAAAGTAGAAGGATCTGTTAGGAGATTATAAAAGATTTTTTTTCTTCTCAGGCTGGCTTCACACGAAGACAGGGTACAAGAATTTGTGTTAGTCCTTCATCTTTCTCAATGTCTAACGTAATGCTTTGTACACAGTGGGTACTTAGTAAATGCTTTAAACGTTAATTGTTTTCTAAAAGCAATTTCAGGTTCACAGCAAAATTGAGAGGAAGGTGCAGAGATTTTCCATATGCAGACTCCCACAAACACACACGTGAATGCACAGCCTCTGCCGTCACCAACGTCTCCCGCCAGACTGGTGCATTTGGTACAATCTGTGAACCTACACTGACTCATCATTATCACCCAAAGACCATAGTTTTCATTAAGTTCACTCTTGGCATTGTGTGTTTCATGGGTTCGGATAAACGTACAATGAATGACATGTATCCATCATTATAGTTCCATATAGAGCGGTTTGACTGCCCTACAAATCCTCAGTGCCCTACTTTTGTTCTTCCCTCCCTGCAACAACCCCTGATTCTACTGTCTCCCTGGTTTTGCCTTTTCCAGAATGTCACATAGTCGGAAGCATACAGTACATAAATTTTTCAGATTGGCTTCTTTCTCTTGGCAATAGGCATTTAAGTTTCCTTCATGTCTTTTCATGGCATCCTTTCACCCGATAAAGAACACCTTGGTCGCTTTCAAGTTTTGGTAAATATGAATCAAGTTGCTATAAATATCTGTGTACAAATATCTGTGTATCTGTGTAAATACTTTAAAGACGAATCAATTACGCTTTCCACTGTGCTTCAAATATATTCAATAATCTATTTGAACACTCACCACAATGAATTATATTATTTATTTACATGTCTATTTCCCTTTCAGTGCTATATATTTTTATTTTATTTTATTTTATTTTATTTTATTTTATTTTATTTTATTTCTTTTTTTGATGGGGGAGGGGCAGAGGGACAAAGAGAGAACCTCCCATCCAAGTACTAACCAGACCCGACCCTGCTTAGCTTCCGAGATCAGACGAGATCGGGCGCGTTCGGGGTGGTATGGCCTTAGACCAAAGAGAGAACCTCAGGCAGACTCCACGCTCAGCACGGAGCAGACGCAGGGCAGGATCCCATGACCTGAGCTGTAATCAAGAGACAGACACTTAACCAACTGAGCCACCCAGGTGTCCCAAATTTTCATTTATTTATTTTTTTAGTTACCTGTACATCCAACACGCGGCTCAAACTCACAACCCCAAGATCAAGAGTCGCACGCTGTACCGACTAAGCCAGCCAGGTGCCCTTTTTAAAGGAAGAGTTTGTGACTTATTCACCATCACTTCTCTTGGTGCAGAACGCAACGGTCATCGGTTCAGCTTATCCTTTTGTTGTTTCTGGGGAAGAGGGATGGCAGAGTAGAGCAGGACAACCCTGCCGATAAATATCTTAGTGATGGATTTAACAAGCTGTTTTTTATAAATATAAATACAATAAGACCTCAACTGTAAGCAAGATTCAGGATTTCCCCATAAAAAAAGAAAACTAGGAGGGTAAGCACCTTCAGCTTTATGGTAAAAGGAGAATTGGATTCCAAAGTTTAAAGTGATTCTATGAAAGCCTTTATTAATATTTTCCGTGTTCACAGGGAGAAAATGGGCAGCTGAGAGCATCCTAAATAAGAAAATACCAACCATGCACTACCTTTATTCAGTGCTAATGGGTGCCATGTAATTAATTCAAGTTACCATCCCTTCTTCCGTGGAAACTTCTCCCTCCCCTGCAGCCCGCGTGAGATGCTGTACATTTGTTCTGATTTGCTGCAGATAAGATGCTTTGGTTTCCTGATGCTGGCTCTCGACAAGCAAGGGCTTGCTGCCTTTCTGATCTCGTGCGTAGGGGCTGGGCCCTGGATCTTTCACAAGAGTGATCCGGAAGATTTGGTGTCCTCTAATTAGCCTAGTTCAGTAGACATTTCTCAAATCCCTCCACCAAGACCCAGAACCGTGCAGATTTAACCCTGTTCCCACTAACTTCAACTACAGAGGGACCCACTCCTTACCCAGATCCCAGCTTCTCTGTCCTAACAGACGCCACAGGGACGTCCAACTTCCTGCTTTACTTTCCTTCCGTATAATTAGTACCACATTAATGTCTTTATTTTCTACCACTAATTCCTATTCTGAGGGTTGTAAACTATCTCGACCCTAAGAGTCCCTCTCTTGTAATTTGAAGCTGAGCCATTAACAGCCATCACTAAAACATATGTAAAATAATGCATTAGCTGATGAAATATCAAATTTCTCTTTGGATCAGAGACTTCAAATAATGCACGAGGACGTGAACACAGACCATCTCTTGGAGGTGATAGTTAAAGAAAATAACTTACATGCTCCAGAACATAAAGTCATGCCCATATCGCATTAAATACTCCGCAAAGATGGAAAAGAAAATAAATTCTCGTTTCCACCCACAATGTACTCGGGAGGGATGAGAAGAGAGGGAAAGCTGCTATGGAGGAAGACAGTAACAGATCTCAGCATAAGGCAGAGTCCAGATCAAGGACGAAAATGGCTTAAATCCATCCCTATGAAATAAATAAACGTGGATGCGTTATTGTTTCTTACCAGTGTGACCCTTCGGCTGCATACGGAGAAGAAAAGTCTGGCAATCTGACCTTTGCAGAAATGATGGAAGAACTGATCTGTTACCGCTCCTCTTCGGGAAAACCCATTTTCTATACTACCTCCAAAGAGGAAAAACTTGAAACCCGTTACGCCAGGTCCAAGGCTGTGGAATCACCACATGCTGTCTGCAGAAATTAGAAAAATGCTCACCTATCTTCAGGAAGATGCAACCCCTCATCAGTGTCCTGGTAAATGAAACACAGGCCACATTTCAGCCCCTTTGCCCCCTCAGCCGGACACCTCTGAGCAGTGAATCAACATCGTCTTTTATAACAACCCTACTCAGTGCTCTACCTAAAAATCGTTCAATGGTTGTTGCTCTCAAATTAAATTCAGGCTCCATATTATAGCCCCAATCTTGCTCTCCTCTACTTCTCGAACTCTGATTAGACAAACGTGAGACCTTTTCACCCTGTCTTCTGTATCATTTAATTTCCCATCTATATTTTCCATCTCTCTGCGCTATGTTCTGCATAATGTCTTCAGACCAATCTTGCAGTACATTAATTCTTTCTTCAGCCACGCCTAATACATTGCTTAATATGTCCACTGAGTTTTTAATTTCGACCATCGATTTTATTTCTCTGAGTTCTCATTTTAAAATCTGCTATGCTTGGGGCGCCTGGGTGGCTTGGTCGGTTAAGCGTCCGACTTCAGCTCAGGTCACGATCTCGCGGTCTGTGAGTTCAAGCCCCGCGTCGGGCTCTGGGCTGATGGCTCAGAGCCTGGAGCCTGCTTCCGATTCTGTGTCCCTCTCTCTCTGCCCTTCCCCCATTCATAGTCTGTCTCTCTCTGTCTCAAAAATAAATAAACGTTAAAAAAAATAAATATATAAAATAAAATCTGCTATGCTAATTGCTCCCACTAGTAGAAGAAATGATGTATGTATTTTTGAAATTATGTATTTTTTTAAAGTTTATTTCTTTGGAGAGAGACAGGGGGAGGGGTAGAGAGAATCCCAAGCAGGCTCTGCACTGTCAGCATGAGCCCAGTATGGGGCTCGAACTCGTGAACCGTGAGATCAGGACCTATGCTGAAATCAAGAGTTGGACGTTTAGCTGAGTGAGCCACCCGGGCACCCCACAGAAATTACATTTACGTGACATAATGTTAACTAACACAACAATGGCAATTATATCATATTAGTGTATCCGATGAATAGGTTGTACACCTTAAACGCACACAATGTTGTATGTCAGTTATATCTCAATAAAAAAAGAAAACAAAAATATCTGTCATTGTTTTACTATTGTTTCCTATTCCTTAAGGATACATTCAAACTTGTCAGTGTCTCACCTAGTAGAGTGGGCTTAGTATGTTTAAAAATAATTTCCTTTAAGAACAATTTCTTTGGGGTAATTTCAACATTTGAAATCTTACAGGTCTGTTCTGCCTGGTGTTTTCTATTGGTTCTCCCTCTTGGCATCTAGTTTACTTGAATGTGTGTTCATTCATTTGTTTATTACTGTGAACTACGCATTTTCCTTAAGAAATTATTCGAGGAAATTGCTTGAGGCCAAGGACAAAAGCATGGTCCTCTGAAATTTACATTTGCTTCTGCCAGGCTCATGGAAGATACTAACCATCTAGGACAACTTTAAAATGGAAGTCGTAGCTTGACATTTTCTGGAATACCCAGGGGATGTGAATTTGGCCCACGGACCCACAGAAAAACTTGTTTTCTACCACAGCTTTTCTGGGCCGGGGGTTTAATTCCTCCTGATATACTCAGGTCCAAGAAAACTTTCCTTAGGAGTAAGAACGGAAGGGTTGTGTTATTTCTGGCTCATCATTAGACATTAGGGATATAGCTTATGAGGATCTCAACTTAATGTGCAGAAGATGTCCTACTAGACGTCTAGGCTCTGTCTTTTGTGAATTTTATCCAAGAGTCCTCGACAACTGCAGTTCAAGTTCGAAAACACACTGTCAGTGAAAAAGCATCCTCAGTGTTCTGCTTATTTATCTGGATTTCTGCCTTTACTTAGATTTTAGCTTAATGCTGCTTTTTCGTCAGTCAGTTGTTATATGCTTTCAAGGATTTAAAAAAAAATTTTCTTTTTTTAACGTTTATTTATTTTTGAGACAGAGCGTGAACAGGAGAGGGGCAGAGAGAGAGGGAGACACAGAATCTGAAACAGGCTCCAGGCTCTGAGCTGTCAGCACAGAGCCCGACGCGGGGCTCGAACTCACAGACCGTGAGATCATGACCTGAGCTGAAGTCGGATGCTTAACCGACTGAGCCACCCAGGCGCCCCTCAAGCATTTTTTTAAATATATATTTCATCCGGGCTATTTTTAGTTGTTGTCTGCAGGAGGGCCAGCCGGAACTTCTGGTCAGCCTTGCTACTGGCAACGAAGGTCTGATCTCAGTGTGTGACCTTGGACAGGTTACTTAACCTATCTGGGCTCAGTTTACTCCTCTGTAAAATGGAGACAATAATAGTTGTGAAACATACATAAAATAACAAAAGTGTGGTGCTTACCACAATGCGGGCACAGAGCGTGAGCTGGCTCCTGCTTTCCTGCAACTGCCCGCTGGAATTATTTCCACGGTCCTTCCTTGTCTGGTCACCCAAGAAAACGGTCCACTTTAAGAAAGCATGCGCTAAAAACATAAGGACCAGGGATCATCCGGAAAGATGGAGTACGTCGATGTCTTAGCTTTTCTCGTTTCTGAAAATGTGTGGGACACAGTGTTTAGACGAAAAGCAGAAACGTGTTTCTCGCTGAGCCTGTGGTGTTATTCTTTTCGTTCTCCAGGGTGTTACTTTAACGCCTAACTAGAGAAAATGTACACACATTTATAGAAAGAGCTTGGGGCTCCTCTGCAGATGCCATCAAGTTTCACCATTTGATTCACATTTAGTGAAATGGATCATAAACTTTTATAAAAATCACCAGGGCAAAATAATGGAGCATCCTGAGGAAGAGGAGGAAGGGAATCAATTTCTCAGGCTGGGACTACATGCCTCCCGGGCCTTTGGGGAGTAAAATCCTAGCCACCGTAAGTACAAGCTGTAAATACTATGGTTTTTCTGTGTGTCAGCCTTCAGACAGGTCTTATAAACCCACAGCTCTAAGGTTTAGTGGACTTTCACTTGTGCGGACTTTATTCATTATCATTTCAGATGTCACCATCAGGGCGATGTTGCCAGCTTCCACTCGGATTTCTGTAACCTACCCGCCTGATTTGGGGATGTTACGAGAGTGAGTTCGGCCGTCAGGTGGATTTCAGGCCAGGTGGATGGCAGACCTCGTGGTCTGAAGGAAAAGGGAGAAATAATATAAAACGGTAACGCTCTCCTGTATCAAGACTGGATGATGGTGGTTATTTGAGTTGCAACACACCACAACAAAGCCAAAAGAAAAAAAACAACCCACGAATGACGACCTGTCCTCTTCCTGCTGGAGGAACGCCCCTCTGTCCTGAGCCAGCCAGCTGGAGGCCAGTCGCAGCCCAAGGGCTGAAGGAGCACACTTGTGCGTATTTGCATAGCTTTTAAAAAATGCTGCTTTAGGAGCGCCTGGGTGGCTCAGTCGGTTAAGCGTCCGACTTCGGCTCAGGTCATGATCTCACGGTTCGTGAGTTTGAGCCCCGAGTCGGGCTCTGTGCTGACAGCTCGGAGCCTGGAGCCTGCTTCGGATTCTGTGTCTCCCTCTCTCTCTGCCCCTCCCCTGCTCATGCTCTGTCTCTCTCTGTCTCAAAAATAAATAAACGTTAAAAAAAAATTTTTTTTTAAATGCTGCTTTAAATTGAGGAATCATCATATTCAAACCCAATGGGACTAACTGTCCTTAAAATGAAGGGAGAGCAGCCCTTCTCACCTAAACTGCACATTAGAATCACGCAGGGGATTTTCAAATGCGCTGATGCCCAGGCCCCACCCCTGATTGGCTTAAATCTGCATCATGGAGGTAGGGCTCCCGTTGTTGGTATTTTCTTTTTAAATTTTTTTTTTAATGTTTATTTATTTTTGAGACAGAGAGAGACAGAGCATGAACGGGGGAGGGTCAGAGAGAGAGGGAGACACAGCATGTGAAACAGGCTCCAGGCTCTGAGCAGTCAGCACAGAGCCCGACGCGGGGCTCGAACTCACAGACCGTGAGATCACGACCTGAGCCGAAGCCGGACGCTCAGCCGACTGAGCCACCCAGGCGCCCCAATCAAGTTTTAGATTCATCACCGCTCAGTCTCAGAATGTGATAAATACCTTTGAGGAGAACACTTCTTAACTTTTCCTTGATCCTCAGTGAAGGACATTTGAATCACAAATTTTTGGGGCTACAGAAGGACCTCATTTGAAATGAGTCAACAAGGAATCAGAGAATCAGTCATCTTTATGTTTCCTGTGCTCCCTCGGACCATGCGCTAAACAAACATTGGGTAAAGTAAGTGGGGTGAGGTGACCAAGGTCATACAGCACCCACACCTGACCTCTGGTCACTGACTGCACTATAGCTGCTCCCTCATTTGGAGGCTGCGTGTCCCTGTGTGTATATGGGGGCCACACCTCCTGTATCGTAAGGGTGAGTCAAGGTTTTTAAATGGTTTGTCTCATTCTTCCCAAGAATGCCTGTTTTAGTCCTCAGGCATGTCATGATTTTTTTTTTAAGTTTCAAAAATATAGTAGCTATTTACAGAACCAAAATATTTGTTACTAGGTTGGGGTCCAGCGTCCCCTCGCCCCGGTTCTCTCTCAGCTTCCGTTATATTACTCTTTAAGCGTGTCAGACGTGCAAGTTCACGAACGACCTTGTCTTTGTGCAGGAACCGTCTGCACCTTCACACGTGGAGACTGTGTCTCTGCCCCAGTTCAAAGCACCATGATGGACGCCTTGGGGGTTTGCTCAGGCACCGTCAGCTTCCTGTTTTCCACTGTTTGCTTCTCCTCGACTTTCCACATTTCATTCATTTCTCCCTGCCCTGTCGGTGGGCAACGCTTTCTCCCCAGCTCTGATACATACAGTCTTGGGCACTGCTCCACCTCTCTGTCTGCCTGGCTCATCTCTGAGGAGGGTTGAACTTGAGGACGGCGTGATGAGTCTCTGCGCCTGAGATCTGTGGCTGTGGCAAACTGGGGGTGCCTGGTACCCGGGCAAGAGTGGGGCTGTGTCGAGGTCAAGACTGCGAGCAGCTGACTGGTTGTGCGTGTGTGTCTTAAACTAGGATTCAGGCAATACTTATGAAATAACTTGAAAATGAGCTTGTCGCCACTGAAATAAAAAAATTTAGATAAGAGTTAGAATCCATAAATTACAGACCCAACGGGAGCAAAGGACATTAGATTTTGATGTTGATTTTTTTACAAAGCCGTGACAATGGCACTATAAAATCTTGTAATACTTTTCATTTTACTCCCTCAAAACACACTTTACATAAATCTTAAAAACTAATAAATCTTAAAAGCTAATAAATCTTAAAGGAGCTAATAATCTTAAAACTACCTCTGTATGACATTGCTATCAGGCCCTCTTATTTCTAACTAGGAGGATGGGATATAGAGTGACATATTTAATTAGGGGCCAGGGGCCTTGGATATTAATCTTCAGTTTTAACTAATCATTGAAACATTGTGTGGGTCAAAGAAAAACAACTCTTGAATACCTCTATTGATCAATTCTTTATTTCAGAACAGTCTGGTCATCAGAAAGAATTCTGGCATTTTCTGCCCTTCATAAAAATCGTTGCCATGGAAATATCTCAGTTCCCCCTGTCCTTCAATTGCCAGCATCTAAGCAGGTCATAAACAAGCAGATTAACTGAAGTCCAGCAAAGTCTTTTATGATAGAAGTGAGGTTCGTAATGGGCTACATTACAAAGCTTTCCCAAGTGCATTTTCTCAGGAGAGAATAAAAGAACTCTTCCAGAAGCTCGGCTATGTGCTCCAACCACGGTTTTTTCTGCTAACTGGCTTAGATCTCTGCCTCCTTCCAAACCAAATACACTAAATCTACATGATTGTTTTCCATGCAGAAGTCTTGTTTTATTTTGATCAGCTAATAAGTATGAAGATTCTGTTTACTGGAAATGCCATGGTATCTCTTAGAGACTACTTTCCCCAAACATTGGGAATTGATGATGTTTTGCAGGCAGTTCAGGCCATTGCTTGCTTTTTAATCAAATGATTTTGTTAACTGATAATAGTCATTCACTTGATTCCTGGGGGAACTGACCGCTGTGTGATTTTATAGCCACTGCAAAAACACTCTTCTTCCTTGCCCAGTGCTGTTGAAACGCAGTGTGTACGAGGAATCACAAAATTCAGTTATGAGCAGGAATGTTTTATATCCTGAATGAATAAAAAGGGGGAGACTGAAGTGCTGTCTTAATTCATGGCTGGATCTGTGATTCCTACACTGTTTTATTTCATTCTTTTCTTTTTAATTTTTTTTTAACGTTTATTCATTCTTGAGACAGAGAGAGACAGAGCATGAGCAGGGGAGAGTCAGAGAGAGAGGGAGACACAGAATCCGAAATAGGCTCCAGGCTCTGAGCTGTCAGCACAGAGCCTGACTAGGGGCTCGAACCCAGGAACTGCGAGATCATGACCTGAGCCAAAGTCGGTTATGACAAAGTCGGCCGCTTAACCGACTGAGCCACCCAGGCGCCCCTGTTTTATTTCATTCTGAGACGGTATCCCTCCCAGCTCCTGAGCTCTATTTGGTGTGCATCTTTTTGCAAAACTAGATTAAACAAGAAATGAGTTTTGTTTTGAGATTTTTCACAACCCCTCCAGAACTGGGTGCTGTCTAGGAGGGGTCAGTGTGCATAGTTGGCTTTTGAGACTGTGAATCTAGAAAATATGTGTCAGGCTGCTGCCTATATCTTCATGCTTATTTGTGTCGGAAAATGAGATGTGAAAAGGTGCACGTATCTGAAGCATACAGGTATATGTGTGTTCACAGAGTTGGGCTTAGAACGAAATAGGAAAAGGATCGTATTTATTCTTGAAGAGAAAGACAGGAATGGTTTGTCTAAACTCGGAGCATTCATAGCATGATAAATCGTTCATACAATGTCCTTTATAATGCTGGAGTTGAAGGGCAAGAACAAAGAGGTCATCGTACTAGGTCAGACTGCTGGGTCCCAAGCCAGTGCTCTAAGAACGGTACAAGGAGGCCATGCCGTGGGACGCTGTAATTGCCCTCGTGGTGTGAACTTCAAAACGTTGAAGGGCCCTGATGAGGACCCCAACAGGTTGTGTTACTCAGTAGGTGTTTGCTGTGACGATAAATGATACAAGCCCCCTCTAAGTCTGTTGTCCACTCACTTAACTAAACATTTTCTTGAGTTTATCTTCATTCTAGGCTGCGTCACTTCTGGGGCTAAGTTTCAGAAGCTCGCTGTCCAGGGTGTCTGATATAAAACGACTTATTTTAAGCTTCAACGGGTGTCCTCTGGGAATGTGCTCTTGGGTGTTCTGGAATTTAACGAACAGACTCATCTTGTCTCTCACGCGTTCGTGATTTTATAGGTTTCCTTCATTTTAATCTGACCCTTCATTTTTCCGGGCTGGAGATTTACCATTTTCAAGGGTAGCCTTACATAAAAACACATCTATATCAAGCGTTTACACAGTGTAGTTATCACGTAGGGGAATTTGGTTGGAGGCGTATTATAATAAAAACACCCTGAAGTCAACCGAGTATTTGGAATTTATAAATACAGTTTGGCCTTCAGAAATACCGTCTGATTTATTGGCGCAGCCTCTCTGTGAGGCAGGAAAAGGGTAGGCTTATGTTTAAGTAGTTGTTTAAAATCTTTTCTTCACTTTCTTCTGTCATTTCCCAGCATGTATACCCTCGCAGAATCACCAACAGCTCCTAGATGCAGATATCACACTCAGACTTCCGGGTCTCTGAGCCTACCACCTGTTCCGTCTGGAGTTTATTTGGGGGATGGTTGGTGGTGGGGAGAAAGTAGGCTCAGTGGGGACATCCTAAAATTTGAGACATCCTTTAGTAGTTATGTAGTCAGTTGGATTATATACATACATTCAGGGTTTTGGTTTTCTCTAAGATTTTATTTTTTTAAGTAATCTCTACACCCAATGTGGGGGCTTGAACTCAGATCCCTGAGATCATGGGTCGCCCACTCTACTGACTGAGCCAGCCCAGCACCCAATATTTGCAGTTTTGTTGTTTTTTTTAAAGCAAACACCCAGGTTTGGAAATCAGACAGAACGCCTGGGACAGAGATGTATATTTCGGAGTCTTTGGTGAAAATATAGTAATTGAAAGCAGAGGAAAAAACAGGATCACAGGGGACTTCATAAAGGGTAGGAAGAGAAGAGGACCCAGCAAGGAGCACCTTGGGAGCTCACTGGCTAGAAGAGAAAGAGCACGTGATGGAAACAGACTAGGAGAAGCTGGAAAAGTGGAAGGGAAACGAGGTGAGTGTGCGTCAATGAGCCCAGAAGTTTCCAGAGAAAAGAAGAGAACTTTGTGTGGATGCCATGGAGAGAACAAATAAAAAAGATGGAAGAGTATCCACTGGCATGCCGCTGTTGAAATTAACGAGAATCAGGCTGGCGGAGTCAGGAAATAAATGGTTGGGAGGGAGTGTTGTCAGCAGGTGTAGACTTTTGATTGTGAAGGGAAACATCGAGACAAGCTGGTAATTGGAAAGGGATGTGAAGTCCAGGGAGAGCTTTGTCTTTTTGTTGGTTGGTTGGTTGGGTTCTTTTAGGTTGGAAGAAAATTTAAATGCTGATGGAAAGGATCCAGTGGGCGAGAGAGGAGATTACTGGGAGCCAGGGGTTCCCTTGCAGTGCTGGGATGACTGATCCAGAACAGAAGGAAGGAAGTGACAGTGGGACCCGGCTGTGGATGAGGAGATGTTTGCAGGTGCGATAGTGAGGAGCCCGTTTGATGGTTTCTGTTTTCTCCTAGAATCCTTTCTAGAGCCAGGAAGCAAAGCCATCCCCTGAGGGGGAGGGGGTAGAAGGGAGGTCCCGAACAGGGGAGCACAGTTAAAGTTGGCCCCTGGGAATTCACAGGGCGGGGAAACTCGGGAGCTTCTTTACTTTCTCCAGCGATTCTCAGCTACCCAGGTTCAGGCTGGGATAAAGCAGAAACAGCAGGGAAAAGAGGGGGACACAGTTCGGGAGCAACTGAGAGAAAGAGAGGTTAGAAATTCAGCCAGACCAGGAAGGTGGCGCACGAAGCCCGAGAGTTTCAGAGGTGGCCCGCAGCGGAGGGGACAATGATCTTGATGATGCGAAAGGACACGTGGGAGCCTAAAGTGGGGTGGGAGGAGTCTCTGATGAGAGGGTGTTTGAATCACTGTGTTTTGGAGGCAGAGCAGTGTGGAGTGTTGACAAAATCTAGGAGACGTGGAGGAGAAGGCAATTCGAAACAGGGAGTTCAAGGACTGGAGAAGCCAGGAGCCTGGACGGGCCATCTCCCCATCCGATCATCATATCCTTGGCACGTTATAGCCCCGGTGTTGAGGTGGACAGAATAATGGTGAATCGGTCACCAACGTCTTCACTCAGTATGGGTGCATGGACGGAGGGATCTGTGGAACACAACAAAAAAGAAGAAAGAGATGCACAATGACACAGGCCTCAGAGAAGTGACTTACAGTATGAAATTTGGATGGTAAGCTAAAAAATGGAACGGAATGTGTTTTTAATGTGCTGTAACTTTAACAAAGAGCAATCGATGTTTAAAAAAAAATGGCAGATCTCTGTCTTTTGAAAAAGAACCTGAATTTCTGTAATTATGAGAAAGTTCTGTCCTGGGAGAATAGGGGTGTTGTTTGTTTCATATAGATTGGAGTAGAGGCTCCACTGAGCAAATCCTGGGGACCGTGTGGAGTGAGTGGGCATTAGCTAGCAGGGCTTACTGGAATTATTTCTCAAAAGGTAACAAGGCAATTTCCCCAGGTTCACTTTCAACCATGGGAAGCAGAAGATTTCTCTACACATGATGCCAAGATGTCTGGTTTTAGGAGAAAGGGTAAGAAAGGAAGAGAAACTGTTTTTGGACAATTCTACAAGAATGCCCTTCCTACTGAAACGGGGGGGTGGGGGGTGAGGGAAGACTCCAGATAATCTGAGCTTCTTAGCCATCACAATTTCTTTGCATGCCCAGAAATTTTGCTTTCTTCTGGAAGCTTTGCCAGTCTCTGTAAATGCTAAGACTGAGCCAGCAGCCTGTGTTACAAGGCTCTCGCTGGAAGCTCTCTGCTTGTCCTAAAGAGCTTCTGAGGTCATTAGCCTTCTTCCAATAAGCAGTGCCTGCCCCTTCTTTACAGCTCTCCATTACAGCCGGCCCCAGAGAATTCCAGTGGCATCCACACAAGGAAGCAAAGGGAGAGCTCCCTGGGGGTGAAACATAACACCAAAAGCTGTTTTGTCCTCGTACAGGCTCCAGTCCTGGTGTTTTCACTCTACCTTCCCCGTTCAGAATTCACTTTCTCAATTCCTGCTTTGTTTCCAGGCAATAGGCTTCGGATTCCCAGAAAAATCTAGTAGATCAAGTGGAGAAACCAGAAGCAAACTGTGATGCAGCCCCAAAATGAATTCCATAAACTGCTATGAGTTCTTGGATATGAAGTTTTAAGAAATGTTTACATCTGCTTCCATCTGATACTCCCCCCCCCCCCCCCCCCCCGCCCCCCGGGAAGGAGGCTCAGCTGTTTCACAGAATTTTGAAACGCGGACTAACTTTGAGACGGTCTCTTCCCGTTGTCTTAGAGCTCTGAGCCTGGAGTGGGCCTCTCTTGTCCTTGTGTGTTCAGTGGCCCCATTTCATTCAGGGACCTTCCCCGCCCTCATGCCATACGGTCCTGGCGGGGCTGTCACCACTCTGTCCCCTTCTCCTCCTTGCACAGGGGCGGGCCTGTGACCCAGGCTGGGCCTTCCTCCGTTGATTGATTAGCCTGGGCTGCAAGCAATCTGGTCATTGGAAAGAACCAGACTGCAGAGCCAAGACAAGCACAGGCAAGCAGAACCGAGCGTCAGAGCCCTTGGTGACATTATCTGTGCTCCTGGACTCAGGCATGTCTTCCTACTTGCATACGAATGGTAGCCCAGGAGAAACAGGGTTCTGCACTTGGCTTTTTTCTCCCTTTTAGTTGAACAACATATCCTTGAGATTACCCCCCATCGGCAGATGGAGAGCATCCCAATTTATTCGTACAATTACATAGAATTCCATTCTTACAATTATCGTGTGGACGTATCCATAATTGATTCAACCACTTGTCTCTTGAGGGGCATCAATAGAGATGGGGGTCATTTTCCAATCTTTCAATGTTTCAAATGCACAACACTTCGTGCTCTCCCAAGGGTGTTAGTCTTACACGTGGGATCACTGGATTACTGTACCGGTGTAATTTTTGCCAGATGCGGACCAATTCTCCTTCACAGGGATTATTTCATACACCCACCAGGAATGTGTGAAAATGTTGTGTCTCCACAGTCTTGCCGACGGAGTCTGTTGTCAAACCTTCGGCTTTTTTTTTTCTCTCCGGTATTCCAATCCTGTGCTCTCAAGTCTTGCTCTCCTTGGAAAGGCAGAGAAGTTTCTTACCGGTATCCATGGCATCAACTTGATAAGATGGTGAGACGTTCCCAGAGGCTGGGTTCTGGAGACACAGGTGAGCCAACCCTAGAGCGGGTGGAGGAGTCCTCCCTGTTTAGGATCAGATTACGACTGGACCAGAGATACTGAACGAACAGCACACAACACTGGAAAGAGATAGGAGGAGAAGTGGGGGGAAGTGATGGCAGGGAGCACCGTGGGGATTGCATTTGGAGGTGAGAGGCGGAAAACAAATTGTGGAGAAAAACCTAAGATGTTTGCTCCCCGCTAATAGCTGTGTGAGCTGGTTGGATTTATCTCAAGCCCTAACTCATAAAGTATGAAAACACGGGTAATTCAAGATTTCTAGTCTGTGAAATTGTCTTTCTCTTTTCCAGTCCTTTGGGAACTAGATCCTTCTAGAAATAATCCCAATGCCACTCCTCTAATTCGTCCTTCTTCCAGCATACAGCAGAAAGCTATTTCAACATTGTTAGGGAAATCTTTGGCACCCTTGGTTTAGGTGTCCAATGAGTTTGTCTCAATCTACCTGTTTTTAATAAAATAATAAATGTAAAGAATGTCATTTCAAAGACACTCTTTTAAAAGGTTACCAGCAGGGTAAAGGAGTTCTAAAATGAAAAGACATTTCACCTTTTAAAGTAAGTAGAGATTTTTCAGGCCACTCAGATACATTTTTAAAAAACACAATCAGTGAACTTGTTAAAATTGTTAATTAAAGGAGCCGTTTCAGATGGTCTACCACAGAGTTGAAGGACATAATTTATTTTGCTTCTGGCAAATGAAAATGCAACGTAAGGAGGAAAAAAATATTCCTCGTTCTACAAAAAAATCGGATCAAATAATTGAGCATTTGTGTCATCTGGAAAAGTTTAGACTGAAATTTATCACCATACTTTTTGTGGTTGGCTGAATAACTGCCTCCAAAAATATCTAGGTCCAGGGTGCCTTGGTGGCTCAGTGGGTCGATTGTCCAACTCTTGATTTCAGCCTAGGTCATGATCTCACGGTCTGGGGTTCAAGCCCAACGTGGGGTTCTGCATTGACAGTGTGGAGCCTGCTTGGGATTTTCTCTCTTTCCCTCTCTCTCTGCCGATCATCACTTCTTCCTCTCTGTCAAAAATAAATAAATAAACTAAAAAAAAAAAAAAAAAAGGCAAAAAGTCTAGGTCCTAGCCTCCAGAATCTGGGAATGTTAACCTTATTCAGAAGATCCTCCCCTCGAACCTCGGGAGCCTTGGTTTCAGCCCACTGATACTGATTTCAGCCTTCTGGCTCCCAGAACTGTAAGAGAACAGACATCTGTTGTTTTAAAACACCAAGCGTATAAGAACGTGTTACAGTGGCCATTGGAAACTAATACAGTCTCCAGTTTCTAGGAAATCAGAGCTTGGTCTCTGATTTTAAAATTGACTAAGTTACCAGGCACGAATGAGATCGTAAAGGCATTATTTAAAACAACAAAACTTGCCTCTTTTAGGCAGAAAAAGTATATTAAATTTCAAGTGCTTTGTCTGTAAATAAGATGAACAGCTTTCTCAGCTGGGTGTGATGCTGGTCTAGCTGCTCAGAAGGGTCTCCCTACTATACACTGTCTTGATTTTTTTTTTCAAGTTTATTTATTTATTTTGAGAGAGAGAGAAAGCACACGTCTGGGAGGGGCAGAGAGAGAGAGAGAGAGAGGGAGAGAGAGATAATCTCAAGTAGGCTCTGCACTGGCAACATGGAGCCCGGCACGGGGCTTGAACCCACAACCCAGGAGATCATGACCAGAGCCAAAGTCAGAAGTTTGACTAAGCCACCAGGGGCCCCACTATCTTGATTTTTAAAACGGATTGTTAGGCTTGCAGTTATTTAGTCCCCAGAGGTTCCACATTTTAGCTTAGGCTGCAATAACGGTGCGTAGCAAAAAACTCAAAAACCACAGCGGCTACGATAACCTATATCTCTAATACACGCAGCGTACGGGCAGCTAAGTTGGGTGATGCTGCTCTAGGCTGAGGTTAAGGTTCGGGTCTGTTTCTTTGTGTCATTCTGAGACCCAGGCTTAGGAGCAACCCTCAGCTGGGATGTCACGTTCTCAATGGTGGACGGTGGGAGCGCAGAAGAAGTGGCAAAACTTGCAAAGCCTCTTTGTTTTGAACTGGCCGCCTGTGCCTTCTACCCCTAGGCTAGCGAACAGAGTAAGTCACATGGTCAAGTGTGATATCCCTGGGGTAGGAACATGTATTCCTCCCAGAGGTGAGGAAGTGAGTATTCGCTGAACCGTAGTGAATGGGTCATACTCCTCCAGCCTGAAAAAGTTAGCTGAAACCAAAGAATGCAGCAGTAAGCAGCGAATAAATGCTGCATCAGCACCACAATCAAGGGGAGAGTAGTTTTCGGGCAAGTGGCTGAGCCCGAGCCTTCTGTATGAGAGCGTGACTCTGAAACAAGTCAGAAAAGCGGTTCTTGGCAGAAGCAAACACAGATCCATCTTGGATTCCCCCAGACTAGGATTAAATAAGCCCACAGCCGTGTTAGTTTATGACAAACACATGGAATGAAGTCACTCACTCCCTACGAGTGAGAGTCCGCGGAAAGAAGAGACACATTCCAAACTTTCAGATCTTAGAATTAGTAAGGCATAAAACTTAGTCATGACTTATTTAATGAAGTTGGGAAACAAAATCAAAATGATGAGGCTGATAAGAAAAACAGTTTTAGATATGAAAAACATAGTTATTGAATAAAAACTCAATCGATGGGCTAAAACCAAAACACAAGAAAACCAAATGGTGGTTTAGGAAAGCGGAAGAGAGCTCTGAATAAAGCACTCAGAATAGAGCACAGAGAAGAATGTGAAGTACATGTTCAAGGGGGGAAGAGACACTGACAATACAATGAGAAGGCCTACATGTGATTAATTGGGATCCCAGAGGGACAGATAGGGAGAATCTGAGTTGAAAGTGGGGCATTTTCCAAATAAGAAAAACTTTCAATCCACAGAGAAGGTGCGAGGTATACTAGGCAGGATAAATAAAAAGAAAGCCACATATAGACACATCATAGAATGTTCAGAACACCAAGAATGAAAAGGAGCTAAAGATAAGACAAATGACCTACCAAGGAAGCAAGAGCTGCCCATTCATCACCAGCAATGGAAGCCAGAAATCAGAGGAACGGCATCTTCAAAGTGCAGAGAATGAGACCATCATTTTCACTTGGGTAAGACTAGAGTTTTTCTTAAGGGTTGTTTTGTCCCCCCATTACCGTCAGAATAATTTATGAACTTCAGACTTTAGAGTGGTGGGGTTGGGTAAGATCAGTAAGAGTAGTCACATTAAGAACATTCCACATTCCATAACCACATTCAGTCTGCTTGTAATAGGTAAGTTTTACCATCTTCTATGTATATAGACATTTTCAGATAAACAGAAACTGAGAGTTTATCACCAGTGGGCCTTTACTAAAAGAATTTAAAAGTATGTTCCTCAAGAAGAAGGAAAGTGATGTCAGAAGAATGTCTAAGAAGCAACAAGGAGATGCATTGATGAACATCCCAATAAATAGAATAATTAAAAAAAACAACATTAGCACAATTCAATGAAAAGACTCCTTTAAAAGTAAGGAAAAATACAGTAAAAATGTGGAAGCAAATTTAGGTATCTTAGAAATATTGTTTTAAAAGGAAAATAGGTAACATAGCCAGTTAAGAGGCAAGTATTGAGTCAGACTGGGAAAAATTAGGAATCCGATATCTATGTCTCAGATATTTTTAGAGTGCACGCAGGTGTTTTAGAACAGCACACAGGTGTTCAAGATGTGATTCTTAAGAAGCTTAGCTATTTTTGTACAAAAAGATTAGCTATTTACAAGTCCCTCTTTGCTGCTCACCTCTATACTTGTCCAAAGTTTGAAAGATGGTTTATTTCCTTGTATAATTGGAAACACCTTAAATTTGTGAGTTTTCTCTATGTGTCCATGAATGCTGCTAAGTTCCAAGATGACATCAGTTTTTTTTTTTTTTACAGGTACGTGGTCATTTTCAAAAGGCCTATTTCACATGCTTTCTTTTTAAAGAACCCAAGTCACCCAAAACTGAGTAGAAAACTGTTGTGCTATTTTTATGAAACTTATGCAAATATATGACACTATGGATTATTCAGCTTTGGGTACCTCCTAGGCTTGATTAAGACATACATAGTTAGGGTCTCCTGGGTGGCTCAGTCGGTTAAGCGTCCAACTTTGGCTCAGGTCATGATCTCACGATTCCTGAGTTCAAGCCCTGCGACAGACTCTGTGCTGACAGCTTGGAGCCTGGAGCCTGCTTTGGATTCGGTGTCTCCCTCTCTCTCTTACCCTCCCCCACTCATGCGTTTTTCTCTCCCTCTCTCTCAAAAAAAAAAAAAAAAAAATTAAAAAATTTAAAAAAGGCACAGTAAGCTAAAATTTGTAAAGAGGTGTCACAGGAAAATGTTCCCTATCTGTGATCACCCGTTGTACTTTAAAATTGTTCTTGCTAATTTTTCATTTCTGATGATCTGATGAAGAGCGTTTACCAAACACCCACAGCATCAAATCTTCAATGTTTTACAGGCAGCCTCCAAAGGGAACAAAATGGAACCAATTCTAGAGAACAACATAAAGTCAGGATCTATGTTGGGTAGATGGGAACCTGACCAGAGGATGCCAGAGTGATTTTGCTTTGGATGAGAATGCCAGAGAGTTTCTCTTAGGGGTTGTTCTCCCCACAGTACTACTTTCCAAAACACTGGATTGCTATTCTGAGACTTCAGAGCCCTAGCAGGTAGGACTCATCAGCAACTGTAGTCACATTAAGTACATTCGTTTACATCCTACCTCATTCCACAGAGGATTTGAGTATGTTTATAATCTGCTATGGTCTCTACGTTAAAAAATCAAGATCATAGAAAATATGTGAAGAATAGGAATAGTAGTCTGGGCCAGAGGTCCCCACATTATGCTGTACTTGACAAACCCTGGGGGGAGCCTCTAAAACTCCTGATGCCCACGTGGCACCCCACACCAGTTAGATCAGTGGCTGGGAGAAGAAGGTAGAGAATAATAGTTTTAAATCTCCCCTGGTGTTCCTATGTGCAGTAAAATTTGGGAACCACTGGCAGAGGCTATCATTCGCAACTTAACATGCACATTAGCCTCACCAGGGAAGCCGTTGTAACTACTGATGCCTGTGTGCCTACTCTGAACCAATGCAATCATGGTCTCCTATACTAACAACTGAGCCCTTGTTACTGGGCACTGGGTAATTTTAAACCTTCCCAGATGGTAACAATGTGCATCCAGCATACAGAACCATTGCACTGGGGGAAAGCTGGTACGTAATTACGAAGGGGACTGATTTCATTTTTTATGGGTTCTTTTATGGCTTAAGGCCAGAAGATTGGTTCTGTTTCCTGGTGGCCAGGGTAAATAGAAAAATAATCATCTGAAATAGTTCTTGTCATCCATATGTAAAAGCTTCCCAGTCCCTTGGAAGAAAGAAAGCTTTTCTTTAAAAAAAATTTTTTTTTTAATGTTTATTTTAGAGAGAGGGAAGGAGAGCACGCGTGCAAGTGAGCAGGTGCAGGCGGAGGAGGGGCAGAGAGAGAGGGAGACAGAATCTGAAGCAGGCTCCAGGCTCTGAGCTGTCAGCACAGATCCTGGTGTGGGGCTCAAACTTGTGAGCCTCCAACTCACAGGCTGTGAGAACATGACCTGAGCTGAAGTCGGACGCTTAACCGACTGAGCCACCCAGGTGCACCAAGGAAACTTTTCTTCACAGATCTGAAATGTTACGAGTGTTCTTACAGGAGTCATCGAATGATGTTATGAATCACAGTTTTATAAACACCCCTACAATAAATGACATATGGCAAGTTTCCTCTTGTAGTTTCTAATAGCCTTTCCTTAGGGAAAGCCAAGGACATGACCCAAGAGTGCCGGGGGGTGGGTGTAGGCCGTTGGGGTGGGGGTGTGGGAGCAGGAACCAGGGAGGAAATATGACCCACCTCTACAGTTCCCATACATTATGGTCTCCCCCAGGGATAACGCTTGGAACTATGCACCTCCGGGATGTAGGAATATTGTTAGAAATTTCAATTCTCTATTAGAAAACTTGAAAATCGAGTACTCGCCCCCTGCCCCCTATAAAGGTAACAAAGTTTGACAAAGGCCTGGCTAGTGAGGTAAAGAAGCAGTGAATCCTATAGGAGTCTCAGGCTCCGTGAAGAGCATGTTAGAATTGGGGCTGTGTACAAAGAATGAAGAGATCTGTCTTAAGTGCTCCTCGGTAAAGATGATTTTTTCCCCCCTCAATTGGGTTTTTGTGGTATCTAAGTACTGTTGATTTAATGGCCCATGATTCCTGGACAAGAAGTCTTCTGAGAGGTATTAACTCCATGGGGCTAAGCCTTGAGACCCATTATACCTAGAGCACATTGTTTTAAGCCAGTGTAATGTCATTGGGAGGCAAAGAGTTTAGGTGAGGTTGGATATGTCCATTTTCTTCCTGCTAGATCAGAAAATGATCTAGCAGGGCATACGGCAGATATTTTAGTAAAGTAGCTGGGAACAGGCATAACGATTCTCTAGGATCACGTGAGTTCCTTCTTGAAAAATTCTAAAAGCACCCAGTTAATACCCAAGTAGGCATTCCGAGGTTTCTTTTCAAAGGAAAATGGCCTGTTCTTTTTTTTTTTTTTTAACTCCCAACTGCACTTACCATCTAAATTTAAGGAAAGGCTTCCTGGAAAAAAAGTCGAGTGATGAATTTCTTTCATTTATTTAAAGTAGTCTCTGGCGCTCTTGTAAATCTGCAGGATTAAAATGAACTGCTTGCTGTAGAAGAAACAGTAGCTTGGAAGCGAGGAAGAAATCTTACGGTGGCTAATAAGACATCGTAATAGTTTGCATATGCAGAGGATAACCTTAAACTTGAGTTTGATATTTCACGTTGCAGCTCACAAATGAGCTGCCTTTTATTCAAAGAACCAAGCTGTCGGTTTTCGAGTGGGTGGGTGTGTACCCAGAGTTGGCGCTGTGTTGGTTTTGTGCTCTGTAAGGTTGACACAGGCAGTGGCGACTCGCGGCCACACCGGGGCGGCCTCTCCCCTGCAGGCGGCCAGGCCCGGCGGATCGGCTCCAGGAAACTGACACCGTAGTCAAGTCCGGCTTGCTGGGGTGGCCAAGATTATTTAAAGGGGTCTAGAAACATCCATATTTCCTCCTTTAACATTTACTGCGAGCTCAGGGCTCTGGGTAAAAAGCCCGTGGGGAAGAAGAATGAACTGAGTGGAGTTCCCCCCCCCCCCCCACCCCGGGGAAAATGCCTTCAGCCTCCCCACCCCCTGCCGCCCTCCAAATGCCCAGGTCGCCCCTTCCCCAAAGCAGAGGGCAAGCGAGAGAGGAGGGTGGGTCAGCTCGGAAGGCCAAACCCACGCCCCAGGCTGACCCGCTCTGCGGCCGGGTGAGCCCGGGAGAGCCACGCTGGAGGCCTGGGGGGTGGGGTGGGCGTGGGGGCAGAGCCCCGCCACCCCGCAGCCCGCGGCCCGCCCCCAAGTCCGGCCTGTGATTGGCTTGGGGGGCGCGTGTGCCCGCCCCGGCGAGGCGGGGAGGGTCCCCTCTGGGCGCCGGGTGGGAGGAGGCGGAGGACTGGGCGGAGAGAGCGGGGGCCGCAGGGAGCGAGCGAGGGGGCGGGCGAGCCGGGTTCCGGAGATCGGAGAGCAGGCTCCGAGAGGGGCGGAGTGCTGCGGGCGGACGAGCGGGGAGGGAAAGCCCGGCGGGCTCCGCGCCACCGCCCGCTGCACGGCGCGCTCTCCGGACCGCCAGCCCGTACGGCCCCGCAGCCTTCCGGGAAGAAGCGGCGCAGGCGGCGGCCGCAGCGCGCGCTCGGGCTCCCTCACCTGCCGGCGTCCGGCGGCTCCCCCGGCGGGACGCGCGCAGGCCGGGCGCGGACGCGGAGGAGGAGAGAAGACCGGCCGCCCGCGCCGCAGCCCAGCCGCCCGGGAGCGCCTCCGAGCCCTCGCGGGGCGCCGGCTCCATGGCGACCGGGCTCGGGGAGGAGATCTACGGACTTTCGGAAGATGAGGTGAGCGGTGTCCCTTCCCTCCTGGGACTCCCCGGGGAGTTCCTGTCCCGCGCCGGCAGGGGGTGGGGAATCGGGCCGACCCCCGGGTGCGCGTCTCCAGCGCCTGAGGCGGAACCTCAAAGGCGGGTGTGCTCTGCGGTTGGGGCCCGGCTTGGGGGGGGGGGTGGTCTTCGGGCCCTTCCGCCCGGCGCTTGCGCCCCCAAACCCTAGCCGTGCGCATTGTTTGTAAATAAAGTGGCGCTACGCCCTTCGAGCCGGGGTTCGCCCCGCTGCTCCCTGCTTTGGGAGTGGGAGGAAGGCGCGTGCGCCTCTCTGGCCGCCTGTTCCCCCTCCTCTCCCAGCAGCGTCTCCCGGGCTGTTGGGCAACTTTCCGCCTCTCGCCCCTCCAGCCCGGGAGTCCATGATGTATGTCACGTCTGGGTCTCGGCTGGGGGCCCGCGCCGCGCGGGGGAGCCCGGGGCCGCGGAGGAGCCTGAATTGTCTCCCCTTTGGAACTTTCCAGCGATCGAGTCAGCAAGTGCTCTTGATGAATGTGTGCTTATCACGGTGGGAGTAGGCGACACGCTCGAGCTGGGTGTGTCTGTCCCTTCGGCTTGCAGAGTCGAAACCAGGAGAGTGGATCTCGGGGTCTTTTCGGTGGGGGAGGACGGCTGGAGTGGTGGCAGGTGCTACTGGAAACTTGGGGGAAGCTTGCAGCCCTGCCATTTTTTTTTTTTTTTTTTCCTTTTTCTTTCCTCCCAAGGATTTAAAGCCCGGCACCTCCGGGGTAGAGACAAAAGCTCAATTGATCTCTTTTATTAATAAAGCAAACCAGATAAGCCACGCCTCCAAGGCTGCCGGTTCGACTGGAAAGAGCTTTGTTTTTACCCTCACTCCTCGCAGTTTCCCACTCCTCCTTTTCGAAGCGATCCTGGTAAATCGCTGCTGAGCCCTCTCTCGACCAGCCACGCTCGGCTCTTATTGGTGTGTTGCGCGGCCAAAAAGGGGGGGGAGGGTGGGAGGCCTGTCGCTGGCGCGGCGTGACCGGCAGGCTGGATGGAGCAGGTAGGAGGGGTTTGCCATCTGGCGGGGTGCGCGCTCAGGTCTGGCTCCCCTTTCGAGAGGTGGATTTACAACCCATGAAGCATTACTCAGCAGGGAGGTATTTCCTATCCTGGTTGTTCATTTCATGAAAAGTTGATGCCTGGAAACCCGAGGATTTCTGGCTTTCTCTTTCTTCCTCTCCTTTCTTTTCTGAGGTCCCCTCTTTCTCCGGGGTTGGGGGTGGGGTTCACGGAAGGCTATTATCTAGACCTGCCCACGTTATGGCTTCTCTCTCACCAGCTTTCTGGTATGGGGTGTGTGTGTGTGCGCGCGCGTGCTTTGTAAGTGTGTAATAGAATAGTTATCTTGGGGTGGGGAGGGTGTTTGGGGGTATGGCTTTTTTTTTTTTTTTTTTTTCCTTAACAGCTAACAGCTAGGTAAAGCTTGCTGTGGTGTGTATTTTATCAAAGAATGATCGCAATGCAAATCATGTGTGATTTACGTTTTCGATTATTTTGCCATGCTGTGCTCGGGTAAAATAATTTCCTTTTTTGGAGCAGTCACCTGGGGATGGGTGAAAGGACCATTGTTTTCTTTTACCCAGGGGGTGCTCCTCTCCCCGGCAGGCTCCTCTGCCGCAGCTTCCCCTTTCACTCTCCACTTCTCCATTTAATGAGCAGCAGTAGATGGCAGGCAGCGAGCTTTTAGGAAGGTGCTGAGATACAGACATTCCTAAACAAAGGGCTTTTGAGGTATTGTGGGGGAAGACCGCTGCATTTCATCTTTGGTCTCTCTCTCTCTTTTTTACATGATTTTCAAAGCTCCCTGAAAAAAATATATTACTATTAAGAGTGTTTTGGGAAATTTAACGGGATCAAGGAATGCTGTGTACATCCCTGTTTAATCTTTCTTTACATGTACATCCAGTGTCCCCTTCTGCCTAGAGTGCATCTTGCTGCTTGAGTTAACACAGATCTTCTTAACTGGTGTCCAGTGTGAGAGTGAAGGATGAAATACAAACAGCATTGGGGTTTGTGTGTATATGTATGACTGGGTTCATTCCTGCATGTTGCTAGAGGGATGTTTGGGGCTGTATGGGGAGCAGCACGAGGTGACGAAGACATTTTATTGAGTGATGGCTGTGTCGCTAGAACTATTGAGATTCCACGCCCCCCACCCCCACCCCCTGCACGTTGTATTACAAAAGGCAACTCACATCTGTTGTGTTTTTTCAGCTTCCCCCGCCAGTGAGAAAATAAGGCAGGGCTGTTTTGATGACTTCCCATTTCTACGGTATTTGCTTTTTATGGGAGATTTTGCACTGTCAGGTTACCCTTTGGAAAATCAGGGAATGCCTTCGTAGAACATTAACAAATTGTGGCATTTGCACAGTTTGTTTGGTCTCTCTGAGTTAGCCTGGGTAAGGAAACAAATGACAGATCTTCACAGGCTCCGAAAGCAGACTGGCTGAGGCTGTTTTTTCCAGGCGTATTAAATATGGGTGTACCTCAGTTCGGGCACTCGATGTGCTGCCCGACATCACACAGGAGGAGGTTTTGATTGCCACGCAGTTGTCTTGCGCACCTCTTAGCAAAATAGGTGTCCCTACCTGGCACATTTCTTAGAAGTTAAAGTTTGTGTTTTTCGTTGGAAGTTGATGGGAGAGCACTGTGTGTTTGGAGGGCACCCGGGTTTTGTGTCCCCTCTCAGAAAGCTTCTTTAGCTGTAGGTGCTGCTGCTGAAGCAGTGGATGCCATGACGGAGGACCTTGCTCCTAGGTCTCTCCAGCTTGTAGAACGGAAGGGATTAAATGTGGACTTTGCTTGTGTGAATGCACGTGCTGTTTATTTTTTGTGTCTTTCCGGCTGAGGTTCCTCAGTTATTACTCCTATTTACTGGTTTAAATCGGGTCACCTTCAGGAAGCCAAATTTGACATTGCTGTCAGGTGAAGGACTTTGGGTGTTAGATGAGCAGATTGGCCAAATTTTGTGATTCCGGGCCCAGCATCAGGTTGGGTTGGGAATCCGAACGGTTGGACCAGTTGCGTCTGGCGCGCTTCCTTGGCAGTTTTTTGTTTTGCTTTGTGTATTTATTTATTTAATGGCAATCCCGTAGCACATTTTGGCAGTTTACTTGGGAGTGTTACTGTTGATCTTCTGAAATCTTCTGTTACAACATCCTTTCTAAGATTTTGGAAATCCTTTATGGAAGAGATTTTTGCTGGGTGAAATACTAAAGTCTCAATGACAGCTTTCTTATTAGATGTGGCATTTTGGGGGTGGTTACGGGGAGGTAAATGGCATAGAAATGAAGGCCAGGCTGACGTGGGATAGTCCTTTGACACCTTCCGTCTGTAATTTATGCAAACCAGCATAATTGGCGACGGTTTCATATGCTTTCTCTATACCTAGCACCATGTTAGGCCTTGATGTACTTGTCTCATTCAATCCTCATGAACCCACTGTGAGGCGTGCTGAGATTTACAGGTGAGGAATGGAAGCTCAGAGATGTCAAGTGACCTGTATAAGGCCACACAGCGAGGAAGTTACGGAATTGGGCCCTGAACCCCGTTCTGTTGATCACACAGCCCTAGCTTTGAACATGCTTCCTCCCTTCCAAGTTATCTTGAAAGGTCTTCATAGCTGGGTTGTTGAGGTTAATTTGCAATGGCGATAAACATCAGGAGTTGTAAACTGAATGACCTCTAGGTCTGCATTGACCGGGAGGCTTTCTTAGCATGGTCTCCATTGTGTTTTAAAACTTGGGAGTTTTTACAGAAAATGGGAAAAATCTGACCTCACTGGGGCTCCATTCTCACCTGTCAACAATTAGTGGATCCTAGGCGTCGCCCTGGAGATGTCCCCTACACCCTATTCTAGGCTTCTCCTTATTCACTTGCATATAATTACCTCCTTCATAACAAGCACTGAAGGTTGGCGCAGGTCTGTTTTCTTTAAGAGGCTGCCAACTTGAAGATGCACCATTATTTTACGTACCACTAAGAAAGAATGAAAAAAAACTGCTGTCACAACGTGTTATACCATTAATTTCATGAAGCATCCTTATTTCAGGGTGTTTTAGAATTCGTGACTCCGATTAGAAACCTGAGATAACTTATCCTGGGCCGTCAGTTTCAAATAATACGCCAGTCATTCAACACTTTCAAGTCAGTTGCTAGTCAGATTTTTGCCTTTCTGTTACTGCGAAAAGGGGTAGCACGTGGGAAATGGTCTTGACTGGACATTGGCAGAGAAGAAGCAGGGAGCCCACAAGAGAGGCCACCTGAATAGCCATCTGTAAGTAATTCAGAGGAGTCGTTAATTTTTTAAAAAGTGGTCCGTGTGTGTTTTCAAGAGATCACTTGGGAAACCCTGCATGCTGTCTCTGAGGCTGTGCAAAAGCGATCACAAGATTGCTTTTGGAAATTAGTTTAGATACTGTATGGATCTCAGGGTGGATGCTGAAAAGCAGTTTTGTAGAGGGAGATAAGACTTGCCCATTTGTTCCAAGTCCAAATGCCTGAATCAGGCCTAGCAGTGCTGGCTGGTGTGCTCTGTGCCCAGGACACGGGCTTACCCCGGTGACAGCCTGCATCATGATTGGTAACATTTAAGAAAAACCCTAAAAGGGCCTAGGTTTTATTGTGATATTTAAAAGCAGCTATTTTTCATTTACATATTTTTTTATGTTTATTTATTTTTGAGGGAGAGAGACAGAGTATGAGCAGGGGAGGGACAGAGAGAGAGAGAGGGAGACACAGAATCCTAAGCAGGCTCCGGGCTCCGAGCTGTCAGCACAGAGTCCGACGTGGGGCTCGAACTCACGAACTGTGAGATCATGACCTCAGCCAAAGTCTGATCGTAACCAGCTGAGCCACCCAGGCATTCCTAAAAGCAGTTTTATAAACGGGCAAATACAACACATTGTCTTATATTCTACTCTCGTTAGATTTTTTATTTTTTTCAGGAGTTCAATGGAATTTGTAGAAATCGACACTTTATATCCTCTTCAGTTTTATTTATTCAGAATGTTCTGAATTCTCCTGTTACTGAAAAGCAGTTTCCTTAAGGAATAAAAATAATTTTGCCCAAAGGGGTAAGGACAGCATTAAAACAGGAATCGTCAGACAATCCTGGTTTCTTCACCATGGCAGAATTTGTTAAAAAAAAAAAAAAAAAATTTTTTTTTCATGTTTGTTTATTTTTGAGACAGAGAGAGCATGAACGGGGGAGGGTCGAGAGAGGGAGACATAGAATCTGAAGCAGGCTCCGAGCTGTCAGCACAGAGCCTGACGCGGTGCTTGAACTCACGGACTGTGAGATCATGACCTGAGCCGAAGTCGGATGCTTAACCGACTGAGCCACCCGGGTGCCCCTACCATGGCAGAATTTAAAGGGAAGAGGTTGAATGGTAGCCGGGCATCTTCTCAGGGGGTGAGGACCCACATCACCAGGAAACTTCCTTGCAGGGTGGTTCTGTGATTTTGGGAGCATCAGTATGCTTGACGTGTAGTCAGGAGGAATCTCCAGGGAGAAATCCCGGGCATTAGAGAATGATGTCACACGCCATTGAAGGGAGAAACCTTATGCTCACTGCCTGTTTAATAGCCTTCCCGCATGGTGCAGTTCTTAAACATAGCAGCATGGTAGTAGAGAAACCAATCAGTTTCGAGACATCGAGATCGTCTTACAATTCTTATTTTGAGTTAGAAGATCTGTTTTAACAGACTTTATTGGTGCCTCTGAATTTGGGGTCCTGGATGAATAGGAGGGTTTTCAAGTGTTCTTGATGCGGTGGGTCTTTGACGTGTTTTTGCCTTAGTGATCTATTTAATCGATAATAAAGCCAACTACATGATCTTTTGACAATCCATATTAAAGAGGATCAACATGATATATGCATACTGTAACGATGAAAATAAGTATGCGGATGTTAGGCTTGGTGGAGGCTGGGAGAAGGGTGACCAAATGTTACTTTCTGTTTTTGTATTGTTTCTCTTCCAGGTCACCGTATAAACAAATAGATCTCACTTTCTGACTATAGGTGGCAATGTTTGTACTGTTTAATGATGTTACCCTTGGTTGGGAGTTGCTTGTTGGGGGAATGTAGAAATGGGAGCCGAATTTAGAGATGAAGATCACGTAGATTTAAGAAACCAGTATCTTCCTACAAACTGAAAAAAGAAAAAATTAGTTGGGTAACAATACCTAAAGTGATGTGTGTCAACGTGATCAGTTTCAAGCATCATCCTTTCTCTAAGGTTCGCCCTTCTCCAGAGCCTATTAAATTTAGAAGAGGGAAGGCACTTGGTTGTGCTGGTTGTTGAGGGGGGGGGTACCCACAAACACACACGGAAATGGTCCTTCCGAGAAACACTGCCGTGTCCTTTCTTGGGTGCCTAGGGACTTCTAAATAATGCTGGTTCTGTATGGACTGTTCCAGAACGGCCATCATGGGCTTTGAGAAGGAACTAGTAATTCTCGCCACTCCTGGGTGCTTGATTGCTGGAGATCTTCTTGATTCCTGAGGTAAGACTGTAGCTCAGGTTCTAGCAGAGAGAAAATCGGTGGTATAAAGATCCGGGACACTTCTTTTATGAATATATAGGACCTCGTTATAGCTGTAATGTTTTGTTCTGATCCTGAGTGGCCCTGAATGCTGGCTGTTACCGTAATACCTTTAGGTGAGGAAAGCCACATTACATAAGTGTATCTGGGGTAACTAGCTTAGACGTGACACTCAGGTCGACTTTTTGTCCCTGACTCCAAGGTCCTGTATTGATTCAGAACTTGCCGAGTTTGATGGTGAGACTATCCGATTCCCTCGCTGTCACCACATTCAGTGTTGGGTGACTTCTTGGCAGTCACTGAGATCCACTGAGAGATCTTGTATTTTTATGCCGCCTCTTCAAGAAAAAGGGGCCATTGAAAAGTGACTTTGTTCTTAGTGTAAAATGCTGCGATGTGAAAGCCGCCCTGTAAAGGAGGCACTTAGAGTGGCTTGTGGGGATAGCGGTCCATGACGGGGATGCACTGGCCATCACAGGTCAGGGTGGTGTCCCATCACCTGTGATGTCAGCTGTGGCGGACCATGGCTTCCCAGGTGCACTGGAGTGACTCAGGTACGTGTCCACCCCCCTCCTGTCCACCGGGGGGAGGCCGTGTGCTTTTTCTGCCTCTGCGCGGGACTGGCTGCCTCCAGACTGAGGGGGGACCTTGTGCAGTCACAAGGGCTCACTTGTGTTTGTGAGCCTCGGTCTTGGCCTTTGTTAGCACGATTTGCACATTTTACTTCCCAGTTTTCAGCGGCATTCAAGGCCTGGCCTTCCCGGTCTCCTTGGATGAAGCTCCGGGTCCTGTTTTGTAGCGTGTCTTTGAGGGCACTTTGCGAAGCTGGCCTTGCGCTGCGGGTGAGGCGTTGAGGTGGCCTTCGTGGCTGGAAAGATGCACGTTCCTACCTGGCGGGCCTCCATGGAACATCTGTTAGGAATTGACGTCTTAAAATGCAAACTTAGTTTTGTTCCATGATCCGTAAGATTTCAAGCGTTAATGTACATTTTGGCACCTGTTGGAAGTCACCAGTGTGAGGGCTCTAGTGAAGACGGGCTTGGGTCAGAGGTGACGTAGAAGGTGAAGATCTTCTTTCTCTATTAGTTTTTCCTGCGTAAATGAAGATGTTTTCTGAATGGGTTAGTTTTACTCAACGCGCGTCAGTCTTGTTTTAAATGCTGGAAGTTATTTCGGTCTGGTGGTCCTCCCTCCACCCCTTCCAGAAAACAAAAGCAAGCCTAAGCTATTTAGAGAATTTGCTTAGTAAGTGCTCAGTGTGTACCTCGCGGAATTTGGAGAGCCACCTACTTACTCTCCAATCTCCCGACTACCTTTAGAACCGGTGTATGTTGACTTCCTTTTCTAAGGCTCCATTTTTCTCTCTCTCTCTCAATAAGTGATTCATCTCCAGGTGCCATCACTGCGCCAACTTGGTCTTCGGCGGTTTGGGTTGGAAAGGGGAAGGAGTGTGAGGTTTCAAGAAAAAGCAAAACTGGGACTCCATTTGCTTCCTTTTATCATTCTCCGGTTCCTTTTGTGCTTCGTGAATTGTGTGTGATAATTGGATGCAAACGCAACTACAGTCGGGTTGTTTTTGCACGTCTGTACTTCCTCCCCATTTGTTAGTTACTCCAGAGGATAAACGGATGTGGCTCTTGAATGAAGCACTCTCTGAAGGGAGCTGAACCCTGGGTTGATTCTGTGTTGTAGAGTATGTTTATCCCCATAATCGAGAAATTGGTATGTGCCATGCTGTCTGCCTTTGGAAATGATGTCTTAATTCCGCCGACTGTTAATAGTGGAAGAGAACACTCTGAACTCAGAGTAAGAGCTTCTCCTTTCCTTTGAGAAGTGAGGTAGAGAAGAGCGTGCACCACCCATGGGGGTGGCTGGTGGGTTGGGGAGATATTGGAGAGGATTTAATAATGTGGAGATGTCACTCATATAGTTGGAAAAAGTGGGTTACAAAACGGGGGGTGCCATACAGTCCTATTGTGGTTAAAAGTACATATGCATAGAGGGGCATCTGGTGGCTCAGCCAGTTAAGCATCTGACTCTGAATCTCAGCTCAGGTCTTGATCTCAGGGTTGTGGATCTAAGCCCCGCGTTGGGCTTTGTGCTGGATGTGAAGACTACTGTGAAAAAAACAAACTATATATATGTGTGTGTGTGTGTGTATATGTGTGTGTGTATATATATATATATATATATACACACACACATATACATGTGTATATGTACATATATATGCATATGTATGTGTATATACACATGTATATATATACACACACACGTGCATGTGTGTATGTGTTTATGCATAGAAAAAATGTAACTGGGTACATATCAAGATAATAACAGTTATTTTTGAGTAAAGGGATTATGGGTAATTTTCATCATCTTTTTGTATTTTACTTATATTTTTCTATATTTCTACGGTGAACTTTTTCTTAATATAAAAGCAAATTCAAGAGGCTTTGGGTAAAAAATGAGAGCACTTGTTCAGAACAGATACTGATAGGGTGATGAACATATGTTCATCAAGGGCCCTGCTGTGTGCTTTGTATTTAAGGATATCAAGGTCGGTGCGTTGCCACTCTTGCCTTTTAGGAGCTCCCTACCAACGTGGGAAGTTGCGGGATAGGTGAAAAAAGGAGTGGACTTTTTTCCAAAACAAAGGCGTGGGGTGGGGAATGAGTAAATTAGACTTACTTTCACTCGCAGTACAGAGGTTTCATTTTGTCCATCATGGACACTTAAAATTTGGATTTTCATCTTTCTGTGCATCACAGCTGCATAAAAGTAATTTAGATCATTAGTTGTGTTTTACGTTCTCTGAAATTTTTGTGTGCACAATGAAATTGGGGCCTGTGTGTGTGCCATAAAAACCAAACTGAAATCTATTTCTCCTTTTGCGTCTTTGGGTTTTGACTCAGTCTTGTTGCAGTACTGAATAGTTTTAGATCTCGAAAAGGTACTTGGACACGGCTGTGATTATCTGTGCGACTATCTAAGTATCTGGAAGCAGCTCTTTATTTTGCCTTCGAGCTGACTTGTAACGTACATCCAGGATCGGTATGTCTGAGTACATTTCATGGTGGTCCCTTCCCGAACAAAAGGGTGCAGTTGACAAATACTATGTTATGTCTGATCTGACACTTGTCTTTGTGTGTCCCTCTCCCTGCTGCCGCTTTTAATATTTCTGACCCGCGGATGCATCTTGCAGTTGACGTGTGTGTATGATGTGGTGGTGGGTTCCCTGCACTCATACCACCCCCCCTCCTCCCCCCAAAGTTACAGTTTGCGGGTATCTCAGAATTGTAGTGCTTGAGTTGGCCAATCTCAATTTGTGTATCGTGGTGGCCTGTGCGTTATGGTAGATTATTGATAGTTGTCATGGAGACCGGCGTTATCTTTCTTATTCAGTTAATGCTGTGTCTGTTAAGCAGCCACCTGGACAGTAAGGAGGAGTGCCAGCTCGGTGACATCATCAAGGAATCAGGTTCCATTCTTTACTCCACGGTCTAAGGCCTGACCCTTTTCAGAGACCTTCTTGGTCTGAGAGTGGCAACCAGAGCTATGTTCTTTTTTCCTACTTGCAGAGGAAAGAGAATGGCTTCCTGGGTCTTTCTGTTAAGATTAAAGACATTTCATTCCCAGAAATACCTAGGCAATGTCTTGTGTCCCATTGGCCACGGAGGCTTTGATCTGCTCATCTTTTAACCAGCTGCTGGCAAGGAGGGGATGGGGTTACCTTTATTGCTCTAAGGGTCTACCCCTTGAGCTGAGGTGAAGCCCATGAAGGCCCCACAGTCCACCCACTGGGTAATTCATCCACCTTCAGATATATTCACCTTCAGAAATACCCATGGCTTCCTGAAATCACATGCTCCCTTTCCCTAGAGAGGCAACCCATATTTTCACCTGGATCTCTGGGTGATACACTGTCCCTTCTCTTACCCCTGAAAGGAGTTGGTTTTAATGGTCCAGTGATGGTATGGCTAAATAGGTTGGGTCCCCCAAAACATCAGCCTGCAATGGTGAAGAAAGAGTAGGATGCTACCATAAACCTCCCATTTGGAGAGGGTGAAAATAAGAAAACTCCCAGCGTGCTGGTCGCCGGATCAGGAATAGCAAGGCATCCTTGGCTTGGTCTGCTAGCCTGGCAGCTCATGGCTTTGCTGGATTGTGCCCATTGTGAGACTCTCCCAGGGTCCCTGCCCTCTACAGCTGCACCTGGATGCGGCCGGTCCTGGCAAACTGCCTCTTCTTGGGTCCTGCTTGGGTGTGAGTTTGGGGCTTCAGGGTTGGGTGTCTAGGGATCGAACAGCCACAGGCTAGTGTTGGCTGATCTGGGTATTTGGCAATATTGCTCCTGTGAAAACTTGGTACTGAGTTTGTGCATCCGGTCAATACCTTGACCTGGTAACAACAGCCCGTGACCTTTTCTAGATGAAGTCTCTGGTTCTGGGAGTTTCTGTGTCCTGGCGAATGGTCTCCGTGCCCTGTTCATCCCCTTCGCTTCTGCCTCAGAGCCGTTTGAAGTTGGCCTCACATGAAGAGGCACACCGTTTGGATCCAACGGACGGCTGGGCGCTTGAACCCACTCTGCCTTTGCTCTGCCTAGTCAGAATGCCCAACTTCCCCAGGCTGGGATGGTGGGGCTCACAGGACCCTCCGCCTGCCCCCGACTCCGCCATTTCAATCTTATTTATAACACTTCTTTTTATACACAATCTGTTATGGTTAGGGCTCTTGATTGCAAGCAACAGTGACCGATTCTGATTAATTTAAGCAGAAAGGGATTTATTGAAGGCATTTTGGATGGCACAGGAGTACCTGTCAAGCTGGAGAGCCGGGCGTAGGCTGCGACAGGCAGGGGCCAAGGGAGGCTGGGCACCCCAAATCACAGTGAAGGACCCGGGGCCCCCCGACACTGAATGCCACCTCTGACACCGTTCCATACCCGTCTCTGGGTGCCGCGTGGGGGCAACCCCCTTGCCGTGGCTGCGTCCCTCTCCTCTTGCTTACCTGTGTCGGGGGTCCTCACCACCACTCTCGGGCTCAGTGATTCCTTCACAGGGACCCAGAAACCGTCGTACTCACAGTTACGGTTTATTATAGTAAAAGGGCACAGAGCAAAGGCAAAAGGAAGAGATGTGTGGAGTGAGGTTTGGGGGAGACCAGGTCGCCGGCTTCCACGAGTCCTCTCCCAGTGGTGGCCCGCAGCGTGTGCAGAGTTCCTCCAGCAGCAGCCGTGACAGCGTGTGTCACAGCGTGTGTGGGACGTTGTCCACCAGGGAATCTCACGAGGGACTCCGAGCCCCGGGTTTTGTCGGGGGCTGGCCGTGGGATGCCCTCCGCCTAGCACGCGCACTTCCAGACTCCCGGAATTGGGCGTGAAGCACGTGGCCGGCACAGTCTGGGCACAGTGAGGCACACGTCTCGTTCGGGGAATGTTGCACCGTCTGCGGAAGGAACTGTTTACCGTTCAAGTTTCCAGACACCGGCGGGAGGCCAGCCTCGAAAGCGGGACTTTCTAAGGAGACCGGTCTGGGCCTGCTGCACCAATTCTGACCTGCTCGCTGCCTCTTGGCGTCCCCGATGGCCAGTCTCAGGCCCGTGCCGGCGACCCTTGCTGCCGCGGGAGGGGGATGCAGGGTTTGTTCCTCCTTTTTTAAACTTTCGGTTTCAGTGGTGGGAGGTGGGCCTGGCCTCCCGCCAGATCTCACACTGAGCGCACCCCCCCCCCCCCCCCCATGGGAATTGGTTTCTGATGCTGTCAGCTGGAGAGCCAGGCCTCGGCCGCGGCAGGGGCCAAGGGAGCATCAGCATCCCCCTCCCTAAAAGAAGACCCAGCTAAGCGTGGATCAGGCCCGTTATAAATGTGGATTGAGTGGTTGCGATAATGAGGCGAGGTGGTGTGTGTTTTGAGCATTTGCCATCCCTGCATCATGGAGAGGCCGTGACATATTTTTGCAAATTTTGTTTGTCCTTGTTGGGGGGTTGCTGAGTGTACCCCAGGTGCTGTAGGTTTACAGGTGCTCCCCAGGGACCTACGGTGTCCTTGGAGATATGGGAGAGGGATTCAGTTGAGATTGAGGTGCTGTCAGCTGCTTGAGGTTTGGGGACAGAATATTCCAGACCGGGGGGGGGGGTGGGGAGTAGGAAACATGAAGGCCCCAAGATGAAAATGAGCTGGAGGAGCTGGGGGAATGGCAGAAAACCAGAGTGGCTGGAGCCTGGCGGGGGGACTGGCAGGCAGCAGGGTCAGAGAGGGGGGACGGGACAGATCAGGAGGGCCTGGACAGCCACTGTGGAGGGCTGGGCTTTCCTCGGCACAGTGGGAAGCCGTTGGAGCGTTTTTCGGCAGAGGAGTAGAGGGATCTGATTTGTGGCTTGAAGTAACTGGAGGAGAAAGGATTGTTGGAAGGACAGGAATGAATGAAGGCAGGGAGGCCAGTCGGGGAACTCCGGGACTGGTTGGGTAGGAGGTGTGGCAAGCCGGATTCGAGCGGGGGCACAGCAGGGGGAGGCAGAATGGAGGGACCGGCCATAGGTTTTGGAGGAATTGGCTGGGACTGGACCGTTAGAGAGACTTGGGATGTTGGTGTAGCAGCGGGCGGGGAAATCGGGAGAGCAAAAAGGTCTGTGCTGATGAGGCTAAAAGTAACGTGTCCATTAAGAATCCGGGGGACGCCAGCAGGCAGGTGGATATGAGCATCTAGAACCCAGCCGTGCTGTCAGGGCGGGGATGGGCTAGTTGACACTTGAGGCCGTGAACTTGGGGAAGGTGAGGATTGGGGTGGAGGAGAGGCCAGGCCCTGGGCGAGGAGGGCGGCTGGCGCTCTGGGGGACAAGTGACGGGAGGATGAGGCGGATGCCTTGGTGGCCCTGGTAGGAGCTGTGTCAGGAGGAGTGGGAACGGAGGCCCTGGGGAGGCCACCCTTTGGAGGAATTTTGCTGTGAACGAGCGTGGAGGCCTGTGGCTGCCGCAGAGCGAGGGCTGGGTCCTGGAGGATGTTTTCTGAGGTTGGGAGACACCAGGGTGTATTTGTGTGCGGAGAGGGAGAGATTGACGCAGAAAGGGAGCCTGCCTTCGCAGTGGGTTTGGTGTGGTCACTGCTTTGGGGTTTCTGGGCCTGTCGGAAACCACCTTTGGTTGTGTTGGCATCGGTGACCCTTCGGCTGCCTCAGGCCGAGGAGGTGAGGTGGTAAGAGGTCAGTGGTTTCCTCCTCCTGCCCAGCGAAGCCAAACAATGGTGGACGTGGGGTGGGAGGGTGGGTAATGAGTGTACATTTCCCTAGGGCTGAAAAGGCACAGGAACAATGAGTCAGCACCAAACATGGAGGTAGTATAGCTGTCCTAGGGCCCAGGAGCCAGCCTCGGGGCAGCTAGCACCACGGGATGCAGACCTACTAAATGAAATCACAACCAAAAAATGTAAGTCAGCAGAGAGGCGAATTGAGAGACGTTTTTCACCTTTTTAGTGGAATGCCGAGCTTCAGAAGTACTGTTCTAATTCGTGGTTGAGCCCCAGTTGACCTCCTGGTGTCCTCTGACCTTCTCCGTCCCATTGCCCTGATGCTTTGAAACACTTTTATTGTCTTAAATTGTATATCTTCTTAAAAGCGACTTCAGGCTTGTTGGAATGAAGTTGGTGTCAATACACAAAAAGGTTGATAATTGCAGGAAGGGACCGGAAGGCCCGCTAATGGACAGTCGTAAGGATAGGACGAGGTGGTTTGGCCCGTCCGAGTTCCATAATGGCCCTGTCGCTCCAGGAAGGAGCAGCTTCTCAGCTTACCGGGCTTATTATTGTGGCGATTTTACCTCCCGGGCCACAAAGACTGTGTGTGCCCTTCTTTGCCAGGCGCTTTGGATTGTGGAGTCTGCAACATGACGTTTCAGGCCGGTGCCCTGGTACGGACGAGGATAGTTTCTGCGGTTTCTCTGCCCTTTTAAGAATCTGAGGAAAATAAAGCCCAGGGGTGTTGAAGGCTCAAAGGCGAGTCTGCGCCCTTCTGTGGAGTGTATTTGCCTCTTTGGGACTTGGAGAGGCAGGAGATCTTTTCACTTAGAGTTTCACTCTTCCCCATTTTCCCCAATTCTAAGTTAATCCTATGGACTAGAAAAAAGGGGTAATACCTCTGGTGGCATGAACAAATTAGGGTTCAGGAAGATCTCAAAAATGATTTTTTGGGGGGGCGGGGGGCACCTGATCTGCTGGGCTTGGCTGATCTGCAGGTGTCTTGGATGGAGGGCACACTCGTGGGGCCTGATGTTGTGCTGGGGATGATGAGAGGCTCTGACCGATTTGAGACAGCTGCGTAAACGACCATCACACGTGGTGGTCCATGAAGGAGCAGAAACAGCTCTCCAGGGCAGTGCTTTTGGGTCTGGGGCGTAAAGATAGGTGGAAAAGATGGGGTATCCAGCCTTGAACAGCGAGCTCTGAGCTGAGTTTTAGATAAAGATAAGCGAACAGCCAAAATTCGAGCACTTTCTACATGCTCGGTGCTGACAGAAAGGTCTTAACAAAAACGAACTCGCCTCGTCTTCACCTCAGTGATTTGAGGTGGGTACATCTTTCTCCATTTTATAGGGTCGGGAGAGAAACTGAGGCACAAAGATGTTAATTGATTTGCCCAGAGGGTCACAGAGCTAGTAAGAGGCAGAGCCAGGACTTGAATCGAGGCAGTCTGGCTCCCAAGACCGTGGGTGGAACCAGCACCCTGGTGTCTCAGGGCAGTTCTTCAGGGAGGAACCTTGTCCAGGAACTGGGTCCCCCATCCTTGGAGGCACTCTGGGAGACCTGTGTGATTTGTGCTTTTCTGGTGCTTGCTGTGCAGCAAGGGGAGAGTGGGTTTGAGGTGAATAACCAGAGGAGGTCCTGCAGCTGGCCGGGTGGAGATGGTGATCATGACAGTGGAAGCCAGCAAGGGGGATAAATAAATGCAGGAGGCATTTTAGGGGGCAGGCCGCATTGGATTGGTTACTGGTTGATGAGGTGAGAAAAAGGAAGGAGTCTAGAATAGTCACCCAGGTTTCTTGTTTCAGAGGGCTACATGGATGGGAGGAAGGGAGAAACCCACATTTAGTAAATACCTAGTATAAAGGTTCTAAACTGGGGGGTATCCCCCCTCCAACATTTGGCTATGCCTGGTGATATTTTTGGTTGTGACAACGTGGGAGGTGCTCCCGGCATCCAGTGGGGAGAGGCCGGGGTCACTGTTAAATATCCTACAAGGCACACAGCGTCCCCCACAATGAAGAAATACCTGGCCCCAAATGCCACTATTGCCAGGGTTGAGCAATCCCACTCCGAGGCCTACCAGCTGTACATAGAGCTATATAATTTAACCCATGGACCAGTCATGAGCTGTTGTACGTCCTATCTTTCACATTTTTCCAATGACAAAATGAAGGCTTAGAGGGGAACAGGACCCAAGCCGCGGAGCTAGTAAGTTCCCGAGTCCGAATTTGAACCCCCGTCTTCTGGATGTAGGATTCAGACATGCCGTCTCAGTTCTCCCCCTGCTGCTTTTATTCCGAACGGTGCTGCAAAGGAAGAGGCGCGTCGGGCTGGGGGGTTCTTTTTCTGTAGTGCTGGCTCCAGACTGGAGGAGGCAGGAAGGAAGGTGGTTATTTATACTCCGCTCCGCATAGGATCGAATAGCTCTGCGTTTTCCGATCCTGAAGGTCTTACAGTGAAGATTTCACAGAAATATGATCATTTAGATGTTGGCTTCCCCCTGCAGATCTAAATATGGGAACACGTACTATCCTCTCCTTTAAAAAAAAAAATACTGTTAATTTACGGTAAGATAAAATGCAAAAATTGTCATTCCAAGCCCTATTTATTCCCTGTGCATATGAACTATTGCTGGCTGTCTTTTACTAATTTAATTTCTAAGTATCCCTGTGGGAAGGGATAAACACGAAGAGGGGGAATTTGGAGGGTCATCTAGGACTGCTCTGGATTTAAAGACAAATGTAAAAAAAAATACACTGATTTGCCAGAGGTAAGGAGCCCTTTAGAGAGCCCGTTTGTTTCAGTGTGTGGTCTAGAATGACCAGACAGCTTTTGGTAGCTCAGGGTACAGTTGCTAATTTTCTAACGGGGTTTCTAATTTTGTCGGCTGCTGCCCACTTTGGTTCTTATCCAGCTCCCGGCCAGATTTTGGATGTATGTAGCAGCCTTCCTGGGTAGCTCATGACGTTAGAGATTTGGGACCGAGTTCTCCTAGCTGAACTCTTCATAATATCGTACTATTGATATTTTCAAGGTTATGTATTTGAAGATACAGTCTTGGATGGTGATGTGAAAGGGGACTGCGTCACTGAAATTGGGATAGGAACTTTTATGGACATGATTTGTCTGTTTAAAACAGCTTTGTGCTGTGTCATCTTATTATTTTGAAGCCACACGGTGCCCTGGTGCTTGGGCTGTTGGGACCATTCGGTGAGCGTGAAGTTTGTCCTTCACCCGTTGGATCTGTTATCCTGAAACAGATGAGACTCTTGAGTCCAGCCAATGCTCTGGGGGGTTGTCACCTTCGAATCTGTTGCCAGTCTTGCTAGAAAGCAGGTGCTTAAGAGGGCCCTGAAGGGTGTTCCCGTCACGGAGTTGGGCAAGCCAGTGGCAGAGTCGCAAGCTTTATGTTGGAGAGTTCATGTTTTCATTATGGTACAGATTGATAGAAAATCAGAGGGCAGATGGGCACAGGAGGGCTTCATACTTGGTTGTTGGCCGCCATCTTGGTACAAGCAGTTGCTAGCCTGGATTATACCACTTTCAACATTGAACTTGCTTGTATAGTTGCTGCCTTTCACATCCCTTGTTGAGGTTCACGTGCATAACTCAAAAGTAGTCCTAGGAAGTTTTGACAAATAAACCGAAGGCACAATCAGTGAAAGGAACCCTTCTAAATTTAGCTCAATATCGAGGCATAACTATCAAAATAACAAATGTCTGTTCATTATATTGTTAACGTTAGTCAGTGCCTGAGTGGGCTTAGCTTTTTTTGGCCCAAGATGCCCCAGTGAGGAAGACCTTATTCTATATTGCTTGCCTTGGGAAGAACAATCAATTGTGTTTCCTTTTCTGGGATGGGAAGACCGCAGGCAACATGATCTAATATTTAAAAAAAATTTTTTAATTTAAATTAAATGTTTATTAAATTAAATAAATGTTTATTTATTTATTTTTTTCAACGTTTTTTATTTATTTTTGGGACAGAGAGAGACAGAGCATGAATGGGGGAGGGGCAGAGAGAGAGGGAGACACAGAATCGGAAACAGGCTCCAGGCTCTGAGCCATCAGCCCAGAGCCCGACGCGGGGCTCGAACTCACGGACCGCGAGATCGTGACCTGGCTGAAGTCGGACGCTTAACCGACTGCGCCACCCAGGCACCCCAATGTTTATTTATTTTTGAGAGAGAGACAGTGCGAGCCAGGGAGGGGCAGAAAGAGAGAGAGAGAGGGAGACACAGAATCTGAAACAAGCTCCAGGCTCTGAGCTGTCAGCACAGAGCCTGGCACAGGGCTCGAACTCACCAACTGTGAGGTCATGACCTGAGCTGAAGTGGGACGCCCAACCGACTGAGCCCCCGACACGTCCCTGATCTAGTATTTTTTTAAAGCATTTGTGAAGTAGCCTTCCTTTAGAGAGAAAACATTGGTGAGGGCTCCACGTGTTGCCTTAAATTATTTTTTATTATAACGTTTCTTAAAATGTGTCCAAACATAAAAAGGAATAAACACGTTTATAGTACGTGCATCACCATAGTGATCATGAGAACCAATACACAGATTCATTACAAATCTAATTCCCACTCTAATTCAGTTGAACTATGATTTTAATGTGATAGGTGATGCTGTTTGGCTAAAACCACAGCCATCCTCTGTGCTTAGGAAGTCTGGCTGCTAAGACAAGTTTTTTTCCTGACCTGCCACAGGCAGTGGAGTTGGGGGCGGGGTCATCATTTATCCTGTTTTCCTTTACTTCCGTTATTCAGACTTTTATTGTACTTTGTGCTAGAGCACAAAGGCATCGTTGACTTAAAGTCGAGTTAGCTGGAGACACCATGGGAACTACTGTTGCCATCTAGACCACGCATACAAGTGCCGATGGAAGCTCCAGAAATCAGCGAGAGTACGCAGCTACATGAAGTGGCCGTGTAGATGATCTAGAATGTGCTTGTATTAAGGTATGAAGGTCATCGTTGCTGGAGGCTTTCTGTGCAAGGTGTGGTCCTTGCTCTCAAGCTGGGAGGGAATTCCTGTGATGGGTGGGGGAGCCTCTTTGGAAAGCTGCTGTATTCTGTTGGCTCTGCTGTGACGTGTCAGAATGTGGGTGACTCTCACCTGGCTCCAGTCATGTGGCTGCATTGAGCTTGTCAATTACATCAACCACATCCTAAGCATTTCTTGCTGTTTGATCTTGCACAGATCTTGTCTTTTAAAGATAGTTCGGGACTGAAAAATTCCCTGATAAGATAACACCATTCAGTCTCCTCTAGCCATTCCTTAGCAACTCTTTGTCCACTCTCACCATCAGATGACCTTGCTGATTTTCCAAGTAGTAAATGCTTTTGTTATATTTTTTCTTCTCTCTTTTTTTTTTTTTTTTTTTTTTTGTTATATTTTTTTCAAGGCAAACAGAAATCCATAACTGGTACCTCAGCTATACATGGAGTTGTACAAGTTTCCAGAATAGCTTTGGTATTCTTAAATGAAAATAATTCCTTTCTCCCTTTGCTTTTAACTGGAGATGACAATAAAATAAGGAACAATTTACTTTCTTAACAGAATGAGTATTGCCATTCAAGGTGGTTTCTTGAGAGGCCTTTGCCTTGACTCTTCACAGGGTAACTGTAGGTCAGTGAATTTTTTGGTAATCCTTACTCTGTCAACACTGCCTTCTCAGCCAGGTTACTGTTCACATCAGCCTCATTACCTTACAGTAACACCTCATCAAAATGGCCTTAACTGCATCCAACACTCCTCTTACTGTGGTTGGCTTTGAGGCCGTTTCTAGAAATATAATTTATCCCCTGGGAAAGCATGCTTGCCCACCACTCAGGGTGTTGGGTGTAACGGGATATGGGCTCTGATGGCAACTCCTCCAGTAGGGAAGGTCCGAGAAGGTGTTGAATGATGACTTTCTGTTGAAGTAAGTGTTTAGAGTCCCAGGGTGGCTGGAATGCCATGCCAAAAGTTCTTGGTGCTGAATTCGGAAAGAACCAGGCACATTCTCTAAGATGCAGATCTTGTAGAGTTAGTATCAGGAAAGAAACTTAGCATAAATCTTTAACAAAAGTGGAGGCAGAAATTACTGAATTTTTGTACGATAGAAATATATACAAATCCACCCCCCCCCCCGCCCCGCCTCATTACTTCAGTTGTGTGTTTCCTGTTACATCTCATGATATTTTTGGAAGGCTTTTGTAAATCCCATTTTTAAGCCTCCGTTTTCATAGAAGTTAGGTGGTTTGGGGTTTTTCTTGGGATGTTGATTTCTAGGCACTAAGAAATTCAGTAACTGGCTGAGAGAGCGTTTTTCTCTTTGAATGCCGCAAGCTTGTTTGGGGATTGGGTTGATTTTTGTGAGGTTTCTAAACTTAGATCCCTCATCCACACCCACAGTGGATTCAGAATGTGCTGTCTTTAAATGATCCTTGATGTGCTCACCAGTGTAAGCATTTTCAGGCCCTTTCTTTTAAAGTGAACTTAAATGCATCTCAGTTTCTGCCAAGAGAGAACAACTGGTTGGATGAAAGTCCAAATTCACATATCACGCTTGCACATGTTTAAGCCCAGTTTTGAGCACACATATGTGCATCTAATATCACAGAGATCTCAGGCCGTGAAGAGTGACAATAAAGGGAGATGATAGGGTATCATCCTAGTATCCCTGCTTGGATACCCGTTTGCTGTGCCTATTTGAGGGGTTATCGGGAAGTGATCTAAGTTGACATTTTCTGGTTAAAGCAATGGCTGGGGGTCAGGTGGGGTGAGTCACCGTGAGGGCTGGTGAGGGCACGCCTGGCTTTCCTGCTGCCCCTAGCACACCGGGCGGGGGCCCTGGGGGCTGTTGGGGTACACCTGGACCTCCTGGTAAACTTACAGTTCCCAGGGAATAGGGTCTTTTAGCCAAGAAGTGAGTCTAAGCTAGGGAGTAAAGAGAGTAGCTCTGTGGGAATTCTGCAGCACTTTCAGGGCTTTTGTGACGGCCCACATAGATTGTCCTTTCAAATATCTAATTCGTGTCCCAGCGGAGCTGTGGCCTAGTGGAAGCTGGAGGAAGAAAGGTCTTACGGTGTTTCGCAGATCGGAGGTGAACTGAGGGGACCGGGGAAGTCGGCACTTTGGAGCCAGTCTGGGAGTGCAGGGATGCTAGATGACAGCTGGGGGAGGCAGCGGGGAGCGGGGAGCGCAGGCGGTCCGTGTCCAGGTGGGGCATTGGGCTGGGGGGGGGGTGAGTTTATTTATTTTGAGAGCAAGAGAGAGCAGGGGAAGGGCAGGGAGAGAGAGAATCCTATGCAGCTTCCGTGCTGCCAGCACGGAGCCCAACGTGGGGCTCGAACTCAGGAACCGTGAGATCATGACGTGAGCTTGAAACCAAGCGTTGGATGCTTCACTGAGCCAGCCAGGCACCCCTGATTACTGTCTTGTGTTAGGTGCGACGCATCGCCTTAGAATTCTACGACAGACTGAAAGGAAACCTACAAGGGAAGATGTCCGTTCCCAACTTCCTATTTCTTTTTTCTTTCTCTCTCTCTCTCTCTTTTTTTTTTTTTTCCATTACTCATCAAGGAAAGGTAGACACTTAAGAGAGGTCAGTGAGGCGGATGGCCCCGAACCAGGTTTGGCACTGAAGTGATGGTTATGTCCTAGTTGTAGGAGACAGTGGGGCGGGCCTCTGAGAGCACTGGATCTTTATTTCTCCTTTTGGAAAGGATGTGTTTCTCTGAAACTCTTTGTTACTCTTCCCTAGAATGGTTTATCAGGAATTGGGATGACCTCCCTCCGCCCTTCCTCAGCAAGTGTTAACAGCATACGGTGAGCACAACTGTTAAGGCTTTATTTCCACAACTTTCCAAGTCGCTGAGCACCAGCAGTGACAGACTTGCACTCCGGACCACCACGCCGGGAACGGGCTCTCGGAAGCTGAAGTCCGTGTAAATCTAGCAGGGTGGGAAAATGATGATGGGGACTCCATCTTCTCATCATTTTTCTCTTTCCTAAGCTCAGTGTGGGGACGTGGTCGTAGGGATTCCCCTGGAAGGAAGTTTGACCAGATAGAAAGCAGTGATGATAAATTTTCCCCATCTTTCTTGTGCATTGTGTTCAAGAAGTAGCAAATTGCTCAGAACACGAACAGGAAGTGTTAATGTTGTAATGCTGGGTCATGCGGTAATAGTGAGTTTTAAATGATGGTGAACATTCCACTAAGATTTCATGCACAAATAAAGAGAAGGGCCCTAGAATTCCAGAGTGAAAGAGTAAGGGCCTCTGAAAACTTTTGCCATAAATGCGTTGAGAACAACGGCAAAAGCTATCAATACCAACTTTTTCAGAACTTAAAGACTTGGCAACATTTGAGGAATACTTGTTCAAGAAAAACAATGAGCTCTCTCAGCAGGAACCAGTGAGCGGTGATGTTTTAACTTGCGCTAATCCCATCCCTCCCTTACCCCAACTGCATAGTGGCCTTGAAAGCTAGCAGCCTTATAAGTTTGGTAGTTGTGAAAAACGGTAGTCTAGCAGCCACTGGATGGGGCCGAACAGAACTTTGGAACTCCCTAAAAGGCCCACTCCCAAAGAGGTCACTGTTGGACTTGCCTGCAGCTTGCTTGAAAGCTTCATTCTTAGAGCCTGTCTTCACTTGACCTGACTCTGAGCTCCCTTTGCATAAGGGGCTCTACTCACTGAGCATTTGTTGGAAAGAATCAGATGCAGTTGTTTAATCACAGCCCCCTGACATGATCTTGGTGGTCAGGGCCAACAAGTAACTGACCAAAATATACTAAAAAAAACCCTTGGAATGAAATGTCCATCAAGGACTTTGAAAAGCTCCAGCATATTTCTGGGAACTTAGAAGGCTTTGCATGTGCCCAGGAAAGACCCGAGAAGACCCTAACTTCTCACCTCTGGCTGACCTTGACGGTCTGTGCAAGCAGAAGTGAAGACTGAGAATTATAAACTGTCTGGCAGAGCGTTGAGGGCACATCCCAGCACATACATAGAAGCTCTTGGTAAAGGCTGGAAGGTTATTTGTTCAGAGCAGTTAAGGAATCTCTGTCCAGTCATTAGCAAACCACTAAGTGAACTAAGCAGAGACTTCAGTGGCTGCGTGGGACAAAAATACAGACTTGACAGAATTAGTGCAGGAAAATCACTAAACAGTACCAACAACAAACTCTGGGATCCACAACAATTCTGGAATCTGACTTCCAGAATTAAAACATCATATTCTTTAAAATGTTCAGTTTTCAACCGAAAATTACAAGATATCTTGGAAGGTAAGGAAGATGTGGCCCATACAAATGGGAAAAAAATAGCAGTTGATGGAAACTGTCCTGGAGAAAGCCCGGATTTTGGATCAGCTATGATCAGATATGTTAGATATGTTTAAATCAGCTGTGATAGATATGTTTAAAGAATTAAAGGGGAAAAATGGAGTGATTTGTCACCAAATAGTGGATGTAAGTAAGGTAGGGATTATTAAAAATTTTGGAGTTGAAATGTATAGTAACTGAAAAGAAAAATTCACTAGAGGGACTCAACAACAGATTTGAGCTGACCCAAGAATGAATCCGTGAATTTGAAGGCAGGTTCATTGCGATTTTCCAGTGTGAGGAAAAAAAAAAAAAGAATAGAAACACAGACAGAACCTTAGAGACGTGTGGAACGTTGTCAAGTTCACGGATTGGAAGACTTACATTGTTAACGTGGCGGTACTTCCCAAATGGATCTACGGATTCCGCGACATCCCTATAAAACCCCATTTGGCTTTTTTGTAGAAATTGACAAACTTGATCCTGAGATGCACAGGGAAATGCAAGGGACTCAGAATAGCTAAAACAATCTCCAAAAGAAGAACATAGTTGGAATCAGAATTCTCAATTTAAAAAACTTAACTACCAAACTACAGTGGTAAGCCACATTGATCAACAGAGTAATTGAAAGTCCAGAAGTAAGTCCTTACATTTATGGTCTATTGTTTTCTTTCTTCTTTTTTTTTTTTTTTTTTTTTTTCAATATATGAAGTTTTTTGTCAAATTGGTTTCCATACAACACCCAGTGCTCATCCCAAAAGGTGCCCTCCTCAATACCCATCACCCACCCTCCCACCCCCCATCAACCCTCAGTTTGTTCTCTATGGTCTATTGTTTTCTAACAAAGGGTGCTAGGATGTGAATGAATAAACAAAATGTGTTCCGTCTGTGCAGTGGAATATTATTCTGCCATTAAGGAATAGAGGTCAGATACATGGTACAACGTGGATGAACTCTGAAAACATTATAGTAGGTGAAAGAAACCAGGCACAGAAGGCCACACATTTACTGGAAGTGTTCAGAATAGTCAAATCCATAGAGACGGCAGGTAGCTTAGTGTTTGCGGGAGGCTGGTGGCAGGAGGGAGGGAATAGGGTGTAACTGTAAATTGTATAGAGTTTCTTTTGGTGTGGTGCTAATTGTTTGGATTCCCTAAAGGTGATAGATGCCTGGCTTTGTGACTCAATTAAAAATCACTGAATTGCATATGCCAGTAGTCATGTGAAGAAAAAAATTTGAGTAGCACAATGAGGGGGAAGAAAGCTATAGAGATGTTCTTAGGTAATTTGAGGCTACCAAAAAACTTCTGTCTGATGGAGGCTGTGAGACCCCAGCGGTGATTACAGAGTAATCAGGTGATTACAGAGTAAACAAGGATAATTTGTTTTAAAGACTAACACAAATTCTTGTCCTTTATGCTAGTTCTCTTCAGGGAGGAAACGGTGCTGTGTATTAAGACCAGGAGACCAAGCCCTAATATCAGACAAGGACATAGAAGATGCAAAGACATCCCAGCCAGTGTTGGCTATAAACGTTTCAGTGTGTGACACATGGTTGGCTTAGAGTAAGAGGATGCTGGGAAATACGAAAGCAGGAAGGGCAGGAAAAGGGAGACTTCTCTATTGGTGAAGAGTTGGATGGGCAGACAGTTGTTAGGACGTAATAAATCTGCATACCCTTCACATGCTTTCTTTGTGCGCTTGAGAAGGTATGCTCTTGCTTTGGATGGCGTGTTCAGTATGTCCATCTGGTCTAATAACGTCATTTAAAGCTGATGCTTCCTTAATGATTTTCTATCTGGGTGATCTATTTATAGATGTAAGTGGAGTATCCCAAGTCCCCCAGTATTACTGTATTGCTGTCCATTCCTCTCTTTTAGGTCTGTTAGTATTTGCCCTCTGTATTTAGATGCTTCTATGTTAGGTGCATAAATATTTACAAATGTCATATCCTCTTGTTGGATTGACCTCTTCCTCGTTCGGTAACGATCTTCCTTGTTTCAAATGCTTTCTATTATGGACTCATCTTCCCCATCACTCTGTTGGGAGGGTGTATGTTTTGTACAGGTCCCATTTGTCAAACAGTCTCAGGACCACAGATCCGAGTAGCAGGGATTTCCTGTAGAAGAGAACGAAAGGGGATAAAAGGAATGAGGTTATTCTAAGGACTGTTTTCTCCGGTAGTTGATCATGTCTTTCATTACTGCTTTTCCTCTTGTCGAGCTGCACGAAGTAATCATTAGGTTGGCACAAAGTGCTGTGGAAAATAACCATTGCTGAGACCAAGAGAGATGATTATGCCATTTGATAAACACAGTGTGTGCTGAATTAGTCAAGAGCGTTTCCCGTGATTGCTTGAATTGTGGTTCAGTGGAAATGTCACCTGTCCACTTTTTGTGGTCAGGATTTCTTGGTAAGCTGAGAAGCCCACAAATAATGTGAGCCGAGGATGGTGTATTTTGGGATGAAGCCAGACTGGCACGGTCACGGTAATTTGAGTTGTATAAACTGCAGTGTAGGGAGGCAGAGTTAGTGGCTAGTGTCTTATGAAAAGCAAACCCTTTTATCCTTAATCTACAATAGGACATCCTCCTTTCTAAAACTGGGCACGGTGAAGGATTGAGAAACCAGTGAAGAGCTGTGCCTCCGGCTTGGGGCTGTTAACAAGAAAAACTCAACAAACTAGGCAAGATGGTAAATTTTGCTTTGCTTTGTATTCTCATGCTCCATGAAAATGTTTCAGGGCACAGAGAGAAAAGGGCCAGCAGACTTCTAAAAATTTTGTTTGAGGTTTGGGTCCATTTTTGTGAATTTCTTTAGGTACCTTGGCTTACTACGGAATGGGTAAAGTGAGCGGTTAGATCAGGCCTGCGTCTCTCAACCGAGAGAGAAGTTGGTCTCCCTTTCTATCAGTGGTTTTTCAAATCCCACTGATCCACCAGACGTGCTTTGGCCTAGCCCCCAACATCATAATATGAAAACCTTTCAAGTCTACAGACAAGTGGGAAGAATGTCCACCCATGTGCCCACTTTCTGGATTCTACAGTTAACATTTTACTCTACTGGCTCTATTACCTATTTATGCCCTCTGTCCATTTCCTGTGTGGATCGGTTTTAAAGGCCACGATCCACATCAGTACACTTTAGTCCTGGGTGTTGAATGCGCCTGTCGATAAGTGTGGTTCAGTATTTGCTAATGGCTCTCTTCCAGGAATTCTTTTCAAAATTAAATTCCTAGGCACCATGAAAGCTGCTGAGTTAGAAGGGTGGGGACGGGCCCAGGCATCTGTACTCTGAAAAGCTCCCAGGTGCCTCTGATGGCGACCCAGGCTTGGAGTCTTCTCCAGGAAGCTCTTCCTGGTCACTTTAACCTTCACCTAAAATGTGGTCCTGGATTGCTGCCTGTTTCCTCTCCATGGAGCTCCATTTTTGGCTTCCTGGGGATCTTTTGCTTGCAACCCTAGTTCTCAACTGGGGATGTTTTTGGTTGTCCTGCCTGGGGAGGAGGGGCTGCTGGCATCTAGCGGGCAGAGGCCAGGGATGCTGTGAAATGCTTTACCACACATGGCGGCCCGCACAGTGAGGACTTATCCGGACTGAAATGGTAGTGTTGCTGAGACTGAGAAACTTTTTTTTTTTTTTTTCTCCCTAAGAGAAAATTAAACCACAAGATGGATTGAAGCGTTGGATGGGACCATTAGAGGTAGTATTGTAGTCAGGATCTGCCTGTTCTCCACCAAATGCAGATTTATGCTCCAGAAAGCTCCTAATTTAAAATCTGATTTCCAAAAGCTTGTTAAAAAGGTCAGTTATCTCAAACTTCGAGCGAATTTGCCTGAAAAAAGTAGTGTTTTTCGGTGACCTTTAAGTTTCTTTTAATCTAAAAAATATAAGCAGGGGAAACAGTGTTTCGGGATTGCGGTAATTAGCATGAAACAGAACAGTCTCACGGGCACCTGTATTCTGGGGCCTGTCGTGGGGTGGGCAGGCAACGGTGGTGGTGGATGAAGGAACACTGGGTGGGGGGGGGGCGTCTCAGTAGTTGTTCCAGGGCTTCAGAAGCCGGTGGGGCTGTTCTTCACAAAGTCTGATTTGACTTCACAATGTCTCTTGATAAAGAGGCATTTCTAGAATTGCTCTGCTTATCTTCTACCAGTCTTCAAACAAAATATAAAAATGAGGGCTTAACAAAGTGGGGGGGGGGGTCTCTTTTTGAGGTGAGAACGGTTGGTCCGGTGGGGGACAGGGCTGGCGCTGGCCCCGCGAAAGAGCAGGAGGATGAGCGTGAACGAGCAAGGTCGGGTCAGACATTCCTTCTTGCTCCGTTGGTTTTCGGGACCTGCGACAACACGGTGGGAATGAAAAGCTGGCTGGATTGGGGGAAGCTGGCCTTCGTCTCTGGATGGGTCCGTTCATCTCACCGCTTCCCATCTACGTTGAGGAAAAAGAACGATGCCCTATGGCTGTGGCAAGGTTGAGCGAGCGACGATTGTGAGAGTGGATGGAACGTACTGTGCACTTAACCGCGGCCGGAAGGTGTTCTTGTGCCTGGTCTGGGGGAGCGGCTGGGGCTGCGAGTGGCAATGCACGAAGACGCCTGCACCTGCAGGGTGTGTGCAGGTTATACCTGGGTCACCGCGGACGAACGCTACCCTGCTGAGTGTGCCTCGGTGGGTGCCGATGCAGTAATCTCCCTGCGAGTCTTGGCTCCCCTCTGGGCTTTAATTAGGATGGGTCCTGGGGCAAGCGACTTAGTGTCTCTTGCCTGGCTTCATTTCTTCACATCTGACATGGAGGTGCTTGGATCATCTGAAAGATCATTCTGTCTTTAGGAGGCAGTGGTGTTGAGCTTTCTGGAAGAAAAGCTTCTGGGAATGGAAAGGGAGTAATGATCCGAGTGGTAGTAAATGGCCCTGTGCATACACGTTCTCATCTCCTTAACAGACACCGTGCTTACGGTGTTCCAGGCCCTCCGCTCAGGACTTTTAAAAATAATCCTTTTTAACACCCTGTAATGTGGGTACTATTATGCCCATTATACAGAGTAGGAAGCCGAGGCCCAGAAGCTTGTGACTTGCCCCTGGTCACAGCTAGGAAGGCGCGTAGTCTGCTGCTGGGATCTTACATACTTGGCCACCTCCAGTGCCTGAGGTCCCTGGGTAAGTCTGTGGAGTTGGGGGCCTGGTGAGGTTCAGGGATGAGGGTGTGTGTGTGTGTGTGTGTGTGTGTGTGTGTGTAGAATTTGAGAAGTCCTTTGGCTGTGGGTGGGGTTATAGAAGTTATGCTTGTTTTAAGCTAGTCGAGGTGAGAGTATCTAAATACTGAGAGATTGTGTCCGTGGAGAGGGGGATGGGAATGAGGCAGGGAGGTGGCCCCTGGGGAGTGAGAAGGCGTGGGGTCCAGTGCTCCCTTTAAATGGTGGAGGAGATCCACCTGGACAGCTGGCTCCCGCACATTCTCAGTGGTTTCAGGTGAGCAGTGTTTCACTCAGGTTTCTTCTGAGTTCTGGTAAAAGCTTTAGGTTTGACCTGTCGCCTTGGAGGTCTTTGATTCTTGCTGATGTTGGATAAACTGAAGCCTGTGGGTTCGATGTGGAGAAGAAAGTGGGATTCCTTCTGTGAGCTACCCCAGTTGCCCTACAGACACTTTTGGTCTAGAAAGGTGTGAGAAGCTACGTATTCGTTAGCATGAGCCACGTCATGGAGGGGTTGTGGGAGAAGAGGGAGACTTGTGTCACTCCAGAGAGCAGAGCCCGGATGAGAGGGGCGCAGCAAGGGGTGCTTCATGCCTGTACCTGCTGCTCGTTTGGAGAGAGCCACCCATGTGATAGGAGGAGCCATATCGAGCTGCTGTAAATCAGAGTTTTTGGTTTGTTTTTAGCCCTCAAGTATAAGGAAGCAAGAAAGAAAAAGGAAAAAGAAAACAGTCCTTCAGTAAGTGATAGAGTGGGCATTGGAGCTTGGGGGGCTGTCCCGGCCAGCTGACTTGTGTGAGGTGTGATGGAAAGTTCTGGTGGCTGGCTCGCCCCGTTGGTGGCGACCAGAGGCAACTGTTTTTTTCCCCAGACTCCCCTCACAACCTGTTCCAGGAGGAGAGAGCAGTGATCCTACAGGGCAGTTTAAAAAGCAAAACCTGGCTGGAGGTGGGGAGAGTAGGTAGGGTTGGGGTGGGGGAGTGGTGGCCGAGGGAGTCCCTGTCTGAGACACGTGAGCAGGCCGACTCCTGAGCGTCACAGCTCCGGGAATAGCAGATCGTCTGGGCTTTTACAGCTGCTGTACGTATCAGTTATTACCATAACATTGTTCTCTGCTGCTCTCGGAGACTGAGAGCCGCTGATGTTTTCAGCTATACTGTGAGTTGAAAAGGCAGGTGTGGACCGGCTTTGGCAACTCATTTGTGTTTGAGGAAATGGAGTCCAAGCTTCAGATAACTGAAAAGGGCTCACCAATGAAATTTTGGGGTGTTTTGAAGCAGGGGATTTATTGTTATTCGTACAGAGGGACTTTCGAACGCATGTGGAAAGCTGAATGCTGGAACGAACAGTCAAGACAAAATAAAACACAGACATAAAGCGTCGTGTCTTCCTCCGCCCTGATGTGAACTACAAGCTTTGTTTATTTTCATTGTCTCCACTCCTCCTCTGAACCTGCTTGGTACACGTGAACCCTTGTACCTGTCTCTGAGTATTTACCTTAATTACTAAACGATTAAGAGTTGGCTGACTCTGCTTTACTTGTTGTTTTTTCCAGGCCATTCTCCCTAGCAAATGTGTTAGGCATTGAATCCAGATTACCTATTTCCCCAGTGACACCTTACTTAGAGTTGGTGGTTAACCTCCTAATCTAATGATCTCCCGTTGTATTTGACAGGCTATTTATATTTTAAGAGTGAAAAAAAACGCATCTCTTTCATTTTAATGTTTTTGTTTTATTTTTGAGAGAGCGCAAGCAGAGGAGAGGCAGAGAGAGAGGGGGACACAGAATCGGAAGCAGGCTCCCGGCCCTGAGCTGTCAGCACAGAGCCTGCTGTGGGGCTCGAACTCGTGAACTGCGAGATGATGACCTGAGCTGAAATCGGACACTCAGCCGACACAGCCACCCAGGCGCCCCACCTCTTTCATTTTAGAAAGGCATGGTACAGAAAATGATTGGAACCTAGGACTGGAAATGCAGTTCGAAATCTCAGCTCTTTGTTTATCTGGACTTTGAGAAGTGGTTTTAGCTTTAGCGTGGGGAAATGTATTCATAATTTATTGATTTCCTTCCTTAGCATTGTACATTCCATTCTTCGTTCTTGTTCCTGTACATTCTGCTTTTCTTACGTTTTGTCATATTTGCTGTGTTACTTGGTGACCTGTGATTTGGGAGACAGGACTTTTCCAGGAGTTGGTAGTGCAGATTGATCTCTGAATTACAGAGGTAAGAGGCACACTGTAAAAACACCAGGTGGTGGTCTCATGGAGGGGGGGAGCTCGTAACATGGAATTTTTTGCTCAAAAAAAAAAAAAAAAAATCACAGCAGAAACAGCAAGTTATGTGTCACAGGAGACTAAGTGGGACAGTTTTTCCGGTGTCAGAATTGGTTGATAATGCATTTATTAAATGCATATAGTGTCTCTTAGGTGTAGAGTAGTGGTAGTAATATGTGCAAAGGAGGTGGGAAACGTGATGACTTAAGTTGTGATGATTTCTGCCTTTAAGGAGCATACCTTAAACATCTTTGGACCTTTTTACTGTAAGATACAATACACGGAGAAGCGTACAAAACAAAACTTCTCAGCCTAGATGTGCCTCCAGGACCCCGTGTGTTCTTCACCGCCCCATCCCCTTGACTCCTTCGCTCCAGAGCTTTCAGATGTAGATAGAAACTCCAGTTCCAAACAGTCCGATGTTTCTTTTTAAAAAAAGTTTTTTACACTTGTTTATTTTTGAGAGACAGAGACCAAGTGCGAGTGGGGGAGGGGCAGAGAGCGAGGAGAGACAGAATCCGAAGCAGGCTCCAGGCTCTGAGCTGTCAGCAGAGCCCCACGCACCATGAGATCATGACCTGAGTCGAAGTCAGATGCTCAACCGCCTGAGCCACCCGGGCGCCTCTAAACAGCCTGATGTTTTTAAGAGATACGTTCTCATAGCTGGAGAAATGGGAGAGGAAAAAGAAGAAAAAAAAAATCAAACAACCAGAGCCGATGGATATTACAATTTTTTAATGCTTCTATTAGTTTTCTAATGAATATTTTACACATTGAAATGGTGCTGTGGATGCAGTTTTTACATTACCTTTTTATAAAATCAGCATTTCTTTTAAAAGAAGACTTTAGTAAACATCATAAATGATAAAATATTGGGGCGCCTGGCTGGCTCAGAAGAGCATGTGACTTGTGATCTCGGGGTTGTGAGTTTGAGACCCATGTTGGATGTAGAGATTACTTAAATATTTAGAAAATGGTAAAATACTGCATTATATGGATGTTCTTGTATTTATTTGTCTATTATGTATTTTTGGACTTGGGTCATTTCTGGTATTTCCCGTATTACAAAAGAGGCTGTGGGAAGCATTTTTATTCATCACATTCTTTTCCTTTCAGATATCGTTTACTATCAGTTTCTCTTGATGAGCCAAAGACTATACTCATTTTTAGGAGGAACTTAATTCTGAAGTATAGTTGACTCGCTGACAGCCCCCCACCCCGCCCACTCAAGTTGAAAATCTCTGCAGAACTGCCCCCCGCCCCCCCCCATGTAACTTGACTTCCCAAAAACTTAATCGACTTCTGGTCAGTAGTAGGCTATTAGTAGTTAACACATTTTTTTTGGATGTTACATGTATTATATACTGTATTCTTACAATAAAGTAAGCTAGAGAAAAGAAGTTACTAAGAAAATCATAAGGAAAATAAATTTACAGTACTGTGTTGAAAAACATCCTCATATAAGCGGACCCACGTAGTTCAAACCTGGGTCCAAGGGTCAACTATAGAAAGTAGCACACAATAGATTAAGATTTATAAGATAAGATAAGGCATCAGTTTTATTTGTTTTTTATCGTTTTATTAACTTTTTTAAATGTTTTATTTATTTTTTGAGAGAGAGAGTGTAAGCAGGGGAGGAGGGGCAGAGTGAGAGGGGGACAGAGGATCCAAAGCGGGCTCTGTGCTGGCAGGCTGACAGCAGCGAGCCCCATGTGGGGCTCGAACTCACGGACCACGAGATCAAGACCTGAGCTAAAGTCAGATGCTCAGCTGACTGAGCCACTGGGGTGCTCCAAGGCATCTGTTCTATTAACTGGACATGTGCATGTAGGTGCCTTAATGTAGTAGGTGCTTAACAAATGTTTATTGACTGAACGAAGACAATTGACCGGTTGTAGGTACAGGAAGTGCAGCAGTGGTTCATGATCGGATAATAGCTAATGCTTATTGTGTAGCAGTGTGACACTGGATAGTGACCTAAGTGATTTATATGTTGTCTCGTGGGATTTTGGGAGTGACGAGAGTCCGCTTGTAATGTTCACATGCTGGGGAGGAAGTAAGACTTAAAAATTAGTTGGGCTTCCGTATTGGAGACTACCCAAAGTGTCCGTCAACTGATGAATAGATGAACAGAATGCGGTATATCCATCCAATAAAGTATTATTTGGCAATGAAAGTACTGATACTTAGTACAGCCTGGGTAGACCTTGCAACTATTGCGCTAAGGGAAAGGAGCCAGTCACTAAAGGCCCAATATTGTATGCTTTTATCTACATGAAATGTCTGGAGTAGGTGAATCCATAGAGACAGAAAATAGATTCATGGTTGTTTAGGGGTAGTTGTAGAGGGAAATGGGTGTAGATTTTATTTCAGGTGGCGAAGTGGTCTGAAATTAGTTTTGATGTTTATGTAACTCTGTAAATACACCAAAAACCATTAATACACGTTAAATGGGCGAATTATATGGTACGTGTGGTTTGCCATACGGTTGGTATGCTTAAATTGTGGCATATTTTCAAATGAAGAAAAAAATCAGGTGAGGTTTAGCATGATATAGAAGGAGGGTATGAATGGTTGGCTAGATCGGCCATAACAAAACACCATGGACTGGTTGGCTTAAGTGACAGAAATTTATTGTCTCGCAGTTCTGTAGGCTAGGAGTCCAAGGTCAAGGGGCTGGCAGGTTTGGTTTCTCCTGAAGCCTTCTTCCCCTTGGCTTGCAAATGGCCTCGTTTTTCCCTGTGTCCTCACATGGCCTTTGCTTTGTGTGTGTGCATCCCTAACGTCTCATTGTGTGGCCAAAATTTTTTTTTTCCTTTTCTTTCTTTCTTTCTTTCTTTCTTTCTTTCTTTCTTTCTTTCTTTCTTTGTTTCTTTCTTTCTCTTTCTTTCTTTCTTTCTCTTTCTTTCTTTCTTTCTTTCTCTTTCTTTCTCTTTCTTTCTTTCTTTCTTTCTTTCTTTCTTTTTAAAATAAGAATGCCAGTCAGATTGGATCGGGGCCACCCTAATGGCCTCATTTTAATTTAATCACCTCCTTAAAGGCTCCCTCTCCAAATACAGTCAAATTCTGAGGGTGCTGGGCATCAGAATTCCATCATATGAACTTGGGGGGGGGGGCGGGGCACAGTTCAGCCCATTACAGTGGTTACCTGGTTGAGGTGAGGAACCCATGTGAGTGGAAGTGCAGGGGTAAGGGTGTATGGGCCAGTGACCCTGCAGATCTTTCTGGGGCCACAGGACTGACAGCAGTGCCAACGGTGCTTGGATGTGTGAGGTTGGGCCAGTTTGTGGGGGGCTGGTGCCACCGTCAGCAGCGTGGACTTGGGTCTCCAGGCAGTGGGGGGGTCGCCGGGGGGTTGGATGAACTGGGAGTGAGTGACCTGTGAAAGCAAACTTCAGGAAAATTAATTTGTGCTGCTCAGCAGCAGAAGGAAGAGGCTGGAAGGAGGGAGGTAAGTACAAGATGATGAGGCAAGCCTAGAAAGGCACGAGGATCAAAGGCCTTGCAGAGGTGGCAGGGTTCAGAGCCCGGGAGTCTGAGTCGACTTCAGAGTTTGAAACCTGACTTTGGCAAACAGAGTAATGTGAAATAGGGAAATGTAGGCAAATGAAACTCTAGGTCCCATTGTTGAGAAGGCCTGTAAAATGTTATTTACTCAGTCTCTTTGTTAAAGTAGAAATGTAATCGTGTACGTAGCTTTCTTCCGCTATGAATCTTTGCAGCCGGTTGTTTTTTTTCCTCCATTAAAAAGAGAGACTTTTATTTTATTTTATTTTATTTTATTTTATTTTTTTTTTTTCAACGTTTTTTTTTTATTTATTTTTGGGACAGAGAGAGACAGAGCATGAACGGGGGAAGGGCAGAGAGAGAGGGAGACACAGAATCGGAAACAGGCTCCAGGCTCCGAGCCATCAGCCCAGAGCCTGACGCGGGGCTCGAACTCACGGACCGCGAGATCGTGACCTGGCTGAAGTCGGACGCTTAACCGACTGCGCCACCCAGGCGCCCCTGAGACTTTTATTTTACACTAACCAACCAGATTCCCTTAAGAGTTTTCGGGAACCTGACCGTAGGGGTCAGATGGAGACCAGCGTATTTGTTAATCACTTGCATTGTTAATACCGTATAGTTTAGAAAACTTTCCAGCTGGTTTTTAACAAGGGATGGTTGGGATTCCCACTAACCATTTTCGATTTTACCTTGTTTACAACCATCCGAGCACAGGGGTATACTCCTTGGTTTGGGTCGATTTTGCTTATATATATTGCCGTTTGAGCTGTTGGATTCCATAGGTCTGTCATTTTCACTTTTAAGTCCTTGAAAACAGTTGACTTGAAGCACATCCAGCGCTGTAGAAGAGTCATCATCCAGATGCTTGTCCGAGTAGAGAGGCTTGAGTGAACAGCTCTCCAGCTAATCCGAAGCTCCCTAAAGATATACAACAGTAGGGACCAGATAATGGCTTGTGTCAGAAAGGAGAACAGATGAGCTTTTCACATTTCTATGTGTAAAAAGAAACTTTGGAAGCATCCCCAAGAAACCCGGCAGTAGTGGTTTCCTGTGGGGTTTTGTGTGTGGGTGGGATGGGGGTGGGGGCTGTCAGGATGGAGGTCGGGGTGAGAGAGGGATGTTTTTGTGGAGTATCATCTTACGTATTTTTTTGAACTATATGGGTATGCTAACTTAAGAAAACAATTTCACTATCTAAAAATGTTTTCGTATAACTCTTGAGTCCTTGGTTTTCAGGTTTTTTGGGGGGGGATGGGGAGGGGGACCATATCACACAGGACAGAGGGTCACGTGCCTGTTATGTTTTCAGTATAACCAGACTGTCTACAAATTCACTTACTTTACTCATTTCTAATCAAAAAGCCATTTTTTGAATCCAAGGGAAATAGAGGAGTAACGGTTCATTCTATGCTTTGGGGAAAAAGTATATTATTAACATACGGTGCTAAGCAACCTCAAAATTTAGCATCTTAAAACAGTCGTGTCACACATTGTTCTTCCTTTTCTATAAAAACCTCTGTTTCTAGCTCAGTAGATTTCTCAGCCAGCTGCTGGCTGAAGGAATTTTACTCTCTACTGTCTCTGTGCCTTTCAGTTCAAGCTGTTTCTGCAAGTATAATTCCTTTAAGAATGTTGTGGATGCCCTATGAATCTTACTGGGGGCTCACTTTATTAGACAAAAGCTACACCCACAGATCCGCGGGAGAGAACAGCTGTTCTCTACACTGGGCTTCTGCCGAGTGCTGAGGACAGCGGCTTTACCTCTCAGAAGCCTTTTTGTTGGCCTGAGTGGATCTCCCAGGGCTTGTGTTCTGTTTTGTTTTGTTTTGTTTGCGTAGTTAAAAAGGCTTTATGGATGGCCCACCTTGAACACTCTGCGTGGATGTCTCCTTAGGTGGGTCCTGTTTCCTTACATACGTTTCTACTTTTCACGTTACCATAGGCAACAGCATGGCTAAATTTTCCAAATTTTCTCTAAGTAACAAGGATTCCTTTTATTCCAGCTTCTGACCCTCCCCTCGCTTTACACCACCCCTCACAGCCTCCTGGAAGACCCCGGGGACCGTGCTCAGCTTTCTCAGGACGCTTCAGGCTTTGGCTAACACTCAAGTCCTTTCCAGCTTCCTTCCATTGCCAGCTTCCAAAGCCACTCACACATGTCAGGTTTTTCTTAGAGCAGCACGTCAATTCCAGTTGCCAGAATCTGTATTATTCATTTATCGTGCAGAAGAAGTTAGTCCCAAACTCCACGGATTAAAACAATGGTCATCATTATTTCACAGTCTCCGCAGGTCAGGGGATGCTGTCGCGCTCGGCTGGGTGATGATGGTTCAGGGTCTCTCCTGAGGTGGTGGTACCTTGACCGCGGCTAGAGTGCCCTGGAGGCTTCCTCCCAGGCCTGCTCGTTGGCAGGAAGCCTCGGTTTCTTGCCACGTGGACCTCTCTTTGGACTGCTTGAACGTGGACTTCGTGGCATGGCAGCTACCTTTCCCCGGAAGGTGAGCTCCAAGAGAGCCAGGTGAGGGCTGCCCTGTGACCTAATCACAGAAGTCACACTTGGTCATTCCCACGATACCCTGTTGAGTCTAGATCAGGACTGCTTATTGTGCAAGGTGACCGTGCGAGGGTGTGAATTCGCCTCCCCCTCAGGAGGCGCCGAAACAATGCGGTCCATCGTGGAGGTGGAGGCTGGCTAACACCATTTCTGTGAGATTCAGGGATTTATGTCCACTGATTGTGAAAATGTCTTGCTTTAAAAACAGGCCATCGAGGTTCTCTAATATTACTTAGAAGCGCTCAGCTTTTCTTAACGGATGCGATGTGAAAGCATCCTATGAACTTCACGATTTTTTGATAAATGCAGATGGGCACATTGTTTATTATATTAGTTGGTGTCCATTGTATAATTCCTTAGAGGAATGGTTTTTCTCCAGAAATCAGTGTAGGCAAAATCTTGTTGTCCATTGTTACCTTGGCTGGGAGGAAACTAAATGTGATATCTGTTCAAATGTGGCCGTTATCTTGATCCTACTAACTTGCGTATTTCTATTCTTATTACTTGATGTTTTGCTGTGAGATATTTCAATTGATTTGTGGGGATAGAAACCAGATGTTCTTTTTTTTTTTTAATGTTTATTTATTTTGAGAGAGAGAGAGAGCGAGCAGGGGAGGGGCAGAGAGAGAGGGAGACTGAGAATCCCACGCTGACAGTGTGGAGCCTGACATGGGGGCTCGAACTCATGAACCGTGAGATCGTGACCTGAGCTGAAACCAAGAGTCGGACACTTAACTGACTGAGCCACCCAGGCACCCCCAAAACCAGATACTCTTAAATTCAACAAATATTTCTTGAGCTCCACTCATTTGCTGGACTATGTTCCAGGGGCTGTAGATACGATGTGTGCAAGCAGTTGAGGCCCCACTGTCCTCTACCTCACAGTGTAGTAAGAAAAAATACTCTCCTTTGCTCTATGAGGATTTGGTCTCAGAGAAAGCTTACTTCATATGTTGCTGTCTTACCCATTCAGGTTTTGTTTCATGATTCTATCAGTCATAGGGAAAAAAAAAAAAAATGGGAGAAAATGTAACCAATACGAGCTGCTGAGTTTGAAGAAGGCTTTTGGAAATGGCTGTGGGTGCTGCATAAGATGGTTTAAAATAATAATGGTTAAAATAATGACATTGAATCTTTGGCGGTCCCAAGTTCTAATGGTTGGAAATGCATTTCAGGAAGGCAATAGGTAATGGGAGACAGTATCCATTGCTGATAAGAGGTCCCAGTAGGAGTGACTAGCCTTTGGACTGTAAGACCTGTGGGTTTTTGTGCTCTCCTCCTGGGCCATGACTCAGTTCCTGATTTTAGGACTACCTGTTATTCCTCTTCCTCCTTTGAGGTTGTGTTCCTCCTTGGTGGTCATCGGCCACAGCTCTCAAGACAGATTGGTCGAAACCGTATGTGAACAGTGGAGGGGCCCGGTAGAAGGTACTGCTTTAAGTAGCAGTTTCTACAGGAGTGGGGAACATAGAAGTCCTTGTCACTGGGTCATGCATGTGTGGAGCCCAGCTGGTGCCACGTTTTCCTTTTCTCTGGGACATGACCTTCTGTGAACTTCGGTTGGTTCCTTCCATTTTCTTGGGTGAACGAGCCTTTCCCATCATTGTGATATCATCCAGATAAGACCCATGATTCATTGCATTTGTGATTTCCAACTTTGTCTCTTGTTCCCTCTGGAGGATGTTTTCCTACAGAGGTATGTCGTTTAAAAAACTACCACCTTGGGGTGCCTGGGTGGCTCGGTCAGTTAAGCATCCCTTCGTTTCGGCTCAGGTCGTGATCTCACAACTTGCGAGTTCAAAACCCGCATCAGGCTCTTCACTGACAGCGCGGAGCCTGCTTGGGATTCTCTCCCCACTTCTCTTTCTGCCCCTCCCCCACTCCCATGCATGTGCTCGCTCTCTCAAAATAAATAGATAAATATCAGAAACAAAGCAGAACAACCACCTAAAGTACACTGATTCCATATACTCTCAAAGCTTAGGTCAGAGCCTAAAGATTTTGCAGCCTAACATCCAAGCAGGCGACCTCTCCCTGAAGGGATTATCTTGGCCATCTTGCCGATGGTTATCCTTGCTGACTGGGAACTTGCTACCTCCTGAAGCACGTTATTCTATCCTTGGAGGACAGTCATGGATGGAAAAAGGTCTTCCTTATTTTGGGGGTTGTTATGGGCTGAATTAGCTCCCCCTCCCCCATTGAAGCCCTAATTTGGGGACTGTATTTGGAGAGAGGAGTGATTAAGTTCAAATGAGGCCATTAGGGTGGGTCTGAATCTAATCTGACTCCTGTCCTTAGAGGAGGAGACAGCTGGAAGGGTCACGGAAGAAAGGCCCCGTGAGGACACAGCAAGAAGGCGGCTGTCTGCAAACCCAAGAGCGCGGCCTCACAAGAAATCAAACCTGCCTGACACCTCTTGGACTTCTAGCTTCTAGAACAGTGAGAAAGAAATTCCTGTTGCTTAAATCATCCAGTCTGTGGCATTTTGTTACGGTAGCCCTAGGAGACCAAAACAGGGGCAGATCCGTCCTCTTGGGAACTTCACACACTGAGCTTTAATCGTCCTTTTAGCCAAAAGAGAACCAGGCTGAGCCTTTCCAAGACCGTCCTGCTCCCCCGTACGATTCCCCCCGGAACTAGGGCCCTTTACCGTCCTCCCTGCTCTTCCCTGACTGGGTACCGGTTTGTCTGTATCTTTCTTCAAGTGTGGTGATCAGAACTTGGCACAGTGAAGGAAGGTTCCAGAGCCTGTCAGTGCAGCAGGGGAGATGGAGCTCAGGCCTTGGAGTTTCTTTAGATTTTGAGGTCACTGGCACTTCTTTGCCCTTAGACACGTCATTGAACTTTCTTGGACCTCCGTTTCTTCCTTCGTAAAATGAAGTGAGCTGAGAATGTGTGCCCGTTACCTGATGGGGGACTGGGATGCACTTGGTGCCCAGTGTAGAATGACCAGCAGCTGGCAGCCGTTCTGTTCACGGGCTGCCTCGCTCTGTACCAGGTACTGTTGCTGAGGGCTTGACGCGATTCACCCTTTCACCCTCACTCCAGAGGAAGTATAACTGTTAACCTTGTCCCCACTGGACACGTGAGGCATCTGCGTGCCGAAGAGATTATGTAACTTGCCCGTGCTTGTGTGGCTAGTCGGAGGGGGAGCCAGGTTTCTGTCTGACTGGAGGCCTCTCGGATCCGTTTCCTGAACTTGCAGGCTGTGTTTTACCAACACACCGTGGCCTGAGTCTTTGTCTTCATGTAAGTAAGCACGTGATGTTGTCGTGAATGTTGCCTGAGAACATCAAAGGGCCCTTGGCAGCTACATACTACTGGGGGCTTGTTTCACTCTTAGGAGATTCAGGCCCCAGGAGGTGTGTTAACTCCTCCCACTACCCCTACCCCTACCCCTACCCCTACCCCTACCCCAACCCCACTGGGTTTTGGCCCCAAGTATGGCTTGTCACGTTCGTCAGTTAAATGTCATCTCTGGAACTTGAGATTCTGCATTAGGTGTTCTCTGTTGCTGTGTGTCTGCTTCACGTTGAAGATGTGGGTAAAAGCGGCCGGGGGGGGGGGGGGGGGGGAAGAGGTGGTGGCGGTGGTGGTGGCCCAGGACAGGCATCCAGGCAGGGCACTGCGGCTTGCCACCTGTGTTCTCTTTTCAGACTGAGATCTTAATCTGGGGAGACTAGCCGGAGGGTGTTGGCAACATAGGAGATAAAAACGCGGACCACACCACCGGAAGGGTTTGTAGGGGTGACGGATGACAGGACCACCGCTCACAGACGGGTCGGATCTCTGTGTGGGGAGTTGGTGGGCCGAGGGTGGGGGGATTGTGTGTAGAACACAGCCAAGACTGCCGAGCATCTCAGATCTGGGGTTGGGAGGCAGAGCTGGGGCTGGTGGGTCTCTACAGGCATAGGCCCCAGGCACCCCAGGGGCATAGCAGAAATCATGGTGCTGGACAAGACGTTGGGTCAAGACCAGTGGGAGGAGGACTGAGACTGACATGGGATAACGAGGTACAAACATTATAGGAAATGCTCCTGCCCTGTTTGGAAGGGTAGAGGGGATTCTACCAGCCACCTGGCCCAGCACTGCACCCACCAGATGTCTTGGTGGGGGGTGGGGTGGGGTGGGGGGGTGGGGGGGGTGGCAGCGACTAGAAGAGCTTGCAGTCAAAAAGCATAAACGCCATAGAACTTCAGATACATGCAGTACAAATTGCCAGAATTTCAGTTTATGTAGAATTTAAGAATTCAGGGGCGCCTGGGTGGCTCAGTCGGTTAAGCGGCCGACTTCGGCTCAGGTCATGACCTCGCGGTCCGTAAGTTCGAGCCCCGCGTCGGGTTCTGTGCTGACAGCTCGGAGCCTGGAGCCTGTTTCAGATTCTGTGTCTCTCTCTCTCTGACCCTCCCCCGTTCATGCTCTGTCTCTCTCTGTCTCAAAAATAAATAAACGTTAAAAAAATTTTTTTAAGAATTCAGATTAAAAAAAAGTCCCCTCCCTGTTGGCAAAGGAAAAAGATCTGTATATTCCCTCTCTTGAATGGTGTTTCCGAAATAGGTTCAGATTCAGTTTTAAGGTAAATGGGAGGGTTTATACTACAGCGTCACTTAGGCAAAAGGACATTTCTGTGCAACGGAGATGGGAGTAGTTTCCTCCATAGGTTGTGAGCCCTTGGGAACACGGATTTTGCTAAATACGGTGACTTACTTATTTTTTTGATTTCATGATGTCTGGCACGGTGCTTTCACATAGGTGTTTTTCAACAAGTATATTTATTTCATGGTGATCTTGAGAAATAGCAAGAGGTTTGGTGAGAAACGTGTAAGATGTTCTTTCTGCTGTAGCATAGTCGGTTAGTAATAACATTTCATAATTGTCCTGGTCCCTTAGACAGACTGGTATTGTAGCTTAGCAAGTTTTTCTTGAAAAGCAGGAATAGCAAATAGTTATCTCCAGGCTGGGGGACAAAACCCCCGGCCACCCCACCCAAAGTGAAAGGGGATACGCTGGAGCCACTGTGGGGTGTGTGTGTGTGTGTGTGTGTGTGTGTGTGTGTGTGTGTGTGTTCATTTTTCAGGGCCAGTAGTTCATGTGAAGAAACGCTGTCATCTCTAAAGAAATGTGATACGGGTGGTGGCCCTGCCCTCTTTGGAGGCGTGGTTTCATGTTGTCTGATGACACAATGCAGAGGTCAGCACTGTGTAAATCACGCCGGTGGGGAATTCTCCTGTCCGCTCTCAAAACATAATAAACATTTTGACCCACTGAAGGAAATGGAATTTTGTAGATGAGTGATCTATAAGACCTAAGCTGGGTTACATTTGGGGAACTCCTACCATCACCGTGGCTCCATAAATGGGAGCCATTCCTTAAAAATTGCCTTATGTCCCACGTGATGACAGAGAAGGACGCACAGCCCCGATCCAGGGCGCTCCCACAGCCATTGAGGCAGGACTGTGGTAAGGTTTTCGGGAAGCCTGGCTCCCTTCTCTCATCCTTCCTCCGTGTTGCCACAGGTAGGAACACCTATGGCACAGATGTGGCCTGAGCCACATCTCTGCACTTTCTGTAGAATAAGGGCACCATTCCTGGTCCAGCTTCCAAGGCCCTTCCCACCTGCAGCCCCCTCTGAGTCCTGCGCCCTTACCTCTGGCCGCCCTGGCCTCACTGGACCGCTACTCCCATATCACCGGGTACTCTTATGCACCTGACATGCTCTAGCCCCGTCCCCCGCCTGGTACGCCCCTGTGCCTTCCTTGTGCACCGGATGGACTCTACTCATCCTTGATTGCCCTTCGGGGCCCATCTTGCTATCCTCTTCTCCGCGGACCCCCCCCCTCCGCCGAGTGGACTTTCTTCTTGGTGGGTGGAGTGCTGGGGATCTCATGGCGGGAGGCCAGACTGGGGAGGGGAGGGTCTTGGAGGCTCTAGAAACCAGGCGGTCAGGGTGCGGCTTTGAAGGCAGACCTTTCGCCTGTGAAGATGTCTGAGTGTGTGGACGAGACGCGTAGGGTTGTACGGCTTTATTGCTTCTCCCTCTTCTGTGAATATCTAGAAAGAATACCTACAAGAAAAATACAAAGACGGGATTTCCTTGTTCGTGGCCTGAGTTTAAAAATGAGCGCTTGGCGGTGGTTTCTACGTAGGTGTCTTCTAGGGCTTTCCTGACCGCTGGGTTGACAGGTTAGAAGGGGCTACGCGTGTCATCGGGATGTCGGGTGCCCATGGATCGTGTGTTCACATAGATTCTGACATTTCCTAGATGTTCTAGAAATTAAGATGCCGTGAGGTGATCATTATTTTATTCCTCCTCTTCCTTCCTTCTCCCTGGTGTGATGCTGCTGATCTCAGCTGTCCGTTCCCGAGAGACTGGTTATCTGCTGGTTTTTACTGTGCTTCGAGCCATGCTCGTCTGCTGGGTCACGGAGGTATTGGGGCAGAGGTATTCAGCAGGTTCTTACTGAGGGCCTGGCTGCTCAGGGCTGGCTTCGCAGGGTCTGCAGGACTTGAGTCAGGGGTGGACCCTACTGCTCACACCTGCTCACTGTCTCAGCCTCACACGTGGCTTCACTCACCTGGTCTTGCACACCTGTGCTCTCACGGAGGCCAGGGCAGGCTGGGGCGGGAAGGAGGACCTGCCCCTGAAGGCAGGGCTGTGTCTGAGCCGGCCTTGCGGGGCGGGTAGGAATTTGAAAGGTGAAAGGATGGGTTGTGGGTAGCTAAGTACAGGCACAGCTGCGAAGGCCCGAGAAGGGTCCCTTCAGGGAATGGTGAAAGGGCAGTGGGGGTGAGAGCAGGCCTGGGCGGATGGGCGGGACTCGCTGGCCTGAAGGCAGAAGGGAGAGGCTTTGGGAGAGCATCTGTGGTAGGAGGTCAGCCAGAATCACCTGGAATCCTCCTCTTCCCGGCCTTTGAGACTGCAGGGCTTGAAATCCCCAGTGAGGGTTTGACATCTCTACAAGTTCGCCATAACGGTTTCCATAGTTTCTTCTGTTTCTTCCGAGCATTTTCTCGTAATGGCACCTAAAACAAGATGTGCCTTACACTTTAAATTCTGCCGCAAAGCTCTTGACTTACATGGTCTAGAGTTCTAGGCTTTAGGTTTGGGGAATGCCGGCCCTTGGCGTTTGCGGGGACGAGCTCGCCTCTTGCCAATGGGAACTCCTTGGTAGAATCTAACATCAGCGTATGGCTCCACTTTTGATACTGTTTTCCTCTGCAAGAGTGCTGTATAGCCAACAGCTACGTCTTCGAAAACATGGCAGAATTATTTTGGAAGAGTGCATCAGGGTGGTTTAATGGTAGGTCATTCTGTGGTTGTCCTTATGGAAAACTCACCCCTGCTTTACCGTGAATCGTAGATTTCACATTGTGGTCTTTCTTTTGTCCGTTTAAAACGAGGACGCCAGTAAGTTCAGAAACCAGGTCCGTGCTTCCACTTGCTGCAATGGGTGTATCCTTTACAAGGGAAGAAGGCAGTCGATCTGTCCCGAAGGCCCATAAATCATGGAATGCAGTGTGTCGGGATGTGGATTCTTCTTAGCCTTGCAAAATCGTTATCAGTGTGGTAAATTGGCGTGTGGAAGAATATGGCAGGTGGCGATTAGAGATTTTTCTCCTCTATACATTTCACGGTAGCCATTTAAGGCTCTCATCTCAGACCATTAAGGTCAGTGCTTTGTAAAATTTCAGATCAAACCATTGGCACCTCAAAAGGCAAACCATTTAGAATTCTTCCTTAAATTACCGAAAAAAAAAAAAAAGTGCATGATGACTGTTTTGTTTCTGAGACTTATGACAGGCTCTGTGGCTTTTATTCTGATGGGAAGGAAATGCAGCTATTGTAACTTGCCGTCAGGGATAATATTTTAGTGCCAGCTCTGTGCTGAGTGCTATTTAGAATGTTGGAGAAGCTGCTGAATCCTCCCGGGGCCAATTTGCAGTTGGCAGGCAGGGGCTTTATGCGGGGACCATTCCAAGCGGGAGAAGCATTCCAGTCCCACGATGGGTGAGCAGCGAACCTGACGCAAACGTGTGTTTAGTTAATACTGTACCCAGACCAAAGGATCAGCATCGAATCGGTGAAGGTCATCAGAGACAAAAGGTCAGAGCCTCCAGCTTTATCCTCAGCTGCTTCCAGCCCAGGAGTAGGAATTCTCCGTTCTATATGTGGGCTGTGTGGCATATTATCTGAAGTTTTCCTTGAGCCGGGGGAACCTTCACTACAGAATGGATACACATTGAAGTGAGATGTGCAGGTGGGAAGCGTAAGAGATGAGTGGCAGATACTCACCTGGGGTAGCTATGAGCTGGAGGCGTACAGGAAACATTTAGAAGCATGAAACAATGGCCGTACCAGTGAGTGGCTTCCCCCCAGAGCCTTAGTTTGATCCGGAAAATAGTCCTAGAATAGTGGGGAGGAGTCTGGCAAAGGCAGGGTGCGGAGCCGTGAGAAGGGAGGGGACTTGTCAGGTCACGGTCCAGAGGAGGACCCGGCTCGAAGTAAAAAGGGACATTCTCAGGGGCCTGGTGGTACGTGGGGATCGCGAGGGGCCAGCGACATTTGTGGGGGTTAGTCAGTGTCCCTCCGTCCTGCTGGCGTGGGAAAGACGGACGCGATGGCCACAAACACGTTTCCAGGACACCAGATGTCACTCTGGTATCTCCCTTCAGGCCCCCTGTTGCCTAATGAGGCTCAGGCTCCTGGGCCTGTAAGAGCCTAGGAGACCCTTCCGGAGCCTTGCCCCCACCTCTGTCCCCTCTTCATGTTGTGTTTCCTTTGTTTCCCAGATATGCTCCGCCCCTGGGCCTTTCACCATGGGGTGCCTTGAATACAAATGCAGACGCCTCCTCCCGACTGGCTGGGAGCGATTCCCCAAGCCGATAGTCTGGGTTCCAGCCCTGCCTCGCCTCTTCCCAGCTGTGTGAACTCTGCCCCGTTTCCTCACTGTAAAATAGATCCTAACGGTACCTGTCCTTCAGGGACGTACAGCTGTCAGCTGTCACCATCCTCATCCTCTGTCTTTTCACACAAACCCATACCCTTCCGTGAATCATTTCTGGAGCCCCACCAAAGGAAACGGATACCCTTTGTTCTAGATTTCTTCTCCAGTCCGTCCGTTCGGGCGGCTATACCAAAAATACCATAGACTGGGTGGCTTATAAACCACCGAAGTGTGTTTCTTAACAGCTTGAGGCGGGGGAGCCCAAGGTCAAGGGGCTGGCAGATTCGGTGCTGGTGAGGACTCACCTTGTAAGTTGAAACCTTGTCAAGTTACTCTCCTTCCTGGGAGGGATGAGGATCCCCTGCTCACGTGACTGCCACCGCGGTTGTTAGTAAATGCCAAAGCACAGCGCAAGCCGATGTCCTCGATGTCGCTCTCATTAGATTATGTGTCCTGACTAATCTTCCTGTCCAGCTTGGGTTCTACTTGTGGCGATGACCTTCTTTTCGGCCCCCGAATTGGGACACGTAATATGATGGAGTCAAGTGAACTTATTTGCAGGTATTTGCCACTGGGGTCGCCTTTGAATATCTGGGATATAGTTTTGTCCACATTCCGGTTATTTTGACTTCATTCCACCCCAGTAGCTTTTAAGGAGGCTTCCTTAAGGCCTGCACCCGTGCTGTCTTACTCATTTTTATTTCCCTGGTAGCTCCTAGCACCGTGCCTTGCTCATAGTAGGCATCTGGAAAATGTTTTTTAAGTTTTTTTGTTTTTTTTTTTTTTTTAACATTTCTTCAGTTTTGAGAGTGAGAGAGACAGAGCATGAGCGGGGGAGGGGCAGAGAGAGAGGGAGACACAGAATCGGAAGCAGGCTCCAGGCTCTGAGCCATCAGCCCAGAGCCCCACGCGGGGCTCTAACTCACGGACCGTGAGATCGTGACCTGAGCTGAAGTCGGACGCTTAACCCACTGAACCACCCAGGTGCCCCAGGAAAATGTTTTTGAATGCACTTATTATTGTTCAGTAATAAATGTTAAACTGTTTATGGAAAACTAAGCATGCTTGGGTTCTCACGGGCAAGTACTGAATGTCTGCTGTGGAACCAGCCAGCAGCTTGCTTCTTTTAGTGTTCTTCTCTGTGAGGACAGAATTGTAATATTCCAGGTCACCAAGCGACCATTCGGGACAGTCACATGTTTTTTCTTGTTTTGTTTTGTTTTTGTTTTTTTTTTAAAGATTTTAAGTAATCTCTGCCCCCAGCATGGGATTCGAACTTACCACCCTGAGATCAAGAGTCACATGCTGTCCCTACCGAGCCAAGCCAGGTGCCTCAGGACAATCGCATGTTAAAGGGAATATTCACGTATGCATTAAACAAGGCCACCATATTGCACGGTGCTGGGGGAGGGGGGGTGTTGTCCACATTGTAGTCAGGAGGCTGGCTTCATCGGTTGGTTGGTACATTGAAAGAGTTGGAGAACCCAATCTGGGCATCAGAAGTAGACCCTAAGACCTGGAAGGTGGCCCCTTTAGAGTTTTGCGACCTCGGGATGGTTTGAGTGGTTATGTTAGTACCCACACACGACAGAGAAAGATCTCTTGAAGGACAGCTGGCCTCAAGTAAGAGAGGTAAGATTCCATATCCGCTGCTCAGTATTTTGCCGGTCATAGAAAGTAATCTGAGACAGCTTATAATGAAAGTATAGGCCAAATAAAATGAGAATGATTGATGGAATGAGGAAGGAAGGGACACGTAAAATGGATTTGAGGTGACTAGGAGTCTCCGTGACTAGGAGTCTCCTGGCCGCCAGGACAAAGAAAGCGGCATGCTGGGGTGATGCGTCCTCAGGCACGGAAGGGTCCACGTCCTGCAGGCTGCCGCGGGTTCATGGGGATAGATGCTGGAGTCTTTCACCAGCCTGCACCTGGGGGCTGGAGGTGGGGTACATCCTTGGGCCAGCAGAGTCACTAAGGCCCCTTAGCATCCTGGCTGATTCTGAAGTTCTTCTTGGAAGGAGGACAATAGTACGCTTGGATAATAGTGTTATAGACTGTTGCTTTCCAAAGCTAGTTTCCCTGCAGGCCAGAGTAATGAGTGAGTACAATGAAAATGATCTGGCACTTGCTTGTGAGAGCTAAGTGGTGGTCAAGGGACTTTGCCAAGGTGATACTGTTGAACAGACGCCAAAGGATCTTTCCACGCCAGCCCATTATCTTAAACCCAGGTTTTATGGGTAGGACTTGGGAACCCTTCCCACACAAAGAATGTTGCCTGGGGCTCTGGTCCTGAGTACCTCTCTGTCCTGGCCTATTGGAGGTTGGCCGAAATATTCCAAATCTCTCTTCTGGGGAAGAGATTGTGCCTCTCTGATGAACCAGACTCTCCCTGGTGATGGGAAAGGCCTAGAACAGAACCCTGTTTTTTGACTTGCATTCGAACCCTGGAGGGAGTACTTTCCTCCCTGCTTGCTGATGTGGGAGGTGATGCAAGTGAATGTTGGAGTAGGAAGCTCTGATCAGGGTGAAAAAAGGAAACCACTGACTTTAGACCTAGGAAGTTCAGTTATAGCTTCAAAAAGTGCCAGCCGGGAATGCAACCTCATGCAAATCTCAGGAAATTTAGGTGAAATTTATATTTTCAGCAGGATAGAGCCAACCAAGACGAAGAAAAATATTAAGGCGACTTGGATAAGTGGAATCAGACATCTCTGGCTGTAGAAGGAGCATGGCTTCTCGGCGTGTTCAGCGCGACCCAGCTGTGTTTCTCTCCCCGTGTTGTCCTCCTTAGGGTCTGTGAATGGCTGAACTTAGAACAAGGCTTTTGCAATCTGTGCTGTGTGAATACGGTTTTTGTTCTGTTGGTTTAATTTGCATTTGGTGTCTGGAGTGCCTGGTCATGGAAAGAGCCAGTGCTTTGTTTTGGGTAATGAGGGCTGAGGTTTCAAATCAGTGTTTCTCGGTTTACCCAGTGTCAAGTGTTATTTGAGTAACAGGCGGCTGTGTCGCTCATTGCTCTGAGGTCCTGCGAGTTTCCGTTTACAAATTAGATTTTTGCATACTCTCAAATCAATAGATTACAGGATGATATCCTGAAAGAGGAAACTATATTCGCAAATGGAAATTGAGTCCCTATTACATGCATTTTCATTCTAGGGCAGATGTCGTCTGAAACCTCTTCAGATGCTCGTTTCTGCGCTTGTCAATTACTTCATCACAAGGGTCAGTGATAAACCAAGAGAATGGGAGGAGCCAGTGTGGAAGACTTTCTGTTGAATGGGATCATGTTGGGTGCTTCTTGGAAAGTGGGTGAATTATTCATGATGAAATGAATGAGGGCATTATTTTAAATTGGTGTAGAAGCAAATGGTTAACCCATTTATTAAGCAGCTAGTGTTGATCTGTCTGCCAGGAGACTTTAGAGCCTACGCGATGTGCTCCTTGTTGGTCGTGTTTTTTTGTTTGTTTTTGTTTTAATGTATCTACTTAAGTAACTCCAAGCCTACCTGATGTTATCCTTTTTCCTGTTTTTCTTTCAAGGTTCCAGTAATTCATTTTGCAATAGGATCATGTATATAGTTCCCTTCCCCCCTCTGCCTCCGCTTCCCCTCTCATTGCTGCTGCCATCCTGATGACATTCCTGTTGTGCGAGAGACAGTCTTAACACCAAGGGGAGGTTGAGCTCTTGGAGAACTGTGGCCTATCTATTTATAGAGGCATAGGTCCTAGGAAATCTGACTTAAAGAAAAAAATCCAACTGGCGTTAACAGCTCAGCTACCTGACACTTATTTTGCAACCCGATCAGAACCAGAAAGTGAACAAAATTGGCCCCTGAAAAATAGGACAAAATTCTGTACGCTAAACATCGTGCACTTTTCTTCCAGAGAAGTCTCCGGGCTCTCTCATAGGACCAATTTTGACATCATTTTGTTTTCCTTCTTAGAAATGTGACATGTAAAATAAAATGTGTAAAATGTAACTAAACCTTTGATCCTGTAGCAGTCGCTGTTTCTAAGCTGCTCAGCCCTTGTGTGCACGCTCATATCCAGCTCATGACTTGGTGTCTGAGATCACAACGAATGAGAAGAGTTGCAGGGAGGGTGGGGGGGCTGTCCTGGCGTGTCACGTAGTAGGTGCTCAGCGACTGTGTACCCAGAACGAGGCGAATAGAATGGAGGGGAGGCCCTGCACCTTGCATGTTTCTTTCTCCGCGTAGCAACGGTGTCCCTGATTTATTGCAATGCTACTTCTCCTCAAGCCGTTTACTATAATTAGTAATATACGCGTTGTGCTTATATATGTGCACATATATGTTTGTATTACTACATGCCCACATATACGGGCAGCCCTCACTTTGCAAAGCGCTGATATTAGGAATTTCAGTTACCGTCCTTTTAAAAATACCAGTCCCCCAACAACACAGTTCAAATTTCAGTTACCCCCAGTGTGTTAACTGATCGCATAAAGTACACAAACTTTGCGGCTAGCGGGTCGGTCCACGAGTCGCTGCACGTATATATAACAGGTGCGCATGGTGATCGGTAACCAGTGACCCCCCTTCTTTCAAAGTCCGTCCGTGATTGGCCACTACACATGTCACTCTGTACACGCACAGGTGGCAAAGTCGTAGTTCGGTTGCCTTCTTGTCTTCCAGCAGTAAACCAATAGGACGTTTGGTGAAAATACCACAGGTTGAGAGGGACATGGCCACCAAAGGTGAACCTGCATCAAACAAGTTAAAAATGTTGAAAGTGATATTCATAACCTACATGGAGTTGGAGAAGAATTAGCTTTCTCTTTCTTACTGAGAACGTTGCTCTTCCAGCCACGGTTGGAGAGACAGGGCGTGCAGCCTGGGCAAGGTGAGGGGGGTGAACTATCCACATAAACAAGGGAAGGGGTTGTGAAGAAGGGAGTAAAGATACCCGAGAGGAAGTGAAGCCTCCAGACCAAAGCAAAGTTCATGTTAAAGGCACTCTCAGGTATTTTCCAACATGGAAAGTGCAGAAGAGAAGTACGGTGTTGGGAAGGACCATGGACTACAGTGCAACAGTATTCGTGGTAGCCAAAAGGTGGTGACAACCCAGGTGTCCGTCCATGGATGGTAGGATAAACCAATCATGATCTATAAATACAATCAGACTATTACTTGGTCATAAAAAGAATGAGGTACGGACACGCGGTACAGCATTAGTGAACTTGGGAAACATGCCAAGTTAAAGAAGCCAGGTGTAAAAAGATCATGTACTGTATGATTCCATTTATATGAACAGCCTGGAGGAGGTAAATCCATCGAGCTAGAATACAGATTGGTGGTTGTCATGGTGGGCTGGGGAGGGAGGGGTAAGTGGTTAATGGGTCCAGGGTTTCCTTTTGGGGTGCTGAAAATATTTCAGAACTAGACAGAGGTGGTGGTTACACAACATTGGAATGTGCTTAAATGCCGCTGAATTCTTCAGAGTGTTTACTTTTACCTGAAACCGTAAAAACCATAGAAGACGGCATAGGCAGTAATTTCTCTGACATCGGCCATAGCACCATTTTTCTGAATATGTCTCCTGTGGCAAGGGAGCTAAAAAATCAACTATTGGGACTATGCCAAAATAAAAAGCTTCTGCACAGCAAAGGAAGTACTGAACTAAAAGACAACCTACCGAATGGGAGAAGATCTTTGCAAATGATGTATCCAATAAAGGGTTAGTATCAAAAATATATGAAGAACTTCTACAACTCAACACCCCAAAAGCAAATAATCCAATTAAAAAATGGGCCGAGGACATGCATAGACATTTCTCCAAAGAAGACTTACAGGTGGCCAACATCATTGATCATCAAGGAAATGCAAATCAAAACCGCAGTGAGGGTATCACCTCGCACCTGTCAGAACAGCTAAGATCAAAAACACAAGAAACGTGTTGGTGAGGATGTCCAGAAAGGGGAGCCCTCTTGTACTATTGGTGGGATTGCAAACTGGTGCAGCCACTATGGAAAATAATATGGAGGTTCCTCAGTTAAAAATGGAACTGGCCTATAATCCAGCAATTGCTCTACTGGGTATTTACCCAAGAAAATGCAAAAACACTGATTCAAAGGGATACATGCCCCACTGTGTATAGCAGCAAATTATGGAAATAGCCCAAGTGTGTCCGTCAACTGATGAATGGATTAAGAAGATGGGGGTGTGTATTTATACAGTGGAATACTATTCAGCCATAAAAAATAACGAATTCTTGTCATTTGCAGCAGCACGGATGGAGCTAGAGAGTATAATGCTAAGTGAAATAATGCTAAGTGAAATAAGTCAGAGAAAGACAAATACTGTATAACTTCACTCATATGTGGAACTTAAGAAACAAAGACTCAAATGCAGAGAACAAACAGATGGTCACCAGAGGGGAGGTTGGTGGGGGAGATGGGTGAAAAAGTGATGGGGATGAAGGTGTGCACTTGCTGTGACGAACACCGGGTATCGTATGGAAGTGTTGAATCTCTATACTATTCGCCGAAGCTAATATTATACTGTATGTTAACCAACTACAATTAAAAGTAAACATTTTGATTTGCTTCTTGTTTGAATTTCACCTCCAAGAGTATGACAATTTGCGAAGGTAAAGATGCTTTCTTTGTATTATAAGTTACGCTTCAGGATGACAGCACTTTTCAACTATCAATATGGTTTTTTTTTTTACAAAGAAATCAAACACTTTAATTTCTAATGTGCTAAATGACCTTGTACTGAAAGATTAGCTTGATTATTTTTTTTCTTTTCCCTGTACATTTATAAGTGACAGTGAGTTATCAATGTTTTAACACACGTTTAAGGGTCACAAGACAATAGCAACTTTTCCTGGTAATTACCAGGGTCACTTAGCGTGGTTTCATCTTCTATGGTCATTTTTTTTTTTTTTTTACATTTATTTATTTTTGAGGAACAGAGTGAGACAAAGCATGAGCGGTGGGAGGGGCAGAGAGAGAAGGAGACGGATCCGACGCGGGCTCCAGGCTCCGAGCTGTCAGCACAGAGCCTGACACGGGACTCGAACCCACGAACTGTGAGATCATGACCTGAGCTGAAGTCAGACGCTCAACCGACTGAGCCACCCAGGTGCCCCGGTCATTTTTTTTTTTTTAAGTTTATTATTTTATTTATTTTGAGAGTGAGCGAGCAGGGGAGGGGCAGAGAGAGCAGGAGAGAGAGAATCCCAGGCAGACTCCATTGCTGTCAGTGCAGAGCCTGAGGCGGGGCTCGAACACACAAACTGAGAGACCATGACCCGAGTCGAAACCAAGGATGCTTAACCGACTGAGCCACCCAGGCGCCGCTCATGTGACCATTGTATGGTCTCCTCCTACTGTGAAGAATTGAGGACTGTCTGCTCGCATATTTTACCACATACACAGGTATATGTGATATTTGTACATCTTCATTATAGCGTGTTGTTACAATATACACCATTCACTCTTCCAGCAAGAATCCTGACACGTGTCTTCTACAATGTGCGTATTTTCGCATGGTGCTTTTTGGAAGGAAAAAAATACGAAAGCCAGCCCACAAGAAATTACCCGGTGGGGGCCATAGTCTGTGATTCAGCTGTGCTCGTAAAGCACGCACTTCGCCTTTTCCGGGGCCAGCCTTCCAGAGCGTTGAGATTTCAGGAACTGTCTTGAAAAAGAAAACTCTAGAACACCCAGCAAGTAATGATTGCAGCAGCCAGCCGTGGAGCGAAGTCCGTTTTGCCGTGCAGAAGGAAAACCGTTCCTAGGCTGGCTGTTGATGGGTGTCCAGCGAAAGAGGCCTGATCCCGGGTGTCAGGTGGCCCTCAGCTGGCCACACCGCCTGTGTGGGGGCATTCCTGCTGCAGAGATGGCCTGAGGCCCTCGGGACACCATCCACATCAGCTCGCAGACTGGGAGCCTGTGTCCACAACGGCAGGTGGAATTTATCCTGCGGTTGGGGAAGTCCCTTTTTGTACCCGCTCTGCAGTCTTGCCTCCACCTCCCGTTGAGGTTTTTAAAATCCTACTAGAAGCCTAATGTGTCTGTAGGTATTGGAGATAATTTTGAATCTATCACTGTGTGCAAAGGTAACAACAACGACAAAAATCCCTGAAGACTGCTGCTCTTGGGGAGGTTACAGTCCCCCTCTGTTCAGTCTCTCGAGCGCCAGGGATTTGTGGGTTCAAGGGAGCGCAAGACCCAGACCCTGCGCTCGGGGGTGGCAGAGTCTGGGTCAGTGGTCACCGGCCAGAGGGCCTGTCCTCCTGCCTGTCAGGTGAGATGGGACTTTGGGCTAATGAAGGACCCTTCTTAACGGTGTTGTTTCAAGGATTAGCCAATGTAACGTATGTAAAGTGTTGAGAGCAGTGCCCCGCAGGTGGTAAGTGTTTAAACAAGATTCTTACCCTAGAACTAGAGTATTAAAATTCCTGATCACATTTAACCCCCAACGATCTTGCAGAGGAGGTGGGGCCACGGCTGTTGTTCGTTGAGCGTCTTGGCCAGGTGGCAGAAGTCACACTACTGGAAAGGGGCTGGGGCGGGGTCTGAACTTGGCCCCAAACCCTTCACTCTGGGCTTCCTGACTGCCCTGGCAGGAGAAGATCAGGAAATGTGTTGGCCCGCTCTGGCTGCCGTGGTAAAGGACCACGGCCTGGCCGCTGAGACAAGGTACCTTTATTTCTCACAGATCTGAGGCTGAAAGTCCAAGATGAAGGCGTCCACAGGGTTGGTGTCTTCTTAAGCTGTCTCGTTGGCTTGTGGACACCGTCTAATCCCTTTGCACTCATGTGATCTTTTTCCTGTGTACCTGTGTCCAGATTCCCTCCCCCTTTTTTATTTTGAGAGAGAGAGAGAGAGAGAGAGAGAGACAGAGACAGTGGAGGAGAGACAGAGAGGGAGACACAGAATCCAAAGCAGGCTCTAGGCTCTGAGCTGCCAGCACAGAGCCCAACACGGGGCTTGAACCCACGAACCATGAGATCCTGACCTGAGGTGACGTCAGACACTAAACTGACTGAGCCACCCCGGCGCCCCTGGCTTCCCTCCTCTTACAAGAACAACCAGTCGTGTTGGATTAGGGCCACCCTGAAGGACTTCATTTTAACATAATCACCTCTTTAAAGAGCCTGTGTTCAAATTCAGCCACGTTCTGAGATGCAGGGGTTAGTTAGGACTTCAGAACGCGAATTTTCGGGAAACACAGCTCCGCTCCTAACAGGAGAGGAGGATTAGTAGCAAAATCAGAGGGATCGGATACCTGTATCTGGAACTGGAGTGAGGACAGAGCGGGCAGCATTGGAACTGATGGAGCAGGGGGCTGGTCTCCGTGGTTTTTGAGTTTTGATTTCAGGCACGGCTTTCAAAGGACAAAGAGGAGTGGACTTTGTGGTGAGAAGCGTGTCCCCAAGAACTCAGCGACCTGGGGCGAGCTGAGCGGGGTCTGTAGGCACACGGGATTCGGTTGGAGCCGGGTGAACGGGAAGACGCACCGGGTAGCTGACGGCCTGGTCAGTGTGGGCCTGAGAAGTCTGTATTTTGTTTTGATAGGCATTTGCGTCCTTTATTGAGCACGTATTTACGGAGCACCTCACGTCTAGGGTCACAGTGCAGTTCTTGTCAGCGGGGAGACGGTTTGGGTCTCTGGGTAGATCCCTCAAGGTAGCTTCCGACAGCAGAATCGTTTCGGTGTGTGGTTGTAGAGAAACAGATTATGTAAATCTGAAATTAAATTTCTTGAAGATGGCTTAATTCGATTAACAAATGTTACTTTAATCAGCAAATGGTGGAGTCGTACAGATTAAATTTGGAGCCGAGACTGACTGGGCTTACATCCTGGCTCTGTCCCTTATTAGCTTTGTCAGATTTATCCTATGACATAAATTGGCAGAGCTTCAGTTTTCTCAGCTGTGAGAAGTGGATAATTATACGTATCTCATCGGGTTGATGGAGAGTGTGCATTTGCAGTAGTGTGTGGGAAGGTTCTAGCACTGTGTCTTTCGCATGGCGAGCGCTCATAACGATACCCGAAGGAAGGTAGCGCTGGGTGAGTTGGGGGTCTTTTAAAAAGAGGTTTTAATAGAGGTAAATAAATAGCGATGAACTTTGGATTAGTTCATTAACAACGGCGAAGAAGTGTGAGCACCAGCCAGTGGCTGAGTGCTAAGGGGTAGAAGAAGGCAAGGCCCCTGCCTTGAGATTTGATGTCTTTGGTAGTGGTTACAATTGCTCACACGTATCTGGACCTTTCTTTTTTAGGATAGGTGGTGGAATTATATCTCCCTGCCCCAGTGAGTTCAGATGTGGTCATGTGACCACCCGGAGATGAATTAGAAGGTGAACACGTGAGACTCCTGTTGATTTTGAGCCAAGACAACACTCAGCCGAGGGCTCTTGGCTACGTTCCGCAGGGCCGCTCGGCTGAGTGGTGGGCCTGGGTCCCCGAGTGAGGTCAGCACCTGCACGGACCGGACTCACGTAGACTCCAGATGGCCCTGCACTGAGGAAGAAACCTTTGCTATAAGCTTCTGAGATGCTGAGATGTCGCTGGTGGCTTTCTACCGTCACCTGGCCCCCTCCTGACTCACGTTGTGTTACAAGAGGCTCAACCTCGCCGATTGTCCTTTTCTGGACTATAAATCAGTCTTGAACGGACTTTTTGGCCAGTACGTGCCTGTACGCGTGCATGAACACGCACACATATAGAAAGATACAGCTGCAACCGAAAGCATTTCTTTGTCACTGTTATTACCTTCACCAGTATTTTTAAATGAATTAAATGTCAGAAACTCACATGTTCTTTTTAGAAAACAGCTCTACAGAGATAGAATTCGCCTGCCATGCAATCTACCCATTGAAAGTTTACAGTTCTGTGGCTCTAAGTAGATTCACAGAGAGGTGACTTCACATCACCACAGTTTCACGGCATTTCCGTTACCCCCAACATTACCCCACTCCCCAGTCCTCCCACACACTCCCTCCCCAGCCACAGACCACCCTTAATCTGCTTTGTGTAGATCCGTGTCTTCTGGACATTTCCTCTACATGGAGTCTTGGAGCGGATGGTCCTCCACGACTGGCGTCTTCCACTTAGCATAATGTTTTCAAGGCTCCTTCATGTCGCAGCCTGAATCACTGTTTTCTTGCTTTTGCTACCAAAAAACATCCCATGGTATGGAATATAGTGTATTGTAAAACCTCATGGTTCCTAAAGGTGGAAACAGGGCTGACCCCTCTAGGGTCGTGGGCATCCACTCATCAGTTGACGGACATTTGGGTTGTGGCCACTTTCTGGCCGTCACGAATAGGGCTGCTGGGAACATCCGTATAGTCTCGTCCAAGTTATTCTGTGAACGTGTTTTCGTTTCTCTTGGGTTTACGCCTGTGAGTGGAATTGCTGGGTCTTAACGCTGACTCTACATTTAACTGTTTAAAGAACTGCCAGGCTGGGTGCCTCAACTCACGTCCCTACCAGCAGCGGGTAAAGGTGCTGATTCTTCGTGTCCCCACCAACACTGCTTACCGTCTGTCTTTGTAGCCATCCTGGAGGGTGTCACCTGTTTTACATTGTTTAACATGAAACTTAGATGCCACGGTTCCGCCTTCCTGTCTTCACAGGTCCTTTCTGAGGCAGCTTGTGCTTTTGTCACTTGGTGTTGAGTTACTAGCGTCGTCCATGTGTATGTTGCATAGGGACATGCTTACCTTCTACTGACAGACCTCCATTCTCACTTTAAAATGTGGTATTTGGGGGCCCTTGGGGGGCTCAGTCGGTTAAGCGTCCGACTTCGGCTCAGGTCATGATCTCGCGGTTCGTGGGTTCGAGCCCCGCGTCGGGCTCTGTGCTGACAGCTCAGAGCCTGGAGCCTGCTTTGGATTCTGTGTCTCCCTCTCTCTCTGCCCCTCCCCCACTCACGCTCTGCCTGTCTCTGTCTCTCGAAAATAAATAAACGTTTAAAAAAAAAAGAATTTAAAATTGTGGTACTTTGTTCAGTGTCGGGTTCTCCTGCTCAACCAGCTGGCAAGCCCACACCGGCTTCTGGTTGAGGACCAGTCAAGCTTCAGCTGAAATGAGAGTTAGTCCTGTGTTGGTACAAAGATCACCTCCTGTCGCTTAAGTGAGGAACTTTGGTGGTGGTTCCTGTTTGTCTTCACTCTTCAAGTCGACTTCAGTTTGTGGCAGTAAAGTCAGACGTATATATTTGAATATTCATGTTGTAAAACCACATGGTTTCTAAAAATGGGCATGATTCTAAAAGTGGGAACTCACTACAGTTCATGTGCTAAGTTAACATGCCATTAAAAAAAAAAATTTTTTTTTAACATTTATTTTTGAGAGACAGAGGGCACGAGGAGGGGAGGAGCAGAGAGAGAGGGAGACATAGAACCTGAAGCAGGCTCCAGGGTCTGAGCTGTCAGCACAAAGCCCGACGCGGGGCTCGAACCCATAAACCATGAGATCATGACCTGAGCCGAAGTCGGATGCTTAACCGACGGAGCCACCCAGGTGCCCCAACACGCCATTTTGAGCGATGAGTCCGCCATTGGGGTTGAGCAGGGTCCATGCCTTCGTGGAGGGTCAGGTCTGGCTGGGGACAGGCCTTTCAGGAATAAAGGTGTTACAGATCGTAAAAGGGCTGTGAAAGAAAGTGGTCCTCCATAGGAGAATGAGGTGGGGGGGGCTCCCAAGTTGAGTTTTACTTATTTTGGTGGGGGGATGGGTTGGGAAGGACCTCATGAGGAAGTGACACTTCATCCTAGATGCAGGGGAAGGGGAGGGGCGCGGTGACAGGGGGAGGCAGGGAAGCTCTGGCAGGTTAGAGGAAGTGCAGTGAACTCTGTGTGGCTGGAGGGTGGGGGCTGGGAAGAGAGGAAGCTGTGAAGGGCCAGATTGGGCAGGGCTCTCGTGGACACAGCTGATCGCTTGGACAGTATTCAAAACGCAGTGAGAGATCACTGAGAGGTTTTAAGCAGGGGAATGGTATCATCCACTTTAAAAAAAGCCACTTTGGTTGTTGCGTGTCAACTGTATTGCCATTTGGGGGTGGGAGGGGTGGCAAGAGTGGGTGGAGGGAGCCAGAGGGTCAGGGATCCACCTGCCCGGGGACCCAGCTGGAGGCATCGGGGCCGGGACTGCAGGTTGGGGCCCTGGCACCTTGCTCTGTTCTTCACTCTCCGTGAGGACACACACACTCATGCTGGTGCCAGGTCCCATCTGCTTGCCTCTGTCACGGGGAGCCGTCTCCGCGACGGGTGTCGTCAACGGTTGCCGACCTACTAGCGAGGAGCAGGCAGAAGCTATTCTTGAACCTCCAGGGCTGAGCTTTCTCTAGAACAAATATTTGAGTGACCCTTCCGTGGTGAAAGCTCCTCAACCGGATTAGCAAATGTGTTCTCGCAAGCTTCTAACACTCGGGAGCTGACGTGTGGCTTCTAGTGACAGTTTTGCTGCTGGGCCAGTATTTGTAGGGTAAAGGTGCTTGTTTTCTATCAGAATCGGTTGGAAGATTTTTTTAAAAAAATTATTTAATGTTTATTTTTGAGAGAAAGACACAGAGTGTGAGCCGGGGGGGGTGGGGGTCAGAGAGAGAGGGAATCACCGAATTCAAAGCAGGCTCCAGGCTCTGAGCTGTCAGCACAGAGCTCGATGCGGGGGCTCGGACCCACAAACGATGAGCTCGAAGTTGGACGCTTAACCGACTGAGCCACCCCAGGAATGACTTACACATTCATTGTTCGGCTTCATCGCTCCTTAACTGGAAGGGAGTTGTGTCCTTAACGTGACGTCCAGCGATTTAGATAGGACGGCGGGGACGCAAGCTGTGAACGGAGATAAGTGGGAGCACATCCGTGAGTGGTATTCGTGCAGACTTGTGAGTTTTGACTTGACCTTTTGTGCGATCTTGACATCACAGATCTTGGAATAGGATTCTTTTCCCCCTGCTAAGAGGTTAGAAATATCAGTGCTGTGTGTGTGTATTTGGCAGGCCCCAGACGACGCTGCCTTTGTGAACTGCACCCTCGGGTTGGAGATCCGGGGTTGTGGGAGGAGAAAGACGTTTAGACCCAATGATTTTTAGGTAAGTTGATCACACCCAGCACGGCCAAATTCTCCTGAGAACCGCTGTGCCTCCTCTCCGTGGTCTCTGTGCCCGGGGGGGGACTAGCCGCCTTCCGCAGCCCGCCTCCTTGGGCTGCGGGTGACTCAGGCTGGCGTCTGAGCTGGTGACGAGCTGTCCTGTCCGGTTATTTGCACAAGCTCAGGCTTTCATTTCTCACCCGCCGTCTTCCCGTCTTGTGAGCATTTTCTGTGGGTCACCGAATTGACCGTAAGATCATTTCATTTTACAGAAATGGAAACTCAGATTTATTATTAACACATTGTGCTTTTAAGCTCGGAGGGGAAGAGCCGTGAACTTCCCCCAAGGATTTCTCCCGAGTGTGGTTTTGGTCTAGCTGTGGTTATCTGAGGTGCAGATGCCTGAGCCCTCCCCGGCCTGCTTCATCCCAGTCTTTGGGTCCGGGGCTCAGGAATTTGCATCTTAAAATAGTAGCTCCAAGGGGCACCTGGGTGACTCAGTCAGTTAAGCAAGAATTCTCCATTTTGGCTCAGGTCATGATCTTATGGTTCTGTTTGTGGGTTTGAGCCCCACGTCAGGTTCTGCACTGAGAGTGTGGAGCCTGCTTGGGATTCTCTTTTTACCTCTCTCTCTGCCCCTCCCGTCCCCTCCCCTCCCCTCCCCTCCCTTCCCCTCCCTTCCCCTTCTCTTCTCTTCTCTCTTCTCTCTCTCAAAATAAATAAATAAACTTAAAAATTCTCTCCAGATAGGTGTTTGCACTGAACGTTGGGAGCCACCTCCTTGACCTCTGAACTCTGGCCTGCACATCAGCACAGTGCTAGTGTTCAAGAGCATCCGGCAGATACACCCCGTCAGAGAAATAGCAGAAGAATTTATAGTTCGTCTTTACTAGTGCTAAAGCTTGACACAGGAGAAGGGGGCTCACAGGGCCCGGCCAGTGGACTTGCTAATGCAGAATTGGGCAGACTTAACACCCCCTCACCATGATGGTCAGCACCATCATGGGCTTGGGTCTCCTCCCCCAGTCAAGGGAAGAGGGAAGGTCTCTATGTGGCGGGTCAGATGGAACCAGAGGAAGGGATTCGGCCTGGCACCCTGGCTCCTTATCCACCCTCCAGGGGCATTTGTTGCCTGGTGGGGTGGGGAGCGCCAGTGAAGGGGAAGCAGCGGTCTGCTGTTGGGTGTCCCTCCCTGAGAAGGGGGTTCCAGGGCTGGGAAGGCAGTCTGGCCCAGCCTCCGAATCTGGGAGAAAACCAGTGCCCAGGAAATATTTGAGGAAGGAGCGAAGAATTAGGAACCTTAGATTTTTCCAGTGCAAAGCATGTGTAGAACTACGGAAAAGCTTTGCTTTTTCCAGGTACACGTAAGGTCATGGTTCCAGATACTCAGTGAAATCAGCACATAAGTGGTTGAGGATGTAGGAATTTATCTACGCCCAGGTAGCCTCTGAGCAGGAGAAACAGCCTATCCTTACTACCAACCAGAATAATTTATGTTGCAGATAATATGTCATCAGTTGATTTTTTTTTTTTTTTTAATCCTTCCCGAATTTGATTGAAGTACATTTTTGAGTTTGGATGTTTGCTCCTGTATGTCAATCTTTATTTACAGGGAAGCCATCAGGCATTTTTTGCTCTTTGTTGGGGAATCCCGTCGTCGTGAAAAGGATGAAATGATGTGCTCATGAGACGGGGCCTGGAAGTATGGAAAATTACTGTTTTACAGTTAGCTTTGCATGTTCCCCTCTGATTGTTTGGAAGGATGTGACTCTGGTTCTGGTCACCCCAACGTCCTTGCCTGGGGCACAGAAAGAATGCTCCTTTCTTCATTAATGCTGTCAGTAGAAGCCGTTTCTCTCTCAGCCTCTAGATAATAGCTGCCTCTCTTACATTCAAGTATTTTTTTTTTTTTTTTTTTATTTATTTATTTCTGAGACAGAGAGAGACAGAGCATGAGCAGGGGAGGGGCAGAGAGAGAGGGAGACACAGAATCTGAAGCAGACTCCAGGCTCTGAGCGGTCAGCACAGAGCCCGATGCGGGGCTCGAACTCACGGACTGTGAGATCATGACCTGAGCCGAAGTCGGATGCTCAACCGACTGAGCCACCCAGGCGCCCCTCAAGTATTTTTATTTTCTTTTTTCTTTCCCTTCCCCTTCCTCTTCCCCTCCCCTCCCCTCCCCTATCCTCTTCTCTCCACTCCCCTCCCCTATCCCTTTCCTTCCTTTCCCAGCAGCTGCTCCAAACTTACCATGAATGAGCCAAAGGAATACACCTGATGCTGGAGGCTGTGCCCCCCCACAGCCCTTTGTGTCCTCTGATGTCCCTAACTAGCTCACTGCTTCTCATTCATGAAATGTTCCCTGGAGCACAACAAGAAATTACAAAAAAGTTCCAAGAAACCTACAACTTGATATGCTTTATAAATTCACGTCTGTTCTGTTAGCACACGGATGTGTTCGTGGAACGTGTCGTTACCAACCTGGACGCGCTCTTGGCTTCTGCCCGGTGCACTTTCCATCACCCGCGTGTCCAGTGTTTTCCTCGCGCCCCCCATGCGTGTAGGGTGAGGCTGGTGACTGAGCGTGTGCTGTCTGAAACACGTATGTACGGATACACGGAAGCTGAATTGGCGAAGCAAACTTGGCTTTTCATATTTTTTTTCCGTCTCATTTGCTGGTTTCACTGGCTGTTCTGCTTCAATGTGCTGAAACAACGGTTTGCATAGTCAGAACATGTTTTTCTTAGGACAGAGTAATTCCCTTTGGTGAAAAAAGAGTTCTCACAACTACTCTGTCCTTTTCTAGGCCTGTTCACCACTCTATAAACTTGTATTTCTTTTTAATTTCTTTTGTTTGAGAGAGAGAGAGAGAGAGAGAGAGAGTGTGTGTGTGTGTGTGTGTGTGTGTGTGTGTGTATGAGCAGGGGAGGGGCAGAGAGAGGGAATCCCAAGCAGGCTCTCCACTGCCAGATCCTGACAACGGGGCTCGAACTCCCGAATCCTGAGATCATGACCTGAGCCGAGATCAAGAGTTGGGCGCTTAACCGACTGAGCCACCCAGGCACCCCTTGGTTTTGTTTCTTTGTTGTTGGTTTAGGTCAAACAATCTCTTCACCACATCTTCCAGAATTTCCTGAAATACCTATGCAGCCATAGGCCACTAGGCCAGAAGGGAAGCTGATTTCCTAATTTTCCAGCCGAGGAAACTACTGCTCCTTCCGCCTAAAATAACTGTTAGGCAGGACGCTGCTCCTTCTCTCCCACGAAGCCTTCTCCTCCTGCCAACGTGCTTCCCGTCTTCCAGCGCTGATTCCAGATCACCTTTGGCCCCCACTCTGGGCCAGGGCTTCTCTTGCGGATCCTGACTTCACCTCACTCCACTTGGTACACTCTCCTGGGGCCCCACCTCTGTATCCTTTCCTCAGTTTACACACTGCCTGGGCCCCTGCGTCCTCTTAAGGGCCTTTGAGATCCCTGTGGATGGGCTTTCTAAGCCACTGTTGCCTTTGCAGTCTTCCCTCTCTGGTCTGACCTCTGTGCTCCACCTTTCTCTTGTCCTACTCTCCCCGTGGTCTCGGTGGGACAGGGGTCTCAAACACCCGGGAGACCTTCCCAAATGCCAGGATAATTGGGGGGTATAGAGGGCAGGTGTGACTTATCTGTTGAAAAGGTGCCACGGCCATTCTGACTTCCCTGCCTGCTCCAGTCTGGACTCTCCCTGGATTCTGTTAGTTGTGTTGTGGCCTCACCTCCATGTTCAGGGCTCCCTTCATCAGCTGCTGCCACAGTGCCTTTGCACTCACTCCATACTCTTTAACTCCTGACCCCACTGATCTGCTGTCCTGGAGAACCTTGCCGTTTTCTTCTCCTAGCTGCAGAAAAATTCTGCTGAAGGTCACTAAGCTAAGTTGTGTGGCATTATAACAAGTGCATGCCGCTAACTTTGGGCTAGTTTTGAGACTTTGCAGGCCTGCCTGCCTGTCTTTTGTTACTGTCTGATTTCAGTCCTCTTAGCGGTTGGTTTGGCCCAGTGGTTCTAAATTCTAGCTGCACATTAGCATCATTGGGGGAGGTTTGCAACTTTATCGAAGACCTGGGGCTTGTGCCCAGAGGTCCCGATATCACTGGTCAGGGGCAGGCAGGACAGGCTTGGTGGGTGTGTTTAGAAGCTGCACAGGTGATTCTCTAAGAAGCCCGAGTTGAGAGACAAGGTCTATTCTTGTCTACTCTTACTTAGTCCTCCTATAAGAGGATTGCTGATCTTTTAAGATCTCTGCTGATCCCTTGAGGAAGAAATCTTCTTGACCACGTCTGACCCTTGCCTGCCTCCAGATCCCCGCCCCCCCCCGCGCCTCACCTGCTGTCTTGAGAATCTGGGCCCATGCCCCCTTTTCTGCCCACACTGATATCAGCCACATTGGAGAATCCAAGTAAAAATGTCAATCTTGTGAAAGCAAGGGCAGAGAGGGGCTGGGGCGAAAATGAGGTACATACCAGGGGAAGTAAAGAGGGTGTCTGTCCTCTGATCTCCTTGCCAAGGGCTACCGCTAGAGAAGGGGGAGATGGGCAGACCTAGCTTTCAGTCCTGACTCTGCTCCTCATTGGCCAGCTGTGGCTTCCCTCCCACTTTAAGGAAATTCATCATGGTAACCACATCGGATTTTTGAGGATAGAGTAAGAGCTTAAAGTGCCCTTAGCACATGCCCAGCCCAGAGTGCTCAGCACGGTCCCCCCCTTTTTTTTCTTTTTAAGTTTGTTTATTTTGAGAGAGAGAATCCCAAGCAGGCTCTGCACTGACGACGGTGGGGCTTGGTCTGACGTGGGGCTCGATCTCAGGAACCATGAGATCATGACCTGAGCCGAAATCAAGAGTCAGACGCTTAACCATCTGAGCCCCAGGCACCCCTCAGCAGATGCTCCTTAAAACACGTCCTTTCCTACCTTCAAATTCAGGAAGATGTTCCCTTGGTGCAATAACATAATATTTCACCCCCTGTTGAGTCCCTTTGTGCTTAAACATTCATTGCCATATTCTGCTCATGCTGTTTTAAGAAACTGCAGGTAATTTGAAGATGAGGACCAGGTAGGTTTTCAGTGTTTATGTACTCTAATCAAGTGATCGTGGTGTTTTCCACCAAGAGATGAAGAGATCAACCAGTATTTGTTAAAATTAAATTTAACCAAAGGAAGACTTACACTGTTTCAGGTACATGATCTCTAAGTGTCGTCCCCCGCCCCTCCCACCAACCCCTGGTTTTGGAGGGGAAGAAAAGAGGTGGGAATGACTCAGAGAAGTACAGACTTGGTGAATGAACACTAAACACTAATGTCTTTAATAGACGATGAAATAGGATTCCCACGTGTTAGGGTCCTAGGTGAGATTTGGATGTTACTTTAATTTTGCCTCTGTTATTTGGAGCAAATTACTTAATGCTTTAAAAAAAAATTTTTTTTTTTTTAACATTTATTATTGAGAGACAGAGAAAGAGTATGGCCACGGGTGGGGCAGAGAGAGAGGGAGACCCAGAACCTGAAGCAGGCTCCAGGCTCAGCTGTCAGCACAGAGCCCGACGCGGGGCTCAAACTCACAAACCGAGGGATGGTGACCTGACCCGAAGTCGGCCGCTTAACCAACTGAGCCACCCAGGCGCCGCCCCCCCCCCCCCCCCCCGGGGCATTATTTTCCTCCCGGACAGAATATAGAGTGAGATGAGATGGATTTTAGATCCTGTCTGAGTACTGTGGTTCCAAGCGTCTGTCTGTGGTGAATGGGGTCTTCTGTTGCTTTGTCTTTTCCTGAAGTTTGCTGTCTGTAATAGGCTTTCCGCCTGTAACTTCTGCCTTCTAATTTTGAATGTATTTTAAGTGGTACAGCATGTGAGTACATTCTTGAAAAATACTCAACATAGCCCGTGGACGAGAAGGTGAAAGTGAGCCCTTCCGCGCCGTCTCCCCCAAAGCCGCCTGTTCTTCGTTTTGCCAGAGAGGTGAGCCAGTGTTCCCCAGTTTGGTGTAAAGCCTTTGAGACCTTTTTCTGTACATATCCATGTACGTGGTCCTTTGTGTTTTTATAGTATTCCCTGCTCCAGTGACGTTTGAACTTGAGCTAAATTTCAACCAGAGTTGGCCCCTGCTTACAGCTTTGTTTTCTTAAAATCCGTGCCTGGGAGTTGGTCAGGTCTTTGGGCTGTGTCGCCCTCTAGTGGTGGCTGACTTTGGTTTAAAGCGGCCATCCTGCTGTAGGCCTGGGGTGGTAAAGGTCAACAGGCTGGTGACAGCGTTGGCTGTTTTCAGTTGCTGCCGTCCTTTGGTGAGATCTGGAGTTACTGTCACCTTTCTCCTTGCAGCCTGCCTTTTGGGGGAGACTTCACGTTGTAGGCAGCTGCTCAAGTGAGGCCTTGCTTGGGTACCTGGGATTAGGAGGCTCTACCTGACTGGTTAACCGCCCACCCCCAACCCAACTTAAAGTGGCGCCATCGATTACATGTAAGTGACTGTTTGCCCTGACGAACACCAGACTGGCTGTCCCCGGAGGCCACCGCCTCCCTTCCAGTCTCCTCAAGGAGCAGTTTTTCCCTATCGCTGTTTCCCACCAAGCCATCTTCTTCCCTTTGTAAAACCTGAGCCCCGTTGGAACTTGCGTCGCCAACTGGAGCACCCCTTCACCCGCCTGCTTCCGTCCTTGCTTCCTGGGCAGCGCCCCCTGTTCACGGATGACCTCTTTGCCGCCTCAACCCCACCCCGCTCACCGTGCGTGGAAACCTCAGCCCACGCGTTGATGATCCCCCGACCCAGGAACTTGGCCTCGCAAGTTCTTGACCTCCTCGGCTCCAGTGACCTCGCCCCGCCTCATCTTAACAACCCTGTTTAGATGCCGTCATCCTGATCGGGATCAGAATCGTGATCTAAAGCATCCTACTCCACGGTCTCACATTCCCAGGCTTCTACGTGAATCTGGCACTTCACGACTGAGAGTTCCGAAGACCTGTAACCAACCTGAGACCCTGACCAGCTCCGCGTAGAGTCTCCACCCTGATTACTTGTGACAGCTCCCAGAGAGGTTCCCTGGGTGGGGGGACGCCAGGCCTCTGTGCCCACACGCCGCTGTCCTGGGCAACCCTGCGAGGGACCCACCTCTGGTCAGACCCGCGTGTGCTCTGTTGTCAATCTGGGGATGTATTTGAGACATCGGTGCTCTCCTTCTGAGGCCCTTTCTTGTTCCCCGTGTCCCCCATTGGTCTGCATTTCTGCCGAATCACCCATCATTCCTTCGAAGTCGCCATCTGGTTCGTCCTTGGCTTCTAGACCTCTGAACGTTTGCAGGCTCCAGCGGTCTGCCTGCACCCTCCTTTTCCTTCCGCGTTGCCTCATGATGTTCCACGTAGCCCCGAGCTTTAAGCGCTCCCCGGAAGCTGCCGAGTCTCGAATTTGTGTTGTCCGCGTGGACTCCTTGCTTCTGAACGAGTAACGTGGAGAGCCAGCGAGCTCTGTGACCTTTCTGCTGGATGACCGGTGAGGTCTCAAAAGTCAGCACAGCCAGAGTAGAACTACTTCTGGTCCCTCCCACAGTGACTCCCTTCCCATCCCCCCGAGTCTCGCCCGTCCTCCTTAGACGGCGCCATCTCCTACCCAGTTTATCAAAGACCTACTTTCTCACCATCTCCCGTATTCCTCATCCAGTAGCCAGCACAAAACACTTGAGCATCTACTGTGCCAGGCACTATTCCAAGCATTTGAAAAAGAGTGTATTAACCTGTACGAGGGGAGCTGGTAATAACCTATTTTGCGGAGAAGAAAGCTCAGGCACAGAGAGGTTTAGTAGTTTTTCCATGGCCACAGATCTTCTGAGTGTTGGGTTCAGCTTTCTAGGTTTGGAGACCGGTATGGCCTGACAGTATTGGGTGTTACCACGATACAGTGCTGGGATTCCATGGATCAAAACCTTCCCTGGTCACTGTACTGTGGCTGAACAACACATTGAAATGCCAGAGCGTAAAAGGCAGTCTCTCCTGGATGTCGAGGGCAGCGATGCTTTTGTTTTTCCTGGTTGGTTGAGGCCTTTGGATCAGGGAGAACACTGTACTCCGTTAATGATTTCCTACCTACAGTAACCCGGTCTGCTGTGCACATCTAACACCGTGCGGTTCGTTCCGAGCTATGAAGCTCCTGTCATGCATGGACAAGATTTCTCTTACTGGAAAGGGAGGTTTCTCGCAGGGGGTTAGATTTTTCTAGTACGCGACTCAGATGACACCCGTGAGCGTTTAAGAAATCCGTGTGCTTGATCGTTTTATTGAACACGTATATGGGTTCTTGGCTCAGCCCAGATTGCTGATGGAGAAGGCCCCATAAAAGTTGTCTGGCCAGTTACTTGTGGTTCATTCCACAAAAGCTCAGGCTTCTTAGGCCTTCAGTTCTCAGTTACCAACAGTAGGGAAACAAAACAGTTGATCTAGAACGAGGAACAGAGTCCTTAGCCTCTGGCTTCAGCGTGCGCTGCCCTGAAATTCAAGAGTAGCTGTGTGCATCATGTCCTGGGATCAGGTAGAAGAAAGGAAACTCCTAGTTCATCTGGCTTATCATTTTGCTTCGTCATCTTCTCCTCCCTTCTGGAAGCTTCTCCACTTGCGCCACGCGCCTGACTTAGTTTTGACTTTTCTCTCTGGCCCATTAGGTGTTACAGGTTTAAAGCGAGGATCCTAGTGGAAGAGAGGACCAACCAATGAGGACATTAAACTGTGTACGTGTGCGTTCTTAACGTAACTCTTGGAAAATTTGTCACAGGCAAGCCCCAACCCCCCAAATGGACCTTGTACCCCCAACAGGCCAGATTCATTCTGTGCACTTGTGGCTTCACTGTCATGTGCTTGCTTGAGTGTTGGCTGAACTGCTGACTGTAGAGCTTTTCCCCAAGCCGTGCTCTTGGAATTTTTGTTTTGTGTTATTTTAGGAACAGATGCTTCCTGGTCTCCCGTGTTGACTTGGAAACGTAGGATAGGTTGGAATGTTGTGGGAAGACCAATGTATTTGAACGTGTGTCTTCACAAGTTTGATCATATCACTCGAGGCACGTTCTCGTGCAAATATATTCTGAAAAGATGGGGGAAAACCTACACTTTCTGTTCTAAGACCAGCCCTCTTCCTTCTCTTTACCAGCAGAACCTTCCATTGGCCCTGCCTCCTTTTCCTCCCTGCTCTCTCTTCTCATTGCTGGAGCCGAGGGTTCAATGGAGACTAAGTAACTCTGAAAGCACCAGGTAAACGGGAGGAGCTGGAAATGAGATCTGTGGCTGGTTGGCCATGTCTCTAGGTTCACTTCTCCCTTACTGGAAGTTCTAAAAGCCTTTCAGCCTTATCCCCCCTTGTAGGCTGTTAACACTTAAAAGGGTTTTGATTCTCTGTTCTCCTTTGGTTTTTGCCCCCCACTGGAAAGGGAATGAGGAAAGAAAGACCTATGGGACTTCATAGGATGAATTAAATGTGGGGTGGCCACATAGGATGGATATAAGGGAGGTGGTATTTAAATGATTATTTTGCAGATGTGAATTTAGTATATATAGTACGATGATGGAGCGAATATTTTCCTTTTGGGTTGCAGCATAGCAAAAAGTACTTTAATAGGGTCATTCCTTTTGAATTTTTGTCAGGTAAGGCATTGATATGGTTGGTTACTCTGTTTGCGAGTGCTCTCAGTAATTTAGTGAATCTATCATAGTCTTCACTTTCCTCATCCGTCAGGTGGCATTATGATAGGATTTAACGTTACAAAATTTCTAAGAGTGAGTTAAGTACATGGTGCTCGGCAAATGGCAGGTGCCCAGACTGACCCCAGGTGCCTTTCCGAGCGGTCGAGGACTTTGAGCAGTTGATACTATTTTCTGGGTTTTTGGCTTTGTTTTGGTTTGACTTGTTTCTTGAAGATGATGAGCGTATCTGTGATTTAGACTCATTATTGTGAAAAATGTCAAAGTTCAAAGGCAGTCTGTGAAAAGTGATTTTTAACAGACGTAGTAGCGAGAGGTTTACGAACCTTAATAGATTAAGAGATGAGACAAATCAGTTAGAAAGTCATTGTGGGGCACCTGGGTGGCTCAGTCGGTTAAGCAGCCGACTTCGGCTCAGGTCGTGATCTCGAGGTCCGTGAGTTCAAGCCCCACGTTCGGGCTCTGTGCTGACAGCTCGGAGCCTGGAGCCTGTTTCAGATTCTGTGTCTCCCTCTCTCTGACCCTCCCCCGTTCATGCTCTGTCTCTCTCTGTCTCAAAAATAAATAAACGTTAAAAAAAAAAAAAAAAAGAATAACATTAAAAAAAAAAAAAAGAAAGTCATTAAACTCTAATAGCAGTACGAGTTGAGTCACATTTAGGAGGTTTACCCTGGCTTTAGAAACCACGTGGTGCCTTCCAAAACCAGATGGAGGGCCACTTTTCTCTGCGGATTTTGGCTATTCACGGTGTTACACGACTTCCCCCTCTTACATGTCTGATGTGTGGTGCTCCGTAAACATTTGTTGAGTGAACGAATGGAACGCGAGTAACCGCCGAGAGTCGGATGTCTTTCCTGATTTATTTGGGAGAATCCAGAGTTTTGACCGTGATGGAATTCTCATGGGTTTTTATGCCGAAGTGCTACTGTTTATTGAATACATTGAAGCTTTGAGGAGAGGGCTAATTAGGAGAATGAGCTCCTGAAGTTTCTGTGCCTATTGTTCTCACTTGTCTAATGTTTGCCCAGCCCCAGTGTTTACAAAGGGTTTTCTCTGGCCCCGCATTGAATCTTGCCCCTGGGAGGTGGATGTCCCTTCCCTTGTATAGATGAGGTTGGAGCTCAGAGGAACATAAAGACGCTTGTTGACAACTGATGTGCCAGATGATGTGGCTGGGTCAGGACTTGAATTCAGATCTTTTTACTTTAGATCGTATGGTCTCAGCATTAACCAGCGTGTGTGTGTGTGTGTGTGCGCGTGTGTGCGCGCGCATACACATGGAAAAAAGTGCATATATTTAAGTAGGGAGTTAAACTAAACTGCAAGTCCTTAATATACTGATACTCATAGTGAAGCAAACGTGATCTTTTTCCTTTCATGCACATAGTCTACCTTATGTATGTTTCATGATGATTAAAATGCTAACATCTTAAGTGCTCACTCTGCTATTCTGTGTTCTAAGTGCTTTACACGTAGAGTGCGAGTTCCTTTAACAAGTCTCAGTATTAATTTTATCCTCTTTGGGGGGACAAGATTGTCAGGTATAGAGAATTGAACTTCGTATTCTTAATTTTGCTGCCCTGTGTCGCTCAGATAAAGCAAGTCCATTTCCCAAGTGAAGTTTCGAAATGTCCTTTTCTTCCCACTTGGAACTAGCGATGTCCTGAGGGGACTGTGCCCTTTGGGTCCTCAAATCAAGGGTGTCCCACTGCCTGCTTACGTGTTTCCAGCTCCTTGACATCAGTGACCCCTTTCTGTGATGCCTGTCTGGACTGAGCCTCCAACAGTAGTATGTGATCAATCAGTGCTGTGGGATGAATGAATAAACGAGAAGTGAATGTTGTTGAGCCTTTCCAGAGACGAGGAGGGAAGGACTGATGATGTGGTTGATTTTCCCAGTGTCTTGAGTGCCTCATGCTGTAGTCTAGTGACACTCTATTACTCAGGGAATGCGCTTTTTAAACTGCAGTTTGCTGTAAACATGAGCGTTTATGCCTCTTCTGAGAGGCAGAGCTGCGTTGTGTTTGTGGTGCCTTCTTTTTTCGTTTGCCCTTCTGATTATCAATTAACATTGAGGTGGAGGCCATCTGACCTTGAACTCGGAGATAAACATCACTTTCTTTTCTTTTTTTTTTTTTTCCAGAAGCTCTGTTAGTGCAGAGTGTGAAATTCCAAGTCTCGATCCGAGGCATTCTGCAAAAACTAACCTTTGGCATACTTGGCTGCAGCCAACCTCTTTCTAGTAAATTCCCCACTGGTTCTTGGCTTTTCTTCTGGAATTAACACATTTAGAAAGTTTTCTTCATTGGTATTCCTGGTGCATGGACTTGAATGTTTCTTCGCCCCTTGATTTGTAGAGTTGTTTTGTTCGTCTTTGGGTCACACAGCGAGAGTGAAGCCAGACCGAGTAGGGGAGTAACGGAAGCGGGTCCGCTGTAGGGACATCCCAGGTTATTCAGAGAGTCCTCGCCCGTTTCCTGAAGACGACACTGGATTTTCATTTGGCTCATTGGTATAAATGCCCCTCGTTTGGCCAGGAGCTAAGCGCTTGCCCTGCCCCCCACCCCCATGGCTAAACACTGGTAATTGTTGGACTGGGAAACCCAGTACTCCCTGCATCCACTAGGGACTCCAAGGGAGATTATAAATGTGGACTCCGTTTGAAGCTTTTTGTGTCTTAGAGGTAAAGCAAGTCAGTAGTGAAGGGAGCAGCTCACACGCTGAGGGGGTTTCGTGTTTTCATTGTGGATGCTAATACCAGTTTTGGCTCTCCGTGGGAAGCAGTTTCCTACATTTAATCACTTGGCAAAGAAAGGGGGGATTGTTCTACGCCAACAGAGAAAGTGGGTTTTCAAGGCAGAATTTTCCTCTGGGTCCTGCCCCTGAGTGGGGAGGACTCTTCCCGAGTAAGCTGCTGGCAAAGTGGTCCTAACGACCAATGGGCTGCGTGTTCGGGGACCGGCACAGACGCTTGTCGGTGCGCTCCTCGGTGCCCTCTCCCCCCAGAAGTCAAGCCGGGCGTGGGGTGAGGTTCTGGGTCCTGAAGTGATTGTTTGCTGGCAGGAAGCTGGAGGAGAATGGACGGCTGGGAGCCTGTGGTCACAGTGGACAGTCACAGAGGGAGACCTCAAGAGGGTCTGAAGTAGCAAAGGGAGGGCTTACGGAATAGGGATTTAAGGAAACTTTTTAGGTTAAAGCGAAGGAGCAAGGGCGTTCCAGAAGGACCCGGACAAGCTGAGGAAATAAACCACGGAGATGTTGGGCGTGTGAGGAGACGCTGTTCCAGACCCAGCTTCTGTTCTACTAGTTTCCTTTGGGCACATTTTCTTCCATTGACTCCCTCCCTCCCTCCAGTGTCACAGGAGAGGGTCGTGGGGCATGTTGGTGGCCCGGGGCAGGATCCACATTCAGACTTGCAAGGAGGCTTTCTACTGTATGTTCTTTTTTTTTTTTTTTTTTTTTTAATTTTTTTTAATATTTATTTGTTTTTGAGACAGAGAGAGAGAGAGAGAGAAAGCAAGCAAGCAAGGGAGGGGCAGAGAGAGAGGGGGACACAGAATCTGAAGCAGGCTCCAGGCTCTAAGCTGTCAGCACAGAGCCTGATGAGGGGCTCGAACTCACAGACCATGAGATCATGACCTGAGCTCAAGTCTGGCGCTTAACCGACTGAGCCACCCAGGCACCCCTCTACTGTATGTTCTAATGTGTATGGCTTTCGCTCCACTTAAAGTTGAAAAATCCTAAGTCGGACCGTTGTGAGAACCATTGTAACTGTAAGTTGGGGACTTTATGTTTACGTTGAATTCAAGGGTAATAAGATGTCTGATCTGGCAAAAACAGTTACTTTCAGTAATGAGGCAATATTTGGTGGCTTTCAAAAAGCAAAGAGCACCTTGACTCTTAGGAGAGTTATACCCCAACGGGTGCAAGTTCCCCTCAAGGATGCAGGCTGTGCCCCGGGGTTAGCCTGGTGAGAGAACTGCACCCCGTGTGACTCGTGGGCCATGTGATTCTTGTGGCTTCACTTGTCATTGTAGGAAACTGGGTAACCAAACTCCAGATCGTACCCTCAACCCATCTGCAAGACCAGAGAAATGAGTTGTTTGTCGTTAAAGCAGTGGGGGGGTTGGGGGGGGGGCTCCCCTGTAAGAACAGGAGGTTCCGGAGGGCAGGGCAGAGAGGGACTGTGACCCGGGGACTGTGCTGTGACGTCGTCCCTGCACGACTCTGCCTTCTCCTGTCTTGTGCTGTGTTTCGTTTGCTTCAGGGTCCCCAGCTTTTCCCTCAGCATCGCAGACCCGCTGGGCGTTCTGTGCTGAAGTCTGGACAGAGCCCTGTGTTGACGGTGCCCTGAGAATCCCCTTGGCTTCCCTCTGACCTTGGGGCCCCTGGGGGATGGCTCCTTTCTCTTCCTTGGTTTCCGACGCTTTCTGGCTTAGTGCTGCTCATTTCCTCTGTTCTGTCGATTTCATTAAGTAGGAGCCACTACACTGATTCCATAGCCACGTGTTGTGGGCCATGTCGCTGAAAAACACCGAACTAGACGACTGCGAACGGTGATGCTGTAACACTGCTGGGGTGAATGCCCCTCCCCCCGTGCCTCCCCTTCTCCCCTTCCCTCCTCTCCACCCTCCTCTTTCCCCATTTCCCTTCCCCCTTCCCTCCCTCCCTCCCTCCCTCCCGCTCCCCTTCTTCCCAGCTCCTTCCCCTTTCTTCTCCCCTCTGGGCCCCCTCCCTCCTCCTCCCTCCCCTCCCTCCCCCTTTCTTCTCCCCTCCCTCCCCCTTTCTTCTCCCCTCCCTCCCCCTTTCTTCTCCCCTCCCTCCCCCTTTCTTCTCCCCTCCCTCCCCCTTTCTTCTCCCCTCCTTCCCCCTTTCTTCTCCCCTCCCTCCCCTTTTCCCCACCTCCCCCCATCTCCCTGAAGCTCTTCAGAACGAACTAGTGGCAGAGTTCAGAATCACAGAGGAAATAAATGATGGCGTCACCGCCACCAGCTCTGCCATCATCGTGTTGACTGAGGGCGCAGGGTGCTAGGGTGCGTGCAGGGGGTGGTGTGGGGAAAGATGCTCCAAGCGGAAGGGCGCAGCACGTGCACAGGTGTGCGTCTGAGGTTCTGATACTTACCTGGCCTGAGAAGTAAGTCCCTTTACTTTTTTTGATGAGTTACTACATGTGGGAAGTAAGTGTCTCCATTCCCTGCCTTCTTGCTCCTTGGCTAAGGGACAGGACCAGGTGCCATATGGCTGACACAGCACGACGCCAGGATCTCACGAGACCTCACCGTCTGGTTTCACAGGAGCCGCAAATCACCAGAGCCTGGTAACTGCTCTCCTGTCCTCGGTCCTCTCCCTTCAGATCACCTGTGTAGCCCTTAAAAGCTGAGCTGCTCACACTCGCTGACTTTCGCTTAATACAGCAGTCACTTAACGGCAAATTAAACTCTGCGTTACTCTCTCTTACTCTCTCTGATAAGGCAAGAGCTGCACATTTCCTAGGGGCGAGCTGGGAGGAGAGGATGATTTAGAGTAGATAATAGGATTCCTTCTTGTGTCTCCCCCCGACCGAACAGGAGACTCTCAACTACCTTTGTCAGTACCCTCAGTCATTTATTTCAAGGGACATAATCCTTAATGGACTGAAACTCGGTTTTGATGACATGGAGAGGAAGGGACTGATAGAGGGTAATCCATTCATTTTACCATCTTATAATGAATACATCCTACCATTTTATAATAAAAAGTATATTGCAAGTAATGCGTATTTGTTGTCAAAAAAAAAAAAATCAAAGAAAAAAGAAAAAAAAGAAGTGAAAACCCCCTAAATCCGGTGGTTGCTAGGGGCAGATGAAAGACGTCTGTTGTCTGAGTTCCTCGATAGCAAAGTCACTCCACATTCTGGTAGAGCTGCGTCGGTCTGGCTGAGGAGAGGCAGCTGTGTGTAAGGAGCACTGCCTCCGAGCAGCTGTGTTCACGCATCCGCTTCCTTGCTAGCTTCCAGAAGAGGGGGCGCTATGGCCAAAACACAGGGTTATGGGATGGAAGGGACAGAGCGAGGCTGGTGAGTTACACAGGCGAGGTTGGGGCTTTGAGGACCGTCAGGGCCCCTGGAGATGCAGTTCTGCACAGGGTGTTGATTTCAGATTTATATTTCGGTTCCCCCGCCCGTCTTCCTCACACTGTCCCGTCTTGTCTTCCTCACACTGAAGGAGGGCAAGAGCAGAGGCAGGGACACACGCTAGGAGCCGGGCACGTCATCCAGGTGAGGAACAGGTGGGAGCCTCCAGAAGGTGGACGCAGCTATAAGGTGACTGCACCTGCTGGCCCCACAGGGCTTCCTGGCAAATGTGTAACGGGGAGATTCAGTTGCAAAGATCAAGGAACTGCTCAAGTTTCCACCAGTGGGTTTTTTTTTTTTTTTTTACTTGATTAAAGTCATAATTCCCAAGGCTCATAAAAAGCGTACCGTTGGCCCTGCAAAGGACTGCCAGCGTGAGGAAGTAGACGGTATGTTCCCTCGTCATATTACAGAAATGCAGGTTGGTGCTGCATGCTGTAAAAATTCCGATCAGATTGGTTCCTTTGTATAGTGATCAATGGATCCTTTTGTCCACTTCCGAGCAAAGGATTGCTTTCCATTTTTAGTAGTGTATTTTCAGTGTTTGTCTCGGGGAGGAATGCCTTCCTCGTGTAATCCATCCAGTCCCCGCTTTGTGGCAAAGTTCTGCTCTTGAAGGGATCCATTGTGCTGCTCTCCGCCACCCGCTGGAGATGAACCAGGTGGAATTGCCTTTGTTCTGAGTCACTGCTTATTTTTCTGAGATTATCGGAGGCCTTGGGGGAACCGTTGAGTACTTTGTCATGCTGCTGACGACTGTCACGTTGGTGGTAACTGATCCCGATGACCCAGCACCTTGGGGGAGGAATGTGGATTTTGTGCGCAGACAGACCTGGGTTCAAGGACCAGCTACCCTGCCGTGGTTCCTTAGGCTTGTCCTCTCCTCCGGATCCCCTGCGCAGGAGGAGGACACTAACACTCTCCTGAAGGGCTGGTTGGGGAGATGGTCTTGGCATAGGTGACTGATGCCTTGATTAGTGCTCATCAGCAGATGGGCGTTTCTCTCCTCCCTGCTCCTGTTAGGCGCCTTCACCTTAGTGGGGATGTGGTGGTACGTTTTATTTTTATTTATTTATTTTGAGAGAGCTTGAGCAAGTGCAAGTGGAAGAGGTACAGAGAGTGAGGGGAGAGAGAGAATTCCAAGCAAGCTCCACACTCAGCACGGGGCCGGACGTGGGGCTCGATCCCACAAACCGTGAGATCATGACCTGAGCCAAACTGAAGAGTCAGACACTTAGGGGCATCTGGGTGGCTCAGTCGGTTAAGGGTCTGACTTCGGCTCAGGTCATGATCCCCCGTTTCATGGGTTCGAGCCCCGTGTCTGGCTCTGTGCTGACAGCTCGAAGCCTGGAGCCTGCTTCCGATTCTGTGTCTCCCTGTCTCTCTGCCCCTTGCCTGCTAGCGCTCTCTCTCTCTCTTAGAAATAAATAAACATTAAAAAAAAAAAACAAAAACAAGTCAGATGCTTACCCGACTGAGCCACCCAGGTGCCCCATGGTGGTGTATTTTAAAAGCAGCTTTGACTGTTTCTCAACCGTGAGGCTATGGGAGAAAACACTATAAATTATTCAGATTAGAGAAAGTACGAGCTCAGGCACGGTATTATCACAGAAAGGCAAGTAGGGTCTGTTGGGCTGTGGCGAAATAAACAACCTTGAGTTACAGCATAAAATAAAATTCCTCTAATCCATCAGGGGTAGCGTGGAAATGAGGCAGAGCGCTAGATCACTTCACGTGGTGATGGTTTCCTCTGGTCTCATCATTCCTACTCTGAATGTGCAAGCACGTCCCCATTTCCCTGTACAAATAATTATAACTGATACGAAGTGGTACTTTCCCCTCCAGGCTAGTGTGATGGGTGTATATAAGTGTGTGTTGCGACTAGTATTGTGAATGTGTGTGTGTTTGTGTATATATTTATCATTTAGATTGAATGTACCTAATGGGGATATTTGAAAATTTCCCTGAATTTGAAATTGAAAATGAAATAATCCTGGAGGCTGCTCTTGTGGTTGGTCAGCCTGGCTCGGTGCTCACATTCCAGGCTGCTTCACGGGGCATCGATCTGTGAAAGCAAGTGTGAGGTCACGGTCACGGCAGATTCCAGAGCAGTGCAATGCAGGCAGCCTCCGGGTTTGTCTTTCTTGCCCCCTACAAAATTTCTTTTCAAAAGTTGATTTATTTTGAGAGAGATAACTAGCGGGGGGGCGGGGGGGTGGCGGGGGGGGGAGTGGAGGACAGAGGATCCGAAGCAGGCTCTGCGCTAATCACAGCCGGCCCGCGGCGGGGCTCAAACCCACGAACCCTGAGATCGTGACCTGAGTGGAAGTTGGACACTCAACTGACTGAGCCACCCAGGTTGCCCGCCCCTCCCCCCCCAATTTCTAATTGAATTTGAATCACCCACTTTTAAATTCTGATTCTGACTTGATGTCTGCAATTTTGTTCAGTTTTCAGAAGGAAAATCCTGTGTCTTCCTACTGGGGTGTTTAGGAAATAATGTTTACAGATTCCTCTGACATGTTGTAGCCTGGCACATGGGCTCACACATGTTGTAAACCTCAGATGGTTTCTGAGTGGGAGAATTTTAAACTCAAGCTATATAAAAGGAGTTTTGGGCATTTTACCTTGAACTCTGTTTTGTAGAAACAACTGCATTTAATCTATTTCTCATTATTGGCTTAACCAAATTTCTGTGTTCAGGAAAAGATCTTTCCACTTACCATTCTAATGCCAGTTATTTAAGGAATGTTGGGGCCCAGATAATGTAGTCTTGAAATGAGAATTTAATTTTATATCTTTCGTGCAACAACTGAAGTTGCTTGAAAATGATAGACTTCACCTTTCATTATTTTTTCTAACGGTTTTAGCTCTATTTAAGAGGAATCTTTATCTCAGGTGTTTGATTATCAAACCACCAATATTTGGATACAGGTAGTCTTCAGAAATGGAGATTGGGAGGGGCGCCTGGGTGGCTCAGTCGTTTAAGCCTCCAACTTCGGCTCAGATCATGATCTCACAGTTCATGGGTTCGAGCCCCACGTCGGGCTTTGCGCTGACAGCTCAGATCCTGGAACCGCTTCGGATTTTGTGTCTCTCTCTCTCTCTGCACCTCCCCTGCTCATGCTCTGTCTGTCTGTCTCTCTCTCTCAAAACCAACATTAAAAAGAATTTTTTAAAAATAGGAAATAAGTAAAAAAATAAAATAAAAAAAAGACACGGAGATTGGCAGAGGGGAGACCAGACTACATGGTTAGATCAGAATTGAAAACCACCCTGTTGATGGAGAAGAGGCGGAATGTGCCGGTTCCTGGTTAGAGGTCCTGACTTGGAAATGACATGTACTGACACCCTCTCGTGTGCCAGCTGACTGGCCTGGCTTTTTTATATAAGTGTCATCTCAACGCTTCCAGATAGAGGATCATATCCCTGTTTGCTGATAGGAAAACTGAGGCTTAGTAATGTGCCCAAGGTTACAGAGCTGAAAAATACCTCTCCACGACTGACTTCACCTGCAGCCCTTGACTCAACCTTGTTAGATAGACCAGCGCTGCCTAATCTCTCAAAAAGGGTTTGGGACACATCATCGATCGTCGTATCTCCTGAACTGGACATTTCAGTAATTCTCAGAAGTATTCTCAAAAAGGCAGCTTTGCTACCTTCCGGACTTCGTCCTTAGCTGCAGTGATGACAGCGGGCTCTGGAAGACTTGAAAGATCTCTTTTCTCGCAGACCCGGTGCCGGTAATAATGCGGTGCTGTTCCGGGATCAGAATTAAGCCAACGCGAGAGAGTGCAGCAGGGTAGTTATGCTCCGGGACCTCCGGGAACTTCCCGGGTCTGTGTTCTGTGTCACGTCTGCGGGGAGGCTGTGGATGGTCTGGTGAATGAAGGCAGTGGGAACTAGCTGGTCCTTCCTGTGGGTGGTCCTTACGGAGCAGTCACAGCCGTGGGCTCTGGGACTGGCAAGCCACAGCTGTCCGGGGAAGGGAGAAGGGCGGGATCGAGGGCCAGCTTCCAGATCCTCAGGTGCTGGTCTAGTACCATGAAGCTCTGTTGTGGCACGCCTAGGCAGGGAGAGAGTTGGTCGATCTCCAAAAGAGGACTTTCCTCTGTGGTGTGATGTCGAGTGTCTAAACTGTCACTCGCGGTGTTGAGTCCTAGCTTTCTGCTTAGAAGTAGCGGGGACTCCAGTGTGTATTTGTTACTGTTGTGATGGCATCTGGGATCTCTTTTGATTTTGTTCCCTCTGGCCAGAACAGAAAACATTCTGCCCCAATTCACGACTGTGGTTCTATACAGAGAGCAGTGTCTTCCTATTTTCCAGTCTAGCCTTAAGGTCGTCTCACTGATCTGGTTGAAACGTTAAACGGAGTTCGCAGAGGAAGGTAGGTTTTCTGCTTTCTTTTTAAATCATTTATCGATTGAGTTTCCTGATTATAAAGGTAAATTTAAAAAACCCCGGAAACCATAGAAAAAGAAATAAAAATGAGCCACCTCCTCAGTCGACTCAAGTGTGAACAGTTCCTCGTAGGATCTGTGAACCCCATTCTCTGCAGGCAGGCAGACCTGCCTGTGAGACAGACACCCTGTCTTTCCAGGCCTGTGTCCCAGGGACCTGGGAAGAGCCCCTGGGGTGAGGTAGGAGCTGGGGACTTGCCCCTGTGGAGCACCTGGGCGCCAGTGGGTGCATTGGTCTCAGGCTCCAACCGCGGGGCCCTGACTTGGAGAACTCACAGGTGTAGAGCCTGAAGGAAAAGGGGGTCCCCCCGAGATAACCCAGAGCGGGTATCTGCAGGAAAAAGGCACCACCCCGAGGGCCGCAGGAACCAGGGAAGATCCGGGGTGACCCAAGCACAGGGGCGTGAGGAGGCCTAGTGGGGACGGAGCCTCTGGGGCGAGGGGCTCAAGGACAGTGCTGGATGTCACTGCTGATGGCAGGCAACGCTGACCGCGGGAAGATGGGGACAGACAGGAGGACGCCCCCTCCTCTGGGTCCTCACAAGGGAACCAGCTAGAAAGGGAGTTGGGAAATGCAGTTTGCGGGGAGGGGGCTAGGCCAGGTGTCCCAGAGCAGAGAAGGGACGGGTGGCTTTGGAGTTGAGGAGGCAGGGAGTAGCCAGCACTGCGTGTCGTTTTAAAGAATTAGATCTGGCATCAACTTCTGCTCTGTTCCAACGTCGCTTCTATTTTTACTGTGAATAACACATCAAGGGCATTTTCCCGTATCGGCAGACACAGCTCCACCTCACCTTCCTCTGTGGTGCAGATTCTGGAGTCTGATTCCAGCCGAACTCCTCATTCGGGGCATGACTGGCCAGTTTATGTTATGACACGGGCAACATTTCCCTTCTTTGTAAAGCCCACTGAGTCGTGAGCATTAAATGCAGCTATGTCAAAGCGGGAGGGGCCTACCTTGACCCGTGTGACGATGATAGCAATGGTAATGACAGTTCTGAGTCCAGTGGATTTACCCAGTCCCATTAGATGATGTCTAGTGAATTGGTCTTTCCCTGGGTGACTGTTCTTGGAGATATATCTTCACCCACTCGTCTGGGTTGTTGTGTTCAACGGTGGGTTTTTAGAACTTTTGAGTTAACTTCAGCTCAATGTGGTTGGTCTGTTGACCCTCAGAAGAGGGATCTGGGAAGACCGGAAATTGGGGAAGGGGGACGCTGGGGTCAGGGTTGCAGAGGCAGAGCAGTTCTAGGGAGTTGGCTGTGGGTGGTTGAGGTGGAACGTGGGTGTAGATGCTTGGGTTCAGAGGCCATGTAGAAACCGAGGGTGTCCCGTGGCCGTGGGCCTTGACGCCATTTGGGACAATGCAGGACTTGGGCCAGAGAGGAAGATGGCGACCCAGGTTCCAGTGTCACCTTTGAAGAAGGGATAGGATACGAGGGTGTTGAGCCATGGGCCGGGTGGTCTGCAGCTAACGTGGCAAGAGGGGGCTCTTACTGACGGCCGGAGGAGCACGGGTTTGGAGGCTGCCACAGAGTTCTGGCGTAGCGGTCGGCCCTGGCCCTGGGAAGTGTGGGGGGAACCCCTGCTCTCCCCGGGCCCGTGTTCTGTGCAGAGCCAAGCTTCAGGTGCGGCACAGGTGTGGGAGCCCTGTGGGGAAGGATGAAGGAGAAAGGGGGTGCCGGTGGTCTTGGTGAGGGGGGAGGAGTGGGGCGGGTGTGGCTGCAGCCGCTTAGGGCGCCACACTTCTGTGTAGATGCCAGCAGGTACCCGTAGCACCTCCCCACGCCGTGACAGTGAGAACGTCTCTGCGCGCTGCCCGGTTCCCCGTTTACAGCCGGGTTAGCCCCAGCTGAGAAGCACCGTTGTAGAAAGTCCAGAGTGGTCTACCTAGCCTCTTCCTCGCATGCTGGCGATCTTGGGCCTGTTCTACATCTCTCTCTCCCTGAACCCCAGTGCTCCTGTCCGCGAATTATCACGGTGGTTATTAACAGCACTGCTCTGAGTGCTCGGTGTTGCAGAAATAACATTGTTGAAATTATTTTTAAAAAAAAAAAATTTTTTTTAATGTTTATTTTTTTTTGAGACCGAGCGTGAATGGGGGAGGGGCAGAGAGAGAGAGAGAGAGAGACGCAGAATCCGAAGCAGGCTCCAGGCTCCAGGCTCCGAGCTCTCAGCACAGAGCCTGACGCGGCGCTCAAACTCACGGACCGCGAGATCGTGACCTGAGCCGACGTCCGAAGCTCAACTGACTGAGCCCCCCAGGCGCCCCCACATTGTTGAAATGATTAATTTTGCCTAAATGAAGAGAGATTAAGTCATGTTTTTATTTGAATACGGGGATGAGGGAGATTGGCCAATATTTCAAATGTGCCGCTGCTAATTATATATTGTGGGCTCGATTCCTCTTGCATATCGGCCAGATTTCTGTTGTTCTTTTCTCGGCCGGGGTTTTGAATGTCCTCTCTTCACGCATGGGGCCTCTCTTCGCTCCCCTTCGTCTTCTCTGCCAGCAGACCTTCTCCACCCTGTCAGGTGTCTTCTCCACCTCACCTGCAAGGTCTGCTCCTGGGCCTGGTGACGTCTGCTGTGCCCCGCGGACGGGGCCAGATGGACCATGCGGTTTGTCTGTCCAGGTGTGCGGCCCCGGGGAAGGAGTAAGCAGGAGGGTAAGCAGTTCACCCCTTTTCCCCTAGAGTCACCCATCCATCTGAAGTCAGTTTTGACTGATACTTCTTCTCACGCTTGTTGTCTCGCTTAACTAATTGGTCGCTTAACTCCCGATTTCTCTTTCCAGTTCTGCTGGTCTGCTCAGGCTGCCAGAACAAAATATGCCACTGGCCGGGGGGAGCTTCAAGAGCAGAAATTTGTTTCCGGAAGTTCGCGATCAAGGTGCCAGCCGATGGTTTCTTCGGGGGGCCTCTCTCCTTGGCCTGTGGAAAGACCCCATGTGGTCATTCCTCTGTGTGTGTGTGCCCCCTGGCGTCTCTGTGTGTCCACATTGCCTCTTCCAAGGACAACAGTCAGGTCGGATTAGGGCCATGCTAACCACCTCCTTGTGACTCAATCACGCCTTTAAGGGCCTATCCCCAAATCTAGTCACATTCTGATACAGCCAGTTGGGGCTTCAACATGGATTTGGGGGGAGAGGTGGACCTTGCCATACGGTTCAGCCCATGACACTAACTGAGTTTTACGCTTTTTGTGAGACCGGTGTTTCGTGGATTATTGGATTTCTCCTGGAAGAAAGGGGGGTCCTTTTGGGTATTTTAAGACTTCGTTATCGGATGGCTTCTAAGAAGGCGGTTAAGCCTGTACGTGTCCCTTGACCATATGATGCTTCCTTATGTACAAGCAACCTGATGCGTTTGCGTCGAGTGGGACAGTTTCCGGGAAACCTTCAGCCAGTGGTGCGATTGCGTCACCCGGAAGTGGCCGGAGGGGAAGACTTTGCCCGGGGAAGCGATGACCGTGGAAAGCGTTGCCGCAAGCAAGACAGGGCGTGCCTCGAAACATTGACCGGAGGCGGAGGCGCAGGCGCGCACACAGCCGAGGTTAACCCCGCCAAGCGCTCTGGGTCGCAGCCCTAACGTTTCCCGAAGAGGCTGCTCTGCAGGGCTCGGAGAATCTGGCATCCAGGCGGCCGGGGTCCCGAGGCACCTGCCACAGGAGGTGAGATGGGACAAGCGCACGGGTTTCTGGAGAGGAGCAAACCTGAGGCAGTTTCCTGGGCGTCGAGTTCAAGGTGCCGTCCCTTCACCTTGCCACCTGGCCGTGGAAAGTCACCTCAGGGGCAGCCGAGGCTTCCGCACGCTGTTCGGGACTGCTGGTGCCTTGGGTTTTCCAGCTTTATCTCACCTGTGATGTGTAGCCTATTTGTAGGAGAGGTTTCGCATGTGAGGAATTGATGCCCCTTGGTAAGACTTTGCTTGGTGGGGGAGGGGGCTTTGCTGGGGCTTTAAAACTGGTCATTCTTCCGCAGGGCAGTTGTACGTTACCTCGAGGTTCCTGAGCTGGTCATTCTTCTCTAACATACTTGGCCT